>NC_089229.1:34546466-35911566 GCF_963924675.1 Phocoena phocoena | reverse complement strand
AGGCATTTAAAAATTAAAATTGGTATTTTCTGTCTAGAACACCACACATAATAAAATTTTCAGCTCTGCAAAAAGTGACTTATTAAACCATGTCGGTTTTCATAAAGTAGATGAATATATAATATATATGATGGGCATATGTAATAAACGTGGGTGCCATTTTTATTAGGACATTCCAATTTACTTTTCTGTAATTAGAGCTACCAATAAAATATGCATTATATACATTTCTTTCTCTACACCCACATACACACAACGTTGTAAGAAAAACATTCTTCAGATTTTAGCAATTTGTTATTGAATTCTGTTTGTTTATTTATTCCTCAATCCATGTATCTATTTGTTCAAACATTAATTCATTTATTCATTCAATATATATTTATTAAACATGGATATTTGCTCTAAAATTTCTAAATTTTACTTGCTTTTATTTTACTGAATTTTTGAGTGAAAAATTTTTGTTCTCTCCTTATCTGTTCCTGTCTGTATCATGTCTATTCACATCTGTATCATTTTCCAAATTATTTGTACAAATGAATTCTAATACATGTGAATTTTCATTAAGATAACATTGAATCTTGATATATTTATTCTCTGCTGGATTCTGGAAAATGAGAGCTTTTTACGGATGGTGGGTTGGGGGAATCAAACTCAAAAAAAATTAGGAGATTTTTCTGGAGAGAAAGGCAAAACCTCAAGATATATAGCGTGCATCCACTGTGTTATATGGCAGTTTCCTATCGGATCTTACTATCAAACTGTCATTTCACAATTTAATCTAGTATTAAGGTCTTTCATAAAAATATACACTTTAAAATTACATGCATATATGTAATAGTCCCCCAAAGACATTATATGTATATTTAATTTTCTGTTCCAGATTTTGGTTTGAAACTTCATGCTTTGTAATTCCCTGTAAGCTTTTACTGACAATTTGTTTGCTGTCAAGGTCATTCTCCCTGCAGGCCACTCCTAACCCCCTTTTTTTACAGGTTTGTTATATATCACTTATTTTATAATTAATGCTTATAGAATGGATTCTTCTTTCAATAGGCAGTAAATTCCAGACATACTTCTATTTTGAAAATAGTAGACAGGCTTATTGGGATGACTGTGAAAATATCCATGAAAAATTCAGCTTTTAAACATTACCGAGGTGCTTCAAATTTCCTTGGAGACAGAGTGAGAAAGGACTGAGAGAATCATAGAATTTAAAAGTTATGATTAATTGAAATTCCAGTAAGAGTCAGCAGGGCTGGGTGTCATTTATCATGCTGATTTGATATGAGGGACCTGAGACTTCAAGGTTAGGCAAGGTGAGGTGGGAATTTCAAGGGAGCAGTGCTTTCCTTTACTCTCTTCTGAATGCAGGTTGACAACCCATAATAATCAAAAGGAAAGAAAGCCAGTCTTTAAAGAGGCTGTACTCTATGATACCAAAGCCTGTCTTTGGTTCATCTTCTAAGTTCATTCTTATTACTTTATTGAAATGTCTTTGAACCTTTATAGGAAGAAAAAAATGGGACAGTAGAAAAAATGTTACTTAAATATCTTAAAGTCACAGTGCTTTGATAAGAGGATACTTGTACATTTTTACAAAGTAAACTGCCATATTCTTTATCAAATTGAAAAGATTGATGCGGTGGTTGGTGTCTTGGTAGGTCAAGGCATAACACAACTCCCTCTGCTTGTATTTATCTGAGAAACAGATATAAGAATTATGACTGGAAATCATATTTGGAGAAATGTGGCTTGACCTGTACCAAAGAAGCCCTGCTGTTGCTTCATGTGTGAATTTAACCTATCTACAAAGTCATGGGCATTGATCAAAAGCCTCTGACGTCCTGTCTGGGCACCTGGTTGTGTAAAATTCAGGGCAAGGAAAAGCAGTGATGATCTGCTTCCTGCAGGCAGCTGCCTCTCAGGAAGAGAAGGGAGAGATGAAGGACCATGCTGGGTTCCTCCTCCCAAACCTACCAAGCAGATGAGGTTTCCTTCTTCCTGCAGGAAAGTAAGTAAAGGGTAAGGCTACAGGCCAGGAATTTTTTCCAGCAAAGCCCCTCCACATGGAAACCTGGGGGGGTGAAGAATATATGTATGCCTTTAATATTTTAACATCTTGGAGGTCTGAAATGCATTCAAATTCATTAGCCATTAAATCATGTGTTATATTGTGGAAGGTAAATATAGTCACAAGGAATATTATTAATTTGTATCACATTAGATCTAGAAATAACTTCCTTCAGTTAATATAAAAGGTACAGCAACGTTTCAAAAAGATGGAACTTTTGAGCTTGTTTCTCTTTGTTTTATTTTTCGGGTGAGAATAAAATATTTGCAATAATAACTATTAACGTGGAGGGAAAATTTACCAAAAGAGAAAAAATCTAAACATTTCAGGTGCTATAATTCTACCAGAAGTAGTCTAAGTCTTACTGTTAGACTTTATTTCCAAAACAATTGGGCAGACCTTTCAAGTGTGTGTTTGTTGTGAGGGTAGATATACAAATAAATGTCCTTGCTTTGTGTATCATTAAATACCAGAAAAAGTCTCTGTCCTCAAGGAACTGCTATTTTGGTAGGAGGGGCACATAATAAACATAAATACATGTATCAAGTAGTGATAAGTGTGTAAGGACCAGAAGATGGCAAGAGGTGATGCTATTATAGGTAGTCGGATTGACAAGTCTTCAAGGTAGAGCTTTAGGGCAAAGTCCTGAGGAAAACCATGTAAATGTCTTTGTGGAAGAGAATTCTGGGATAAGAGAAGAGGAAGTGCAAAGGCACTCAATGGCTGTCAAACATGGTGGGTGTGCTCAAAAAGCAGCAAAAAGCCCATGTGGCTGGTGTGGAATGAGAAAGAGGAAAAGCAGAAGGTAATTATATTAGATGGTGTCCAAGGGCCAGGTCACCTAGAGCATCGTAAGAACTTTGGACTTTATTATAACTGCAGGAAGAAGCTATTAGAAGGCTTTGAGCCCTAATGACCTGATTTACATTTAGAGTTATCTCCTAGCTGCTGTACTGAGTTGAGCCTTTTGGAAGATATGGGAGGAAGCAGGGAGAAAATTCATTCATTCAGAATACTTGTTTAGAGGCTATTATATGCCTACTCTAGGAACTGAAGATACATTAGTGAATAAAAAAGAAAAAGTCCCTGCACTCATGAAGTTTATGTAAAAAATAAATGTGATCTATTGCATGTCAGTATGTAGAAAACTAACATAAAGTGTAGGGATGGAGAATGGTGGGGGAGGTGTACGGCCTATTTTATATAAAGGGCCAGGGAGAATGATCCAAGTAAAGTAACATTTAAGCAAAGACCAGAAGGAAATAAAGATATTTGGGGAAGAAAGCTTGAGAATGAGGAAGCGTCAAGTGCCAAGATCCTGGCGGAAGTGCCCCTGAGATGGGGCTGGATTGGAGGGAATGAAAAGGAAGTTGTTGAATGAGGTCACAGGGAGAGTGAAGGGAGCTGGTAGGGGCTTCTAGGCCATGGAGTTGTGTGTTGAGTGACATGACAAAGTATTGGAACAGAGGAATGACATGGTCTGCCTCACATTTTATTTATTTTTATTTATTTATGGGTGCTTTGGGTCTTTGTTGCTGCACGCAGGCTTTCTCTAGTTTCTAGTTTTTGTTGCCGTGTGCGGGCTTCTCACTGTGGTGGCTTCTCTTGTTGCAGAGCACGGACTCTAGGCACACGGGCTTCAGTGGTTGTGGCACGTGGGCTCAGTAGTTGTGGCTCGCAGTCTCAGTAGTTGTGCACGGGCTTAGTTGTTCCACAGCATGTGGGATCTTCCCGGACCAGGAATCGAATGCCTCTCCCCTGCGTTGGCAGGCGGATTCTTAACCACTGTGCCACCAGGGAAGTCCCTGCCTCACATTTAAAAAATAACACTGGCTGCTGTGTGCAGAATAAATGGTAGAGGAGTAACACTAGATGGTGAGGAGCAAGGATGCTCTGGAAGATGGAGATTTATGCTACTCTAAGTCCCTTTTAGAAGGGACTCACTGCCCAGCCTGAAGCGTGTGGTTGGCTGATAAGCTCTAGTTGTGAGCTTCATCCAAGTTGTGCCTCATTTTTTTTTTTTAACATCTTTATTGGGGTATAATTGCTTTACAATGGTGTGTTAGTTTCTGCTTTACAACAAAGTGAATCAGTTATACACATCAGTTATTCCCATATCTCTTCCCTCTTGCGTCTCCCTCCCTCCCACCCTCCCTATCCCACCCCTCCAGGCGGTCACAAAGCCCCGAGCTGATCTCCCTGTGCTATGTGGCTGCTTCCCACTAGCTATCTACCTTACGTTTGGTAGTGTATATATGTCCATGCCTCTCTCTTGCTTTGTCACAGCTCACTGTTCCCCCTCCCCATATCCTCAACTCTGTTCTCCAGTAGGTCTGTGTCTTTATTCCTGTCTTACCCCTAGGTTCTTCATGACATTTTTTTCCTTAAATTCCATATATATGTGTTAGCATACGGTATTTGTCTTTCTCTTTCTGACTTACTTCACTCTGTATGACAGACTCTAGGTCTATCCACCTCATTACAAAGAGCTCAGTTTCGTTTCTTTTTAGGGCTGAGTAATATTCCATTGTATACATATGCCACATCTTCTTTATCCATTCATCCGATGATGGGCACTTAGGTTGTTTCCATCTCTGGGCTGTTGTAAATAGAGCTGCAATGAACATTTTGGTACATGACTCTTTGAATTATGGTTTTCTCAGGGTATATGCCCAGTAGTGGGATTGCTGGGTCATATGGTAATTCTATTTGTAGTTTTTTAAGGAACCTCCATACTGTTCTCTATAGTGGCTGTACCAATTCACATTCCCACCAGCAGTGCAGGAGTGTTCCCTTTTCTCCATACCCTCTCCAGCATTTATTGTTTCTAGATTTTTTGATGATGGCCATTCTGACTGGTGTGAGATGATATCTCATTGTAGTTTTGATTTGTATTTCACTAATCATTAATGATGTTGAGCATTCTTTCATGTTTTTGTTGGCAGTCTGTATATCTTCTTTGGAGAAATGTCTATTTAGGTCTTCTGCCCATTTTTGGATTGAGTTGTTTGTTTTTTTGTTATTGAGCTGCATGAGCTGCTCATAAATTTTGGAGATTAATCCTTTGTCAGTTGCTTCATTTGCAAATATTTTCTCCCATTCTGAGGGTTGTCTTTTGGTCTTGTTTATGGTTTCCTTTGCTGTGTAAAAGCTTTGAAGTTTCATTAGGTCCCACTTGTTTATTTTTGTTTTTATTTCCATTTCTCTAGGAGGTGGGTCAAAAAGGATCTTGCTGTGATTTATGTCATAGAGTGTTCTGCCTATGTTTTCCTCTAAAAGTTTGATAGTTTCTGGCCTTACATTTAGGTCTTTAATCCATTTTGAGCTTATTTTTGTGTATGGTGTTAGGGAGTGATCTAATCTGATACTTTTAGATGTACCTGTCCAGTTTTCCCAGCACCACGTATTGAAGAGGCTGTCCTTTCTCCACTGTACATTCCTGCCTCCTTTATCAAAGATAAGGTGTCCATATGTGTGTGGGTTTATCTCTGGGCTTTCTATGCTGTTCCATTGATCTATCTTTCTGTTTTTGTGCCAGTACCATACTGTCTTGATTACTGTAGCTTTGCAGTATAGTCTGAAGTCAGGGAGCCTGATTCCTCCAGCTCCATTTTTCGTTTTCAAGATTGCTTTGGCTATTCGGGATCTTTTGTGTTTCCATACAAATTGTGAAATTTTTTGTTCTAGTTCTGTGAAAAATGCCAGTGGTAGTTTGATAGGGATTGCATTGAATCTGTAGATTGCTTTGGGTAGTAGAGTCATTTTCACAATGTTGATTCTTCCAATCCAAGAACATGGTATATCTCTCCATCTATTTGTATCATCTTTAATTTCTTTCATCGGTGTCTTATAATTTTCTGCATACAGGTCTTTTGTCTCCTTAGGTAGGTTTATTCCTAGATATTTTATTCTTTATGTTGCAATGGTAAATGGGAGTGTTATCTTGATTTCACTTTCAGATTTTTCATCATTAGTGTATAGGAATGCAAGAGATTTCTGTGCATTAATTTTGTATCCTGCAACTTTACCAAATTCGTTGATTAGCTCTAGTAGTTTTCTGGTAGCATCTTTAGAATTCTCTATGTATAGTATCATGTCATCTGCAAACAGTGACAGCCTTACTTCTTCTCTGCCTCATTTTTAAGTGGGGTCACATCTTCTTGGAGTGACTGCAGCCAATTACTAAGCAAGGTGGTGGTACAAGGGTCTTGCCATTTCTGCTCAATGTGGGACACCTCTAGTGGGCAACCTTTGCTTCAGACCCTCATCTTGGGCTGGCAGAGACTTTATCAGGTCATCACCTGAGCATCACTGTACAGCAGCAACTTCTGCCCAAGGCACTTTTTGCATTCCTGATTCCATCTCAGTGTCCGCTTGCTGGAGAACCCAACCTCCAACATATGGGAAAAGGGAGATGAATTAAGAGACTGTTGTGGTAATTCAGGTAAGAGATCATGGTTCTTTAGATTAGGTTAGTGGGAGAAGAGATCTTGAGAAAAAGGTTGTGGATGTACTTTGAAGGTGAAATGTACAGTAATTGTTAATGGGTTGAATGTGGGATGTGATAGAGACTTTGGAGTCAAGGTCGACTTCAAGCTTTTGCCTTGAAAAACTGGCAACATGGAGTTGCTTCCCTGCCAAAATGGAGAAAATGACAAAAAGAGCAGGCCTGGGGGAGCTTAGAAAAGAAAATCAAGAGTTCAATTGTAGCATGTTCCTTTGGCCAAATTGGATTTACAAGTCTGGATTTTGGTGAATGGGCAGTAAGGGAGGTATGCATTTGGACATTATCAGCCTATTGCAGTATTTAAGCCATAGGAGTGGATGAGCTCACTTAGGAAATGAGAGTAGATAGAGAAGTACCACATTTTAGAGCACTGCACAATGTAGAGATCAGAAAAACTAGAAAAAGCCAGTTAAGAAGTCTGAGAAGACATAACCACTGAATTAGTAAAAGAGGCAAGAGAGCATGTACCAGGGGCCAACTGAAGAAGGTATTTCAAAAAAAAGAAAGATCATCTCATCTGATTTAAATGCTGCTGAAAGTTACAGTATGATGAAGACAGATATCACTACTGGATTTGGAAACATGGAGCAGTTGATGACCTTGGTAAGGGTGGTTTTAGTGTGGTGGTGAGGACCGAAGACTGGGTGGTGGGAGTTCAAGAGAAAATGCTGGGTATGAAAGTAAGGGCAGTGCAAACACAGCACAGCTCTTTAATAAATTGATCAATACCCAGAGGCGGGTGTATTGCTAAAGGGATTTATTTACATGATTACTATTATTTTAATAAACCCACCTATCAATTACAATGTGCCAGACATTTTTCTATGTGTTCTACAGACATCTAATTTTTTTTTTTTTTTCGGTATGCGGGCCTCTCACTGTTGTGGCCTCTCCTGTTGCGGAGCACAGGCTCCGGACGCACAGGCTCAGCGGCCGTGGCTCAGGGGCCCAGCCGCTCTGCGGCGTGTGGGAACTTCCTGGGCCGGGGCACGAACCTGTGTACCCTGCATCAGCAGGCGGACTCTCAACCACTGCACCACCAGGGAAGCCCCAGACATCTAATTTAATACTCTTAACAACTGTAGGATGGAGACAATATTGTTATTTCTGTTTTAGTGGAAATTTGAGTACAGAGATATTAAGTATGTTGCCTAAGGTCACACAGCTAGTAATGTGTGCAGGTGGTAATTCAACCCAGGTAATTAGAAACAATAGCATTCTCCAGGATCAATCCTTCCAACCCTGTTGCTATGGTAGAGGATGTTTGTATGTTGGAGTTCACAAACTGATGGGAATGTTAGTATGAGGAAAATGTGAGGATGTAAGAGGGAGAAGGAGAATCATAGAAGCAAATTCCATGAGTATGCAAGAAGGAATCTAAGTGCAGTACATAAATGGAGAGTTTGTCCTTAGGAGCAGGGATAGTTCATCCATTGTGATAGGACAGAAGGCTAAATATTTGCATGCAAATGCAGGTAAGTGTTAGTTTGGTGCTAGGAGAACGAGGAAGTTCTCATCTAATTATTTCTCTTTTCTAGTGAAACATGAAGCCAAGCCTTCAGTTGAGAGTAAGAAAGGGGTAAAAGTAATGGAGGATTGAAGAAAAAACAGATGGTGTAAAATAGTGTTTGTGTGTGTGGGTTGTGGATGGGGGAATTAAATAACTAGGAAAATGGGAAAGGATGCCTTGGAGTGGTGAGAGCCTACCTGATATTTCATGTCATAAAAATAAAGTGATGAAGTGTGAAAAAAAAATCAGCACAGTCTTCAGAGGTGTTTTCCTATAGCCAGTTCAGCTACTTATTCATGCATACAGATAAAATAGGTGAAGAATTATATGGGGTTGGCCAAAAAGTTCGTTTGGGTTTTTTCCTTAATATGTTACAGAAAAACCTAAGCGAACTTTTTGGCCAACCCTATATTTAACCAGGTTTGAGGTTTTGCCAGGTGAGTGTTACAACAGGAGGAAAGGATGAGGGACTTGAGTTTTTACAGAAGGGACCTTAGGAGTTTCACTGGTTAAGGAAGGAAGTGAGGAAATGAGGGAGCTGGTAGATAGTGACAAGTGTGTAAGTCACTGGACCAGAGGTCCTAGTGTTGGCAAGTAATTGATGGAAATGGGCGTATTAGAAGAGTGAGTGGACTTGAAGGCAATAGTAGTAAGTCCAGCAAAGAGCAGACAAGATCCACTCATAAAATTAAAATTAACTTCCAGAGTCATTAGAAACTATTTCTTTAATTTCTGAGAAATGCAGTTATTTAATCTCAATAAATAGCAATTCTACTGGAGTCAATGACTGTGTTTTACATTTGGTGAAGTTGTGGGAATGCATCTCTGTGTGTTCAAAATATGAAGTGATTCTACTACATGAATATTTAGTACTCACTAGTGCTGATGGTGTCACAGGTAAAGCCATCATTTGTCTATTTTGTTGTATAAGATTTAAATATTTAAAAAATAACTATCATAATTGCATGTAATACTAATAAGCACTTCCTATATGCAAGCAGTGGACTAAAGCCTTAAATATATTAATTCATTTACTCCTTTCAGTAGAACTATTATATCAGTTTTGCAGATAAGAAAACAAAGACATAGTAAGCCGTAGAGCAGTTTATCGGTTAGGATTCTGTCAACAAGGCACAGAAACCAAAAACACTCAAGCTTTTTGGCTTATGTAGTAGGAGTGTCCAGGGGAGTGTTGTCTAGCACAGCTGAGTTCAGGCTCTTCAAAGAGGTTATATAACACTTACATTCTTCTCTTTGCTTCCCTCTGAGTTGGATTTATTCTTAGCGTGGCCCTTTCCCAACTCTCCCACCTCCCAAGCCTTTCCCATGGTGGCTTCTGGTAGCTTCAGACTCATACCCTTAGAGCTTGTTAACCTTGGTGGAAAGAAACATTCTCTTTCCCAGTAGGTGCTACACAAGTCTTAGGATGACCTGGGAAAAACGTCCCTGAACTGATTGCTGGAACCAGTGGGATGGAATTCACTTATTCGTCAAACTTACATCAAGAAGGGGGTAGTATTGGTTCAACCTGAATTTCATAGACTAAAAGTTGGGGAGGGATTGCTTCTTAAAGGAAATTTGAGATGCTTTTATTACTTGAAGGGGGATTGGAGGCAAGGCAGGGCAAAAATGAAGGTCCATTGTTTGTTTTTAATTTTTGATTAATTAATTAATTTATTTTTGGCTGTGTTGGGTCTTCATTGCTGCAGGCGGGCTTTCTCTAGTTGTGGTGAGTGGGGGCTACTCTTCATTGCAATGCGCAGGCTTCTCGTTGCGGTGGCTTCTTTTGTTGCAGAGCATGGGCTGTAGGTGTGCGGGCTTCAGTAGTTGTGGCACACGGGCTCAGTAGTTGTGGTGTATGGGCTTAGTTGCTCCGCGGCATGTGGGATCTTTCCAAACCAGGGCTCAAACCCCTGTCCCCTGCATTAGCAAGCAGATTCTTAACCACTGCACCACCGGGGAATCCCAGGTCCATTGTTTTTAATTGACTGTCTTCAGTAATCTCACAAGGTCATTTATCAGTTCTAAGGTCATCAAAACCAGCCTAATGAAGGATCATGGAAGGTTTGTCAAGACTGAGAGCAATATTTATGTTCTTGTAGGTAGATGACTGGTGCTATCTGAGCAAAATTATCAAAATTTTTACTTGTTCTTCCTAATACCTTTTAGTCATCTTCTGAACATGTGCCAATTTGCAAGGTTTGGCTCAGTTTGTTTTACAAAATTGTGTTCTGCTTTTATTTAACTACAACTTGCACTTACACAATGACACCACTGTAGGAAGCATTTTCAGTGGTGTTTAGAATAAATAATAACTATAATTTGATGCACATGGAGACTGTTCTCAAAGGTTAAAAATTCATTTCCAGATTCACATGGGCTGTGATAGAAATAGAAACTCTGTTTTGGTTTCTTATTTTGCTTGTTCTTCCTTATTCCTATTTTCCCTTCGTGATGAATTTTTCTCTAGGGAAAAGTTGAAATTTGATTTATTAATACGAATGATCAGGATGCCATTAGAAATCTAAACTAGGGCATAAAATACATGATTCTGTTTGATGCTAGGCAAAGCTTTTAATATCAATATGTATCTGAAAAAACTGTGAGATGGAATTGTCTCATCCGACAGTTATCATGTAAGGTGGTTTTGCAATTATTTTTACGAAAAGTTTCATATATACAAATCCTAATTATATTATAATGAACTTCCATTTCCATATTACTCAGCTTCAAAAATTGTCAGCTCATGGCCGTTTCTTTCTTCTATGTTATGGTCAAATTTCCACTTTATAGAAGTAACACTTTTTAGTGATAGTAACTCTAGTAGAAATGGTTTGAGATACAGTCAGAAACCATTTAGGTTAGCTATTGTGTTGATCTAGGCAAGAACCTGAATTTAAGTAAATGAGAAATTGTATTTAAAAAATACACACGGAGGATATACAGAATCTACCTAATCTGGCCATGGATCGAATGAACAGTATTCTGAAATATTCTGGTAAGGGAAATGTTGGTGTCATTTGATTCTTTAATCAAATGATACCAGTTTAAACATTACCAGTATGCTACTAAACTATCTTGTGGTAATGTATAACTCTCCTTTGTGGTAGTGAAAATCATGATTATATATTAATGTAATTTTCTGATTAAAATTTACATTCAGATTAAAATTTTTATAAAATTTCCTGTTTTTTGAGAGAGGAAGCAGAAATGCAGGAATGTACCTGACACAAAATAGAAGCTTAATAAATGTGCTTTTGGAAACAAGTAAATACATTGCACAAGAAATAGTTTAAAAGTGATACTTTATTTTTCATTTTTATTTTTTACATCTCACCTACTTCTAGAAATTGTTTGGGGTATGTTTGTAGTGAGAATACAATAGAATATTTTATTTGTCAGTTATACCTCAATAAAGCTTAAGAAAAGAGAATACAATAGAATAAGACTGTAAAAGTACAAATTAAAGAGGAAGAAGCCCAACAGAGAGAAGGAAGCAAATGGCTAACCCTTTGCCTTGGTTGGTTTAGTTAAGCTCCTGTGACAAGTCAGAGGGCTGGGCTGATTCTATTATTCTATCATCCTTTGAGTAAAACAAAAAACCAAAAAAAACCTTTGAATTAAATGCAGTATATATATAATCAGTATTCAGTGACTCAGGAGGTTAAGCTGCAGCAATACTTGGTTTAACACTTAGATATCACAAAGAGAAAAGAGAAACATGCCTTTGATTTCTAAAATTTTTATTGGCATCCATATTGGCATTTCAAATACAACAATCCATGAAAAGTGACTCCTCTCCTACTCTAACTTCACCACTTGTAACAATATCAGGGAGGAAAAGGGAAATCCTGTGCGTTGATCATCAAAATATAGTGTCTGCATAAATTGAGCTCTTACAGGATGGCATTATGGGAGTTGATACTTACAAAAACACATTGGGTTAGATAAAGTGCAAGCTTATCTTTTCACCTTGGAAGCTGCTTAATTCCCACTGTAAGAAGAACTCTCCCCATCACCTTCCCCTGCCCCCACCCCAATACTCTGAAGAAATGTAGAACCTCCGGTAACATGTTTGGTTACCAAACTGCCAGGAATTGGAGTGCAACTCTTTTTGTATACAAATCTGATTAGTATTCTTTGAAGAGTTATCTACTTCATTGGTTCTACTCTGTCTGAGAACGGATGGAGTCATAAAGTGAGACTATTCTTATTGTTTTTTTATTGAAGTATAGTTGATTTACAATGTTTGTTAATTTCTGCTGTACAGCAAATTGATTCGGTTATACATATGTATACATTAATTTTTAATATTCTTTTCCGTTACGGTTAATCATAGAGTATTGAATGTAGCTCTCTGTGCTATACAGTAGGACCTTGTTGTTTAGAGACTATTCTTATTTTTTAAAAGCATAACTTCTTCTGGAAGCTGTTTTCCTTTTAATGAAGTGAGTCATCAGGATGTAAAAGAATCTTTTACTTGTCTTATGATGCGTATACATGGATAATTGATTTCCTCATGTGAAATACATAATAATACTTATGAAATCATGTTTTTCTCCAAACTGTGTGCAACGATTTATTTTAGACTTTAAAATATCATTTGTTATTGTTTTCCTTTTAATTTAAATTGTGTTAAGATTTTATGAGTCCTTTTACTCGGAACATGCGGCTCCCTCTGAGTTGATTGTTTTGTGTGCTTTTTGGCGTCCAGGGAAAGGCAAGTTAGATAAATCATGGAAGGGATCCTTTTAAATTAGAAATCCCATCCAATGCAGAATCCCCTTCCATTTCCAATAAATTAGCAAAACTTTAAGTTTTCCTGTATCCTTAAACACCTTTTTAAAAGTCATAAGAGTAGTGGGCATATAGCAATGTGATTCTTCATTTATATTTGCAAACATTAACAAAAATAGCTATATGATGACAGCCTTTCAGTTTGGTTAAATATACTATTTTAATTAAGAAATTAGAGCTCCAGAAGAGACACAAGCATTTATTTATTCACTCCATTTTTTAACTCAATAAATGTTTATTATCAATAATGTGTTATGCCCTGTGTTAAGATGCTAAAACTTAAAGTATGGATAAGATACATTCATAAATTATACCATACATATGCCATAATCAAGTCTAAAATATAACTGAGTGTCATGGCAAATAAGGATTTCATTTGTTTGGGGACTTAAAATAGAATTCCCTTAAAAGGAAATAAATTGACTTAGGAAACATCGTGTCAATAAAGTTTCTACAATAATTTGATATAAGTAGTGCTATAGCACACTACCCAAAAAGAACCTGTGACAGTAGCCTACTCAGCTTTTCAGCAGCTGTCTTACCATATTCCATTTCTGTTTGTACTTTTTCTTGGCAGTAGTTTCATTAACTAAAAGAGTGACCGATACACAATAAATATTTGTTAAATGAGTGAATGAAGCAGTAAACTACCACCATCAACTATAAATACTCATCCGAAAAATTTTCATTAGGCAGCATTTGTATTTTGGATAGATGGTTTCTCTTGCCCAAAATTAAAGAATCAAGTTGACAGGTGACCAATTAAACTCATAAATATACCTTTCTACTTTAAAATTCAAAACTGGTGATGTAGCGTCAGGAATACAGCATGATCTATGACATTAAATGATATTATCAACTGAATTTTAATGGTTATGTGGTCTTTTCCATGCCTAATTTATGAGTTTGTTTTGGTCTTTTATATGAGTTAGCATAAAGCATTTATAAGTATCTGTGATTGTTCAACATTATTCTCCTAGAAGGAATGAGAAAACTAACCTGTCTAGGCTCACTTTTGGAGGCCACAGCAGATTGTAAAGGGCAAAGAGTGACGTTTATAGTGAGTGCATGAATGGACTGGAACAACCTTTAGAGGTGTGGGTGAGGATAGAGAAAACTCAATAGGTTATTTTACTGTTTACATGATCTACTTCTGCATCCTGAAAAACACTGGAAAATTCCTCTTTTCCTTCTTAGTTTTCAGAGGTTGCATAGACTGAGAGCAGCAGTGAACGTTTTTCCTTATTGTTTGATTATGATCAGAAATATCAATTTGGAAATGGAGATTAAAAGCATTGCTTATAGTTGGGCTTCCCTGGTGGCACAGTGGTTGAGAGTCCACCTGCCGATGCAGGGGACGAGGGTTTGTGCCCCGGTCCGGGAAGATCCCACGTGCCGCAGAGCGGCTGGGCCCGTGAGCCATGGCCTCTGAGCCTGCGCGTCCGGAGCCTGTGCTCTACAACGGGAGAGGCCACAACAGTGAGAGGCCCGCGTACCACAAAAAAAAAAAAAAAAGCATTGCTTATAGTCAAAAGTACTCCAAACTAAAGTACAGTAATCCAAAGAGTGTTTTTCATCACCAAATAGGAGCCTGCCACAATTGTAGGCACTTGGATTCAGCAGTGTAGACAACAAAGCCCCTGACCTTATGGGATGATATTCCTTTTTACTTGAGGACAAAAGAGTGGAAAGAAGACTGGAATGGTAAGTTGCAATTGTAGTGCCTGCTCAGATGATAATTAGCTTTTTGACATGGCAGACATTTTGCCATTGCTTCCTTGTCCATAAAACGTTATGAAGTTGGACTTTGTATTTTGAAATAATTTCCAAGTTATAGAAAAGTTCTAAGAACACTATAGAAAAGTCCCATAAAATGCTTTTTCATAAAAACAATTTCACCCACTGTTACAATACGGTCTTTTACAGTAAAAGGATCCAATCCAGGATCCCATGTTGGATGTAGTTGTCTTATCTGGAACTGTTCCTCATTCATTCCTTGATCTTCATGACCTTAAGATATTTGAAGAGTACAGGGCAGTTATTTTGTAGAATTTGGCAAGGTCCGGTGTTTCCTCTTACTAGAGTCAGGTTATGAATGAAATAGTAGTGATTCTGTGTCCTTTTCACTGCAGGACATCAGATGGCTCTTTGGGTTGCTTTGTCTCATCACTGGTAACCTTAACCTTGATCACTTGAGTAAGGTGATGTCTTCCCCTGTCAAGCTATTCTTTTCTCATTTATAATTAGTATATATTTTGTGGGGAGATACTTTACATAAATATCCTATTCTTCATTCACCTATCACCCACGAGTTTTGTTGATGTTTCTTGCCTGAATTATGATGATTATGGGTGACAAATGGTAATTTTCAAATTTCATTATTTCTTCTACATTTATTTGTTGTCAGTTTACTATATGGTAGACTTTGCTACCTCTCTGTTTATTTCAGTGTGGACTTACGGATTCCTATATTATTCAGTGGGATATGATTTGTTACTATCACTAAGTCTTTTGATACAATATTGTCCCAGATTATGCCAGTGGGACAAGCTGTGTCTGTCTGACATGTTTCCATCATTCTTTGTGCATTTCCATAATTGCTGGCATAACATTTTCCAGGCTTATTCTGTGATTTTCTTGCCCTAGCTCTAGAATTAGTTCTTTAATCCAAGGAGCCCTAGTAGGTTTTAGTGAGTGTGTGCTGATTGCTATTGGGGTATCACTGTTCCCAGACACTCTCACCCTCCAGAGCTAGTGGAGATATATATCTTATAAATAGATAAATATATATCTGTTTATCATCTAGGTTTCCCTTTTTTCATGTTTACAGTTTTTTTCTCTTTCAGTGAGAAAGCTCAATTTATTTATTTATTTGTTCAATTTCCCAGTCCCAGTGGGCTGCTATCCCACTTGGAAGTTTCCATGACCTCAACCCCTGCCAGGCTTTTCTCCTTCCTTGATTGGGACTGTCTAATGGCTCTTTGTCTGAATTATTAAGGAAAGAAAGAAAGAAGGAGGGAAGAAAAGAACTATTAATTTTGTACAAGGAAAATAGTGGCTATATAGATTATTTTAAAGCTAAGGTAATATGATACTTTATCAGGGTAATGTAGCGATTGGATTGGATTAATAAAGTAAAATACAGGATATAGTTTTAGTTTCCATATGTGTACCTTCAGCTGGCTTGTCCCTTAAAATCTAACATTCTTCTCTAATGGCAGTAGTAGTGTCTTTGGACTCCACATTTGCTGTTTACACCATTTTTCAGTGTAATCTTTGAGGGGGAAATCTTTGAAGGGGAAAGGAATGATTACATGGATTTCTTGATTTCATTTGGCTAACGACCGAGAGATATGCTGTCCAATATTCTTTTTAAATGAGCATTTTTAATTAAAACAGTATGAGTAAATTAAAAAGAAACTCTCTAAGGAGACAAGAATCCAGAAATTCCCAATAGTTTGTGAGCCTTGAAAGAAGTTAAAAATGGAAATGCCCCGACATTCTTATTTTGAAAGGTTGAGCTTAAAAATAAAAGTGACCTGACAAACACAAACCTTGATTAGATGTTGGACCATAACATTACAAAAACAAGTAGGCTGAGAATAGATATGTCTGAAAAAGATAGATCAGTGTGGAGAGTCAGGCAGGATTCTCCTAAGGAAAAAATAATGAATGGGGGATAACTGTATTTCAGTGGACATTTATGAGGAGATAATACTCTGGGGAGGTGGGAAGGCATATGTATTGAGTGTTCTAACTAACCATAGAACCACGACTTGAAAAACTTGCTGTTTTGATTTTCTCAACTATTATTTATTCGCACAATCTTTCCAACACCTGGAAACACACACAACTTTTTTACTTATGGGGCATTTTGTTTTCATGGTTTTTCCATGGTCATTCCTAAATCTTCAAATTCTGGTTCTTAGTTTTTTTAAAAACCTCATTTTTAAATACATAGTGAATTTCTCCAGCTGTTTCCAGCTTCTCTGTTCCTGATTTTTCCCTCTGCCGTGATTATAAGATTTATCACAGGCTTGTTCGTGCACTAGCTAGTGGGTATCAAGTTTCTCGAATGAGAAAATGTATTTAGTCATCGAACAGCCGCTGTTTTTAGCACCTACTGTGTGCAATGATCCCATTTGACATCACTGCCTCAGAAAACATACTTGCAGTCATGGAAAAGATTTGAAAATGCATAGTAACTATAATATCTCAGAATTCTCCTTGTTGATTTGGCTATTTTAATCAGATTCGTAGTTGTAAGTAACATTAATGAATTCAACTTAATTTAGAAAAGGAAGAATCATGGGAAGAATCATTGGAAAGTCTAGAAAATCCAGTTGAGGAAATCAGAAGGGAACAAATGTGGCTCAGCTGTAGGAAACACAGCTAGGATCTGGATAGAGCTGATCTGGATAATGGGTAGCTTATACAGAGAGAACTGGATTAGGCAAGGAGGCAATAGTGTGATTATAGGCATCTAGAATGCCAGCCCCAGTTGGCTTGAGATAATTGTGGTTTTAGCACTGAAAGTCCCATGTTCTAGGTAACTCCGTAATCCTTAGGGTGGGTTGATATAAAAAGAAGGATTTATATCACTCTTTCAGTACCATTTGGCTGAAATTCTATCCTTGTACTAGAATGAGGTATAAATATCTCAATTAAAATCATAGAAAAGGATACTTCATAGTCAATATATAAAACCCCGAATCAGGAGGGTAAATTCTGTTAAAAGAATAATCTAGCAGGTGCTTTAACTTAATTGGTCACTGTAGTTAACCTTATTGATTCATAATTCTGTGTAGGCATAGCTACAGTTAAATTTGTATAACATTTCTCCACATATTTCCTGATCCATGTTAAGCTCCCCATTCACCTAACAGTCTTCTCTGGAATCTTTTACCACAACTCTTTGTTAAATCACAATATAGACATTACATGGTCTCTAATTTGCTGGTTAATACCTTCTGACATTGAATTCTCACAACAACTTTTTGAGGTATTGTGGTGTCAACATTTTGCAGATGAAACAATTGACTCTGAGATGTTAACCTACTTGCTCTTGGTCACACAGCAGAGCCCAAAATTAAATGCATATTTATTTGACTCCAGAGTGCATGCTATATCACAATTATCTCCCAGTGGTCACTGACATTTTTTTAACTATTATCTTTTCAGGGAGATGGTAACACCCTGGAGGGCAGGTCATATTTGCTGCAAGAGCTGTATATTGAATAGGGCAGCATTTCTCAAGCTTAAGGAGCCTTTAAAAGTATTGCTATCTAGATTTTCCCCACAGAAATTCTGATTTTGTTCATTTGGTGTGGATACTGACCATTTAATATATTTTTAAAAAATCTCCGCCAGGTGATTTTTATGTACAGTCAGACTTGACAAACCACTGTTAAAGTGTAGTAACTAATATCTTTCTCACCATGAGACTAGGAACCATTGAGGTCAAGTAACTGATCCTAGGGAAGTTTAAGCTGGCTTGAAAGATCAGGTAGGTCTCTGAATAAACTTGTTTAATTTTAATTTTGATATTTAAGCTAAATCAAGGTATACATAGACATATGTATACATAGGCTTAGATCACTTCCTTGCCCAAAGCCACATGGACAGGCAAAAATCAAGCTTATCAAGCTCTTCATCTCAATAGATAGATTTATAATTTTTTAAATGCTTTAGGCAGAAAAAGATGTTAACTTGAAAATTGTAGGCTCAAATCATAGTTGAAACATATATATTATGGAGGATTTAAATATCATTGAACAAATAGCATTTGGTTACATCAAGGTTTTTCTGAAAAATAATCGTCTTTCTTTTTATATCAATACCAACTGTATTTATTTCAACTGCTTTTACATTTTTTCATATCCATTCCCTTCGTCATCCACTGTTTAAATAAAAATGCATAGACCCATTGAAGCAAAGCAACTTATTAACAAACTACCATGTTGCTCCCTTAACTTAGATATCTTCCCTAAATGAAATTGCATTGTATCTCATAATGATTGAGCACAGTGAAAACCACATCCCTAACTTTGATTTCTAAAAATCCAATTCCAGTTTTGAACTTTTTCCAGGTAAGAGAAAAGTAATTACCAAGAAACAGAACAAGGAGAGGATTCTATGTCTAGACAGCTGGGAACGGAGAGAGAAATCAAAATTCCAGGCAGATAAGGAGGTGATATATAGTCACTGAAATAGAAGGCAAGATAAATAGCTAGAAAGGCAGCAACAGTCACTTGAAGATTTTTCGTAACTGGTACCCTCTGTCCTAGGACAGTAACATGTCTGGAATCCGCTTAAGGCAGGACCTGATTCTTAATTTAGCTAATTTGATTGTCAGGTTGAGCACTTGAGTGCTGTGGTCTGAGAGGCAGTAGGAGGGAAGTGATTTTTGACAACATAATGGATGACCCCAAATCCTTTTTGATTGAATTATGTCAAAGTTAAAGATAGGGGCTTTATATTCTCTTGAAACAATTAACCAACTTAACACTAAATTATCTGCGTGACTGTTGATGCGTCAGAGCTCTTAGTGGTGAAAAAGAAAGAAAAGCACATTGAATTTTTGAATGTTTTCCTCCTAGATTTGAAATGACCACATTGAAATCTGAGTTGAAAATACTTTCTAGTATAGGACTATATATATATATATATATATATATATATATATATCTCACTTTACAGGAAAAACACAAACTCAGTGTGAAAGCAGATGTGGTACTTCAGAATAGCACCAACAGGGTAATATAGTTGTTAAATTGGCCCCAAACACCAGCACATACATTAAAAAAAAAAAAGCTTGACAGGGAAAACATATCTCTCGGGAATGCAGACTAGACCATCTGTCAAAGGGAGAATTGAAACCATATTTCTGTTAGAGGTGGTCATTGATCATTTGGTGAAGATTTCTGTAGACAAATTGCATAGACTATGTCATCTTCCACTATCTTATCTTACATGTACAGCCCTCAGATATTTTTCAAGGAAAGGCAATTTGGTGTTCAGAATTTGAGCAGGATTGTTAAAAATGTGATTCCAGGAAAGGCTCTCTGTAAACATCAGTTGGAGAAAAAGTAGTTCGAGAAAACAGAGGCTGTGTGTTGGATCTGGGAACCAGTAAATCAGCTACAGTACTCTATAAGGCTGAAGATGAGGAAGTAGCTTCAGTTTTAAAAAATGAAGAATTTGATTTATTTAGTTGGTAGATACAGGGATAAGAAAAAATCCTGTAAATGAATTAACTTGAAAATTGATAAAGAAAGAAATCAGTAATTTTTTGGATGGGAAGTCCTAGAGATAAGCATTGCTATATTAATAGAAATACTTTGAATGGCTTTTTTCAAATATAAATATGCATACAGGTAGTATATTACAGCATTATTATCCTTGAACATTGATAGTGAGCAACAGAAAAATTATATATCCCTTCTCAGAAAATGGAATTACCTGCAAATTCCTACAATAAGTTTGGGGCAATTTTTTGGAAAAAATCATATAAGTCCTAGCACTTTCCACATGTTAAATCTCCCATAGGTATGATATTAATATCTCCCTTAGTATCTGCAGAGTATTAGCATCTTAAGTTTGTGTACAGGCCAAATAAGAAATAAGGTTTATACTCATCATTATTAACATACGATTACCATTTAACTTTCCCCATGGATGTATTTTGTTGTCTCTCTAAGAAGATGCAAACTCCTTGAAGGTGTAGATTGTGTGATATACTTCCATATGTTCTCTATTTTATTTAACACAGTGTTATGCATCTAGTTAATGTACACACTTATTTGTTAATAATCTATAATATGCAAGAGGAAAATATGTATGAAAAAGCCTAAAGGAGTTTTAAGTACTCAATAAATATAAATTATTAAAGTAATTGTTAGTTAATCCCATTAATTCACCTCTTTTGCTGTAGCAAATACCCTGAGTTAGTAAACTAAAGAGACTGCCATTATTTGGGAGCAGTACACAGACATTTTTATTTCTTTCTCTTGCTATTGAGCTTTAAAGATAACATAAACTAACATTTGCTAAGCGCTTTTTGTCTTGATTAGTTGTCTCAAAAAATATTTACACAGTATTTAATGTCTATATCCTACTGTCAGTGGACTTGTAGCACAACACGTATGAGGAAGAACACCTTTTTACCTGTGAACACTATAACTTGCTAACCTCATTGATTCCCACTGAGAGTGGACACAAGTCTGTTCTTTTGTGGATCTTCAGCTTGAACAATTTACATTACCCATGTCTCTATGTACAAGAGTAGCCAGGGCTGTGTGTATTGAATAAAGTAGGAGCTAAAGGTCAGGGGTGGGATGAGGTCAGAAGAGGATAAAAAGGGAACAGTTACAGCATCTTCCTATGATTGCTGACCATGAACCCTCTTCCCCTGTCTACCTCTCTGGGTTGTGACTGACAGGGTTTAAACTGCATTACAAATGTTTTTAATCTTTGCCATATTAAGAAGCATCTTGGAGATAAATGTTTCCCAGTTGGCTTTCCGTGATCAGTCTTGCTTGCATATATTCATCATGTCTTCATGCCTTGGTAAGTCCCAGTGTATTAGCTTAGGAAAAATAAGGAAAATGCATTTAGGGTCAAATACAATGGTAATGTAGAAACACTTACCTGATCATAACTTTGACCTGGAGTGTCAGAGGTTTCAAATTATTCAAAGCCAAATATTTTAACTCACGCGGTTATTTTCACAAATCCTATAATTTGGACTGCTTCCTCATTTCATTCTGCATAACTTTTTACCCATCTGCATATACATAAAAAACATGAATTTTCAAAATGTTTATATTTTACAGAATATGAAAATCTGGACAATCGCAGTGTCAAGAACTCTTGACACTGGCATTTTCTATTTATTAAGTGGGTCTTTTTTTCTTCATATTCGAGCATTCATGAAATGAGCAAACTAAACTGATCTTAAAACATTGAAAAAAAAAGATTTCAGCATGTATCCACCTTTCCTACATTAACTTTAGTAAAAGCTTTTCTAATTCTAAAAAAACTTTTGACAATATGATAATTTCCATTGTCCCCCAATTTTATAATTAACTATAGACCTTAGTGATTAATTGGAGTATTTTTAAACGTTGTTCTGATTATAAGATTACCTCTTTCTGTGAAATAAACTAAAAAGTGGTTAAAACTCCTCCCCAAAATGTTTAATTATTTTCCCGTCTTATTATGAAGAACACATTTCTAATTAACTTTAAAAATTCCTTTTAGCTCATTAACTCCTGTTTCTTAACTCCTACCACTGGCTTTTAGAGAAAATCTTATTTTCTAACACATCTTTCTAACATATAATAATGCTAGAATATCAGGCTTAGTGTCTGTTTTAAGCTCAAGGGTGTATTTTACATGGAAATCGTTCTTTAGTCCTTCCTGAGAATGACTCTGTACAGTTTTAATCAAATCTGACTCAAAGAATAGAATCTCCCTGATGGTTACTTAATACAGTTAAGGTGAGTGAGAGTCCAACTGTAGGAAATGTAATATGAATTTCATTTACATTTTCATACAGCTGCTCCGACTATAAAGAGTGATTCTAAGATAATGTAAAAAGCCAAGGATTTAAAAGTTTTCAAAAATAACCTAACTGAAGACAGTCATTCACTTAGATATTTAAAAAGAAAATCATTTAATTTATATTTTAGAGATCTCCTGAGTATGGTTAGTTGTAAAGAAAAGAGCTTTAGGAAAACAAAGCATCATTATTATTATTTCCATTATAGAAATGCCAAATCTAAAGATACGTTCACACAGGCAGTCCAAACAGCATTTCACTGAACGAACAAAGACAAGGCTGTCATGGCATTTCTCTTTGGGGAAAGGCCTTTCCACTGCTCAGGCGAATACATCACATTTTGAAAGGCTAGATCCTGAGGATAGAATAAAGCAATAAAACATTACTGGGAAGAACCTTTTTCTCATGCTGTTATTAACATCCGTCAAAAACCCAGAGTCTTTTTTAATACTACTTTCAAGCGGACGTCTTCCATCAAACAGAATTACGTATGACTTCATTCACAAAAACAGGCTTTTGGTTTCCTGTCAATAAATGGCAACATGTTTTTGCCAACCCAACCAACAAGTCAGTCTATTTTCCATTTGTTATAAAATGCAGTTTCAGTCAGTGAAATCATTTATAGGTATAAGGCAAGGGAAGAAAGCTTAAAGTAGACAGGGGCTAATTATATTTAATCCACCATGTATACTGGGCCCTCCCAATGGAATCAGATGCAAGTACTTCCCTCACTAAGCCTTCCTTCACCATTTCAAACGGAGCTATGAAGTATGTTTATTATGAACTTTTGAACTGTCTGAACTTATTCTATCCACTGAAATATTGCCTTGAAAATGCCTTTTTCAACTAGTGACATGACAGCTAAAGCTGTTGTGCTTCTGTATCATTCAGCTGGAAGATATTACCACGAGAACTACATTTCCTAGCGTTAGCCCAGGTTCCCTGAAAATGGTAAGCTGCATGGTGAATAATTAATATTGGCAGAGTCATCATAAATCTCTGTAGATACACTCTATCGTACATATCCCGAGTACAAAGCAGCTTTGATTTAATTCATTGTCCATTCCACATTTGTTTTTCTTTTACTAACCTGCCCTCCATTCTATGCAAGACATCATATAAATAAAATTACTGTTTCTGGCTTGAATCATCACTAGACTTGAGTTAGTGGTTGCATGAAAGGCTAATTTAAACAACAGGCAGGGCCACTGCCTTACATAGAAGACAGGAAGGAGCTCTATCCACGACCGTCCTTGGCAGTAATGCTATGTCCAATTAGAATGAATCATATTCACATTATATGTAAAATATATCATACTAGGGTAAACGAAAAATTTGCTGTTACCAGGTCAAGAATGAAAGAAATCTTCAAAGGTCATTAGCCTGTCCTTTGGCTCTCTGAGGGCTACAATTAAAAAGTCCTTGAGAATTATCTGCCAAGTCCTTAAAATTATTCAGACAAGTAGGCACCACAGTCTCCTTCTGTAAATCATTACCAGCTCTGCCAGCCTTTATAGTCGGTAAGATCTGCTTGCTATTTAACCCAGCCATGAAAATAGTCTCTGGACGAAATACAGTTGTCCCAGAAAGAGATAAGCAGTGGATTTAATTTTAAAAATGGGATGGGAATAAAAAAATTAATTTTTTTCTTGCTCTACTTTCCAGAACTTTTACTTTTGGTTTTCTTGGTTATCAGCCTTTTTGAAAAGTCTTAACCTGTTAAACCGGTGAGGCAGTTTCTTATTACAATGTGGAACTTTTGCTGGACCGAACTGTGCCCCAAATCAAAACATCTTCCTTGAAGGAGAGCACAGAGTGATGAACAGCCAGCCTGTAACACAAACCCCTGTCCTATTTCCCAGATACAGCAAAGTAATGATAATTTACATTTATTGAGAGCTTACTATGGATTAGGCGTTAAGACCCTCCAATGCATTAAATCTGCAATATCCCTTGAGATGATGCTTCCCATTTGTCAAGCGAGACCATGAGGTTCCGAAGAGGTAACTTGCCTAAATCATCCAGTAGTCAATGGCAGAACTTGGGTCTGAACTCAGGCATTTTGGAGTCAAAAATCTGTATCTAACCTTAACAAAGTAAATGCCATTTGGTATTTAAGAGTTTATATATTTCCAAGCTTTTGGAGTGAAAAACCGAGATAAGAAGTACAGAGGAAAGTGTAGAGGGTCATAGGAAATATTAGGAATTTGTGAAGGAAGACAATATTTACATTTCTGATAGAATTATTCAATATGATGGGAAGCCACTTGTCCTGTCTAGGCAGGAGAATTCTAAGGAGTATTTCTGGCAAACTGTAGCTTGCCATTTATTTTTACTATCACATTCCTGAGCTATATAATTGATTGAAATGGGCTGTTCTAAGGTAAGGTTTAAAATAGGATGATGGAACTTTTTGTGGTTTCAAGGAGGAATATCCCAACAGGGAGTAATTCATTCTTTTTTTCTTTTTTAATTTTTATTAGAGTATAGTTGATTTACAATGTTCTGTTAGTTTCTGCTGTACAGCAAAGTGAATCAGTTATACGTATACATATATCCACTCTTTTTTAGATTCTTTTCCCATATAGGTCATCACAGAGTATTGAGTAGAGTTCCCTGTGCTATACAGAAGGTCCTCATTAGTTATCTGTTTTATATACAGTAGTATGTATATGTCAATCCCAATCTCCCAAGTTATCCCTCCCCCCTTCCCTTTTGGTAACCATAATTTTGTTTTCTACATCTGTGACTCTATTTCTGTTCTGTATTTCTGTTTAGTTCATTTGTACCATATTTTTAGATTCCACATATAAGCGATATCATATGATATTTGTCTTTCTCTGTCTGACTTACTTCACTCAGTATGACAATCTCTAGGTCCATCCATGTTGCTGCAAATGGCATTATTTTGTTCTTTTTCATGGCTGACTCATTCTTGAATTAGAAATCCCTCTACCTGCTAATCCCATCAGAGGGTTACTTTACAATGTCTTCAAATAATGTCTCCAAAAGTTTGTTTGTTTCTCAAGTCAGCAATCTTGTACTTAATTTCCACAAAACATGATTTTAAGCCTTCTCCATTCTCTTCAAACTCCTGAGCCCCCTTCAGTTTTGGCAATGGCTGTATATCCTATTTTAATGAGAACATGATGATGTAAAGTAGCAATTTTCTCTTCCCTATCGTTAAATGACAAACACACTCATCTCTGATTTTCACTCCTCCTTTCCAAGACTAATCCTTCCACTTATTTTCCTAGGAACCATATTCTGTGGAGTCCTCCCTCTCTTTTTCTTTTCCTTCCTCTGCTTCCCTTTTTCCTTTGCATCAATCTGTAAATAGGACTGTCTCTCTTATTATAATACTAAATAAGCGAAATAAAATAACATTCTTTGACCTACTGCATACCTCCTGTCACCTCCCTAATTCTCTCTTTGCAGGCAACTGTCTTGAAAGAGTTGTCTACTTTTTTTTAAAAAAAATGTTTCTTTCTTGGTTTATTCTACTTGCCTTCTTGGTTTGTTAACCTTCTCATGCATTTCTCTTTTAATGCCATCTGATTTCTGTCCCCCAGTGTTCCCATTACTATATCTGTTGTCAAAGTTACCGCATTTGTTTTAGAATCTGCAAGGGGTATTTCTCAGTTACCTTTGGCATCATGTACTACTACTGAGTTTGCCCTTCTTGAAGAAGCCCTTCTATTTTCTGGGCTTCTATGACACCGTACTAGTTTGTTTCTTTCTTACTTCTTGCTGTTAGACAGTTTCCTTACATGTTCTTCTTCTACTTGGTACTGCAATTTTTATGTTCCATTCTCATCTCTCTTGAGGGAAAATTCCCCTGAAAAGTTGCATCCAACTTCATGACTCTAATTCCCAGCTCCATGCTAATGATTTCCAAGTAAGTAATTTTAACCAGATACTTCTCATTAGCATCAGATCTACTCATCCAACTTCCTGTAGGATACTTCATGAAGTTATTCTGTCTGACTTTTCAAGTTTAACATACAACAAAATAAGCTCATAGTTTCCCCGCAATTCTCTCTTCTTCCTGTGTTTTGTACCTCAATCAATGATCAGTGGCAAATCCTTTACTCAGTTGCCCAACCATAAGCTTTGGTGTTATTCTTGACTTCCGTCTTCTTCATCCCTTATGTTCATTCAATCTCTGTGTTCTGGCCATTTAGTCTCCTACAAATCTTTCAACCCAGTCAGTTTTTCCCCATAGCTACAACTCAAATTTGGGCTACTACCATCTCTCACGTGGATTCCTGCAACAGTATCCCCATTTGTTTTCCTTTAATGTTGTCCCATCCTGTTTTCTGGATTGTACATTTCCCAAAGGCATCATGCCATGCTTCTGATTAACATTCTTCAGTGGGAATCCATTGTACTTACACTGAAGTTCAAATGCATTAACAGAACTTCCTGATCAAGCCCTTGCTCAGTTCTCCAGCTTTGCCTTATGCCAAACTGAAGTGCTTTCAATTTCTCAAATGCATCGTGTTTCTTTGAACACAGGGCTTTTCATTCATTGTTTTCTTGAACTTGGACAGTCATTTCTCTAACCTTATCTGGCCTTTTTTTAACAACTTCCTTAGAGAAACTTTTCCTTGAATTTTTAATAATTGAAACTTTGTCTCAATTATTAAATCTGGGTTAAGCATTGTTGCCATGGGTTTTCAACAGCATCCAAGCCTTCCCTCGTAAGAGATTTTTTTTCCCTTCACATTTTTAAATTTATAATTATGCTATTTTAAATCATAAGCTAAATGAAGGCAGGAAACTCATTTGGGTTTTTTGTTATAAATTCAGGATATTATACAGTTTCAGGCAATCTGTAATTACATTTACTTGTTCAGTACAAAACTAGTAAAAGCAACTGCATCTTTGGACAGTAACGTTTATTATTATAGGGAAAATGTATATGCTTTATTATATTTGTATTTTGAATTTATTGATAATTTGCAATATGATATGTGGATTTGGACTGCAATCATTTGAAACTTTACATGATGTACCATCATAATTTATATGATTCTGTGATTCTAAAGTTTAAATCTCACCAGGTTGAGATGGGAATTTCCAGAAGTCATTTAATTTTGGGTGTTTGGGTTCTCTGAAATATGTGGCTGGATCCCTGAGAGAAGGACTTTAAGACAGTTGGACTGCTATCCATTCATCTCTTTTCCCCAGAGGAAAACAAAAGGAGTCTTATTGTTTGGTCAGCTGGCCCTCTGGGTAAACAGACTAATGATATTTGTTAGGAAGAAGAAACCTTATATCAGAAATGCCTTTTGCAGGATATCTCTGGCAAAGAATTACCTATAATTCTTGGAAAGTCGAACCCATGTTCTAGAGACAAGGCTCCTACGAGAATGCCATGTAAACCATGCACTTCTCTGGGGTATAAGATGAAGATGTATCATAATTGAAACCTAACTGAAACACCTCTAGTTGTGTGAAGCACACAAGAACCTCGTTTAGAGACCGCATCCATTCTGGGCCAAAATACCCACATATGATACGAGAGAGAAGGACCTGAGGAACTGCTTTCAACGTCCTAAACCTCTTGCTGCTGCTTCTGAGCCTTTCGATATTATTTTGTATGGGTAAGAGGTCTGATTGTTCACAACTGATTAGACAATCTGATCCTATGTGGTGGTGATCCTATGCAGATTCAGTCCTCCTTTAGACAAATTTAACAGTCTTCTGTTGATATTTATAATACAGTGTGTATTATAAATGTAGCTGGATTCATAGTTCTTCTGTCTCCCTCTAAATTCCCTTGAGCAGAGCGCTTTAAAACACTTTAGTTTTCCCACCTGATTATAACATATTTGAAGGAAAATTCAAGGTCAGTTTTACAATCCACTGGTAACCCTAACAGTCTGTGCATTTTAAACAGATTTAAATTGCATTCATAAGTTTTATTTCAAAAACCATATATCCTCTTTCAGAGAACAGTGCTAAGGGTATTAGGTAATTGCTGAACTGAGTATTAGAGTTGGGTAATTTCATTAGATATTTTAATTGGGTATCTGTGAATAAAGACTCCATCATACATTGTATTTAGCCTTATAGTATCAAAAAGCTAAGTATCCATTTATTACAAGTAGACTGTGGTGACATTAGCTGTTCTGGGAGTTCCTGGAAATACGGTTATTGTATCTACCTCTTAAAGGGAACAATTGATATTTACTGCCTCAGAGGCTCTGATGAGTGGGTGGAAGAAAGGATGGAAGAGGGAGAGCAGGCGCAAGTTATGAGAACAAGATATATTGCCATGTTTGCGGCAAAGGCAGACTGAGCACAATGAGTCTCAGAAGATAACATATAAATCAAGACATTCTGACATAATAATATAGGAGAGGTCTTTAAATGGAACTGATTTCATAGTCTTGGTGAGTCATAAAAAGTCTACTTTGAAAAACTGCAATAATAATTAGACATCTGCCAAGTTTTCAGTTTTGACATTTGCTGGAGGATTGAAAACTTTCCTGAAATCTATTTTTTTAAGACATTTGCTCAGCTAGTCACAAGTTTTTTTTTATCAGAGTATTCTGTGTGAACCCTTTAAACAAAAAAATATGAACACTCTGAGAAGGAAGGGGAAATGTGACACAGTTCTCTCTTAGAATTCCTGCCCCCCTAAAGAAGCCAGGAGAGATTTCAACTCTATCAAAATGCAGTTGAAATTTTAAAACAGCCAAATTATTATAAGCACTTTAAAAGTTCTTGTGACAGTCTCTAAAATTTTGCTTTGTAACAATCAAATTGGAACTGGATCTCACAGAAATAACTTCTAAGAAATTAGCAAGCAAGAGTGGAAAGAAACATATTTGTGCAATTCAACACAACAGAAAAATTTATGCTAAAGGCATTAAGTTTTGAGAAGTGTGAAAATTCCATTTTTGACATCCCATCAGCAGAATATTTTCATTCATCGCTTTTTAAAAAATGAATAGATTGGACTTTTCTGAATTGTACTCAAGGAGAGATCTTGAATTGGAGCCTTGTGAAATAATTTTTTTTCTCTGCCTGATCACAAGCAATTACCATTTTATTTTAGCAGCATGTTTTCATTTGTACATATGTGTGTATACCACATAGTCAGAGATGGTGAAAAATATGCCTTGTAGTAGTTTAAGAAAATTCTGTGAATTTAAGAATATTTCTTTGCCTCCAACAAAAATGCTGGAGAAGTAAGTGTATAAAACTGGTGTGTTTTGGACTACAACTGAATCTTGAAATGCATCTTGAGCACAGGATAGCTGTTCAGTTCACACTCTTTCTTTCTATGACTTTAGTCTAAAAGGCCCGAGCAGGTAATTAAAATGAGTGAAGGGGGTCGGGTGACAGACAAAGGAACAGCTTCAAGTGGTATCTAAAGGGTGCAGTCCTTACTCAGCTCCAGCTGATGGTGGATATACAGGAGTGCAAGCCCAGTGGGGGAGAAGCTTCTGTTTCAAGAGCATTTGTCAATCACTACTGATGTGTGAATTCTTTCAATTTTTAATGTTGGCCAGACAAATCATGAATGTAGATTATTTGTGTCCCAAGATCTGCTAGTTTCCATATCTAATACAGGAAGTCTATATGCTATATGTCCCTACCAAGCTAATAAAACCTGAAATGTCTAAACCAAAACTTAATTAGCTTATCTTCTTGAAGTAAAATCTTCACTGAATTGTGTTTAACATTGTATATTCATTTCTCATTGAGAATTGATACGTAAAACAACGCTATGAAGAATATACCTGAAAACCTATAAAACTTGTCAGGAGATGTGGTATATTAGCTGTTAAATGTCTGTCGCTTGTGTAAGGATTTATAAGACAAATTTATTTTAGAAGTTAATACCAGTAGAACATTTTTTAAAGATAATGAGTATCGCATAACACATACTGTACTTTAAGCATAAGCAAATAAACGAGGAAGTGAACTCAAAATTCAGTCTCAATCATGGTAATTATATGCATTCAGAGAGTGATCATTTGTATCTTTCTCAGTGTATAGAATTTTGGATTTCTTGTTCTCTCTTACTTTTAATTTAATTTAATTTATTTTTTTATATAGCAGGGTCTTATTAGTTATCCATTTTATATGTATTAGTGTATATATGTCAATCCCAATCTCCCAATTCATCACACAACCCCCACCCCACCACTTTCCCCCATTGGTGTCCCTACATTTGTTCTCTACATCTGTGTCTCTGTTTCTGCCCTGCAAACCAGTTCATCTGTACTATTTTTCTAGGCTCCACATTATGCGTTAGTATATGATATTTGTTTTTTCTCTTTCTGACTTACTTCACTCTGTATGACAGTCTCTAGATCCATCCACGTCTCTACAAATGACCCACTTTCATTCCTTTTCATGGCTGAGTAATATTCCATTGTATATATGTACCACATCTTCTTTACCCATTCATCTATTGATGGGCATTTAGGTTGCTACCATGACCTGGCTATTGTAAATAGTGCTGCAATGAACATTGTGGTGCATGTGTCCTTTTGAATTATGTTTTTCTCTGGGTATATGCCCAGTAGTGGGATTGCTGGGTCATATGGTAATTCTATTTTTAGTTTTTTAAGGAACCTCCGTACTGTTCTCCATAATAGCTGTATCAATTTACATTCCCACCAACAGTGCAAGAGGGTTCCATTTTTTCCACACCGTGTCCAGTATTTACCGTTTTTAGATTTTTTTATGATGGCCATTCTGACTGGTGTGAGGTGATACCTCATTGTAGTTTTGATTTATATTTCTCTAATGATTAGTGATGTTGAGCATCCTTTCATGTGTTTGTTGGCAATCTGTATATCTTCTTTGGAGAAATGTCTATTTAGCTCTTCTGCCCATTTTTGGATTGGGTTGTTTGGTTTTTTGTTATTGAGCTGCATGAGCTGCTTATAAATTTTGGAGATTAATCCTCTGTCTGTTGATTTGTCTGCAAATATTTTCTCCCGTTCCGAGGGTTGTCTTTTTGTCTTGTTTATGGTTTCCTTTGCTGTGCGAAAGCTTTTAAGTTTCATTAGGTCTCATTTGTTTATTTTTGTTTTTGTTTCCATTACTCTAAAAGGTGGATCAAAAAAGATCTTGCTGTGATTTATGTCAAGGAGTGTTCTTCCTATGTTTTCCTCTAAGAGTTTGATAGTGTCCAATCTTACGTTTAGGTCTCTAATCCATTTTGAGTTTATTTTTGTGTATGGTATTAGGGAGTGTTCTAATTTCATTCTTTTACGTGTAGCTCTCCAGTTTTCCCAGCACCACTTATTGAAGAGACTGTCTTTTCTCCCTGTATATCCTTGCCTCCGTTGTCATAGATTAGTTGACCATAGGTGCGTGGATTTATCTCTGGGCTTTCTATCCTGTGCCATTGATCTATCTTTCTGTTTTTGTGCCAGTACCATATTGCCTTGATTACTGTAGCTTTGTTGTATAGTCTGAAGTCAGGGAGTCTGATTCCTCCAACTCTGTCTTTTTCCCTCAAGACTGCTTTGGCTATTCGGGGTCTTTTGTGTCTCTGTACAAATTTTAAGATTTTTTGTTCTAGTTCTGTAAAAAATGCCATTGGTAATTTGATAGGGATTGCATTGAATCTTTAGATTGCTTTGGGTAGTATAGTCATTTTCACAATATTGATTCTTTCAATCCAAACACATGGTATATCTCTCCATCTGTTGGTATCATCTTTAATTTCTTTCATCAGTGTCTTATAGTTTTCTTCATGCAGGTCTTTTGTCTCCCTAGGTAGGTTTATTCCTAGGTATTTTATTCTTTTTGTTGCAGTGGTAAAAGCGAGTGTTTCCTTAAGTTCTCTTTCAGATTTTTCATCATTTGTGTATAGGAATGCAAGAGATTTCTGTGCATTAATTTTGTATCCTGCAGCTTTATCAAATTCATTGATTAGCTCTAGTAGTTTTCTGGTGGCATCTTTAGGATTCTCTATGTATAGTATCATGTCATTTGCAAACAGTGACAGTTTTACTTCTTCATTTCCAATTTGTATTCCTTTTATTTCTTTTTCTTCTCTGATTGCCATGGCTAGGACTTCCAAAACTATGTTTAATAATAGTGCCAAGGTTGGACATCCTTGTCTTGTTCCTGATCTTAGAGGAAATGCTTTCAGTTTTTCACCATTGAGAATGATGTTTGTTGTGGGTTTGTCGTATATGGCCTTTTTATTATGTTGAGGTAGCCTCCCTCTATGCCCACTTTCTGGAGATTTGTTATCATAAATGGGTGTTGAATTTTGTCAAAAGCTTTTTCTGCATCTATTGAGATGATCATATGGTTTTTATTCTTTAATTTGTTAATATGGTGCATCACACTGATTGATTTGCATATATTGAAGAATCCTTGCATCCCTGGGATAAATCCCACTTGATCATGGTGTATGATCCTTTTAATGTGTTGTTGGATTCTGTTTGCTAGTATTTCGTTGAGGATTATTGCATCTATAGTCATCAGTGATATTGGTCTGTAATTTTCTTCTTTTGTAGTATCTTTGTCTGGTTTTGCTATCAGGGTGATGGAGGCCTCATAGAATGAGTTTGGGAGTGTTCCTTACTCTGCAATTTTTTGGAAGAGTTTGAGAAGGATGGGTGTTAGCTCTTCTCTAAATGTTTGGTAGAATTCACCAGTGTAGCCATCTGGTCCTGGACTTTTCTTTGTTGGAAGATTTTTAATCACAGTTTCAATTTCATTACTTGTGATTTGTCTGTTCATATTTTCTATTTCTTCCTGGTTCAGTCTTGGAAGATTATAACTTTCTAAAAATTTGTCCATTTCTTCCACGTTGTCCATTTTATTGGCACAGAGTTGCTTGTAGTAGTCTCTTAGGATGCTTTGTGTTTCTGCGTTGTCTGTTATAACTTCTCCTTTTTCATTTCTAATTTTATTGATTTGAGTCCCCTCCCTCTTTTTTCTTGATGAGTCTGGCTAATGGTTTGTCAATTTTGTTTATCTTCTCAAAGAACCAGCTTTCAGTGTCATTGATCTTTGCTATTGTTTTCTTTGTTTCTATTTCATTTATTTCTGCTCTGATCTTTATGATTTCTTTCCTTCTACTGACTTTGGTTTTGTTTGTTCTTCTTTCTCTAGCTCCTTTAGTTGTAAGGTTAGGTTGTTTATTTGAGTTTCTTCTTGTTTCTTGAGGTGGGCTTGTATTGGAAAAGCCATATATTTTAATAAGAATATTTATTTTACATCCTGAAGGAATATGAAACAGAGGTAACACTCTACAGTATCTGAGAAAATACATGAAGTGTTTATAGACATATAAACACTGGTTTACTTTGTGTTGTTACCTACATAGCTTTAGAAAGATCAGCATGTTGAGGAAAATTATATTTACTGTTGAAGATAATTATGTGGAGCACCCTTAGCCAGAAAATAAATCTCCCAAGAAAATTTTGAAATTTTAAGATTGCATTTGCTTTAAAATGAACTTTTTCTATTTGTTTAAATTCACCAGGTAAAACTTTTTCATCAGGATCATATTTTGGAGGGGGCAATTTTATGTATGATGACAGATGGGCTTAAATTTTGTGTTTGAGGACAGCTTCAGCATCTTTTTCATCTTAAGAACAATAGCAGACATGTTGTCTGTTTTCTATAAAGGTTTGTTGAACTCTATTAAAGATACACTGTTAAATAATTTTGAAAAAATAGTGACATCAGAAAAATATTTTGTGCATTGCTGTATACTTTTGATTTAAGCCTGACATAATTTTTTGTTGATAAACTTTATTATTAATATTTCGTGTAGAAACAAAGTTTCTGGATGGTTATTGAGTAATTGCCTCTTTTTTACATTTTGATCATAACCAATGGAATTAAATATTGTGTTAAATTTTTATATTTAATATGACCAATAAAGGTTAATTACTGAAGCATTCATAAAATATAATAAGAATGCTATATATTGGTCTTGAACAATATTAAGAAATAGCACATTTCCAAACCTGGATCTAAATGTGTACATTTAAAGCATTTTTATTTATTTTACTTATTTTTGCACATGTTTCTGCTGGAATCACACTGATCCTCTGGCTTTTCAATGATTCCCGAAGGAATGTTTTCTTTCAGTGGTTCAGAGAAAGTACTTTCCCTAGTAATGCTAGTCTAGCACAGTAAGATAGGGTTTTCTTTCTTTTTTTTTTTCTTTGTCTAAAAGAATCCAAATTCTCTAAGGTTTTATTCCTGTCCTGAGTGAAAAATGGATTAAAAGATGGACTTGGCAGCCTCCATCCTCAGTCCCCTTCCCCAGTTCTTACTCTTCACTGTAGGAAGATATATACTTAGGAAAAAAGCTCAGCAGTCATAAGTTTGTGTTACTTTTTAGAAAGTTAAAGTACATTACATTTTTAGATTTCCAAATGGCATCAAATTTGAGTATTCCAAGGGAAATTTTGGAGTGAGCGTTAATGAATTTATCCCTAATGCTACTTGTCATTGAGACCTGTTGAGATGAAGACCTGACCCTCTCTTCATAGAATAACTTGCAGTGTTCTTTTATTAGTTCAACTTGCTGCTGAGCCGTTTACTTATATTCACACATTACTTGAAGAATACTGCGCTTTCAGTTCTTATTCAATTCCACGTTTCTCTGCCAAGTCTCATCTAGGCATCTGACATACAACGAGCAGCTACATAATTGTGCAGTCTAATAGCTAATGAATGATTGCTTATTCTCTTCATTCAGTGTAAGGAACATTTCTATGGTAAAAAACATGCTACTGTTGTCGGAACGTAATGACATATTGTGTGGGGGAAGGGAAGCAAATGCACGGATTTGTCATGAATATCTAGGGGTGTTTGCCAGTTAAGCTAAGAATTTTATTGTTCATTTAGGATTCTGGCTGTGCAGAACTACCATCTTTGTATACACAGTGTTCACCTTTCCACGTGGTACAGTGAAAGCATCAGACTGTCTACTGAAGGTCTATAGTTTCATTTCAGCTTTGCCTTTTTTTTTTACTACTATCTTTGAGAACTTAAAGAAGTCACTTGACCTCCACAAGCTTTTGTTTCCTCAGTCTTGCCAGCCTTCCTTCACAGAATAGGACAGGAGATTCAAATGAGATGATATATGTAAAAGTTTTTTTTAGTCTGAAAAATAGTATATAAACATGTCAGGGCTTTTGCTACTGTGGTTAATTATTATTTGTTTGACTCTCTAAACATTGTGTGAGATAATCAAGGCAGATTCATTCATTTATTCAACAAATAATTATTTATCACCCACAGTGTTTTCAGTGCTGATCATTCAACAGTGATTAAATTAAACAGGGACTGCTGCCTTCCTAGAGCTCCTATCGTAGTACCAGAAATAGATACCATCTGGTTAAACCAGTCCTCAGTGAAGATCATTTTAATCACGTATACATGTAATGATGAGACTAAAACAGCGTGATGTGTTAGTGACTGCTTCAGATATGGACTCAGAATGTTCACTCTGAAGAGTGGACATTAAGTGAGATTTCAGTGCTGATTGGGAACCAGTTACTTGAAGAATTGGAATAAGAACATTTCAATAAAGGAAGGGCCCTGAGTGATCAAGGAATAAGAAATAAAAGGCCTGTGGAGCTGAACATAGTGAGCTAGGGGGAGGATGGAAGGAAATCTTCCTGGCACCCCAGCTTCTAGATCTTCTTGAGCATCCCTATATGCATTCCCACTAGAGCTCCTATTTCTTCTATGATATCACATGTAACTGTAGTTACTTGTTTAGTTGTCTGTTATTCTCATTTGACTCTGAGTTGGGAGAAAGCCAGGAATATTTTTTCTTGCTCATTATTGTATCCCCAGCACCCTAGTGGATGCAGAAAATTATTTGGTGAAATGGAAAAATTATGCAATCAGTTAATAAAGTATTGTCACCATCAGCTAGGTTTATCATCTTCAGAATATTTAGGCCAGTATTCTTTCCACTACTTCTTACTACCTTCATTAGGAGGAAGTGATCTCTATCTTAAAGGTCTGACAAATATTTTCTATTTCCTAACCTAATATAGACTAGTGAGGCTGTAAAAATGTTTGTTAGTGAAATGCTTGAAGTAAAGGTAAAGGCTTGTTTCAGTTAGGGTGGCACTTGTGGAGAACTTCTGTGAGATGAGATAAGAGATTTGTAGAGTTTGTGTGAATTAACAATTATTATTAAGATGGGGTTTCTTTTATATGTTATGAATTAATTTACATAGCATCCTTTCATGGCATTTTTAAAACAAGGAGCAGAGCGGTTGAGCCACTCCTTTGAGTGCATAAAGCTGCCAGTTGTCCATGTACGTTTCACACCTAGGTTTGCTGACTTTAGTTACATTACTGTTTTCACCCCACTTGCCTATGCTGTCCTTTGTATTTGCTGCTACTGAACCATCATCAAAAGGCCACATGTTTTGTGTCTTTGTTTAGGATTACAGATGTGTAGATGTTGATTTAGTTACTTCCACCCTCTTGCTTGTTTCTCTACTTAATTTTTAAGATGCAAGATGACTGGGTCCAGAGAACTTGGGAGGATTTTAGCCACAAACGCAAACAAACTTCAGTGGAAATTGACCCTTACTAACATTAAGTTCTCGTTAAAGAAAATGTGGAAGACAAAAAAGATTTAAGTGCATATAAATGGAGACAAAATTTTGACTTATTCTTCCAACAAATAGGACATGGTGCTGAGATTCTGAAAGAAACGCAGAAAGAAATATGTTACTAATTTGTTTTGTTTTCTGGTTGCTACCAGGCCATCAGTTTAATGTTAATCCTTTACGAATACACTATAAAAATAATTATTTATATAATAAAGTTATTGTTTTTAACAATCAACTCTCAATTCCTTTTTTTGTGAGTGTTCATTGTAACAAATTTGAATAAGTCAGAGAGGTACAACGATAAAAAAAGTTTTCCTTGTTCCATTAGCTCCAACTGTTTAATTACAAACGTTTTTCACTTTTGCATTGTCTTTATTTATAGAAAATTCTTTCTCTATATGTAGTCAACTAGAAGAAGGAAAATTTATTTTAGAGGACAAGTCTTGAAATTTGGAAAACATTGATATGGAATTCAGAGTTATGAAATATTAGTATTATAACTTACTCTTATTAGGTTTTAGAAAGTAAAATGGAGAAAGGTATACATAGTAGCTAACAATAATAATATGTATGAAACATTTTTAATGAGACATTTAAATTAACTGTTGCCTTTTTTGATATAGTGATTTATCAGAGTAGTTATAAAATAATGAATTTGATCTTTATAGTTTTTAGGAAAGCAATTTTATTTAGGAAAATTTAGTGTAACATAATATATAAAATATAATGACAATTCAGAGTATTGAAATTATTTTGGATGATAAAATTACTGTCAAGTAACTGGTATTATAATACAATATAAAGCATTTTCCTAAAAATTTCTGCTAAAAATGCTTTCAACCAAAACCTGTGATTCACAAATACTAAGTAAGAAAGGACGAAGGATGAAAATCCTAACCATCTTGCATGTGAGACAGAGAAATTATACAGTAAACATCAAAGAGATCGAAGCACACGTATTGAATGGGAGTTTTCCAATTCGTAATTGCTGATTATACTTCAAAATACAGCCACAAAGTCTTCTAATTTAAATTATAGTCACAACTTATATAACCTATCTTTCTCATACTTAACAACCTTATACCATGTTCTGTTCCATCTTGTCCCTTGTCTCTGTGTCTCTGTCTTACCTGAAACTATAGTTACAGGCCAGACATACCTCTCTACTGGTATTGGACCTGCAGCTCTTCAGTAAGTGACTGGCCAAATGCACCTGTGAGGGTTAATTTTATGTGTCAACTTGACACCACTAAGGGATGCCCAGATAGCTGGTAAAACATTATTTCTGGGTATGTCTGTGAGGGTGTTTCCAGAAGACATTAGCATTTGAATCAGTAGACTGAGTACAGAAGGTTGCCCTCCCTAGTGCAGATAGGCAATCATCCAATCCACCGATGGCTCCAATTGAACAAAAAAGTAGAAGAAGGATGAATTTGCCCTCTGCTTGAGTTGGAACATCCATCTTCTCCTGCCTTTGGACCACAGCACTCTTGGTTCTCAGGCCTTTGGACTTGGATTGGGACTTATACTGGGGCTTCCCTGGCTCTTGGACATTTGGACATGGAATGAATGACATTACCAGCTTTCCTGGTTCTCTAGCTTGCAGACTTCAGATCCTGGGACTTCTCAGACTCATTACTGTGTAAGCCAATTCCTATAAAAAAATCTCCTATTACATGTATTTATGTCGCTATATATCCATATTTATAGCTACGTCTGTATATCTATATCTCTATATAGATATCCTATGTATGGATATATCTTATCTATCTATCTTATCTATTTTATCTATCTATCCATCCATCCATCCATCCATCCTATCTATCTATCTATAGATCCCATTGTTTCTGTTTCTTCAGAGAACCTTAACTAATATAGCACCCATATCCAGTCATGAGCTCCTCGCCAAGGAAAAGATGAAGCAGAGGAGGCTGATGTGTCACAGTGCAGTGACGGTGATAGCTGGCAAATGTTCAGAAACATTCACTCTGAAAATCCATGTCCTGATTTGTAGGATTTACCAATTTCTCCCACCATGGTCAATTTCAGACATCATTTAATGAAAAATTGGGGAGAGGTATACAGTAGTCTTTCATTATATATCTGTTTCCATGCTTACAGATATAATAGTTATAGATAAACTCAAGACCACAGAAAATAGTAAAATGTAGCAAAGTGGGAAGTGGTGAGATATGCATATTTATTACCTTTATTTTAAATATAATTTATTTCAGTGTAAGTTTATGTTAATTTTTAATACTTTGTTAAAAACCAGCTGGCACAATTCCTGAAAACTTAACAAACCACTCTCATAAACTGTTACATACTGACTCCAGCACACAACTGGTGGGAGGGGCAAATGGCAGGGATATCATGGAGGAGGGTGTTGCCTTAATCTAGACACAGAGTAATGAGAGCTTGGACCATAATGGTGACTGAAACATGGAAATTTAGAAAAGCTCAGCAGATGATGTGAGAGAGGATCAAGAAATGACTCAAGGGAAGGGTGGTCTATTTGAGAGAAATTAGCACATTTAAGACTTGGTAAAATGTAATCAAATGCAAAGAAGAGATCTGGAATTGGGAGCAAAGTCAGAAAGTCCACTTGGTTTGGATCAAAGTGCTGTTAAATTTCTGAGTTTTGGCAGAATGATAACATAAGATTGAAGATGGTGGTTTAAGGAGGGAGTCAAGGCTAATCATTTAACCATATTGGGAGTCAAGGCTATGAGAGGGAAGTTATGAATATAAATCTGACTTTCAGAATAATGCATGTATTGAAATGGAGGAGAGATTTGAATTTAAGAGAAAAAAAAGGAAGAAACCAGTATAGGAAGTGATGTTAAGGTACCAGTCTCATAGAGTGGTACAGTTTGCTGTGTTTTGAATCTTAAGTTTTCTATTAAGAACTCAGGAGATAAAAATCAGTGCTAAAATGAACTCTTTTGAATGTGATGTTTTATCATTTGAAAATGCAGTAGCTAATAGGAACTCCTTGTTAAAAAGGACAAAATTAATGCCCAGAGAGATTGGAAAAGCTGGCCTAGTGAGCACACTTTATTCTTCTTCTCTTTCTCTTTATACTTTAAAAGTATCTCTTTAGGCTCACCAGGTTAAAGTGGGCTCAATTAAATTTGCTGGCTGTTAATTTATAATCTGTTCAGTACTATACTATTTCTTAAGAGAGATCTGATATTTTAGCTCGTTTTGAGATTTAAGAGAATTAAAAAAGGACTCAGAGCGGCAGAGTCATTTATTGGCTAGCACTTCAAAAACAAAATGCAATTTCTTTTGATACCCTGTTGTTGAGGAGCCCTGGAGACCTGGTGTGTTGTGAGGTCGTCTGTCTTCTTTCAAAGACTGATGCTCCACATCTCTCATGATTGAGCAAGAAAGTGACAGCAGGCCTGTTGTAAATTTACAGGTCAAAAGAAGCTCAGTGGTGTAAATTACATTACTTTGAAGTCTACCTCTATTGCTGATCCCTTTGAAAATCTAAGTTTACTCAATAAATCCCTTCCACCATACAAATATTATTTCCAAGGAAAAGATGGCATGGCTTTAGAAAATAGACCTGACTATATATAGTAGGCCATAACAAAGGGGAAAAAAAGTAACTTTATTCTAACTTTGTGTTTATTCAGTGGTTCCCAACAGAGAGCTAATCTATACCCAAATGAGTATATGGATATTTTTCCCACCCCGAATAGGAGGATGAAGACCAGAGCAAGGAACTGTATACAATTAGAGATTCCATTAGAATGTGGAATAGGATTGGTTACTTAGCAATTAGTGTCAAGAAATTACTGATTGAGAATTTTCTATAGACCCAGATTATTCTATCTTTTTCCTTTCTTTATGCAATGATTTTCATTTAAAAGTGGTGCAATGCAGTTCTAATTGATATATATATATATATATATATATATATATATATATATATATATATATATATCTTTGCAGTGAGGGTGTTAGCTGTGTTGACTTCTGTTGATGGAAAGGGAGAGGTAGAAGTGTTTGTAGGCCATACTCTCAAAAGTCCCTCCTGGTAGTTTTTTTTAATTAATTAATTAATTAATTAATTAATTTAGGGCTGTGTTGGGTCTTCGTTTCTGTGCGAGGGCTTTCTCTAGTCGTGGCAAGCGAGGGCCAGTCTTCATCGCGGTGTGCGGGCCTCTCACTATCGCGGCCTCTTTTGTTGCGGAGCACAGGGTCCAGATGCGCAGGCTCAGTAATTGTGGCTCACGGGCCCAGCCGCTCCGCGGCACGCGGGATCCCCCCAGACCAGGGCTCGAACCCGTGTCCCCTGTATTAGCAGGCAGACTCTCAACCACTGCGCCACCAGGGAAGCCCCCTACTGGTAGTTCTTGCAAACTGCAGGGAGGGACCCAGCAAGAATGTTTGGGTAGGTTAGGGAATATAGTAGGCAGCTTCTGAGATGTGTCCCAATGAGGCCTGCCTCCTGATTTTCCTGCCCATATATAATCCCCTCGCCTTGACTGTGGGCTGAACCTAGTAACTTGCTTTTGATGAGTAAAATATGGCAAAAACAATGAGAAGTCACTTTAGAGACTGGGTTACGGAAAGATTCTGTCTCTGTCTTATTTGTCCTTTCTTATTCTCTCATTTGCTTCCTCTGAACGTTGCCAGCTGCTGTGTATGAGCTGCCCTATGGAAAAGTCCATATGACAAGAAACTGAGGGTGGCTTCTCACTAACATATAAGTGAGCTTGGAAGGAGATCTTCTTTTAGTCAAGTCTTAAGATGACTGCACCCTCGTTGCCAGCTGGATGGTAGCCTGTGAGGGACCCTGAGCCAAAGGACCCACCTAAGCTGTACCCAGATACGTTACCCAAAGAAACTGAGAAATATTACATTTTTTTTAGCTGCTAGATTTTGGTATAATTTATTGCACACAATAGATAACTAAAACTGAGACGATCCCTTTTTATTTCTATTTTATGTACCCCATATTTGCACAAATAGGCACCTCATAATTATATATTGAATCAAATTAAGTCCACCGAATGATTGTATCAATCAAGGGCAAGATGGGAAGTAGATGACATCTCAAAGAGTTTAACTAACAACCATTTAATGAAGGAACTATTTAGAGAGGGGTGGGAAAGGTTATGACAACCAACAAAAAAATGGAGAAATACTAAGAAACTAGCCTTAGTGGGAAGCTGTTAACACCACCAACCTAAAAGGGCCAGAAGAGGGAATGGTGTTTTTGGAGTCCAGAAGGGACTGGAGTAATGGAAAACTGGCCACCCTCTAGAAGCTCCAGCCTTAGGATGAAGTTGCTGCTAAAGCAACAGCGAAGCTGCTGCTAAAGCATCAGCAAAGCTGCAAGAGAATAGAGGAAGGGAATCAATGCATTGACCTCTTTCCTCCTGCCTTTAGAGCTTCTCTCTCCGTCTCCCACTGGATAAACCCAACCAGAAGCCAAAGGGCAAGCGAACCTAAGGGATGAAGCCCTAAGATCAGTCTCTCAGGGCACAGCTCAGGACAGAGAAGGGTGCATTGTGAATCCCCAGGGGGTGTGAAGAGAGACTAAACTACACAAGTGATAGTCAAAGTTGGATATTTGCTGTACCCTAACAATAGGAAGATGGTGGTTGCTAAAGAGTTGGTGGAGTGTATTTGGGGGAAGTCGGATGCTACTTTTCAAGAAAATATATGGCCTCTTCGTCGTGGGAACAAACTATGCTACTATTCCTATCCTTTTTTGCAATTAGGTATGCCATATTACAGAGTTCTGGCAATGGAAACTGAGTAAACTCAGACCACTTCTAGATCTGGCCTATATAAACCTTGTTAAGTACTTTGTTTTCTACTTCCCTTTCTGCTTCTTGCTGTGTTGCATGGCGCCCCTGCAAGAATACTTTGGAATTCAACTACTGAGGATGGTAGACTGTTCCTAAAGACATGGATCCCTAAATGACTACATGGAACAGAGCTAACTATCAACCAGAACACTCAGAAGAAAGCATGGAATAGATGATTCTTTTTTAGAGACATTATATTTTTAAGGCTTTTTTCCTCTTTCATCCTAGCTGATCTTTACTAACACAAGGGAAAAGGGGTAAATTTTTTTGAATAGGGCTTCCTATTACATATAGGAAGTCGCTGGCCACTTTACCTCCATGTAAGACTGTCTCTACACCTATATATACTTAGTATTAGCTAAGCTGGATTAAGATTCTGAAGATTGAGTCAAAACCCTTCAGTTTAAAATGACCAAACAAACAAACAGAATCCCCAGTATGGCTGATCATATTTTCCAGAAGTGCCTTAAACATTTTGTACAATCCCACAAGCTAATCTCAAAATTTATCTTTAACACAGGTGTAGGGGCTATGGTGTTCCCTATTCTAAAATCTGGAGAGCTTGTGACTATGGCACAAATGATGCTATGTCGTTTCCAAGGCTAGGTTATAAAAGGCAACAGTTTTTTCTTACTTCTCTTGGGACACTCACTCTTGAAACCCAGTCACTGTGATATAAGGAAGCAGGCTGAGAGAACGACTCAGCTGCCAACATGGGCTGTTTCTTATAGAAAAGGAAGACTTGGAAGGCAAAGTCAAAAGCCCAGAAGGTAGAACCAGGAACTTAGAGGGAAGAGCCAAGAGCCACAGAGAACATCTCTCAGGCAGTAGGACTTAATTTAATCAAGAAATGTGCTAGATTTCAAAATAGCTGTAGGACAGTGCTTGCTATGTGTCTTCTGTTTTCACCGCTTTTAAACAGGAGTGTCTATAGCAGTTATCCTATGAATGTCCCACCACCGTATGTTGGGTGTGTTTAGGGCAGATAACTTTAGTTTGCAGTTTTTCAGATTGACAGAAATGGTACTGAAGGAGCTGTATCCAAGTAGTCACATTTAAAGAGCCCCATATGTATTTGGACCTGATTTAGATAATAAGACCCTTAACTTTGAGGCTTATGCTATAATTGGATTAGATTTGGGGATTTTAGAGGGAATTAGGAGCACATTTTCCACATGAATATATGAATTTGGGGGCCTAATGGGCAGACGGTGGGAAATTGTGTTTCTCAAAGTTAGTTGCTAATATATTTACCTCCCACGTGCTCTTCTTAAAATGTGTCCTTGACACTCCTCCCATTGAGAAGGAGGGGATCTATTTTCTTTCCTCAGTGAATTTGGGTGCACTTGTGATTGCAATAGAAGTCACATGCATGTCACTTCTGAGTGTAGGTTATAAAAGGCAGGAAAGCCTGGTCCTCTTGGGGTTGATGCTCTTGGAACTCAAACAAAATTGCCCTACCCAAGGTTGGAGCCTGCTGCCTTTATTTCCTGCCAGAGCTCCTATATGTGCCTATATTCCTTCAGATGATTTCAGCTTCCAGACATTTTGTTACCTCTAGCCTTTGAGGTTTCCTAGGTAAAGCACTAGACATTGTGTGTCTATGTGGAAACAGAAAAAGAAAAAAGCTCTCCTGGCTCTGAATGCCTAACCAAACAGAATCTGTGAGCACAGTACAATGGTTATTTATACCACTAAGTCTGGGGAGGTTTATTTTGCAGCTATAGCCCAGTTCTATAATAGGCTGACTTCTGAGTTATCCAGAAGTAAAGACCTTAGAAGTTTCAGCAACTTCCAAATCCTTTGGTCATTCTTAGCCATCTGTCTACCAATGCTGGATTGCAAGGTGACTAGTTACCAAGACCATCATCTTAATTACTTTACTTTTACCTCTTTATCAATTTTTTTAAATAAATAAATTATTTATTTGGCTGTGTTGGGTTTTCATTTCTGTGCGTGGATTTTCTTTAGTTGGGGCGAGCGGGGCCACTCTTCATCGCGATACGTGGGCCTCTCACTATCGCGGCCTCTCTTGTTGCAGAGCACAGGCTCCAGGCGTGCAGGTTCAGTAGCTGTGGCTCACGGGCCCAGTTGCTCTGCAGCATGTGGGATCTTCCCAGACCAGGGCTCGAACCCGTGTCGCCTGCATTGGCAGGCAGGTTCTCAGCCACTGCGCCACCAGGGAAGCTCTTCATCAATTAATTTTGTGGGACTGCTTGACTCTCACGAGCATGTTCATCTTGAGTATACAAGCTAAGTAGTGTAGCCTTGATGAACTCCACATACCTAGAGCTTTATAGATACCACCCATAAAACCATACCATTATTAATCATATCTGTATGTATGTATCCATCTATATATTTATGTGTATGAGAGAGAGAGAGACTCCATTAAGAAGTGAAGGATAGGGGCTTCCCTGGTGGCGCAGTGGTTGGGAATCTGCCTGCCAATGCAGAGGGACACGGGTTCGAGCCCTGGTCTGGGAAGATCCCACATGCTGCAGAGCAACTAAGCCCGTGAGCCACAACTACTGAGCTTGTGCGTCTGGAGACTGTGCTCCGCAACGGGAGAGGCCGCGACAGTGAGAGGCCCGTGCACCGCAACTGGAGAAAGCCCCGCACAGAAACGAAGACCCAACACAGCCATAAATAAATAAATAAAAATTAAAAAAAAAGAAAAAGAAGAGAAGGACACATAAATGAATACCTGTAATAAAAAAATGGTGAGAAACCAGAAGACTTGCATTTAGTTTGTAGTTTGAAGATGTTCAAAGGTACGCAGAAATACTACACAGGTAGTACAAACATTAGATGAGGGTGGTAAATTAAATTTACTTTTAATGACTTTCCCAGCCTGAAGGCTTGTTGTGTAGCATTCTGCTTGATAAAACTAGGATTCACCCCAAACAAGAAATCAGTTTATAAAAATAATGCTGTGTCTTCTCTGAGATCCTGCAAATAGGTCTCTCTGTGCAAAACTCACTGAAGTATTATAGCCTCCATCAGTATAACAATGCTGAGGGAGGGCAAGGGGAGCCATGACTCCATATGATTGGCTTATTGCCTGTTGTCCCAGAGTGAAAGAAAGATTTTTGTAACTCTCAGAAATGTGAGAGTTAAATCATCAAGTCAGCTCTATAAATTATGAGTCATCTCATTTTTCTCCTTGTTCTGTGACAGTGTAAAAATCACAAGATTTTTCTCTAGGTAGCAAATAAAAATAAAGAATGATGAATGCCATTTCATGAAGTGACTCTCACTATTGTATCGTTTTCCTGCATCCTGAGCGTTAATTTTTCGTTTGTATTTGCTCCTCTTTGTAGAAGGGGAACATTCTCTTCCTTCCTTAAGGATGCCCTCCGTTGGTTAGAGCAACTCTGCATTTTCTTGCCTTGCTGTGAGCTCTGTGCATTTCAAGATGATGATTTATGGGGCAAAGCCTAGTTAGATAATAGTTTTGTCTCGGGGACAAAACTGAAGTTGCTACTTCAAAACCTGCACATGAGTATAGGTTATTAATTATGATTCTCTGGACCAAGGGATCGCCTGTAGTTTGTTCAAAGTATAGGTAGGTGACCAGATGTGAGAAGCTCAGTTGTGTCTGTTGCGCCTAGATTCAGACTATTTTTCTTCCAAATTCTAGTCAATGTGCAATGGCTGAACATAAAAAGCCATGCCTCATTTCATCTTATTCTCTAGTGGCAGATCCTGCTTGAGTTGACAGTATTTAAAAGACACGTGAAATTGTACATGAGGGGCATATTTGCAGGCGTGCTGAAGGAACCTCCCAGGAAAGTATCTCATGCTCCAGAAAGACAGAGTCAAGGTGCCCAAGCTTGCTCAGGGCACAGGGAGGGGCCGCTGTGGAGTATAGTATCAACTGTGACTCTTTCAATCTCAAATATCAGAAACTCATTTTCAACTAGTCTTCATCTCTCAGCTAAACTCAGTTGTGTGCTGGAGCTGACTGGTATCAGCACATGAGAACTAACTTGAATCTTTAGGAATTTGGTGAACTAGTCGCTAAACTATTGGTAGCTTGAAATTGGCCACCGTGGGATGTCTTGCACCGCAGAACTTGCTGAACATACAAATACTCCTTTCCTCCTCCCGTAGCGGGTTGCAAACCTTTACTGGAGTACCACTGGTTAGACTTGACTCCTTTCCCAACTTAATTACCACCGTAATGGTCATGATGATGATTTTTAAAAATTAGATAATGTGATTCCACTACTTAACACTGTCCAATAACTTCCCATTATACTCAGCCAGACAGAGAAGCAACAGCAAGACAAACTGTTTAACAAGCTCCCACAAATGCACTAAGATCCCTTGTACTGTATCATTCCTAGTGGTTCTGCTTCTCTGATTGGCCCAAACTGAAGCAACTTAGAATGGAATCAAACTTCTCACTCTAGCTTAAAAACTGTACTTCAACATACCTCTGCAACCATCTCTGACCTTGTGATGGACCACTTTTTCCTTTACCCCCTATTTTGCCAGACTGGCCTTCTTTCTGTTCTTAGAACTCATAGTGATTCTTACAACTTTAGGGCTTTGTGTTAGCTTTTGCCTTTGCCTGATCTGGCTGACTCCTTTTCTTGAACTCTCAGTTCAAATGTCATCTTCCAAGACAGGCTTTACTTGTCCGTCCAATTTACAGTCCGAGTCAAAGCCTACTGTAATTTTTTTGTTTTGTTTTTTTTTGCAAAGCCCTGGTCATTCTATAATATTTTTCTTTTATTTATGTGTTATTATCTTTCTTCTCCCAGCAAAATCTAAGTGCCCTGGAGGCAAAGATCTTTCTGGCCTGGCCAGTAGTACATGTTCATTGCATGTTAATAAGTTTTATATTTTTGTTTTACATTGTGTGGAAAACATAGTGAAGGTAATTTTTGATGAGCAGAAGTCTTCTTGGAAAACAGTATTTCTTAGTAAAAATGGCTTGATGGCTGTTTGGGGTGAAGGAGGTAAAGAGAGAGATGAGTAAGGGAAGTTGAGAGGAAAGGGAAATAGTGTTATGTTATACATATAGTGTTATGTTATAGGTAGGAATCTCTCAGATTCCTACCTATGTCTTCATTAAAGATTAACTCATTAAAGTTGACTGAAGAAAATTTTTCTTCCTAACTTGAGTTTGAGCTCAGTTTTACACACATGATAACAAAGAAGCAAAACAAGATTTAGAGATAGTAGAGCCCAGAATCAGAGGGAACCACAGGAACCCAAGCCTCTGGGAAATTAAAATCATCTGCAACGGTTTCTAGACCTACAGGGGCACAGCTGGGGATATCGAGGGAATCCTAGTGTACTCTCGTGGGGCAGGGAGACTTCAACTAACGACTGTATCTCCGAAGTCAGGAGAAATTTTAGCTTAATAATTAAGAGTGTTTTCAGATCCAAATTTGGATCCATATTTTCTCCACCATTTACTGATTCTGTGACCTTAACTATCAAGTTATTAGTACCCTCTATGCCTTCATTTCCCCATCTGGACTTTAGGACTAATAAAAGTACCTACCTCTTAGGTTTATGGTAATGATTAAGTAGATGAAAATATTTCAAGCACTTATAATAGTGCCTAACACATAATGATCAATCATTGTGTTAGTACATTTTAAAATCTGGATTAACAGGCATGTCTTTTTCTCTAATCAGAATACGTTTCTTGAAGGTGGGTGTATCGTTAAGTCTGTGTTCTCCACATCTAACCCAGTTCTGTTTCCATATTGACCAGGCAGATGCTTATTAAATTGTATGTTTTAAAATCAACTTTACTGGTTTTAGCATGTAATCACTATACCATAGTTTATAATTAGCTATTATGTCAACAAACTATTTTTCCCATGTATCATGAAGAAACATTTTGTGCATTTGATAAAAGTAAATGGTAATGATTTTGTACCATAAAAAACTCTTTGCTGGTATGATCTAGACAATATTTTTTCCCCCAAATTTTAAACACTTTAATTATAATCATTTAAAAAGAGATAGATAATACCTGTATGTGTTATAAAATTCAGAAGATAAAAAAGGTCTTACAGTGAAACAACAACTTTCCTCCCATACTGGTTTTCTATGTCTTGATTTCTTTCTTCTGACTGTACAACCAAAATTACCTTCTGGAGATAATCTGTGCCTCACAGGAGTATAAAGCCAATGACTGCAAGACACAGGCTTTTGCTTCCCTGACGTAACAATGAGCAGCTGACTTTAGATGCACAACCACATGTTCACACGTCCCATTGAAGGCTCCTTAAAAGGAGGAGCAGCCAGATAAAAGCATCTGGGGTCTTGTTCTGCTTTAAACACGTGGAAAATTAAAAACTAAAAATGTCAACAACAAAAACAACAAACAAAAACTGCTCAACGTTAAATCCAGCTGTTTTCTATGTGAGCTTTTCAGTTAAATGATAGAGAAGAATTTCTATAAGCTCTCAAAGAAGGAACTGAGAAACTTGAGGTTTATCCATTTCAAATTTTAATAATTATACATTATCATTCAATTATTTCTGTGCAATATAAATTATTATATGTGAAATGGAAATAAAAATACATTAAAATAAAAGCTAATTATTATGTATTAGATCAAATTTTTCTGTGAGCACTTTCTATATAATGTGGTAGGGCAGCTTTATCACACCATCTGAACTGTTTTCTATAGAAACTTTTATAGTTCATAAATGTATTTTTATTGAAAAATTATTCACCTGAAAATTTTAATTCCTCTATTTTTTCAATAGATATGTGACTATGTAACAGGAATATATACGAGTGATGCACACACATATACATACTCCTGTTACACATTTTTTAGAACATCATTTTAATGACTACATTCACCTGGGATGTTGTTTCACTTGATGTTTAATAGCTTGGCTTTTAAAATCCAGTACATCTGGATTCATACTATGGCTCCACAATCCTCCAGCTGTCTGATTTTGGACAAGTTATCTAATTCCTGGAGATAATAACGGTTCACCTTTATTGAATGTTATTTGCCCCCCTGTTCTAAGTGCTTCACATGCATGAAATCAATTTTTCTCTTTTGACAAATGAAGAATTTGAGGCATAGATAAGTTAGTAACTGCTTAGTGGTATAGAGTTAGAAAATGGTGAAACCAGGCTCACACTTCAGGTAGTTGACCTCTACAGCATGTGCTCTTAACAACTGCATTATACTGTCTCCTTGTATTAAAACAGATGAACCTAGGGGCAGGGCAGGAATAAAGATGTAGACATAGAGAATAGCCTTGAGGACACAGAGGGGTAGGGGGAAGCTGGGGCGAGTGAGAGTAGCATTGACATATATATTCTACGAATGTAAAATAGATAGCTAGTGGGAAGCAGCCGCATAGCACAGGGAGATCAGCTCGGTATTTGTGTCCACCTAGAGGGGTGGGATAGGGAGGGTGGGAGAGAAGCTGAAGAGGGAGGGGATATAGGGACGCATATGGCTGACTCACTTTGGTGTACAACAGAAACTAACACAGTATTGTGAAGCAATTATACTCCAATACAGATCTATTAAAAAACAAAAAACAGAGAAAACCCAGCATACCTCCCAGAGTGAGTATAGGATTCTAAATGGGAAAACGCACAGAGTAAACACACCTTAGATAATACTTCATGGTTTACTTGTTTTAAAATTTTTAATTGTAAAATTCACATTACATAAAATTTACCGTCTTAATCATTTTTAAATGTGTAGTTTAATGGTATTAAGTATGTACACATTGTTGTGCGGTCATCACCACCATCCATCTCTAGAACTCTTTTCATCTTCCAAAACTTAAACTCTATACCCATTTAACAATAACTTCCCATTCCCCTCTCACCTCAGCCCCTGGCAACTGCTATTATATTTTCTGTCTGTATTAATTTGACTACTCTAGAGACCTCATTTATGTGGAATCATATTGTATTGATCTTTTTATGACTGGCTTATTTCATTTAGCATAATGTCCTGTAACGTGTTAGAATTCCCTCCTTTTTAAAGCTGAATAATAGTCTGTTTTATGTATACACTACACTTTTTAAATTCATCTGTCCATTGAGGAACACTTGTGTTGCTTCCTCCTTTTGGCTATTGTGAATATGAATGTGCAACTATCTCTTCAAGACCCTGGAATTTCTGGATTACATGGTAATTTAATTTTTAATTTTTTGAAGGAACCACCATACTGTTTTCCACAGTGGCTGTACCATTTGACAGTTCCACCATCAATGCACAAGCACTCCAATCTCTCCAGATCCTCACCAACATTATACTTTTCTTTTTTTTTTTTAATAGCCATCCTAATGGGTATGAAGTGGTGTCTCATTGTGGTTTTGCTTTACATTTCCCTAATGATTAGCGATGTCAAGCATCTTTTCATGAGCTTTTTTGCAATTTGTATACCTTCTTTGGAGAAATGACTATTCACGCCCTTGACCTACTTGTTACTTGGGTTATTTGTTTTTTTTTGTTGTTGTTGTTGAGTTATAGGAGTTCTTTATATGATATAGATATAAATGCTTATCATATATACAACTTGAAAATGTTTTCTCCCATTTTATGATTTATCTTTTCATTCTGTTAATTGTGTCCTCTGATACACAGAAGTTTAAAATTTTGATGTAGTCCAATTTATCTATTTTTCTCTCTTGTTGCTTGTGCTTTGGGTGTCCTAGCTAAGAAATTATTACCAAATTCAGTGTTACGAATTTTTTCCGCTTATGTTTTCATCTAAGAGTTTTGTAGTTTTAGCTCTTACATTTAGGTCTTTTATCCATTTGAGCTAAATTTTGTATATGATTTAATGTAAGGGTCTAACTTCATTTTTTTGCATGTGGATATCCACTTCTCTCACACTGTTTCTTCAAAAGCTGTCCTTTCCTTACTGAATGGTCTTGGCACCCTTGTTGAAAATCATTTGAATATGTATGTGTGTGCGTATATATTTTATATGTATATATATTTATTTCTGGGCTCTCTATTGTGTTCTATTGGTCTATATGTTTGTCTTTATGCTAGTATCACACTGTCTTGATGACTGTAGCTTTGTAATAAGTTTTGAGATCAGGAAGTGTGAGACTTCCAACTTTGTTCTTCTTTTTCTAGATTGCTTTGGCTATTCAGGGTTCCTTTAATCCATATAAATTTTAGGATGGATTTTTTTTTAATTTAATTTCTGCTGAACATGCTGCTGGGATTTTAATAGGGGTTGTGTTAAATCTGTAGATCACTTTGGATCACTCTAGATTGACATCTAGAATTTTAAGTCTTCCAACCTATGAACATGAATATCTTTCCATTTATTCATATCTTTAAATTCTTTCAGCAATGTTTTGTAGTTTTCAGTGTACAAGTGTACAAGTCTTTCATCTCCTTGGTTAATTTTATTCCCAAGTATTTTATTCTTTTTGATGGTATTGGAAATATATCTTCTTTTCTTCTCAGTTTCTTTTTTGGTTCATTGTTAGTGTATAGAAATACAATTAATTTTTGTATGTTGATTTTGTATCCTTCAAATTTGCCGAATTTATTTATTAATAGTTCACAACTTTTATTTTTATGCACAACCAACATTTATCTAATAGTTTTTCTAATTTTTAAATAAATATATTCCAAATAAACATTTTGTTATTGTAAATAATGTTGAAACAAACATCATTGTAAATATATCTCTCACTATATCTTTAGGACAAGTTCCTAGAAGTGAAGTTATTTGGGCACATAGTCTGAAAATTTTTATGACTGTTGGTAACTGTAGTCAGCCCTCCATATCTTCCTGGGATTGGTTCCAGTCCCTCCGCAGATACCAACTTCTGCTGGTGCTCAATTCCCTTAAAATGGCCTATAGTTAGCCCTCCATATCCCCAGGTTGGGCATCCATTGATAAAAAAGACTAGCTGTACTGCCAAGTAATTTTCCAGAAAGGTTTATTAATAAATTTTCAGGAAAAGGTAAAATCACAACTTTCACACAGATGTAAAATGAGTACGTATTAAATAATTAATTTATAAGAAATGAGGGAACCAGGCAAATGTTATAACTATTTCAAAGGAAATGTCAAAATAACACAAATGTATATGAAGAAGTAAATGAATCCCTAACTGAACAGCAAATTGAGACAACACTGATTTTTTTTTTTCCACAGAGAGGGGGTAAGGCAATTAAAATCACTAGCAGGATAACATTTATATATCTATATTAGTTATCTACAACTTACATAGAGTTGCAAAATAACTTCAAGACAACAGACAGGGCTAGAAAATGATAATCCATAAGAATGTGCTATAGCAGATACAGTTTTCCACTGAAACACAAAAAATTTTTCTTAAAGGTTATACCAGTTTACACTTCCAATAGCAGTTTATATTAGGTCCTGACTCACCTTGTTATCCTGGCATTAAATATTATCATTTAAAAAATCTGCTCAATTAATAGCAGAAAAAGTGTTATATAATTATTGATTTAATTTATATTTATTTGATGACTGCTAGGAGAGCCATTGAAGATTTACATAGGAAAGAGCCTTAAACTAGAAATTAAATTCTGAAACTGCTATTCCAAGCTCCTGTATCTCACTTGCTAAAAGAAAGATAATAAGATAAATAAATTTAGAAAATATTTTTATTTATTTATTTATTTTAACATCTTTATTGGAGTATAATTCCTTTACATTGTTGTGTTAGTTTCTGCTGTATAACAAAGTGAATCAGCTATACGTATACATATATCCCCATATCCCCTCTCTCTTGCACCTCCCTCCCACCCTCCCTATCCCAGCCCTCTAGGTGGTCACAAAACACTGAGCTGATCTCCCTGTGCTATGCGGCTGCTTCCCACTAACTATCTATTTTACATTTGATAGTGTATATATGTCCATGCCACTCTCTCACTTCGTCCCAGCTTACCTTTCCCCCTCCCTGTGTCCTCAAATCCATTCTCTAGTAGGTCTGTGTCTAGCATTGGCAGGTGGATTCTTAACCACTATACCACCAGGGAAATCCCTCTACGTTTATTGAGGTAGGAAAAAAAAAAAGTTTTTTTTCTGATCTGTAGTTGCATACCAGGTTCCAAGGAAAGATTTGAGTAAAGAGACTATACCTAGAATAGCAGCAACTGAGATTGGAGTCACTAAATAGTTAAGTTTTTGAAAACTGATTGTTTCTCAAAGATCTGTTCATCCTCTGATAGGGCAAACAAGTGAGTTAAAAAAGGTTATGCTAGAAATCATCTGCATCTTTGAAGTCATTCCTAGTGACACTGTATTTGATTTCCACTGAAGATTATATACATATATATTATATATATGTGTGTGTATTGATATACACACATATTCATATACATACATATATTTTGGTAGAAAGGGCACTTTCATGGACTTACATACGGCTCTTCTGATTTTCTGATCACTGCAGCTCTCACTTTCACGGATCAGAGAGTCAATATGGTAAACCTTCCAATTGCTGAGTAAGCTCATCCCAGCCATACACTCAGGTATTGGGGAAAAATTATAGGGTAGATTTTTAGAGTCAGTTAACCTATTATGAAGATAAATTAATTTCAGAACTGCATCAATCACCTGACCCACATAATTTGCTAGTCTTAGCAACCCATGAATGCCACATTATTTGTGGTAGAGTTACCAAATACTTTCTTCTGGTTCTAGAATCACTTTCATTTAAGAGAAATATGCAATAACATGGAAAAAAGATTTGGATAAAGGGCTATGATTTTTCATTGTGTGAAATCAAACAAGGCCTCATTTTCTTAAACCTAGACTTTTTGTCTTTGTGTTTGTTTGTTCAGATCCTACAGCCCTCCCTTCCCCTCCCCCCCTTAAATGCTATCCATCTATTTTCAGTGTTAGGAATTCTGTTCTAGTTTTCCTTTATTGAATAACAGATTGCCACATACTTAGCCATTTAAAACAACACACATCTATTATCTTACAGTTTCCGTGGGTTAGGGATCTGGGCATGGTTTTGTAGTGTGTTCTGCTCAGGGACTCACAGGGCTGCAGTAAAGATATCAGACAAGCTGTACTCACATCTGGAGGGTCAACCAGGAGAGAATTCACTTCCAAACTCATTCAGATTGTTGAAATTCATTTCCTTGTAGCTCTGTGATTGAGGGCCCCAGATTTTTTTTTCTGGCTATCAACTAGAGCTGCCCTTGGTTACTAGAGGAATCCTGTAGTTTCTTGATTTGTGGACTTCAACAACCTGACCATTTGCTTCATCAAAGACCATATAGTGAGTCAGTAGCCTGTTTTCTAGCAAGATGCAATATATATATATGTTTATTTATTTATTTATATTTATATATTTATATAATGGGAGTGGCTGCCCATAACCTTAGCCATATAATGTATAACCACCAAAGAGACATCCATTACCTTCACTATATTGTATCTGTTGGAAGCAAGTCATAGATACCATCCATACTCATGGGGAAGGTATTACACAAAGAAATGAACACCAGGAGGTGGGACTCATTAGGGTTACCCCAGAGTCTGAAACAGATCCCATGTTGAATTAGCCATCACCAAAGACAGTGCAGATAGTATCCATTTTGTGATCCATAAAGGCAGAATGGATCCCTTCGCAATTAATAGGTAGGATGTTGGGTCTGATGACATGAAGGTCTGTTCTGCAGAGGACAGTGAACTTCTCAAGACATGCCTGTGCTTCCCTCCCCTATTAGCTCCCAATGCTTTGATAAGGAAAGTCTTCTGAGCCATCTAGGGGATGCATGACTAGGTCTTATATGGTAAATCCCTGTCAACAATCCTATCTTCCTAAATCTTTGAATTCTTTCATCTACATTTTACCAAAGAAGTTCTAGAACCTCAATTATTGAGCCTAGGCCTTGGGTGAGTTGATTTCATGCAGTCAGTTGAACAAATATCAGAAGTGTGCTCAGTTGCTCTAACACATTCAATCCAGAATTCCTGTTAAGTATAACTGTATAGATAACTTTGGCCTAAATTTATGTTCTTCATTCCCTGGACTAGCATTTTTTAAAAATCCATTTCTAAGTATTTTATCTACATTTCTATGATTAATATTAGTAAACTAGTATAGCTGTTTTGGTTTATAAATTTTAGGACAAAATTTGGCTATAGGCTGAGGCAAATACTCTAAGGATTGCATAGTAAATGTAATAATATATTAAATAGCAATATATGTAGGCACAGTGACAATGGGTAGCAGAGGAAGAGTGAGGCCATTGACTTGAACAAAATCAAGTATGTGAAATTTTTCTTTCACTAAAGAGCTTAGTGAAGTTCTGAGAAGAGGAATAAATATGCAGCGTTTTCCATACTTTTCAGACATTGGCACCTGTTTCTCCCTTACCAATTTATAAAACCTTGGCAATAACAAAGTAGTGAAAAGAGAAGAGCTTTAGGTGTAAGGAGACCCTAATTTAGCCTTGCTTGCTCACTAAACATCTGATTTCGGATAAGTCACTTTACCTCAATGTGCTTTGTTTCTTTCACCTATAAATTGAAGAGTGCAGATACATGGATTCTAAAGTGACCCCTCACCTAAAGTTACATAATTAGAATGTTTCTTAAAGCAGTCAAAAATTATTCATGAGTCTTTTTGATATTCATCTATATTAAGTCTTTTCAGTTAAACATTTTAATAATAATAAGTGAAGAAGGACAGAAAAATCTGACATTTTATTAAGTTTTGTAGTATATGTAAGGGACAGGAAAACCTTTCCACATTTGCAGATAATTCAATTACAGACAGCTGGGGGGAAGCAAGAACCTAAATTATTTTTTCTCAAGCCTTTACTAGCTTAATATTTGACCTGTTTATACTCTTATACAATTTAACCCACATGCTGGAATCAAATACTTAAAATCAGTAAAATGATTTGTAAGAACTGTTTGAAGTCCTAAAGCTCTTTGAACACTCTTTAATCAGCTAAATTTTCTTTCCATTAGATGCTGAAGAGTATGTTTTTATCCAAATTAAATCAATATAACATATTTCCAGTCACTTGGCTTAAGAAGTAAGATTCTGAAGTGATTCCGAGTAGTCTCTTGGAAGTTATTTTCTTTTCCTTGTTTGCTAACCAGAGCAGGCATTTCTTTTTATAAACTGCTCAGTGAAAGTAGCAGTAAAAACCCTTCTCTGATTAATCTAGAATGAGAGTCTTCAACTTGTTAAAGTACCTAGAGATTGCTGACAGTAATAAACTTATCACTAAAGATAAGGAATGTGAGGTCTAAAGAAAGTAAATGAGGTTCCAGGTCATGTACCTAGTTAGTCAAAAACTTAAAACTAGAATCTGAGTCTCTTTACCATGGTTTTATAAATGCTGCCTATGACGAACAAATAATCCCCTGGCTATTAAAATATCCTGCTTCTACCTAGAATCTCTTTTTCATGTTTAATCAAAAACTAGAGATTTCAACCCAGAAGTTTCTTTTAATTAAGTTTATTTAAGGCTCTATGTTAATGTTTAATAGGAGCTTTTCATTTTTTACATTAGATTGAGTCATGTATTCATAAATTTTAAAAGACAAATCTAATTTCTTTAGTTGCCTCCTTCCAAACACTGAAACTTCGCATTTTCTGCATTATGACAGGGACGGTGAAGATATATTTACTATACCTGATGAAATCCTTGATTCTTATTACCAGCTTTGGCTTATATCTAGTACGATCTGAGGGAAAAGAACAATCATTATGAGTGCCCTGAATTCTGACAAAGCTTGACCTCTTCTGAGAAGCACAATTGTGAAAAGGAAAGGCATGGTAGGCGGGAGTGTTCGTCACCACCTCCCTTGATGTTTGTAAAACACCTATCTTAAGAGCTAGGGTTTATTCAGTAAAGGAAATGGCTCTAACTGGTTTCATAAGTATAAATAAAAGAGTAGACTGAAAGAAATTGCTTAACCTCCAAAGGAGGAGATTGGAGGGACTTTCTCATAAAACTTTTCTTAAAGTAACTCCATATTTGGTTACTATTCATAATACATTCTTTTTTGTAGCATCTTGTAAATGAGCAAATTGGACCTAGGAGGCATACGATGGTTTGCACTCGGTCCAATGTGTTCAACAAACAAGCCATCTGATATGGAAATGAGCATTTTAAGAGATAAGCTTTCTGATTTTATTGGGAGTCAGAATTGGATGATCCAGAGAAAACATTACTCTAAAGATCTTTGTTTGAAACTACATTTTCTGATCTAGTGAGAAGAGGTGTCAGCCCAGGCCAAATGTTACTTTGTTAGTATTAGGACCAAGAACAGAACATGGATAGTTATATTTTCCATTTATCTTTGGGACTGAATTCGGGCAGAAAAGAGTGTTTGTGGCACTGAGACACCTAGTTGGGAACATGGTGTACCCAAGTACACCACTGTTTCTTTAAGTCTGCTGTGTAATTTTCAAAAGTGATATTGTTTGAATTAAATAAGCTAAATTATAGTTTGAAATATCCAAACTTTTAGTCCCAACACTACCTAAGGTATTTGTTAGAATGCAGATTCCTGAGTTACATGACGAATCTATTTAATCAGAATCTGTGGAGTCCAAACCCTAAAATATGTATATGTAGAGAAGACTGTTGGTTTTATTGTACAGATCTTCCTTGACTTATGATATGGTTATGTCTTGATAAACCCATCTTAAGTCAAAAATGTATTTAGGAACTTCCCTGGTGGCATAGTGGATAGGACTCCACGCTCACAGTGGAGGGGGCCCGGGTTTGATCCCTGGTCAGGGAACTGGATCCCGCGTGCATGCTGCGGCTAAGAGTTCGCATGCCACAACTAAGGAGCCCATGTGCCGCGACTAAGACCCTGTGCAACCAAATAAATAAATAAATATTTTTTAAAAAATGCATTTAATACATCTACCCTGCCGAACATCATAGCTTAGCCTTGCCTACTTAAATGTACTCAGAACACTTACATTAGCCTATAGTTGGGCAAAATTATCTCAGACAAAACCTACTTTATAATAGTGTTGAATATCTCATGTAATTTATTGAATATTGTACTGGAAGTGAAAAGCAGAATGGTTGTATGGGTACAGAATGGTTGTGAGTGCACTGGTTGTTTACCCACATGACTGACTCGGCGCTGTCAGTCACTGCCTCTGTCTAGCATCACAAGGGAGTATGGTACCATATTTTGCTAGCCTGGGAAAAGGTTGAAATTCAAAATTCAAGTACGATTTCTACTGAATGAACGCATATCGATTTTGTACCACTATAAAGTTAGAAAATTGTTAAGTCGAACCATCGTAAATAGGGGACTGTCTGTACTTCCTAAAGTTTGTGAACACTTGCCTAAAGGTCTATTCTGACATGCTTTTCAGAAAAGCCTTTCGAAAATCCTTCCCTTTCTTTAAGAAATTACTACTTTTTTCAGTTCGTATTTTTTTTCCTGAATATGTCATGTTCTCCTTCTATACTGTGATCATCCTTGCATCATGGAAAATTAATTCTAACTTCTCACTTGATGTGTTGAACAGTGATAATGCATAGGAGGCATATGAATGCATATGACTATGAATTATGACTATGCATATAAGGCATATGACTATGAATACTTTATGTAAAATTTTACCTGGCACTTTTTCCCTTCTTTTCTGGAGTTTTTGTCTGTAGGAAAGTAGAGATAAAGACCAAGTATAATAATTTGACAAACCAATAGTGCTTTTGAAAATTTTGTTTCAAATAAAAATAGGGAAATAATCATCATGAGAAACTTCATAAGACAACATTTTTTAAAATTCTATTTAGAACTAGTTCATTTTTAAATAGGTCTTTATCTTTTTTTTTCTTTCAGTTAAGGTAGACAAACTCCACAAAATTAAAACGTGTCTAAAGTTAGCATGGCTCTATGGATGTATGAACATCTGTTGAGAAGTATGCAACATTTGAGAAAGTACACATTATATTTGAATTTTGACAAATTAACATGAATTCCTAATACTCTCAAGCTTAACTACAGATAGCTGAGATCTTTTGAGATTAAACTTTGCTTCTGTCTATAGATTCTGAGGACTTTCTTTGCACTGAGAAACGCAGAAAAAGAAAGCTAGAGAGAAGGGGGTTGAGGAGAAACAAAGACATACCCTCTGTGGCTTGAGTACAAGATATTGAAGCATTAATGATAAGTCATTTGTCTTATGGCTGGTGGGTGAGGATTCATCCTGAAGTAAATTGTGCAATTTTTGGTTCTTCACTCTCCATAACAGGTCTGTTAGCCAAAGTAGTCTTTTTAATTGTTGTCATTGATTGGTTGTGGGACCAAAAGATATGGAATTACCTGGCCATTGTCTATTGTTTCCCAATATTGTCTCCCAAACTAGGTTAAGTTCAATCACTGGGGGTGCATGTTAAAAAGACATGTTTCTAGGTTGCTCACCTTCCGACTCTGATTTGCCTTGTCCATGATGGGACTTTAGGGAATATGGATTTTTTTTTAATTATGTAAGTTTGGAAACATTGTTCTAGTCTATTTTCTTCTTTGTCAGAATTGTCCCTTTTTTTTTTTTAAAAAAGGAAGATTATACTTCAGAATTAACTAATTCTTATAATTCTCATTTCAGCTTTCTACTTCTTCAAGTTATTGCTGTGGTTAAAAAATAAGGAGGTCTGGTTCTATTCCTGCTTCTGCCACTTAATATAAATTAAGACAAATCATATAATTGTTTCCAATTTCCTTAATTTTATTCCTCAAACATCTCCTTACTGTCTCTTACATGCTGGACATTTATGAAAGGAAGGAATTAGGGAAAATGATCTCCTTGGTTCTTTCCAGGTCCAAGATTATATTTATAGAACTTGTTTTTTTCTATCCTAGTATCAGTTCCTAAGATAGAATGAGCTTCACCTTTTCTTTTCAATTGGCAGGGAATGCCATAATACACTCTTGGCTTTTGATTTGCAGTTTATAATGTTTCAGTGATCTTATGTGTAAATAGTCCAGTAACCTTGAATGGAAGTACTCCTATAAGTAGGTTATCTTTTGGACTGTAAACATTTTGTATATCACAAAAACTCTGGTTGCATACAACAGCTTTAAGAAATCGGTATTTTGGTAGAGTGTTCTTTCGTGGTTGGAAGGATGCTCAGGTATAATCCAGTTTCTGCCAGTGACAGAATAAAGGGTAAAACCTGGAGTCAGAGAATTTTACAGCCCAGACTTTGTTGTACAGTATTTTCATCATTTAAAATAAAGCAACTTGGTCTCAAGATTTGGCCTTCTTGGAAGTGACCAAAAAGGAATAATCAGTATACTGCATTTTCAGAAGTTTGCTTCATAAGAAGAAATCCTCTGGTGTGTTTATTAGCAAGAAAATGAAATACTTTTTGATTCTTAAATTTGATTTTTATTCCACAATCTTCCCAATTCAACATACTACCAGATATTTTGAGTGTCTTCTCTGTGCCAAATGTGCTGGGGGTATAAGAAAGTAAAACACAGATGTCCTCCACCTCAAATCCCCATTATTAAAGGGCTTACATTCTGGTGGGGAAATCAGGCAATACATTAAAAACTAAGGAAACTATATAGTAAGTTATAAGGTATACGGTCTATTGAAGAGAAATAAACAGAAAGGGAGGGGAGGGAGTGCTCAGGGGTAGTTAGGTAAGTTGCTAGTGGCACTGGATATTTTCACTGAAAAAATCTACTCAACAAAGACTTGAAGAAGGTGAGGGTTTGAGCTACAGTGATATACCTGTGGCACGAATGTTCTAGGCAGAGGGAAGAACAAGTGCAAAGTCCTGAGTGGGAGTATACTTGGCAAGTTCTTAGTGCTTCTAGCATTGCAGTGGGACTGGAGATGGAAAAGCAAGGGGTGTGTAGAGGGTACAGGGTCACAGAACTCATGGGGTCAGATCATGTAGGATATTGTAGGTTATTGTAAGAATTTCGACATTGACTCTGAGGGACATGGAAACCCACTGGAGGGTTTCATGCAGCTCTCACTCAAGCTTGCTAGTCAGTTAACAAGATTGAGAGGGTGAGTGTCTGCCCTTGTTCCTCCAGTGTTTCTTTGCCCTAGTCTCTGTTCTCCATGACCCTGTTGTTCCTTGGATAAAATGTGAAGCTGGCTAATGACAAAACTTTACAGGATGGTTCTAGTCATGTCATAATGATAAAGTCGTGTGATAGTGGTGAAACTGGTGACATTAATAAATCAGATTTTCCCTTTGCACAAATAACCACTAATGCATTATACACATATGTGTGTGTGTGTATATATATATATATATATATATATATATTTTTTTTTTTTTTTTTTTTTTTTTTCGGTACGCGGGCCTCTCACCGCTGCGGCCTCTCCCGTTGCGGAGCACAGGCTCCGGACGCGCAGGCTCAGCGGCCATGGCTCACGGGCCCAGCCGCTCAGCGGCATGTGGGATCTTCCCGGACGGGGGCACAAACCCATGTCCCCTGAATCGGCAGGCGGACTCTCAACCACTGCGCCACCAGGGAAGCCCCACGTATGTATATTTATATACATGTGAATTTATTTTTATTTTAATGACTCTATTAGGTTGCCGCTAATAAAGATGTATATTTTTGTACTTATATTTTGCTTGTATTTGGTTACTTTGGGGATTAGGAAATGAGAAGATAAAACAAAAAATGAAAACCTCTAAAATTTATTTTAAAAATAAAAACACTTCTACTGTATAATGTTTTAAATGTTAAATATTTGAATAGTTTACTAACTATTAGGTTCAGTTTTGAAAGTTTTTAATACCAGATGTTACTAATGGTAGGAAATTCAGTCAGATTAATTTAGAGAATTTTTCATCTTAAACACTAACAGAAATTTAAGAAGATATTTCATTGCATCCGCAATATTCAAACTAAGGATAAAAATTTAACATTCATTTAACATTGAAGTTTTTTCTTTTATTTGAAAAATACCCTAACCACTACTTTCTTCATTTCTTAGTAAGCATTTGCAAAGTCATATTAAATCTAACATAAGCTACTGGATATATTTTAAAATCGGTAGAACAATAAAACTTTAATATATTTTGCAACATGAAAAGCAAAATCTTGTTTCTATATAAAATTTAATACAAAGGATTCTTAATATTGCATAGAATGGAATCATTTCATTACCAGGTTTCTTTCATTTTCACTAGGAAAATCTTATATAGGTTTGAATAATGACATTTAATTATGAAAAAAAATCTTTATGAAACCTTGTCTTTATTTATGAGCCATCCTAAGTACTAAAACATATAATAAGGTATATGATACTATTTTTAAATTAAATCAAACATTCAGGGAAACCTAGAAAGTTTATAGGCTTCATTTCTGTTGTTTAAAGAATAGCTTTTCTTTCATCTTTTTTTTTCCTGTGGATATTAATCCCTCTTGTTTTCAGCCTGATCTTTTCCCAAAAATGGATATAAATTAGTAGAGCCTGTCCATAAGGTAAACTGATCAAACTATATATACAAAGATAGAGTCATTTTCTAGGAATACATCTTGTTGCACAAATATTGTCTGATTCCACCATATGTTTGTTTTAAATGCAAAGCACATTTTCCTGTCTGACATTTCTTAATCTTACTACAACAAAGTCAAATGCTTCCAATTTTTATAGACTTCAGAGAATATTGTTCAGAAACACCCAGTCATTTATTTTTACATTATTTTTGCAGTACAGCGAGATTACCTCACAGATGACTTCGTCTCCACACAGTTTGCTGTTATGTCATCAAACACAAAAATACAAAGAAATGCAATAAGAAATGTATATTCTTTTCTCTCATAACATTTATCACAATCAGTATGGTATTGGAGTAATGCTAATGCAGCCGTGGTCCTTTGAGGCTGAGAGTGTTTGTAGTATAGCAGTGGTGCTATGAGCTGGTGCCAGGACATATTCATGGAAACACTTAATGATAATACTGCTTCAGTAGAGGCAGTAATGGTATAAACAGGGCAAAGGAAATACCAAGATTGCAACAGATGCAATTGATTATATGCCTTGGGGAATATTCCACTCATTTATTTTAAGTCCTGTCCATGTAAATCAAAAGACTGTGATGTTGTCAGGAAGACAAATCACAGATGTCATAATATGCTATGACAGTGCTCCCACTTTACTGACACAGCGGATCAGGCCTTTGGACACCAGAAGCTGTCTGAAGCCTAGCTCTTGCACTGTAAACCGTAGAAAATAATGTGACTTAAGCATCTGAATCACTGTAAACTGTGATACAGCTTGTTCTAAAAGTAAAAGGTGATATGAGTGCTTTAGGTAAACTTAACTTATGTATTTGAACCCAGTCTTAAATCTCTCACAAAAAACCCAATAATTTTCAGTAATACTCCTTGTTGTCAGTCTATACTAGAGCAATAAATTTTAGGCATCAAAATAGTCGACTATGGAAAATAACTCTAGAATCAGGATTTCAAAAGACATGTTCTCTTGAAGAGATGCTTTCAGTACAGGAGAAGTTGCTTCATGTAGACTAAGCGACTTTTCCTTACTCTTTTCCAATCATTAAGTGAGTACTTTTGGAGTGAAAAATTTATCTCCCTCTGTCAGAGATATAGGTTGTGCCAGACTAAGAAAGTTATGCAACATTTCTCTAATATGATGCTGGGAGAGCACAGAGATTAGGAAAAACAATTTGCGTTTCCTTTTCTCTCTAACTGATTGAAAGATCTATCATACCCCAGATTCACCTTGAAAGTAAGAGAATGGCCAAGTGGTTCTTTGACAGCTGGGACTTAAAAGGAATCGCTGGGCATTTTAATAGATGAAGGAATTGAACGTCTTAAAATTAATGCTTAATATATGGCCTCACGTCTATGAAATTACAGATTACATGCACATTAATTATGATTATCATTCCTTCAATGAATAGCAAAGGAAATCATAATGATTTGTTACTTATTCTTCAATGCTGTCACACAGTCTTTTGTAAAGAATGGGCTTGACTTTCTCAATAGATAATAAAGGATGCTAAATTTCAGTATTATGACTCCTTTCACTAGATAATTCATAAAATACACAAGTAGTGTATCATTTAGCTTCAACTCTGCTCCTTTGAAAAAAAAATCAATGTGGCAATTTAAAAGAAACCTATCATTATCTTTAAAGTGGAAAATAGAATGCAATCATATCTTTATTACTACCCTTCTACATTTGATCCAAAGACACAACATAAGCTCTCATTCAGTCTTGCAACAACTTGGGAATCATGGAGATAAAAGTTTGGAACTTTTCATATGTGTTATGAGTATGCTTCTCAAATGCAGTCATATTGATATTTATATTACATTTTTATAAGTTATGAGTCATCGTCTATAAATTCAGATGGGCAAGAAATGTCATACAAACACGCATATACACATATGATTAAGTCAGACTTGGAACTTATAGGAAGTCAGACTTGTAAAATTAGTCGTTTGATTATTGGGGGCACGCTCTCTTCTTGGTGTTGTACAAAAACCTGGCAAATAGAAGATGGTCCTCAGTCTGTCTGTGTAGCTGCTGATACACTGCTTGTTGAAGCTTGGGGATAATCATATCTGTTGCTTTTATATCAAATGTGGGGACGGGTATCTTTTCCAAGACTATAGTCCATGTGGTAGGTCCAGCTTCCCTAATGCAGTCTCCAGCTGAAGTCCTGCCACATAATGGGGTGCTGCCAGAGATAGGAAATGTGTTCCCGACTATTCTCAGGATACAGCAACCTCCGTTACCCTTAGTTGTGATGACTCTCAGCATTTTCCCTCTTATTTTTGCTTTTTGCTTTTTCCAACATTTGTCAAAAATATTCTTGTTCCTCTTTACCCTATCATTACCTTCTCATCCTTGAAATCTAATTTTCAAAACACAAAAGCTGAGAAGGGAAACTGCAGGCAATTAATGCTTTGAGCCCTGTAACCACAAACCTCTTTTGAGATAAAGGGGCAAAAAGATCTGGATACCTGACGGGAATGTGGGGGTGGAAAAATTCAGTGAGAACAGAATACCAATTAATAACTCAATAAATTACCCTGCCTCATTGCTTGAAAATTCCACGTGGAATTTTTAATGTCTCCGTACCCATAGTTCGGTTTGGAATTATACATTGAACATGGAACACACACAAAGGGAAAAATGTGCATTGGTTCAATCATTTCCAATCCAGAGGTTTTGTGTCTGATTAATCATAGAGAAATGTCAGCCGGCGAGTGAACCACGTAGGAGGTGTACGTTGTGCTGTTTCTGGTACATGCGTATCTCTGAATGAGCTGTACCTTTCAACAATCCTGATTTTATCAGCAAGTTCGTGGCTACTGAGCCACATATTATTAAATCCAGTAAATAGTAGTCTGCCATCCGCCTTCCATGTTACTCAGACATCTGTTAAAAAGAATTCTTCCTTCGAGACAAATTTGGTTTCACAGAGCATATAAAACTTAGCTGCCAGCTTGATCTGACTTGACTTAATACTGCCACCCACCACTGTGGCATGATGCTCCTAATACATTTTCACTCCTTAAAATAATATTCAAAGCACAGGATTGAGACTAGACATTGGGGATTGGAATAAATGACTGCCTGAGGGTTCTGTCAGTTCAGTAGAGTTGTGCTAACAATGATGATAATTGCTAACACTTACGTGGTGCTTGCTATGTCCTGAGATGGTTTTAAGAGCTTTATAGGCATTAACTATTTCAGTGCTCCCACAAGTCAATGAGGCCACTATTATTATTATTCCCACTTTACAGGTAAGAGAACTGAGGCAGAGACTCTCAGGGATTGTCTGAATTCACACAGCTGATAGGAAGCTGATTGGGATGGGAGCCCGTAGTTTGACTCCTGAATCACTCATCTTACCCACTCCACTCAACACCATAATTTCTTAGGATGGAAAGAGGACACAATCATCTTTATTCCCATCTTTCCCCAGCCCAACTGATGTAAAATATATTCATAAACTTCTGTTTCAAAACCAAAATAAGTTAGTAAGCTTATGCTTATCAAGAAAAATAGCACGCAAAAGCATTTAAAAACAATAATTTCTATTTAGTGCTTATATATTAGGTACATCTAATAGCTAATATATATTCATATTGTGTAAAATTAAGATCATCAGTAAGTACAATGCTGAGGTCCACTTTTTCATTTAACTTTACATCATGAGAATTTTCCTCTTGCAAAGTCCTTAAAATATAAGCTTATATATTATTTATATAAAGTTTTAGATTGTTTCCAACATTTCACAGTTCTAGATAAAAATAGTAAAAAATATTCTTATGATTATTTTCCTGAAACACACTTTCCAAAGTGAATCTGTGGGATAAATCATAGAAACACTTATAAGTTCTTGAAACACTTTGCCGGATTGTCTCCCCAAAGTAGTCTTGCTTTATAGTCCCACAGGTAGTACGCAGGTGCCCTTTGTAACGTAAGCTCAGCAGCACTAGGTATTCCATTAACATGTCTTTGTTCCTCGTAAGGGAAAAAGGTTTGTAATATGTTACAGCGTTGTTTTAATTTATTCTGTGAATATCTATTTTCCTTGACATAGGAGGTAAACATATTTTTCTTATTTTTTTCCAAGTACAATTTCCATAGTGAGAATAAGCAACCTTTGGCTTTCCCATATGTTACAAATATTTCTTCCTGGTTTGTTGTCTGTATATATTTTGCTTAACATGATTTTTAAATAGGAGTTTTAAAATATAGTTTAAATACATCAAAATTTGCCTTTGTGGTTTTGGTTTCTTTACTTTCATGTTGAGAGTAGCTACCCTAACTTTAATATTGGAGAAATAATTTTCTATCTTTCTACTTATTTTTGGTTTAATCTTTTAATTTTTCATGGTGTAATTGATCTGGAATTTACTCTGGCCAAAATTAATATGGAATTAATTTGCATATAGTGACATCTTAATATTGTAGTTTCTCATCAGTTTATTAATGCTTTCTTTTGTTTCTCACTGAGTTTTCATAGTTTTATTCATATGAAGTCTATAATTTCTTTTAAATTTTATCTTAAGATATGTATCTTGGATGCTATTGTGATAAGGTCTGGTCTTCCAACTTTTTATTTTATTCTAAAATATAAGCAAGATATGAATTATTACATATACTTGGTCAGCTTATTGAAATCCCTAATGAATATTAATGTTTCTTTATTCTACTTTTGTATGTTGTATGAAAGCTGTAGGTTATAATACAAAAAAGATGGTCATAACCATCTAAAAACAGATGTTATTTTCTTCTTTCTGATTGTTAGATGTCATTGTTTTGTTTTTTAGCATATATAGAACTCCTGGAACAATATTACATAGTGATAAAATAGGTATCATTTTCTTGTTTTTTATTTTAATTGTTCACTTTTAAGCAGAATATTGGCTTCTGTTGAAGTAGTTTACTCAAAAATATTTATTAAGCACCTAATATGGGCCAGGTAAACTTGGAGATTGTAGAGGAAGAGGCAGAGAATAAATAAGATAAATAAGTAGATTTATTAAGTTAGTCAATGGTAAACATTAAGGATAAAAAGTACCCAGGCAGGGCTTCCCTGGTGGCGCAGTGGTTGAGAGTCCGCCTGCCGATGCAGGGGACACGGGTTCGTGCCACGGTCCGGGAAGATTACACATGCCGCATAGCGGCTGGGCCTACGAGCCATGGCCGCTGAACCTGTGCGTCTGGAGCCTGTGCTCCGCAACGGGAGAGGCCACAACAGTGAGAGGCCCGCATACCGCAAAAAAAAAAAAGTACCCAGGCAATGGATTGAGATGTTTGGATGGGTTGATTTTAGATAGGGTAGCCAGGGATGAACTCACTGAGAGTAAAGACCTTGAGGATGTGAAAGAGTATGTCCTGGGCAAAGGTTGTTTCTGGAAGAGGAAACAGCAAATGTAAAGGCCCAGAGATAATAGTTTATCTGGCATATTTAAAGAAGAACATGATCTTCAAAGATCTGAAAGCTAATGGGGCTTCAGACCGTCTAGACTTAAACTTCGTAATAAGCAGTTTAGTTTTTATTTTGAGTGAGGCAGGAAGTTGTTAAGAAGGGGTTTCTTGAAAGAACCTTGATTAAGAGTTTTGTTTTTTTTAAATTAGGAAGAGGTATTGAATCAACCTTAAAATGAAAGATTTTATTAAGAGGGTTTGCACAAAAGGCTCAAGTATTTTCTGTATCTGTCTTAGAGTAAAAAGAAAAATGGAAGTCAATTTTAAGTGGGTTATTTCACCACAACAAAGGGCAGTGTCCTTAAGGGAAAACAGCAATATACTCACCTTAAAGATTATTATGATATTTAACTGAAATAATATGTACAATATTCAGCTGACTCTTTGGCAAATAAATAGTAAATATCCAAGCATGTTAGCATAATATTATTAAAGTTATTTGAATATGTTATTATATGGCAAGAGCATTGACATAAGAATATATAAAATATGTATAATAAACTTAAATTTGACTTTTATAATGGAATTAAATTTTATTAATCAAGTCATATACACTATTCCTTTAAATTTTCAATCATGTAATTTTAGGATTTTTCTCAGTAAGCTTACTTTAGCCTCACAGAAAACCTGGGTCTGCCTGGGGATAAATCCCAAGTACTTTTTATTTTTTAATAAAAATTTTTAGAGCAATTTTAGATTCATAACAAAATTGAGTGAAAGGTAGGGAGATTTCCTCTATACCACCTACCCCCATGCATGCATAGCCTCTCCCATTACCAGCATCCCTCACCAGAGTGTTATGTTTGTTATAACCGATGAACCTACAATGACACATGATTATCACTCAAAATCCATAGTTTACATTAGGATTCACCTTTAGTGGTACCTTTTATGGGTTTGGACACATGTGTAATGGCATCTATCCTTCATTATAGTATCATACAGAGTTAGTTTCACTGCCCTCCAAATCCTCTGTTCTCCACCTCTTCATCTCTCCTTCTTTCTTAACCCCTGGCAATCACAATCTTTTTACTGTCTCCATAGTTTTGCCTTTTCCAGAATGTCACATAGTTGAAACCATACAGCATGTAGCCTTCTCAGACTGATTTCTTTCAGTTAGTAATATGTAAGTAAATAGGTCCCTCCATGTCTTTTCATGGCTTGATAGCTCACTTTGTGTGTGTGTGTGTGTGTTTTTGTTTTGTTTTGTTTTGTTTTAGTTTAGCATTAAGGAATATTTCATTTTCTGGATATACCACAAGTTAGCCATTCACCTGTTGAAGAACATATTGGTTGCTTCCAAGTTTTAGTAATTACAAATAAAGCTGCTGTAAACATTTGTGTGCAGGTTTTTGTATGGACATAAGTTTTCAACTCCTTTGGTTAAATTCTAAGAAGCACTGTTGCTGGACTATGGTAAGAGTAAATTCAGTTTTGAAAGAAGCCACCAACTGTCTTTCAAAGTGTTTATGCCATTTTGCATCCCCACCAGCAATGAATGAGAGATTCAGTTGTTCCACATCCTCTTCAGCATTTGGTGTTGTCAGTGTTTTGGATTTTGGTTATTCTAATAGGTATGTAGTGATATCTCATTGTTGTTTTAATTTTCATTTCCCTTATGACATAGAACATCTTTTCATATGCTTATTTACCATCTGTCTTTCTTCTTTGGTGAGGTGTCTCTTAAGGTCTTTGGCCCACTTTTTAACCAGTTGTTTTTCTTATTGTTGAGTTTTAAGAATTCTTTGTATATTTTAAATAAGTCCTTTATCAGATATGTCTTTGGCAAATATTTTCTCACAGTCTGTGGCTTGCCTTTTCATTCTTTTCACAGTATCTTTCACAAAGCAGAAATTTTAAATTTTAATTAAGTCCAGCTTATTAATTCTTTCTTTCATAGATCATGTCTTTGGTATTGTATCTTAAAAGTCATTGCTGAACCCAAGGTGATCTAGATTTTCTCTTACTTTAACTTCTAGAAGTTTTATAATTTTTCATCTTACAAATGGTCTGCCATCCATTTCAGATTAATTCTTGTGAAGGATGTAGGTTTGTGCCCACATTCTTTTTTTGCATGTGGATGTCTAGTTGTCCAGCACTGTTTATTGAAAAGACCATCTTCATCATATTGTCTTTGCTCCTTTCTCAAAGATCAGTTGACTATATTTATGGGGTCTGTTTCTGGGTTCTCTATTTTATACCATTAATCTGTCTTTTTTTCCCCCCAATACCACACTGTCTTGATTACTGTAGCTTTATGGTAAGTCTTGAAATCAGACAGTGCCAGAACTCCAACTTTGTTCTATTTCAATATTGTGTTGGCCATGCTAGATAATCCTAGTAGGTACTTTTAAATATTAAAATATGGGTAGGGACACTAGTCTTTTTTTTTTTTTTTCTGGGCATTCTTTTTTTTTTAATTAATTTTTATTGGGGTATAGGTGATTCGCAATGTTGTGTTAGCTTCTGCTGTACAGCAAAGTGAATCAGTTATACATATATCCATTCTTTTTTAGATCCCATATAGGTCATTATGGAGTATTGAGTGGAGTTCTCTGTGTTATACAGTTGGTTCTTATTAGTTATCTATTTTATATATAGTAGTGTATGTATGTCAATCCCAGTCTCCCAATTTATCCCTCCCCACCCCTTTTCCCCTTGGTAACTATAAGTTTATTTTGTACATCTGTGACTTTATTTCTGTTTTGTAAATAAGTTCATTTGTACCATTTTTTTAGGTTCCACATATAAGCAATGTCATATAATATTTGTCTTTCTCTGCCTGACTTTAGTCTTTAGCACTAAAAACTGTGCATGATAAATCAGAGATGCACTACCTCATTGTTTTTGAAATCTTCCCTTACATTGTATTGGGTTGGCCCATAAGTTTTTTTGTTTTTTTCTGTAAGATGGCTCTAGTAGCGCTAGTTGCCTTTAACTACATTCGAAACAATTTTGTTAGATTGTATTGTGACAGCATCATAACAGCATGAATTAAAAAAAAACTTATCAAAATTGGTGACTTTTTGTGTCGCCATTTTAATATTGAAAATGGCATAAAACAACATTTTCGGCATATTATGCTTTATTATTTCAAGAAAGGTAGAAACGCAACTGAAATGCAAAAAAAGATTTGTGTAGTGTTTGCAGAAGGTGCTATGACTGATTGAACATGTCAAAAGTGGCTGGCGAAGTTTCGTGCTGGAGATTTCACACTGGACAATGCTCCACTGTCAGGTAGACCAGTTAAAGTCGATAGAGATCAAATCGAGACATTAATTAAGAACAGTCAACATTATGCCACGCGGGAGATATCCAACATACTCAAAATATCCAAATCAAGCGTTGAGAATCATTTGCACCAGCTTGGTTATATTCATCGCTTTGATGTTTGGTTTCCACGTAAGTTAAGAGAAAAAAGCCTTTTTGACCATATTTCACCATGTGATTCTCTACTTAAACATAATGAAAATGTTCCGTTTTTAAAACAAATTTTGACGGGCGATGAAAAGTGGATACTGTACTATAATGTGGAATGGAAGGAATCGTGGGACAAGTGAAATGAACCACCACCAACCACACCAAAGGCCGATCTTCATCCAAAGAAGGTGATGTTGTGTATGTGGTGGGATTGGGAGTCCTCTATTGTGAGCTCCTTCCAGAAAACCAAGCGATTAATTCCAACAAGTACTGCTCCCAATTAGACCAAATGAAAGCAGCACTCGATGAAAAGGGTCTGGAATTAGTCAAGAGAAAAGGCATAATCTTCCATCAGGATAACGCAAGACCACATGTTTATTTGATGACAGGCAAAAACTGTTACAGCTTGTCTGGGAAGTTCTGATTCATCTGCTGTGCTCATCAGACATTGCACCTTCATGTTTCCATTTATTTTGGTCTTTACAAAATTCTCTTAATGGAAAAATTTTCAATTCTCTGGAAGACTGTAAAAGACACCTGGATCAGTTCTTTGCTCAAAAAGATAAAAAACTCAAAAAGATAAAAAGCTTTGGGAAGATGGAGTTATGAAGTTGCCTGAAAAATGGCAGAAGGTAGTGGATCAAAATGGTGAATATGTTGCTCAATAAATCTCTTGGTGAAAATGAAAAATGCGTCTTTTATTTTTACTTAAAAATGAAAGGAACGTTTTGGCCAACGCAATAATATATGGATTCAAAAGAGAGAATATAGCAAGCTTTTACAGGAAAAGTAAGAGATGTTTGTTTTTATTAGCATTTACACAACATAAAATGTGATAAGGGCTACTTGCATTATCTGCTCTCTAATGTGGAAGGGCTTTTGCTGAAAGCTAGTTTAAGCTGAAAGTGACAAGAGGCTTGATCTCTTGATCTCTTATCTTATCCCAGATAAGAAATATCTTTAGTTATGCAGGTGTCCAGAAATTTCTCGCAGTGTTCCCCCAAAGGAAGAAGATCTGAGATAAACAGTGGTCTCTCACTATAAGCCTGAAAGGATAAAGAAGTAGTTATTTTTCCCGTTGTAAAAATACTAAGAAGAGGGCTTCCCTGGTGGCGCAGTGATTGAGAGTCCACCTACCGATGCAGGGGACACGGGTTCGTGCCCCGGTCCGGGAAGATCCCACATGCCGCGGAGCGGCTAGGCCCGTGAGCCATGGCCACTGAGCCTGCGCGTCCGGAGCCTGTGCTCCACAACGGGAGAGGCCACAAGAGTGAGAGGCCTGCGTACAGAAAAAAAAAAAAAAAAAAAAAAAAAACTAAAGAAAATAAGGATACAAAAAAAAAGAAAATAAGGGATTATCAGAAACAAAAGAACACTCAGTAAACTTATTTTCATTAATAGGTTCAAGCATTTCAAATATTAATTGTGTGTGTTCTTGTTAATGCAAGGTGACCAGCCCCATATATGAAAGCCAGGCTCTTGTATCCATAGAACTTGTTCATTGAGCTGTGTTTTAATGTTAATGAAAGTTGGCATCTTGTGAAATTCTGTTGCTCTCTTTGCTTTTTGAATAATTTAAGGTTATGTCCATATGACCACTTAAGGTCGTGGAGTTTAAAGCAGCATGTAAAACATTTTCTTTACACTTTAATCCTATCAACAAAAAAGACTTTCTGAGATATAAGTAAATGACCACATTATTCTCCTTTCACTTTAATTATCAAGGAGCTTAAATACAAAAAATGAAGCTCAGTTTTATATACCCCTGTTATGACTTATATATTGGAATTCTTTTTGAAACTTGACTTTTCTAATAGTTTTTTTTTAAACATCTTTATTGGAGTATAATTGCTTTACAATGGTGTGTTAGTTTCTGCTTTATAACAAAGTGAATCAGTTATACATATACATATGTCCCCATATCTCTTCCCTCTTGCATCTGCCTCCTTCCCACCCTCCCTATCCCACCCCTCTAGGTGGTCATAAAGCACTGAGCTGATCTCCCTGTGCTATGTGGCTGCTTCCCACTAGCTATCTATTTTATGTTTGGTAGTGTATATATGTCCATGCCACTCTCTCACTTCATCCCAGCTTACCCTTCCCACTCACCATATCCTCAAGTTCATTCTCTAGTAGACCTGCATCTTTATTCTCGTCTTGCCCCTAGGTTCTTCATGACCTTTTTTTTGTTTGTTTTTTTAGATTCCATACATATGTGTTAGCATACGGTATTTGTTTTTCTCTTTCTGACTTACTTCACTCTGTATGACAGACTCTAGGTCCATCCACCTCACTACGAATAACTCAGTTTCGTTTCTTTTTATGGCTGAGTAATATTCCATTGTATATATGTGCCACATTTTCTTTATCTGTTCATCTGTTGATGGACACTTAGGTTGCTTCCATCTCCTGGCTATTGTAAATAGAGCTGCAATGAACATTTTGGTACATGGCTCTTCTTGAATTATGGTTTTCTCAGAGTATATACCCAGTAGTGGGATTGCTGGGTCATATGGTAGTTCTAGTTTTAGTTTTTTAAAGAACCTCCATAGTGTTCTCCATAGTGGCTGTATCAACTAGAACAAAGAATTACACAATTTGTATGGAAACACAGAAGACCCTGTATAGCCAAAGCAATCCTGAGAAAGAAAAATGGAGCTGGAGGAATCAGGATCCCTGACTTCGGACTATACTACAAAGCTACAGTAATCAAGACAGTATGGTACTGGCACAAAAACAGAAATATAGATCAATGGAACAGTATAGAAAGCCCAGAGATAAACCCACGCACATATGGTCACCTTATCTTTGATAAAGGAGGCAAGAATATACAGTGGAGAAAAGACAGCCTCTTCAATAAGTGGTGCTGGGAAAACTGGACAGCTACATGTAAAAGAATGAAATTAGTTTTTTGGTTTTGATTCTTTAATTTTATTTCTATATCCTTGTGTGTTAGGCATCTCAAATTTGTGAGTGTGAGTAAAAGTTGTACATAAGTGAATGGATGAATAAATGTTGTGTGCCAAAACTTTCTAACTTCTTTAGAAACTTTTCAAAGCTTTGGTGCTCTTAGTCAATAAGTCTATCGCAGAAAATTAAACTCACTGGAGATAGACTAACGATTAGTCAGAATTCTGAACAAAAAATTAAGTTAGGGTAGTTTGTCTGCCAAGTCAAAGCTGAAGTGTATCAACATTCAGAATCAGTTCACAAAGCAGTTATAACTTGACCAATGATTTGAAAGTTTTTTTTTGAAAATTATATTTTCCAGTAAGCTATTATATGATAAGGAACATAATAATGATTTCCCACAGATTGACACTTGGAAATGCAAAATAACCTCTCGTATAGCCTTTGATTTTTTTTTTTTTTATGTTAAAGGAATACCTTTATAAATGGTTTTCTATCTTTGGTTTTAAAATAATATTAGTTTAACATCAAAAACTTGTATATATTTTAATAATTTCCAAAAGAATATAATTCTATTTTCCCTTCTAAAAATCATTTTTTACAAGATCTTTGAAAGAGAACTTTACCTAAATATTGTGTCCAGTTTAAAATCATACATTTCAGGAAGTGAGGAAACAGGGTAGAGAGCATTTAATGTGATTAGAGGGGTGGAGAAATTGTTTTTAGGCTAATAATGTAAAGAAGTTGTCATTATTTATTCTGGAAAGATAAATCAAGAGTGGTAAATGAATAACTGTCTTTGAATACAAAAAAAAAAAAAAAAGCTATTTATAAGGTGGCATTCTTTTGCTCACTTGTTCTTCATCTTCCCGGGTGTGGACTGAGAAATAAAATGGACTTTATTTGTTGTGAAGGAGGAATTCACACATAGGGAAGGTGTCTTTGCTGGTACGGTAGATCAAATGCTGACCTAGGTTACCAAGGGTTGTTAGGTTGCTGTGAATTCTTAATTCCTAGGGAATCACTAAATTTGATAGACAACTATATGATTTGAATGATTTAGGTAGTGGTGCCTGGTACTGAATCCCTTGAAGAGATGAAAGTTGTGGTGTTTTTCTTATTTATAGTTCAATGATTTTATTGAATCAGATATTGCAAAGTTTGGTCTTCTATCTGTGCATTGCCAGCATCTGGTAAAAAGTATAATATGTAGGAAATACTCCATGTGTACATTAAATAATTTAATAAATAAGGGTTTTTTTACCAAAGCTTACATTTCTTTTTCCCCTGCTCCTTTCCTCCATCCAAAGGCTCAGAAATAGTTTTCTTAAAGTGAGAATATTCTTGCAACAGACACTGTTGCTTACAAACCTCACTTTCTCCTATAACTTCAATTTTGTTTAGGTGTCAGGATGCTTAGTGTTTCAGGGGAGTATGACACAGAGAGGGAATCAGTCAAGGTGACTTACTCCCCTTGTCAGTGGTTGAGTTCGGAGTGTGTAAGTGACACAACACAGAATGCAAGAAAGTCTGTTGGGAGCTTACTGCAAGAGTTTTTCTTGCCTTTAAAAAGCAAAGTAAGGAAAAGATTTTTCTTCTTCTGTTGCATGTTTCAGTGTGAGGATATGATGGTTGGGAGCTGCTTCAACCATTTGAAAGACAAAACCCGAAATAATTAGAATGGCAGAAAAGAAAGATGGAAGAACTTGACTACATTGTAATTTTCTGAATTAATAGCCTTTGAAATTTCCTAATCCCTTCTGTTGGGATAGGTGATTCAGTCAGAGCAATTACCATATCTACCATTTGTTCACCTCAGTTTATTATAAACTTTCCTGTACAGTCAAATGTGGGCACAGCTGTGATAGGGAAGACTCCTTCCCTTAACTGGCAAACATCCAGGGACTTTGGTAGCAGTTAGGAAAGATCTAGATGCCACTCACCTGGAGGGGGTGACTTAGCTGCTCCATACAAGTCCAGAATACACTTTAAAAAGCTACTCACCAGCTATGTTAGGACAAGATAGGGACACAGAATCTTTGGTGTACTGGTAAAAATTTAACAACTGGTTTCCCTACGATAAAACAAAATGGTGTATATTTATATATTTATTATAAATTTTACAGATATAAAGAATGTATAACATATGTTTTACAAATAATAATAAAGTATACAATACTCTTTATTGTAAGTACAATTTAGCCAATTGATTCTCACATAATGCTCTGTTTGGTTTTTGCCCAATTTGTATATCCACATTCAAGCTATAGTTGCAACTAATGAATGTCTTTCCAACATGACTGTTGGTTGATATTTTCATTTGCATTAAGAATAAGACAAAATGAAACTACAAAGACGTATTTTGGAATTTCACTCATTTGCTAATGACATTACCAACTTCTTTGCTGAATCAGATAATGGTTTTCAAATACTGGAAGAATATTTCCTCAATATTGTGTGCTATTCATAATGGAACAGATACAGCCATAGTATAATTTAAGTTTACCCTGCAATATTAACATTTTCTCTATTACTTAAGTCTGGGCCATTAATAAATCAATTAATCAAGCCTTGGTTTATAGGGTTTGCCAGTTACTCTAGTGTAAATATTCTTGCAATGGCTGACTTCAGGCTACCAACATGATGACAAAGCATGAAATTGGGAAGAGGTGTGTAGTGGCACACTATATTTTTCTGACATGTAGAAATAAGAGAGGTAAATAATATCAAAATCAAAGATAATTGTAAGGTACGCTAAGATAATTAGGAAGTGATGAGGTTTGAGCATTTAATACATATAAAATTTACTGAATTGTAAATTTATATGATGTAATTTTTAGTAATAGCTGTGTTTAACAACCAGCTTGCAAAATTCCTGAGGATTAATCAGTTTTTGTGAGTTGGTATGGACCAGCTCAAGCACACTGCTGCACCATGTTTCATCACAGAAATAAGTGATTCATTTTCCTGGTTCAGTTTAGCTAAATTTGAGTAACAAATTATTTAGAACCCCCTGTTGCTATCAGATGTATTTGTTTTTAGGCAAATAATTCTACTGGCAGATTGCTTTTTTCCTTTTGAGAGTTAATGCCAGTATAGACCAAATAAAGTAGTTGAGGACCAAAATCTAATTATTTTAATATGCTCATGAGTGCCATTTTGCCCAAATTTACCAAAATTTGGTAAATTTTACCCCAATTTCCCATAATTTAAACTATTATGACTGCTATTATAAGTAATAATTGAAGTCCCCTTCAAGAAATATGTCAGTCAAAACCTTGGAATTGGGAATTTGTTGTTTTGAGGGTTAAAATTTGGTAGATTATTTTTTGTGATAGTGGAATAAATATGTCTTACTTAAATTATGTTATTGTAAGCCTGAAACGTCATATAATTTTACAATTTTTGTCTACAGATCAATTCAGGACTTCTTGTTAAATCTGATGAATATGTGTGAGTGATTTTCTTTTCATTCAGTCCATAAAGTTTAGTGATTTAAGATGAATATGGCATAGACTTTTCATGTTTATTTAAGTCAGACAGGGAACAAAATAAAGGGGTTAGAAAATGATATCAACAGTTTTACAGTATTGTCCTATAATTTGTCTTCTTCCAATTTAGGTTCAGAAATAACATCTCATTATGTTCCTATTCCTGTAGAGAATTCCTGATATTTATAAAACTTTCCTTACTGGGGATGTTTTTCAAAGTCTTGATTGTATGCACCATTTCATTTGTTTTGTTTTAAAATACATCAATGGAAAGAAAAGAAACTACAGAAATAATCTTTCCCTCTTTAAACTTCATATTAAATAAAAGAGGGTTTATTTTTGAACCTGATCAACCAGCTGGTGTAGAAGAAAGGATACATAAATTTGGCATTAGATAAAACAATAATTCTGCTCCAAGCTTTTGAGAAACACATGGGAATTAAGTGTCACTGAAACTGAGCCCTCTCTTATCTCAGTAGGGTCAGGAAACAGAGAAATAATTCTTTTTTCCATAGCTCCAGACTGGGATCTAGCTGAATTTGCCCATTCTGGCTTACTGGCTTGTGTTTACAGATACATCACAGTTGAATGCACGAGCAACTACCTACATGGATTTTTAAATAGGAGAAAAATAGTTTGGCTGTACTGTCATGAATGTATTCCAATTGCTATAGACATAATACTGTTAATCTTGGCCAGTTTGACACAAGTGTCTGGGCAATTCAAGAACAATCTTTTCTATTACCTAATTATTCACATAATTGAGGAAAATGAGGTTATTATGCTGACCTCTGTATTTAAACCCACCCTTTCATTTTGTTGGTGTTTGCAGAGAATTAACTTGAGAAATTATTCTTAATATTAATTGTATACATGTTTTCTCAACTTATGGTCTTTATAAATATATAAAACAGATCTTTTTTCCTAAGAATTTTTCTGCTAATATCTCTGTACTGAAATCATTATGAAATGGGTAGGTATTTCCTCAGTAATAATTTATAAATATCTCAATTTGAGAAACTTTTAAATACAAACTGTAAGATTCAGAAGTTCTATCTTTAAGTATTTCTATTGATTATTAACACTTAATGAATATGCTTGTATTTTCCAAAAAATATATTAATAATTTTAAAGCCTTTCTCCCCAAAAATGATTCCTCTAGAATATGTCTAGATTAAAGGAATATACATCCTGGACCTATTTTCACTTGTTGGACCAATGATATGTGATGTGCATATAATTTTTGATAATTTCTGAGGCATTTAAAAAGAGAATTTTATTTACCAGTACAGATTATTTGCCACATAATGAAACAGCAGAATGTGGTACACTGGAGAATCCTCCACACACCAAACATGAAGGAGAAAAAGACATTTTTAGGACTAAATGCTGGAAAGTCTTTTTCTTGCTGATGGGTTGATGCAAAATAAGCCAAAAGCAGAGCTGATGACTTAGGGAAACACTCCAATATATTAGGTTACAGAACCTGCGCAACTGCCTTTCTCCTTTCCTCTCATTAAAAAGCCAGAAGACTGTATAAATGGCTAGATTTTATTTAACACCTTGGTTGTTATTTTTTGTACCCTCAGGATAGCTGCTGTCAATTTTTCCTCTCACTCTGCAACACAGCCATAGTGACTAAGAACACAGATATGGAATCTGTGATGATGAATTTCATGTGTCAACTTGACTGGGCTAAGGGATGCCCAGATAGCTGGTAAAACATCATTTCTGGAGGTGTCTGTGAGGGTGTTTCCAGAAGAGATTAGCTTTTGAATCAGTAGACTGAGTAAAGAAGATCTGCCCTCTCCAATGTGGGATCATATCGTTCAATTTGTTGAGGGCCCAAATAGAACAAAAAAGGTGGAGAAAGGGTAAATTCTCTCTCTCTCCTTGACCTGGGTCATCCATCTTCTCCTGCCCTCGCACATCAGAGCTCTCGGCTTTGAGGCCATCAAACTCTGGTACTTTCACCAGCAGCCCTTCTGGTTCTCACGCCTTTAGTCTTAGACTGAGAGTTACACGATAAGCTCCCCTGGTTCTTTGGATTCAAAATGAATTATATCGCTAGCTCTCCTGTTTCTCCAGGAGATTGTGGAACCTCTCAGCCTGCATAACCATGGGAGCCAGTAATGTGAGCCTATAATATATCCCTCTTTAAGAGATCTCTATATATCCTATTGGTTCTGTTTCTCTGGAAATCTTTGACTAATATAGGCTTGGACTGTGTGGCTTCATATTTTTACATATTTGCTTTTGTATTAATTGTTCTTTATTTATATAGTGATTACTATGTGCCAGGCAATACATTAAGCACATTTACAAATATTAACTCATTTGGTCATCATAGCAGCAGAGCCAGTATTCGAAACTAGGCAGTCTATCTCGGAACCACACCCTCAACCTGTTCTCAGCTCTACGATGTTGGGCAGGTGCTGCAATTTCTGTAAAATGCAGATAAAAATAGTATCTTTCTAATATGTTTTGGGTTTTATTTATTTTATTTTATTTTATTTATTTTCCTTATTTTTTTGGCTGCGTCGGGTCTTAGTTGCGGCACACTGGGAACTTTGTTGAGGCATGTGGGATCATTTGGTTTCGGCCCGCGGTCTGCTTGGGTTTCTCTCTAGTTGTGGTGTGTGGGTTTTGTCTCTCTAGTTGTGACGCGCAGGCTTCAGGGCACACGGGCTCTGTAGTTGTGGTGCGTGGGCCTAGTTGCCCCACGGCATGTGGGATCTTAGTTCCTCGACCAGGGATCAAACCCTCATCTCTTGCATTGGAAGGCGGATTCTTCACCACTGGACCACCAGGGAAGTCCCTCTAATATGTTTTTGAAGAACAAATGAATTATACTACATGTTAAGCACATAGAGGGTGGTGGCTGGCCCTTAGTAAGTAATGTGTCACCATTCCTACCCTCCCCCACCTTCCATCCTTCCTCCAGGTCAGCATCAGAATAGTGACTTGATTACTCTCTGGCCATTATCAACAATTCCATTTCTTTTTTTTAATATGATTTTTTGTTTCTGTCTTTTTGCCTTTTCTAAAACCTATTGGCTCTGTCTCTAAGTCATACATTCAAACTCCCTGAGAAAGAGAATCCCATTGATTTCATTGATCCATCAATCTGTATAAGATTGCTAGCTTTTGGGTCAGCTTTTGAGTGATCTACATAGATTGGTAGCTTTTTAGTCTGATATCCAACCCTGGACCCGTGATCTGTGGCGAGGGTGGCAGAGTCATGAAACAGCTTTTCTTTAATAGGAACAAATGCATAATATATTCTCTCATTCTTCACTATGAAGATATATTGTGTGCTACATTTTTAACTATGCCTGACTTATACTCCTTTCATGATAAATATGCTTTATTCATCAATTTAACTAATTGTGTTGCTTTCTTGAGATCTGGCCAAAGCATGCTCAGCCAGTAACACTCTGATCTACCTCAACGTGTAATTTCCTCATTGCTGCAGATAGCTTTGGCCTGTTTGCAAGGTAGCAAGCCTGATATTATTTTAGATTAGATTCTTTTTTTTTAATCGAATAATTTTATTTATTATTTGTATTAGGCAGGTAGAAGGTAACTTTTTATACAATCAAATATTACTCACTATTTATATGCATCAGTCTTGGTACTTAAAGTGATATATATAAGTAGAGCAGAGTCCTCTCTGAGGCAAAACTGTCATTCGGAGTTGGGAATGGGTGATAAAGTGGTAGGACAAATGGTTTCCAGGCTTTTATTTGGATGCATTGATTTATTTAGAGAAAGAAAACTGGAAAAGGTAAGCTCCTGAAGACAGAGACTGAAGGAGGGTGGGTATTTTCTATCCCAACTCTCAGGTGTGCGTATGAGCCTTATAAAACCGAGATGGCACGCAGAAGCTGAAGATTCTAATTTTTATAAGGGATCTGAGGCAGACACACAAACTGTATGGCCTTAATGGACAGATAATGAGAGATGACACAGACCTTCAAAAAATTGAGTATTTTCCCCATATCTGTAGAGAACAAGACAGCTCGGCCCAGTGAGGATGAAGTGCACTCAGTTCCCTTTTTGTCACCTCTTTCTTTGGAACCTCTGGGGACAAATGGGAGACATGAATAAATAATCAGAGTTGTTTCAAAATAGATCAGTGGAAGGAGTTTATGGGAGTCAACATCCTCAAGCGGTAAATATTAATGAAGGGATTTACTTAGTACGTGCAAGGTGCACAAACACATGTCTGGAATGAATGATGAACTGAGGCAAAATAGTGTCAATGAACACATTTGAAATACCCCTAAGGATGAGGGGTATGATAATGTAGGGATGGGAGTAGAGATCAGGGACTAGACAGGTAGTAGCAACATATGATTGAAATTTGAGTTATTATTGTTTATGTGACTTATTTTGAATCCAAAGTTTGGTCGAACCTGAGAAAATATTAGTTACATATTGATTTCAAATAGGGTATTTCTTAATCACACTGAGAAAAATGTGTAAGTCTACAAAAATGAGAGATTATAATCTCAGAGCGCATAAATGGAAACAGTGAAGTAACTTCTGAGGCTGGGTAATATGTAAGGCAACTATTTAGTTTTCATTTCACTGTATGCCCCTGTTGGATTTTTCTTTCCTCAATATTGGATGGATTTATAAATCCATATAATCAACTTTTTAAACTTCCTATCGATATTGTTTGTTTATAACACATACAGAGTAAAAAGTTAATTCACATATTTAACATTTATTAAATATCTAAATACCTGGTAAAAAAGAGTTTAAGTATAAACTTTTGTATCATGAGGATTATGATTGAAGCTGTTTTGCACATTTGGACTTAGACCCTTCTGATATAGAAAAAAAGAGACAATATTTAATGAGTATCTCTATTTTTGGTATTTTCCAAATTCACTCCACTTAATGAGTTAAGATGTCCAGGACTTATTCTCATTCTCTCTGTAGCTATGACTCCTGGAGTTTTAAGTTAATGTAAATTAAAGCAGAAACCAGGTGGGTGGAGGAAAGTTTGATGACGATGACGATAATGAAGCTGACCACGATGATGATGATTTAGCCACATCTTATATGGCGCCCTAGAGAAGTTAAGTAGAGTTTCATTTAACAAGTTACCATAATTTTTTCAGTCTCCTCCTTCCATAGTAGTCACTAGATTCATATGAAAGAGTGAGGGTAGAGGAAACACCTTAGGAATTTGCTGTTTCAGATTTCACCTTGTATCTTAATAGGTTTCAGATCCTTTCTTTTCCAGTTACCATGTTCACTTTTTTCATTTTCCAAACACAACATGACTTGGTATCCTATGCCATACCTCTATAACATGAAACACATAGGGAAAAGCATTCTTTACCTCTTCCAGTAACCTATGGGTTTATCCCTACAATATGCAGGAAAGTCAGATCACAGCTTGGAGAAAAGATAGCAGTTCTGGGGAGCTTTAAACAAACAAACAACAAAAACAGTGTCATAGGCACAACCCAGATTAATTAAAATTAGCAAATTAGCTAATCTAAAATTAGTTTTAGATCAATGAGCAGCAAGTTAGAGACCCACTCAGCTGTGGTCTGAGTAGTCCTTGAAGGTACCACTTTGCTTTTTGATTTATCTATGATTCCATAGCTGACCAACTCTTCTTCTAATTCAGGCAGACTATGTTTAGATATGTTAATAGACTTCCTGACTTGGAAGTCATTCAGAATTCTTAAGGTGACTTTGTATATGTCTGTCCGGATTTAATATGAGTTGATTTATAGACTTACCTTAAGGAGGAAACCTTGTTTTCTTTGGGGATAGTTGATGGGGGGAGAAGGGGTGTATTTATGTCATCAGTTGTAGAAAAATGTAGAAAGATAATAACAAAAGTATACCACCACAGGAGTTATTTTCAAGTAATATGAAAATGAATGGTACCTAGAACATAGTAGGCTCTCATTAAATTTAATTCCTTTACCTCCTAGCAGTAGAATTGGCTGAGTAGATTTTAGGGAGAAACAAATTTGCCTGATATTTGTCTTAATAGAACTCTTTACATTGCTCTAAAAATACTTGACATTTGCAATTTCACAGGGAAATATTAGGGGTTTCTAGAACTTTCAAAAATTGTGTGGTTTGTGCAAATAGGACAGAACATTTGGGTCAGATTATTTATGATCTCTTTAGCTGGCCATCTTAAAAGACTTAGACCTGTGAAAACAGCTCTGCTACTTGGGTGGGTGGCTATGCAGACATTATTTCCCATCACAGGGGAAACTCTGATCCATTTTCTCACTAATGAGGTCTTGAATATCCTTTCTTTGTTCTTGTAACTTTCAGGATTTATTTTTCTTTTCATTCTTTTGGATAATGTAGTCTAATAGAAATTTTTATTAATAAGTTGGGGAATTAGGAGGAAAAGAGTATAATATTGAATTGTTTGAAAATTCTCTGAAGTTATGGAAAATCCCCCCCCCCCCCCACATTTTAGACAGTTCAAAAGCTATTTAAGTTTCCATTCAATTTCCAAACCTTCTACACAGGGGGCATTTTTATTTTTCTGTGTAATAGACTTCATAGCTTATCTTCAAAGAAAGTTGGCTTTGAGGCACTTTATGTGGCTGCTTCAGAAGTATCCTTTTATATATGTTGACTTTGATGTTTAATTATTACAAAGCAATTAAACACAATTAAATTGAGTAACATGGACATATACACTACCAAATGTAAAATAGCTAGTGGGAAGCAGCCGCATAGCACAGGGAGATCAGCTCGGTGCTTTGTGTCCACCTAGAGGGCTGGGATAGGGAGGGTGGGAGAGAGATGCAAGAGGGAGGAGAAATGGGGATATATGTATATGTATAGTTGATTCATTTTGTTATACAGCAGAAACTAACACACCATTGTAAAGCAATTATACTCCAATAAAGATGTTTAAAAAAAGCTATTATAAAAAAAATTGTGTTGGTGTTTTCTTGAATTGTTTACCTGCTACTTTCATTGATGTTCATTCTAGTTCAATTATCATATATCAATATTTAGTTGTATTATATGCTTTTTATGTCTGTTACTGTTATGGGGTATATTTTATCACTTATGGAGGTATATTTTATCACTTAATTGGACAAGTTTCCAGGTGCTTTTTAAGGCCTTTTAAATTTCTTAGTTTTAATTAGTCAAACGTGTGAGGAATGCAAGAGTTATGCTCTTCGGGGTAATATTAATGGGGCAAATTATCAGTCAACTCATTTCATCCTAGGTTAAATAACAATTAATTTAACTGAAAAACCCAGAGCTTCACTCACTTCAAGCAGGGCTTGATCTAGTGTCTGGTAATATCATTGAAGACCAAATTTCTTTCTGTCACTCTGTCTGTTTTGGATTCAAATTCATTGTAAAATTGCCTCCCTTCGTGGCTCCAAGAGGGTTATCAGCTACTCCAAGGGTTGCATGATTCCTTAAGTATGTCCATCAGCATTCTCTGCGATGGCTTAAGATTCACTACGAATGTCCAGTTTAGGTCACATGTCTAATCTAAGCCAGTCACCGTGCATTTAGATATGAAATATACTGATTGCTCGCCTAGATTGTGAGCCATTGATCTACCCCTGGTTCCAATGATGGTATCAGCTTCCTGGGAACATTACTGTACATGGTATTAGTGATCTATTGCTGTTTTAAAATATAATTCAAACACTGTTTTGAAACAACCACATTTATAATTTCACAGTTTCTGTGAGTCAGGAATATGGGCATGTCTTGACTGAGTTCTCTGTTTTGGGGTCTCTCACAAGCTGGAATTCAGGTGTCAGTGGGGACTATAGTCATCTCAAAGCCCAACTGGGAAAATATCTGCTTCCAAACTCACTTGGATGGCTGTTGGCAGAAGTCAGTTCCTCATGCATTATTGGCTTGACGGATCCTTGTTAGCTATTGGATGTATGCAACTCTCAGCTCCTTGCTACATGGGCCTCTGCAACATGTCAGCTTGTTTCATCAAAGCTGCAAATCAAGAAGGCAATAAAGAATACCAGCAAGAGGGAAGTCATAGGATTTTTACAACCTAATAACAGAAGTGCCATTCCAGCGTTTTGGTCATATCCCATTTACTAGAAGAAAATTACTAGGTCCAGCACACATGCACAGGAAGGGTATTACCCAAAGGGATGAATATCAAGAGGCAGGGATCCTTGTGAACCACGTCAAAAGCTGCATACTATATTGCCTAAATTCACCTTGTCTAGATCTTAGCTCTTTTACATATGATTGACAAATAATGTTGAAGTTATGTCCACTCATAAACTCAGTTTATACATACTTGAGTTAGAAGTCTCAGCTATGTGATTCCTTTTAAAGTAAAAATATTTATCTCTTTTTCTATCAGGCATGCATAGGTTAAACAGATCAATTGCAACAAGAAGAAAAGTAATCATCAAATTACTGAGGGCAGTAGGCTTGGAAAATCGATTTTATTTCATTCAGTAGTATCTAAGTTTTAAATTGTGACTCGTGAGTACCTAGAGGCCTTTTAACTGATCCTAGGCAAATATCCTAAAAATTGGACATGTTCTTTTAATTACTTTAGGGTACCCAAATTATAGCAAAATAAGTGATTGATCTATGAAGGGCAGTAACCCTGACATCTATCAGTCATCTCTGATCTGGAGCCAATTCTGGCAATAGAGATATGAAAATGTTTCTTCCTTAGCATTTAATTATCACCAGTAGTTGAGGTTTGAGGTCTGCATGTCTGTTAGAGAAGTGAGGTAGAATATTTGAATTCTAAAGACCTCCCAGCCCACATCAGAGGAAGTATTTTAATGATTTCATGAATAAATAAAACCACATGCCAATACTAGCTTCCTGACTCCCCGTGTTCTCTTACTTTTCCTGGGACTGATTTTCAGTGGGGATATTGAGGTATGTGAACTACTCAAATTAAAAACAAAACAACTCTCTATCATGGGAGAGTTCAGAACCACTCTGTTGGAGGCTTAGAAATGGCTTCTTAGAGGTATGGCTGAGTGGATGATGCCATTGGCCTGAATGTGTAGCTCTGATTTCCACTGTGACCGGGTAAACCATATAGCCTCTCTGCATATACGTTTTCTCATTCATAAAAGAAAGATGCTAAAACATCCACCCTCTTCCCCATGACTTATCAAACTTTTCTGAATCAAATATGAGTGTTTAAGGACTGAAAAGGACTTTTCAGTCCTTTCAATGCAGCACTGAGATTTACAAGAACCATTTTTTCTTTTCCAGTTTAATTTCTACACGAATTTGATACATTTATGTTAAATTTTTATGTAGATGAAAATTTCAGCATCTTAATTGCTGGTTACTTTTAGTAATATTTACTAAACATTTATTATGTATATAAGTGTTTTTCGAATTCAGTACATTGGCTTACAGTCTAGTGATGAAGGAAAAAAACTGTCAAAGAAAGAAAGGCAGTTCAAAGCAGTGAGTCTTAGGTTTATGAAAATAGAAGTCACATTTGATGCATGACTTGAAGTATAGGTGGATTTTAAAATGTGGAGATGATGGGATGATGGGTCAGAACTTTTACTTCAGAGGGAAAAATAAGAGCTAAATATGGATGGCAGAAATGCACAAGAAGTGAGCACAGCCAACCCTCTCAATCTGACTTGACTTGCACAGAAGGTACATACAGTAAAGTCCTAAAAGTTAAAGTTATTAAGTGGGCTTGGAGTCAGACTCTGGGTGAGCTTGAAGGCCAGATGATGGAGTTTCCATGTTATTTTGTGAGATGAGAGTGATTAGGGGTTATGAGTGACACGGTTGAAAGGGGAGAGGCAGAGTTAAGAGGCTGGTGTCATAGTCCATAAGTGGGCGCTGTACTAAGTATGGTTTTCCATACAGGCAGCTGCTCAGTTAAAAATAAATAAATAAATAAATAATGGAATGACTAGCCCTGAAAATAACTTCCAGCCTTAAGTAGCTGACATCACTTGAAATTATTTTCTCATTAAATTTGTATCTAATAGGTCAATTGCAGCTTTCAAACTGTAGTCTTTACTGTTGGAAAAACTCAATATTTTGAAAGAAAAGGTAATTTTTTGGTTGTTTCCTATGTCTTCCTTGTTCCTGCTACAGGATTTTTTGTTTGTTTAAATAGAGCTCTATTCTTTCAGCCAAAGAAGATTTTCTTTTCTTTTCTTTTTCCACCATCAGACAGTGAATTTATTATCCTGTATTTGTGACATTGCGTGTCTGTTTCCATGGGAATGAATGTAATAGAGCATATTTAGCACTATGGACTTGATCCAGCTAAAAATATTTGTTAGAGCCTGAAATATGAGGCAGTATAAAGCCATGGGTTTTGGCTCTGCCTGGGTGTTGATGTCTTCATTGAAAAATGCCAGCTTTTGATGAAAATCAGAAAGCAATTAAAATGGCATAGAAAGGGACAACCCTACAGAGGTGGCTGTAGGGACACCTGAACTAGGTTGTTCGGTTTGTTCCTAAGGATGCTTAGGAAGGTATGTATGTTACTAACTATACCCAAGTGAGAAGATCCTTCAAGCTCCCTGTTTCAGAAGTATGATTTTAACTCAGTAGAAAAAGATGTAAGGAATATTAGCATGGAGAAGATGTAGCATTCACCTTCTTCTAAGAACCTGTTGCCTTTAAATTCTTGTTCAAGCACACACAAAAGTTACAGAGAGACAGGGTTGCACTGTTTACCAAGAATAACGTTCTCTAACATGAAGTGCAAACTAGCCCCAAACTAGGGGGCCAAACTAAACCCCCAAAACTAATTTTTTGGTGATATGGAATATTTACATGGTATACCAATATTTGAACAAGAATAGTATTTCAGTACTTTTATATTTAGTCCAAGTAATTATCCTTGAGAATACATTTAATGATTTTTTAAAATAATTTATTTTCCAGATTTATTGAAATATAATTGACATATAACATAGTGTAGGTTTAAGGTGTGCAATGTGATAATTTGATACATTTATTACTGAGAAATTGTTACCATAGTAGGGTTGGTTAGCACCTCCATCACCTCATGTAATTATCGTTTCTTTTTTCTTTCTTTTGTTAAGAACATTAAAGATCTATTCTTGGGCTTCCCTGGTGGCGCAGTGGTTGAGAGTCCGCCTGCCAATGCACGGGACACGGGTTCGTGCTCCGGTCCGGGAAGATCCCACATGCCGCGGAGCGGCTGGGCCTGTGAGCCATGGCCGCTGAGCCTGCGCGTCCGGAGCCTGCGCTCCGCAACCAGAGAGACCACAACAGTGAGAGGCCCGCGTACCGCAAAAAACAAACAAAAAAACAAAATCTATTCTCTAAGTAACTTTCAAGTATATAATACAGTACTGTAACTATAGTTACCATGCTGTACATTAGATTTCCCAGAACATAGTCACATTCTTCTTATAACTGGAAATTTGTACCCTTTGACTGACATCTCCTCATTTCCCCTCCTCTCTGCCCCTGGCACCCACCATTCTAATCTCTGTTTCTCTGAATTTCTTTTCTTTTTACGAACACTTATATAGTGATATCGTATTGGTGATATCATATAGTATTGCTTTTCCTCTGTCTGTCTTATTTCACCGCATAATGCCCTCAAAATCCATCCATGTTATTGCAAATGGCAGTATTTCCTTCTTTTTCGTGGCTGAATAATACTCCATTGTATCCATCTGTCTGCCTATCTATCTATCTATCTACCTATCTATCTATCATCTGTCTCCCATCTTCTTTATCTGTTCACCTGCAGAGGGACACTTAGGTTGTATCCATGTCCTGGCTATTGCAAATAATGCTGCAGTGAACATGGAAATGCAGATATCTCTTCAAGTTTCTGATTTCAATTATTTTCACTAAATATCCAAAGGTAGATTGCTGGATAGTATGGTAGCTCTACTTTTAATTTTTTTAGGAACGTCCACACCGTTTTCCATAGTGACTATACCAATTTACATTCCCATCAAGAGTGCACATGGGTTTCCTTTTATCCATAACCTCTCTGATACTTTTCTATCCCTTTTTGATAATAATCACCTAACAGGTGTGAGGTAACATCTCATTGTGATTTTGAGTTGCACTTCTCTCATGATTATTAATATTGAGCATCTTTCCATGTACCCATTGACCATTTGTATGTCTTCTTTGGGAAAATGTCTATATAGTTCTTCTGTCCATTTTAAAATCAGATTGTGTGTGTGTGTGTGTGTGTGTGTGTGTGTGTGTGTGTTTTCTTTATATATTTTGGGCATTAACCCCTCATCAGATATGTGATATGCAAATATTTTCTCCCATTCTGTAGGTTGCATTTTTTATTTTGTAAATTGTTTCTTTTGCTGTGCAGAAGCTTTTTAGTTTGATGTAGTCCCATTTGTTGATTTCTGCTTTAGTTGTTTGTGCTTTTGGTGTCATGTCCAAAAAATTATAGCCAAAATCTATATCAATAAATTTTTCCCTATGTTTTCTCCTAGGAGTTTTATGCATCTGAGTTTTCTGTTTAAGTCTTTAATACATTTTGAGTTAATTTTTGTGTATGCTGTAAGGTAGGGGTCCAATTCATTCTTCTGCATATGATTATCCAATCTTCCCAATAGAATTCTTTTTAAATTTTCTAATGGAGTATAGTTGATTTACAGTATTGTGTTAGTTTCTGCTGTACAGCAAAGTGAATCAGTTGTACATATACATATATCCACTCTTTTTTCAGATTCTCTTCCCATTTAGGTCATTACAGAATATTGAGTAGAGTTCCCTGTGCTATACACTAGGTCCTTATTATTTATTTTATTTCTATTTTTTGTATTAAAAATTTCTTTTTCTTTATTTTTACAGTAGGTCTTTGTTGGTTATTTTAAATACAGCAGTGTGTACATACAAATCCCAAACTCCTAATCTATCCCTCCCTACCCATCCTTCCCCCAATAAGTTCATTCTCCAAGTCTGTGAGTCTGTTTCTCTTTTGTAAGTAAGTTCATTTGTATCATTTTTTTTAAGATTCTACATATAAATTTTATCATATAATATTTGTCTTTCTCTGTCTGACTTAACTTCACTTAGTATGATAATCTCCAGGTCCACCCATATTGCTGCAAATGGCATTATTTCATTCTTTTTAATGGCGGAGTTAATATTCCATTGCATATATGTACCACATCTTCTTTATCCATTCATCTGTCACTGGACATTTAGGTTGCTTCCATGTGTTGGCTGTTGTAAACAGTGCTGCAATGAACATTGGGGTGCATATATCTTTTCGAACATGTTTTTCTCTGGATAGATGCCCAGGAGTGGGATTGCTGGATTATATGGTAGCTCTATTTTTAGTTCTTTAAGGAAACTCCATACTGTTCTCCATAGTGGCTGTACCAATTTACATTCCCACCAACAGTGTAGGAGGGTTCCCTTTCCTCCACAACCTCTCCAGCATTTGTTTATAGATTTCTTTTTTTTTTTTTTTGGCTGCGCCATGTGTCTTGCAGGATCTTCATTCCCCTACCTCAGATCAAATCCATGCCCCTGCAGTGGAAGTGTGGAGTCCTAACCACTGGACTGCCAGGGAATTCCCTATTGTTTATATATTTTTTATGTTGGCCATTCTGACTGGTGTGAGGTGATATCTTACTGTAGTTTTGATTTGCATTTCTCTAATAGTGATGTTGAGCATCTTTTTATGTGCCTCTTGGCCATCTGTATGTCTTCTTTGGAGAAATGTCTATTTGGGTCTTCCGCCCATTTTTTGATTGGGTTTTTGGTTTTTGGCTATTGAGCTGCATGCGTTGTTTGTAAATTTTGGAGACTAATCCAACTTTCCCAACAGAATTTATTGAAGAGATATACCTTCCCCACTGAGAATTCTTGGCTCCCTTGTCAAAATAAGTTGACCATATATGGGAGAACTTAACTTCTGGGCTGTTGATTCTGTTCCATTGGTTTATGTTCTTATTTTTATGCTAGTATCATGCTGTTTTTATTTGTAGTATAGTTTGAAATTAGGAATTGTGATGCCTCCAGCTTTTTTCTTTCTCGGGATCGCTTTGGCTATTTGGGGTCTTTTGTGGTTCTACATAAAGTTTAGGATTGTTCTTTTCTATTTCTGTGGAAAAACACCACTGGGATTTTGATAGGGATTGCATTGAATCTATAGATGACTTTGTGTATTATAGGTATTTTAGCAATATTAATTTTTCTGATACATGAACATGGGATATCTTTTCATTTATTTGTATCTTCTTCACTTTCTTTCATCAACATCTTTTATTGTGGTTTTTAGTGTACCAAGCTTTCACTTTCTTGGTTAAATTTATTCCTAGAAGGTTAAATTTATTCCTAAGTAATTTATTGTTCTTAGTGCTATTGTGAATGGGATTATTTTCTTTATTTTTTCATATATTTTATTGTTATTGTATAGAAATGAATTTGATTTCTGTATGTTGATTTTGCATCCTGCAACTTTACTGAATTTTTTATTAATTCTAACAGTTTTTTTCGTGGATTCTTTAAGATTTTCTACATATAATGTCGTATCGTATGCAGACATATAATTTCACTTCTTCATTTCTAATTTAGATGCATTTCATATCTTTTACTTGCCTAGTTGCTCTGGCTAGGACTTCCAGTATTATGTTGAACGGTAGAGGTGAGAATGGGTACTCTTGTCTTGTTCCTAATCTTATAGGAAAAACTTTAAAACTTTCACCATGGCCTGGCCATGTATGGCTTTTATAATGTTGAGGTACCAAATTTGCTGAGAGTTCTTAATCAACAAAGGATGTACTTTTTCTGCATCTTTTGAGATGATCATATGATTTTGATCTTTCATTCTATTAATGTGGTGCATCACATTTATTGATTTATGTATGTTGAAACATCCTTATATACCAGGGATAAATCCTGCTTGATCATGGTCTATAACCCTTTTAATGTGCTGTTGAATTTTTTTTTCTTTGCTACTATTTTGTTGAAAAATTTTACATCTATATTCATTAGGGACTTTGGCCGATAGTTCTTTTCTTATAATGTGCTATCTGTCTTTGGTATCAGGGTAATGCTGGGCTCATAAAATGAGTGTAGAAGTATTCCTTCCTCTTCTATTTTTTGGAAGAGTTGGAGAAGGATTGGCAGTATTTTTGAAATGTCTGGTAGAATTCACCAAGGAAACTATCTGGTCCTGGGCTTTTCTTTGTTGGGAGATTTTTTATTACAGATCAACCTTCTTACTTGTTAATGGTCTCTTCAGATTTTCTATTTCTTCATGGTTAAGTCTTGGTAGGTTGTATGTTTCTAGAAATTTGTCCATTTCTTGTAGGTTATCCAATTTGTTGGCTTTTAATTGTTCACTCTTGTCTCTTATGATCCTTTGTATTTCCTTTGGTATGTCATAATGCCTTTTCTTTCATTTCTGATTTCATTTATTTGAGTCTTCTTTCTTTTTTTCTCAGTAAAGGTATCTAGCTAAAGGTTTGTCAAATTTGTTTATCTTTAAAAATTTAACTCTTAGTGTAATTAATCTTCTGTTGTTTTCTATTCTCAATTTCATTTATTTCTGCTCTGATATTTGCAGTTTCCTTCCTTCTACTGACTTTGGACTTAGTTTGTTCTTCATTTTCTAGTTCCTTGAGATAAAGTTAGATTGTTTATTTAAAATCTTTTTTTGGTCTTAATGTAGACATTTTCCCCTGTAAACTATCTTCTTAGAACTGCTGTTGCTACAACCCACAAGTTTTGGTATGTTATGTTTTCATTTTCATTTTTTCCCAGATATTTAAATTTTTTGTTTTTTATTCTTCTTTGACCCACTGGTTGTTCAGAACTGTATGTTTGATTTCCACATATTTGTGAATTTTCCAGTTTTCTCCTGTTATAGATTTCTAGTTTCATTTGATTGTGGTCAGAAAGGATACTTGGTATGATTCTAGTCTTCTTAAATTTACTAAGACTTGTTTTGTGACCTATCACATGATCTATCCTGGAGAATGTTTAGTGTGCACTTGAGAAGAATGTGTATTCTACTGCTATAGGATGGAATGTTCTACATATGTCTATTAGGTTTATTTGGTCTAAAGTGTAGTTCTAGTCCAATATTTCCTTATTAAGTTTTTTGTGTGTATGATGTATCCATTGTTGAAAGTGGGGTATTAGAGTCCCCTAATACTGTTGTATTGTCTATTTCTCCCATCACATCTGTTAGTATTTGCTCAATATTTGTAGGTACTCTGATGTTTGCTGCATATATATTTATAATTGTTATATTCTCTTTGTGAATTGATGCCTTTATTATTATATAATGACCTTCTTTGATTCATGTTACAGTTTTTGGCTTAAAGTGTATTTTGTCTGCTATAACTATAGGCATCCTCACTGTCTTTTTGTTTCCACTTGCATGGCATGTCTTTTTACTTCCCTAAACTTTGAGCCTGTGTGCATTTTTAAAGTTAAAGTGAGTGTCTTGTAGGCAGCACATAGTTGGGTCTTTTGAAAATTTTTATCCAGCCACTCCTTGCCTTTTGTTTGGAGAATTTAATCCATATACATTTAGAGTAATTTTGTTAAGTAAGGACTTACTAATGTCATCTCAATGTTTTCTTGCTGTTTTGTAGTTCATTTGTTCCATCCTTCCTCTCTTGCTGCTTTCCTTTGTGAATTGCTGATTACTGTAGGGATAAACTTGATTCCCTTCTCTTTATCATTTGTGTATTTACTGTAGGTTTTTGCTTTGTGGTTACCATGAGGCTTACATAAAACATTTTATAGTTATAACAGTCTTTTTATGCTGATAACAACTTAACTTTGATTACATGCAAATGTTTATCCTTTTATTCCTCCCACATATATTTTTGATGTCTCAGTTTTCTTCTTCTTTATATTGTATATTTATTAACAAATTATTGTAGCTATAGTTATTTTTAATACTCTTGTCCTTGAGCTTTTATGCTGGAGTATATGTGTTTAATATACCACTATATTACATTATTAGAGTATTCTGAATTTGACTATATATTTACCTTTACTGGTTTGTCATATATTTTAATGGCTTTTTGTTAATTTCTTATTGAATAAATTTAACATGTAACATTGTGTAAGTTTAAGGTGTACAGTGTGTTACTTTGATACATTTATATATTATAATATTGCCAGTGTAGCAATATTTATCACATTACATAATTATACCATAATATTATTGTCTATATTCATTATGCTGCTCATTGGAGCTTTCTGGCTTAGTTCCTCCTCATTACAAAGTGGTATCCTTAAACTCCATCAATCTTATCCCCCCGTGGTAAGCACCATTTCCTCTCTGTTTTTTACAGGTTTGGCTCTTTTAGTTTTCACATATAAGTGATATCATACTGTACTCACTTAAAATAATGTGCTCAGGCTCCATCCACGTTGTTGCAAATTGCAGGATAACCTCCTTTCTCATGGCTGAATAATATTCCGAATAATGGTATTTGTTATTGTTAATAACTCAAAAGCCTGATTACAATGAAGATATTAATAACTGTACTGAGTATTGACCACTTAGTGTATATCTGACTCTGTTCTAAGTTCTTGATGTAAACCATCTCTAACTTTCATAATAATCTTCTGAAGAAGTGAGTGTTATAAACCCTACTTTTCAGATGAGGAAATGGAAATTCAGTGAGTTTAAACAGGTTGTCCAAAGTAATACAACTACTAAATTGCAAAACCAGCACTGCCCAGGTCATGCCGAAATCAGTGTTACATGCTGAACCATTTGTATGGTTAAAGCTTAGAGAGTACTTGAGGGATAGTGAACTGGAAGGGTAGGACCCTATGTTGTCAGTTACATAAGTAAGAGACAGCCTCTCATTCACCCCTTTACTTCTGATGCAATCCTCGCACAGGTTCCAGAGAGGAGGAGCTCAGTAATTCATCTGCTGAATAAGGAAAAGGAACTGGACCACACAGACTGGCAGCTCAGTGCTGTTCCATCACCCTAAACCTTGGAGTTGGCGCCTCATTACTAACCTTACCTCTCAATTTGCTGCCAGCATTCCAACAGGAGTTTTTTTTTCTTTTTAAAAAATATTTTCATATATTTTATGTTACTGATTGGTGTCCTTTATTTTCAGTTTGAAGAATTCCTTTCAATATTTCTTATGAAGCAGGTCTAGGGGTGATGAACTCCACCAGCTTTTATTTATCTGGGAAGTCTTTATCCCTCCTTCATTTCCAAAGAAAAATTTTGCTGGTATTCTGGTTGGTAGTTTTTGTTTTTTTTTTTCGTTCAGCACATTAAATTTAGCAACCCACTCTCTCCTGGTCTGTAAGGTTTCTGTTGAGAAATATGCTTATAGCTATATGGGGGTGCCCTTGTTAGGTACAAGCTACTTTTGTTGCTTTTAAGATACTTTCTTTGTCTTTGATTTATAGTAACATGTCTTGGAGAAGATCTCTCTCTCTCTTTTTTTTTTTTGCAGTAAGAAGATCTCTTTAAATTGAGTTTGTTTGGTGACCTATGAGCTTCATGAATTGTGGATACCAAATCTCTCCCCAATTTGGAAAGTTCTCAGCTATTATTTTTTTTAAATAAGTTTTCTTCCCCCTTCTCCCTCTCTTCTCCTTCCTAGGACTACAATAATTTGAAGATCATTACTTTTGTTGGTATCCTATAGACCATGTAGTCTTTCTTCACTCTTTTTTATTCTTCTATCTTTATTCTCATCTGATGAGACAACTTCAAAGGTCCTGAACTCTAATTCACAGATTCTTTCTTCTGCTTGATTCTTCTGTTGATGCTCCCTATTACCTTTTTTTCCTACTTCAGTCATTGTATTCTTCAGCTCCAGAATTTGTGTTTGGTTCTTTTTCATGATTTCTATCCCTTAATTAAACTTTTCATTTTTTCCGTGTATCATTTTCATTATTTTATTGAATTGGCCCTGTGTTTTCTTGTAGCTCATTGACTTTCCTTAAAGCAGGTATTTTGAATTCTTGGGTAACCTGCACATCTCCATGTCTTTGTAGTCAATTACTGGAAGATTATTGTGATCTTTTGGTGGTGTGTTCTTTCTTTGATTTTTCACTTTTCTTGAAGTCTTGTGTTGCTGTCTTCACATTTGAAGTAGTGATTATCTCTTCTAGTCTCCATTAACTCACTTTGGGAAAGAAATACCTTCTATTTGGGAAAGAAATACCTTCTATCAACTGCTAGAAATTCTGAGGCTTTCTCAGACCTCCTATGGATATGCCTGCTTGATGTTTCTTGCTCACTCTTGTGACAGAATACTTAAGCTTATATACCTTTTCTCAGTTCTGCAAAGCACCAGCCTGGGTGCTGACAGCCCCCCTTTTACTTTCCCAAGGGCAGAGGTAAAGCTCAAGTTTGTTGTTTGTCCCTGGCCCACAGATTCTGGCTGGATTTCTGAAAACGCTCACTAGGTGTCTGTCAAACCTTGCTGTAATTACTGTTGGTAGCATGCCTAAGGAGCTGGCTACAGGATGGCGGTATATATGAGTAAAATGTATAGAGCACTGGGGGTGCCCATTGCCTGGTTGGGGGATCTATGCACCAGGCATCCCCAGTGGCTCATGAGCAACCTTATTAATAGAGTCTGTAATGTAATTTGTAGGATCCATGTCCATTTAACACCTTCTGAAGGTCCTATCTGCTGCTTTCTCAGTCTTTCTCACTTCCCAGTTATATAACTCATGGATGGGGTGAGAGAGAAATGGGCCTCTTTGGCAAGATCCTGTACAGCCGGGGAAGCCAGGTACTCACACACTTTTACTTTTGCCTGCAGGAGAAATCACAGGCTGAAATGATCTCTCTTGGCACTGAGCAGTGCCATGTCGAGGGAGAGGATAATGCAGATAAAGTCAAACTGTTCCTCTTACTCTCTCTAATGTGTCCAAACTTTTATTTTTTTTCTCCAATGGTTTTCTGAAACTTCTACACTGGAAAGCTATACTTCCACAAAAGCTCTTTGTCTGTGGGTGATTGTCTAAGACAGTGTTCTCCAAAGGCTCCTGGACTGTGGCGGAGAGGGGCTGAAGCCAGTTCATAAGACACTGCAGGGTCCACAGCTAGGACTGAGGTCTGTGTGCCTGTTAACCAGTGCATGGATGGGCAAGTCTCCTTCTGGGTCCTGTGGCGTATTGTGTTGAATCCTGTAGCTCCCACAAAGGTACTTTTATCTGTGGATGGATGCCAAATTATTGTTGGGGAAGGGATACAAGAGGGTGTTTTGTTCAGCTCTGTTGCTGACATCACTCCAAGGAGCTCTTTGATTCTGGATTTTTAAAAAGGAATGTGGAAAGATTATTTAAGGACAGTTGAAACTTTACTATGAAATGAACAACTATTTTATTTGTTACCAGTTAATCATGGTGAACACCTGTGAATCACTGCTTCTTACAGATTTTCCTTGTTTTCTTGTAGCCATATCTTGAATTCACTCTGGAAAATATCCTTCCCATCTAGTCAGTCATGTAACTTAAGTAAGATTGTGTCCATCCTCAAACCTTTCTGAGGGTTCTCAATAGTAGATCCAAACATATAACCTAGTGATTGCTTCAGGGATAGGTAAGGATGGTAGATTATATTATTTTGACAAGTACTCACACCCTCATACCCACATTCAGCGATTCTTCTGCATATCAGTGATGTTCAGCTTGGTCATGTAATATGTTTTGGCCAACGCCAATAGTATGTGAAGAGTGATGATCTATGCCGCATCCAAACGATTACTTTAAACGTCCTGTCTGTTAGAGAATGGGTGTATCAGTCGGGATTTAAAAGGGGAATAGTTACTATGAGTTTTATAAAATGAGGAATTTATTTTAAGAATTAGAACTTACATAGTGGAAAGAGATGAAGAATTGAAGATATAGACAGAGATTTTGAGTATCAGAGAAGTCATTAATGAATCTCAGAAGTTAAGTACATCTGGCCATAGAAGGGGAAGTTTGTGGGGAGGTCTTTTGCCATGTGCGTCTACAACCAAATATTTACTGGTGAGTCTGACACCACTATTGGTCAACGAGATGACATTCAGAAAGGGTACTTAAATGCAGAGCGAAAAAGAGCAAGAGTAAATTACAGTGCACCCGGTCTATCCATAACTAGTCTGTCTGTATTGAGTCCATAAAGTTTTGACTTCCTCATCTATCCATCATGGTATCTTACTTTGATGTTCTTCAGAGAGTAATGGCCACAGTTTCACTTCTGCTTTGCAAATATAAAGCAAAATCTTCTTCTGGCCAACTCTAGTATGGAGCTTTAGAGGGAAGTAGATTCTGGAAAACAGTTCTCAGCTTAACAGATGAATAGTAAAAGGCACTACAATGGGTATTTGCCAACTTGGGACTACTCTTTCAACCTGGATCAGAATAAAGAATACGTGGAGTGGAACCACAGCTGAATAGAGCTTCAGACAACCAGCAGCTGTTATGTAACATGAACAAGAAAAATATTAAGTCATTGAGATGTTGAAGTTGTTTGTAATTACAGCACACTTGACTCATAGGGAAACTGATACTGGAAGTGAGGGGCTACCCGAACCCAAAGCCAAAAATACATATCATTTCTTCTATTGTTAGCTAGGGAAGAAAAAGGAATCTGGAAAAGAGTGACCTATGTTTTCAATATTTCATAAAATGCACAATGGATAACTTGGAGGACAAATAATGAAATAATAAATTGTCCTAGTCACTCCAGGAATGCAAGGGAAAAAAGAGACATAACTAGAGACTGTCATACAGAGTGAAGTAAGTCAGAAAGAGAAAAACAAATACTGTATGCTAACACATATATATGGAACCTAAAAAAAAAAAAGAAAAAAAATGGTCAGAAGAACCTAGGGGCAAGACGGGAATAAAGATGCAGCCCTACTAGAGAATGGACTTGAGGATACGGGGAGGGGGAAGGGTAAGCTGGGACAAAGTGAGAGAGTGGCATGGACATATATACACTACCAAATATAAAATAGATAGCTGGTGGGAAGCAGCCACATAGCACAGGGAGATCAGCTCGGTGCTTTGTGACCACCTAGAGGGGTGGGAGAGGGAGGGTGGGAGGGAGGGAGATGCAAGAGGGAAGAGATATGGGGACATATGTATATGTATAACTGATTCACTTTGTTATAAAGCAGAAACTAACACACCATTGTAAAGCAATTATACTCCAATAAAGATGTTAAAAAGAAAAAGATTGGAATGGAAGAATTAAAACTCTCTATATAAATAGACAATATTATGTAGAACATCACAAGACATTTCTAAAATACTCTTGGAATTAGGTCAAATTAGCAACCCACAGGGTAGAAGGCCATTATGAAAATAATAGTATTTTTAAATACTGCAACTAAGAAATAGAAAATCAAATAAAAATATAGAAGCATTTCCAATAAAATAAAAAGATATAAAATGTGTAAGATTAAACAAAAGATGTTCAAGACCTGTGAACTTAAAACTACTAATCATTGCTGAGAGAAGTGAAAGAAAACACAAACAAATGAAGAGATATACCAAATTCATAGATTGGAAACCTCAACATTATCAAGATGTCCATTCTCCCTCAATTCATCTGAAGAGTCAAGAGAATAACAATCAAAATTCTAGCAGATGCTTTTTGTCCTTTTTGTAGAAATTTGAATGATAGTTTTAAATTTACATGAAAATGCCAAGGACCTAGAATAGCTAAAACAATCTTTACAAAGAAGAAAAAATGGAGTAGTATTTCTGCTTGACCTATAAGTTGATGGAATAGAAGAGCAATTCCAGAATTAGACCCACACATGGTATATTAACTGATTTTCAACAAAGTTACCAAGGTAGGTCTTTGTAAGAAATGATGATTTTCAGCAAGTGATGCTGAGACAACTGAATAGCCAAATTAAAAAAAAAAACACAAAAAACCTTGACTTAATGCTTTACAAAGAATACATTTGCTATGGGCTATAGACATAAATGAAAAAGCAAAATAAATATAGTTCTAAAAAAAATAGTAGAGTTTGTTTATAACCTTGGAGTAGGCAGATTCCTTTGGTCACATAAAGCACTAAACATTAAAAACTGATAAATTGGGCTTTGGTAGAATTAAACCCATATAGCCTTTAAGAAACACCATTCTACTTATATTACAGCACTCTATATTATTTGTAATATATATGTTATATTCTATTATTTTTAGTAGCCAAAACTTAAAAAAATACAAATTTTAATCCATAAAGGAGTTGATAAACAAATTGTTATATTTATACAGTGGAATACTACTCAGCAATAATAAGGGGTGAATAATTGAAACAACATAAAGATATGTAACAACACAGATGAATCTTTAAGGCAAGCTTAGGGACAGAAGCCAGACACAAAGAGTTGATGCTGTATGATGAGGATTGGCAAAATTTTTCTGTAAAGATTGTAAATACTTTAGGTTTTTAGAGTCACATGGTCTCTATGGAAAGAATTTCTAGAATGCTGTTGACCCCTTCTTTCACCTTGAAGAGGCTGTTTCCTCCTTACATAAGCCCTAGAGGGGCTTCAGAGACAAATTGAAGAATTTCACCTGTGTCTCCAGTTGGCTGAATGAATATAGTTTCATATCTGCACCTGAGAAGGCCCAGATATAAGAGACTGTGACCAGGGAGCGGCTCTCATAATAGAACAATGAGACATAGTAGCTTTGGGAACACTCTGTATGCCCAGAGTTATTCCAGGCCAAGGATGATCCATTTTCCAGGAAAAATGTAGGCTTTTGTTCAAGAGGAATGAGGTGACCCCCAAATAAAATCTTTTTCATAAAATCTTGAACAAAGGGCATTCACCCACAGGATGAAGAGCCTTGGCTAAGGCAACTGCTAGTGAGAGCCCCCAGCAATGGAAGTGTTTTGAAGAACCCATAAATATGCTCCTGTAGAAAGAATATTTATATATTTTGCATTGGCAAGCCCAAGGGAAACCAACACCAAATTGTATCTGTGCCAGTCAAGGGAGGTTTTTTTTGTCCTTTGCCTCTTTTTCTTCCCCTGTTTCAATCCTGAAGACCTGGATACAGCCTATGGAGTGGGGAAGCAGAAATGAGAGCCTCAGATGGAAAAAAGTAAGAAACTGACCACATCACCTTTTCTATTGTGACATCCAGCCTGAAAGCAGGCCCACTTTGAAAATTCAAGATAATTAGACTGTAGACATTTAAAAATAATTTTATTGAGTTTATGGGTTTGTGAACATCTTGCAAAAACCTTGCCCACTTCCAAAGATCTGTGGCCTGTAGGTTGGGAATCACCTCTTTGAAGAATCTGTATTTTAGTTTAATCCAAAGGGCTAACTTTCTAGTCATTTTTTAAATAAATCAAAATGCTTTAAGCCCTCTTGCCTCTTACTTATCTCCTACTCTACCTTGTCATTTCTTGGACATATCAGAATCATTTAAGCCCTCCTATAGCTCTATTCTTCTTTCTCTTGCTATTCTGTTAAATACTTCTTCAGATCCCATTAAGCAGTTCTTTGCTGTTCCCTGTATTCATCTTGCACTTAATTTTTTGCTCTTTTGTCATTCCTTTTGAGGGTCTGTTGAAGTACTCTCTACCTTTTAAAACCCTACCCATCTTTCATGGCCTATTTCAAATGTTACTTCCTTCATAATGATTCTTATTATTCAGTCAGAATTCTTCTCTCTCTTCTTTGAAACCTATTACCACATTGCTTGTAGTATTTAACATGCTCTGTGTTGTAGTAGAACTATTTTGGTTTTTCATTTTTAATTAGTAAACTAACATATGCATGCTTTCTTTAAAATTCCAACAATATAAAAGTATAAATAAATCTACCTTACTTGGGTACTCACCCTCATCCCTATTTCCACTCCACAGTGTAATATTGTGGAAACTTGGATGTTTATGTTCAGGTTCCATATTTATTAAATAGTCCCACATAGTCACAAGGTTGATAGGAGGATTAATTGAGATAATATATGAAAAAATATATAATACAGTACCTAGCATATAGTGATTACTTGATCTTAGTTATTTTTATTATTACGCTTATGTTATTGTTAACATCCTTTCAGATTGTTCCCTATGCATTTATAAATTTTTTAATAACATGCATATCTTTATGTATATGTACATAATGTTTCTTTTTGAAAATATAATAAAACAGACAGCCTATATATCATGGGCACATTGCCATCCCTTTGTCATCCATTGTCAGACATGGAACTTTACTGTTCTGATGCTTTCCTGTAAAAATGTTGCATTGAATCTACTTTTATATTTTTCTTTCTGTTTAAGTATTTCTGAAGGATAGATTCTGAGTAAGAATTTGTTATGTCAAAACATGTAAGTATTTTAGATTTTGATAGGTACTGTGAAACGTTACCTGTTGATGCCTATTTCACTATACCTCTACCAGCATTGGGTATTGGTTTATTTTTTATTTTTTTAAATTTTTTGGATGAATTGGGTGGAAAAATGATATCCCATTACTATTTTAATTTGCAGTTCTCTGATCACTGGAAAGTCTAAGGATCTTCTATATATTTCTTTTTCTGCAAATTACTCTCTGTTTAATTTTCCCAGTATTAAATAGGGTTGTTTTCTTTTCCCTGTATCTGGAGTATTGTCCCACATTATCTAGTACAGCTATGTATCAGCACCATCTTATTAAGTTTTACAAGAAAATCTCCTATGGATTTTAATTATAATTAGATGGATTTATAAAATATATAAAGTGTAATGGAGAGAATTAACTTTTTGGTAATATTGAGTCTTGCTATCCAGATTCAGAGATTCTCTGTTACTCATCTATTACTTAACACCATGCCATTGAATATTGCCTAGCATTCTTGATTACCTGAATTGTATGAAGTGCTATATGTCCTGGCTTCTATGTGTGTGTGTGTGTGTGTGTGTTTCTAATTTGGAAAATTCAGTTATTTGAGCTCTCCTCTTCTTTTGTTTGAAGGGAAGGAGGATAAGAAGATATTAAATTTTAAATGTTGGAAACAATGCTTTTTAAGGCTTCTAACTTTCCCTCCAAAATTAAAATGGGGGAAAAGATACATTTGGTGAGTATGAGAGAACATTATTGGTGTAACAATTTTAACTTTGGCATGATTTTAAATGAAAATATGGCTGTTCCTTTGGCGTCTACATCACTTGTATAATAAAGGTTCAGCTACTCAATATGGCTGTGTACTATGGAAATATGAAGTTCTGAAATCTCATTTCTCCTTTCCATTGTTTATGTGTGTAAAAAACATAATAAAATTGAATAAATGTGATAATGTTCTGTATATAAAAACCATTTCAATAACCCTGTTACATTATGAAAGCATGAATATCATTTTAGTGACATCTAAATATTTTGAAGCCTCCTCTCCTTAAGTTTTGATGGCTACTTGAGGAAACAATTGTAATGGTAATAGTCAGATGTTTTCCATCTTTTTAGTAGAAGATGAAAGATCTAATCTCAACATAGAGCATAAATGACTTTGAATTGACAACTTGAGGAATTTCCTTGCCAATGAAAGGATGATTCTCATGAAGGTGTTTCTGAGCACCTCTGCTCCTGGCAAAAGAGCTTGCAAATATACTATTTGGAAGCACAAGTTTTCCTTGACTAATTTTATGGGGATCCCCATAAAGCAATTAGATCAGAGCAGAAGGATGGATCTTTTCATAAAAACCTTCACAATTTGGGAATATTTGATAACTGGCCCTTCTTTTTCAGATCACCAACTTTAACAAAACTTGGATAGTTACAGGATGGGAAATTTCATAAATAAAAGCTGCATCACACTAACCTAGAGTCTGGAATGGTTTCAAATATTTCCTTTGATATGATTCCCAAATTCTATATGAAAGTAAAGTAATAGTGCAGAAATAAAACATAATGTGGCATGTCTAGAACTTTTATAACTAGCCTGACTTTGAAACTGAGTAAAATGAGTAAGAGATCAAAGCTTTAATGATTTTAGTTTTTCTCTTATTTTTTTTTCTTTTGAAAAGTCTGATGTTCTATGGGGAAATTAGAACAATCTACACTTTAAAATAAAATCATATCTTTAGTCAAGTATATAATATTGATCCTTCTCATAGTAAAGATTCATAGGTACTATGAGATGGATTTTTATAGCATTAGTCAAAGTAGTTTAGAAACAGTTGGCTAGGCCTGTGCTGAAAAAACAAAGTCTAGGAGAGGAGCAATTCTGAATATAATAATAATAATAAATATATATTTTAACATCTTTATTGGAGTATAATTGCTTTACAATGGTGTGTTAGTTTCTGCTTTAAAACAAAGTGAATCAGCTGTACATATACATATATCTCCATATCTATTCCCTCTTGCATCTCCCTCCCACTCTCCCTATCCTACCCCTCTAGGCCACAGAGCACCAAGCTGATCTCCCTGTGCTGTGCAGCTGCTTCCCACTAGCTATCTGTTTTACATTTGGTAGTGTATATATGTCCATGCCACTCTCTTACTTCGTCCCAGCTTACCCTTCCCCCTCCACATGTCCTCAAGTCCATTCTCTACATCTGCCTCTTTATTCCAGTCCTTCCCCTAGGTTCTTCAGAACTTTTTTTTTTTTTTTTTTAGATTCCATATATATGTGTTAGCATATGGTATTTGTTTTTCTCTTTCTGACTGACTTCACTCTGTATGACAGACCCTAGGTCCATCCACCTCACTACAAATAACTCAATTTCATTTCTTTTTATGGCTGAGTATTCCACTGTATATATGTGCCACATCTCCTTTAGCCATTCATCTGTCGATGGACACTTAGGCTGCTTCCATGTCCTGGCTATTGTAAATAGAGCTGCAATGAACATTGTGGTACATGACATTTTTTGAATTATGATTTTCTCAGGGCATATGCCCAGGAGTGATATTGCTGGGTCGTATGGTAGTTCTATTTTTAGTTTTTTAAGGAATATCCATAGTGTTTTCCATAGTGGCTGTATCAATTTACTTTCCCACCAACAGTGCAAGAGGGATCCCTTTCTCCACACCCTCTCCAGCATTTATTGTTTGTAGATTTTTTGATGATGGCCATTCTGACCGGTGTGAGGTGATACCTCATTATAGTTTTGACTTGCATTTCTCTAATGATTAGTGATGTTGAGCATGGGCTTGTTGGCAAACTGTATCTTCTCTGGAAAGCTGTCTGTTTAGGTCTTCTGCCCATTTTTGGATTGGGTTGTTTGTTCATTTGATCTTGCAGTGCATGAACGGCTTGTATATTTTGGAGATTAATGCTTTGTCAGTTGCTTCATTTGTAAATATCTTCTCCCATTCTGAGGATTGTCTTTTCATCTTGTTTAAGTTTTCCTTTGCTGTGCAAAAGCTTTGAAGTTTCATTAGGTCCCATTTGTTTATTTTTGTTTTTATTTTGATTTCTCTAGGAGGTGTGTCAGAAAGGATCTTGCTGTGATTTATGTCATAGAGTGTTCTGCCTATGTTTTCCTCTAAGAGTTTTATAGTGTCTGGCCTTACATTTAGGTCTTTAATCCATTTTGAGTTTATTTTTGTGTATGGTGGTAGGGAGTGTTCTAGTTTCATTCTTTTCCATGTAGCTGTCCAGATTTCCCAGCACCACTTGTCTATTCTCCATTGTATACTCTTGCCTCCTTTATCAAAGATAAGGTAACCATATGTGCATGGTTTTATCTCTGGGCTTCCTATTCTGTTCCATTGATCTATGTTTCTGTTTTTGTGCCACTACTATACTGTCTTATTTACTGTAGCTTTGTAGTATTGTCTGAAGTCCAGGAGCCTGATTCCTCCAGCTCCGTTTTTCTTTCTCAGATTGCTTTGGCTATTCAGGGTCTTTTGTGTTTCCATACAAATTGTGAAATTTTTTGTTCTTGTTTTGTGAAAAATGCCATTGGTAGCTTGATAGGGATTGCATTGAATCTGTAGATTGCTTTGGGTACTATAGTCATTTTCACAATGTTAATTTTTCCAATCCAAGAAGATGGTATATCTCTCCATGTTTGTATCATCTTTAATTTCTTTTTTTTAATATATATACATTTTTCCCCATCATTATTGGAGTATAATTGCTTTACAATGGTGTGTTAGTTTCTGCTTTATACCAAAGTGAATCAGTTATACATATATATATGTTCCCATATCTCTTCCCTCTTGCGTTTCCCTCCCTCCAACCCTCCCTATCCCACGCCTCCAGGTGGTCACAAAGCACCAAACTGATCTCCCTGTGCCATGCGGCTGCCTCCCACTAGCTACCTACCTTACGTTTGTTAGTGTATAAATGTCCGTGCCTCTCTCTCACTTTGTCACAGCTTACCCTTCCCCCTCCCCATATCCTCAAGTCCCTTCTCCAGTAGGTCTGTGTCTTTATTACTGTCATACCCCTAGGTTCTTCATGACATTTTTTAAAAAAATTCCATATATATGTGTTAGCATACGGTATTTGTCTTTCTCTTTCTGACTTACTTCACTCTGTATGACAGACTCTAGGTCTATCCACTTCATTACAAACAGCTCAATTTAGTTTCTTTTTTTTTTTTAATTTAGTTTCTTTTTATGGCTGAGTAATATTCCATTGTATATATGTGCCACATCTTCTTTATCTGTTCATCCGATGAGGGGCACTTAGGTTGTTTCCATCTCCGGGCTATTGTAAATAGAGCTGCAATGAACATTTTGGTACATGACTCTTTGTGAATTATGGTTTTCTCAGGGTATATGCCCAGTAGTGGGATTGCTGGGTCATATGGTAGTTCTATTTGTAGTTTTTTAAGGAACCTCCACACTGTTCTCCATAGTGGCTGAACCAATTCACATTCCCACCAGCAGTGCAAGAGTGTTCCCTTTTCTCCACACCCTCTCCAGCATTTATTGTTTCTACATTTTTTGATGATGGCCATTCTGACTGGTGTGAGATGATATCTCATTGTAGTTTTGATTTGCATTCCTCTAATGATTAATGATGTTGAGCATTCTTTCATGTGTTTGTTGGCAGTCTGTATATCTTCTTTGGAGAAATGTCTATTTCGGTCTTCTGCCCATTTTTGGATTGGGTTGTTTGCTTTTTTGTTATTGAGCTGCATGAGCTGCTCATAAATTTTGGAGATTAATCCTTTGTCAGTTGCTTCATTTGCAAATGTTATCTCCCATTCTGAGGGTTGTCTTTTCATCTTGTTTATGGTTTCCTTTGCTGTGCAAAAGCTTTGAAGTTTCATTAGGTCCCATTTGTTTATTTTTGTTTTTATTTCCATTACTCTAGGAGGTGGGTCAGAAAGGATCTTGCTGTGATTTATATCATAGAGTGTTCTGCCTATGTTTTCCTCTAAGAGTTTGATAGTTTCTGGCCTTACATTTAAGTCTTTAATCCATTTTGAGCTAATTTTTGTGTATGGTGTTAGGGAGTGATCTAATCTGATAGTTTTACATGTTCCTGTCCAGTTTTCCCAGCACCACTTATTGAAGAGGCTGTCCTTTTTCCACTGTACATTCCTGCCTCCTTTATCAAAGATAAGGTGACCATATGTGCTTATCTCTGGGCTTTCTATCCTGTTTCATTGATCTATCTTTCTGTTTTTATGCCAGTACCATACCGTCTTGATTACTGTAGCTTTGTAGTATAGTCTGAAGTCAGGAAGCCTGATTCCTCCGTTTTTCGTTCTCAAGATTGATCTGGCTATTCGGGGTCTTTTGTGTTTCCATACAAATTGTGAAATTTTTTGTTCTAGTTTTGTGAAAAATGCCAGTGGTAGTTGGATAGGGATTCCATTGAATCTATAGATTGCTTTGGGAAGTAGAGTCATTTTCACAATGTTGATTCTTCCAATCCAAGAACGTGGTATATCTCTCCATCTGTTTGTATCATCTTTAATTTCTTTCATCAGTGTCTTATAATTTTCTGCATACAGGTCTTTTGTCTCCTTAGGTAGGTTTATTCCTAGATATTTTATTATTTTTGTTGCAGTGGTAAATGGGAGTGTTTTCTTGATTTCACATTCAGAGTTTTCATCATTAGTGTATAGGAATGCCAGAGATTTCTGTGCATTAATTTTGTGTCCTGCTACTTTACCAAATTCATTGATTAGCTCTAGTAGTTTTCTGGTAGCATCTTTAGGATTCTCTATGTAGAGTATCATGTCATCTGCGAACAGTAACAGCTTTACTTCTTCTTTCCTGATTTGGATTCCTTTTATTTCCTTTTCTTCTGATTGCTGCGGCTAAAACTTCCAAAACTATGTTGACTAAGAGTGGTGAGAGTGGGCAACCTTGTCTTGTTCCTGATCTTAGTGGAAATGGTGTTAGTTTTTCACCATTGAGGATGATGTTGGCTGTGGGCTTGTCATATATGGCCTATATTATGTTGAGGAAAGTTCCCTCTATGCCTACTTTCTGGAGGGTTTTTATCATAAATGGGTGTTGAATTTTGTCAAAAGCTTTCTCTACATCTGTTGAGATGATCATATGGTTTTTCTCCTTCAATTTGTTAATATGGTTTATCACATTGATTGATTTGCGTATATTGAAGAATCCTTACTTTCCTGGAATAAACCCCACGTGATCATCGTGTATGATCCTTTTAATGTGCTGTTGGATTCTGTTTGGTAGTATTTTGTTGAGGATTTTTGCATCTATGTTCATCAGTGATATTGGCCTGTAGTTTTCTTTCTTTGTGACATCCTTGTCTGGTTTTGGTATCAAGGTGATGGTGGCCTCGTAGAAGGAATTTGGGAGTGTTCTTCCCTCTGCTACATTTTGGAAGAGTTTGAGAAGGATAGGTGTTAGCTCTTCTCTAAACGTTTGATAGAATTCACCTGTGAAGCCATCTGGTCCTGGGCTTTTGTTTGTTGGAAGATTTTAAATCACAGTTTCAATTTCAGTGCTTGTGATTGGTCTGTTTATATTTTCTATTTCTTCCTGATTCAGTCTTGGCAGGGTGTGCGTTTCTAAAACTTTGTCCATTTCTTCCAGATTGTCCATTTTATTGGCATAGAGTTGTTTGTAGTAATCTCTCATGATCTTCTGTATTTCTGCAGTGTCAGTTGTTACTTGTCCTTTTTCATTTCTAATTCTACTGATTTGAGTCTTCTCCCTTTTTTTCTTGATGAGTCTGGCTAATGGTTTATCTATTTTGTTTATCTTCTCAAAGAACCAGCTTTTAGTTTTATTGATATTTGCTATTGTTTCCTTCATTTCTTTTTCATTTTTTCTGATCTGATTTTTATGATTTCTTTCCTTCTGCTAATTTTGGGGATTTTTCGTTCTTCTTTCCCTAATTGCTTGAGGTGCAAGTTAGGTTGGTTATTCGAGATGTTTCCTGCTTCTTAAGGTGGGCTTGTATTGCTATAACTTCCCTCTTAGAACTGCTTTTGCTGCATCCCATAGGTTTTGGGTCATCGTGTCTCTATTGTCATTTGTTTCTAGGTATTTTTTAATTTCCTCTGTGATTTCTTTAGTGATCACTTGATTATTAAGTAGTGTATTGTTTAGCCTCCATATGTATGTATTCTTTACAGATCTTTTCCTGTAATTGATATCTAGTCTCATGGCGTTGTGGTCGGAAAAGATACTTGATACAATTTCAATTTTCTGAAATTTACCAAGGCTTGATTTGTGACCCAAGATATGATCTATCCTTGAGAATGTTCCATGAGCACTTGAGAAAAATGTGTATTCTGTTGTTTTTGGATGGAGTGTCCTATAAGTATCAATTAAGCCTATCTTGTTTAATGTATCATTTAAAGCTTGTGTTTCCTTATTTATTTTCATTTTGGATGATCTGTCCATTGGTGAAAGTGGAGTGTTGAAGTCCCCTACTATGAATGTGTTACTGTCGATTTCCCCTTTTATGGCTGTTAGTATTTGCCTTATGTATTGAGGTGCTCCTATGTTGGGTGCATAAATATTTACAATTGTTATATCTTCTTCTTGGATCGATCCCTTGATCATTATGTAGTGTCCTTCTTTGTCTCTTCTACTAGTCTTTATTTTAAAGTCTATTTTGTCTGATATGAGAATTGCTACTCCAGCTTTCTTTTGGTTTCCATTTGCATGGAATATCTTTTTCCCTCCCCTTAGTTTCAGTCTGTATGTGCCTCTAGGTCTGAAGTGGGTCTCTTGTAGACAGCAAATATATGGGTCTTGTTTTAGTATCCATTCAGCCAATCTGTGTGTTTTGGTGGGAGCATTTAGTCCATTTACATTTAAGGTAATTATCGATGTGTATGTTCCTATTCCCATTTTCTAAATTGTTTTGGGTTTGTTATTATAGGTCTTTTCCTTCTCTTGTGTTTCGTGTCTAGAGAAGTTCCTTTAGCATTTGTTGTAAAGCTGGTTTGATGGTGCTGAACTCTCTCAGCTTTTGCTTGTCTGTAAAGGTTTTAATTTCTCCATCAAATCTGAATGAGATCCTTGCTGGGTAGAGTAGTCTTGGTTGCAGGTTTTTCTCCTTCATCACTTTCAGTGTGTCCTGCCAGTCCCTTCTGGCTTGCAGAGTTTCTGCTGAGAGATCAGCTGTTAACCTTATGGGGATTCCCTTGTGTGTTATTTGTTGTTTTTCCCTTGCTGCTTTTAATATGCTTTCTTTGTATTTAATTTTTGACAGTTTGATTAATATGTGTTTTGGCATATTTCTCTTTGGATTTATCCTGTATGGGATTCTCTGTGCTTCCTGGACGTGATTAACTATGTCCTTTCCCATATTAGGGAAGTTTTCAACTATAAGCTCTTCAAATATTTTCTCAGTCCCTTTCTTTTTCTCTTCTTCTGGAACCCCTATAATTCGAATGTTGGTGCATTTAATGTTGTCCCAGAGGTCTCTGAGACTGTCCTCAGGTCTTTTCATTCTTTTTCCTTTATTCTGCTCTGCAGTAGTTATTTCCACTATTTTATCTTCCAGGTCACTTATCCATGCTTCTACCTCAGTTATTCTGCTATTGATCCCATCTATAGTCTTTTTCATTTCATTTATTGTGTTGTTCATCATTGTTTGTTTCATCTTTAGTTCTTCTACGTCCTTGTTAAATGTTTCTTGCATTTTGTCCATTCTGTGCCCAAGATTTTGGATCATCTTTACTATCATTATTCTGAATTCTTTTTCAGGTAGACTGCCTATTTCCTTTTCATTTTTTAGGTCTCGTACATTTTTATCTTGCTCCTTCATCTGCTGTGTGTTTTTCTGTCTTCTCATTTTGCTTATCTTACTGTGTTTGGGGTCTCCTTTTTGCAGGCTGCAGGTTCGTAGTTCCTGTTGTTTTTGATGTCTGTCTGCAGTGGCTAAGGTTGGTTCAGTGGGTTGTGTAGGCTTCCTGGTGGAGGGGACTAGTGCCTCTGTTCTGGTGGATGAGGCTGGATCTTGTCTCTCTAGTGGGCAGGTCCACGTCTGGTGGTGTGTTTTGGGGTGTCCGTGGACTTATTATGATTTTAGGCAGCTTCTCTGCTAATGGGGGGTGTTGTGTTCCTGTCTTGCTAGTTGTTTGGCATAGGTTGTCCAGCACTGTAGCTTGCTGGACGTTGAGGGAAGCTGGGTGCTGGTGTTGAGATGGAGATCTCTGGGAGATTTTCGCCATTTGATATTATGTGGAACTGGGAGGTCTCTTGTGGACCAGTGTCCTGAAGTTGGCTCTCCCACCTCAGAGGCACAGCACTGACTCCTGGCTGCAGCACCAAGAGCTTTTCATACACACAGCTCAGAATAAAAGGGAGAAAAAGTAGAGAGAAAGAATTAGTAGAAGTAGGAGGAAAGAAAGAGGGAAAGAAAGAGGGAAAGAAAGAAGGAAAGAAAGGAGGGAAGGAAGGAAGAAAGAAAGAAGAAAAGAAGGAAAGCAGGAAAAGGAAAGGAGGGAGGGAGGGAGGGAGGAAGGAAGGAGGGAAGGAAGAAAAAAAGAAAGAAAGAAAGAAGATACGGTAAAATAAAATAAAATATAATAAAGTTATTAAATTAAAAATATTTAGAAAAAAAGGGGTGGTTAGAACCTTAGGACAAATGGTGGAAGCAAAGCTATACAGACAAAATCTTACACAGAAGCGTACACATACACCCTAACAAAAAGAGGTAAAGGGGAAAAAATCATAAATCTTGCTCTCAAAGTCCATATTCTCAATTTGGGATGATTCGTTGTCGAACGGAAGGAAGGAAGGAAGAAAGAAAGAAGGTAAAGTATAATAAAATTATTAAAATTAATTATTAAGAAAAAAATTTAAAAAAAAAACAAAAAAAAGGACAGATAGAACCCTAGGACAAGTGGTGGAAGCAAAGCTATACAGACAAAATCTCACAAAGAAGCATACACATACACACTCACAAAAAGAGGAAAAGGGGGAAAAAAATCATAGATCTTGCTCTCGAGGTCCACCTCCTCAATCTGGGATGATTCGTCGTCTATTCATGTATTCCACAGATTCAGGGAACATCAAGTTGATCGTGGAGCTTTAATCCGCTGCTTCTGAGGCTGCTGGGAGAGATTTCCCTTTCACTTCTTTGTTCTCACAGGGCCCCGGGGCTCAGCTTTGGATTTGGCCTCGCCTCTGCATGTAGGACGCCGGAGGGCATCTGTTTTTTGCTCAGACAGGACGGGGTTAAAGGAGCCGCTGATTGGGGGCTCTGGCGCACTCAGGCTGGGGAGGAGGGAGGGGCACGGCGTGCGGGGCGGGCCTGCGGCGGCAGAGGCCGGCGTGACGTTGCACCAGCCTGAGGGCCGCCGTGCGTTCTCCCGGGGAAGTTGTCCCTGGATCCCGAGAAACTGGCAGTGGCGGGCTGCACAGGCTCCCCGGAAGAGGGGTGTAGATAGTGACCTGTGTTCGCACACAGGCCCCTTGGTGGCGGCAGCAGCAGCCTTAACGTCTCCCGCCCGTCTCTGGGGTCCGCGCTTTTTGCCGCGGCTCGCGCCCGTCTCTGAGGTCCGCGCTTTTAGCCACGGCTGGGGCCTGTCTCTGTAGCTCCTTTAAGCAGGGACCTTAATCCCCTCTCCTCGCGCACCAGGAAACAAAGAGGGAAAAAAAAGTCTCTTGCCTCTTCGGCAGGTCCAGACTTTTCCCAGGACTCCCTCCCGGCTAGCCGTGGCGCACTAACTCCGTGCAGGCTGTGTTCACGCCGCCAACCCCAGTCCTCTCCCGGCGCTCCGACCGAAGCCCGAGCCTCAACTCCCAGCCCCGCCCGAAGCCCGGCGGGTGAGCAGACAACCCTCTCGGACTGGTGAGTGCCGGTCGGCCCTGATCCTCTGTGCAGTAATCTCCTCGCTTTGCCCTCCGCACCCCTGTTGCTGTGCTCTCCTCCGCGGCCCCGGCGGCTGAAGCTTTCCCCCTCCGCCACCCGCAGTCTCCGCCTCCGAAGGGGCTTCCTAGTGTGTGGAAAGCTGTCCTCCTTCACAGCTCCCTCCCACTAGTGCAGGTCCCGTCCCTATCCTTTTGTCTGTTTTTTCTTTTTTTTTTTTTTTTGCCCTACGCAGGTACGTGGGGGGTTTCTTGCGTTTTGGGCGGTCTGAGGTCTTCTGCCAGCGTTCAGTAGTTGTTCTGTAGGAGTTGTTACACGTGTAGATGTATTTCTGGTGTATCTGTGGGGAGGAAGGTGATCTCCGCGTCTTACTCTTCCGCCATCTTCCCGGAAGCCCCCCATCTTTAATTTCTTTCATCAGTGTCTTATAGTTTTCTGCATACAGGTCTTTTGTCTCCTTAGGTAGGTTTATTCCTAGGTATTTTATTCTTTTTGTTGTAGTGGTAAATGTGAGTGTTTCCTTAATTTCTCTTTCAGATTTTTCATCATTAGTGTATAGGAATGCAAGAGATTTCTGTGCATTTATTTTGTATACTGCAACTTTACCAAATTCATTGATTAGCCCTAGTAGTTTTCTGGTAGCATCTTTAGGATTCTCTGTGTATAGTGTCATGTCATCTGCAAATTGTGACAGCTGCTTCTTTTCCTGTTTGGATTCCTTTTATATCTTTTTGTTCTCTGATTGCTGTGGCTAAAACTTCCAAAACTATGTTGAATAATAGTGGTGAGGGTGGACAACCTTGTCTTGTTCCTGATCTTAGAGGAAATGGTTAGAGTTTTTCACCATTGAGAATGATGTTGGCTGTGGGTTTGTCATGTCTGGCCTTTATTATGTTGAGGAAAGTTCCCTCTATGCCTACTTTCTGGAGGGTTTTTATCATAAATGGGTGTTGAATTTTGTCAAAAGCTTTCTCTGCATCTATTGAGATGATCATTTGGTTTTTATTCTTCAATTTGTTAATATGGTTTATCACATTGATTGATTTGCATATATTGAAGAATCCTTGCATACCTGGGATAAACCCCAGCTGACCATGGTATATGGCCCTTTTAATGTGCCGTGGGATTGTTTGCTAGTAGTTTGTTGAGGATTTTTACTCCTATGTTCATCAGTGATATTGGCCTGTAGTTTTCTTTTTTTGTGACATCTTTGTCTGGTTTTAGTGTCAGGGTGATGGTGGCTTGCTAGAATGAGTTTGGGAGTGTTCTTGCCTCTGCTATATTTTGGAAGAGTTTGAGAAGGATAGGTGTTAGCTCTTCTCTAAATGTTTGGTAGAATTCACCTGTGAAGCCATCTGGTCCTGGGCTTTTGTTTGTTGGAAGATTTTTAATCACTTTAAACTTCAGTGCTTGTGATTGGTCTGTTTATATTTTCTATTTCTTCATGGTTCAGTCTTGGAAGATTGTGCTTTCTAAGAATTTGTCCATTTCTTCCAGGTTGTCCATTTTTTTGGCATATAGTTGCTTGTAGTAATGTCTCATGATCCTTTGTATTTCTGCAGTGTCAGTTGTTACTTTTTTTTAAAATTCTAATTCTATTGATTTGAGTCTTCTCCCTTTTTTTCTTGATGAGTCTGGCTAATGGTTTATATATTTTGTTTATCTTCTCAAAGAACCAGCTTTTAGTTTTATTGATCTTTGCTATTGTTTCCTTCATTTCTTTTTCATTTATTTCTGATCTGATCTTATGATTTCTTTCCTTCTGCTAACTAGGTTTTTTGGTTCTAATAAAAAATATTATTAAATGAAATATTATAGAGTATATTCTTCAGTTCAATATGAATCTGCAGGAAAGTATTGCTACATGTTATGATAGAACAAAACTTTATCAAATACCTTCCTTTCCCTGGGCATAAAAGTTCTTTCTTGTAATATAGCAGATTGTGTGTTTAGGAGGAGGAGTTGGCAATGGGTAATTCCAAAGAGAGGGAAATAAAAAATCAAATTGATTTGGTGTTATAAAATACTATTGACATTGAGTTTTGTATTAAATTTCTCTTCCTATATCTTTTCAGGAGAGTCATTTCTAAGAAGATTGCATTGTTTGGGCATGGGCAAACTGAAGTATTTAATTACCCTCTGGAATGATCCAATTAGGATTTTTGATTGAGTCTCTTTTCTCAAGAAGCTGCTCTCTCAGATCTTGAACTGAAATCAGTGATTTCCCTTGCTTGTATAACACTAGCTATACCAGTGGCTCTTAAACTTGAGCATACATCAGAATCACCAGGAGAGCTTGTTAAACCGCAGACTCAGGGGCTCTACGGCAGGAGTAAGTGATTTAGTAGATGGGGGAGAGCCAGGTGACTTGAATATCTATCAGTTCTCAGGTGATGCTGATAGAGTAGCTTTGCAAACCGTTGGTTTATATACCGTGTTTGGCTTGTAGCATCTGCTTTCTCCTTTTCTTCAAACCTGAAGGTGCCTGCTTCTGAATCTAATGGTTTGGAATTTCTTTGTATTTTCATCTTCAGGACTAATGGAAACCTAAGCAGGAGGTGTATACTAATCCCGTCCTCAAAAAGTCATTGTTAAGTCCACTACGACTCTCAGTTTGGCTGACTTGTGCTCCGGTTCCAAAGGTAACTTTAAAATTCTTTATTTCTCTCAAGTGTACCAGATTTTTTCCTCGACAGTCTTCTTAGTGGTTTTTTATTATTATTATTATTTTGTTCTAAGTGACAGACTCCTAGTGTATCTCCTGCTTCTTTTCATAGATTTTATAAGTTTTAACCAGATGAATTTTCCACAACACTGCTTTGCCTATACCACTCTTTCCTGAGTGATTAAGTGAAATAAGATATATGAATGTTTAAGAGTTTGAATGCCTCATTTAAATTGTCATTATGCTTAAAATCCTGCAGTTGCTTTCAATGCCTAGAAACATTCCCCAGCTATTGACCTATGAGCTAGGAAGGTGATAAAGTTTTCCAGAGTGAACTCACTCTTTTCTATCTCTTAGGTCTTGTTGTAGTTGTTGTTCAGATTGTCTCCTCCGCCCAAGGAATTTAGATTATTTACTTGTTCATGTTGGAACTAAGGTTTGGAAATGTGGGTTAAAAACAAACGTCTAAATACTGAATGCGAAATCTGTCTCCCTCTACTTTGCCTTTTACCTCATTGTCTCTTTCTATTCTCTTCTCTGGAGAGGCTGGTTTTTTTTCTCTTCCGGACACGTTTCTAAATCATTGTTTAATTTGCCCAGGTTCTAATCTTTCTTTAAACTACTGCACAATCTTCTACCCTGGAGCCCCTGTGGAGTTTCTCCTGAGCTTCCCCAAACTCCAAAAACGTCTTTCTCCACAGCTGTGCCATGTTCTTCTCATGCAGTCCTTCAGGACTTAGCGTCTTAAATGTTTCTTTATATTCTCTGTATCCAGTAGAGTGAAACTTTGTGTCCTTTACAAGTTAGAGCTTCTGTGACTGCTATTGTAGCTGATGTGTCTTTATAAATAATGTTTGGTAGTGATTTTAAAAAATATTCTAAGTAAACAAAGCAACAGTGAGGTGGCATTCTATTGAAACACAAAATGAGAACCAAAATTTTGGGCTTTTGTGTGTAAAGTTCTCAGTTGGTGCTGTAGTAAGTTTGAAATGGAAGAAGACTAAGAGAATAGCTTATGCTAATATTCTTTTTATTGTCTCAGGAGATTGGGTTAGTGTTGATGTGGTGTGACCACCCTGATATCTAGATATCAAGCTGGTGATAAGTGAAGCAGGCATGATGTCTTACACAACCTTCCTCATGACTTTCTCAGGCTAATATTACAGGAGTTACAAGTTATGTACATTTCCTTTGAAATTTCCTATAATACAAGAAACAGTTTTACTTGGTATGTGCCTATGATTTCTCTTTCTTATTTTATCTCATCACTTCTGGTTGGGGAACTGCTAACCGTGGTGCTCCAAGGACAGTGGTGCTTCAAGGACAAAGGACGACCCTGCCTGAAAAAGTTTCAGCATTACAGCCCCTACTGGACTCTTAATAGCCCTCCCCACCATGTTGCAATGGTTAAGAAATTCCTGAGCCCATCCGGGAGATGCCCACCTGGGCAACAGGGCCTGTCCCAAATAAGGAAAGGCATATGCCCTGTCCCACTCCCACCCTGTAGAAGGAAGGTATATGTGCCTTGACCAGTCAGTAAACGAAAATTTCACCTAGGACCATTCTTTTGTTTTCTGCCTATAAAAACTGATCAATAACACATGCTCGGTCTCTATTCTCCCAGACTACTAGGACGTCGGCCTGCTTTTCTGGCAGCCACTCTTCCCTCTAATAAATTCTATCTTCTTTACATTCTGCCTTGTGTCTGGAAATTCTTTTCCAACCCACATTTGGACGACACTACATTATTTTAATGGTTATGACTCATTTTTATTATTTACATTTTTAAATATTCATATATTATTAGAACACTAAAAAAACCCTACTTTATATTTAGTTAAAATTTACTCTTGAGTTTAAATTAAGATCTTAATAAAAACTGCTTTTCTCTTTCTCAATTTTGCATCTTTTTTTTCAACTTAGGTTGATTCCTATTATTCATTAGTGTTTTCACTATAAAATTTCTCTATTGCCTTTTTCTTTTGAATGGTAAGAATGAGCTGGTTGTATTAAGTGTGGATGATTATTTTTCTACTTTTACCTTATTTAAATGTAATGAGAATCAAGAGGAGAAGTGAATGAGAGACAAGTTGGGCAGTGCTCTGATAGTGTAGATTGGGGGGCATCAATATTGACGGATGGTTTAACTAGTTAGACTGACTTGACTCGTCAAATTAGATGGTAAAGGAAGAAGCAAATTTCAGAAAGTGTTAGTGTCGTTTTTCTTGGTAGTCAAACCTAACTACGAGGCCACAAAGTTCAGTCACTATGAATGTAACACATTCAGGAATATGTGAACGACTGCATTTAGGGATTTCCTTTTTTTTGTCAACGGGAGTAAGAAAATCAACTGTTAGCTTTCCCTTCCGCCCCTCTTGCCCTCTCCCGTGTTCAGTGTTATATGTGAAAAGGCTGCAATTTTGGCACTAACGTGTATGATCAGTCTCAATTACTGGTCTGAATCTTACTCTGTCCGAATCTTGAACATTCTGAAGGCATATGTGTCACTCGTAATCAAAGCTCTTAGTCCCAAAAGGGAATAAGATAATGATAAGAATAGTACTGCTAAATTTATCTCACAACCTAGCATTTTAGAGTCTCTTCTTAAAGTCAGCCATAAGCAGAGGATATCTCAGCAGTAAGATATTCTATAATACTGCATTTCCTTACATATAAATAGAAATATGTGAAGGTTTTATGATTTCATTGTTTCAGATGTGTTTGAATATCTAAGTAGACTATTAGAAGTCAGTGTTACTTTTTAAATCGGTGTTTCCCTTGAACACAGCATATCCCGTTCACTATGGCTGTAACTTCTTGGTAAAAGTCGCTAGACACTGTGTAAAAGGAATACCAACAGATGGCCAGTGTTCATGGACTTAACTTTTAAGCAGCATCTTTTATGTAGTTCTGACATGTTCAGGCTCAGCTTACTAAATTCATTGATACCTGCAAGGTGGTATTTGTTCAAGTTCAAACAAGGTTCCAGTTAGCCTATTTCCCATAAACCCTTTCTAAATAATTCCGTACCCAAGCTATCCTGGTGTGCTTTTGACGTGGCTGCCATACTTTCCAGCCTGAAACAAAATTATAAGGAAGGAGAAAACCAGAGGGTTATAGGGTTATAAGACTATTTTTGTCTGTTTTATGAATGCTTATTTCTTTAGTGATAAGTAGAAGGATATGGAAAATACAATATCTTGTTATTTTCAGATTCTAAAGCTCTATGATTCTTTGACCTCATATATTGTGAAAGGTGTTATGCATATTAAACACTTAGTTTTGAAAACAAATTTATTCAAGCAAAGAAAATGATTGACTTATGAATATAAAAAGAGTGACCTGTGAAGACCAATGGTATTTTTTATTTTTCAGTGAGGCTTCAATTTTTTTTTTTTGCACTATGCGGGCCTCTCACTGTTGTGGCCTCTCCCGTTGCGGAGCACAGGCTCCGGACGCACAGGCTCAGTGGCCATGGCTCTCAGGCCCAGCCGCTCTGCGGCATATGGGATCTTCCCGGACCGGGGCACGAACCCGGGTCCCCTGCATTGGCAGGCAGACTCTCAACCACTGCGCCACCAAGGAAGCCAAGGCTTCAATTTTTAATTTGAAAATTGAAGTAATTTTTGATCTTATTGAATAAATTCATTTCAATGAACTGTAAAGTGAATGCATCTAAATACATTGATTTATCCACGTTTATATATTTTATACATTAATAACCTGTAAGGATAAACACAATAAATATTCCCAAATACTTGGTTTTTTCCTAAAATGAGTTTTATTACAAGAATGAGAGGGTATTAATCTTAATATTATTATAGAAAATGTTTCCCAAGGGATATCTCTAAACATGTATTTAAAAAAGAATAAATTGACTATTGACCTGGCATAAGGTTTGGCTTAGTAGCTTAATTGTGGGAATGTATTTTCCAAACTTTGAGATCTGTAAGATAGCCACATGAATCTGTATTCTTGCTTGGACTCATAGTTCTTTACCTCTACCTTTGTTCCTTTTCCCTCTGTATTAGTCTACTCAAGCTGTCATAAAATATCACAGACTGGGCGGTGTGGAAAAAAAAAAAAACAACAGATACTTATTTGCTCACAGTTTCGGAGGCTAGAAGTCCAAGATAAAGTTCTGGCACCTTTGGTTTCTGGTGAAGGATCTCTCCCTGACTTGGAGAGGGCCAGCTTCCTTCTGTGTCCTCACATGGCCCTTCCTTGGTGTGTTTGCATGGGGATGGAGAGAAAGATCTCTGCTGTCTCTTCTCAAAAGGACATTAATCCTATTGGATCAGGGCCCCACCTTTACGACCTCATTTAACCTTAATTATTTCCTTAGAGGTACCATCTCTCAATATAGCCACATGAGGTTAGGGCTTCAATACATGAATACTGGGGAGATACACACCTTCAGTCTATAACATCCTTTTATTTCTCTTTCTCAGACCATAGGTCTTTCATTTCATGCTCTGTGACCATATAATTTCCCTTTGCAGCTTCATGTGGTGTGTTGCTTCCTTCCTTCTGGTTTTTCCACTGCTGAATTGTACTGGGCTGCAACTCACACTCTAAATGTATAGGTGCTGCTTTACAGGGCACCTTCAATACCCTTAACATTTTTAGGAGCCTACTCTCACTTTCTCATGGAATCTCTTTTTTTTTTTCCTACTCTCTACTTTCTTGTGGTTGGAGAGAAAGCTTCTCTCTGGGTATGGTAGAAAGGATGATGGGTACTTCTTCCTCTCCACGGTGTCTGAGTCTTAATCCCAAGAGCCTGTGAATATGTTGTTACATGGCAATAGGGAATTAAATTACAGGTGAAATAAAGCTCGCTCACCAGTTGATTTTGAAAGTAGATTATCCTGAATATTTGTCTAGGCCTAATGTAATTACAAGATCCCTTTAGAATGCAGAAGAAAAAGTCAGAGTCAGAGATGTGAAGATGCTGTGATACTGGATCTGAAGATCGCTGAAGGGCTCACAGAAGTGTAGGTGACCTCCAGCAGCTAAAATAGGCAAGGAAATTGATTGTCTTTAATGCCTCCAGAAGGAATGCAGCCCCATCAAGACCTTAGTTCTAGCCCAGTGAAACCCATATCAGACTTTGAACCTCTAGATCTGCAAGATTATGAAGTGTTTTGGATTTTAAGCCAGTAAGTTTGTTGTAATTTTTTACAGAAGCAGTAGGAAATAAACACATTGGGGAGCCCAGGAGGCCAATAGATATGGTTGCTAAATGATCAGGTCCCTGGTTTACTATCAATCTGGATGGGAGCAGCTTCTTAATCTCCAACTCCTAAACACAAAACTTCTTATAAACGTCTCTCTCGAGAACCATATCCCATCTTAGAAGGTAACCAGTGTTATTTTCAAGTCTTATTCCTGGTTGTTTCCTATCCCTAGTAGCCAGCAGAATCTACTTTCTGCTTCGCAGAAGCTCCTGGATGTTTAGTATAATACATGCCATACATGGAATTGTTGCTTTAGTTAAGAATTTCTCGTGTGTGGTCTGGATCATCCTCAAGAGAATAACTTGGGGTGCTCTACCCAAGACTTGCTGAATCAGTATCTCTGGGGTTGGGGCTCTGGAGTCAATATGTTTAATGAACATTTCAAGTGATTTTAATGTCCACTAACTGAGGTAAATTTTTCTCACTTATAATGATATTTATGAGAATAGTTTTTACAAATGTCTTAGATGCTAAAAGATTTTTTCACAGTAAAATAATTCTACGTGGATATATATACCTAGAAACAAAATATTTGCTTCTGACTTCTAAATGATTATAAACTAGTGACCACATGTTTCTGAGAAACTTTCCATCAAGCTTATATCTTTATACAATATCTTACACATTAAAGACCCAATGGCAGTTTTCCTTTTTGGTATTTTCAGGAAAGCCAACGGTTTTCACATTTGCCTTGAGGTTTACTTGCAAGTAAACCTTGTTTTTTATCACGTCATTCCTATACTACTTCCTACTGCTCTTTTGGAGTATAGGCCTTGAAGTACAATGTGAATCTCAATAGTTTTCAATATTTTTTATGATTAAAAATATCCAGTTTCTTAGTCCAGGGGGCCACAAGCTATGGTCCACTACCTACTTTTATAAATAAAATTTTATTGAAACACAGCCACACTCATTCATTTATGTATTGCCTTTGGTTGCTTTTTGCTATAACCATAGAATTAAAGAGTTGTGACAGGGATATTATGGCTTACAAAGCCTAAAATATTTACTAACTGGCTTTTTTTAGAAAAGGTCTACCAAACCCTGCCTTAGCCTGTTAGTAATTCCTCTTTTTAAAATTTATTTCCTGTCTAGTATTTTTGCACTCAAATCTATGTTATGTTTTGTCTTCTGGGATACAAAGGATGGCTGTATTTTATATTTTGAAAGTTCTAGGATTGCAAGGTGGTTCAGCAAAATAAACTTTGAATTAGATAGAACAGAGAATCTTGAGCTCTGCCATTTACTGGCTGTGTGGCATTCAAATTCTCTGAACATCAGGTCTCTCATCTATGACTCATTAAATGAGTTCTTGCATATAAAATGTTTAGCACATTCCCTTTGCATGTGGTCTACCTTTGTGACCTTGTTAAATTATCATTTTTAAAGTAGAGCCCTGGGGTCTTGGAGGGTGAGCCTTGGTTTAACAGAAGATCACAAGGGAATTGAGATAGAGAAGTTTATTACTTCCTGGAGAAGGTACATGGCATGCCTTAAGAGGCCACATGAGGAGGTCAAGGCAGGATGCAGGCAGAGAGATGGCAGGACCTGGGGCACATGCCTTTAATAAAGTCCATAGCTGGAGTGCTTTGGGCTAAGTCCAGATTAATCAATTCAAACCAAAAGGAGTAGGGGCTTGATATGCTTCTTGAGTGTCTTATCTAAGGAGCACACCAAGGGAAGGCTTTGGGAGGCAGGGAAACTGTTTATCACAAGGGCCATTAGAGGATTCTTATTATGAACTTTCATTTACTTGTGACTCTGCAGGCTGTTATCTAGGGCATGTGCTCCAGGGAAGGGCTAGTGTCCATTCAAATCCTCTGTAGGCTACTTGGTCACTTACAGTGGAGCCAAGGAAGCAGTATTATAGAGTAGCTTAGCTACACCCTCAACATTTACTTTTATTATTTTTAATTATTTATTGTGTCCAAGTAAAAATGAAGTGTATAATAAAGCCTATTTTAAAACGATAGTTTTCTTTATATTTACCTTGGGATTCATGTATATGTTACATATTTTCTGCATTATAGATATATCAATAGCTTCGGCTCTGATGTCAGTTCTACTAGATGCTGCAAACTTATACAAATTAGTGACTCTTCTGAGCCTCATTTTTCTTATTTATAGGACAGAGATCTAGAATGATCATAACAGGGTTTTATGTTGTTTCTTTTGTATGAAAAATTGATAGTGCTTTAGCACAGTACTGAGTAATTAGTAGTTAATATGTGATCAATAATTATTGATTATTCTAACCATTATAAGGATTTTTTATCAAGCAAATATTTATTGAAGATTTATTACTGGTGAGACGGAGCTATTGGCCAGAAAATATCTTGGGAATATCAAAATGAACAAGATGTACTTTTTTTTCTTTTTTTTTAAGAATGTATCTGTCCTGTCCTGCCCCTAGGTTCACCAGAACGATTTTTTTTTTTTTGAAGATGTTGGGGGTAGGAGTTTATTAATTAATTTATTTATTTTTGCTGTGTTGGGTCTTCGTTTCTGCACGAGGGCTTTCTCTAGTTGTGGCAAGCGGGGACCACTCTTCATCGCGGTGCGTGGACCTCTCACTATCGTGGCCTCTCTTGTTGCGGAGCACAGGCTCCAGACGCACAGGCTCAGTAGTGGCTCACGGGCCCAGTTGCTCCACGGCATGTGGGATCCTCCCAGACCAGGGCTCGAACCCATGTGCCCTGCATTAGCAAGCAGATTCTCAACCACTGTGCCACCAGGGAAGCCCCCAAGATGTACTTTTTAGCTTCAATGAGCTCACAATCTAGTAAGGCAAGGGTGTGTGTGTGTGTGTGTGTGTGTGTGTGTGTGTGTGTGTGTGTGTATAATTAGTTGCCATATCTTGTAACAAGTGTTATACATAATTAAGGCACCTAAGAATCACAGTCGTTGCCCAATGAATGGAAGAGTTAACTCTGTTTTGGAGATGGTTAAGGGAGGTTTCCAGAGGACATGAACTTAACTCCAAATCTTGAAGTGTAAGTAAAAGTTTAACATAGTTGGATATTTAGGAAAAGAACAGTTTCAGTTGGGGCAATAGTATGTGCAAAGCATAGAAAGAGAACAACATACTAAAGTCAAGGAAATGCAAGGCTGTTAAATTGACTGAGGTGTAAGTGACATTGGGGAGAGTTGGGATGTGAGGCTGGAGATGTGAGCTGAGGCCAGCTCATGGAAAATCTCTTAAAATAACACAAAAGAGTTTAGATTTGATACTATAGGTGATGAGGTATATTGAAAGGTTTTAAATTTTTTATTGAATTTTACACTAAGGTGTTTTGAGCAGGAGTTTCAGAATCATGTTAGAATTTTTCACGATAATTATAAATGCCACAACAGCTACAATTATGTTCTTGGCATTCTGCATGTTCAATCTGAAACTTTACAGTGTGTCTTCTAAATAAGCATTATTTCCCTGTTTGAAACCGAGGCTCCGATAAGTCAAAGGTCCATAGTAACAATAAGTAAGTGAAAGAGTAAGAAGACATAATTGGAATATTTATTTTCAACTTCCTATTTTCATCACTACACATCGTACTCTTTCTAAGAATACTCTGCAGTTTGTAGGATAGGAAAGAGATGAGATAGGGGATGAATCAGGACAAGGAGAACTGTTAAGAATGTATTCAGTGTCACAAGAGGGAACAAGGGCATCTCCTCACTTCCCATTTCCCCTTTTTTACTGTCTTCTACTTCCTTCCTGGCACAGTCAGTACCGCAGCCAAAGACATGGAGCGGGGAGGGAGGACTGTGGAGCTAGATGAAGAATCAGTCCAGAGTTGAGGAGCTCCATGAAGGCATGAGATAGCAGGCCTGGAAAAAGAGGACGTGGGACCACTTGGGGCTGCTGCAGGGGCAGCAACGGTAGTAGATGGTTTATGTGTTGGAAGATGGGCTACATCAGACAAATAAGTAAATTGAGCAAATGAATAAATATACTGAGTCAAGTTTCTCAATCCTGGAGGAGATATAATACAATCATGCATATGGGGAAGACTTGGAAGAACTCTTGGTTGTTAGATGATAGTATGGGGCATCAGGTAAACTCCTAGTATGTACATGTATTACATATGTGATATTATATAGTTGTAATTATATAGATGCAATACAAATGTTTCCTCGTTCTGAGAGGGCTTAGAAACAATGATGTCTCAGGAGCAATGAGTGTCCCAAGTGGCCAGAATTTGCTTTCTAAGTATCATCCTCCCTTAAAGGAGAAATGGCTGATAATAGGTTGGGGCAGAGAAGGTCCAAGATGTGCCTTAAACATGTTATTCAAAGAAAGTTAAGTCCTCAAAAATAAAATGTCTCAAAATGATAAAATAACCAGTTTGAAGGCACTCTCAATAGATGAATAGAAGGGGACTTGAGTATCAAAACAATGATAGTCATTAATTATTTTAATAAAATAAAATCTATTAATGTATGCTAATATATATTAATTAAGCAAGCAAGTAGGTAAATGGCAGAGCAATGGAAAGCTATTCCTCAGAGTTCCAGTAAGTGTTGGAAATAGAGAATCACCATTTGACAGCCATCAGATGAGGTTGATTCAGTTGGAAATTGTCCATGGATGCTAAGGCTGGTAGGTAGAATTTGAGAAACAGGGTATTAGTGTAATCTTGGAATACCTAATCCGTTACAATACTAATACTAATCCATTACAATCAGGAAAATTGTGAATTTCAGGTGGAGAAAGCTGTTAGACACCACTAAGACCAGGTCATCAGCATTTATATCATTTGGGACAGGTTGACATTGTGTGTTTCCTGATGTTATATACCACAAAGAGCACAGCATCATTTCTGTGGTTTCCCCCTCAATGCATGGTCTGAGTCTGGTCATGAAGACTCTGTAGATGGGCCCAGGCTAAAAACCATCTACAAGCTATAAGACCTGTTCTCTTCAAAACTGTAAGAATATGGAAGACTGAGAAAGACTCAAGAATTATTTGAGATTGAAGGAGTCTATAATACACAATACCTAAGTATAAGCATATTTCTAGGATCTTAGACTAGCAAGAAAAGGGACATTGTGAGATGTTCTGTCTATTTCTGGGGAAAAGTGTTCCCCGTAACTTAGTGATATAAAGCAAATGACATTGTATTATATCTCATGATTTTTTTTTAGGTCAGGAATTTGGCCAGGTTTACCTGAACAATTCTTCTGTGCAATGTGGTACTGAACGTTAGCAGGTGGGCAGAAATAGAGGGCCCACTACAGCCTCAATCATATTTCTAAAGACTTGGCAGGGGAAGACTGGGCTCAGCTGGGGATTTCAGAGGGACAGCTTACCTGTGGCAGCTCCAGCATAGTAGCCTCAGGAAATCAGACTTCTTTATATGGCAGCTCAAGACACCACACACAGTATTGATGAGCAATCATTAATGTCAACTGATTCAAGGGTAGAGGAATTAGACAACACATCTTGATGGGAGAAATAGCAAAGTCATTGCAGTCATCTTTGGTCTACCACAGTGGTACAGTAAGCAAATTTGGAATGGGGTCTGAAAAGGTGGCGGTGTTACCAATGCTGAATAACTGATTAGGAGGGTTATATGGTAGTTCATATAGATGTGTGTTCTAGTTGTAAAGAAATACACACTGGAGTGTTTGAAGTATTTAAGGATAATGTGGTATTACATCTGCAGCTTACTCTCAAAAGGTTCTGGAAAGGACTTAGAGATATTTGTGTGTATTTATGTACATGTATATATACATATTGTCTATGTGTATATACATATATGTATATAGAGGGTGGCACAATGGGGCAAATGTGGTAAAATATTAACAATTGGATATTCTGGTTGAAGGTGATATGGGAATTCTGGCTGCTTTTCTGTATGTTTGAAATTATTTCAAAATATAAAATTTAAAGAGAAAGGAAAATTTAAATTTAAGGAAAAAAATGATTAGAGTCTGAAGTAAGGTAGCTGCAATGGACATGAAGAGAAGAGGATGAATTGATGATAAATAAGACTTTAATAGACAACTGGATGTTAGATTGAGAAAGATGGGTTGCTTGGAACACTGTCATAAGCACAGAAGTTCCATTGGCTGCTCATTTACAGAGAGAAGCAAACTAGCAAAGCTTGCCAATAACACTTTGCACTGACATTTTGCTTTGTCCTTTAATGATCACCCTGGAAAACAAACAATCCGCCAAGTTTAATTTTAAAAAGCATTGAGACTGTTTAAACAGAGTCAGATTTACTTAAATGTATAATGGATTCCTTCATTCGTAATAAAATCTGTGGCTCTTTCTTATCTGATGGAAAAATTCTTCTACGTAAGCATATTCCAAATGGATGAATAGACTAAGTGTGAGTAATGTGGTTTAGTTTGTGCATAGTACACACTTCCACAAGACAAGAAATTCTTTCATAATAAAAGTATGTCTTAAAATATATTTTAGGATTAAAACAATCTTATTTATTGTATGAAATGCGGTGTAGAATGAGTATGCGGTGGATTCCACATGAATTACTCAAAGGTCAAAAAGAAAAGGTATAAAGCAATGAGATTTAGAACAAGGAATCTGAGGACAGTGTTATAAAGAAGTTTATATGAATAAATAAACCTTTCTTAAGGTATGACATGTGGAATGAATGTTACCTCACAGTATTTTGAAGCCTTAAAATAAATATCCCAATCGTTTTCAGTATCTCTGCTCAGGATGTAAAGTTGACAACCATCTCCATGGGGGGTGCTGACATTTTGCTGGAACATTATGAAAAGAGAGCTCCTGCTGTGGATAGGAAACACTATTTCATCAAAACTAAGAAATCAGAAGTCAAATATACTGTAAAGGGAAGTTCTTATCAGCTTTATTAAATGTAGCCATTTTCTTTTCTCTGAATTCTTTGACAACAGGTATGTAATTTTATTTCATAGGTTAAAAAATAGGTGGAATTGTGGCAGGAATTATTTAGATTAGTTTTCATGAGTCAGGACGGTTGTAGAAAACAAAAAATGGCAGATTTTTTCTAAATTTGAATTATGATGTGAATCATCTCAGGTGCTTCATAAAGCACTTGACCTATATCCAACAGCAACAGTAAATCTAGCTAGTGATATAGCATGCTTCTCCAGTGTGTGTGCCCATGTATGCACTTGTGTCTGCATTGCAGGAAATGAAAGTGGACATGTGGAAGGGAATGAACTGAAGATGAAGAAAGGTGACTTTAACTGAGAATTAGAAAGCCTTATAGATGAGAATTAGAAAGCCATATCAGAGACTTTAGCTCTCTGAATTCACTTTATTTTGCATATGTATGTGTACATCTGTGTATTTTTGTTAAAAATCATAAGATTTCTGATACTGATTCTTTTGTTTGTTTGTTTGTTTGTTTTTTGCGATACGCGGGCCTTTCACTGTTGTGGCCTCTCCCGTTGCTGAGCACAGGCTCCGGCCGCGTAGGCTCAGCGGCCATGGCTCACGGGCCCAGCCGCTCTGCGGCATGTGGGATCCTCCTGGATCAGGGCATGAAGCCGTGTCCCCTGCATTGGCAGGCGGACTCTCAACAACTGCGCCACCAGGGAAGCCCTAGATTTCTGACATTGATTCTTAAGAATTCTGTACTAGTCTTTTGTTTCTTACTTGATAGTTGAAGTAATCACTTAAATATAGCATATTAGATAATCATGTCTGTATTAGTTATCCATCACTGTATACCAAATTACCTCAAAACCTAGCGACTTCAAACAACATTTATTGTCTCACAGTTTTGGGCGTCAAGAATCTATGCACAGCTTAGCTATATGCCTTTGACTCCAAGTTTCTCACATACTTGCAATGTAAGGGACAGGCTGGGGCTATAGATATTTCAGTAGGGGAGCCTCCAAGCTCACTCACATGGCTGTTGACAGGCCTCAGGTCTGGCTGTTTGTTGGTGGGAAACCTCAGTTGTTTGCCATGAAGACCTCTATGTGGAGTTACTAACAACACGGCAGTTTATTTCCCCCCACAGTGAGGTGTACATGTGTGAGAGGGAGAGACAGGGACTGAAGTCAAAGTCTTTCTGTATCTAATTTTGCAATTGACATCTAATCGCTTTTGAAGTATTATTTGTTAGCAGCAACTCCCTAGGTCCAGTATTCACTCAAAAAATGATGTTACACAAGGGTATGAGTACCAGGAGGTAAGAATCCCTGGGAACTAACCACCATGATGTTAAAAGTTCTTGGTCACTCCTGGATCATGAATTTCTCCCTTTACAGCTTTCTGCTGGACTCTGACCTATTGCCAAGTTAAGCCATTGCTTCTTTCCTTCCTGCTTCTCTTCTATTCCCTCTTTTATCAGCTTTCTCCAATTCCCAAAATTTATGTTTTAAATCAGTGGTCATCAAACTGAGAATTCCAAAGAATTACATAGGCAATTTCTACATCAACTTTATGTTCTCTTTCCTAATATCGTTCTGCCTGAGATATTCTTGGACTCACAATGGCACTTTTCCTTTGCAGATGTAAAATAATCCTCAATCCTCTGACCATCCCTTTTATTGCTCCTCAATCTTGCTATGGAGCATTGCTCCTGTATATATAAACCTCTGGGATACAAACAAATGAAAGGTATCCTTCAATGGTTAATTAAGGTAGCCTAAAGTCTGAGTGCTTCCCCATTTTTCCTTTCCTTGTGTATTATCTTTTTCAGAATGAAGCATGATTTTTACAAATTGGATATTTTGGTCTTTTGAGGTATTCTGTATTCAGATATATGGTCATATATGGTCTTGAATATTAAGAACAACTCTCTTTTTAATAATTTGCCTCCTTATCCTTACCTCCATCCCCATTTCCACCATTTTAAAAAACTTTTTTTTTTTTTTCCTGGATGGAAGAGTCCTTGGGAGCAAAAATTACTAATTGCTAAAAGTGGCATTTTCAAGTATTTAAACATAAGCAATTCTCAACTATTCTAGACCCTAATCTCTGGGGTGTATAATTAGTTAGAAATAAAAACAGCCACAAAAGTTAAAGCAGAATAGGTTAGTTTAAAAAGAAAATCACTGAAGTATTTTCTGGGACTACAAAAATGATCTAGGTATGCTGGATAAAATCCAAAGATAAAACTTGTATGTTTTCTTTTTTCAAGACTTAATATGTATATTTTTAAAAGGTAGCAAAAATTGGTCTTTATCAAATCATGTGTAATATGTCCCAATCACAGTCAAGCTTCACGTTATTTCCTTCTACAAAATGCTTAATATTTTATGCCTTTTCCCCCCCATAAATTTATTTATTTATTTGTTTTTGGCTGCATTGGGTCTTCGCTGCTGTGCGCAGGCTTTCTTTAGTTGCGGCAAGCGGGGGCTACTCTTCGTTGCAGTGCACGGGCTTCTCATTGCAGTGGCTTCTCTTGTTGTGGAGCATGGGCTCTAGGTACACAAGCTTCAGTAGTTGTGGTGCAGGGGCTTAGTTGTTCCTCGGCATGTGGGATCTTCCTGGACCAGGGATCGAACCCATGTCCTCTGCACTGGCAGGTGGATTCTTAATCACTGCACCACCAGGGAAGCCCAATATTTTATGCTTTTTTTTGACAAATATCTTTAACCAAAAAATTTTTTAGCTAGTAGACACAATATTCAGCGCATTATGCTTTTTTCTTTGGTTAAAAACAGAAAACTAGAATATCTAGACAGATCAATAAGGAAACAACATACTTAAATGATAATATAGACAAATTGGACCTAATAGACATATACAGACCATTTCACCCAACAGCAGAAGAATGTACATTCTTAAACATCTATGCAACTTTCTCCAGGATAAATTAAATATTAGCTCACAAAACAAATCTTAACAAAGTTAAGATTTTAAGAAGATTGAATTTAAGAAGATTGAAATCATACCAAGTGTCTTTTCTGGCCACAGTGGAGTGAAACTAGGTATCAATAGCAAAAGGAAACTGGAAAATTCACAAATATGTGAAAATTTAACAACACACTCTTGAACAACCATTGGGCCAAAGAAGACATCAAAAAGGAAATTAGAAAATACTCTGAGACAAACAAAAATGAAAATACAACATAAAAATCATAAGAGATACAGCAAAAGTAGTACTGAGAGAAGTTTGTAATATGTGCCTACTTAAAAAAAAAAACCTCAGACAACCTAACTTTGTATGCCAAGGAACTAGAAAAAGAACAAACTGAATCCAAATTTATCAGAAGGAAGGAAATAACAAAGATTAGGGCAAAAATAAACAAAATAGAAAAATAATAGGAAAAAATCAGGAAAACTAAAAGTTACCTTTTCAAAATGAAACAAAATTGACAAACCATTAGCTAAATTAAGGAAAAAAGAACACATAAAATCAGAAATGAAAGAGGAGACATTACAACTAATACTACGGAGATAGAAAGGATCATGAGTGACTACTATGAACAATTATATGTTAACAAATTAGATTTCTTAGAAGAAATGGATAAAATCCTAGAAATATACAATTTGCAAAGATTAAGTGATGAAGAAGTAGAAAGTATGAATAGACCTATAGCTGATATAGAGAATAAATCAGTTATCAAAGCTGCCCAACAAAAACCTAGGTTGAGTTTGTTTCACTGATGAATTCTATCAAATATTTAAAGAGTAATTGATGCCAACCCTCTTCAAACTCTTCCAAAAAACTGAAGAGGAAGAAACTGTTCCAAACTCATTTTATGAGGCCAGCATTACCCTAATACCAAAGTCAGACAAAGATGCCACAAGAAAATAAAATTACAGGTCAGTATCCCTGAGGAACATAAATATAAAAGTTGATCACACACCATAGCCTAGTGGAATTTATCTCTAGGATGCAAAATTGGTTCAACATATTAAGATCAATTAATATGATGTACCATCCTAACAGAATAAGGAATTAAATTACATTTCAGTAGATGCAGAAAAAGCATTTGACAAAACTCAACACTTTTCAGAATAAAAACTCTCAAACTAGGATTACAAGGAAACTACCTCAACATAATATAGGCCATATATGAAAATCCCCTTGCTAACATCATACTCAATGGTGAAAAGCTGTATGCTTATTTTCTAAAATCAGGTGCAAGATAAGAATGCCTACTCTCACCTCTTCTATTCAACATAGGACTAGAAGTCATAGCTGGAGCAGTTAGACAAGAAACGGAAAAGGCATCCCAATTGGAAAGGAAGAAGTAAAATTGTCCCTGTTTGCAGATAACATGCTTTTATATATAGAAACCACTAAAAACTCCATAAAATGACAAACTCTTAGAACAAATAACAAATTGAGTAAAGTTGCAGGACACAAAATCAGAATACAAAAATCAGTTGCATTTCTGGACACTAACAACAAACTACCTGAAAAGAAATTAAGAAAATAATTTTATTTTCACTAGCATAGAGAAGACTAAAATACTTAGGAATAAACTTAACCAAGGAGGTGAAAGACATTTATATCGAAAACTGTAAAACATTGATGAAAGAAATTAAAGAAAACACAAACAAATGGAAAGACAACCTGTGCTCATGAATTGGAAAACAATGTTGTTAAAATGTGCACTACCCAAAGTGATATATCAAAATTCCAATGGCATTTTTTTTACAGATAAATAATTCTTTAATTTATATAGAATCATAAAAGTTCACAAATAGACAAATCAGTCTTAAAAAAGAACAGAGCTGGAGGCATCATGCTGCCTGACTTTAAACTATATTATAAAACTACAGTAATCAAAACAGTACAAGACTGGAATAAAAAGAGACATATAGACCAAAGGAACAGAATAGAGAGCCCCAAAATAAACACACACTTATAAGGTCAACTAATCTTCAACAAGAGTGCCAAGAAAACACAATGGGGAAAGGATAGTCTCTTCAATAAATGGTTGAAAAAAAACTGAAAAATCATATGTAGAAGAAGGAAATTGGGCTCTTACACTATACACAACTCAGAATGGATTAAAGACTTAAATGCAAGACCTGAAACTGTAGAACTTCTAGAAGAAAACGGGAAAATCTTACAGATTTTGGTCTTGGGAATGGTTTCATGGTTATGAAACCAAAAGCACAGCAACAAAAACAAAAGTAAGCAAGCAGGACCATATCAGACTAAAATACTTCTTCACAGCAAAGGAAACAACAGAGTGTAAAGACAACTTAGGGAGTGGGAGAAAATATTTGCAAACCATATATAAGGGATTAATACCCAAAACACACAAGGAAATCTGACAACTCAATAGGGAAAAATTTTAAATCCAGATTAAATAATGGCTTATGGATCTGACCATACATTTCTCCAGAGAATATATACAAATGGCCAAAAGGTACATAAAAAATGCTTAATGTCAGTAGTCATCAAGGAAATGCAAATTCATACCACCGTGAGATATCCATTCATCCCTATCAGGTTGGCTATTAGAAAAACAAAAAGTGATGACCAGGATGTGGAAAACTGGAACCCATGCACATTGTTGGTGGTGATTCAAAATAGTGTAGTTGCTATAGAAAATAGTGTGGAGTTTCCTCAAAAAGTTAAAAATAGAACTGTTGCATAGAACCAGAAATCCCCCTCTGGGTATTTATGCAAAAGAATTGAAATCAGAATCCCAAAAAGATATCAGTACTCCCATGTTCATTGCAGCACTATTCACAATAGCCAAGATGTGGAAACAACCTAGATGTCCGTGAACAGATTAATAGATAAGGAAAATGTGGTATGTGCATATAATGGAATATCATTTTGCCTTAAAGAAGGAATTCTGACATATAGTACAACATTTGTGAACATTATGATAAGTGATATAAACAAGTCACAGAAAGACAAATACTTCATAATTCTATTTATATGAGGAATGTAAAGTAGTCAAATTTATAGCACCAGAGTGAAATGGTGGTTGCCAGGGGCTGGGTGAAGGGGGAAATGAGTTACTTGTCAAGGGGCATAAAGTTTCAGTTAAGTAAGATAAACTCTAGAGATCTGTGTACATGGTATGTATAGTCAAAAATAATGCATTGTACACAACAATTTTAAGAGAGTAGATCTCAGGTTAAGTGTTCTTACTACAATAAAATAATGAAACTAGGAAAGTCATCATGTAGAATGAAATTGATAGTTTTTGTTCTTGTTTCTTATTTAATCATTCATAAAACCTCAACTCCAGTTTTGAGGAATTTATGCATATGCAAACAAATACATTCCCCAAAGGAATTCCTCACCTCATCAATAACTTTTAATATTAGCTACTCATTGTATTGGTTTATTATAAAATAATAAGAAACAAGATATTTATGTATTTTCTAAATTGTAAAAATTTAACTATTAGATCTGTAATACTACTTATAACATAATGCCTTTTACTACTATATTTTATCTATCTGACTACATCTAATTATTTTGGTGTATTTTGTAAAATTCATTAAACTTGAATTGAAAAATAAAGTTAGCATACTTTTTTCCTGACATAAAGTAAGATTGACTGATTTTACAATGTGAACTTGTTTTGCCAACTAGATTATACAGTAAATATTTAAAAATGTACTAAATCTGCAGAGGCAAGATTTTGATTAAAATGTATTTGTTATATTAAACATAAGAGATACAATGTCTGTTTCCTCCCTCAATTGTAAGTTTATCAAGGGTAAGTTGCATTCATCATGTTGTTATATTCAATGCTTAGTGTGGTATCTAGTATAGATTTTCTTCTGTGGTTGATTTGTAATTTAATTGCATTGTGGTTGCAGAACATAAATGGTGTGAGGTCAGTTCTTTTAAATTTACTAAAGCTTGTTTTCTGACCTAGTATATGATCTCTCCTGGAGAATATTCCATATGGTCTTTTTTTTTTAATTTTTGAATTTTATTAATTTTTTTTTTATACAGCAGGTTCTTATTAGTCATCAGTTTTATACACATCAGCGTGTACATGTCAATCCCAATCTCCCAATTCATCACACACCCACCACCCGCAGCTTTCCCCCCTAGAATCTGAACCATTTTTCTAGGTTCTACATGTATGTGTTAATATACGATATTTGTTTTTCTCTTTCACTTACTTCACTCTGTATGACAGTCTTTAGATCCATCCACGTCTCAACAAATGACTCAATTTTGTTCCTTTTTATGGCTGAGTAATATTCCGTTGTGGGTATATACCACATCTTCTTTATCCACTTGTCTGTCGATGGACATTTAGGTTGCTTCCATGACCTGGCTACTGTAAATAGTGCTGCAATGAACATTGGGGTGCATGTGTCTTTTTGAATTATGGTTTTCTCTGGGTATATGCCCAGTAGTGGGATTGCTAGATCATATGGTAATTCTATTTTTAGTTTTTCAAGGAACCTCCATACTGTTCTCCATAGTGGCTGTATCAATATACATTCCCACCAACAGTGCAAGAGGGTTCCCTTTTCTCCACACCATCTCCAGTATTTATTGTTTGTAGATTTTTTGATGATGGCCATTCTGACTGCTGTGAGGTGATACCTCATTATAGTTTTGATTTATATTTCTCTAATGATTAGTGATGTTGAGCATCCTTTCATGTGTTTGTTGGCAGTCTGTATATCTTCTTTGGAGAAATGTCTGTTTAGGTCTTCTGCCCATTCTTTGATTGGGTTCTTTGTTTTCTTGATATTGAGCTGCAGAGCTCTTTGTAAATTTTGGAGATTAATCCTTTGTCAGTTGCTTCATTTGCAAATATATTCTCCCATTCTGAGGGCTGTCTTTTCATCTTGTTTATGGTTTCCTTTGCTGTGCAAAAGCTTTTAAGTTTCATTAGGTCCCATTTGTTTTTTTTTTTGTTTTTATTTCCATTATTCTAGTAGGTGGATCAAAAACGATCTTGCTGTGATTTATGTCAAAGAGTGTTCTGCCTATGTTTTCCTCTAGGAGTTTTATAGTGTCCAGGCTTACATTTAGGTCTCTAATCCATTTTGAGTTTATTTTTGTGTATGGTGTTAGGGAGTGTTCTAATTTCATTCTTTAACATGTAGCTCTCCAGTTTTCCCAGCACCACTTATTGAAGAGACTGTCTTTTCTTCATTGTATATCCTTGCCTCCTTTGTCATAGATTAGTTGACCATAGGTGCTTGGGTTTATCTCTGGGCTTCCTATCTTGTTCCATTGATCTATGTTTCTGTTTTTGTTCCAGTACCATATTGTCTTTACTACTGTTGCTTTGTAGTATAGTCTAAAGTCAGGGAGTCTGATTCCGCCAGCTTCGTTTTTTTCCCTCAGGACTGCTTTGGCTATTTGGCATTTTTTGTGTCTCCATACAAATTCTAACATTTTTTGTTCTAGCTCCATAAAAAATGCCATTGGTAATTTGATATGGATTGCATTGAATCTGTAGATTGCTTTGAGTAGTATACTCATTTTCACAATATTGATTCTTCCAATCCAAGAACATGGTATATCTCTCCATCTGTTGGTATCATCTTTAATTTCTTTCATCAGTGTCTTATAGTTTTGTGCATACAGGTCTTTTGTCTCCCTAGGTAGGTTTATTCCTAGGTATTTTATTCTTTTTGTTGTAATGGTAAATGGGAGTGTTTCCTTAAATTCTCTTTCGGATTTTTCATCCTTAGTATGTAGGAATGCAAGAGATTTCTGTGCATTAATTTTGTATCTTGGAACTTTATCAAATTCATTGATTAGCTCTGGTAGTTTTCTGGTGGCATTTTTTTGGATTCTCTACGTATAGTATCATGTCATCTTCATACAGTGACAGTTTTACTTCTTCTTTTCCAATTTGTATTCTTTTTATTTCTTTTTCTTCTCTGATTGCCATGGCTAGGACTTCCAAAACTATGTTTAATAATAGTGGTGAGAGTGGACATCCTTGTCTTGTTCCTGATCTTAGAGGAAAGGCATTCAGTTGTTCACCATTGAGAATGATGTTTGCTGTTGGTTTGTTATGTCTGGCCTTTATTATGTTGAGGTAGGTTCCCTCTATGCCCACTTTCTGGAGAGTTTTTATCATAAATGGGTGTTGAATTTTGTCAAAAGCTTTTTCTGCATCTATTGAGATGATCATATGGTTTTTATTCTTCAATTTGTTGATATGGTGTATCACATTGATTGATTTGCATATATTGAAGAATCCTTGCATACCTGGGATAAATCCCACTTGATCATGGTGTATGATCCTTTTAATGTGTTGTTGGATTTTGTTTGCTAGTATTTTGTTGAGGATTTTTGCATCTATATTCATGAGTGATACTGGTATATAATTTTTCTTTTTTGTAGTATCTTTGTCTGGTTCTGGTATCAGAGTGATGGAGGCCTCATAGAATGAGTTTGGGACTGTTCCTTTCTCTGCAATTTTTTGGAATAGTTTGAGAAGGATGGATGTTCTTCTCTAAATGTTTGATAAAATTCGCCTGTGAAGCCATCTGGTCCTGGACTTTTGTATGTTGGAAGATGTTTAATCACAGTTTCATTTTCATTACTTGTGATTGGTCTGTTCATATTTTCTATTTCTTCCTGGTTCAGTCTTGGAGGGTTATACCTTTCTAAGAATTTGTCCATTTCTTCCAGGTTGTCCATTTTATTTGCATAGAGTTGCTTGTAGTAGTCTCTTAGGATGCTTGGTATTTCTGGGTGTCTGTTTTAACTTCTCCTTTTTCATTTCTAATTTTATTGATTTCAGTCCTCTCACTCTTTTTTTCCCTTTTCTTTTCTTTTTTTTTTTTGCAGTACGCAGGCCTCTCACTGCTGTGGCCTCTCCCGTTGCGGAGCACAGGCTCCGGATGCGCAGGCTCAGTGGCCATGGCTCACGGGCCCAGCCACTCTGCGGCATGCGGGATCTTCCCGGACCAGGGCACAAACCTGTGTCCCCTGCATCGGCAGGCGGACCCTCAACCACTGCGCCACCAGGGAAGCCCTCTCTCCCTCATTTTTATTGATGAGTCTGGCTAATGGTTTATCAGTATTGTTTATCTTCTCAAAGAACCAGCTTTTAGTTTTATTGATCTTTGCTATTTTTTTCTTTGTTTCTATTTCATTTATTTCTGCTCTGATCTTTATGATTTCTTTCCTTCTGCCAGGTTTGGGTTTTGTTTGCTCTTTCCCTAGTGCCTTTAGTTGTAAGGTTAGATTGTTTATTTGAGATTTTTCTTGTTTCTTTAGGTAGGCTTGTGTAGCTATGAACTTCCCTCTTAGAACTGCTTTTGCTGCATCCCATAGGTTTTGGATCATCGTGTTTTCATTGTCATTTGTATCTAGGTATTTTTTGATTTCCTCTTTGATTTCTGCAGTGATCCCTTGGTTATTTAGTAACGTACTGTTTAGCCTCCATGTGTTTGTGTTTATTTCATTTTTTTCCCTGTAATTCATTTCTAATCTCATACCGTTGTGGTCAGACAAGGTGCTTGATATGATTTCAGTTTTCTTAAATTTACTGAGGCTTGATTTGTGACCCAAGATGTGATCTATCCTGGAGAATATTCCGTGCGCACTTGAGAAGAAAGTGTAATCTGCTCTTTTGGATGGAATGTCCTATAGATACCAATTAAATCTATTTCGTCCGTGTTGTCATTTAATGCTTCTGTTTCCTTATTTATTTTCATTGTAGATGATCTGTCCACTGGTGTAAGTGAGGTGTTAAAATCCCCCACTATTATTATTTTTATTATTATTTATTTTTTAACATGTTTATTGGAGTATAATTGCTTTACAATTGTGTGTTAGTTTCTGCTTTATAACAAAAGGAATCAGTTATACATATACATATGTTCCTATGTCTTCCCTCTTGCATCTCCCTCCCTCCCACCCTCCCTATTCCACCCATCTAGGTGGTCACAGAGCAGTGAGCTGATCTTCGTGTGCTATGCGGCTGCTTCCCACTAGCTATCTATTTTATGTTTGGTAGTGTATATATGTCCATGCCACTTTCTCACTTTGTCGCTGCTTACCCTTCCCCCTCCACATATCCTCAAGTCCATTCTCTGGTGGGTCTGTGTTTTTATTCCCGTCTTGCCCCTCGGTTCTTCATGACCTTTTTTTTTTTTTTTTTTTGCTTAGATTCATATATATGTGTTAGCATATGGTGTTTGTTTTTCTCTTTCAGACTTACTTCACTTTGTATGACAGACTCTAGGTCCATCCACCTCATGACAAATAACTCAATTTCATTTCTTTTTATGGCTGAGTAATATTCCATTGTATATATGTGCCACATCTTCTTTATGTATTCATCTGTTGATGGATGAACAACATGTCCTGGCTATTGTAAATAGAGCTGCAATGAACATTTTGGTACATGACTCTTTTTGAATTATGGTTTTCTCAGGGTATATGCCCAGTAGTGGGATTGCTGGGTAGTATGGTAGTTCTATTTTTAGTTTATTAAGGAACCTGCATACTGTTCTCCATAGTGGCTGTATCAATTTACATTCCCACCAACAGTGCAAGAGGGTTCCCTTTTCTCCACACCATCTCCAGTATTTATTGTTTGTAGATTTTTTGGTGATGGCCCACTATTATTGTATTACTGTCGATTTCCTTGTTTAGAGCTGTTAGCAGTTGTTTTATATATTGAGGTGCTCCTATCTTGGGTGCATATATATTTATAATTGTTATAGCTTCTTCTGCGATTGGTCTCTTGATCATTATGTAATGTCCTTCTTTGTCTCTTGTAATAGTCTTTGTTCTAAAGTCCATTTTGTCTGATATGAGAATTCCTACTCTAGCTTTCTTTTGATTTCCATTTGCATGGAATATCTTTTTCCATCCCCGCAGTTTCAGTCTGTCTGTGCCCCTAGGTCTGAAGTGGGTCTCTTGTAGACAGCATATATATGGGTGTTGTTTTTGTATCCATTCAGCAAACCTGTGTCTTTTGGTTGGAGCATTTAATCCATTCACATTTAAGGTAATTATTGATATGTATGTTCCTATGACCATTTTCTTAATTGTTTTGTCCTTGTTTCTGTAGGTCCTTTTTTTCTCTTGTGTTTCCCACTTAGATAAGTTCGTTTAGCATTTGTTGTAGAGCTGGTTTGGTGCTTCTGAATCCTCTTAGCTTTTTGCTTGTCTGTAAAGCTTTTGATGTTTCCATCGAATCTGAATGAGATCCTTGATGGGTAGAGTAATCTTGGTTGTAGGGTCTTCCCTTTCATCACTTTATGTATATCACACCACTCCCTTCTGGCTTGTAGAGTTTCTGCTGAGAAATCAGCTATTAACCTTATGAGAGTTCCTTTGTATGTTATTTGTTGTTTTTCCCTTGCTGCTTTGAATAATTTTTCTTTGTCTTTCATTTTTGCCAGTTTGATTACTATGTGTCTCAGTGTGTTTCTCCTTGGCTGTATACTGTATGGGACTCTCTGCACTTCCTGGACTTGAGTGGCTCTTTCCTTTCCCATGTTAGGGAAGTTTTCAACTATAATCTCATGAAATATTTTCTCTGGTCCTTTGTGTCTCTCTTCTCCTTCTGGGACCCCTGTAATGTGAATGTTGTTGCATTTAATGTTGTCCCTGAGGTCTCTTAGGCTGTCTTCATTTCTTTTCATTCTTTTTTCTTTATTCTGTACCACAGCAGTGAATTCCACCATTCTGTCTTCCAGGTTACTTCTCTGTTCTTCTGCCTCAGTTATTCTGCTATTGATTCCTTCTAGTGTAGTTTTCATTTCAGTTATTGTATTGTTCATCTCTGTTTGTTTGTTCTTTAATTCTTGTAGATGTTTGTTAAACATTTCTTGCATCTTCTCGATCTTTGCTCTATTCTTTTTCCGAGGTCATCTTCGCTATCATTATTCCGAATTGTTTTTCTGTAAGGTTGCCTATCTCCACTTCATTTAGTTGTTTTTCTGGGGTTTTATCTTGTTCCTTCGTCTGGTACATAGCCCTCTGCCTTTTTATCTTGTCTGTCTTTCTGTGAATGTGGTTTTTGTTCCACAGGCTGCAGGATTGTAGTTCTTCTTGCATCTGCTATCTGCCCTTTGGTGGATGAGGCTATCTGCCCTCTGGTGGATGAGGCTATCTAAGAGGCTTGTTCAAGTTTCCTGATAGGAGTGACTGGTGGTGGGTAGAGCTGCTCCATATGGTCTTGAAGAATGTGTATTCTTATATTCTTGGGTGGAGCATAAGTAGTCTGTTAGGGTTAGTTGATTTATAATGTTCAGGTTTTCATTTATTTCTTAACTGTATTTTTATAAAATACTGAAACTGAGGCTTTGAAGTTTTTATTGTTTAATTGTCCATTTCTCACATCAATTATATTGGTTTTGCTTTATATTTTGGGGTGCTCTGTTGTTAGATGCATATATGTTTTTAACAGAATATTTTCCTGATGGAAAGACCCTGTGATCATTATAAAATATCCCTCTTTTCATACAAAAATTTTTGTCTTAATGGCTATTTTGCCTGATACTAGTATAGCCACTGCCATTTGATATTTATTTTCTGCATGTCTTCTGTGTTTTCACCTCTCTATTTCTCAATTCTTGCTTTGTTTGTATTAAATAGATATTTTCCAGTGTATCTTTGAAATGTATTAGGTGTTTCTTTTTTAAGTGGTTTTTTTTTTTTTTTGGCTTCTTGTTGCATTGGGGAAGATAATTAGCATCTTAATCTAGTTTGGATTAATACTAACATATATTCAATACTACAGAAAAATTTAGCTGTAATTCGTCCTTCCCACATTGTACAATGTTCAAATGGATTGCATCATTAAAAGTTATAAATTCATCAAAAAATGTTTTAGGGATACCTTCAAGAAAGTGGAGGAGTAAGACATGGAGATCACCTTCCTTCACTTCCTGTGTATCAGAAATACCTATACATGTGGAACAACTCCAACAGAACACATACTGAACGCTAGCAGAAAACCTCAGACTTCCCAAAAGAAATATATATTTTTTTCTTTCTCTCTTTTTTTTTTTCTCTCTTTTTATACGTGTGTATATATATGCTTTTTTGTGTGATTTTGTCTGTATAGCTTTGCCTTTACCATTTGTCCTAGGTTTCTGTCTGTCCGCTTTTTTTCTTTTCCTAGTATAGTTTTTAGCACTTGTTATCATTGGTGGATTTGCTTTTTGGTTTGGTTACTCTCTTCTTTCTTCCTTGCATTTTTTACTACTTTTTAATTTTTTTTATTTTTAACAATTTTTTATTTTAATAACTTTTTTATTTTATTTTTTCTTTCTTTCTTTCTGTTTTTCTCCCTTTTCTTCTGAGCCATGTGGCTGACAGGGTCTTGGTGATCTGGCTGGGTGTCAGGCCTGAAACTCTGAGGTGGGAGAGCCGAGTCCAGCACCTTGGTCCACGAGAGACCTCCTGGCTCCATGTAATAGCAAACAGCAAAAGCTGTCGCAGAGATCTCCATCTTAACGCTAAGATCTAGCTCCACTTAATGACCAGCAAGCTACACTGTGGGACACCCCATGCCAAACAACTAGCAAGAAAGGAACACAACACCACCCATTAGCAGAGAGGCTGCCTCAACTCATAATAAGGTCACAACACCCCAAAACACACCTTTGGATGTGGTCCTGCCCACCAGAAAGACAAGGTCCAGCCTCACCCACCAGAAAACTGGTACCAGTCCCCTCCACCAGGAAGCCTACACAACCCACTGAACCAACCTTAGCCACTGGGGGCAGACAACAAAAACAACAGCAACCGTGAACCTGCAGCCTGTGAAAAGGACACCCCAAACCCAGTAAGTTAAGCAAAAAGAGAAGACAGAGAAACACACAGCATATGAAGGAGCAAGGAGAAAACCCATCAGACCAAACAAACGAAGAGGAAAGAGACAACCTACCTGAAAAAGAATTCAGAGTAACGATGGTAAAGATGATCCAAAATCTTGGAAATAGAATGGAGAAAATAGAGGAAACCTTTGACAAGGACCTAGAATAACTAAAGAGCAAACAAACAATGATGAACAGCACAATAAATAAAATTTAAAATTCTCTAGAAGGAATCAATAGCAGAATAACTGAGGAAGAATAACAGATAAGTGACCTGGAAGATAAACTAGTGGAAATAACTACCACAGAGCAGAATAAAGAAAAAAGAGTTAAAAGAATTGAGGACAGTCTTAGAGACCTCTGGGACAATATTAAATGCACGAACATTCGAATCATAGGGGTCACAGAAGAAGAAGAGAAAAAGGGGACTGAGAAAATATTTGAAGAAATTATAGTTGAAAACTTCCCTAATATGGGAAAGGAAATAGTCAAGTCCAGGAAGAACAGAGAGTCCCATACAGGATAAATCCAAGGAGAAACACGACAAGACACATATTAAACTATCAAAAATTAAATACAAAGAAAAAATATTAAAAGCAGCAAGGGAATTAAAACAAATAACATACAAGGGAATCCCCATAAGGATAACAGCTGATCTTTCAGCAGAAACTCTGCAAGCCAGAAGGGAGTGGCAGGACATATTTAAAGTGATGAAAGGGGAAAACCTACAACCAAGATTACATTACCCAGCAAGGATCTCATTCATATTCGACAAGGAAATTAAAACCTTTATAGACAAGCAAAAGCTAAGAGAATTCAGCACCATCAAACCAGCTTTACAACAAATACTAAGGGAACTTCTTTAGGCAGGAAACACAAGAGAAGGAAAAGACCTACAATAACAAAACCAAAACAGTTAATAAGAAAATGGTCATAGGAATATACATATCGATAATTACCTTAAATGTAAATGGATTAAATGCTCCAACCAAAAGACATAGACTGGCTTAATGGATGCAAAAACAAGACCCATATATATGCTGCCTACAAGAGTCCCACTTCAGACCTAGGGACACATATAGGCTGAAAGTGAGGGGGTCGAAAAAGATATGCCATGCAAATAAATATCAAAAGAAAGTGGGGGCTTCCCTGGTGGCGCAGTGGTTGAGAGTCTGCCTGCCGATGCAGGGGACACGGGTTCGTGCCCCGGTCCAGGAAGATCCCACGTGCCGTGGAGAGGCTAGGCCCGTGAGCCATGGACGCTGAGCCTGCACGTCTGGAGTCTGTGCTCCGCAACGGGAGAGGCCACAACAGTGAGAGGCCCACATACCGCAAAAAGAAAAAAAGAAAGTGGGAGTAGCAATTCCCATGTCAGACAAAATAGGCTTTAAAATAAAGTCTATTACAAGAGACAAAGAAGGACACCACATAATGATTAAGAGATCAATCCCAGAAGAAGATGTAACAATTGCAAATATTTATGCACCCAACATAGGAGCACCTCAATACATAAGGCAAATCTGAACAGCCATAAAAGGGGAAATTGACAGTAACACAATCATAGTAGGGGACTTGAACATCCCACTTTCACCAATGGACAGAAATGAAAATAAATAAGGAAACAGAGGCTTTAAGTGACACATAAAAAAAGATAGACTTAATTTTTATAGGACATTCCATCCAAAAACACCAGAATACACTTTCTTCTCAAGTGCTCATGGAACATTCTCCAGGATAGATCATATCTTGGGTCACAAATCAAGCCATGGTAAATTTAAGAAAATTGAAATTATATCAAGTATCTTTTCCGACCACAACACTATGAGACTAGATATCAATTACAGGAAAAGATCTGTAAAAAATACAAACACATGGAGGCTAAAAAATACACTATTAAATAACCAAGAAATCAAAGAGGAAATTAAAAAATACCTAGAAAAAAATGACAATGAAAACACAATGACCCAAAACCTATGGGATGCAGCAAAGCAGTTCTAATAGGCAAGTTTATAGCAATACTATCCTACCTCAAGAAACAAGGAACATCTCAAATAGACAACCTAACCTTACACCTACAACAATTAGAGAGAAAAGAATAAAAAAACCCCCAAAGTTAGTAGAAGGAAAGAAATCATAAGGATCAGATCAGAAATAAATGAAAAAGAAATGAAGGAAACAATAACAAAGATCAATAAATGTAAAAGCTGTTTCTTTGAGAAGATAAACAAAATTGATAAACCATTAGCCAGACTCATCAAGAAAAAAAGGGAGAAGACTCAAATCAATAGAATTAGAAATGAAAGTGGAGAAGTAAGAACTGACACTTCAGTGATACAAAAGATCATGAGAGATTACTGCAAGCAACTCTATGCCAATAAAATGGACAACCTGGAAGAAATGGACAAATTTTTAGAAAAGCACAACCTTCCAAGACTGAACCAGGAAGAAATAGAAAATATAAACAGACCAATCACAAGCACTGAAATTGAGACTGGATTAAAAATCTTCCAACAAACAAAAGCCCAGGACCAGATGGCTTCACAGGCGAATTTTATCAAACATTTAGAGAAGAACTAACACCTATCCTTCTCAAACTCTTCCCAAAATATAGCAGAGGGAGGAACACTCCCAAACTCATTCTATGAGGCCACCTTCACTGTGATACCAAAATGAGACAAAGATGTCACAAAGAAAGTAAATTACAGGCCAATATCCCTGATGAACATAGATGCAAAAATCCTCAACAAAATACTAGCAAACAGAATCCAGCAACACATTAAAAAGATCATACACCATGATCAAGTAGGATTTATCCCAGGAATGCAAGGATTCTTCAATATACACAAATGTGATATACCATATTAACAAATTGAAGGAGAAAAACCATATGATTATCTCAGTAGATGCAGAAAAACTTTCGACAAAATTCAACACCCATTTATGATAAAAACCCTCCAGAAAGTAGGCATAGAGGGAACTTATCTCAACATAATAAAGGCCATATATGACAAACCCACAGCCAACATCGTTCTCAATGGTGAAAAACTGAATCCGTTTCCTCTAAGATCAGGAACAAGACAAGGTTGTCCACTCTCACCACTGTTATTCAACACAGTTTTGGAAGTTTTAGCCACAGCAATCAGAGAACAAAAAGGTATAAAAGGAATCCAAATTGGAAAAGAAGTAAAGCTGTCTCTGTTTGCAGATGATATGATACTATACATAGAGAATATTAAATATGCTACCAGAAAACTACTAGAGCTAATGAATGAATTTGGTAAAGTAGCAGGATACAAGCTTTATGCATGGAAGTCTCTTCCCTTCCTATACACTAATGATGAAAAATCTGAAAGAGAAATTAAGGAAGCACTCCCATTTACCATTGCAACAAAAAGAATAAAATACATAGGAGTAAACCCACCTAAGGAGACAAGACCTGTATGCACAAAACTAAGACAGTGATGAAAGACATTAAAGGTAATACAAACAGACGGAGAGATATATCATGTTCTTGGATTGGGAGAATCAATATTTTGAAAATGACTATACTAACCAAAGCAATCTACAGATTCACTACAATCCCTATCAAACTACCAATGGCATTTTTCACAGAACTAGAACAAAAAATTTCATAATTTGTGTGGAAACACAAAAGACCCCAAATAGCCAAAGTAGTCTTGAGAAAGAAAAGCGGAGCTGGAGGAATCAGTCTCCCTGGCTTCAGACTATACTAGAAAGCTACAGTAATCAAGACAGTATGGTACTGGCACAAAAACAGAAATATAGATCAATGGAACAGGATAGAAATCCCAGAGATAAACCCACGCACATATGGTCACCTTATTTTTGACAAAAGGAGGCAAGAATATACAATGGAGAAAAGACAGTCTCTTCAATAAGTGGTGATGAGAAAACAGGACAGCTATATTTAAAAGAATGCAATCAGAACACTCCCTAACAGCATACACAAAAAATCCTCCAAATGGATTAAAAATCTAAATGTAAGGCCAGACACTATATAATTCTTAGAGGAAAACATAGGCAGAACACTCTGTGACGTATATCACAGCAAGATCCTTTTTGACCCACTTCCTAGAGAAATGGAAATAAAAATAAACAAGTGGGAGCTAATGAAACTTAAAAGCTTTTGCATAGCAAAAGAACATATAAACAAGACAAAAAGACACCCCTCAGAATGGGAGGAAATATTTGCAAATGAAGCAACTGACAAAGGATTAATCTCCAAAATTTACATGCAGCTTAATAACAAGAAAACAAATGACCCAATCCAAAAATGGGCAGAAGACCTAAATAGACAGTTTTCCAAAGCAGACATACAGATGGCCAAAAAGCACATGAAAAGATGCCGAACGTCACTAATCATTAGAGAAATGAAAATCAAAACTACAATGAGGTATCACCTCACAGTGGTCATAATGGCCATCTTCAAAAGACCTACAAACAATAAATGCTGGAGAGGGTGTGGAGAAAAGGGAACCCTTTTGCACTGTTGGTGGGAATGTAAGTTGATACAGCCACTATGGAGAACAGTATGGAGGTTCCTTTAAAAACTAAAAATAGAATTACCATATGACTCAGCAATCTCACTCCTGGCCATATTCCCTGAGAAAACCGTAATTCAAAAAGGGTCATGTACCACAATGTTCATTGCAGCTCTCTTTACAATAGCCAGGACATGGAAGCAACCTAAGTGTCCATTTACAGATGAATGGGTAAAGAAGATGTGGCACATATATGCAGTGGAATATTACTCAGACATAAGAAGAAATGAAATTCAGTTATTTGTAGTGAGGTGGATGGACCTAGAGTCTGTCATACAGAGGGAAGTAAGTGAGAAAGAGAAAAATACCATATGCTACCAGATATATGTGGAATCTTAAAAAAAAAAAAAAAAGTTTCTGAAGAACCTAAGGGCAGGACAGTAATAAAGATGCAGACATAGAGAATGGACCTGAGGACACGGGGAGTGGGAAGGGTAAGCTGGGATGAAGTGAGGAAGTGGCGTGGACATATATACACTACCAAATGTAAACTGTATAGCTAGTGGGAAGCTGCCAGCACAGGGAGATCAGCTCGGTGCTTTGTGATCACCTACAAGGGTGGGATAGGGAGGGTGGGAGGGAGACATAAGATGGAGCAGATATGGGGATATATGTATATGTATAGCTGATTCACTTTGTTATAAAGCAGAAACTCACACACCATTGTAAAGCAATTATACTCCAATAAATATGTTAAAAAATGTTTTATAGCTGTGCAATTATCTTTTAAAATAGAAGAAAATAGATACAATGAGAAATATATTTATCCTGATTGTTATAATACTTATGCAGTTACTCTCAGAGGTACTCTATTTGTCTGGATTTGAATTAGCATCTAAATGCAGTTTTGTTTCAACCTGAAGGACTCCCTTTAATTTTTCTTATAGGGCCCATTTGCTAGTAGCGAATACTCTGTTTTTGCTTATCTGAGAGTGATTTAATTTCTGCTTTTTTTTTTTAAATTTAATTAATTAATTTATTTATGGCTGTGTTGGGTCTTCGTTTCTGTGCATGGGCTTTCTCTAGTTGTGGCAAGTGGGGGCCAGTCTTCATCGCGGTGTGTGGGCCTCTGACTATCGCGGCCTCTGTTATTGCAGAGCACAGGCTACAGACGTGCAGGCTCAGTAATTGTGGCTCACGGGGCCAGTTGCTCCACGGCATGTGGGATCCTCCCAGACCAGGGCTCAAACCCATGTGCCCTGCATTAGCAAGCAGATTCTCAACCACTGTGCCACTAGGGAAGCCCATCTGCTTCATTTTTGAAGAAGAATTTTTCTGCATATTGAATTCTTGATTGACAATTTTTCTTTCGAAACTATGAAGATGTTATCTCATTTTCCTCCTGGTTCAAAGGTTTCTGATGAGGAGTGAGCTATTAATCTTACTGAGGGTACATTGTATGTGATAATTCATTATTTTCTTGCTGCTTTCAAGATTCTCCCTTCATCTTTAACTTTTGCCAATTTGCCTAAGACCTGTGTAAGTGTGTATCTCTTTTATTTTTTCACACTTATTGAATGAGTAGACTAATATTTTTCATCAAATTTGTGAGCTCTTTAGCTATTATTTTTTCAAATGTTTTTTCTACTTTTTGTGTCTTCACCTGGGATTCTCATCAGGTGTATATTTGTATATTTGGTGGTAACCCATAGATTGCTGAGGCTTGGTACATTTTTACTGATTATTCTTTGATTCTGTTCCTCAGACTGAAAAGTCTAAATTGACCTCTCTTCAAATTCAAAGATTCTTTTTCTACAAGTTTGAATCTTTTGTTGAGCCTCTCCATTGAACTTTTCAGTTATTGTACTTGCTACTCTGGAATTTCTATTTGGTCTTTTTTAATAATTTTTAGGACTGTTTTTTGATATTGATATTCTCTATTTTGACAAGATGTCATGATCCTACGTTCCTTTCATGCTTTAGGCATTTCTTTAAAAAAAATCTAAAACATGGTTATAATAGCTTATAATAGTCTTTGTCTACTAATTCTGATATCTGAGCTTCCCTCTGGGACATTTTCTTTTGGTTGCTTCCCCCCATTGCTGTGGCATACTTTCCTTTTTTTTTGCATGTCTCATAAGTTTTGATTGAAACTGGGCATTTTAGAAATGTATCAACTCTGGTATGAAATTTCTCCACTCTCTAGCACTTCTTATTGTTGCTTTTTTTTTTTTTTTTCCGTGTTGCTGCCTATTGTTTAGCAACCTTCCTGGACTAATTCTTTTGCTTCTGTAGTCCCTCTGGTATGTAGACACTGAGTTTTCTACTAGCTTTTTGTTTTTAAATTCTTGTTTTTATTTTTAAGCCTGCTTTCTAGAGGCCACACCTAGGTCTGTATAATTTAATGTTCTGTCAGTCATCAGTCAGTTTTCCTTAAATGCCTTACCTGTATGTTTTCCACCCTTTCCCAAAGGGTTCTGTGTAAGAAGGTTCACCTCAAACTTTTCACGTTTTACAGGACAGTCTTAGCTTTTCACAACGATTGTGTAGGCCTCAGTATCAACCATAGGTGAGCAGTTGCCTCCTTCTTCTGTCCTAGGTCTCTCCTAGACATGTGTACATCCTTTCAGTACTCCAGAATGTGTTCTGTTGGAGATTTTCAAAGTTCCCTAGTCATGTAGTTCTCTAGGATTTCCTTTAAAATTCCCAGCAAGGCTCCTTCCTCCCCCACTTAAATAGCAGCCTTAGGCATCTAAGTAGTTGCCAGCAGTTCTGTATTGTTTTGGTAGTGCCCTGAGGGTTACTTTACCTCTCCCCTAAGCAATGGATGAGTGAATGGTATTAATGGAATCTCCACTATTTCTTTAGCATTACCTATGCTACTATTGGTGCCTATGAGCATTGGTAATTCATGGTTTACATGTTTCTTTCCACATACATTATATTCATGTGATTCTAACTCTCATTGAGGCAAACCAACACCTAGTTTGCTAGGTACTGTTCTTAGGGACTTGATGGGTGAATGAAAAATGAAATTTATTCAAGAACACTGAGTATGTATTTTATGTTCAACATAGTGGTTGACAAAGATACAGAAATTACATATATATATATAAATTTTAGTAAATGTGTGTTTTTATGGAAAATTTATACTATTTTATTTTTATATTAAACAGCTCCACATTAGTCTTTGTTCATCTAGCTCACAACCTGATAATCAGTAAGGGATAGATAGGGAATGGGCAGAGTTGACAGGAAATGTCAAGGTTTTAACTTATATTTACTACTCTTAGGAAGGCTGACATTTAGATCCATGAATTACTTTATTCTCTGTGCTAAAAAAACCTCTAGCTTTATATAGTCTTTCTCTAGAATACAGGCTCCAGTAGTACAGGGACCATGTCTATCTTTGTCACAAGTGCCTCCCATATGCTTTAGCAGAGTTGGTGCTTGATGTATATTTTATTTAACAAATCAATTCTGTCTTAGAGCTGTATGCCGTAAGCAGGCACAGTAATTTTTTTTCCTCATATGAGAACTTCTAAAATACGGAGTAAATCAGAATAATGCAGATGTCTACTGAAGGCTACTGAAGGCTTCTTCCTTAGAATACTTGTCACAACTTATTGTGAACATCTTTCTTTTCCATCCCATATTTTGCAGTGATTATTAATCTTTTTAAGTACAAAACCATTTGAGAATTCAATGAGATATATGTGGACCCTCTCCCTAGAGTGGGAGGAGGAATACATTTCTTTATCCATCCATCCATCCACACACAAAATCTTCCTCATAAGGTTTTTTGGTGATGGGTGAGGGCATTAGTTCAATAATCTACTTGAGACAGTACAGTTGACCCTTGAACAGCATGAGTTTGAACTGCAAGGGTCTACTTTTACACAGATTTTTTTCAATAGTAAATATGATAATACTATACAATTCATGTTTGGCTGAATACATGGATATGGAACTGCAGATATGAAGGAAGCACATATATGGAGGGCTGACTATAAATTATATGTGGATTTTTGACTCTTCAAAGGGTTGGCACACCTAACCACCTCATTGTTCAAGGGTCACCTGTACTAGTCCATTAAGGCTACTTTTTCTATAGTAATGGAAGTTGCAAAATCATTAAAAACATTTATGTTCAGCACTTATAAATTAGTCACAACTCTAGTTTCTATGCCTTTTCACTCTGGGGTTCAGTATGAAGGAGCAGTCTTCTTTCTATGACGTGCTGCTTGTGTGGCGAAAATAGCATATACTTGCAAATGGCATAGATGATACTCGTTTGTTGGCCAGAGTGAGTGACATGGGCAAGCTTTATTTTGTTAATAGAGTGGGGAAGTACAATTTTCCCATGGGAAGGGTTCCTACTAAGTACATAGTCAAGTCTGATTTTGGCCATCCTCAGAAAGGGACGGGCAGCAATAATAGAGGTTACTGTCAATAAAAAGCCTCTCCATGGTCCCAGAGTAAGAGCTAAACTATTTCACTATTTTCCCTCTGTGTATGAGTTAGGGTTCTCCAGAGAAACAGAAACAATAGGGTGTGTGTGTGTGTGTGTGTGTGTGTGTGTGTGTGTGTGTGTGTGCGCGTGCGCACGCATACATGCACACATGGGTGTTTGTTTTAGGAATTGACTCATGTTTTTATGTAGGCTGGCATGTCCAAAATCTATTCAAGCCCAAAGTTCATCAGTATGAAGACTTAGGGAAGAAGACCTACTGCAGTTCAAGTTCAAAGGACATTTACTGGCAGGATCTTCTCTTGCTTGGGGGATGTCAGGCTTTTTGTTTTATTCAGGTCTTCAACTGATTGGGTGATGTGCACCCATATTATGGAGGGCAATCTGCTTTATTCAAAATCCAGTGATTTAAATGTTAATCTCTTCTAAAAACATCTATACTGAAACATCCAGAATAATGTTTGACCACAAAGCTGGGCACCATGGCTCAAACAAGTTGACACAAAATTAACTATCACACTATGTATATAGTTATCTTAGCTCATTTATTTATATCATATCATGAACATAACTCAGCCTTACCAAAGAGTTATTGAACGTTTATATCAATTATGATATTATGCTCAGCACTAGAAGAGAATCAAGATATAGGAGATGGTCCTTTCTTTTTCATATGGGCAGAGCCTATAGTGTTTTGTTTCTTGCTGCATTCCTAGTACTTAAAACAGTTCTTTGTGACATAGAACATGCTTATAAAGATTTCGTTAATGGATGAAATTTAAGAAAATTATCTGGATATCCCAAGAAGTAGAAGAATATCCAAAAGTATCTGGATATTTTACAAATAACTGTAAAAGAAACTGGGCTACATTAAGTGTCAAAATGAAAAGGCAACCATATTCTAAGGAGAGTCAAAAAAAATACTATTATACAGAGTTACAGAGATTAGTAATATTTGAGATACCCTGAAAGACGTTTAATAGAACATCAGGTAAAGAAGAGAAGGGAGGAGATATTAAATGCTGTGTGCTTAAGAAAGCAGGTATAAGGATATTCACTATAGCGCTATTGATACACATTTTGAAATGACTAAATGCTCACCAGTAAGAGAATAGATAAACAATAATATATCCATTGTATGGATTATGATGTAAGAGTTGAAAAGAAAGAGGTATTGCGATAGATCTCTAAGGCTTTGTTTTGTTTTTTCTTTTAAACCCACATAACCATAGTATGTATTTTCTATGGGTGCATATATGGGTGTAAATGCACAGAAATACAATAGAATATCTATGTAAAAAATGATGGTTACATCTGAGGAGTGGTATGGACAATGATATGAAGGGGATTTTAGTTTTTCTGTAATATTTCAGTTTTTTATGAGAATGACATTCATGTATAATTAAAAGAATAATTATGCAGAAGGAAAACCAGTGACTGGAATAGTAAAAAAAATATGTTAATCTAGTATGGACTTTATAAAGAGGAAAAGAAACTGAATTTAAATCTCTCAGGCAGTTATTAGAGATAGTCTCTATTATCACTTTTTTTTTTTTTTTTTTAAACATCTTTATTGGGGTATAATTGCTTTACAATGGTGTGTTAGTTTCTGCTTTATAACAAAGTGAATCAGCTATACATATACATATGTTCCCATATGTCTTCCCTCTTGCGTCTCCCTCCCTCCTACTCTCCCCATCCCACCCTTCCAGGCTGTCACAAAGCACCGAGCTAATATCCCTGTGCCTTGCGGCTGCTTCCCCCCAGCTATCTACCTTACTACGTTTGTTAGTGTGTATATGTCCAGGACTCTCTCTCGCCCTGTCAAAACTCACCCTTCCCCCTCCCCATATCCTCAAGTCCGTTCTCCAGTAGGTCTGCGTCTTTATTCCTGTCTTACCCCTAGGTTCTTCATGACATTTTTTCTCCTTAAATTCCATATATATGTGTTAGCATACGGTATTTGTCTTTTTCTTTCTGACTTACTTCACTCTGTATGACAGACTCTAGGTCTATCCATCTCATTACAAATAGCTCAATTTCATTTCTTTTTAAGGCTGAGTAATATTCCATTGTGTATATGTGCCACATCTTCTTTATCCATTCATCCGATGATGGGCGTTTAGGTTGTTTCCATCTCCGGGCTATTGTAAATAGAGCTGCAATGAACATTTTGGTACATGACTCTTTTTGAATTTTGGTTTTCTCAGGGTATATGCCCAGTAGTGGGATTGCTGGGTCATATGGTAATTCTATTTGTAGCTTTTTAAGGAACCTCCATACTGTTCTCCATAGTGGCTGAACCATTTCACATTCCCACCAGCAGTGCAAGAGTATCAAGTGTTTTAAAAAGAAAAATGCCATGTGAAAGGACAATCATGGAATCAAAAATCAAAGAAATAAAAGCAAATTTCAAGTAGCAGAAAGAGTTGGAAGGAAAGAAATGGTAAATTATTGGCAAATGCAAATGTGAATTTCTGAATTCTAATTGGACAGAGTAATTGACTAGTTCAGTTAGTTGTCAAGGTGGTTTGGAAAGAGGAATAATATTTTAGAGTATTCATGCTAAGTGAAAAAACTACAGATGTCCTTTCTGGGGCACATATCATTGACAAATCACACAAAAATGATTTAATTATGAGAGCACAAAGAGATATTTGTTCCATTGTTTGCCAGTTTTGACCTAGAAAGAATTGCTATGATTCATGAAACAATTTCAACTCTTGGGAATATGTTAGTGCAATGGTTTTAAAATAGAGAACATTATTCTTAAACATAACCTAGGGTAGTAATAGTATTTTCAAAGCTACTAGATAAGAAAACACATATAGTAAAATCTAGTTTCCTAGAAAAGAGTTAAGCATTTATTACATGACATATGTAATATAACAAAATAAGATAACATTGTTTTTTAAGGGGAGAGTTATGCTCTTGTGAATTAAGCAGGGGTCTATAGAGATAATATGGAATAATTTAATAGAATCACAAAATCTCGGAATCGTAAAGGTGATCTCACATACTTTGCTACTCTTTTGCTTTCACTTTCATCCTCAGTTTCTCCATCTTCTAGGACACTTTGTTTATCTGCACTATATGCTTGAATATCTCTAGTCTTGGGGAAATTTATCCTTAGTAGTGATAATTCTGTCTTTCAATTCTGTCTTTGAATAACCTATGTTGTCATGAACGTTTTACTTATTTAGTTTTCTCATGCCTTGGTTTTGACTGAGGAAACTGGGGTGATTTTACTTTTCTTTCTTGAAATATCTTTTTATAAGGTTTATGTGAATAATATGTAGTGATGTATAAATATAATTTAAATTCTTTATTGACATTTTAAGTGTAAATAATTCTTTAGGACTATTTATGTTTTATCTAGTGTAAAGTTTGGAGCCAATAAGCCGGTAGAATCTATGATAAAAAGTAAGAATGCTGAAAGCATAAATAAATATGACCTTCTAGTAGGAAATGAACCTGGTTTTAGTAAAATGAAATCATGCTTGACTACTATAGATCTTTGAGTGGGTAACTAAAGTAATGAATTAGTGAGGGTTAGGGAATATGTGTTATTTAGACTTCATTTAGATTTTGGCAAAGTTCCTCATCAAGGGCTATTTTCTAAGAATGTGAGTTACTATGAAATTGAGGTGGGTCCAGGGAGAAATTGTTTAGTCATGGATAGGCAATTAGCTTAGTGACAGAAAACAAGGATAAACAGGCACTTTTCTACAAGGATAAGAATAAATAGTAGAGTCTTCCTCTGAAGCTACTGGGCCCAGATTTACTTAACCTAATCTGGGAAAAGGGCAAGACCACAAACACTCCCAATCTCCATGTGTTCTGGACTTCCTCTACATAACAAAATGCCCTTTTAATCAGTGTGTAGCTGCAGAAAGGGCTCCCAAGGCAGGGGGAATAGAGCAAAGTTTCATAAGGCTTTACATATGAGCAAGGTTAAGGAAAAATAATCTGGATTCTGTATATATTTACAAGAGAGTGATCCACAAACTAGCTTTATGACAAGTAGTTTTGCAATAGCCTCCATGTGAAAAAATTATGGAATTTCCACATATGTTATCACCTGCATATAATATTAGACTATCAGGGTAAGAAGATACTAGCCTCATTTTGAATTCAGAAAAATTAATGCTGTGATTTTAAAACTTCTGCAGATTTCTGTTATAGACTATTCTCGTAGTGATTCCTTTTGCTATTACAGATAGGTACCAGAGCCATAGCACAGCTTAGAAATAGGTTTATTCAAAATGGTATACTAGGTTGAATAGCACCGTCCTCACCACCAAATTCATATCTTTTCCGGAATTTCAGAATGTCACCTTATTTGGAAATAGAGTTGTTGTAGATATAGTTTTCTAAGATGAGGACACCCTGGATTAGGATGGGCCCTTTATCCAGTATGATTAGTGTCCTTATAAGTAGAAAGGAAGAAACACAAAGACAAATACACACAGAGGGAAGAACACCATATGACAAAGGAGGCAGAGATCTGAGTGATGAATCTACAAACTAGGAAATGCCAAAGATTGCCAACAACTAACAGAATCTAGGAAGAGGCAAGAAAGGATCTTCCTCTAGAACCTTCAGAGAGCATGGCCTTGCTTGACATCTTTCAGCTTCTAGAACTTTGAGAGAATAAATCCTATTGTTTTAAGCCACCCAATTTGTGGTAATTTGTTACAGCAGCCCCAGGAACCTAATACAGATGGGTAGTGATGGAGTCTAACGTCCCTCTGCATAACATTGTAGTGATATTGTTATTGTTGCCTTGTTGTTCAGGTGTGTGTTCCTCTCTAATACAGACCTTAACTGTTTAGCCTCTGAACATTGAAAATGAATACTTTTCTTTCAGAGATGAATGGTGGGTGTGTGTGCACATGTGAGAGAGACAGACAGACAGACATTGTTCTAGGCCCAGGGGATGCAGTGTGAACAACACAGAAAAGATATCTTCCTTAAGCAACTTAAATTATAGTGCTGTTGAAGTAGCTCAATAGTATTTACCAAAATGGCATTTTCAAAATGTCTTTTTAAGAGTGGTCTTTAGTGAGGGTATGGAAAATGGTACCAAACTAATTGTTTCTGATGTCAATCAGAACTTTCTTGATATGCACAGGTCCAGGCATTGTGTTAGATTCTGGAAACAGAAAATAAGTGTCATTAAGAACTTATTGAGTAGGAGAAGGACAAATTTAAGTATACAACTCAGTGGTTTATGTAAGAGGGTAGAAACGTATCCTAAGTTTAATGGGTCACAAAAGCAGGAATGGTTGACTTTACAGAACAGGTTGGAATTTTATGAAGTTGTTCCATAGAAAGGATGACACTTGAACTGAAAATGTGAACAAATAGAAAAGGAAGCAGAGAAAATAAGTTGAAGTACAGAAGAGTGAAACAAGTAGCACATTCATATTCTCTAACTTTGGCATCTATATTATTGCCCTTCCACCTCTGTTCTGACAAATTCTCTATATTATAGCCAGAGTACATTTTTCCAAATGAAAATATGATATATGTATGTCTTCCCTTAGCCTTAGGATAAAGCCCCAATTCCTTATAATGCTTTCAGAGGCCTCTGAAGTTACATGAAGTATGAAGTTTAACGTATTTATGTATCTATGTTGAGTTCTCTTTAATTACACTCAACCCTTGAGTTTTTACTCAGCCTCTTTGGAGAAATGCTAATTCATGAAATACAGCAGTACAGTCACATAATGTGAAAATTCCAAGTAAAAATTTCCCTGAAATACCTAAACAATGGGGCAGAAAGATTTACATTTTTGAGCTTTAATTATCCAGATAATTACTTCAATTCTCCACTTTATTCTGGAAACTTTTATACACAACATTAGTTTGAACTTTTATACACAACATTAGTTTGATATTTTTGGTTTTAATTTAGTTGTTAATTTTTCCACTTGGTTGGTTTTTGTTTCCTAAATTAAACTGGCCACTATCTGTTCCTCCATTATTATCATTCTGAACAGGGCATTAAATTTTTTCTTGGCCTGATACTGTTCATTCTATAGATATGGCTATTTTTTTAAATAAAATTTTTAAGTCAGTTTATGTGATTATTACATACTTCTTGATAGGCTTTTTTTGGACAAATGCAAGGTTTATTTTCTTAAGGCAGTTTTCTGGTATGTTTTGCTTTTATGAGATCAATAACATTTCTGTATATTTTTGCATACATCTTGATATTTTTCTTGCCATTGAGGTTTAGTCCATGCTTGGAAACTTTTGACCTCTGACTCTGTTACCATTGTGGAAAGAATTGTTCAAATCCCCCAACTACCAGGGCAGACAATCCAAGAAAAAGAAAACATATACAAGCTGTAAGAAAAATAAATTCCCAATCATAATTTTTTTTTGCCACAGTTACTAAAAAGTCTGAGAGACTATATTTATGTGAACTCTACTGAAGAAAATATTTCATGTAAAAATATGTCTTTATGCGGGACTTTGTGTGTGGGTTGACTTGATTAAAATCCATTCAAAATTGGAAAGGATCTTATTTTATATATTTTAAAATCAGTGTTTAAGTATGTGTGTAGTGTACTAAATATTAGAGAAAACAACATATTCTAAATGTATCTATAAATATAGACATGTTTTTGTTGTTGCTTTTTAGAGGGAAAATTTAGACAGTACATATGCAAGCACAATTCCCTTTGAAATTACTGAGAGCTTTACCTGTGCATCTTAGGATAGACTATTTTACTAAATTTGCATTATTTATAAGGCAAGAATTTAAATTATATTAAATGATTTTTATGTAAGCCAAACCTTTCTTACATCTCTTTGGTGTGTACACATTTATTTTATCCTCTCCCATCATTCCATTTTTTTAAATGGGTGTAAGTGCCTTTTTTGGTAGAAGGCACCAGAATTTTATGTTTTAGGTTTTTGAATTACTAAAAAATAGTTAGTGTTGAATTTCATTTTATGCCAGGAACTAGTGTAGCAAAGTTGGGTTTTATAAATTCCCAAAAGAAAATATAATTTATCCCTGGTGTCATCTTTTTTCTTTGCTATTTATGTCCCCTTTTAATTAATATACAACTTAAAAATACTTAGCTTTCTTATTGATGTGTTTTTGAACAGGTATGTAATGAATATTTTTATCTTAAAATAGAGAGAAGAGTTACAAAATTTTGCATGGAATTTAGAATTCAAGTCTGTTTCGTCTGTATTACCTTTCTATGCGGTGTAACAAATTACCACAAATGTGATGACTTAAGACAACACATGTTTATTATCTCACAATTTCTGTGGGTCAGAAGCTTAGGCATAGCTTAGCTGGTTCTTGTTTGGAAGGTCTACTAAGAAAGGATCAGCTTCCAAGATCCTTTTAGTTGTTGACAATATTCATTTCCTTGTGAGTATAGGATTCATGTTAGCTTGTTTTTTCAAAACCAGTGACAGAGACAGAGAGGGAACTCCTGAGACTTGAGAGTGAGTTGACTAGTAAGACTGAGTCTTATATAATCGCAGAAGTGCCATTCCATCCCCTTTCCCATATAAGGCAACATTATCATGGGAGTGACATTATATCACATTTGCCACATTCTGTTGGTTAAAAGCAAGTCATACTCAAGGGAAAGAACACCAGGGATGGAATCAAGGGGACCATCTTAAAGTCTGTGTTCTCGGCACCACATCAGTTATGTCGAGTACAGTAAGAAAAATAAAAATATTTTGGCTTGATACATTGACATCTTTCCTTATTTTCTGTTTCAGTTGTCACAGTTGTATGATATATACAACCATTAATTCCTGAGCAGAGAAAGAAATAGTAAATGGTATTAAATCTTACTCCCTCTTCTACAATAGATTGATTTCACCTTGACTTAGGCTAGAAAAAAAATAGTACTTCCATGTTTTGTTGCTTCTATGTCTTTATTTTTTTTAAATATACCTTTATTATAAATTTAAGTACATGTTCATAGTAAAATATTTAAACAGTACAGATGAATATAAAATAAAAAGTATGCCATTAAATGAGAAATTGTGAAAGTAACCACTATTCACTATTTCAGCAATTTTCTATACAAGTCTATGTAAATATATATGTATATAGATTTTAACATTTTTCAAGTGGCACTATAATATACTTTTGTTTCTAGAACTTTATTATATCCTGGATGTGTGTCTGTCTATAGAAATATCTATAGCTGTATCTTATTATCTTCAATAGCTGTTTCGTATTCCATTTAAGTATGTCATGATTAAAATTCTCCACAGAGATGATTTTTTTCCATTTGTGTGCTAAAATACTATATTTTTATTGGGCTTTCGGTTGTAAAGTGTTAGAAAAACCCAATTAAAATTGGTTTAAACAAAAAAGGAAATTTTTGCCATCAGAGCTCAAAAAGATCAGAAGTACAACTGACTTTGAGTGTGTTTGGGTCTACAGCTTCAATTAATATCGTCTGTAACTGGTTTTTCTCCATCCTTTGGCTTGCCTCCCCTCTAGGCTGATTCTCTCATTAGGCTGGCTCCCTTTTTAAGATGGCAGAATGGCTGCCAGCAGTTTCAGACTCAGAGCCTTGTCCCAGGAAACCAGCAGAAAAGAGGGACACTCTCTTCTGTTTCCTCAAGCAAAAGTGATAGAAATTACTCTGTTTGGGTATGACTCATTCATAAGCCTTTCTCTTAACCAGTTGCTGGGGTCATGGAAAGTGATTCTCTGATTATTCAATTTTGGGTCATATGCTGCTTTTGGGGTATGGATGTCAACCCTACTGAAAGAACATGAACTAAGATGGTAGATGGAACAGGAAAAAAAATGCTTACCAGTTCCTTGTAAGAAACTGGTAAGTCTTGTAAATTTGTGTAGTTTGTACACAAATCTTTGTAAATTTTTAAATTTGTGTATTTTGCTGTTTGCTAGGTATATTATTAGAAGTACTAATGCTGGGTAAATGTATATATACATTTTAACTTTTCCTGGATATTTCCAAATTTTTCTCCACAATGAGTACTTCAATTTATATTTCAGCCAATAATGCACACTTGTGTCCATTGTAGGTTTCATCAAACTTAATGTTTTCTAATCAAATATGTGAAAAATTGGAATCTCATTGTTTCAAGAGGTATTTCCTTAATAATGACTACAGGCAAGCACATTTTTTTCTATTTATCATGTGTGTTTCCTTTACTGTAATCTCCCTTCATATATGGTTATCTAATTGTGCCAAAACAAGTGACATGATGGAAGTGCTAAAAATAAACTTAGATATATCTAAATTTTATTTAACTTGAAGATAACTTTGCCAATGCAAGGATGAGATTAAGTCTTGGTAACCAGATGAGACGGAGGGGCTATAGGTAGGAAGCAAGTTATTTCCAGGCCCACTTTTTTTTTTTTTAAATGACATCTCACTCTTACTAGTATATTACTTTATCAAGTAAGGAAAACTAAAGGTTAAAATGGAGCGATGCAGCGTTACAGTCTGAGCAGACTTGATCAGTCACTAAGAGGCTTGATGTAGACTTTTCACTGCATGGCAAGGGTGAGTATAGCCAATGTTTTCAGGAAGCCCAGAGGAAGACAGGTCATGCAATGGACGTAAGGCTAAGGTTTCATCCTTTTGAAGACTGGAAACCCTGAGACCTATCTCAGGATAAGAGATGGTCAAAGACAAACTTCAAAGTAAATATAGTAAAAAACAAAGAGCAAAAAAAAAAAGAAAACCCTGTGATCTAAAGACAAAACATCCTTCTACAGAGCTCAAGTATGCAGAGGTCAAGAGAAAGTGTTGCAATTTCAACAGTAACATAGAACTTTTGCTTGAATTTTAGGGGCCTTTAAAGTATAACACTGGTATCTCTGAAAGATCAGATGTGGTCTGAAACCCTACAATGAAAGCCCCTGTTGCTACATAAAATACAGAAGCCCATGTTTAAGGATAAAATTTATTAAAAGTAGAGAATAAAGAGAAAATGAAGTGTAAATGGATCTGGTGATTCATGGCTAAAACATTTTAAGTTTAGTAAGAGTGAATTTAGGATTAAAAACAAGAGCATAGTTACATAATAAAATATAATTCTTTACATGTATATCTGTTAATCATCAGTGAATGATTAATACCTGGTTAAAGCAACCACAAATTTTTTTCCCATAGTCAAAGGAAAAACAAAACCAGATGTATGTATGTTTAAGTGTGAGTTTGTAAACCCAATTCAAACATAATTTCTTGATTCATTAATTGTTTATTGCACATCTACTGTGTCCTGGATATTACATTTGCCACTGAGTTTACAATGATATAAAAAAGAACACACATAAATATACCCTACTTAATAGAGTTCTTAGTCCTCTGGAGGACACGGACTATAAACTAAAACAAAATAAAGCCAACCAAAAAATGAGTAATTGAAAATTGTGAAGTGCTGTGAAGAAAATAACATGAATTGAACGCTGGCACAACAGTGCCAGAATCAGTTCTCATTAATCTTCTCAGTAATCTAGAAGGTAGGTACTGCTGTCATTTGTGCTCCAAAAATGAGGAAACAGAGGTACAAAGAGGTCAAGTGAGTTGTCCAACATTCTACAGTATGAAGAGGTAAAGCTGGGATGTGAGCTTGGGTAGATGTCATCTTCATGCTTCAGCTTATCTGACTAGAGAACTTTGGTAGAGCATAAGGGCATGGACAGGGTGGTTAGGAAAGGTCTCATTGATGAGGTGACGTTTAAATTGAGACTTGAAGGATGTGACAGAGCCAACCATGTTCAGAACCTGGAGAACAGGTTCTCCAGGTCCCTAGTTAGGGAAGAAAAGTGATAAAGTGACTATTCTAGGAGATGAAGTGATGCTAATAGTAATTAAGAAGATATGTAAAATCGGAGACATAATCAAGAGTCAGACTTTTCAAAAACTTGTGGGCCAACATTGGAACATTTGATTTGAAGGGCAATGGGGAAATGTTAAAGGATTTTACAAAGAGGCCTGACCTGATCTGGTTCATGTTTAATCAGCTGCTGTGTAACAGTAGGATGGAGGAAGACGGTGGGAAAAGCAGAGACACCAGTAAGGAGGCTGTTTTAGTAGCCCTGGAAGGGATTTCAACAAAGGTGGTAGGAGATTAGCTGAAGAAAAGCAGACCTAATCAAGATATATTTTTGAGGCAGAAATCATGAGATATGCTGATAGATTGAATGTGAGTGGTGAGGAAGAGGAAGGAATTTAGGATTACTCCCAGTTTTCTAGTATCACCTACATGATATCACTGTCAGCAATTTGGGCATGTGATGGTACCCTATATACCTAGAAAAGACTTGGAGAGAACAATTTGCTGAAGGCTGGGTGATAAGAGTTTTGTTTGGGACTTATTTGAGATGGCTGTGAAACATTCAGTTAAAAATACTGTATAGAAAATTGGATATGAGTGCCTGGAATCCAAGGAGAAGTCTTAATAGGAGATACGGTTTTGGAGTTGCCAGCATAGAGATAATATTTAACACTATGGGAACAGGTACAACTACCAGGTATAGGGCTCACTACCAAACACAGGGAAACTCAGCAGTAGAACATGGTAGAGAAGGAATAACTGATAAAGTATTTAGAAACCTCCCTAAAAAAATTAATATATCACAGAAGAGAAAAGAGTATTTCAGGGAGTAGGGATTTGCCTTTAGGACCAAACAGTTTTGAGATATCATATAAGCTGAGGACACAATAATCTATATATGTACTTGATATCTAAGCAGCAGCTATCTTATATTGACCCTTTCAGGCCATAAATTACAAACCAATAAGCAGCAAATTAGAGCATGCCCTTGAGTTCATATGCTTCAATTTGTTTAATTGCCAGTCAATTACTATCTGATATATTTCATTTCTCTCTCCTGTAATTCACTGCGATGTTTCCCTCTCAAAAAAAGGCAACACACAAGCAAAAACACAAAAGCTATGAAATATTTGTGATCAGTGTAAGCTAATGCTATCAAAATGTCTGTCAGTGAATAATGAGTCCAAGCGAGCAAATATTTGGAGCGCTTTTAAGAAGTCACCAAGAAATTGGCTTAGAGACTTAGGATTCACATTCAGGAGTGATACTGATGGAATCAAACAAAAAGGGGTCAGCACTTTCTGAGCTAATTGTTTAGAACTAGATTTTTGCTCCAGCTGCTATAAATTGAAAGATGGATGATGTGAGAATTTGTAACTTAAAACTTCATGAACCATAAAACTTTCTGGAGACTTTGGTCAGTCAGTTGACTTACTAGAAATGATGAGACCACCATAATCCATAAACTGTCTATTTTCCCACCACTATGGCAATGAAATAGAGGAGAAAAACATGCAAATTGCTCATTTATGGTTTTTTTAAATTTTGCTTTCCAAAATTACTTCTAAGCTTGCTGAGTCGGATTTCTATAACATCTTTAATTATGATGAAGTCTTGGCTTAAAAAAAGAAAAATTGTTTAGTTAGAACTTCATAATTGGCAACGAAACATTTAACCAAAGTGCCAGCTCTCACATATTTTATATGTTGTTTTTTATTTGGACATGGGAACAGCATCATGGAGACTTGTAGAATTTGATATTGAGACCTTAAAATGTTAGTATGGAGATATGTAAAATAATTCCAAACAAAACTGAGCATTATGTATATAAAACAGTTAAAATTGCAAAGCATGGACAAAATTCTGAATGTATTTAAATAATACAATAAATTGCAATATAATAAATCATAAAATATCAGAACAGCAATGGATTATATAGGTTCTGCTCTCTTTTAATGGGAGAGACAGTGTGATTTGTGCTGCAAAATCAGCCATTTATGAAGTATCCAGCTGTTCAATTAAGAACTTTCATGTCTGTAAAGTGAGGAAAACCAAAGGGGATTCTTTTGAAAAACTATGAATTGACTAACACATGACACATGTGGCCTTAAAACATTTTCAATAATGAATTATTTTATAATAATCTCACAAATATTAATGAGGAATTAGCATTCCAGACAATGTTCTCACACTAGTATTTAAAATAACTGATTTTTCTTCATTTTTAATAAATTATTAAACATTAAAAAATAAGGACTTAGATTCTGAGAAGAAACGATTCTGATAAGTCTTTTATGGGGGCAAGAGAGAATAGTAAAATATCTCTTGTGAAGTGAATTTCAGATGTAAAAAGTCTGAACCCTTTTTATACTTGAACTACTCACATTTTCTGTTTGAGCCAGGGGGATCCTCACCTGCACAAAAAAGTATCAGAGTTGATCTAAGTCTTCTCCTGTTTTTAACATTTCCTGAATTTTTTTCTTGTGTCACGCTTTGCTGGGAGTGGGCAGGAGACATATGATTGGTTTGTGTCGCCAGGACTCTTAACCTTGCAGCTTTAGTGACATGGCCACTTATCTCATTTTATGGCTTTCTTCCTTTTAAAATTTTGATATCTATAAATCTTCACTGACAATCATGGATAATTTGAGAAAAAGGCCAGTGTACATTTAAAAGTTAAAATGTTCAAATCAGCCATCAGAATTTCTTAAATTGTAGCTTACCTTTAAAACAGAGTTGTATTATAGACTATAACTTGTGAAAGGCAAAGTCACTTGTAAGTAAAGATAATGAAATTTGTTTTACCCCTGAAGAAAGAAAAATGTGTCAGTGACTTGGGAATCTCTGGAGGAGAAAAAAAATCTCTAGATGGCCTAAAAATTGTGAATTACATGTATATCTTGCTAATGCATTTAGGTTTGAGCATGCAAAAAAGTCTTCATTTTATTTTAGAGAATATATTGATGATGAAATAAGCATAGGGGAAAAAGTGAACTAAGAAGAAAGCAAGTAACGAATTCTTTTTTATGTACAATTAAGAGATTTATATGAGTGGTGGTTTGATTCTGTCTCCTGAAAGCTGACAGTGTTATAATTTAGACACAATAAACTTTTCCCAACACTTCGTACAACTTTTTTTCTTCATAATTTGATCATTCACTTGTGAAGATTAGTCCAGTTGGCCCTTGATTAAGGGCAAAGTTTTGGATAACCTACTCGATTTAATGTTTTCTCAGTAGAAGCAATACTTTCATTTCCCCATTTCTGTGAAGTTTAATATAATAATTTACTATCTTCATATAGTTTCATATCTCATATAGTTTCATAGCTAATCCTTTTAAAATACCATTGCATGCCAGGCATTGATCTAAGAACTTCTTTACTTGTATTAACTCATTGAATTCTAACACAACTGTATGAACTACTGCCCATTTAACAAAAGAGGAGATGGAAGTACAAAAAGTGAAGTAACTCACTAGTAAATGACAGAACTGGAATTACTGGAATTAATACCCAGACAGAGCTGGGCCTTAATCTTATATGTCCCTTGTCAAAGCAATGAGATTTCATAAATTATTCAAATACACATTTCTCTGAAAAATGGTCACAGCATTTATATTAAGATGTTGATTAACAGACAGAATCATCATTTAACAACTTGTGGTATTTATCATTTGATTTATAAGAGTCAGAATTCTGGGTTTTTTTCCAAGGTATTTAAGGCATTAAACTATGTAATGTTAAAAAGTGGGAGTCTGAACAAGAGACATATGGTTCGAATGTACAAAAATGTCAAGGGCTGCTTACAGACCATATTTTAGGACTCTGTAAGAAAGATAAAATGTTCCAAAAGTTCTCAAGCCAACAGATTAATTAAATTTAGATCTCTATTCACTACAAATTTGAATAGAGCTTTTTAACAATGCCATTTTTAAGTTGGGATGCTGAATAAAATAAGACTTTTACACATTTCAACTAGATCTTTTTTCCTTCTAAGGTTTTAAATATCTCTCATTCTGTCCGTCTCTCAGCAACAGATCATTTTACAGATGAATTCTAGTATATATCACAAGAAACTATGAATAATAATTATCATTATCCTTCTTGCATTTATAGAGCATGTTTCCTATGAAAGTGTGTGTGTGTGTGTGTGTGTGTGTGTGTGAGTGTGAGAGAGAGAGATGTATGGCATAATGAAGAAAATTAGTGCCTAAAGGAAAAATAAATTATCTATGTCTTTCAAAAAAGTCTTCATAGTTCATAAGGCAAGGAGAAAAAACCAGTCCAACAGCAGAATTCCTGTTAAAGACAGAAGTATCATTTAAGGAAAAACCTTGAGGTACTCTTATGACGTGGCAGCTATGGGGATAACTGATTTCGATTTCCTTTGACAATCCTGAGAAAGGGGCAAAGGTGGTAGAAGAGGATTAAAGAAATCAGAGTGTGGGCTTCCCTGGTGGCACAGTGGTTGAGAGTCTGCCTGCTGATGCAGGGGACACGGGTTCGTGCCCCGGTCCGGGAGGATCCCACATGCTGCGGAGAGGCTGGGCCCGTGAGCCATGGCTGCTGAGCCTGCGCGTGCGGAGACTGTGCTCCGCAACGGGAGAGGCCACAACAGTGAGAGGCCCACGTACTGCAAAAAAAAAAAAAAAAAAAAAAAAGAAATCAGAGTGCAACATTTCTGAATGCTAAGAGAACAGTATGAACACTCCCACCCCCCAGGTGGGAATGGCCAACGTCCTTTGGAACAGGGATGACCATTATTAAGTTTGAAGTAGCTGCAATATTACTCCTGTTTATTTCCTATAAATAAGCAGTCTGTTACAATTACATATTACTGTTGGGGAGGAGGAATTTGAGAGTGCATTTGAAGAAAATTAAGGAAAATGTGTTCTTTTCTAATTGGAGGGGAAGTAATAAAAGTCAGAAGTGAAATTAAAATTTAGCAGAAGCAATAAATTAGGGCAAACTGACTTGAAGAAACATGAACACTAAAGGCTCGTGGGGAAGACCATGAGGAAAAAGAAGGATTCTTAGTTCTCCCATTACAGATGGGACATGGACATCTTTTCCATGAAGGAATATGTGTTCTATTTACACTTGAAGGAGAAGAATGATTTTTTTGGACTAGGTGGACTTGGGAACATTGGGGTGAAATTAAGCATTATAACTTTCTCTTTCAACTATAAGTTTATATTTGATTGAAATACTGTATCCAGGCAGACAAGTTTGGTGAAGTTTAGTTTGAATTGATTATTTGTATGTTTTATGGCTTTAAAATCAGATTGTAATTTTTAAGTACCTATATTGACAATTAGAATTTAAAAGTGTTAGTCAAGTGATCTGGCCTCTGTCCCCCTCTCTGAATTCATCTGGTACCTTTCTCCCATTGGTCACTTTTTCCCAAGCTTGTTGCCACATCACTTCAAACTGGTTCCCTTCCCTGTGGATACATTCTTCTACTGTACCTTTACCTGTAAGGTTCAAATCCTTCCTCCTTACGGAGATGTTGTGCCCTGACCAGCCAATCTAAAAGAGAGCTGCCTTTTGCCTACCTAGCTCTCTGGGCCCTCTCCAAAACATAACTCTGTTTTATCACCATCTGAAATTACCTTGATTTTTAATTTAACTTGCTTATTGCTTGTCTGTCGGTACTAGTGTGTAGGCTCCTTCATGGCACAGGACTCTAAACTGTGCTGGCCAGGACTGTATCTCTAGCACCTGAAATTGTGAGCATGTAAAAAAAAATATATGTGAAATGAATGTATAAATCAGAGGACGTGTTACTTAACAAAGAGAATAGTTATAAATTTTAAAATATATGTATAGAAAGTAATTTACATATAAAGGCAAACACAAATTGTATGCTTACATAATATTTAAAAATCATTACAGTCATGTTTCTACCATGACTTGCTTCAAAATTTCTTCAGAACTATTCAGAACTAAATGCAGAGTTCCTTTTAACATGAAAACATGACATTCATAAGCTCCAGTGATTAGGGCATGGACATTTTCGGGGGGCAATTCTACCTACCACAGAAAGACATTAAATATTACTACTCCAGACTTCTCGATAATTTAGAAATTATGATACACATATATGACCCAACTACCATTTACTTTTGAATAGTTCGGAAGAAATTTTGAAGCAGGTCATGGTATAAACATGACCGTAATGATTTTTAAATATTATGTAAGCATACAATTTGTGTTTGCCTTTATATGTAAATTACTTTCTATACATATATTTTAAAATTTATAAGTAGTATGAATACTTGACTTTGATAAACCTGTAAGAGCAATACTTAGGAGGCTAACTTCTTTCAATTAAAACAATGTGTGCAACTCCAACAACAAAAAGGAACTTTGCAAATGTAATTAAGGTGTAATTAAGGTTATGAACCTTAAAGTGTGAAGATTATTCTGGATAATTTGGGTGGATCCAACTTAATCACATAAGCCTTAAAAACAGATAATTTTCTCTGGCTGGAGTCAGAGAGATGTGGTGGAAGAGAAGGCAGGAAAGATGTTGCAGAAGGGGAAGGCAAAGATTCCGAGTGAGGATTCAAAGCACCATTGCTGGTCCTGAGCTATAGGGGGCCAACTGCAAGGACCAGAGAGAGGCTTCTGAGAGATAAAGTCAGCCCATAGTTGGCAGTCTTCAAGGAAACAGGGACCTATTTCCTATAAGTACAAGGAACTAAATTCTGCCAACAAACTAAGAGAGCTTTGAAGTACCTCCAAAAATCTGCCTCTAGAAAGGAACACAGTCCTGCCAACATCTTGATTTGGTTCTTGTGAGACCTGGACCAGAGGAACCAGCTAGGCCACGCTGTGCCCAGACTTCTGACCCATGGAAACTGTGAGATAAATGGATGTTGTTTAACGAATGTTGTTTAAGTTGCTATGTTTTTGATAATTTGTTATGGCAACAGAAAACTGGTACAATGTCTAATAATAATAATCATAATAACAAGTTCCTTACTGTGTGTAAGGAACTTTGCTAAGGATTCCAGGAGCATTTCATTTAATTTTTGTGATAATTCATGAGATAGTGTACTTGATCCATTTTGAGTCTATTTACCCCAAACCTTTTTACATTGAGAATCGCCCCTCTTGACTCACACATAGGCGTGGGCCTTTGGCAATGATGTTAGTATTTTGTGATCTCATTGCTTTGTTCTAAAGTAGACAAATGGTGAACATTTAGCCTAAGATGGGTCAAATAGATTCTATTCCCTTGAGTTTGAAATTGCAATTGAGAGATGTTATTTTCTTGAACATGAGTGTGTAAGATCAACCTGTAGAGTGGCATTTACATGGAAAGATAGAATAATGCACATATACAGAGATAAGAGATATTTTAAAAGTGGCGTCTTAGATTTTAAATGACTTTTCTGATTGTTTCTATTGCTGCTAGAGAGACAGGTATTTTCCTGGATTACCACTTCATTATGGAAAATTTCTCCATTTAACTTAGTGTAGCTTCAGTGAAGTTTTGCTACTCCCAGCCAAGACAGTGTTAATTAAGACAGGTAGTGGTATAATACTTTCATTTAAACAGATGTTGTATTCATTTGGGTAGGCTGAACTGATGTAACAGATACGTTTAAGTTCAAAGACAGTGCACTCAAGGAAAAGTCAAAGTGATGGCCTTGGTCTGCAGGTGACTGTTCTTGTGGTGATTCAAGGAACCAGGCTTGTTCCATTTTGTTTCACCATCCCTCAGAGTCTTTATTGTCATCTGAATCTGTATTTCAGTCTGTACTGAAAAAGGAGAATGGAGGATGAATACTGGCTTCTTAAAATTCTTAGCCCCAAAGTAGCATCTGTTGCTTTTCTGTTCCATTGCCAATATTGGGCAGATGAGAGATATAGTCTAGCCAGAAACCGAGAAGAAGTAAAAGTCATTATGGTGATCAGCTGGCAGCCTCTGCCAACAGATGTTCAGTAACTTGTTCAATATCATACAGCTGATATTGGCAGATGTGGGGATTGAAGCACATCTCTGGTTCAGGAAGTCTAGATCTTAACCATTTTCCTCTACTACATTTTTGTTTTACCACATGTCTTCCATTTGATTAATTAGTTGATTTAAAATTCTACTCACCCTGTTAGCTAGCCAGCTCATGTGTTCTATCTTTGTTGATTTACTTTTAATTTAGATAATATCAGAGAAAAGAAACTCAGTACTCAGTATGGTCGGAGAGAGACAGTGACAAATTACACAAGAACAGCTGTGCCCTCAATTAGGCTACTCACCGCGAAGCTCAGAAATAGGACAACCTGCTAGACTATTTAATGACAAATGGTAGCCAAAAAATTTGAAACCCGTAACCTTTCGTATGAGTGCTTCTGATAGTTTATAACATGGAGTCATTTGTTTTCACACTATTGGTATGAAACAATTTATTGGTGGTCGATAATCAACTTAATTTGATGTTAACTGACCTAAAATACAAAGACTGTAAGTATATTCTAGCATTCTTGATTTTGTCCTGTTATTTTTTTGAGTTCTTTAATGATGTATTGATGAAATATCCAGGATCAGGATCTGGCACTAAACCTGTATGTTTGGGTCTTGTGTTGAGCACATAGTGAGAATAGGTATGGCAATGTTGATGGCCTACTTGAACAGGGAAGTTTACTTACACAGACATTCTGTTGGGGGTGGGCTGGGTGGATTCCACAATGTACTAGTCATTCACTTTTATAGTTCAGGTAAAATAATTGACAAAGAGGTTCCAAGATGAAGAAGTGGAGTATGAAGAAAGGAATCATGGGTGATCTAGATAGGTGTGCTGGAGCTAGTTTTATCTGCTCATGCCAGCCACCAGTGCACAGCTCTGCATTCAGTAATGATACAGTGATAGATTTAAACTGGCCAGGGTAGGAATATTTACAGAAATATAATGCAAATCATGATGTGATTATGGAGGCTGAGATGTTCCACGATCTGCCCTCTGCCTGCTGGAGGCCTGTGCAAGTCTGTGGTAAAATTCTAGTCCAAACTCAAAGCACTGAGAGCAAGGAGAGCCAAGTCTAAAGGCAGGAAATGATGATGTCCCAGTTTGAGCAGGGAGCAAATTTGCCCTTCCTCTGCTTTTTTGTCCTATTCAGACCCTCCACAAATTGAATGATACCCACCCAAACTGGTGAAGGTGATCTTTTTTATTCAAATGCTAATCTCTTCTGAAAACATCCTCACAGACACACCCCAAAATAACATGTTACCAGTTATCTGGGCATACCTTAGCCCAGCTGACATATAAAATTAACCATCTCACCTGCATATCACTGGTGATACCTATAATCCAGGTAGACTAACAGAGCTCATCTGAGAAGGTTTTCTTCATGTGACATTGTTATTGCCCTGGGTCAGCGTTCAGAGGCAGACTTGCTGACGTTAGAGTAGGGGCCTGGCGAAAGCAGGTAAGTCTCAGTTAGTGGGCTACTAGAATCAGAATTGACAATCGGTATGGCATTAGAAATTCTCCTGTAATAACTGGGTAAGGTTGATTTGCACCCCATTGTCAGAATGGATTACCACCATGTAGGTGGTAGAGTAGAAGGTAATGCATATGGGCAGTCTCTACAGAGATCTGGTGGTAATCCATTATCCCAGGGGAATGATGGTTTGATACTAAATTCTACCTTATGTACTACTTAGAAAGCATGGGGAGAAAGTAAATCCACCTGCAATAGTGGCCTTAAATGAAAGCCTTGTCCAAACTACAGAGTTGGCTGGGAAGTCTTTGAGCCGAGTCAGCACCATCCCCATTAATCTGGGGGGTCCTTCCATGATACACAGGTATAACCTTGCCATGTGCCAGGTAAAAGCTGTAGGCCCTGTCTCTTTTGGTCTATCTTTCCACCTTCTTCTTAGGTGATTTTCACATCTGCTCACCTTTCAATGTAGAAAGTCCTGAGTAAAACCTGAATTACTTCACAGTAACATTACCTCTAAGCTGGAATTAAACATATTTCTCCTTCTTTAGCACCAGGTTCATACAGGAATAATGCATAGGGATAAAGGTCAACTTTGATATTCACATTTCTGGTGATAGGAATAATGACCAACTGTGAATAGGATCTATGGGATGTTGCAAGCATCATTAAAATCATATTAGACATGGGTACTTAGGAAGGCTGTCCCAAAGGGAGTAGTTTCTATGCAATTAATTATCTACCTTGTGTGCTAGCCTATTGAAATAAAGAGGGTTTGTTGGAAGCTAGTCTGGGGTCCAATAAAAAGTGATCAGATTTTTCCTCATGCATCCTTTAAAAAAGGAGAGAGCCTCAAGGCAGGTAATCTGGAGGAGTTGGAAAATACTTTGCCAAACTGATGAATGCATCTTGGCTTCAGGATACTTATTTCCTCTTTCACTGGAAGAAACCATAACCAAAAGCTGGGATTGGTTTCAGGAAATCCTATCCCAGTATCAGTTCAGGGAACTTTTGAACTGTGACCCAGCATGTTTTCCTGAGTTGTTGCTAGATACAGAAGTAGCAGAGTTACAAAACTCTGTACTTGACTGCTAGGCCAAATCAAAACAAATCAAAAAAGCAAGAGAGTCAGTAAATGTGGCAGAATGTGTAAATACTTTCAATTGGGCATTTTGGTGTGTAGAGAGCTGGAGGGCAGTTCTAGCTAATTTCTTAATAACTTCCCAGAATGCTAGGAGAAAATATGTCTTTGCAACCTAAAAATTCTATGGAATCTGGATATGAGTTCAAATGTTTTTTTGGATCAGTTCCTAGCTCATGCTTTTCCAAGTAAATTGCTCTATCTAAAAAGTAGAGTATGACTGCTCCCCCTCACTCTACAACTTCTTTTAGTTGCTAAAGCTGATCAAGGAAGGCAAGGAGGCAGAAATTGAAGGCAAGCTGAGAGAGGGTATAAAAATATTCCCTAGAAGGGTGTGTGGAAATGACACTGGCCAAGATCTAAACCTACTATTGCCAATGAGAATATATCAAAACAGATATAAGTTCCAATAGTGGTGTTACATGTCTTAAGGTAGCCCAGGGGAGATACTTGAGGTATACCACCTTGATCCATGATCATGGACCCAAGTAGTGAAGCAGTATGGTGACAGGGAAGAAACTCTGTGGCCCCAGAGAGCAGTATTAGTTCTTTCAAAGACATGAGAGACATCTCCAGATTTAGACTTTGGCTTTATTTTGTTTTTCTTTCTTTCTCTCTTTATGCTGAGATTCTGGAACCCATCCATATCTAGGTAATGGTATCATTTAATTGGAATTTCCCTACCAGATAATAGCAGCATTCAGTAGGTAGATACTGCCTCACTTATATTCCCAGACTTGGAAAGAGTTCAGAAGCATAGACACTTCTGATTTTAATGAATTCCAACATTATTTTTTAAGTTCAACTCTTTGAGCAGCAGGAAGGCATCCAATAACTGGATGCCCTTTCTTTCCACATTCTGTGTACTAATGCAAAAGAGGCAGAACAGGTAGAGTAGTCATTATGTCCTAATTCACTCTCATCCTGGGTGGTACCTAGAGTATTCCCCATACAAAAGCCTAAAAACTGATTTTGGAAGGCTCCTCAGTACGTTCAGAGTGGAAAGAAAATCTATGGGAGACACTCCAAGACAGAAGAAATGGCTTCTCTTTCCATGGGGAAACATAGGATGAAGTTGAATAAACTTAGGAAATTGGGGGAGAACTTTAGGGATATTGCATTGTCTGAAACCAAGAAGGTGAAGAAGCACATTGAAAATTTGCAGTTTAGCAGTAAAATCTCCATTGATGGTGATACAGGAAAAAGAACCAGGCAAAACAGAGTTGCATTAAAGTGAATGAACACATCACACCCTAAATTTAAGACGCTTTGAACTCTTTACTTGGGAACCAGTAGCCAATGTTGGACTTAAGTGATTTTTAGCAGATACCCAATGGCTAGTAAGTACAAACAAGCAAACAAAAACTTCCACTGCCACCACCAAAAGAACTTCCTCTTATAATTTATTAATCGAAATTTTATTAATTTTAATTTTGAGATATGAATTTTTTGAAGTATTCATTTAAATAATGTATTCGGTAAGCTACTAAAACACAGCAAAGGTGTTATAGGTGCTAGCTTACACGTGGCATATAGGTTTATGATGTCTGTAGACTTAGGCATGGATTATTCCATTGTTCCATGAAAGATAGGGTTGATAGTATCCAAACACTCATTGAGCACCAACCCTTAAAAATATACACCGTCACTAATTGATATTGACCTACTAATTACAGATATTTCAAACATTTGGGGGATTAGTGGCTACTAAAGGAGCTTTGGGGAATATAACTTGAACACTAAGTGATTCAATGACTTACCTCAGAACTATGAAAAGAAGGCCCAGTGGCATCTAAGAAAGAAAATACTGTGTTCAAGACCTGCAGATCTTTTTGAAACTTGGGAATGGATGGAAGAAGATGCTGACAGGCATTTAAAGTATGGGAAAATTGTGTTTTAGATGCTCTGGTTTTGGCTTCCATGGATCTTACTAACTCACCATTATTAAAGATGGCAATTTTGAGAATGTAGAGAAGTTGATGTCCATTAAGATGACACTGGGAAATGGGTTCTATTAGATTTTGCTAATTATGATCAGTCTGAAATTAAGACTCAGTTCTTTACTTGCAAGTTAGAATTATTTACCGTAACATGGACCATTACAGACAGATTTTAGAAATTTGTAAATTGAATTGCTTTTTGAAAAATAAACTACAATAATTCACTTACAAATAATCATTGTCCGTTCGGATGCTAAGGTTCAGTGATGAATGGCCATAAAAGCAACTTCAATTTCAATATTCATCACAGGTCATGTCTTAGCAAACAAAATTTCTATACCATTTTATTTGTCTCATTAGTTGGAAAGGAGTATCAGGTCATATGATATGCAAAGAAAATAAAAAAGATACTCATGGTAAAAGAGACATGGCCAGAAGCTGTCCCCAAATAGATGTCAATTAAATGGGGCATGGAAAGATGGACCTTTTATTTCTAGGATCAGAGAGATAGTAAATGCTTCTTCAGCACTGAGCTATCAATGAATGAAGACTACCAACCACCAATGGCTATGCAGTGTCTGCCTAGTCTTTGTCTGCCATTCCTGATTGACATATGATTTGTGGACCACATCTTATCCAATTATCTGAACACAAATAAGCTCCATGAACACAGTATGTTTTGGTGAGATTGGAAAGCCTCAGCACCACTGACAATGGGATTGGACAGAATAAGGTGGAGGTAGGTACTCTACGAGTTAAGGCAGCAGTGTATATGCAGCTCATACTATGCCCCTTATTACAAGAAATTGTTTTCAAACAAGTGAGCCATGCAATTATAAAACATTATCCCAAGGTTCAATTTTATATAACAATTTCCAGTATCAATTTTCTTAGGCTGGGTCCTCTGGAAAATTGTGTCTAAAGTAAGGATTAAAGGACTGATAGGTATCTGGGAAGTGCAAACCCAGAGTACTGACAAGGAGAAAGGAAAGTCAAGTCAGTAAAGGGAAGATGTTATGCATTGCCTCTAGGTTCCTGTCTCACAATAAGCTGGAAACAGAGACAGCAGGCCACTCACTATGCGTATTTGCTTGGCAGTCAGAACTTCATCAGGGTGCAAGGAGAAACTGTCACTGGGAGTAGTCATCAGGAAAGTAAATCTCTCGTTTCCTGTGGTCAACATTTACTCTTTTCTACTCCCAGAGAGAAAGTGCCTTGCTAGTTAAATCAGAAAACCGGATCCTATAACCCACGGTGTGATGTTTCATCTGAGTCCAGTGTGGTTTGTAGGAGAGGAAGAATGAGGCAACTGAGGAAATCTGAGAGTATTAAACAGTGTTTGTGTCCCAATACAGGGCCATAAACAAAGTGAGTTATCTGAATGCTCCTAGATTCCAGGCTCATTTGATAACTTTGCATCCACTTGTCCTAGGTTGTTTTCAGACTGATCCAGAAATCTCTTCATTGTGATGGCTTCTGCCTGGAGAAGATCAGTTGTTCCTTAGAATGAGTATAAAGATTTGATGGTTGTGTATCAACTTAAGTATAAATATATACATACAACAAAGACAAGCAGTGTACTTAGAGTTCTTGTGTCAGTATTCAGTTCCTTGACATGAAGGGAAGAGAAAGGTAGTACAGTGAAGTGGGCAAGAACAAGAGCTCTGGGATCATACAGATTTGAATTTGCACATTGGCACAGGTATTCCCTTACCCTTTTGTGCCTCCGTTTCTTCATATGAATAATGAAGAAATTGCACCTAAGAGGGTTTCTGTGAGGATTAGCATAGTTCCTAGCTCATATAAATGTTAGACTTATTTTTAAGGAAGGATTCAAATGCCGCTCTGATCAAGGGTCCTCTTACTGCTTTCCAGTCTCAATTATTTTTCAAAGCACTGATATTTAAAAATAACCCTCAAACTTATAGTTGTCCCATCAGGAACCAAATTATATTTCACAGTAAGCATTTATTATTGTTTTTGCCAGTGTTTAAAGTCTAACTCGCATTGACTATTTTTTGTTTTCTATGAAAGACCTTCTTCCCTCTGATATGTCTTATAAAATACTGACTTCCTCTTCTTTACTTGTTAACCACAATTTCTCTCTGCTAACTCCATTCTCTATCACAGAGCGGCAAAAGGAAAGCTTTTATTTTTGCTCCATTTGTCAAGGAAGAGATGCTTCTTTTGAGCCCCCAAACAGAATACAGGTCTCCTATGCAGCAACATCAGTATACTTCCAAGGGTACCAGTTTGCATGTTTCCTGGTTGGCAATGTTACTGTTAAAGTATACAGTTGTCCCTCAGTATCCAGGGGGGATGAGTTCCAGGACCTTTCTCATATACCAAAATCCACAGATGCTCAAGTCCCTTATATAAAAAGATGCATTTGCATGTAAGCTATGCTTATCCTCCTGTGTACTTTAAAATCATCTCTAGTTTACTTATAATACCTAAAATGTAAATGCTACGTAACTATTTACAGGTGCATGGCAAATTCACGTTTTGAGTTTTGGAACTTTCTGGAATTTGTTTTCAGAACATTTTTGTTCTGTGTTTCGTTTTTGTCCACAGAGGTGGAGCCCAGGGGTACAGAGGTGCCCATGGATACAGAGCTTGCCATTGGGTGTATTACCCCAAGAAGACCAAGAAATATCGAAGTTTTAATCAGTTAAGATCTTAATAACAGTCTATGTAGCAGGCATTCAAAGTAAAATGCCCCAGGACCAAAGCAGGGGAATCTAAGTGAATGAAGCTCACGAGAAATATTTTTTTTTCCTCTTTACTGTAAGGAAAATAACACTGTGACTATGATGGTAGATGGCAATTAATACTCAATGAACAAAGTCAAGCAGCTACTGTAGAACTGTAGAACTGGCCAGTGTAACTGCCTTAGTTGGAAAACTGACAAAGGTGTTTCCTTGGGGGAAAATGTGCCTAGCATTGCCAGATGTTCACAGTTTTCAAAACAAGGCAAACAAGCAAAAACAAAAAAGAGTATTTGTCTTTCTCTGTCTGACTTATTTCACTAATCACAATGCTCTCTAGATCCATCCACACTATTGCAAACGGCAGAATTTCACTCTTTTTTGTGGCTGAGTAATATTCCATTGTGTATATATACCACATCTTTATCTATTCATCTGTTAATGAGCACTGTATATATATTTATATTTTATTCAATTTGACAGTTTCTATCTTTTATTTGAAGGGTTTTAAACCACTTACATTATATGATAATATTATTGTTATTTTTTAATACTAAATCTAAAATATTATCCATTTAAAATATAATCCACATCAGAATCATGAATAAGTTGTGTTAGATTTTTCTTCACAATGACCTTCAAAATCCAGTATTTCACAGTTGCAACATGTGCAATTAGGAATTTTAGTTAAATCTAATCAAACGTATCAGATTTCATAGGTTTTTATAAAAGTTTCAGAAAATCAATTTGCTAAAACATACTTTGAAAAATCTTCCAATAACTTAGTCAAGTATTATGTTTATAATTTATTTTAATTTTTTGATAAAAACTGTATATGTTTAAGGTTTACAGAATAATTTGATATATATATATAAACATACACATTGTGAAATTATCACTACAGTCAAGCTAATTAATATATCTTCTAACATAGTTACCATTTGTGTGTGTGTGTGTAATGAGAGCACCTGAAATCAACTCTCAGCAGATTTCCATTATTCAGCACAGTATTGTTAATTATAGTCATCACGTTGTACATTAGATATCTAGAATCATTCCTTCTACATAACTGCAATTTTGTACCGTTTGAGCAACATCTCCCCGTTTCCCTCACCTCCTTGTTCCTTGTAACCACCATTCTACTCTTTGATTCTATGTATTTGACTGTTTTAGATTTCACATGTAAGTGTGATCATGCATTTTTTTTTTCCCTGTGTCTGGCTTATTTCACTTAGGATAATGTCTTCCAGGTTCATTCATGTTGTTGCAAATAGCAGGATTTTCTTTTTTAAGTTCGAATACATATATATATATATATATATATATATATATATATATATATAAAACATTTCTTTATCCATTCATCTACCAGTGGATACTTAGGCTGTTCTCATATCTTGGCTATAGTAAATAATGCTGCGCTGAACATGGGAATGCACATATCTCTTCAAGTTACTGATTTCATTTCCTTTGGGTATATACCCAAAAGAGAGATTGCTTGATCATACAGTCATTCTATTTTTATCTTAGTGAAGAACCTCTATACTCTTTTTCATAATATCTGTACCAGTTTACATTCCCAGTGACAGTGCATGAGGCTTCCCTTTTCTCTACATCCTTGCCAACACTTGAATTTTTTTTTTTTTTTTTAATAATAGCCATTCTGACAGGCATGAAGTTATATCACTTCACTGTGTTTTTGACTTGCATTTCCCGGATGACTAGTGATGTTAAACATTTTTTTTCATATACCTGTTGACCATTTATATGTTTTCTTTGGAGAAATGTTTTGCAGATCCTTTGCTCATATTTTAATTAGGTTAGTTGTGGGGTTTGTTTTTTGTTTGGTACTAAGTTGTATCAGTTCTTTGTATATATTTTGGATATTAATCCATTAACAACTAAATTGCTTGCAAATATTTTCTCCCATATTGTAGGTTGCCTTTTCACTCTGTTGATTATTTCCTTTGCTGTGCAGAAGCTTTTTAGTTTGATGTAATCCCATTTGTTTATTTTTGCTTTTTTGGTTTTTTTTTGGTGTCATATCTAAAAAATTATTGCCAAAACTAAAGTCTAAGAGATTTTCCCTATTTCTTTTCTAGGATTTTTATGGCTTCAAGTCTTATGTTTAATTCTTTAATTCATTATGAGTTGATTTTTTTTTTAGTATGATTTAAAATAGAGATCTAAGTTTATTCTTCTGTATGTGGTTATCCAGTTTTCCCAACACTATTTATTAAATGACTCTCCTATCCCCATTGTGTATTCTGGCACCCTTGTCAGAAATTAGTTGACTGAATATGCTTGGGTTTATTTCTGGGCGCTCTATTCTGTTCCATTTGTTAACGTGTCTGTATTTATGCCAGTACCATACTATTTTGATTACTATTGCTTTGTAATCTAACTTGAGATCAGGAATTTGATGCCTCAGGATTGCTTTGACTATTCAGGGTCTTTTGTGGTTCCATACATATTTTAGAATTTAAAAAAAAAATTTCTGTGAAAATGCCATTGGAATTTTGATAGGAATTGTGTTGAATCCTGTATCATGTTGGGTAGGATGCACATTTTAATACTATTAATTTTTCTGATCCATGAACATGGGATATCTTTCCATTCATTTGCATTCTTCTTCAATTTTTCTCATCAGTGTTTTACAGTTTTCAGTGGATATTTTTCACCTCTTTGGTCAAATTTGTTCCTAAGTATTTTATTCTATTTTATACCAACATAAATAGGGATAGTTTTCTTGATTTCATTTTTGGATAATTATTGTTGGTGTAAAAAAATACAACTGATTTCTGTACATCGATTTTTTTATTCTGCAACTTTACTGAATTTGTTTTTTCTAACAGGCTTTTTTGGAGGCTTTAGGGTTTTCTACATATAGAATCATGTCATTTGTAAACAGAGAATTTGCTTTCTTTCTAATTTGGATGCATTCTATTTCTTACCTGATTGCTCTTGTTTGGACTTTCAGTACTCTTGAATAGAAGTGGCAAGAGTAGGCATCCTTGCCTTATGAGATCTTAGAGGAAAAAGCTTTCCGTTTCCCCATTGATTATCATGTTAGCTGTGAGTTTTTCATAACATGGCCTTTATTGTGTTGAGTAAGTTTCCTTCATCCCTATTTTTTGAGAGTTTTTATCATGAATGGATGTTGAACTTTATCAGATTCTTTTTCCTTCATCTATTGAGATGACCATGTCATTTTTATTTTTTAATTCTGTTAATGCATTGCATCACATTGATCAGTTTTTCCCTATGTTAGACTAACCTTGCATCCCAAGGGGTAAATTCCACTTGATCATGGTTTGATGTGTTATTGAATTCAGCTTGCTAGTATTTTTTTGAGAATTTTTGCATCTATGTTCATCAGACATATTACCTTGTAATTTTCTTTTCTTGTGGTGTTTTTGTTTGGCTCTGGTATCAGGGTGATGCTGGCCTCATAAAGTGAGTTTGGGAGTATTCCCTCTACTTCTCATTTCTCTCTCACTGCCTTAAAGTTTTTTCTCTCTTTATTTTTCAGAAATTTGATTAAAATATGTCTTGGTGTGGATTTCTTTTGGTTTATCCTGCCTGGGGTTCAGGTTTATGAATCTCTAGGCTTATGTTTTTTTGCCAAATGTACAAAGTTTTGTCATTATCTCTTTGAATATTTTTCCCATCCTGCCCCCTTTTACTCTCTATTACCCAAATATCACAAATGTAAGATCTCTTGTTCTAATTCCACAGGTCACTGATGTTCTGTATCTGTATTATTTTCTCTGTTGTTCATGTTAGAAAATTTCTATTCTGTCTTCAACATCACTGATTCTTTATCTTGTCTATTCTATTGTTAATCCCTTCCACTGGGTTTTTGTATTTTTCAGTTGTAAAATTTCTATTTATTTCTTTTTATTATCTACTATTTTCTCTTTTTTGATAATACTTTTAATTTTTTTATTGAGAATTTCTATTTTTTTCATTTGCTCTTAAGCGTGTTTTTGTTTGCTCGTTGAAGCATTTGTATGCTGGCTGCTTTATAGCTTTGTTAGATAATTCTAAATTATCTGTCATGTAGTCTTGGCATCTATTGATTTGTGTTTTTTTCCTTCAAGTAGAAATTTTACTGGGTTTTGGTATGACAAATGATTTTCAATTGGAATCTGAATGTTTTGTATGTTATGAGTATCTGGATCTTGTTTAAACTTTCCATTTTAGCTGGCTGTCTCTGACCTTAACTTCAGCAGGCAAGAGGGCATCACCTTATTATGCAAGGTGAGACTTACAGTGAAGGTTCCCCACACAGCCTCTTGACACAAAAGAAAATGTTTCCTAATTATTGTTGCATGGAAGTGGGAGTTCTGGCTCCCCTCTGGGGCCCCATTGGTGTCAGCCTGGCTGGAGAGACAGGGGTTTCTTGTTACTGCTCCTCCGGTGGTTTTCATTGATACCTCTTTGGGTGGAGGCTTTTGCCACCTAGAAAGGATAAAAGTCCTGGCTTCCTACTTGTGCTTCTCTGACACCACCCTGGCGGTGGGGAGGGACTGGGATGACTCATTACATCCTGGCTAGGTTAGAAGTCTAGATTCTGCAATCAGCCTTTCCTGGAGTCAGTGATATGTGACCACAGGTTTTTTTTTTTTTTTCTGTCATGTTTGGCTGGAGTACAACAGTTATTGTGTAAAACTTTTCTGTCTTACTAGGCTGCCCCTTTTCTCTGCCTTATCATTAGAACACACAGACTTTCTTTGAAGCTGTGTGTGTGTGTGTGTGTGTGTGTGTGTGTGTGTGTGTATGTAGGTATGTGTGTTATCACACTTAAACATCTTTGCCACTTGATATCCAGTGTTCTTAAAATCACTGTTTCCTATATTTTGACTGTTTTTCACGTGCTTTTATTTTTTTGTGGTATGTGGGCCTCTCACTGTTGGGGTCTCTCCCGTTGCGGAGCACAGGCTCCGGACATGCAGGCTTAGCGGCCATGGCTCACGGGCCCAGCCGCTCCGCGGCATGTGGGATCTTCCCGGACCGGGGCACGAACCTGTGTCCCCTGCATCGGCAGGCAGAATCTCAACCACTGCGCCACCAGGGAAGCCCTTTCACGTGCTTTTAGGTGGGAGGGTAAATCCAGTCCCTGATACTCCACATTGGCCACAGACATAAATTCCATCTTACTTTTTCAAAAATAATAACTTTCTACATAAATATCCTTTCTGTGGGTTGCTGGCTTCTATAGCTCCAAGTTTGTACTGTTAGAAGGCAAAAAGAAAACCCAGGGAACTCACCACCATGTCATTCCTTGGGTCCCTGTTTCCCTACCCAGTCTGACTTTTCTCTACCTTTCAAAGTCTTTTGTGTGTGTGTGTGTGGTACGCGGGCCTCTCACTGCTGTGGCCTCTCCCGTTGCGGGTCACAGGCTCCGGAAGCGCAGGCCCAGAGGCCATGGCTCACGGGTCCAGCCTCCCCGCGGCATGTGGGATCCTTCCGGATCGGGGCACGAGCCCGTGTCCCCTGCACCGGCAAGCGGACTCTCAACCACTGCGCCACCAGGGAAGCCCCAAAGTCTTTTTATATTTGTTTTTTATATAACATTCAGAGTTTTTAGTTGTACTTAGCAAAGGATAAAGAAAAGTGCTTCTACTGCACCTTTCTGGAAGCAGAAGTCCAGTTTTCTCTTTTAAGTAAATTTACAAAATGAAAAAAAATCATATGTATTTACCAACATAGTATTTCTAGTGCTCTTCAATATATTGTTTAGATACAGACGTGAATTTCACCTTGTTGGATGTTGGTATTTTTTTTTATATTCCTAGGCGTATTCTTGAGCTTTGTTCCTGTGATATAGTTGAGTTACTTGGAACACTGATACTTTTAGGTCTTGCCTCTAAGATTTATTAGGTAGAACCAGAGCAGTGTTTAGTCTATGGCTAATTATTTATTCCCCACTACGGAGGCAAGATCTTTCTGAGTATAATCTCCAATGTCCTGTGAGTTACAGGTTTTCATTCTGGCAAAAGGATACACATTATTCCTGTTCCTGTGTGTGCTCTGAGTACTATTTCCTTTAATCTTTTTGAGTGGTTCTTTCCTGGCTTTGAGTAATTTCACACACATGTGCTGCTCAATACTCTGTGGAATATTCAAAAGTGGGGCGGGGGGGGGCTCTGCAGATCTCTGGGGTATTTATTCTTTGCAACTCTCCCCTCACCAGGAGTCTGCCCTGTGAATTCTAGCCACTTTGGTCCCCCTGGCTCTCAGCTCCATTTCCTCAATTTAAGGAGACTGTTGGGCTCCATCTGGATTACTGTCTCTGTGTCATGGTCTGGAATGACTCTGAATATAGTATGTGGATGCAATCCTGGGGCTCACCTCATTTGTTGCTCTCAGAGATCACATTGTCCTTTGTCACTTGACGGCCAGTGTTTTAAAAACACTGTTTCCTATATTTTGCTTATTTTTCATGTGGTTTTAGACAGGAGGATAAATCTAGCCCCCAGTACTCCAAATTGGTCAGGAGCATAAATTCCACCTTATTTAAAAAAAAATCTTTCTACGTAAATGTTCTTTCTTCTCAACTTGATTCTATACACTTTGTGCGGCAGTGACTTTTTTTTCCCCATAATTGTCTTGTATTTAGATCATTAGCTATTTGTTGTTGAACCTGAATATAGGAAATATTTACCGACCATTTGAATAAATAACTTTTAAATAATGCTATATCAAAATGTTGAAGTCCACTTTTCAACACTTTTCTGTTGGTCCATGTTTTTATTAACCTTCCCTCTAGCTAAGACAGCTTTATGTTATTTGCCTACAAACATGTTGTGAGAGCTTATGATGCTCAAAATGTAAAATATGATGCTAAATTTCAAATGTAATGAACTGTACTGATTGATCCTCGAGGCAGTTATGTATCTGTCATCCTTCATAAATCTTTGAGAATTTATCCTAATGTGACTTTTTCCAGTTTATTTTTAGTTTTCTTGTGAAAAATAATAATGTGGCTTTATCTTATATAAGCTTTTATCATTCAATTATTAGGATTTCAGCTTGAGATTTTTTCCTGTTATTTTTCTAGGTATGATAGTTCTTTATATGGTTCTTTTCCTCTTATTTCCTTTTGTCTTTCCTTCCTCCTTTCCCTTCCCTTTTCTTCCCTTTGTTCCACCCACTTCTAATTTTTAGGGTCCCTTCCAGTGCTTAGATTCTGTACTTCTCAGAAATCTGAAAAACTTGTTGTAAAACTAACAGTTTACTTATCAGAATTCTGAAAAAGAACTTAAAATTTGTTAACTTCCAGAAAATTAGTCCTGGAAAAATACTTTTTACTCCTAAATTAAGTTAGCTTTAATTTGTAACATAAATCAGAGTATATGCATTTTTATATTTTAGTTTTAAAACAATTTTATGACATATTCTTACCACTTCCTTAAGAGACAGTTTACTATTTTCCTTTTACAGGTGAGGAAACTGAGTCTTAAGAAAGTTCAGGCAAGGTTGGCTCCAACTCAAGAGCTCATCCTCACCTGCCTGCTAAATAATACTGTTTATGTTACAAATCTAGTGGCTACAAAGCCAAGGTTACAGCTGGCCTTTCCTTGAAAGATAAATAAATAAGGGAGGGATGGACTGAATTCAGAACTACTGACCTACTCTCCTCCTTCTGACTGAAGAGAATTTCTGAAAGGAGACATATATTCGTGAGAGATGGAGTCCCAGGGAAAAAGCTATTCATTGGTTGACCTTCTATGCTATTATCCAAACTTGAACACTTTTGATAATGAAAGGGGAGGTGGTTAATATTTTTATTCTGCTACAAGAGGCATAAATTATGCTTCTCTCAGTTGACTCAAGATGTATAGTCACCACTGATAACAGCCGTGAAGAGTCTGATCTAAGTGAATGAAAGAAGCAGATTTTGCTGTCACTTTGATGTTCTCCCACAGTCTTTGAAAGGGGATTCATGTGTTGGTAGGAGATTTAGGTGTGAATAATCTTGGAAAGTAAAGATAAAAGTTCTTCCTTTCTTTCAACAAATTAATAAATAAATATGGAGCGCTTACCATTGGAAAGTCAGTAGAAAGACATGGGCTTGGTTGCTACAGTGTGCTCCAGTTATATGAAGATTAAAGAGTGATCAAGGATTTTGAATATTATGGGGGAGTTGTGACATATGATTTTGTACATCATTCATGAGAAAAGCTATATTTGGCTCCTGATTTTTATTCCTTGACTTTCTGTGTCAATTGCATTAATTGGAAATTTGTCATTTTTCTCTCTCACTTTTCACATTATATACAATCTCTTTCAGGGGAAAGAAAAATCTACTTCCTATGACTGTCACGAGAGTTAATGAGTTAGTTAATGTTTATCTCCAAAGAATTAATGGCAAAGCCAATATCGTGCTAAAAGAATAGAACAACAGGTAATTAGTCAATGCTATAACCATTATTTTTCCTCTCTTAGAAGATAACTCACAGGTTAGAGGTTGGTCATGTTCAAATATACGGTATCTAGTATTCTCCAGTGTCATCTATTTCCTATATCATCATTCATAAAAGATCCTTTACCCCTTCAAATATTTGTTTTTAAATTGGATTTATATAATACCACATTAAGGTGGCATCTTTTCAAAGTAAAGCACCAAATGGACGCAATTTCCTTACATATTTTAAACATAAATACACAGGGCTTCCCTGGTGGCACAGTGGTTGAGAGTCCGCCTGCCGATGCAGGGGGACACGGGTTCGTGCCCCGGTCCGGGAGGATCCCACATGCTGCAGAGCGGCTGGGCCCGTGGGCCATGGCCGCCTAGCCTGCGCGTCCGGAGCCTGTGCTCCGTAATGGGAGAGGCCACAACAGTGAGAGCCCGCAAAAAAAACAAAACAAACAAACAAAAAAACACAATTGCTGATATGAGACCAAGTTAAATAGATAACTACTTCACTCCATTTTGTTATATGGATATAGATGTACCTAAAGGTACTTTGTATCAAAAAGACTTGAATCATGTTTGCAAACAACAATAATGGAAAGCTGGATGACTCAATCAATGTAGACAGCCAATCTGAAAATGTTCAACTTCAAACCTCTGCTTTTTCTTAATAATAGGGTGTAGCCAGATAATTGTCTCAACTCTGTGTTTAATTTAGACCTGTTCTTACAAAGCCTCAATGTCAAAGAATCTGTACATTTCACTTAAAACTAGAACACATCGAAAAATGTATTAATATAATAATTAAGGATCCTGGGCACCATTATACTAACTCTTGCTACATATACAAAAGGGACATTAAAATGTTTCGGCTATTCAGATAATCAGCAGAAGTTGCCAAAAATTTAAATATTAAGCACACATTAAGCACACATGTGTGTGCATGCACACACATCACTTGAAGGAATAGCTGAAGAGTCTTGGGAATTTTTTTTATACCTTCGCAAAAGCTATCGTGTAAATAAAGCTAGTTCTTTTGTTTGTTTGATTAGTTAATTAATTTAATCTATTTTTAATTGAAGTATAGTTGATTTACAGTGTCATGTTAGTTCCAAGTTTACAGCACAGTGATGTAGTTTATACACACACACACACACACACACACACACACACACTTTTTCAGGTTGTTTTAGTTATCTATTTTATATTTAGTAGTGTGTATATATTAATCCCAACCTTCTATTTATCCCTGCCCCGTCCCCCCATCTTTCCCTTTGGTAACCATAAATTTGTTTTCTATGTCTGGGTCTATTTCTGTTTTAAAAATAAGTTCATTTGTATCTTTCTTCTGGATATAACTGATATCATATGATATTTGTCTTTTTCTGTCTGGCTTTCTTCACCTAGTATGGTAATCTCCAAGTCCATCCATGTTGCTGCAAATGGCATTATTTCCTTTTTTTTTTTTATGGCTGAGTGATATTCCATTGTGTATATATATATATACACACCACATCTTCTTTATCCATTCATCTGTTGATGGACATTTAGGTTGCTTCCATGTCTTGGCTGTTGTAAACAGTGCTGCAATGAACATTGGTATGCATGTATCTTTCCAAAGTATAGTCTTCTCCAGATATATGCCCAGGAGTGGGATTGCAGGATCATATGGTAGTTCTATTTTAAGTTTTTTAAGGAATATCCATAGTGTTCTCCATAGTGGCTGTACCAATTTACATTCCCACCAACAGTGTAGGAGAGTCACTTTTTTTCCCACACCCTCTCCAGCATTTATTATCTGTAGACTTTTTGATGATAGCCATTCTGACTGGAGTGAGCTGATACCTCATTGTAGTTTTGATTTGCATTTCTCTAATAATTAGTGATGTTGAGCATTTTTTCATGTGCCTGTTGGCCATCTGTATGTCTTTGGAGAAATGTCTACTTAGATATTCTGCCCATTTTTAGATTGGGTTGTTTGTTTTTTGATATTGTGCTGTATGAACTGTTTGTATATTTTGGAAATTAAACCCTTGTTGGTCATGTTTGAAAATATTTTCTCCCAGTCTGTAAGCTGTCTTTTCAAATCAAGCTAGTTCTTGTTTTCAGAAAATCAGAAGAGCAAAGGTTTCGGGAAAAAAAATGGAAATAAGCTGAAAAAAGCACTTTGGGTGAATTATATTTAAAGTAACATTATATTTTTTTCATTATCTAGAATCTAATTTTCTTTGTGTTTCAAATTTTTAGGAACCCAAAACTACTCTAAGACTGCATAAGATTTCCATAACAGTTGTCTATTTCTGTGTAAAAACTCACCCCAAACTTAATGGTTTAAAACAACAGTGACTTACTATTTCTCCATATTATTTGGGATGAATGAGAGTTTCCTCTAAGCTCAATAATGAGGCTGCAGTCAGCTGAGGATTGGCTGGGCTACAAAGTACGGGATATCCTTACTCATAAGTCTGTTAGTTGGGGCATCTAAGTTCTCCTCCACGAGGCCTCTAATCTCGTAAACTAGGTGTGGTTTCTTCAGGGCATGGTGGTTTTGGAATTCTAAAAGAGCAAAAGCAGAAGCTACAAATTGTCTTAAGACCTAGTCTCAGAAGTCATAGAATGTCACTTCTGCTGCATTATTCTGGTCAAAGCAAGGCAAAAGGCTAGCAAATATTCAAAGTTCTGATACAGACTCTATTGTTTGAAGGAACTGCAAAGAATTTGTGGTTCTATTTAAGATATTATACTTTAAAAATATCTAATATGGTAAATATACACAGACATAACTCACATGTTAAAGTTCTTTGAGGTCTTCAGTAATTTTTAAGGGTGTCGGGGGTCCTAGGATGAAAAAGTTGGAGAATTTTTACTCCAGACCAGATGATAACAGATACACAGATACCAGCTTTATCCGTTGCTGGGCTAAGATATTTCCAGGCAGGTTTAGAGCTTATATCTATTTATATAAGATGTTTAGGCATCTTATGCATCTGAGCATTTATATATAACACTATATTTTAATTTTGTTTATATGCAATTTGTTTTACATTTTATTGCTAACAGTTAATGTAAATAATGCTAAACATTTATATTGTAATTGCATTGTTTTGGTTGCCAGCATCTACCCCTGTATTGAGCAAAGTAACTCAATCTTGGAAAGAAACTTGTTCCAAAGAGAAAATCAGATACAACAGGCATAGCTCTTTAACACAGTATCAGGGTTGTGGGGTAGAAAGATTTTGCATAGAACATAGTGCTTTTCATTTGGATTTCTCACAGCACAGCAGCTCATAGACTCACTTAGAGGTTAAGAAAGGGCTTTAAATAAAAGCTGAAAGAATGTTTCATGAAACCTCTGTAAATATTTAGAAGCATGGTTCAGAAGCTGAGTTTTGGAGTCAAACGTAGGTAGGGAAATCAGCACTGCTGCTTACTGAACAATTTACTCAATAATTTTAGCTTCAGATTTTAATTTTTAAATAATGAACATTGGATGAGATGATTTAGCAGAGTGCCTAGCACATTGTGAGTGCTGAAATAGTGATACCTGTTATTAAGCATTGCTCTAGAACTTGGCTCAGAATGTAACACTAATGGACATTCTCTAATTTTGTCTTTTTGTCACAGTACCTGGAACAGATAGTGCCTGACAGGTTTGATACTGCCCACGGGGAATCATAGCTGTGTCTAAGGGTAACTGGAAGTAGAGCCAGCAGTCGAGCTGGCTTTGATGACCACTGGACTTTAAGGCATACAAAGGAAATAGTGGTGTCCAGAACAGGTTAACAGTGTGTGGTGAGAACAGCGCCACCTGAAGGATTTACAGTGTAGCCACAGAAATTATGGGTAGAAAGTTCCTAAATTTGTTTGATAGATGGCCTCAGCTACCTCTTGGGAATTCTCCCTAATTCTGCATGGAGAGTAAGCCTGAGGGGACCAGGGTCTGCACCTTGGTTTATGGTGGTAGCAAACAATGAATGGAGCTTTTTACTGGTAATAAATCCCCGTATCAATTCTTGGGCTGGTGTGGCTTGAGGCGACAGTTATTTGTGCATGGTTGGCCATTATGTACTTACAAAAAATTATCTTCTTAATTAAACTTTAGGAAAGAGTTATACTATGAAACACTCCTAGGTGAAAGGTAAACTGAGGAAATGCAGAGAAAATATAGACTTAGGTTTTATAAATGTTCAAACACATCACAACTTCCTACTCATATAATTGAGATGCGCCGAGTCCTTCTTTTCAGTAATATTGAGCTGTGGAAAGTTTTTCTTGTTTCATTGACTGGAAGGCAAGGTTCTTCACCTTCACTCCACCCAGCTAATGTAGAAAATCACAATATTGCTACAGAGTAATTATTTCTAGTACAGTTGCTTCTCTGAGGTGATAATCTCTGGAGAGAAATTATAAAAGTAGATTACTTATAAAAGCACCATGCTAAATATACACCTTGGTAGAAGAAATGTATATCAATAGTAAAAGATAATTTTTTTTGTTATTCAGTTTTCCTTTTATTGAGTTATCACTTTGTGTTATCTATATAGGATACGTGTATTCATTTATGCTGGTATTCTACAAATGCAAATGCCAATATATCCAGAATATCAAAATGATGAGTGGCATTATTATTAACAAAAATAATAACCCCAAAGCATATTGTTTTCAAAATAATACTTAGGCAAGATTAGCAGAATTCTTTCAAAGTGAATATAGATTGTGACCATTTAAATTTTGAACAATTAGCAACAAATTATGAGTCATGATCTTTGTGTCAAGGTAAGCCCTTGTTACTTAAAGCTATTTTGTATTTTAATTTCAGAATAATCCTTTTAGAAAACAATTATGAATCTTATTTTGCAGTGAAAAAAGGAGAGAGAAATAAAATGATCATGTTCACTTGTGTGAGCGTATATTTACATAACACTATATTTTAATTTTGATTATAGGCAATTTGTTTTACATTTTTATTGCTAATAGTTAATGTAAATAATGTTGGACATTTATGTTGTGATTGCATTGTTTTCATTGCCAACATCTCCTCCTCTATTGAGCAAAGTAACTCCATCTTAACTGTAACTTGTGGTCCAAATGAGAACTAATATATTTTCTATGGAACTTGCCCCCTGGCCATGGCAGTGGTTTGAGAAGTGGCCATGAACCTAAGCCCAGCCAGTCATATCCCTTCACTGGGGTATTTCCAACTTTTGATGGAGTAAGAGCTCTTTCAATTATGTCACTAAGATGTGAAAATTTGAGCCCAGTATTTGTTAATGCCATGCCCCTGACTGGCAGAAGGTTTATCTTAGCAGCAAGAGAGAATTAAGCCAACATGCAAAGGAATGCAGAGACGAGAATGAAGGAGGCAACCCTGATGGTTCCAATACCTGAGGCCTGCAAAATTGTCCTAGCTCTTCTGACTTGCCAAGAATCCAAATATTACTGACATCACAACCAAATCATTTACATACTACATACAATTTTATTTTGACATAACAACATACAAAAATTTAAAATACATATGTAAATATATAAAATATATATGTAAATTCTCAGTCAATTTTTCCTGCATAGTTTGAGGAGTGATTCTTCTTTTTATGACAATGATTTGCAATTTATTTTTTCATGTATTCCATAAATATAAATACTCCAGACTTTCCATTCAGGCATCAAGTGAACATTTTAAAGTGTTGTTTATACTGAAAGGAAAGACAGATGATAAAGTATCATCCCAAGGCACAGACTGAATCACATCATTCTCTTCCACTAGAAAATGATTATAGTGGAAACAGCCCCCATATAAAGTGTATAAGGACATTAAAATACTAATTTTGAAAGAAAACATCAGAATTAGGTACCAGGTATTTGAGGAAGTCAAGGAATGGAAATAAATCAAAGCTGATGTATTATGTGCAGATCTCAGGCTTTGGAAATCAGAGCAAAACACAGCTCATTCTCTGTATATTTTCAGGCCTGGGGTTTTACTGTATTTTTCAAAGACAGTCTACTGACGTTTCGCTTTATCTTCTTTGACAAAAGAACTTCCGTGTGATTTAACATTGAGGGTTGATGCGTTTGTCTTTCTTTTGAATTTTCCAATAGAATTAAAATCCAAAATTTTTTAAATTCCAAAATCAAGAATTAAAAAAACTACTTTGTGACCTGTTATTTCACAATGGCATGGATGACTATAAGGATAGTTAACACCTGTGCATCACACTGTATGATTTTATTGCACAGAATCATTGCATTGCATGATTTTCTATTTGATTTAAACCCTTTTGCGAGTCATGTAATTATCTCATCTCCAAGTTTCCAATTTTAAAAGTGAGTATAGTCATTAACAAAGACCCTTACGGGGACTTAGAAAAACACATTTAAAAGAAATTGGGAATTCTGATATACACGTACATGTTCTACAAACAAATACTTCTCATACTATTTATATAGGTTGGTAAATAAACCCATGATTAGAAACATCTGTGATAGTATGCTAGCCTCTTATTTGATTTAGATATTAAGAACTGAGGGGTGAATCATGCATCACAAAGAATTACTATACAGCATGATGTTTTGTTCTCCTAATCCCAATGTCTGTGTTGTTATTTTAACAATATGTTAAAGGCAAAAAAGTACTATGTTAGACACCTCTTCTTTTTCTCCTAGTAAATTTTGTAGTTTCAGAGAGGTCAGGATCTATCCCTGTAAAATTCTCTCACTAATTTACACATTCACTCATTTATTTGTTAATGCCTTCATTTATTTTTTTATTCAAGAGATATTTATTTTGTTCCTTTATGCATCAACTACGGGACTGGTCTCTGAATCAATATGTTAGATTCAACATCTTAATAAAATATGTATATACATATATACATATATATATATATATTGCTGAATGATGCTCAGGTAAATTTAAAATACAGTTATTCTGGAATTTTTTAATTGTTCTAAACTTACTAGGATATGAATAAAAAATGATTCATGTAAAAACCACTTTATTTGTTCCTTAGGATAGCAGAAGACCCTTTCCTTGCCTTTATAAATATCTCAAATTGTTTCAGTATGCTAACATTCTTGTGAAATCTATGGTTAAAGGCAAGGAGAAAAATCCTATAGGAAGATATAGCTTTAGTCAACTTAAAATGAAATCTATAATTTAAAATTAGTTTTCCTTGTCCATAAATGTTCTAAATGTCTTTAGCAAGATATTATTTTGTGGCCCTTTATATATGATGAGTACAAAAGATTCTGCATCAGATTAGGTGGAAAATTGTACATAACAGTATTCCATTCCACAGGGTTACATGTGTCAGCCCAATACAAGTTGAAGTTGACCAGTAATTTTGAGGATTCAGACAAAATTATGATCACATGGACTTTGTTGGTACCAGATGTCTAGGTATTCAAAGTGTTCTAATTCAGAAAAAAATGATAATGAAATGATTTTTAGCACATGTATATCAGAGGCCATTCTAAGTTAATGTTTTTAAAGTTAACCCTCTCTGGGTGACCAAAGGCTGTGGGAAATCATGTTAGCTGCAAAGTAAAGCAATTTACCTACATTATGATAAATCAACATTTTAACAATTGTTCTTGGTTTTCATAAAAGTTTCTAAACGGAGTCATTTACTTGTCTAAATGGCAAAGCCCTTCAAACTATCATAGAAGGATCATAGCTTCCTGGGGTGTTTAGTTTTCAGAGTTCAAGTTTTATATCAGTACAACAAATTGAAGTGAATCTGTTGACCAGTTAAGAAGAATGATGGCTTTGGGGAATGTCAGATTTGTTTTGGAGCAGGAATACCCCTGTGATTTTCTCTGCCTTAGAGGGCTTTAGTGATCCAGAATAAAACCCATAAAACCTGAAATGGGCAGCCCATAAAATAAAAACACAGTACTTTGCTTTATGTTGAGAATAAACTACTGACATAGTAAGTTGATAGTGAAAAACTGGAAACATAGTATGTTTTCTTTTGTTAAAAATATTTATAGGCAAACTGGATTTACCTGTACATGTCATTTACATTTCCTTTATTTAAAAATATCTTAGTGACTCTTTTACCTTGCTTAAAATATAATTCAGTCAAGTATTTAAACAGTTAAATAATTCTTTAATAAATATTCCCTGATAGCTTGTTATGTGTAGGGCACAGTGTTATATTCTGTGGGGGAAAATAGGTCTGTTAAGCTTAGATCTTGCCTTAAGGAGAGCTTTATATCCTTGGAGAATTAACCAATATTATCTCCTCATCGCTCTGAAAATATGCTGATCTATGTTTGAGATGTACTAATTGCCCTTGGTGACTCTTGAGATCCATGCACTTTTGCTCTTGCTAATTGGGATGTATGCTCACTAAAAATCAGTTTTGTGTGTTCCAAAATCAACTGTATTTATTTTAGTAATATGGTAATTTAATTTAGAATTACTTTGTGTTTTGAGTCCCTAAGATTGCTCCCAACTCGGGTGATTTGCTAGAAGGACTCAGTATATAGTTGTAATCACAGCTAAGATTTATTACAGGGAAGGACACAAGGCAGAGTAGCAAACAGAAAAGGTGAATGATACAAAGTTAGGAAACCTGGCACAAATTTCCAAGAGTCCTCTCCCAGTGGAATCACACAGGATACACTTAATTTCCCTTGAAACTAGTTGTGTCAACTAGTAAAGTGTTATCTGCCAGGGAAACCTATATGAGCCTAGGAGTCCAGGGTTTTTGAAAGTCAGTAACAGAATCCTCTACCTAGCATACACCACAACTGCAGACTCTCAGAAGGAGAACAAGTGTTCACCATAAGCTACATCATTGGCACAGTTTAAGCACAGAGAGCCACTTTTACTATTTCGAGACAACTTTATACCAATGTAGAGAATTGTTTCCCTCTCAAGCACCCTAACACCAGCCAAGGGCCAGCTTTGCAAGCAGGACTTTCTCAGGAGAACAGTCTCAGGCCTGCTGTGTTATTAAGTCTTTTTTGCAAATTCATATACAAATGAAATATAAGTGCAGAAAAAATAGAGATCAAGAGAGAAAGTAGTTGTGTCTATGAAAACTGAGCTCAATATTTTGAAGAGATTTATAAAGGTACTTTTTAAAAAATTGCAGTTGAATTGGATAAGTGCTAGACCATTATTTAGCCAAGTTTTATGTTTACAAGAATCACTTGGGAGATTTTGTTAAAGCGTGGATTCACATTAAATTAATTTTGGTAAAGATCTGGAGATTATGTGTTTCTAACGAGTTCCAAGATATGATGATGAGGGTGTTGGTTCATAAACTATACTTTGAGCAGCAAGATTCTGGAAGATACTAAAAGACAGAAAACTGGTAAACTTTCAAAGATTTTTACCTTGAGATTTATATACAGGTTTCTTTAAGTTGCTGCTCAATATTAAGTAAAATTGAGATGAGTAGGCAAAGCATTATGAGCATGGTTTAGGAGAGAGCATTATGCAAAACTTTAATCAGTAGATCCACACTCAAAGAAAAGGTCTTGGCCCTACACTAAAATATTCATGAATGTGTAATTACATATTTTAATTTACTATAAAATATGATGTGAATGTCTCAATGTTAAAAATTCCACATTTTTATAGACCTTTTCAATTATTTGATTACTGGACAGTTGTATTGAATAACAGGACCTCTAGGGAATAACATAGAAATAAAAACTTATGGAGAGATCAAAAAGATAAAAAGTGGAAGATGGAGAAATTATTCCAATCAGAAAAGTTCCTTTGTAAAGGAGGTGGCATTTATCCTTGGAGGCCTTGAAAGATGAGAAGATTTTGATAAGCAATGACAGAAGTAATGAGAAATGATGACAGGATCTTTTCCTAGAGAATTAGGATTTATGGAATAATGTTGTTAAGTCTGGAAGGTAGATTGATTGGTTCCAGGTTGTAGAGCTTGGATGGACAGCGTAAAAGCATTCTTTAATAACAAGAATAATGACTCACTATCCTTCTACAACCACTATTCAAAACCATCCAATGACTTTTCCTAACACTTAGGAGGAAATTCCAAATCTTGACAAGGCCTCTAATGGATCCCCTACCTGATCTGGGTGCTGGCTCCCTCTCTGGTAGCCACTCTGGCCTTTTTCTTTATATTCTTAAATATGTCAAACATAACACCACTACAAGGCTTTTGTATCTGCTGTTATCTCTGTCTGGTAGGGTCTTTCCTCAGGTATTCTCTTGGCTTTCTCTCTCCCTATGTAAGTTTTACTTTGTTCAGGTGTCCCCTGGTCTATCTTCTTGGATAGATCCATATAAAATAGCACCTACCCATCACAGTCTACCCTTTAACTCTGCTTTAGCTTTTCTGCATAGCACTTATAGTAATGTGGAATTAGTTTTATATTTATTTGGTTTTTGTCTATAACTACCACTGAAACGTTAAGCTGAGTTTACTGAAATATCTCCAGAGCCTAGAATAGTGAATGAAACATAATAGGCACTCAATACATATTAGATGAATCAACAAGTATCAAAGGTATTATGTATTGAAATTTTTTTCTTATGTCAGAGCTGATTTAATGTGATATGGTAAAAAGTCCTTTGAAATAGATGGTTTTAGTGATACAAGGTTTCTTCCCAGAGCTAGAACAGTTCTTGATGTACAGTAGGTGTTCAATAAATATTAGATGACTGCATAGTTATCCTAATTTTTTATGCATTGAATTTTCCATTTCCATGTCATAGCTAATTTTATGCAAGTAAAACACAGCCATGTGTTCAGAAGGGTTGTATAGCTCTTCAGTGATATTCTCAGGTTTTATATCTCAGGCCATTGAACTATTTCTTGGAGTACTGCATATCAGAATATATAGTCCAGCAGGAAGAGGTGAAACACAATGGCTGTACTAGAAAGTAGGAAGGTAGACTTAGGGAATAAAGAGGGAGGTTACATTGAAGAGGCCAATGTTTTAGTCTATCAGTGTGCAGAACAAATACGTGTGTTGAGTGTTTGTGTGTGTGTGTATATATATATATATATATATATGTATATGTATATATTATACCTATATATACTGCAGCTCAGTACCTATTTACACACACTTTATTTATATCACTGTTAAACATGAACATATGCACCAGATATTCCCTTGGGTAGCCTTTAGATTTCCTAGGTACTGGCTTTACGAAAGCCCATAATTGCTACTGGAAGGAGGCACTCCAGGTTGAAGAGATAAATTAAAAATGTAAAGATCCTGCAGTTGATGAATCTGTGGGTGGTAGGATAGGGCTAATTAGCTTCCTTTGGCCTCTAGCTTTCAGGTAGGATGTCAGATGTGAAGATGAATGACCTCTCATTCTGATTCTGGGCTCAGTGATACGATTCGCTTTGGCTAATAGAATGAGGCAGAAGCAGCGTTGTGCATTTCCAAGCCCAGGCCCCAAGAGGCCTTAGATATTTCCACTTGGCTCTCTTTACCTCGGCCACTGAACAGAGGACATGTTGGCTAACCTACTAATCCCAGGGAGGAGACTGAGAGACACGTAGAACAAAGCCAACCCACAGATGCATGAGGGAATAAGCAGGGATCAGCCAAATTCAGCAGACAGAGCAGCTGAATTCCACACACATGAGAAATACATGTTTCTGTTTTAAGCCATTGAGATCTGGGGTGATCTGTTATGTGGCAAAAGCCAGTTGATACAGGCAGGATACCAACTGTGTATCCTCTTTGTGTTGATATCTCTCCTTCCCTTCATATTCATTGCACTTCTGTCTTTCTACTTCTGCAGCAATTATTTACACAGCTTCCTTCTCGAGTTCCATTTTCCATTCACACTACCACCACCTTAACTTCAGGTGCTGTCTACATTTTGCGCCTTAATTTTTCCCTTTTGCCTCTTTCTTATACTGTTTTATAAGATGCTAACAGGAATATAGTAGTAAAGTGTTCTATTCTAAAAATATATATATATAGGAAAAGGAATTCTTAAATAAAACCAAAATTAAATGCTATTCTTTAGTGGTATTCCAAACGATTTTAATATGCTGTAATGTGTTGAATTGTGTTCCCTAAAAATTTATTTGTTGATATCCTAACCCCTAGGACCTCAGAATATTAACTTATTTGGAAATAGGGTTATTGCAGATGTAACTAATTAAATTGAAGAAGGTCATCCTAGAGTAGGAAGGACGCCTAATCCAACATGACTGTGTCCTTATAAAAGGGAAATTTGTACACAGACATGCACACAGGGATAACACCATGTGAGGATTGGAGTGATGGTGCCACAAGCCAAGGAACTCCCTCCCAGAAGCTAGGAGAGAGGCCTGGAACAGATCCTGCCGTACACCTTCAGAGGGATCATGGCCTTCCTGATACCTTAATTTTAGACTTCTGGCCTTCAGAGCTGTGAGACAATGAATTTTCATTGTTTTAAGACACCCAGCTTGTGGTACTGTTACAGCAGCTCTAGTAAAGTAACATATTTGCTAATATGCATATTAACCTTTAGGAAAGAAGTGTAGAACTTTCCATGATTTCATTAGCTACTGCACCCCTCACATGTATTCTCTTATCATTGTCTTCAGGAGGAATGTTAAGTAGAATTCCAGGTTCATCAAATTATGGACAGGAAACATAGATTTCTTTTCCAAGACTTCCTATCAAATATTTGCTTGATGATGTATGTAATACTTCGGTGATATTTGATGAAACCCATGAGTCTAAAATCAAAATTAAAGAGTGGTTAAGAGTGAAGGTTTCTTCCAAAACCCTTTTAGTACTAAGTATGTGTCTTCCTTCTACCTTTTATAAAAATATAGCATTATTCATATTCAGTGTCTTTAAAATATAAATCACAAAGGCTGAAGTCTTTCACATAGTTTTTTCTCACAGAGCTCTCAGAAAAAGAAATCATCTTTTATTTGAGCAGAATCTCCCACCATTATTTCCCATTGATGCTTTTGTTCACGTAGCCTATTAGGAAAGAGAAAATAGATGTGACTCTTGACCTTTCCATAAAGGGAGAATTTTGTTAGCTTTACCACTGCTTGGCTGGAAATGAATTTTAGAGAAAGAGTGGGATGAAGTCCCCTGCAGTGCATTTTATATAACTTTTCTTTTTTATCATCAAACATGAAGCCTACACTGATAGATCACCCAGAATTTATAGTGCCCTTTGTGTTTAATAGGATCCAACCTAGGTAGGACCAGCAACTGACAATCGTTTTAAGTTATTAAACAGAAATTGTTGGTATAACACTAATATATTCTTCTTGAGCAAGCATTGTTTGAAGATGATCGTAAATTACAATACCTGCTATTCAGCTGGCCATGACACCGTGATTCTCAAGGAGGCAGCTTCTTATACATTCTCATATATCCAGTAACCCCACTACAGAGGACGTGTCCAATGATATCTTTCTAAGCTTGTTTCAAGGTCTTGTATATTTTTATTTTGAAGATCTCACATATGTTGCTTAGGAACAATAATGTCTGGATGCAAGGTGAAAGAATTTTTAAACTATTTAAAGTAGTTGGTAGCTAAATGGATTCCAAGTTGGGAATACATAGCCTCCAATCCTGACATGGGAGTAAACTTTGAACATCTTACCTAACCTCTGAGGCTTCACTTTTCTTACCTGTAAAAGGAGAGGATTGGATGAGATAATTTCCATCTGTAAAATGTTACAGCTTAGCTGAAGTAGAGCTTTTGGTTAAGTCTGAGGTATGTCTGAATATATCTAGTGAAGTGGTCACACAGACCCATCAAGAATATATCCCATGAGCTGATGGGGGTGGATCTTTATGGGAATGTTTGACTAGAGAACCTTAGAGGAAAGACAGTCGGTGGTCAGAGTGCTATCTATTTCTCAGCTTGATTGAATGAATTGGTTTTCAGTGCTCCATGAGAGCTGTAGCAGGCAGAACTTAAAAGTGGTGTCTTCAGAAGGGACTGCAATATTTCCTTCCACTTAAGAAGTCATTCTTCATCACAAACACTATCAATAAAAAGTTGTCACAGAAAACAACTTAAAAGGATGCACTGCATTAAATTTACATATCAATGTAATAGACATCCTGATTTCAGAGCCATAATATATGAAGGCAACTTGTGACTCAGATCGAAAGAAATGGGACATTTGAGATATGGAGCACAGGCTGTGCTATATCACTATCTAAAATCATAGATTTGTCAAGTATTATCATCTCTTGTCTCTCTTATATTTAAATGCCATGAGAACAGGTACCGTTGCTATCTTGTGCATTATTTTTTTTTTTTTTTTTTTTTGCGGTACGCGGGCCTCTCACTGTTGTGGCCTCTCCCGTCGCGGAGCACAGGCTCCGGACGTGCAGGCTCAGCGGCCATGGCTCACAGGCTCAACTGCTCCATGGCATGTGGGATCCTCCCAGACCGGGGCACGAACCCACGTCCCCTGCATCGGCAGGCGGACTCTCAACCACTGCGCCACCAGGGAAGCCCTTGTGCATTATTTTACCTTTACTGTTTTGTACATTGTTTGCTCTCCAGTGCCTTGAGCAGTGTTTAGCACCTAGAAGACATTCAACACAGCTTTATTAATTGAATACATGAATTAATGATGACAGTGTCTGTCATTTATTTGGAGAGAACAGAGTTCCATTTTTATATGGAAAACAGTAGAGCACCTGAACAGTATTGACTGAAGGGAACCCAGTACTGCTTTGGTAGCTTCAGGGTTTAGCTTTGGGAAATTAATGCCCTAAGCAAGAAGACTGTGTCGTTGTGAATGGTAGCCATAATGTTCCAACAACGTGCAGCTTCCATCTCAATTAATTTTTATATGAAGGCAACAGCAACACTGTTTATGAGTCCATGTGACTCATCACCATATATAACCACACACCACAGTAAGAAGCTGAAATTCCTGCAGTAGATAAGTAAATAGAGCAGACCAGTGACGTTTGGGTTATAACTCTGAGTATGATCTCCCTGGGGAAATCTAGGCTTAAATTCAACCATTTCATTTATTCAACAAATATTTCTTCAGTGCTTAGTATATAAATTAACTTGCTAAGTACGGAGAATATAAAATGAACAAGAAATAATTTCTGTTTATCCTACCCTACCAGATCCTGCCAAAAGCTCACCAGAGGGAGGACAAATAGATTTTTATAATAATATTTAAAATAAATATAATAAATATATTACAAACAATGTTTCATAGAACCATAGAAAGATGAGGGCTTTATCTTACATCTTTTAGGAAACAAAAGGCAAAGAAAAACTGGCCAACTTGTTTCTCAAAGAATGTTTACTCTATCTATCACCTTCCAAAAGTTAAGTCTGAGTCCATTATCTATAAGAAAACTGACTAGTGATGCTGAAGATCTCCTAGAAAAGCAAAGTATTGATAATGCATGTAACTATAAACAAAGTCAGTGTTTTTTTTCTTTTTTTTCCTGAAAAGAGTAAGACCTTGACATGATTATAAAAAACCTGCAACTTCAGAGGCAAACACTCTTCCACAGGGCACCTATGAACCAAAGCTTCTGTGCAATCATGAGAAGCAAGGAGGTGCATATTGAAATACTGCAGTATTTGAAGGATTCCCTAGGTGCACAGTTACTGAGCACCAGCCTGATATGTGTGAGAAAAAACAAGAGAAATTTGAGAGGACAAGGTACATGCAAATGTTAATCATTTCCACTAATAATTACCTTATTCTGATAGACAAATACTGCATACTTGCTTTTAGGAACTACTACATTTGCAAAGAAAAAGGTAGTTTTTGCCTGTTTCTAAATGTGGTAGAAATGGCAATGTTTTGTATTTTTTCCTTAGTTGATAGGAATTAAAGGTTTTTCAAGGTTCTAAAAGCACTTATTTCCATCTGCACTGAGTAAAGGAAAGAGATGTCAAAACAAATAAATCAAGATTAGCTTAAATGGTGAGCAATGGTGATGGGATGAATGAAGGACAACATAACTGACTAAACTCTGGACAATTTCTGTATTATTAGAGCGCTTGTTATAGAAAGCCATTAAGTGGCATGGCAATCATTTATAAGTATCCATACCTGGGAAAATCTGAAAAAGCCAATCGTCATGTTGAAGAGGAATGAAATACAGAGAATTACATGCTGTTTTGTATAATCCACCTACCCCTATCATTGTATTTCTCCTGTAGATTAGAGTATAATGTTAACCAGCAGATTTCTTTACAAAAGTTTAGATTTTCAACAATATAATTAATCATCTCTTAAAATTTCCACAAATTGTAATAAATACTCATTTTACTCTCAAAAGTGGGAGGAAGGGAAATTGGATAGGGAACAGAAGAAAACTATTGCTTCATCCCACAGCTTTCATCTCTCTAAATTGGAAACTTTCTGGGCACATATATTAAAATGTTAGGACTATATAAGCATATTTTGTGCATCCTATCTTCCTATGTTCAAATATGTAATCAAGCAAGGTTAACCCCAAGGATAAGCCTAGCCATGTTCTTTTCCCTTCTTCTCTTTCACACACAATTAAACATGCTCCACCCTCTCTATTTGTAAACTGGTTCAAGGGTTGGCTACATAATTTGTGGAGTCCAGTGCAAAATTAAAATGCAGGACTCCCTGTTCAAAAAGGAGCAAAAATACAATTAAAGGTAACAGAACATGAAGCTTTTTCTTTTCTTCCATAGTCTCTCTCTTGACTTGCCATTGTGTTTTGTATTGGTTATTTAATGTTATTTTAAGTAAAAAAAAAAATTAAAATTTTAATTATTAGTTTGAATTTTACTGCTCATATTTATATTACACAATGCCAGTTTATAACGTAGAAATAGCAACATATTTAATTTGTTAGAAATACCAAAAGTATACAATTCATACTTCATACATATGGAAATGCTGCACAAAATTTGTTCTTATATTATGTTTTGATAGGCACACATTCTATTAATCTTATTGACTTCAGCTCTCTGGTGAGTAAGGAAGTAAAAAGGAACTACAGGTTGCTCTATCTTTCCCTTTTTTTCTGTATGTCATCATTTTCAGTGTAAATGTGTAGCTCATACATGGAAGTAACACATATATGAAAAGATACTGTAGGAGTTCTTGGTTTTTCATGTTTTTTAGAATACCATTGCCTTCTATCTTCATTTGAAGCAAGTTCTTGTTCTAATAGTTAAGTGTGACCTCTCAGGTCTGGTGTGCTCTGCTTATTCTGTTGTAGATGTAACACAGGTATCTTGTGCTAACTTTGAGTCTTATGGAACTCACGTGCATTGTGTGTCCACCAGAATTCTGTGTCATGAAGTATTGCAGATGGCGTAAGCAGGAACAGAGATGCACATGTGCAGTGTGCATATCTTTTCTGGTAACGTGCGTGCTCCCTTGTCCCATCAGTTTTCACTAGCAAAGCACAAGTTCAAAGACAAAATTATTAGGAATTTGAAGAAGGCAGCAACAGAGCATTAAAGCATGCTCAGTCCCTTCAGAGAATGAGGCTCTTTGTGATTGCCCAGGTCACACACTATGAAGCTAGCCCTGACTGGTTGTGTGTGTGTGTGTGTGTGTGTGTATTTATATGTGTATATTTATATATTTTAACATGTCTTTATTTTTATTATCATTATTATTTTTTGGCTGCGCCACGCCCCATTCAGAGATCTTATTTCTCCAACCAGGGATTGAACCCGTGCCCCCTGCAGTGGAACCACGGAGTCCTAACCACTGGACTGCCAGGGAAATCCCATGTATATTATTTTTACTTCGGGAAAATTAGAGGCTCTGTTTATGTCTTGAGCCCACATCAGTCATATCTTGTCTTGTTATTGTAACATATGTAATCTCAACATTGTACTGTGTGTATCTTTAAGGAAGAGGGGTGGCTACACAGCTATTGTTCCCTGAACCATATACCAAATAATAAGATCCAGTCCTCCACCATTAATACCATCTGATAACTAAATATTTATAACTACTGTAGTTATAAATAAATAACTCCAATGACTTGTTAGATAAGACATAAGCCTCAGAATAATGACCACAAGAGATCACAGCCCATCTGATAAATGAACCAGCCTGTGCCAAAGCTTTCCAACAGGTGAACTCAAGGGCATAGAAAGGGGCCCAGTGTGGGTAATAGGATCTAGACTATCCTTGGCTATTTGAATATAGCCAGCTTTCACATATATGCCACAGAGATCTTATATTCACCCAGATCTCTCTCCTGTTGAACTGCTTTTTCTGATCTTTTTTGGTCGTCTTGTCCTGGTTCTTTTCTATCCCAGTATTTCATTTTGCCTTGCTGCTGTTATTTGTGTCCATCTCTCCTTGTTTTATAATCACAGTGACCTTTTGCCAGTTATCTCGGCCCTATCCACTGAGGCTCTGAATGTTCTCTTTGCATGTTGTAGACTCTCAAGAGAGGTACGGTGAGAATTTGACTGAAGTGTATGTCTGTGGTAGAGAGGTTGAAGAAATAGAGTTAAGTGAAATAAAGAGTTGAGGATAGCAAAAATAAGTAGGGGGATGAGGGATCATGATGAGGTTGATATTAAAGAATTGGTAAAGGGGAAAGACAAGAAGTCGTGCTCAAAGGGGGAAAATAAGTTTGAGATTATAGAGCTTGTAATGAAGATGAGGTTGAAGATGTGACAACGTGGGTGGGTTGGCTGACCTGGATTGAAAGGGTAAAGCTAAGTAGGGCAAAGAACTTTTATTTTCTTTGATTATTAGAGCATAGAGAATGCTTGTCAGAAGTTTTAATAATCACTGCAAGGTTCTTTAAATCTTGAAATGTTTTTCTTCAAGCATTCAATAGGCAAGTTTGTGCTTAAAAGCCACCCCATTAAGAGAGCTATTATCTTACCTTCTCAATGTCCTAATCACTCATAAATTGAATTAAAAGCACCGGATTCCAGATTTTCCTTTGGATTAATCATAATTACCCAGCAAGTAGTTTTCAAAAATCATTAGGCTGCAAAAACAGTATTTGGTTTGTACAGTTTACTTTAATTTCATCCACATTTATTAGTCAGCTGTGTTCCCTGCTGATCCCCTTTTGTATTTTAGAGCAAGCTTGTGTAATTAGACTTACAGAGCAAGAACATCTTGTAGCATACACTGTGTCCATGTCTTTGTGTCATCAAAATAACTGTTTGAAAGTACAAAAAATTCACTCAACTCCTGTTTGAACTTTAAGGTTTTAAAAAGTATCAATTTTCTTGATTGTTCTAATAAATGAATTATTTTACTTATGGTTTTCCCTAGAAGTTTTCTACAAAGACTAATCAGAAAGTAAATATTATGAATGGAGTAATTTGTCTTAACTGGGTTGATCTGGTGCTGTTTCATTAGTAACATTAATTTCTTTGGGGGACACATTTTCTCCCTGAAGGATCAGTTCAGAGAAAATAAAGATGTTTGCCAAATACATATTAAAAGTTAACGTACAGGCCTTCCCTGGTGGCGCAGTGGTTGAGAGTCTGCCTGCCGATGCAGGGGATACAGGTTCGTGCCCCGGTCCGGGAAGATCCCACATGCTGCGGAGCGGCTGGGCCCGTGAGCCATGGCTGCTGAGCCTGCGCGTCCGGAGCCTGTGCTCCGCAATGGGAGAGGCCACAACAGTGAGAAAAAAAAGTTAACATACAATTTTACTCTAATGAGTTCCATAGAAAATGCATATTCTTACAAGATATATTCATTATATATTGAATAGAGGAATGCCATTTTGAAAAGTAGCACTATATTTGTACCACTAAAATTTTTAATATCTGGGCGTATTTGAGAAGTAACATTAAAGATATTTTCTAATTTTTAATCCTTTATATTTTTTAGCACTTTAAAATAATATGTCCACTTAAGGTATTTCATTTCAACTTTGCGACAACCCTAAAATATAGATACTGTTTTCAATCATAGGTGAATAAACTGCTTAGAGTAGAGAAATAACTTCACTTAAAATAGTTTAAAACAGGCTTAAAGTATTTTATTTCATGAAATGGATTTGTGGGGGAGGGATACTGGACTGTAGATATAAATTTAGGAATTAGCAGGATATAGATGATATAAAATCATGAGACAAGAGGCAGAGCCCAAAAATTACACCCAGGAGAACTCCAAAAATTAGAATTTGAGAAGATGAGAATCTGGCAGAGTAAAATGCTAAGTCAAGGAACCGTTACGAGAAGGAGACCATGATCAACTGTGTCAAATGCTGCTGCTAAAACAAATAAGAAGATGACCCAAAGAACAACCACAGTATTTAGCAACAATGGAAATAACTGCCAAGTTTGTCAACTATTGTTTCAGTGGAAAGCAAAGATGAAAGCCTGATTGGATTCAAGAGAGGATGAGAGAAGTAGAACAGAGATGATAAAAACTTTTAGAATATTTTTTTGCTAAACGAGGAGCACAGACACTGGATGTTATCTGAAGGAGAATATGAATATCAGAAGAGGGTTTTTGTTTTGTGTTGATATGGGAGATATTTCAGAATGTTTATCTGGTGGAAATGATCCCAGACAGAGGGAAGCATTTATGATTAAGAAGAGAGAGAGGATGGGTAGGATGAAGGAAGATGTGGTGGTAAAATGTAGCATAATGGTGTGTCAGAGGTACTGAAGTGTTCTTTGAGTCTAGTAGTTCCCTTGGTCACCTGGGCTTACCCTTCAACTGATGAAGTAATGGCACATGGGAAAGTGTATTATGAAAAGCAGGAGCAACACAATTCCCAGGAGACTATATTCAATAGACCACAATCATATTCTGAAGTGACATTGACATTTTGCCACAGATACGCACGAGGAGGCAGCATGACCTGGTATATTAAGTCATCTATATCTGCAGTACTCCCCCTCCCAGACCGATCCTGGGTGACGGTGGAGCCGAGGAGACCTTATGTGTGGCCACTATTCTCTGCCTAGAAGTGAGGCGATATATTTTCATATTATTCGAAGACAAGTGATATAGGAGCTGGCTATACACCTTATCCTTTACTTTCTCTTAGAATGGGTTTAGTTTTTCTAAGGTGGTTAAGGCAGAAATAAAACACACAGAGTTAAATTCCATTTATCCAACCTGGCTGAATATTGATACCTTGCCCTATTTTTATGTCATCCATGCAGAACAGGAGATTCTAGATGCTCTGCTGGGTGATTGACAGAGTGTTGCTCAAGCCAGATGCACCTTGATGTACTCAGACATGCTTAGGATCATCTGAAAAAAACATTAGGCATCCAGGTGTAATGATGAGGAAGAGGGAGAATGGGGAGAAAAGAGAAGAGGAGGAGTGGAGGACAAGAGGGAGGGAAGGGCTTCCCTGGTGGCGCAGCGGTTGGGAGTCCGCCTGCCGATGCAGGGGCCACAGGTTCGAGCCCTGGTCTGGGAGGATCCCACATGCCGCGGAGCAACTAGGCCCGTGAGCCACAACTGCTGAGCCTGTGCGTCTGGAGCCTGCGCTCCGCAACAAGAGAGGCCGCGATAGTGAGAGGCCCGCGCACTGCGATGAAGAGTGGCCCCTGCTTGCCACGACTAGAGAAAGCCCTCGCACAGAAACGAAGACGCAACACAGCAAAAGTAAATAAATAAATTAATAAACTCCTACCCCCAACATCTAAGAAAAAAAAAAGAACCGATATATTAAAGGCTATTCACAATGAACATTAAAAAAAAAAAAAAAGAAGAGGGAGGGGCAGGAGGCAGAGAGAGGAGGGAAAGGGAAAGGAAGAGAAGGAAAAACCCCAAAGCTCAACATGACCTCTTGTCCTCCAAGGAGCCTGTGATAAGGAACCAAAGGGAACACTTACAGCATACGTGTTGAGACTATAATATCTATGGAAAAAGAGAAACTCCCTTTTTCTCTGCTCAGGTTTTCTTCTTTACACTGAGTACCAGGGCTTCTGTGAGTGGAGGTCTGGTGAACTCCTGATGAAAGGTACTGACAGAGGTCAGAGAGTAATCTTGTTCAGAAAGAACAAGACTCTACTTACCAGATAGGATAGGTAGTAATTCTAGGCTTCCCCATCCGAAAACATTTTAGGCTGGATAGCCTATTAGCCTGTGATTTCATGCAGATGGGGTGTCACATTTGAGCAGGCTTCGCAAGGGGAAGGAAGGGATAGGTTGTATTTGTAGCAGAAACCAGGGGTACAGAAGAGGAATATTCTTTTTGTTTTTGTTTTGTTTATGAAGAGGGTAGAAGAACACCGGGAGATGGAGATAGAGACAGTAGGAAGTGAGGGTCAGAGGCTCGGTGACAGAATGATGAATAGGAAAGGAGAAGGAAGGATAAATATCATAGTGTTGCTAAGGAAGGGTGGATAATCATGGTGATAGTGATACTAGCTCACGTAATGAATGCTTCCTATATTGGTTTGCATGTATTATTGTGATCTTTACAAAAACGGAGTAAGCAAGATATTGTGATCTCTGTTGTGTAGAGTAAAGGAATGGGGCTGAGAGAGGTTAAGTACTTTGCTCAAGGTTAAGTAATTAGCCCAGCTAGTGACATAGCTGGGCCTTGGGTGGTTGTCTAATTCCAAACCTGTGATCTAAACTGCTGCTTTCAAGGTTGGAAGGCAGGAAAATAGTCATACCATTAGCAGAGACAGGAAAACGGAGAACTACTGCGTGAGTGGAGGGTAAGAAGGGATGAGAATAGAGACTGAGGTTGATTGTTTTTATTACCATAGTGATGCATGCACATTTTACAGATCATTACTGCCTTCATATCACAACTAAGATTACTTCGAGTGGGTGTTTGCAAGTATTCTTTAATTAATTAATTTTTGCCTAGAATACATATTTTATTTTTAACTTTTTATTTTATATTGGAGTATAGTTGATTAACAGTGTCGTGTTGGTTTCAGGTGTACAGCAAAATGATTCAGTTATACATATACATGTATCTATTCTTTTTCAAATTCTTTTCCATTTAGGTTGTTACATAATATTGAGCAGAGTTCCCTGTGCTATACAGTAGTTCCTTGTTGGTTGCAAGTTTTTTTTTTTGTGTGTGTGTGTTACGCGGGCCTCTCACTGTCTTGGCCTCTCCCCTTGCGGAGCACAGGCTCCAGACGCGCAGGCTCAGCGGCCATGGCTCACGGGCCGAGGCGCTCCATGGCATGTGGGATCTTCCCGGACCGGGGCACGAACCCGTGTCCCCTGCATCGGCAGGCGGACTCTCAACCACTGCGCCACCAGGGAAGCCCCCGCAAGTATTCTTTATGCATAAAAAATAACCAGTGATCCTTCCAAGAAAAATTAAGCATCAAACCTAAAAATTCTTCAGCTAAACCTATTCTTATTTATTTCTCTAAACATAAATTAGTGGCCTGCCACAGCTGACATCTGTAGAAAATCACTAGGACAATATGTCTCTTCCTCAGTATGATTTAGCAGTATTTGCTACTTTTCACAACACATTGGGGAAATATGTTTTTCCACATGGCATATTTTTACTTTGATGCTTATTTTTATAGTAGATTGTTTTGCTCTCCACCTAACCCATTGTTCTTTTCCTTCAATTTTTCTTCCAAATAAACAATATTGCTTTTCTGAAGTAGTAGTATTTTCAAATCCAAAACTAACTTCCCGTGTGCCTTGCGGTACCTTTTAAAATATGCCTCCTTTGAGATACTTTCAGTGGATGCATGTTTGGTCATTCACTTCTTTATTTGTCTTCTGACTCTGTCACTGAGATGGACAGAAAAAACTGTGCTGATCATAGTCATGTTTAGGCAATTTAAGAAAAAATAAAAATAATACAGAAGCATGTCGAAAAGTTGAATCAGCAATGAGTATAATAGTCTGAGTGAACTATTGTGAGATAAAGGCATACATTTCTCCAAGTAAAATTTCTGTGACATCATACAGAATGAAAAATAAAATACAGTTGACCCTTGAACAAGGTAGGTGTCAGAGACTCTGATGCTCCCTGCAGTTGAAAATCCAAGTATAACCTATAGTTGGCCCTCCTTATACACATTTCTTTCCATATCCATGGTTCCACATCCATGGATTCAAACAACTGTGGATTGTGTGGTAGTGTAGTATTTACTGTTGAAAAAGATTCACTTCTAAGTAGACTCGAGTATTTATACAACCCATGTTGTTGCAGGGTCAACTGTATTTCTTTTGAACTTTTGGATTAAAATATAGCAGAGCCACCTTTGAAAATATTGTTTGAAAATAATGCCAAAAAAAGACTTGAAATCATTCATTTAGTCCCATATATACATTATTTTTTTAATCAGTACCACAATTATTATGTTTTGATTGTCATTTTAAGAGCATAGTGAGTCTATTGCAGTGACCACATTTCTGATTGTGCACAAAAATAATGAGCGACATTTTACCCTCCCTTGCTCCCCGATAGAACTATGCATCACTCCTTGAAGCATTCTTATGCTTTCTACCATTTTGTGACATGTGTCATACTTGTTATTAATTGTGCAATGCTTCCTGAGAGCAGTCTACGCATTCATGTCTAGTTCACTATTATTTATCTACCCATTGGCTAGAACATCTGAAATGTAAGTAGGTATTCAGAATATGTGTAGAATGAATTAATGAATGTGAGGCATTGGTTGAGAAGATTATATACATAAACACAGTAGCTCTGAGTGCAGATAAATATAAGATAAAAATCCTCAAGCTGTGACCTTGAAATATGTGGTTATGTTTCTCATAGAAGTTTAAACCTTAACAGGAAATGAAGTTTCCAGTCTGAATTACTTTGTGTTTATTTTCTGATGCAAAGCCTTACTAAATCTTTATATACATTTAAAACATTTGACTCATGACCAATAGTTTATGATCATTTCATATTGAAGATAGTTTATGGAATTAAAGTCGATATTTACTAATTGCATGCAATTACCAATTGCATGTATTTCTACTCTTAATAATTATAATTTAAAAATAATTTATTTTTTATTGGAGTATAGTTGCTTTACAATGTTGTGTTAGTTTCTGCTGTACAGCAAAGTGAATCAGCCACACTTATACATTTATCCCCTCTTCTTTGGATTTCCTTCCCATTTAGGACACCACAGAGCACTGAGTAGAGTTCCCTGTGCTATACAGTCTGTTTTCATTAGTTATCTATTTTATACATAGTAGTGTATATATGTCAATCCTAATCTTCCAATCCATCCCTCCCCTACTTGGTATCCATACGTTTGTTCTCTACGTCTGTGTCTCTATTTCTGTGTTGCAAATCAGTTCATCTATACCATTTTTCTAGATTCCACATATATGAGTTAATATACAGTATTTGTTTTTCTCTTTCTGACTTACTTCACTCTGTATGACACCTCTAGGTCCATCTGCATCTTTGCAAATGACCCAGCCTCATTCCTTTTTAATGGCTGAATAATATTCCATTGTATATATGTACCATATCTCCTTTATCCATTCCTCTGTTCATGGACATTTAGGTTGCTTCCACATCCTGGCTGTTGTAAATAGTGTTGCAGTGAATATTGGGGTGCATATATCTTTTTGAATTACAGTTTTCTCTGGGTATATGCCCAGGAGTGGGATTGTTGGGTCGTATGATAGTTCTATTTTTAGTTTTTTAAGAAACCTCCATACTATAATTAAAAAATAATCTTAATGTAGCATTTCTGGGAGTTTCTTTTGCATTCACAGAAATTGTACTGTGTGTCTTTCTAGTTCTTTTTGCACAGGAAAAAGTTATATAGGAAAAAATCAAAATATATCTACATATTCATGTGATTAGTCCATGATAGAGTTATTATTATTCATTTTATATCTTGCTTAATAAATATAAACAAGTATGCTTAAGAAACACGCCTCGTGTTTTCTGCATAGACCTTAGTCCCTCTAAACTGCATATAATCTCAACCCAAGTTAGAATGTTCAATACCTGTAATTAAACACTGAATTTGCATGTATTAAATCTTTTCTCCAATCCCCCTTCCCTGTTGCAAAGGTCTGTTTCAGACTGGAAATTATCAGGAAAAAGGGAGCAGGGATGATCAGTGAGACAGGTTTCTCCTTCTAACAATTGCTGTTTTGACCTCAATAAGGGGAAGGAAGATTTGTTCGGGGACTAGGACAAGAATGACTTTCATTTGGTGTGATCTGGTAATAAGCGCTGTCCTGCACCATGGCTTGCACAATGGGGTATGCTTTTGGGTTCCTCCCAGGTTTGTTTCTGGTCCCCCTTTTCTGTGGAGGAAACCTCTCTATTGAGAAAGGTCCCTTAGATGACTTCTTTGACCTCTGAGCATCCACTGCTACAACTCTGGCCTCTTTCTGCAGAGGTCTCTGGTCCCTCCAGACAGCCTTATAGGGACAGACCCAAGATGACTCCTTGCCTGCTCTTTTCCTGGTATGGCCTTCACTTGTCTGTAGGTAACACTTTTTTTTGGATCTCGTGACCTATCACACTCTGAAGTGCAAGCTGATCCTTCTAAAGTCTCACTCTCCTGGCTTCATCCTTTAAGCAAAGATGGAGCACATCTCTTATAGGGAGGAGCCAGATCCCATTTATAGTTTAGACTTCTCAAGCTTGAGCCAAGTACCAGCCCTCTCTGTATCCAACAATTTCAGCAAACATGTTTCAAAAACAATTTTCCTAGGTAGGGGACTTGAAGCCCTATCTCCTCTTACTAGTGCTAGGAGTTAGAAGTAGGATTTCATGACTTTTAAGCAGCCTTCCCTTCTCTCCTCTTTAATAAATATCTTTGATCTGGGTCAGGGTCCCAAGGACCACAGAATAGGTTCTCTTGCATTCCTATTTTAAAATCCCTTTGGGTGGGCAGTAAGGTGAGTCTGACCCATACTCATTAATGGAGCCTCAGCTGAAACTGAGAACCAAGTACATTCTAATATCTTGTTACACCAATAATTGAAAGTATGAGGAATGAGGAACAACTAGGTTGAACCATATAAAAGTGTTGATATTGTATTATTTTGATCTACACAAAGAATAATTTTATCAATCTAATATTATACTCTTTTAAATCTGCAGTTGTATAATTTACTAAATTATAAGGGTCTATCATTCCTTATCTGAAATCTTTGGGCTCAGATGGGTTTCAGAATTCAGAAGATTTTTAGATCTTTGACTTAGATTTTTTAATGTAATCCAGCACATATTCTATATATTACATTTCTTCCCAGTGGGTCTGGATTACGAAGCTCTCTGAGTTATGTATTGGGAGTGTTTGGCTGTGGAAAAATCTGTTTTATTTATAATGGCAACTGTGGTTTCAGGCTTACAATTTGCATTTCCTAGAGACATTTCAGTCGTCTGATGAGAAGTCTAGGGAATATGTGAACTATAGGCAGAGGATATAGCATATTCTGCTCAAGGTATTTTTAAAGCTCAGCACTATGATGACATCATCATAAGACCTCTGTCATGAATTCATTTCATTTCACACTGTCTTAACAACCTATTTCACCCTCCAATGTGTGAACACACTAGTTTATAAAATCATAACAAACAAATTGATTACATTTTAGAGGTTTAATATTGAAAATAAAATGAAACAAGCAGGGATATATCATAGTTCTCAATTTGCCCCTCATTCATTTGCTACTAGGAATATGATCAATATATAATAGTCAAAACTATTTGAATTTCTGGCTGCTATACCTAGATTTTCCTCTTGTGCTAGTTTAGACTTTAATTCTTTATCAAGAATTATTCTATAAGAGCACACACAGAGAATATGTATATTGTTAAGTTGTGGGTGATAAGAATTTTTTTCCGAGGTAATGTTTACCTACATGTGGCTTTCATTTAAGGCTTTGATTTTAGAAAATGACCCTTGCCTCTACCTAAGAGTTGGCATCACCCTGACAGGCCCCCTAAGTGCAATGATATAATCAATGATCAGTGTGGACTTGAATGGCAATTCCTCTTTGTTAAGTGTACATAAGCAGCTGCTCCTCACAGGCATGTGGCTTCTCCTTCTAGGTGTGCTGTAAGCAGGGACATCCATTCGGCTGTATGTCATTACACTTGGTATTGTAGGACCTCATTTATCCTGCTTTCTATAAATGGAAACTGTATAAACTTTGGGAACTGCTTAATAGGAGAGGTGTGATATGAACAAAAGAAAACTGTCATCAGGCATTCAGGAAGCCTGTTCCATGTGCCTGCCACTATTATTAATGCCATCTTAGGCAAATCACTTCAAGTCTGCCTTTTTTCCTGAAAAGGCATAATGCCATGTATGTGATTCACAATAAATATTACATGAAAACGAATGAACATACTTTGCTGCTTCCATTTTGTTTTTTGGTCATGTCTGCATTAGGATGGCTATATGGATTCCTTTAATCTTTTCTATTTTTGTTCTATAATTTATGTCACCATTAGTTCCCTTATGTAATTTTATGTAGATATACAGTGATACACACACTCACAACGAAAAGTACTCCAATCACAAAGATACACAGGTGGATAAAATTTTACTAACTGAATACAGCATTTAGAAGCATCTGGATCAAGAAACAGGCCATCAGTAGCATCCTAGAAACTTCCTCCTGTCCCCTCTAGTTCCTGCCTTCCCTGAGAGCAACTCATATGTTGACTTCTAACATCTCAGGTTAGTTTTGCCTGTTTTTAATTCGATAACAGAAGAATGCATCAGATAACGCACCAGGTTCTGTTTAGTATTGGCTTCTTCCCCTCGACAGAATACTTGTGAGATTCACCTTGTTATGCATGTAGTGTTTACCCTTTTTACTGTTACTGGACATTTGAGTACTTTTCAGTTTTTTGCCCACTACCAAGAATATTGCTCTGAATTTTCTTGTACATACTTTTTGTGAACATATGTATGCATTTCTTTTTTGGTGAATGTCTAGGAATGCTATTGTTGGGTCAAAGGAGATGCATATATTCTACAGTTTAGGGGAAAAATTGTTTTATTTAGTTTTCTTCTGCCAATCAACAGTGATTTGTCATTTTAACTGTATTCCGATTTCCTTTTGGAGAAAGATCCACCATCAGTACATAGTTTTTTTTTGAATGCAATAAATCAAGTTTTCCTACTCCAGAAACAGAAGGGGTCTTTGGGGGCTTTTTTACTAGGACTTAACTGGAATTCTCCTTTCTCTAGGAAAAAGATAGAGGTCTATAATCTAAGCTTATTCAGCCAGATTCTCTCTCTCTTTTGGGGGGTGGAGTGGATTTGAAACTTGAGCAGAGTAATTCAAAACAGAACAAATGATTGGCATTTGATCCTAGTAGCAGCAGTGGTGACTTGGAAGGTCTGGTAGGATTTGTAGTTGCCTGTTTCTTGTCAGTTTTAAATCTGGTTGTTTACCTTCCCCAGATCTTGTGAGCTCTTGTATCTTCTTCCAACACATTCCTTTTTTCATTAGAATGTCCACGTTGGTTTCTGTTGCTTGCAACCAAAGAAACCTGTGTCATATATAAACTCATATACCACACATTAGTAACAACTTTTACAGTGCTATAAATAATGTTTCATCTTACTATGTTGAGTGTGGTAGATTTCAAAGTAAACTTGGCAGCTTCATACAGATGAAGACATCCATAAAAAATATGTATTTATGGTTTCTGGACATAGTGGAAATGCTTCCTACAAATGAGGCCTAGGGGAAAATGGTAAAGATTAAATCCCTATTCTTAGCCACATGGGAGAGGTGGATAATCAAAGAGAGGGAATTTGGTGGTACAGGAAATTTTGTCTTCTATAGTTGGCGTTTACTGACTGTAATCATAACTACGTTATTTTTAATGTTATGTTTCAGAGTAAGTGCATTAAATGGTAGTGTTCACAGTATCACTTCTTTATCAGGAGTGATGAAAAGAGGTAAATAAGGGTCATTTGCCATGAAATTTAATAGAAAAATTCCTGTCAAGTATTCTGAGATGTCTTTCACTTGTCCAAATTATGTTAAATTTGCTTATTTAACATTGTGTATTTCACCTAGTTCTTAAATTTTAACCTTGTCTGCTAAAATTTGAAGCTTATGTTCTTTTTTTTTTTTTTTTCCATTTCAACTCTACACAAAGAGGCATTGTGAGACTCTGAGGATTTTATGTTACAGTTGTTTGTAAACTTTAGCATCTTTGGAGTATGCATTTTTGGATTTGAGTAAAGGTTGCTTCAATTTATAACTGTTGAATATCAGGTATCAGTCCTAAACTAAAAGGGAACTTCAGATCACATTTCATAGGATTATGTGAAGAGAGATGATGACTGCTTGAGACACCTTAGCTTCAGTCATTTCTCCGCTGACTGCCCATGCCATCAACTGTCACCCTTCTCCTGCCCTGCGTTTCCCAATTACATCTCAGCACACAAAGAAAAGAACTTAGTTGAAAAATCCTAGGGATATTTTCTAGAAAAGTTGTGTCCTGGCGCTGTTATATTAGGCCTGGAGTTCCAGGCCAGCAGGATAAATCAGAGTTGAGCTATAGGAGGCAACATAAGCAAAGGCTGAAAACAGAGATAATGGAGAAAAAGCCTGCTAGACTCCAAATTCTGAGATCATTCATTAGCTTTGTGTTCTTAGGCAAATTACTTAACCCGTTAAGATTTGGTTCCTAATCAGTAAAATGGGAACTAGAATTGTGTCTACTTAAATCAGAAAACATCTGTAAAGCACTTAGCCCAAGTTACATTGGCTATTAAGCATTATTACAGGTTCCCCCCTTGCAGTTTTGAGATGCCTCAAAGAATGTGGACTACTGATTACAAAATGTGAAACCTCAACTATCAGGCAAGATTTTCCTGTTACTCTTTCATAAAGCCACTTATACATATTTTTTAATATACTTATCACAATGTTTATATTCATAATGTGGTGAGGGTTGTTTTGATGTCTGTTTTCCTAAGATTTAAGTTTCATTAGGGCAGAGATTATGTGTGGGTTTTTTTTTTTTTTTTGATAATGAATGTGTGCTTAATACCTAGACAAATATCTGGCATGTATCAAGTGCCAAATCAACATCTGTAGAATGAATGCATGGATGAACCAATGGATGGATGGGCTGAAAACACTCATCCATGGGAGATATAGACATACTAAAAGGCCATGAAAACTGAAGAGGATTAATTTATTTACACATCAGACTCTAATTTTGCTCACATGGTATCCTCAGTGCCTGTAACTGATCCTCACACACAAATGTGATTGAATAAATGTTGAATTTAACGATATGAAATCACCAATATTCAACTACTTCTGCACTACAAAAATGACAATTTCATATAGTTCAACATGATCTTTGTAGAAGATATTAGTAAATAAATGTTTCAATCCTTGAGTAATTCTCCTTCATGGCTTTAATTTAAAATACATATTTACTTGTATTTGTGTATCTTAATTGTGTATCGCAAACAATTGGGAGCCATACAGTAAACATTAGAGTGCCATCCCATATTTTTAATCTTAAAATTTCTAGTACTAAATACTGAAACTTGGTATTTTAAATAAAGCTTTATAGTTCTTTCTAAATTCTTCAGATACTTACCAAATACGAGAATTACTATTCTTAATTTTGTCATTTGTGCATCATCCAAACAGAGTTAAGCCTGCTTAAGATGGTCTTCTTAAGGAGTACTTACTTTTTGTTATTATATTTTACTTCAGGTTAAAATATTTGGGAACAGCTAATCTAACTCATGGAGATTTGTATAGCAATACCTGGAGAGTATTTTTTTCTTCTTAGATTTAGGATTTATTGAAGATGACAAAAAGATTTGTTGGCAATGACTGAACCCATTAAGGAATAAGAAATAAGCATATTTTCTACTCAGGTATCATGATGAATAACTAGGCGTCTATAGATTGGGATTTTGAAATCAACTTCTAGTTTCCTCTCACCTGGAAAGTACTTATAATTATTAACCTCAGAACCAAGGGACTGGTCCCAATTCTGGTATGATTGAGATTATTCTTCTGAATTCTACTTTTTCCTCTTCTGAATCTCACAACTATGATTTTCTGGACTGGGATATCTGCTTTTGAATTTGGTCCATTATTAATAATCATGTTTAAATTTTGTATTATTCTTATGTATTTAATAAAAATACACATTAATAAAATAATGAGACATTAGTTGTAATTTATAAAAAAGACTTTGTGTCCCTCCTATCAATATGCATATCACAACGGCTGGGAGCTTATTTTTTTAAATGTTTACTTTATATGTGTTTATATATGTATTTATTTTTAATGAATGGTAATGGCTGTGGCTTCCTGGATGTGTATGTCTGTCTCTCTCCTTGACATAACTGTGCATGTCTGTGTTCTTTCTTCTCACTAACAAACAACTTTACTTCTTTATACTTCTGCCATGATGAGTGAGAAGAAACACTGGTTCAGCTGGAATTCAGAATCAGGTTCACTGACGCTAAATTCCAAGTTTTATTTTTTTGGAATTGCAAACATATTCTAAGCAGTCTGGTGAACAACTTAGTATTTTTGAAAGAACTGTGTTCCAGCTATGTCATCTATGAAGACCTAGTCCATGCTAAAATCTCTCTAAACAAATGACTCCACAACTTAAAGTTAGTCTTGTGTTTAACTATCCTCATTGTCAAAATATTTCACTATATGACCATCTTGTGCTATTTCTTTATCTTTTATTTTGTTCATTCTGCAATCTACTTTAGGAACAATTTTTCATGATTCTCTGATGTATTATGAAGTCTTTTTAATGTCTTAAACTCTTATTCTAGATCTTTCCTGTGACTCCTTACTAACCCTTGTATGTTTTTCTTTGCTTAGGTAATTTAGAAAGCTTCACTTTACATCTGCACTGCTATTCTAAATACTGTAAAAGCACCTCCATAACTCATTAGCTTTAAAAGCTGAATCACACTATTGATTTATATTTATTTAGCATGTAAATCAGCATGACCTTCCATACATCAGTTTCATTTGGGGAGATTTACAACACACTGTTCTTATTTATTTGCTTGGGTATTGTATTTGATATGCATTCAGTTTCATTTCTGCTGTCTACTTGTGTGTTGTTTGCTAATCCAGTTAAAGTACCAAATGCCTGCATTTTCACACTGTAATTTAGCACTATGAAAGTATTAAATCTTAGTGTAAAATATAAGGTGAATTTTATTCTTGCTTTTCACTCTTAAAGCTTACATTACTTTTTTGACCTTCAAATTTATAAATATATAAACAGTTTTAAAATTTAGAGACAAGCATCAGCGGGTAGTGAAAGTTTTTTTCAAACTTTCAAGTAATATGCTCACTTAAACATGAAAAAAATGCCCCTTTATGACCTTGTTCTGACTGAATGTTTCAGATCTATCCAATAAGACAGTGTTGTTGAACTTTAAGAGTGGCAATAGAAATATATTTTGGAAGACTGCATTTTTAATTTAGTAAATAACCTATAACTATTTTATTTGTTTCACTTCTAGTTTAGAGTTTAAGTCAAGGAGTATAACACAACATAATAGCGCATACTAGATTTTAGGAGGAACTAGCTAGTTGCTTGAGAATAACTGCCCTCTCATAAAATATTTTGAAAAAAACAAATGAAATCCATTTTAATAGAAAAATCCTCTTGATTTTTAATCATGTAAATTATTTACTGTATTCAATAAAGAGCATTCGTTTCAGAGATATGTAGAGGGATAAAATTTATGTAAAGGAGAAAAGAATCCTCTGAAAAATAAAAATAAAATAGATGAAGAAACATTAACATAGATGCTGACATTAGTTTGAATTTAGTTGTTTTTCTATCTCGGACTAAATTTTCCAAAGAGCATAATATAAAATTATGCTAAGAAGTATGTCATATTGACCTATCAGAATAAATACACAAACTTGTAATGAAACATAGTCAGAAACAGAGCCAGAAATATGATTTACAAAGTTTGTAGCAGAGAGATAAAGGTGCTAGATTTAAGATGTACAAAGATCTGGCAAATGGCAGGCAGTGGTGTTTGACTATCAAGTAAGTATTTGGTAGATAAAGGAAAGTAGCCAAGTCCTGGGAGGGCTCCTGAATAAAGAGAAGTTGGCAGATCTCTGAGGTAGAAAGGTAAGCAGAATTCAGAATCTGAGGATCAGATATTCAGAACCTAATATCATAACCAAGTAACACTGGCAAGTTTTAATCCTAGAACTCCTGATCTTTTTTTTCAATCCTTGCCTGCCACACATGTTCACAAAATAATTTATAGTGAGGAGGAAGCCAGTGTCCCCAGAAATATTTTACCTTAAGTCAGGGACAAAGCGGTCAGGACCTTCTGAAATATATGTGTAATAATACCTGACATTTTTTGAGTGCAAGTTGGGGACCAGGTACTATATGTAGGTACCTTATATGCATTATATCTCTTAATCCTTTGTATTAGGGGAATGTTCTCCATTGTACAGATGAAGAAACAGACACAAAGAGGTTAAATCATTTGTTTAAGGTCACACAACTAATAATGAGTTAAGTCTGTATTGGAGGTCAGGTAGTTTGACTCAAAACTACAATGAAATACTATTCTAGAACAAGGGCAGGTGAGACCCTAGGGTGAATGTCATTATATTTGAATGGGGTTCATCTTTGAATATCATGCTAAAGTAGTGAGACTAAAGAAACTCTAGACAACTCCTATATTTGAAATTCATAGTTAATGATAAAAATACTAAAGAACATTTTACTTAAGCCACAAAGGATGCACTACTTATGACGCATGAGAATAGGTAATAGAATCTTAAATAGAATAAGTTTGAATTGTTGAATTTTGTAATGGATTTATCTAAATTCATTTGTTTTATCATCATTTGTTCATTCAATACATAATTATTTTGCTCTCACTGTGTGCCAAGTACTGTGTTAGGGATAAGGGAATTAGCAAGACAGAGAGTAAGTCCTTATGAGTCTATAGTCCACTGGAGGAGTTAGTCAATAAATAAGCAAATATGTAAATATGTATTCTATTATAATATTTCTTGGAGATAAGTGTTATGAAGAAAAATAAAGCAGATTAAAGGTAGAGAATAAAAGGGGAAGGTTATTTTAGAAAGGATGTTCATGAAAGGATTCTCTGGGGAGGTAAATTTGACAAAAGACCTTAATAAAGTGAATGAACAAGTCTTCTCAGTATAAGGAAGAAAGGAATTAAAGAAGAGGAAATAAGTGTAAATATGTTGAGTTCAGAAAATAGGGGAGGGGCATTAGGAGATAAGGTTAAAGAGACAGGTAAAAGAGAGGTCATAGAGAATATACTAGACCATAACGTAAGGTCCCCAAGGTGAACCAGATGGGAAGCCTTTGGGAGTTTTTGACATAAGAAGTGTCATAGTCAGATTTTTAAAAGATTGATATACCTCCAGCTACTGTGGAAGGTAATATCTTAGAATAAGGTGCTAGCAGTGAAGGTTAAAAAAAAAAAGTAGTCAGATACAGGTATATTCTAAAGACTGAGCACACTGTAATTGTTCATGATTTAGGATTTGAATTTTGGATGTAAAAAACAAAAATACTCCAGAGTTTTTGGCCAGAGCAACTTGTGGTGCCAGGTTTGAAGGGATAGAAATAATCAAATATCTATTTTAGAAACGTTAAGTGTGAGACGTCTATTAAAGATCCAAGTGAGGAGAGAGATTTGGCAGTTAGATGAACAGTCAAGAGATAGTGGGGGCATTCTAAGATGAGGATATAAATTTAGGAGTTATCAAATTATATAGATGGTTTCTAAAGCCCTAAGACTGGATGACATTACCTAAGAAGTGAGGGTGGATAGAGAAAGCAGAGGCAAAGATTGAGTTCTAGGTCATTCCAGTACTTAATAGTCAGGAAGAGGAAGAAAATATAGAAAATGAGTCTGAACAGAAACAGTAAAATAAAAACCAGGATTATGTAGTGTCTTGTAATTGAAGACAAGAAAATGTTTCAAGAAGGAGGAAATATCTAGTCAAAAGCTGCTGAAACGTTGAGTAAAATTAAAACTACATATAGACCATATAACCATGGAATTTACCAACTTGGAGACTGTCATTATCCTTGAATAAAACAATCTCAATGGAATGGTTGTGATCAAAGCCCTAAGAGATCAAAAGGAGGCAGCAAACATAAATAAACCCTTTGAGAAAGTTTGCCAAGATGCAAGCAGAGAATTTAAGCAGTGACTAAATGGCACATAGGTATAGTTTTCTTTTTTCTTTAGTGAAAGTTATTATAGAACATTGCTGTGTAAATAGAAACCATCCAGTAATCTGAGAAAAAATAAAATTTATGTTTGAGAGAGACGTCATAACTAAAGGAACAAAGTCCTTGAGATGGAGACAAGTTTGAAATGCATATAAGTGAATGGGTTGACCTTAGATATAGATGTAGAGATTTGTCATCCAGTGTAACAAAAAGGATCTTCAGGATTCATCAATAGAGACATAGGCATGGGAGGAGGAGATGGTCTGTTTTGGTTGCTTCAGTTTGTTCAGTGAACTAAGAATGTGGTTTTCACCTGAGAGTAGGGAGGAGAAGTGGGTGCTGAAAATTTGAGGAGATGCGAAGTGGTATGAGATAATCTTCGTAATTGGGAGAGTGAACTCACTGGGGATGTATATTAGAATTCCAGAGCACTACTGAGGTCCAGAGTGAGATAAATGGTCCCGAATGTAATGTGAGACTAGCCCACGTGATTGTGTGTGCTTTCTACAGTCATGTTGAGCAGCGTGGGTACAGGTATGGTATGATAAGAAAGTTGGATTTAATTAGGATTGAGGGTTGGTTTTTTTCTTTTTCTTCAAGTAAGTACAGGTGAGGGCATAAGTACAGGAGCTCAGGTTTTGTTCAAAGACTAGATGAGCGTTGTGGACCAGGAATCTAAACTGGATATTTAAAAAAATAAGAAAATGAGGGGCTGGTTGCCAATGAAAAAGGGATAGATAAATAAATTAGTGGTCCCAGTGGGTTGAAGAGTTATTGGAGTGGGACTAATGATTAGAGTTAAGTGAGCTGGAAAGATAAGAATTTGTGTTTAGAGGTATGAACCCATCTAAGACATAAGCGCTTTGAAATAGAAGAATACTGTAAATTAGCTATTACAGGATTCTAAGTCATAAGCTGCTGGACTTGCCACTGCAGCCGCCTGCTCTGAGAGGTAACAACATTCTTCCTTCTCATATTAATAATTTAAAAAGATGAACGTGCAATTCACATGTCATATGAACCTTGTTTTTGAGATGGCATTTGTATACTCTAAAATAATGATAAAGGTAAAAATTTATACTCTCTTGTAAATGGCTCTTCATTGAGATATTCCGTATTAATGTGATTTTAAAAAATCTAGTCCATAACTCAATTTTGAATAATTTTTTACTGAAGCCATAAAGGCTTGGAGGATTAATGTGCAAAGTTGTCTTTATATATAGGACCCTGCAAAACATTGACACACATGAAGGCAATACAGTAAGAGATGATTTAACGAGTTTCTGTTAAGCCAATATCCTATCAGTGCAAAATGACTCTTAGAATCGATATGATTTCTCCTGCTTAATTTTATTTTGGTGATCTTTATAAATTAGCCTTTGGCCTTGCCTATAGCTTTTATGCATTTATAAGCTTCAAAAGTACATTTAAAAATTTTTGCTGTGACTCTTGATTTTTGCTCTAAAATGCATTCTCAGTATATGGAAATAATTGATGAAATATTAAGAAGTTATGGGAGTTTGATGAAAATGTTATGGTGTTATCACTTATTTTACCTACATGTGTATACATACATGAGCATATAAATGGTACTTTTTGCAGAAACTAAATGGCAAATTCATTGAACTTAGTTATTTTGGAAAAACACTCTAAACATTCCTTCTTGATACTAAACAAAATAGCTTAGTTTTATTTCAGAGATTTAAAAAAAATTAATGTAAATGCACATTTATTGTAAGTTCCTAAATGGCATACACTTACATCAAAATAATTTTAAATATTTAGGAATCACAACAAGTTCTTGGCACTAGTTCTTATGATTCAAAGCATATTTTTTTATACAAATAACATATCCGATGTTTTTATATGACTGCTTTCCTAGCAATCATATGGTTGGATATGGTTTATCAAGTAAGCAAATCTTAACATTGCCAACCAGTACTTTGTGAATGCCTTTTGACTTCAGTGAATTGTAAGATGGTTTCTAGAATATATATATATATATATATATATACACACACACACATATATATGTAATATATACATACACATATATACACACACACATATATATATACACAAATTAATCTTTTTTTTCCTGACATTATCAATGATAGTTTCACTTATATGAAAGTTTAAACCCAAAATGGGAAATCTGGGGAATTTGCTAGAAAAATATTGGTGTAGAAGCCCAGGTTTCCCATCTATGACAGTTTTGACATGCTTTTTGATCCTAATTTGGTTGTATATTGCTGCTTCTCTGAGCTTCTTAGTATTAATGGGTTATGTATTTGAATCACAGACTGTTAAAGGTTGAAGGTTGAGACTCAGAATCCTTTCATCTTACAGAGGAGGAAACTGTAGTCCAGAGTGAGACTTGCTCAAGGGCCACATAACTAGCAAATGGTGAATTCTGAACTCAAGTTTTCTGACTTTAAAAGTTGTGCCCTTTTCATGTTGAGCTGGAGTGGGCCTTGAAGGATTGGATGGGTTTATTGAAGGAGGCTGTTCAGAAGAAGTTCATCTAGGAGAGGAAAGCAAGAGTTTTATGGCATGCTGCTAGGGAAAAAGCAAAAGAAAATGCAGTGTCACTTGAAGTTTGGAGGGAAAAAGAGTGAATAAAGTATGGATAACATTAAAAGAACATCATATAAGGCTGCTAGTGCATCATCCATAGCGTTTATTTTGAGCAGTTGGTGACATTTAGAAATAAGTGAGGGTTCCAGCCATTTTCAGTAGGTGGTCATTTTGACATTTCTGTATAATGCCTCTCTGGACTAATAAAACTTGTCTATTACTGCTGGTTCCCTTTTCATTTTATTATTTCTGTTCTTTTAAAGTAACAATTTAGTAAATCACAGTATATAGGCAAATGCTGGAAGTCAAGTATTTATATATACTAACATTTTTTAAGCCTGGACTTTTTTTGCATAACAGATGGGAGAAGTGTGAGTAATTTCACTGGAATTCTGTAGCCTTAGTTTTCAAAAAATTTTTTACTTTGTGACATTTAAATATTCAGTTTATATCTAATAACACAAATAATATTTTTAAATAAGCACTAGAGTTATTATCAAAACAGAATCATGTGGTTTGGCAACTAGCATATAACATGGACATCTGTTACTAGGGAAATAAATTAAACCAAAATAAATTGAACCATGGTGAATGTTGCTATAATTTGGTAATTAATGATTTTTAAACCACAAATTTATGCTACCTAATTTCAGCTGGACCTTTGTAATATGTCTTATTTAAAGCATGTCACATTATCCAAGATTCCCTAAATTTCTCAAACCCCAAAACACAGACCAGCCATTCTCCCAGCACCATCTTCTCATAAATTATCTAGGCTCCTATATTTATGTGAATATATTGATAGTTCCCTCACTTTCCTTATTTGCTCCTCTGTATTTTAATTCCCCTTGATTCCTTCCCACCTCAGAAGAAGCATGGTCCTGCTTCCTTATATGTGACTTGACATATACCTTTGCTCTTGATTAGATTGTCCCTCCTAAGATCTTTTTACATCAATTGTCCTCTTTTTAAAAAGTGTAACTGGAATAGACTTCAACGCTGCCCCTGTTGGGGAGTGTGGGGACTCTGGAGCTGGCTCTGCTTATCCCCCTCCAAGCCCAGGGGTGTATGGAGCTTTGTCCTTCTACTTTCCAGTGCCTCTCTGGTTATCCAGGACCTTATCCTATTTGGAGAGCATATCCTATTTGGAGAGCATGTCAGTGTTGTAGGACATTGAAGAACAGCTTGTCTAGTGGGAATAGTTGTGGTGGGAATTTACCCTGCTGAAGATTGGCCAGCATCATGCTGGTATCTATAAAGGCTATCTTACCGTTACTACCTGCAGTATGAAGGACTGCTTACATAGCTCCTCAGCAAGGCAATGTCTCCCTCTTACCGGGGCTGGTATAGATAGTACTTGCTCTTGGAAGAAGTGGGGATTCCCTAACAAGAATGGTCCACTTTGGTTGGGGAGACTCTCCCTTTTCTGCCTTAACGGGTTTTCCTGGCCTTTCAGTCAGAACTAACACTATCAAAGAATAACTATAAAATATTGCTCTTCATCTACCTCTTAAAACTATGTTTGTGAATCAAGTTAATGCTGTGTTCCTTCAGGGCTTTGATTTTTGATCCTTGATCCTCATCCTGTTTTTCCTTCTTGATGATCTCTGCTGTTGCAAAATAAAAGTTTTTTTGCTGTTACTTGTCCCTCAATGAAATGAGCTTCACAAGACAATTTGAAAGGCAAAGCTGTTCATTAACTTTTTCCTTTCGTTTTCAATTTTAATTCTCTCCAAGATACTTGTGGTTGAATGGAGGAGGGTCAAGCACAAGGATTGACACATGAGAAAAGCAAGCTAACCTATTTAAAAATCCCATGTATCTAAAATTGCACCACTAATATTTTTATTGCATTCTTCATCTCTTCATGCTCTAACTGTTCCCTCTGAAATGCCCCAACAGCAGAACAACAATGATGATGACAAACAACAAAGAAAAGTCTTTGAACTTCTTAATTAGTAAAAGACATCAATCTGTTTCTCCATCCCAAATATCTTGAAAAGTGAAGTCTATTTATGGCTACAGTCTTCCACACTCATATTCATCCACATGCTCCTAGAAAACTCCCATTTTATTTCTTACTATAGATATTTTAAAATAGATAATGATTTAATGATCACCAACATGACAATGTGTGTGACTTTTTTTTTTTCTGAATTCTTCTACTGCCATTCCTGCAAGACAACATCCACATCCAAATCCATCCATACTTAAAAGTTTTCTATGCAGATGAGGTATTTCTCCTTCTAGTCAAGGTTAATTTCTATACTTTATCCTCTGGCTCCCATGACTAAATCCCTTTCCTCTCCATCTCCAAAACACTCCTGAATCAATCGATTCCTTTTTTTCTCTGTATCTTCAAACTCGCTGGCCCTCTCTACTGGCTCATTAGCTTTGTCTCCTTTTCTGTTTGTTGTTTTGTTTGACCCCTAAAAATAGTTTTCCCCAAATTTCTCCTTTCACCTCTTTTCTCACTATGCTTTTTTCAGTTTTTCTAAGGGTTTGCATTTACTTTGAAGGTTTTAATGATCATGTACTTAGTTGGTCACTCCCAAATCTAAATCTAAAGTAATAATACTTTAGTAGTATTATTTAAACATTACTTTAGTAGTAATATTAAAGTTGTAATGATACTAAAGTAGCTTAGAATGTTAAGAAGAGGTTTAAAAGAAAGCACACACAAAACCCACACGTTTTATTTTCTCCCTTGGAGCAAAACAATTTGCTAACTGAGGCAGCCAGTAAAACAATATTTTAATTTTGCGTTTATGTTTTTGTATCTTCTAGTTTGAAAACAAAGCACATGTTAACTCTAGATTTCAGTCTGACTTACAGCAATATGTTGTATAAAATGCTTTTTGAGCTATTCTTGAGCACAGCATAGGAGTTTGTTATTAACATTTGCTTATTATGGATTTAGACCTTCATAAATTATTAAAGTACAAGTGATTTCTCCAAGGTACCATTTTAGGATGTTGCTGGAATTTGGGCTGTTTTTTGACCTTCTCTTTCTTTTCACGCAATGTTAAATATCCTGTTAGATTCTAGAAGTTTTCTTACTTGTAGAATCATCTTAAGGAATTCATTAGCATTTTTGATTCAGGTATTGAAATATGAAAAGTGAGCTTCATATCTTTACTTATAAAGAAGAAATAAATTCCACCTTTGCTACTGCTGAATAAAGGTTGTCTTTTTCAAGCAATGAGTAAAGCAGACATATTTCTGATTTCCATAAAGTTATCCATGGCATAAATTAATTATGTTTTTAACAATATCAAAACTATAAAGTTAATCCTTTCATTAGGTAAAGATAGTGAAATTAATGGAGATAAATAGATATGAACTGACACACCTTAATCTTAGTGGAATTTGTATGCACATGAAGGAATATGAGTAGGAATGTAAAATGAGAAGATGAGAGATTAGTTAATGCTTGACTTTGAAAAGCCTACAAACTTGCCCAAAGTCACACATTAAAATATATCCATTTTTCTTAAAAAAACAATAATTTGGCGAGTATTTCAAGAAAGAATAATTAATAAGCAATATGAAGTAGATAAGGCATTGTAGAACCTCATCTTTAGACTGGACTCAATTTGCTTAAATTCCACTATAGGAAAGGAAAGTTACTAAAAGTTATATCTATAGACATGTAAGGAGTTAATTAATGTCAAGTTTTACCACATGGAGAGAAGAATATTCTCAATAGAATTACATATTGTACTATATGTTTTTCAAAATAGTAGGGATGGTAAGAATTAAAATGTTTCAGAGTTCATGTTTCTTAGTCTTCTAAATTCCTAGCAATATTTACTTAATTGTAAGACATATAGCTTTTTTAACCTTGTTTTTTCCATGTATTATTCCTAGAAGGAACAAGTGAAACCTTAGATATAAATAAAATTATAAAACTATATTTGCATTTGGGGGGAAGTGGGGAGGTAAAATCAAAACAATGAAAATGAACACTGACTTCACAGGAAAACTTTTTGGTCCCGTTAGAGAAGACAGCATTCATTTCTCAGAACAAACAAGAGAACATTTGGCAGGACTTGAACGGCAGGAACACTGAGACAGTGCTCATAAATTGATTGAGAGCTTGAATGCTTGAAAGTGCACGTTTTAAAGCCTAGAAATAAATTATTTAAATTGATGGAGAAATTGGAATTTCAGATCTCAGTAATAACAGATGATGTATTCTGATTCCACAGGCTTAGTGAGGAAGTTACTGTTTACACCAGGGGGTGCTCAAAAATTATACCACATTATTTGGTGCTTGGCTACCTCAGTATCTGCAGATCAAGCATTTTTGTATATCGATGGGGTGATATCTTACAAGAGTGCTTCTGTTACATCCTATCTTTTGTTAAATCATAGGTTCTGATTCAGTAGCAGCAGTGCACACACACAAATTCCTCAGGAAAGACTATTCTGCGGTTTATAAATAGTTTCCCATGGAACTAGTGATGGCATAACTATATCCATTCACTATGAATTTAGCTTGCAAGATTTGAACACATAGTTTTGCTTTTATTCAGTATAAATTCATTCAGCAATTAAAAAGGGGACATGTTTTAGATGAATTATTAGGTATTATAGGTGATACAACGTTGAGTAGGCCACAAGAATTTTTTAATATAGAAGAATTAGACAGGAACAATACTTCTATAAATAGAACAAAGTAGAATCATTTTGTCCAACACTTTTACACTATTGCCTGAAATAGTGTCTATCCCATAGTCATACTCAATATATATATATTTGTTGGAGAATGGATATGATAAATATTATAAGAGAATAAAAGTGTTCCAAGTGTTCAAAGGGTGGTTGGAAGTGTACAATATTTGTGGAAAGTTTTGGAAGTCACATTCCTGGCCATTGCTCAGTGTTACGTTCAGTGGTGCTGAATTTAAAACCCTGTGACGCATAGTAAGCAGGATGTGAGACATTGCGTTTCTTCCCTCCCCCACTGATTTGTTCATTCATCATTCTATGGTTTATGGAACACTTCCAAGGTGAAAAGACCAGAACACAGAAGTAAAAGATAAGATCTGCCAGTAGTGAGGTCTCTGTGTTTGGAGGAGACAGGCAAATAAATAAGCACTTAAATGATTATGATAAGTGCTAAATGCTCTGATAAGTTATGAGAGAGACAGAGACAAGGAATAGGCAGTGCGTCAGGGTTTGGTGCATATGATTTTGTCTCCTAACTTCTGAATTGAATTAGGATAAATGGGAATTAGTCTGTTAAATTTCTCTCTCAGAGGGACACTGATCCTCAGTTTAGTCCCAGTTCCCCTCTCAAACCACATGGTTAACATAACTATTACACATTTTACGTTGAATGGATACAATTATCCACAACACACTCCACTTTTTGATTTCTGATTGGGTGAACCACAATTAACACTGCATTCCATACTTTGTAAGCTCTTTGATTGGACCTGTAATGCCTTTACATTATGATGTATCTGTCTTAATAGCAAATATGGAACTTGTCTTGTAAATTGATCTTGTGTATCTTTGTAAACCACATTATAAATGTTCTTTGCTTTGGGCTTTGCTTTGACACAAGGTAGGAAATTGACTCAGTTTTCCTTTCGCTTGACATTTCTGTCAGTTTTTCCCTTTTCTCTTGTCAGGCGCACCTTAAAGTTTTCCTTTATGTGTTATGTGAGCTGCCTCAACAGTATATGGCAGATTCCCATACTGACCCCATAGACCCACCTATCTTTCATTTCAAGCAAGCAGTTTTCCACAATTTTCATCAACTACCACAGTCCCTATTCAGTTATTTGAAATAAATATTTGATGGTTCCTCAATTTAGGGTAAAGGGCTATGTATTTTCAGCTTCAAGGATAATCTAAGAGGCTGAACTTTTTAGAGATCCCTAACATGCTGTTTAAAGTCGGGCTGCCTGTGTTCACATCATGTCTGCCATTTACTTGCTTTGTGAGTTAAGGTCATTGACCTCTGTGGGTCTCACCTTCTTCATCTGAGAGCTGGTGATCATAATATTACTTACACAAAGTTCCTATGAGGCTTACACGCATTAATATCTGTGAAATGTTTAGAATGGCATTTACTAATATTAGTTTTTATCTACATGTTCTAACCAGATTATTACCCTCTATTGAAATGATGGAGATGCTATTGACAATAATAGTGGCTAATATTTAGAGATGGATTTGCCATGAATATCATAAAGCTAAATCGTCAGGATCCCTCACTTGGACAGGTCCCTTAAGGGTCCTGAATTTTTGGTAAGATTTTCCAAAGTAGTATAATAACTACAATCATTTGAGACCATTGTCTCTTCACTACATGATTTTCCCCTCCATTACACTTCCCCTAGTATAGTACCTGTGGATTAGCCACAGGCTTATTGGGATATAGTTAAGGGAAAGTTGAGTTGGGGATAAATGTACTTTGGGTACAGGATGTACTTGAACAGTTCATGGTATCTTTGGTGTATAGCTAAATAATGGCTAGCTGTGCCAGGTATGAATAGCTTTCAGGAATACTACTACTCCCCATTATACAAATCTGCCAGAGCATCCTGACAGGGTTAGAGGTTGTACTGAAATGTGAACTCATACTGTGGCTCTCAGTGCCCCCCAAAAATGTGTATAGTAGAGGAAATACAAAGTTTGAAATGTGTAAAGGCAGAAGCTAGTTTGTGGAAAATCTAATCATAGAACATATAAAATATATGGGGAGATTTTATGTCTTTTGTCTTGTTAAACCTGTCAGTAATAAGAAAATATGTTTTAATCAATTATCTTTCTAATCTTTATGGAAATACTACAAAATACTTTTCCTGTAAAATTGAATTTGTATTATTTTATTTTTCACTATAGTTCTCCAAATTATATAAACTTAGTCCCTTAATTTATATCTCCGATCCCTATTTTGAGCACCACCCACGAGGTCATTTATATCTTAGTTCTTTGGTTATCAACCTTCAAAATATGTTAAAATCACTCAGGGGACTTTAAAAAATTCAATATCCAGGCAATATCTTAGACCAATTGAATCTGGTGGTAGGAACAATATATCAGTATTTTTAAAGAGTTAATCCAATGTGCAGGGAGGTTTGAGAACCAATAGCTTGGTTTAAAAATTTGCGTTTTGATTTGGGGTGAAAATAGAAAATGGTTCCCTGAGGGGGAAGAAAGCACTCAGCGTAAACAAAACAAGACAAAACGAAACACACACACACAAAACAAAACAAAACAAAAGAACTGTGCAGAGTACAGAGTCTAGGGATTTCTAAGAAGAGAGCTCTGCTTTATAATAGCTAGTGCAGTGAATGAGGGCAGAGACATGAATTCTGGCCCTGTCATTTTACTAGTTGCAAGAGCTCAGAGAAGCCATTAGATTCTGTGTGATCTCAAGATCCTTATTTATAATATGGGTGTAATAGGTAACCTATGGTTGTTGTGAAGTTAGAGATATAAATGTAAAATAACTGTTGATTAAAATTAACACAATATTGTTATGTTTATTAATTATAAAGACATAGCACATAGTGGTTGCTTCAAGGCAGTTGTAACTCTTAATTGCATACAATTGTATAATACTCTCTAGTGGTGGAATTCTCTGAGTTGTCTGAGGGCCAGGCCACTTCTGTCTTGTTCATTGCTAGGATCAAAGCTCCTAATAAATAGCCTGATACAGGCTATGACTAAAAAGTATTAAATGGCAGACAGAGAAAGACAAATACTGCCTGATATCACTTACATGTGGAATCTAAAAAATACAGCAAACTAGTGAAGATAATAGAAAAGAAACAGACATACAGATATAGAGAACAAACTAGTGGTTACCAGTAGGGAAAGGGAAGGGGGGAGGGACTTGAAAGGGGTAGGGGTTTAGGAGGTACAAACTACTATGTAAAATAAATAAGCTACAGGATATATAGTACAACACAGGGAATATGGCTAATATTTTTATAATAACTATGAAAGGAATATAACCCTTAAAAATTGTGGATCACTGTGTTGTACATCTGAAACATAATATTGCACATCAACTATACCTCAATTAAAAATGAATCAAAAAATCTGTTAAATAGGTGAGTAAATTCATGTGTAATGTAACTTAATTTCATTGATCTAAAATAGAAGAATAACACCAGGTTATATATTTCTTTTGTGCTCTCCTACAATCTCTCTTACTTGAACAGAAAATTAATAACAATAATAGCTTACTATATGTTACATACTGTTGTAAGGACTTTGCAAAATTAGTACTTACAATACCACAAATTAGGTATTATCATTATTTCCATTTTGCAGATAAGTAAGGTGAAGAATAGAGAGGTTAGGTCATTTGTCGAAGTCACAGAGCTAGACAGCTCTTGAGTTGGGATTTGAATTTCTGCAAGTAAACTTAAGAACAAATTCTCGTTAAACTTCCTGCTGCAATCATCACTTTTCCTATGTCAAAGCAGCCATTGCTATGAACTACTTGAATTTCTTGAACCAATTGTTAATTCCTTTTCTCAATGTTATAAACAAAGTCTTACCCTAGATCTAGGCTTCTTGGGGACTAGTCATAACTCTGAGGGGAAAGAATACATTGTGTAAAAAGATATAATCATCATATTTACTTGGGTTGGAAAAACAGTTTTTACTTTGCAAAAGTGATGTTATTAATTTTTGTTTGGCTTAGACAAAAACACATGGACTCAAATCAATACAGCTGTTACTTCTGTTATGTTCAGATATTCTACTGCTGGAAGCGATGATAAATGTAAACTTTTCCTCTTTAGTATTATGTCACAGTTCATTAGAGAGTTAGCAGTCATATTTAACAGCCTTTACATTGGAACATTAGGTTTTACTTATTAAAAAATGATCATTACTTGTAAGGTATTTACTAAATAAAAGCTTACCAAGTTTGATTTTCTCCTAAAAAGTAGTGATAGGAAGGTGTATGCCATGGGTTATGCAATTCCATTTCCTTTTAAAACTCTTTACAAGATAAAAATCAGGTCAAGATAAAACTTCTCTCTACAGCCACAGAACTCAAGAAAACACCAGATGTATTTCTAACCTTTAACTTATAATGAGAAAAACCTCTTCCAAATCTGAAATTATTTTCAGATGGATAAGTATCAATAAAAAGGTCGATTGACTTTTATATTGTAGGTATTCTCTTTCCATTACTCTATTCGTAATAGTTTTTAACTGAGTTATGAGTCTATCTTACCCCTGTTAGTTTTGGGTTGTATGAATATAGGCAAATAAAAAGATTATAGAATTTCAAAAAACATTTTCATGTATCTCAGTAGAACACAATTGGAGTTCCAGGAGATATTAAGGAAATTGTTGCTCACTCCTAATAATATAAATATATTTGTTTAAGATGGATGGTAGACGGTTTTGGTGATGAGCCATTGGCCTTTGTAAGATTTGGAGAAATAAAATGGCAATCTTTCTCCTTCCAACAGCAGATGTTTCTCTGCTAATATTGAAATAAACATTTCCCTTGGAAACATCTGTCAGAGTAATATGTCTATAATTGAAACGAACACTGAGCATATTAGAATGTGCCAGTTAAAAAACCCACTCATTTACTGGAAAATATGTCATTTAAAAAAAACAGACTTTGAGATAAATTTCCACTGTAAATCTCAGTTAACAATCTTTACCATGAAATGTGTAGAGTATTGTACCACACGGTAGGCGCAAAGCTACTTTTATGTGATATTTAACTTGAAGTGCTGAATGTATCTATTTATGGATTCTGTTTGTATGCCTTGCCAAACAATATCACTAGTCTCTTATTTTGCATAGTTTTGACTTAACAAGGAACTACAACATTATCTGTGAAAAAGTGTAGGAGAGGTATTTAATATTGCGGAAAGTAGGATTTAAAATAAAGAGTCCTCCTTTGCAGGTCTAACATGAAGCTATAGCTCCACAGAGGCTCAAACTAGAAAAAAATAAATTTAATTTCCAAAAAAAAAGAATGTTTTCCCAGAAGTCACATTAAATGATGAACAAAACTGAAGAAAAGAACTTGGATCCCTTCAGCCAGTTCAATGTGTTGATCTCATTTATCTTATTGGCAGAAATGCTTAGTTAATATGATTCATATTTACAAAGATTAGTTTAATACTAATATACTTTAAAAATTTTATCTACTCTTTCCCCATATGTATCAAAGAATTATAAGATGCTGTTTAAACTTTGGCTTTTTCATGTACACACACATTTTCAAAATCCCCACCTATCATCAAGTTTTCACGGTCACTTCCATTCTGCGGCTCAGGTTCACATCACAATTCCTCACCTCTTAACCAAACAAAATGTGGCAGAGATTCTGTGTGTTCACCTTTTACTCCTAGGCACACAAGTAGACTATATTTTCCAACCTCCTTACAGTTTTACACAGTGGTGGACAAGGGTGATTCTTGTATGTCATTTCAAAACCCAGCTTCTAAAAACCTTTCATACACAATACTTGACTTTCCTAATCTTTATTCAGCAAATAAATGGAGATACTGGACATGGTCTGAGCAAGAAGATATAAAGTGCCTGCCCCTGAATAATCACCTGAAGTGCTTGCCAACAGGAATATTTGCATTGGAGCAAGGAATACATGCACTGTCTGAAGCTGCTAAGATTTTCAGATTTGTTATTACAACAGCTATAGCATCATTTACTTTATTTCAGGCACACCAGTAAGATAATTATAAATTTTCTCCTCAATCTTTATCTGTATAATATAATGTTAATTAAAATTGTAAAGTCTCAAAACAGAATCTTAACATTCCCCTCAAATCAGTTCTCCTTTGCAACATTTCTGTTTTTCTGTTAAAAACATCATTCCAGAAGTTAGTTGTCAAAAAAGAAAATATGATGTAACCTCTCTAGTTTGGGATTTTGGTGAGACTGAGAAGAGGGGCATTTCGAAATCTGACGATAGGAGAATTAACTCTTTTACAGGTATTTGATACATTCAGTTGTTAAATTTTAGCAGATATGATTTGGCAGCAAAATCAAATTCCTTATTATAATATTTATACTATAATACATCGCTTTAGAACTTGGCAAGGCAGCTGGCTAAGGCTACAGCAAGCTACTCTATGGTCCAGCATAATATGATTTGAAATTTGTGAGATTATTGTATTAGTTCCTGCTCATCAGAATTCATTAGAATAATTTATTAGTATCATCATGAAAACTATCCAGGTATTCATTTCCTGAGTTCACGGCAGTGATCACTCATATGGATATCATTGGGTAGTAAGATATGTAAGAAAGCCTCCAGTCACAAATGAGTCATGCCACCTCAGCACATGTAGGAGATATACGTAATTCTCTCTCTCTCTCTCGAAAGCTTATTACAAAGGACTGGTAAGTTTCTACCACTGTGGCAGGGCTGGCAGCTGGGCTACAGTGCCAAATTCTACAGTTAGAGTGCCAAATCCCAGATGTGGCATGATTAAATCCAGTGTCTAATCATTTTGTTATAGTAAATTCATAAATCAGCCTGATTACAGCATGCCCTGTCTTCATGGTGGTTCACGTGTTATAGATTTGCTATAAAATTACTAGTGTGAATTTGTAACCAAAAAGTATTGTTTACAAAAGAAATTTTTCCTCTTCAATATTTTAAAAACTGATTTACATATTCCAATACACCTATTGGAAAAAGCCATGATGTTAATTGGACTTTTCACTATTTTACTATTAGCTTTTTGCTTTCTTGTTTAGCTATAATTTTATGTTTTCTGGGGTTTTCTTTCTGGTTACTGTAAATTTCTTCTACCTTAGAAGCAAAAGTCAGCTGTTTGAAATTACAATGCTCAAATACCATTTAGGACAAACATTCATTAATTAATTTTCTCAAATACAAATATTAGAGTCGTTTAATATGTACTTTTCAACAAGTTTACAAAAATAGATTCTGTGGCTTTAGGCTATAATGGAAGAAATATTTAGAGTTACAAGTTATTTTACCAACTTGGCCAGGAAGATATATAGAAACATTTTAAGAAAATATATTAAATCATTTTATTTGTTTCTGCATACTCTATTAATGGGCTATAGAACACATTTATTTATTTTTTTTTTTTTAAACATCTTTATTGGGGTATTATTGCTTTACAATGGTGTGTTAGTTTCTGCTTTACAACAAAGTGAATCAGCTATACATATACATATGTTCCCATATGTCTTCCCTCTTGCGTCTCCCTCCCTCCCTAGAACACATTTATTAAACTCTCTTGACAATATGTAATACGTTAAATAAATCATTAAAGCTTGGCTGTAGATCTGTGGGTTTTTGTAAGTGTTTTTTAATTAGTAATAGTATATTTGCTATAAATATTCTCTTCTAGCCCTTTTCCACATAAAAAAACATACATCTAAAATTTGACTATTTTTCCTTTGAGGCAGTTTTCCTTCCCTATTTTGTCTTTGAATTAAAGTGTTACCAACCCTGATTAATTGGTAGAAAATCTCTGAATTTTTGCAGTTCACTGAAAGGTAATCATGGAAAGAAAATATGAGGTCCTATTGATCTCGTAATTTATCAAACTAGGCAGACACATTTGTGAACAGAGTCACACATGAGAACAGATGTCAACAAATATTATTGGGTGCTTACCTGAAATCCTGCTCTCTAGTTTCTTGGTGAACATTTATTTTCACACCAAAAAAGTTCAGTATCTCCCTAATTACTTACAAACTCTTTCCCTCCTTTCCTCCTATGGATTGTGTTGTCTTCAGAACTATTCTCTCTTAAATCATGAATTCCTCCCAATTTTTCTCACTAGTCTTGTCTTTCCCCTCAGCACCAGCATGATATATCCAACTCTCTACTCGACATCTCTACTTGGATGGACAAATTTAACATGCCAAAATTGACCTCAATATCCCCCTCCAAGCCTGCTGCTGCCATACTGGTTCCCAGCTCAATAAAAGGCACTATCAGGTTTGCAGTTTTTCCGCCCCCAAACCTATAAGTAATCCTTATATCCTTGTTCTATCGCACTTCACGCCCAATCCATCCATAAATTGTTAGTTTCACCTTTAAAGTACACCTATAATCTGACCATTCCTCTTGTCTCATCTGCTGCCAATCTCATCCAAATTACCACCTACTCTTGTTTTGACCTCTACACTAGACTTCTATATGGTCTTACCTATTTTCTACTCTTGTTACACTTAGAGCTTCTTCACACAGCAGTTGAGTAAATCATGTCAATTCTCCCTTTGAAAAATTTCCAATGAGTTCACAACAAATTTGTAATAAAATCTGACATCGTGGTGATGTCCTCAAAGCCTTACATGATTCGGCCCTTCCCTCTACTTCTATCTCCTACCTTCTCCCCTTTGGCTAATTTGCTGCAGCCACACTGGCCTTTTTGCTGTTCTTTGAAATGTATAAGTTCAGTCCAGTCCAAGGTATTTGCATTTTTCTGTTTTCTCTGCCAGAATCTGTTATCCCCAAACTGAAGTCTACATCCCAAACTTCATTCCTTTTTCAGTTTAAATATTCTTCTTTTCTGCTCATCCATCATTTAATTCCAGTCATCACTAATCCCTTACAAAGTTTTCTTTATCACTCTTACCACTCCCTAAAATTATACAATATTTAGTTTTTCTTTCTTTGCTGTGAAGGAATTCAGAGCATATCACCCCAAAATATGCTGCTTTGGCATAGTGATTAAGTTAAAGGCACTTGAGAAACAGCAGGTACAGGAAGGGTACTCTGACCCTCCTTTCCTCTTCCTGAAAGCCAGAGATAAAACTCCCATGTGAAAGGTACCCTTCCTGTACCACAAGGAAGGAAGACATTTTTATCACCAGAGATGGGAAATTGAGGCTGAAAAATCTGTACAAACCAGCCTTGTTAAATTAACCCTTACTTCCTGACCACTTCTCAACAGTTTATTGTTGTAGGCCAAACTCCTTTGTCTTGTCAATTTTTCACAAATTTATTTTCTTTGTCTATAAGGTATAAAAGCTTTCTGTTCTGGTCACTTCTTCAGGTCTTCATTCTCTTGTAAAGGCTTCCATGTGTATGTAAAACTTTGGTTAAACTTGTATGCTTTTCTCCTGTTAATCCATCTTATGTCAGTTTAATTCTTAGGCCTAGCCAGATACTCAAAGAGGATGGAAGAGATGTTCTTTCCTTATACCTACTAGGATTTGACTTTATGAAGTAAGGTCTCTGTCTTCTTGACTGCAGTATCCTCATGGTCTAGAAAAAGTCTCAAGAAATATTTGCTGAGTAAATAAATGACTATATCAAACCATAAATAGAAATTTATATCTTTTCATCATAACTAGTTGATAATGATCCTTTTACTTATTCTAATTAAAGTACAATTTCTCCTTCTACCTCTGTGAGCCATTTGAATAAACATCAGGAAAGGAACTACAGTACATAGGTCTAGCTTTTTCACTGTTTCTCTCTTAATTAACCATGTTCATTTATTTCTAGATCACTCCTCTGACTCAGCTACTAACTAGCTTTTATACATGGAGAGTTAATTTGCTGAACATCATCTACAGCAGTAATTCTTAAACTTTAACATGTATCAGAATCACCTGGAGGCTCATTAAAACAAAAATGGCAGGACCTCAACCCCAGAGTTTCTAATTTAGCAGGTCTGGAATGTGGTTAGAAATTTTGCACTCCTCACTTACCCCCAAAGTATTACTTTTTCTGCTAGTCTGGAGCACAATTTGTGAACCACATATCAATAGAATGTCTGGATATGGCCATCTCCTTTTGTTGTTTGACTTTCTTCCAGAGAGACCTTGGGAAACTGGGGTGACAGTTTTCTATAGAACAGGCTAAGGGGTGAGACCTGGGCCCTCCTAGCTGTATATACTAGATGGAGAAGTGGGCAGTTGTCAGAGAAACTGTCCTGAAGTGTTTTCTGGGCAATATTTCATACTTAAAATTTGACAAAATAAGAAAGGAGTGGCAATAATAAAAGAGGTAGAGATAGAGACATAGAGATAGGAAGAAGGGGGAGAGGATTTGGAATAACTAGGGTGCTGACATTTGTAGAGATTCTAAAAGTATACAGAATGCCTGAAATGCCTGAAGGAACCAGCTGAAGCTGATTTGGAAAAATTGGTGTTTACAGTAAATTTTTCTATTGTATTTATGGATTCAGATTTAGAGAGGATTACAGTTGATCCTTGAACAATGAGAGTGTTAGGGGTGCTGACACCCCCACCTCATGTGTGGTCTAAAATCCACATATAACTTTACAGTAGGCCCTCTGTATCCGTGCTTCGGCATTTGCTAATTCAACCAACCCTGGGTCATGTAGTAATATAGTATGTATTTTGTGAAAAAAAAATCCACATATAAGTGGACCTGCACAGTTCAAACCTGTGTTGTTCAAGGATCAACTGTATTGGGGGCATGAGAAAGACCTAAAGAAACTAACACAAAGCAAAGATCTTCCATCTCCATTGTGTTTAGAGGTCTTTATATAACAGGCAGATTCTTATAACCAAAATATGTATTAGTTTTCTAGGGTCATCTTGATAAAGTGCCATGAACTTTGTGGCTAATACAACAGAAATCTATTCTATTATAGTTCTAGAGGGTAGAAACCCCAAATCAACATGGGGGAAAGTCAGGCTCCTTCTTCACCTTGTCCTAGCTTCTAGGTTGCCTGCGATCCTTGGCATTCCTTGGTTTGCAGTCGCATCATTCCAATCTCTGCCTCTGCCGTCACGTGGCATTCTCCCTGTATCACTCATTTTTCATGTTGTTTCTGTGTCTTCTCTTGGTGTTATTACGAAAGTTAAGTTGAAACCAAAACTCTTCTGGTAAAAATCTCTTATGTGGTGAAGGAACTAGTTGGGTCTTCCTTTCCTTTGGGTGTGATTCCCCCAAAGAGTAACTTTTCGCAAAGGATCATTTGTGATCTATTTCTTAATATCCTCATGTTGTCTCATGTGTCTGCTCTATGTTCTTTACTCTTTCATTAATCTAAAATTGAGAGTTTTCAATTCTCTGTCACAATTCTTCAGTAAAGCAAAAGTCTCAACAATCAAAATTAATAAATTAATGGACTTTGATGGAAATATGTAAGCTCCCCCACATCCCCGCCACTAACCATAGTAGCCAAACATTTACGTATATTTAATGCTTGTTACATATATTTAATGTTTGTTACACTACTAAGTGTTTTATATGTTAACAACCTGATTTAATTTGTCTTCTTGAAATGATGCCTCCTCCACCCCAGCTTTATTATCCTAATCCCAGAGTGGTGTTAATAGCAATGTTGAAAGATGAGAAAATCAATTTATTATTCAATAAATGGAATAGGAAAAATATAATTCTGCATCTGTAGATGTTTTGACATTTTTCAAACAGCACTGTGGAGGTGGTTGTCCACCCTTTTTTATTGTGTGCCTTTTTGTTTAAATCACTTTTATTTGTATCCTCCTTATATAACATAATTTATATGAAACAATGGATGAAGAGGGGAATATTTAAGAACATAATTTTTATTTTGCTAAAAATATGACTTAGTTTACAAATTTTGACTACGTTTGTGTATGACTGTGTGTGTGTTAAGACATATCATCTTTAGAAATTCCTGAGTTTAATGAAACTATATTGGGCAAAAGAGTCATTTTTAGTAGTAGACTTTTTTGTTACAGCAATAAAATCAGTTATAGCATAAGCCATTTTAAGTGACTCCTGGTTTCTGTCAAATGTTATTGATTTTTTTTTGACTTGATGAAAATATTTTAAATTTTGCAGAAGTTTTTCCACCGAGAGTCATTTGAGTGCCACAGCCTGCCTCTCATATGTTAAAGCCCTTTATAGCTATGTATAGTATAACAGGTTTATTGGAGAGTCTGAGCTTTATAGGGTACACACTTGAAAAGGATTTATATTTTCTCTAATCATTGCTCCCAACTGTGTGATGTCAAATCTTCCTTCTCTGCTGGGTAGCAGATTTCTTAATGATGTCTTGGGAAGATTCTAGAACTTCTCTCTAAGTTATTAAAAAGTCTAATTTACAACTCTAATCTCATATCCTCTCCCCATCAAAATTCAGCCCTGGTTTGGGGCCAAAGGACTTGAAGTGGGGAGGAAGTATGGTCTGCTCTCTCATTTTCTTACTATCACTAGGAGTCAAATGGAAGGTGATAGTATGTCTTTTAGGATACCTCCCCACCTTCTATCTTATGCTTTTATGTCTCTAGCTGCTCTAGGAACAGAAAATAAAGAGACAAGTCTCTTTATTGGGCTTGCATGAGCAGTACTCTTTCTTTTACTGTCACCTTCCTTAAGGCTGATGGGTCATCAAAGTCCTGTGTGACAGATATCTAACTGTTGGCTTTCTAATGAAGCACATGGATAAGTTCCTTGGAGGTTCCTATTGTAAATTTCCGTTATTTATTCTTATTTATATTTATTTAACACTTAAATAACTCTTACTCTGTCTTATAACCTGTTATACATGGTTTATAAATATTAAATGATTTAACTATCTGGAGAAACTGAACCACAGTGAAACTGAGGAACTTGTGCAGGATCACATATTTAGTAATCGGCTGACTTGGGATTTAACCCAGGCAGTCTGGCTCCAAAGCTCTTAACTACTATGTTAAACTGCCTTCATGTGGTTGTCTCTGACTTGAGACAACAATTTATAGGAAATTGGTAGTAACGGTTTGGAGCTAAAAGTTTTCTAGACTAAAGATATAATTACAGGTTTTGGAGTCATCAATTTATATTTTTTTATTTTTGAATTATGATTTTTGAATTATGAGAGTAGATGAGATCTCTGAAGGGGAGGACCCAACTGGGGAAAACAGTAATATTTAAAAACATTAAAGGCCCCAGGGAAGAAGACTTTAAAGGACCAGGGAGATATGAAGATTTAACGTCTACAATACAAGACAATAGCTGGATGTCTATTCCAATGTCACTCTGTAAGTGGCTGTTTCTCATTTATTCAGAGAAGAGGCTAAATCCTTGAATGGGAGGATGATGGAAAAGACATGCCTCAGTTTGCCTAATCCTCAGCAAAGCAAACCTTGGAGTTTAAAAACCTACCTCTGTAAAACATTGTTTATGAAAGGTGAGTCAAGGAAGAATTTCCCTCAGACTCAAGCAGTTTAATCAATAATATACCTAGGAAATATCTTGGGAGTTAATTTTTCTTCTCATCACTTATTCAGTGACATTTTAGTGTTCTTTATGTACTGGCATCTTGAACAGGTAACTGTCTGCCTGGCCTGAGTCTGCATCGAACACTGAAGTCACTGAAGCCAAAGATTAGAGGGTTTCAAATGGAAATGAATAGCTGCAAAATGTTCAAATATGTCCAGTGGTTCAAGAATTAGGAAATGGGATTCTGTAATTAGGTCATTCTGGTTTTGCAAGACCAAATTAGGGGCACTCATTTCACAGCTGTACCACATGCCATTGTTAAAATTTGACATTTCAGTATTTGATTCATTTTGAATTTTTTTCTAATGTATGATATGAAATACAGTTCCAAATTTATTTTTGTATTGATGGCTACCCAGTTTTCCCAAAACCTTTTATAGAATGAGCTATTTTTTTCTTTACTAACTTGAGATCCAAATATTTTCATGTATTAAAATATGTTCATGTTAGTGTGTGTATATTTCTGTACGTTTTATTCTACTCCAATAGTCTATTAATGTACTGTATGCTTTTAATTATGAAAGCTTTATATTATATTTTATATTAGTGGGCTAATGGCCCTAATTGGCTTTCTTTTAAAGAATTTTCCTGGTTATCCATACTTATTATATTTTCCATCTGAGCTTTAAAACAGCCTACTTAGTTTTTTTTTACATATAATCAATCAATGTGATGCACCATATTAACCAATTGAAGGGTATATACACCATATGATAATCCCGATAGATGCAGAAAAATCTTTCAACAAATTTCAACATCCATTTATGATAAAAACTCTCCAGAGAGTAGTAATAGAGGGAACTTACCTCAACACGATGAAGGCCATATATGACAAACCCAGGCCAACGTTGTTCTCAATGGTGAAAAACTGAAAACATTTCCTCTAAGATCAAAAACAAGACAAGTATGCCCACTCTCACCATATTATTCAACACAGTTTTGGAAGTTTTAGCCACAGCAATCAGAGAAAAAAAAAGAAGGAAAAGGAATCCAAATCAGAAAAGAAGTAAAACTGTCATTGTTTGCAGATGACATGATGCTATACATAGAAAATCCTAAAGATGCTAGTAGAAAACAACTAGAGCTAATCAATGAATCTGGTAAAGTAGCAGGATGCTACTTTAAATAATGCACAGAAATCTCTTGCATTCCTATACACTAATTATGAAAAATATGAAAGAGAAATTGAGGAAACACTCCCATTTACTACTGCAACCAAAAGAATAAAATACCTAGGAAGAGACCTACTTAAGGAGACAAAAACCTGTATGCAGAAAACTATAAGATACTGATGAAAGACATTAAAGATGATACAAACAGATGGAGAAATATACCATGTTCTTGGATTGGAAGAATCAACATTGTGAAAGTGACTATACTACCCAAAGCAATCTACAGATTCAATGCAATCCCTATCAAACTACCAATGGCATTCTTCACAGAACAAGAACAAAAACGTTCACAATTTGTATGGAAACACAAAAGACCCCAAAGTGCCAAAGCAATCTTGAGAACGAAAACCAGAGCTGGAGGAATCATGCTCCCTGACTTCAGGCTATACTACAAAGCTACAGTAATCAAGATATTATGGTACTGGCACAAAAACAGAAATATAGGTCAATGGAACAGGATAGAAAGCCCAGAGATAAACCCACGCACATATGGTCACCTTACCTTTGATAAAGGAGGCAAGAATATACAATGGAGAAAAGACAGCCTCTTCAAAAAATGGTAGAGGGAAAACTGGGTAGCTACGTGTAAAAAAAAGAAATTAGAACACTCCCTAACACCATACACAAAAATAAACTCCAAATGGATTAAAGACCTAAATGTAAGGCCAGACACTATAAAACTCTTAGAGGAAAACATAGGAAGAACACTCTTTGACATACATCACAGCAAGATCCTTTTTGACCCACCTCCTAGAGAAATGGAAATAAAAACAAAAATAAACAAATGGGGTCTAACGAAACTTAGAAGCTTTTGCACAGCAAAGGGAACCAGAAACAAGAAGAAAAGACAACCCTCAAAATGGGAGAAAATATTTGCTAATGAAGCAACTGACAAAGGATTAATCTCCAAAATATACACGCAGCTCATGAAGCTCAATATCAAAAAAACAAACAACCCCATACAAAAGTGGCAGAACATCTAAATAGACATTTCTCCACAGATTGCCAACAAACACATGAAAGGATGCTTAACACCACTAATCATTAGAGAAATGCAAATCAAAACTACAATGAGGTATCACCTCACACCCGTCAGAATGGCCATCATCAAAAAATCTAGAAACAATAAATGCTGGAGAGGGTGTGGAGAAAAGGGAACACTCTTGTACTGTTGGTAGGAATGTAAATTGATACAGCCTCTATGGAGAACAGTATGGTGGTTCCTTAAAAAACTAAAAATAGAACTACCATACGACCCAGCAATCCGACTACTGGGCATATACCCTGAGAAAACAGTAATTCAAAAAGAGTCATAGGGCTTCCCTGGTGGCGCAGTGGTTGAGAGTCCGCCTGCCAATGCAGGGGACACAGGTTTGTGCCCCGGTCCGGGAGGATCCCGCATGTTGCGGAGTGGCTGGGCCCGTGGCCACTGAGCCTGTGTGTCCGGAACCTGTGCTCTGCAACGGGAGAGGCCACAGCAGTGAGAGGCCCACGTACCGCAAAAAAAAGAAAAAAAAAAAAGAGTCATATACTGCACTGTTCATTGCAGCACCATTTACAATAGCCAGGACATGGAAGCAACCTAGGTGTCCATCGACAGATAAATGGATAAAGAAGATGTAGCACATATATAAAATGAAATATTCCTCAGCCATAAAAAGAAACGAAATTGAGTTATTTGTAGTGGGGTGGATGGACCTAGAGTCTGTCATACAGAATGAAGTAAGTCAGAAAGAGAAAAACAAGTACTGTATGGTAACACATATATTTGGAATCTAAAAAAGAAAAATGTTTCTGACAAACCTAGGGGCAGGACAGGAATAAAGACGCAGATGTAGAGAATGGACTTGAGGACACGGTGGGGGGAAGGGTAAGCTGGGACGAAGTAAGAGAGTAGCATTGTCATATATACACTACCAAATGTAAAGTAGAAGGTTAGTGGGAAGCAGCTGCCTAGCACAGGGAGATCAGCTCGGTGCTTTTTGATCACCTAGAGGGGTGGGGTAGGGAGGGTGGGAGGAAGATGCAGGAGGGAGGGGTATGGGGATATATGTATATGTATAGCTGATTCACTTTATTATACAGCAGAAACTAACACAACACTGTAAAGCAATTATACTCCAATAAAGATGTAAAAAAAAAGAGATTTCAGTTGTCTTTGTCATCAGAGTTTCAAATTTTATAATGGTGAATAACAATATATACTTTGTGAAATGAAATATGATATTTAGAAACATGTAGTCATTTATTTTGTATTGTCGATGAAAAAGTTCATAGTTGTGAAATGTATTTCTGACTAATTCTTCCTTTTTTACTCTTTACCAGTATATTTTCTCACTGAGGTATAGAATTAATATGAATATTCAAGACACTTTATTAGTGGTTCTTTAAGAGTTATATTACACTTGCAGGTGGAAATGCTTTCGAAATTATATCAAGCATTATCTCTGTGCTACTTTCTTGTGTGTTGCTTGCTATGTTGTAAATGCCATATGGATCTCTTACCATGGCTATAAAGAATTTCTTTTATTAGAGTATAGTTCCTTTACAATGTTGTGTTAGTTTCTGCTGTACAGAAAGTGAATCAGCCACATGTATACATACATCCCCTCTTCCTTCGATATCCTTCTCATTTGGGTCACCACAGAGCCTTAAGTAGAGTTCCCTGTGCTATACAGTCTGTTCTCATTAGTTATCTATTTTATACACAGCAGTATATATATGTCAGTCCCAATCCCCCAATCCATCCCATCCCCCATTTCCCCCCTTGGTATCCATATGTTTGTTCTCTACATGTGTGTCTCTATTTCTGCATTGCAAATAAGTTCATCTATACCATTTTTCCAGGTTCCACATATATGTGTTAATGTATGGTATTTGTTTTTCTCTTTATGATTTACTTCACTCTGTGTCACAAACAGTCTCTATGTCCATCCACCTCTCTATAAATGACCCAATTTCATTCCTTTTAATGGCTGAATAATATTCCATTGTATATATGTGCCACATCTTCTTTATTCATTCCTCTGTTGATGGCCATTTAGGTTGCTCCCATGTCCTGGCTATTGTAAATAGAGCTGCGATGAATATTCCTGCATGTAATTTGTTGAATTATGGTTTTCGGGAATATGCTCAGGAGTAGCATTGTTGAGTCAATGGTAGTTCTATTTTCAGTTTTTTAAGGAACCTCCATACTGTTCTCCATAGTGGCTGTATCAATTTACATTCCCACCAACAGTGCAAGAGCATTCGCTTTTCTCCACACCCTCTCCAGCATTTATTGTTTGTAGATTTTTTGATGATGGCCATTCTGACTGGTGTGAGGTGGTACCTCATTGTAGTTTTGATTTGCATTTCTCTAATGATTAGTGATGTTGAGCATCTTTTCATGTGCTTTTTGGCCATCTGTATGTCCTCTTCGGAGAAATGTCTGTTTAGGTCTTCTGCCCATTTTTGGATTGGGTTGTTTGTATTTTTTATTATTAAGCTTCATGAGCTGTTTGAGATTAATCCCTTGTCAGTTCCTTCGTTTGCAAATATTTTCTCCCATTTTGAGGGTTGTCTTTTGGTCTTGTTTATGGTTTCCTTTGCTGTTCAAAAGCTTTTAAGTGTCATTAGGTCCCATTTGTTTATTTTTGTTTTTATTTTCATTACTCTAGGCAGTGGGTCAAAAAAGATCTTACTGCGCTTTATGTCAAAGAGTGTTCTGCCTATGTTTTCCTCCAAGAGCTTTATATTGTCTGGCCTTACATTTAGGTCTTTAATCCATTTTGAGTTTATTTTTGTGTATGGTGTTAGGGAGTGTTCTAATTTCTTTCTTTTACATGTAGCTGTCCAGTTTTCCCAGCACCTAAATTATTTTGAATGGTACTTTAAAATAATGCCAAATATAAATGATACAACTGGAAAGAACTTAATATTGTGGGAGTTTAGTACTTTGCAGTAGGAATGTGATAATATTTAATCATTCACTCTTTTATTTTAAGCAATTTTAATTGAGATCACCACTCAGATATCATTTCATCCACAATATTACTCACCCTTGAATTTTTATATCTTATCAGTAACCACAAATACCATTTATGTGGTGCAGTGCTATTCAGTTTTCACAGCTAGGTTTTTAATATTTTTATGTCAGTACCGTGGTGTATCTCATAGAGATGCTTCAACAACTATCTAGACACAATATAAGGCTGATAAATATCCATTATCTTCAGTCATTTCCAATGAAATTGGACAGCTGAACCAAGGGCTTGGGTTAAGAGAAGCAAGTGAATATATTGTACAGCATCATTTTTTATTTCTTTTCAGTTTGATTTTTCTCTGTGATGTGTAGTGAAATAGATTAATGGGCCCAATTCCATTACTGATTAAATGGATTTGATTTGGACCTTTAACAGGAAATTCACAGTAGCAGTCAGTTTCAGATCAAAAGCTTTAAAATAAAAATGAAGGACGTTTTCAGGGGGAATGTGAACTACTAGGCAGTAATATGGAGGGAGACTTGTTTAAATTCAAATGGACCATTTTATTAATGCAAGGATTATGCTGCTACATGTTGCTGATAAGCTGGCATATATAAAGTAGGTATGTTAAATTATGGAAACGCCTCATTTTTAAACCAACTGTTTTTTATTCTTCAAATATATTTTAAATATTTACTATGTGTCAAACATCACCAACTGTTGTTATGGGTTGAATTGTATCTCCCCAGAAAGATATGTTGAAGTCCAAATCCATGGTTTCTATGGAATGTGGACTTATTTAAAATAGGGTCTTTGCAGATATAATCAAATTAAGATAAGGTCATTAGGGTGGGCCCTAATTCAGACGACTGGTGTCCTTAAGAGGGAAATTTGGACAAAGACACACACAAAAAGGAGGATAGCCATGTGAAGACAGAAACAGACAAGGAGAAAGCCATGTGACAACAGAGGCAGAGATTGAAGTAATGCAGTTGCAAGCCCAGAAACACTATGGATTAACGGCCACCACCAGAAACTAGGAGGCAAGGAAGGATTTCACCCTTACAGGTGTCAGAGGAAGCATGGCCTTGTTGACACCTTGATTTTGGCCTTCTTTGTCTCCAGAACTATTGAGAGAACAAATTTCTGTTCTTTTAAGCCATGTAGTTTGTGGTACTTTGTTACAGCAGCTCTAGGAAACTAACATATAATTATGTATTTTAATATTAGAATACATACTGTATATTTTAATAGGCCTTGGAGAAAGCTAAATGGTTTGATCAATTTATGAAGTAAACTGATGTAATATCTCATTCAAATACAATCATGGCTAGTGATAAATACAGGACTCAGACACAATTACTATATTTAGGGAACTTAAAATATTACTAAAGAAATATGTAAGAAAAAAACATATAACAAGAGTATTCCAATATAGGTCTGAAGTTTTTCATAACAGTGGTACAGATATGACACCATAATAATTGCTAGTGAAGAAGAGACCATCTTGACTATTTCTGTTGACTAGAGATGCTTCATGGAAGAGGCAGCATTTGACTTGAGCTTAGAATAGCTTGGATTTGACTATACAAACCTGGAGGGAAGAACTTGAGGGAACCCTGTGAACAACTACAGAGGCAAAAAGCACATGTGAGTGGGCCATTAAATACCCATGCTCTTGAGTCTAGTCTAAATTACTTTGAGAGTGGCAAGTGCACTGGGCAGAGTTTTGATATTGAAACCAAGTTTTTCCATTCCTTTCTCATGGGCTCAGCCTCTGAGGCAGCAGGAAGTATTTCTATAAACTGTATCTTCAGGACAGAGATGATAAGAATAAAACAAAAGGGAAAAAAAAACAGGGAGTCAAATTCTTCATCTCTCAATGTCTGAAAACCTATGGTGGAGACAATGTTTTGAAAAGACTGGATTTTAATTGCAAGAAATTTGTGCTTAAGGTAAAAATGTGTATTTTTCTTTCACTGCCAGAAGCTTCCATTTAAGTATGAAGAGCCAGTGCCTGATGGAATTTGAGCCAAGAATTGATATGTTAGGGTAGGAAAGTGAGGTTTAGACTGATTAGCTTATGGCAAGAGAGATCACAAAGGAATGTGACTAGACCTTAGAAACAATGTTTCTCTGGGAAATGCCCATCCCCTGAGTTTTGGACCAAGCCCCAAAAAGTGGAGGAGATGAAGTAAACCTCCAGAAAAGACTAATTACTTGGCTTCCCACAGTATAATAAAGAAATCAGCAAGTTTTATGGGAAAACCCACTATCCAAATTTCACCCAGGATTAGTGTAGCAGTGATTGAAGGAGATTCTTAGTCACATCAGTATGAGTTCAACTATATAAAGTCATGAACTCCCAGAGTAGTGTGGGACAATAACCAATGTTCCTGAGCAACCAATCCCCACCAAAGGTTCAGAATTGTTGGGAGGATCAAGGTACCAGAATAAGACTTATGTTTGGGACAAAGAAGATGTGCATTATATGGTTCTGACAATTAAAACAGTGTTACGGAGACATGAACTGGATCAGTGAAGGTAATAGAGTAGTGAGGGCCAGATAAATTTAAACTACATTTCCATGTAGACCAGAGAAGCCAGAAACTGGCATGAGGACCATATGCCTCGCTTCTAATGCTGGGATGATATATAGCTCCACCCTAGGATTTCGATGACTCAGTGAGAAATTAAGGCGAACCACACCTCTGTATGTTTGTGTGTGCTTGGTGATGGTGGTGGTGTGTGTGGGTGGTGGAATTCTGAGAGACTCATTTTTCAAGCAGAAATAATTTAATTACCATGAATTGGTAGAGTTAAACGTTTTTGATATCCATGGAATTGGGATCTCAATAACAGTAACTGCAGTTATAAACAAAGTTGTATTTTACGTATCTGATTTTGTGAACTTTTGACTGTATTCGGTATCTACTATGAAAGAAGTTGACACGGAAAGTGCAATAAATGAAAATATACCCAAGGTCCCTTAAATATGTTCCAGTACCCAAATTTAAAGAACACATTGTTTCTGAAATGGAATCTGGTTCTGCCTGTAAAAATGAGCAGGTAATCAATCCATTTTGGTTGCTATGGTCTTAATACTACTGATGTCAAAATCTACCTAATTCAGGAAAACAACCAAAAGGTTTTGATGATTCTGTCAAAATCATAAGGTGATTTTGAGTAAGAAACAATGATCGTGCTTAATATTAATAATTATGATTATAGCTCAAACAAAATATGGCTGAAATATCACACTCCATAAACCATGTTTCCTATGAATTCTTATCATTTTTTGACTATAGACAGTTATATGTGTCCCTGGCATATTTAGACCATATTTTCCAAATTCAACAGATGCTTGAGAAATTTCAAAATATTAAAATAAGATACTGTAGCATTTTCTTGGGAGAAAAATGCAAGATAGGATTGTGTAGTTAATGTTTTTATTACTAATAAAATCGTTTTAGAGATTGATATTGTGAAAAATGAAGTCAGGATAAATTTTTTCACATTATACCTATTATGATAAAATATGGGTAATTTTATATTTTAGAGCAGAATTATTTATATTGTTGATATCCATAATTCTACTTTAAACAGCTTTTGTTTCTGGTTAGTAAATAACACATATTTTAAAGTGACTTGTGTGATTATTTATTTTTTCCTATTCAGGAATATAAAACATTTGGTGATAATTATGGAATATAATTTGAAAACAAGTACCCATAAAAGGCTAGGTCTATCTTGCTCAGCTCAGCATAGCCGAAATGTTGATTTGAATGCTTTTTTAAAAACATTTTTGATCTAATTTTTCAGTCTTAATATTTCCTTTGCTCAAGTTCTGCATTTAATGGATAAATATGTGGAATATGTTTTTTCATATTTATGTAGTCTTAGATCATATCTATTAGAATAATTCTCAATTTTTCAAACTCCTGCAAAGTTATTTTTTAAAACATGCATTTTGCTACTTAAGGTGAATATTAAAATCTAAACTTGCCTTTCAGTATTAATGCTTAAATCAGTATGTTTCAAACTTGGAGAAAAGTAATTTAATATACTTTATGTCTAGAAATGTATGCATACTCAAAACTCTCTATTCCCTGCCTTTAAAAATTATCTTATCTTTATTCCCAGGGATGGAGTTCTGCTAGGCTTCTTGCTGGATAAGTGACCACAGCAGGCACAGGTCCAAGGAGCAAGGTAAATCAGATTTGGGAATTTTGGTCATTGGGGGAGTAATGTTTAATGTCAGATATGAAAGTTGAGTATAGAGCAACCAATAGTATGTGAAGCAAGTGATAAAATATCAAATTGACTAGAAGTTTCAAGAACTCAAGGGAAGAATAAGGAAAACACCAGGACTTGGCCATGAGCAAGGTAAAGAGGTCAAAACTCTTCTCAGTGGGTTATGATTTTGAAGCAAGGGTCCATGTCAACCAGGTCATAGGTAGGTTTAGAATAGAAAAGTTATTTGGAGAAAAAGAATCTTCAAAAGGTTATGTATGGCCTTAGATTCTATACTGATAAGTGACCATTAAAAAAAAAGTTTGTGTTGATATTTTGGCTTTGTGGATCCTGATTCTGTTTTCTTAAATTAAAAACTTTGGAACTGCACTTTTCCTTTGCAAAATCTTCTAGTATGACAAAAGACATTGTTATAAAATAGGAACTGAGAAGTATTTACTATGCTTCACACACGTAAGTTAGCTCATGGCCACTTATCAGTTTGTCTTGTTTGGTGAGAGCAAAATCTTCTAAGATGGTCACTCATAAATTATTCATGTAATTTGTAAAACAAGTAATTCTGATTCCTGAGAATTGACCTTACTGTGAAGAATGACAGATTGTTGAAATTGATTCACTAGAAATTAGAGAATATGCTCTGAACTGCTGAGCTCAGTTCAGATTATATAAAATAAATCAGGAAACCAAACCAGTTTTTAGTCCATTTATTCTTATATAAGTAAGTACACCGATATTTTTAGTGACCACAATGTATCCCACATTTTGGGCCATTCATAATATGCTTAATTGACACCTGAATATTTCATGTGAGCACACTAGAAAATTTAATAATAATAATACTATATATAATACATATTAACTATATATAATACCTTTTAAAAATGGAAACTAGATTTTTTATTGAATATATATCTAATTTATATGAATAATGATGCTTTAAGAAATGATTATTCTGTTAATAACAGTAAATTTACAATTAAGACATTCAAATTCCCATAAAGCGTAATTTATCTCTCTTCAAGGAATGTTTATTTCTGGTATTTACAATAGTTCATTTCTTCAGCAAACAGTAAATAATGGGATGTAAGCATACAGCCATGTTAGAAAGGCACTTTTCCTTAATTTATTAATACAAAGGAAGAGATTTTTCTCAGTGTCCATATTAGTCCTTGTTTCATATAGGTGCTTTCAGATCTCAGATGAAATGTACTGAAATTTATTCTTTATTACATCTGCTTACTTCATTATTCAGTATTACTTGAGCAGCAATAGACATTAGAGCAACTGTGACATATTGGTATTATAAAAGCAAACAATAGAAGGCCTTTCATCCAAGGAGCTCATAGTATGGTAGGCTATCAAGACCTCTGTGTTAACAGCTAACAGCTGTCATGCTACCTCCACATTAACATCTAACAGTTGAGTGTTAAATGCTTTACATGTATTTATTCCTTATTACAATCCAAAAAGGTAACGCTTTTAATATGTCCCTAATTTTACAGATGAGAAAAGTGGGTCACAGAGAGAGTAAAATAATTAGCTTACAGACACACAACTAATATCAGAGCCAATATTTGAACCCAGGCAATCTACCCAATGTCTGTGCTTTAACCCATATACAAGAGACGAAAATGCACAGGATGCTATTGGAGCATAGAGAAAATCCGTACCAGTCAGATTCAAGAAAATCTTTACAGTGGAGATTCAGTTTAGTTTTGAAGAAGGAATAGGAAGAAGAGCTCTCTGAACAGTGGGAACTATCTGTGTGATAATGTGAGGAATACAGTCTATTTGTTTGAGAACGGCAAGAAGTTCTGTGGGGTTGATTGGAAGTGTTTACATGGGCAAATGGCAGGAAACAGCTAGGATTTTAGGGCAAGCATCACGACATGATGGACCCTGGATGATAATCTGATAAATCTGAACTTTATTCTGGAAGCTAGGGGCAACTATTGAAGGGCTTTGAGCAAGGCAGCAATATGATCATGCTTGCCTTTTAGAAAGTTCATCCTGGCAACAGTCTGGAAGAGAATTGAAGAGAGGCTAGTTAGGACAGAAGTGAAGCAAACCAGGCAAAAGTTGATGAAAACCCGAACATAAGTATTGATAGGGGAAGGAAAAGGAGACAAGGGTAAAAAATGTCTAATTTTAGTATTTAAAATGACTTTCATTTTAATAAACACTTTACAGTAATCTCTCTAATTTGTGAGAAGTTCTGTGAGAGAGATTTTATTAGTTATGTTTTATGATGAGGTAATAAGGGCTTAGAGAGGTTAAGTAGCTTACTCAGGGTTTACAGCTAGTCATTGATAGATTTGGGATTCAAATCCATGGCTAACATTCCTTCTAGTCTAAGATGCTTCTTGCCATAGGTCTTTAAGGACAAAACTTTGCAGATTTCAAATCAAACTGAGAGTAGAATAGTAAATTAGAAGTATGAATCTTGATTAATACTCATGTTTCTAACATGGATATGAGTTTTGGTGTCATTTCACCAAAATATAGAGCAAGAAAATCCTAATACAGTGTTCTCAAACGAGGTGTGTATGATTGCTGCATTCATTTATTATCTTACTCCTCAAACTGATCTGGCATCAGGCACCTCATCTCTACCAAAACAGTTACTGAGAAGATCAGTAATCACATTCCTGTCTCAGTCCAAAGAATATTTTTAATACCCTTCTTAGTCTGCCTCTCAGTAACATTCAGCTCTATCTTCTACTTTCTTGCATTGTGAAATTCTCACCTTTTGAATTTCTTGCAACAGTACCATTTCATTTTCTTCCGACCTCACTGTATTTGTTGTTGGGCTCATCACTATAGGCCATTAAATATTGAAGTTCCTTAAGCTTAATGGTAGAATCTCTCCTGTTTTCACCTCTTACGTTTTCATTCACCTTTATGACTTCAATTATTATTAGCTATACAGAGAGAACAGATGCACTTACCCAGGCCCCTTCTCTGATATCCCTTTTTGGCAATCTCAAAATCACCTCAGCTATAGGATATAAAAAATAATAAACTCATAATATTCTCCCTCAGTTCCTTTCTCAGCTTTCCTGATCTCCATGAATGGCACTTCAATCCTTTTATTTTTACAAGCAAATAACAGTTGTCATCTTGGACACAGCATTCTTCCTCACCTTCCATATCTAAAGCATCACTAGGCCCTGTCAGTCACATTTCCTAAATATATCTCAGATTTGTTTTTTCATGTGCATGGCCAACACAACATTCCCTTCTGTACTTATTGCAATCGTGGGATTCTCAATAGCCCACAAGCTGATTCCCCCAAACTTCTCTAAACTTTCCTTTAATCCATTCTCCATACTGTATTGCAGAGTGATCTGTCCAAATACGTTTCTGATCATGTTCCCCCCCTCTGCTTGCTACCCTTTAATGATACATACTGCTTTCAGGATAAAGGGTAGAAGTCTTACCATGGCCTTCAGCACCCTGTGTCATGCAACCTCTACCTCCTGCTCTAGCTTCATCTTGTACCAGTCTTCCTCTGCTTCCTCTCATGCAGCCCAATTGGCTTTCTTCCCATCCTTCATACTCACTATTCGCATATATTGCTCCTTTTGCTTTGAACACTCCTTCTTCCACTCTTAACTAGATATTTTCTATTCATCCTACAACTGAGTTTACATATCACTTCCTCTAGGAATTTTTCTCTGACCTCTTTATGTCAAATCCCTCTATTAGGGGCCTTAGAACCTGAAGAGAAGGTCAAAAGAAGTTCTTTGTTATAATTTTCATTGTGCAATTTGACACATGTAATATAAAATGCCAGTGGATTAGGTTTAAAGAACACAGATTTACAGATTAAGTTTTCTTGAACACATTATCTTTATTTTTTTAACATCTTTATTGGAGTATAATTGCTTTACAATGGTGTGTTAGTTTCTGCTGTATAACAAAGTGAATCAGCTATACATAAACATATGTTCCCATATCTCTTCCCTCTTGCATCTCCCTCCCTCCCACCCTCCCTATCCCAGCCCTCTAAGTGGTCACAAACCACCGAGCTGATCTCCCTGTGCTATGTGGCTGCTTCCCACTAGCTATCTGTTTTACGTTTGGTAGTGTATATATGTCCATGCCACGCCCTCACTTTGTCACAGCTTACCCTTCCCCTCCCCATATCCTCAAGTCCATTCTCCAGTAGGTCTGCGTCTTTATTCCCATCTTACCCCTAGGTTCTTCATGACTTTTTTTTCCCTTAGATTCCATATATATGTGTTAACATACGGTATTTGTTTTTCCCTCTCTGACTTACCTCACTCAGTATGACGGACTCTGGGTCCATCCACCTCACTACAAATATCTCAATTTCTTTTCTTTTTATGGCTGAGTATTATTCCATTGTATATATGTGCCACATCTTCTTTATCCATTCATCCGATGATGGACACTTAGGTTGCTTCCATGTCCTGGCTATTGTAAATAGAGCTGCAATGAACATTTTGGTACATGACTCTTTTTGAATTATGGTTTTCTCAGGGTATATGTCCAGTAGTGGGATTGCTGGGTCATATGATAGTTCTATTTTTAGTTTTTTAAGGAAGCTCCATACTGTTCTCCATAGTTGCTGTACAAATTTACATTCTCCTCAACAGTGCAAGAGGGTTCTCTTTTCTCCACACCCTCTCCAGTATTTATTGTTTCTAGATTTTTTGATGATGGCCATTCTAACTGGTGTGAGATGATATCTCATTTTTTTTTTTTCTTTGCTGTATGCGGGCCTCTCACTGTTGTGGCCTGTCCCGTTACGGAGCACAGGCTCCGGACACTCAGGCTCAGTGGCCATGGCTCACGGGCCCACCCGCTCCGCGGCATGTGGGATCCTCCCAGACCGGGACACGAACCCGCATCCCCTGCATCGGCAGGCGGACTCTCAACCACTGCGACACCAGGGAAACGCTCATTGTAGTTTTGATTTGCATTTCTCTAATGATTAATGATGTTGAGCATTTTTTCATGTGTTTGTTGGCAATCTGTATATCTTATGTGGAGAAATGTCTGTTTAGGTCTTCTGCCCATTTTTGGGTTGGGTTGTTTCCTTTTTTGTTATTGAGCTGCATGAGCTGCTTGTGAATCTTGGAGATTAATCATTTGTCAGTTGCTTCATTTGCAAATATTTTCTCCCATTCTGAGGGTTGTCTTTTGGTCTTGTTTATGGTTTCCTTTGCTGTGCAAAAGCTTTTAAGTGACTTTAGGTTCCATTTCTTTATTTTTCTTTTTATTTCCATTTCTCTAGGAGGTGGGTCAAAAAGGATCTTGCTGTGATTTATGTCATACAGTGTTCTGCCTATGTTTTCCTCTAAGAGTTTGATAGTGTCTGGCCTTATATTTAGGTATTTAATCCATTTTGAGTTTATTTTTGTGTATGGTGTTAGGGAATGTTCTAATTTCACACTTTTATATGTAGCTGTCCAGTTTTCCCAGCACCACTTATTGAAGAGGCGGTCTTTTCTCCACTGTATATTCTTGCCTCCTTTATCAAAGATAAGGTGGCCATATGTGCATAGGTTTATCTCTGGGCTTTCTATCCTGTTCCATTGATCTATATTTCTGATTTTGTGGCAGTACCATACTGTCTTGGTTACTGTAGCTTTGTAGTATAGTCTGAAGTCAGGGAGCCTGATTCCTCCAGCTCCATTTTTCTTTCTCAAGATTGCTTTGGCTATTCGGGTCTTTTGTGTTTCCATGCAAATTGTGAAATTTTTTGTTCTAGTTCTGTGAAAAATGCCAGTGGTAGTTTGGTACAGATTGCATTCAATCTGTAGATTGTTTTGGGTAGTAGAGTCATTTTTCCAATGTTGATTCTTCCAATCCAAGAACATGGTATATCTCTCCATCTATTTGTATCATCTTTAATTTCTTTCATCAGTGTCTTATAATTCTTTGCATACAGGTCTTTTGTCTCCTTAGGTAGTTTTATTCCTAGATATCTTATTCTTTTTGTTACAATGGTAAATGGGAGTGTTTTCTTAATTTCACTTTCAGATTTTTCATCATTAGTGTATAGGAATGCAAGAGATTTCTGTGCAGTAATGTTGTATCCTATTTTACCAAATTCATTGATTACCTCTAGTAATTTTCTGGTAGCTTCTTTAGGATTCTCTGTGTAGAGTATCATGTCATCTACAAACAGTGACAGCTTTACTTCTTCTTTTCCAATTTGGATTCCTTTTATTTCTTTTTCTTCTCTGATTGCTGTGGCTAAGACTTCCAAAATTATGTTGAATAATAGTGGTGAGAGTGGGCAACGTTGTGTTGTTCCTGATCTTAGTGGAAATGGTTTCAGTTTTTCACCATTGAGGATGATGTCGGCTGTGGGTTTGTCATATATGGCCTTTATTATGTTGAGGAAAGTTCCCTCTATGCCTACTTTCTGCAGGGTTTTTATCATAAATGGGTGTTGAATTTTGTCAAAAGCTTTCTCTGCATCCATTGAGATGATCATATGGTTTCTCTCCTTCAGTTGGTTAATGTGGTGTATCATGTTGATTGATTTGCATATATTGAAGAATCCTTGCATTCCTGGAATAAACCCCACTTGATCATGGTGTATGATCCTTTTCATGTGCTGTTGGATTCTGTTTACTAGTATTTTGTTGAGGATTTTTACACCTATGTTCATCAGTGATATTGGCCTGTAGTTTTCTTTTTTTGTGACATCTTTGTCTGGTTTTGGTATCAGGGTGATGGTGGCCTCGTAGAATGAGTTTGGGCATGTTCCTCCCTCTGCTATATTTTGGAAGAGTTTGAGAAGGATAGGTGTTAGCTCTTCTCTAAATGTTTGATAGAATTCGCCTGTGAAGCCATCTGGTCCTGGGCTTTTGTTTGTTGGAATATTTTAAATCACAGTTTCAATTTCAGTGCTTGTGATTGGTCTGTTCATATTTTCTATTTCTTCGTGGTTCAGTCTCGGCAGGTTGTGCATTTCTAAGAATTTGTCTGTTTTTTCCAGGTTGTTCATTTTATTGGCATAGAGTTGCTTGTAGTAATCTCTCATGATCCTTTGTATTTCTGCAGTGTCACTTGTTACTTATCCTTTTTCATTTCTAATTCTATTGATTTCAGTCTTCTCCCTTTTTTCCTTGATGAGTCTGTCTAATGGTTTATCAATTTTGTTTATCTTAAAGAAGCAGCTTCTAGTTTTATTGATTTTTACTTTCAGTTTTACTTAAGTTTTACTTTTAGTTTTTTTTTTTTTTTTTTGCGGTACGCAGGCCTCTCACTGCTGTGGCCTCTCCCGTTGCGGAGCACAGGCTCCGGACGCGCAGGCTCGGCAGCCATGGCTCATAGGCCCAGCCGCTCCGCGGCATGTGGGATCTTCCTGGACCGGGGCACGAACCCGCGTCCCCTGCATTAGCAGGCGGACTCTCAACCACTGCGCCACCAGGGAAGCCCTTACTTTTAGTTTTATTGATTTTTCCTTCATTTCTTTTTCATTTATTTCTGATCTGATCTTTATGATTTCTTTCCTTCTGCTAACTTTGGGTTTTTTTATTTCTTCTTTCTCCTATTGCTTTAGATGCAATGTTAGGTTGTTTATTTGAGATGTTTCCTGTTTCTTAAGGTATGATTGTATTGATATAAACTTCCCTCTTAGAACTGCTTTTGCTGCATCCCATAGGTTTTGGGTCGTTGTGTCTCCATTGTCTTTTGTTTCTAGGTATTTTTTTATTTCCTCTTTGATTTCTTCAGTGATCACTTGATTATTAAGTAGTGTATTGTTTAGCCTCCATATGTTTGTATTTTTTATAGATCTTTTCCTGTAATTGATATCTAGTCTCATAGTGTTGTGGTCAGAAAAGATATTTGATATGATTTTAATTTTCTAAAATTTACCAAGGCTTGATTTGTGACCCAAAATATGATCTATCCTGGAGAATGTTCCATGAGCACCTGAGAATAATGTGTACTCTGTTGTTTTTGGATGGAATGTCCTATAAATATCAATTAAGTCCATCTTGTTTAATGTATCATTTAAAGCTTGTGTTTCCTTATTTATTTTCATTTTGGATGATCTGTCCATTGGTGAAAGTGGGTGTTTAAGTCCCCTCTATGACTGTGTTACTGTCGATTTCCCCTCTTATGGCTGTTAGTATTTGCCTTATGTATCGAGGTGCTCCTATGTTGGGTGTGTAAATATTTACAATTGTTATATCTTCTTCTTGGATCGATCCCTTGATCATTATGTAGTGTCCTCTTTGTCTCTTTTAATAGTCTTTATTTTAAAGTCTATTTTGTCTGATACGAGAATTGCTACTCCAGGTTTCTTTTGATTTCCATTTGCATGGAATACCTTTTTCCATCCCCTCACTTTCAGTCTGTATGTGCCCCTTGGTCTGAAGTGTGTCTCTGGTAGACAGCATATATATGGGTCTTATTTTTGTATCCATTCAGCCAGTGTGTGTCTTTTGGTGGGAGCATTTAATCCATTTACATTTAAGGTAATTATTGATATGTATATTCCTATTCCTATTTTCTTAATTGTTCTGGGTTTGTTATTGTAGGTCTTTTCCTTCTCTTGTGTTTCTTGCCTAGAGAAGTTCTTTTAGCATTTGTTGTAAAGCTGGTTTGGTGGTGCTGAACTCTCTCAGCTTTTGCTTGTCTGTAAAGGATTTAATTTCTCCATCAAATCTGAATGAGATCCTTGCTGGGTAGAGTAATCTTGTTGGTGGGTTTTCCTCCTTCATCACTTTCAGTATGTCCTGCCACTCCCTTCTGGCTTGCACAGTTTCTGCTGAAAGTTCAGCTGTTAACCTTATGGGGATTCCCTTGTGTGTTATTTGTTGTTTTGCCCTTGCTGCTTTTAATATTTTTTCTTTGTACTTAATTTTTGACAGTTTGATTAATATGTGTCTTGGTGTGTTTCTCCTTGGATTTATCCTGTATTGGACTCTCTGTTCTTCCTGGACTTGATTAACTATTTCCTTTCCCGTATTAGGGAAGTTTTCAACTATAATCTCTTCAAATATTTTCTCAGTCCCTTTCTTTTTCTCTTCTTCTTCTGGGACCCCTATAATTCGAATGTTGGTGCATTTAATGTTGTCCCAGAGGTCTCTGAGACTGTCCTCAGTTTTTTTCATTCTTTTTTCTTTATTCTGCTCTGCAGTAGTTATTTCCACTATTTTATCTTCCAGGTCCCTTATCCATTCTTCTTCCTCAGTTATTCTGTTATTGATCCCTTCTAAAGTATTTTTAATTTCATTTATTGTGTTGTTCATCATTGCTTGTTTCCTCTTTAGTTCTTCTAGGTCCTTGTTAAACGTTTCTTGCATTTTCTCTGTTCTATTTCCAGGATTTTGGATCATCTTTACTATCATTATTCTGAATTCTTTTTCAGGTAGACTGCCTATTTCCTCTTCATTTGTTAGGTCTGGTGGGTTTTTACTTTGCTCCTTCATCTGCTGTGTGTTTTTCTGTCTTCTCATTTTGCTTATCTTACTGTGTTTGAGGTCTCCTTTTTGCAGGCTTCAGGTTCGTAGGTCCCATTGTTTTTGGTGTCTGTCCCCAGTGGCTAAGGTTGTTTCAGTGGGTTGTGTAGGCTTCCTGGTGGAGGGGACTAGTGCCTGTGTTCTGGTGGATGAGGCTGGATCTTGTCTTTCTGGTGGGCAGGTCCACGTCTGGTGGTGTGTTTTGGGGTGTCTGTGGCCTTATTATGATTTTAGGCAGCCTCTCTGCTAATGGGTGGGGTTGTGTTCCTTTCTTGCTAGTTGTTTGGCATAGGGTGTCCAGCACTGTAGCTTGCTGGTCGTTGAGAGAAACTGGGTGTTGGTGTTGAGATGGAGATCTCTGGGAGATTTTTGCCGTTTGATACCGTGTGGAGCTGGGGGGACTCTTGTGGACCAGTGTCCTGAAGTTGGCTGTCCCACCTCAGTGGCACAGCACTGACTCCTGGCTGGAGCACCAAGAGCGTTTCATCCATATGGCTCAGAATAAAAGGGAGAAAAAAAGAAAAAGAAAGAAAGGAAAGGAAGGAAGGAAGGAAGGAAGGAAGAAAGGAAGGTAGGAAGGAAGGAAGGAAGGAAGGAAGGAAGGAAGGAAGGAAGGAAGGAAGTGGATAAAATAAAAGAAAAAGTAAGGTAAAATAAAATAATTAAAATAAAAAATATTAAGAAAAAAAATTTTTTAAAAAAACAAAAACGGATGGACAGAACCCTAGGACAAATGGTGAAAGCAAAGCTATACAGACAGAATCTCACATAGAAGCATACACATACACCCTCACACAAAGAGGAAAGGGGGAAAAAATAATATATTTTGCTCCCAACGTCCACCTCCTCAGTTTGGGATGATTCCTTTTCTATTCAGGTATTCCACAGAGGCAGGGTACATAAAGTTGTTTGTGGAGATTTAATCCTCTGCTCCTGAGGCTGCTGTGAGACATTTCCCTTTCTCTTCTTTGTTCTCAAAGCTCCTGGGGTTCTGCTTTGGATTTGGCGCTGCCTCTGCGTGTAGGTCGCCTGAGGGCATCTGTTCTTTGCTCAGGCAGGAAGGGGTTAAAGGAGCCGCTGATTCAGGGGCTCTGGCTCACTCAGGCCTGGGGGAGGCAGGGGTACAGATGTGGGTTGAGCCTGCGGTGGCAGAGGCTAGCGTGATGTTGCACCAGCCTGCGGCGTGCCGTGCGTTCTCCCGGGTAAGTTGTCCCTGGATCATGGGACCCTGGCAGTGGCGGGCTGCACAGGCTTCCACCTCCCCAGGTGGTGGGGATAGTGACCTGTGCTCGCACACAGGCTTCTTGGTGGTGGCAGCAGCAGCCTTAGCGTCTCATGCTTGTCTCTGGGGTCCGCGCTGGTAGCCGTGGCTCGCGTCCGTCTCTGGAGCTCCTTTAAGCAGCGCTCTTAATCCCCTCTCCAGGAAACAGAGGGAAGAAAAATTCTCTTGCCTCTTCGGCAGGTCTAGACTTTTTCCCGGAATCCCTCCCAGCTAGCCGTGGCGCACTAGCCCCCTGCAGTCTGTGTTCACGCCGCCAACTCCAGTCCTCTGCCTGCGATCCAACCGAAGCCCAAGCCTCAGCTCCCAGCTCCTGCCCGCCCCGGCCGGTGAGCAGACAAGCCTCTCGGGCTGATGAGTGCTGGTCGGCACTGATCCTCTGCTTGGGAATCTCTCCGCTTTGCCCTCCGCACCCCTGTTGCTGCGCTCTCCTCCGTGGCTCCGAAGCTTTCCCCCTCCGCCACCCGCAGTCTTCGCCCGTGAAGCGGCTTCCTAGTGTGTGGAAACCTTTCCTCCTTCACAGCTCCCTCCCACTGGTGCAGGTCCCGTCCCTATTCTTTTGTCTCTGTTTTTCTTTTTTCTTTTGCCCTACCCAGGTACATGGGGAGTTTCTTGCCTTTTGTGAGGTCTGAGGTCTTCTGCGAGCGTTCAGTGGGTGTTTTATAGGAGCAGTTTCACGTGTAGATGTATTTCTGATATATCTGTGGGGGAGGAAGGTGATCTGTCTTAGTCTTCCGCCATCTTCCACAACTCCTCTCGAAGACGTTATCTTTTTTTTTTTTTTTTTTTTCATGTAGGAGAAATATACTACTACTCAACCTCTACTGTAAGGTTGGCAGCCCTGAGAACTCCTTTTTTAATGTAGCATGTTATGGATGTGTTCCTGCTTCCAAAGGAATGAGGAGCAGACATTTCCACATGCAAGAAGACGTTATCTTTTAAAGCTAAAAAATATGTTGTTTTTCTGCCTGCTGTTTTTGGTTGGAATTCTGTTTCAAATTTACCAAGACAAAGGTATGGGGCATTGTGTATATGATAATGCGTACATATCATTTTTTGAGTTAAATCAGTGGCAAAAATTATCAGAAGGCAGAGGTAGTAGAGATGAGAGGGAAGATATTTGGAGAAGGATATATTTATGTACAAGGGACTTGGAAAAGATCAACTAGGGCAACCAGGAAGGAAAAAGACACAAGGAGAAATGACGTTGAAGTAATGAAAAGGACAATAACTCTAACCCCAGCCAATATGAAATAAAATATTTTAAGCTTGTTGTATTGGATATACAATTTTTTCCAAATATATTTAAGCTTGATTTGGTGGAGAGAGGCCTTTCTAGGCAGTGGTTCTTTGATGCCCTACCCTGTGACTTTGAATTGCCTAGCCAGCTTCAAAGGAATGGCCTAAACTTGCTCTCACTCTCTTTTTATTAATTTAAATTTCCCCTATGGTTTTTATAAGCAAAAATGTTTTTCTTTGTCCTGCCAAAAATTTTAGAAACAATAAACACCACTAGACATCTCCCTCAAAACTCAGACAGAAACAAAATAAACTCCTTTTGGCTGAGAACTTTTTTCCATTTAGGGTGAGAGTTTTTTTAAAGGAGTGTTAAGAGAGGATAAAATAAAAGTATGTGGTGTTTCCTGCCCCACACAGAAAGAGATCAAAATATCACAGATAATCGTTTCAGTCACACTTCAACTCAGTTTTTATAATTCATATTATCTAAATTGCATGGATAATTTTCTGAGGAACCTTTGTTCACTTCCCAATTAAAATAATTTTAATTATTAATACAGCCTAAACTCAGATGATAACAGTGGACTCTTGGTCACTCACAGATAAGCGCATTTGAACTGGAATCGAATTCTAATACCTTGAACTTTGCAAGGCTCTCTGACTGGTAACCCAACTGAGTTTTCTTCCAATTATGGAAAATCTAACTCTTGGATTAAGAGGAAGCTAGCAAGGCATATGAGACACCAAGGTGAAGCATAATGCTGGATATATGTTTATGTTTTGAAATAAAAATTACTTATAGAAATAGTCATATTATGAAGTAAAATGAAAGATTATATACAGTTTTAAGACCAAAGATTGACTTGAAAAACGTTTGATACTTGTGGTGGGTCCTGGGTTTACCTTCTCACAATCCTTTGATGTCCCAATGTCTTGACAGAAAATTTTAAGTAGCCACAAGTAGGCAATCTCCAAGGTTTCTTTAAAATTTAGTATATGGATTGTTTAAATATTTTAAATAGAATAATACAAAGGCAAGCGTAAATATGGCTGTGGTTAGTCACAAACATTTTCTTAATTCCTGACTCCTTCCTGACACGTCCAACTGAATACCATCTCTTCCTCTGGAAAATACACAGATTCGCATTGTGACTAAAAGGGATATGGCATAGTGAAAGAATGTGGGTTGAGCTCCGATAGCTCTGGCTCCAAATCTTCATACCATTACTCAACATCTTGGATAGTTAATTCTAGCCCTGTTTCTTTGTCCATTAAATGGAGATAGAAATCCTATATTTCACATTGCAAGAACAGAGACTAAATGTGTACATTGTAAAGCAAATGGCTGTTGCTACACATAAGGTGGCCATCATCATAAATACACGTTATCCCTTTAAGTGGATTGAAATTCTATTGATAGTAGTTGACTGTGTAACTTATTCATCTTGGTATCCTTAAGGCATGATAAAATGGTATACAAATTGCTCATGTTCAAAGAAAAGTTAGGTCTTAAGCATAAGAACACATAAAGACAATTAACACACTGTTTTGGTCATCCTGGGTAGGTGATGAATACTTGTTGAATCTCTCTCTTCAAGCAGCTCTACCTCCAATTCTCCCATTTTGGTTAATGAGGGTTAGTGACAGAGAAATCATTAACCAAAATGGGAAAATTTTGATTAAATATATTGAGTTCACTCAGACATTAAAGAAGTAAAGATCATCATAGAAGACAGAGAAACAAGTAGAGCAGAATCTGGAAAATATGCAGGATTTCAAAAGATAGAGATAAAAGAGCAATTTTTCAAAGTGAAGTTCATGAAGTTCATGTGCAAATTAAATAGAGCAATCAAGACAACAAGTTACTATTTTCAGAGCATTTTCAACATACGTTTTCATCAGTTCTCTTGTACATGAACTCCACACACATATATACTGCTGCTCACTCCCTATTTGTTTGAATTATATGTCATAATTCTAAGATTCTCATGGTCTTTTGGGCTACTCCTTTTCAATATACTTCACAAGGGCTGCCTCTTCTGGTAATTGTTGGAACAAACTTCTTTTACTTTTTCTGGAGGCTATGAATTGCCTACCATTAGCACTGCCTATGCTTTTCCTTAATAATAGAAGTGGCTTTGAGTAGCAATGTGCTGAGATCAAAATGCAGTGCTTTCCTTTCTTTCAGGTATAGTCATATGATGATTTTGGTCAATGAAGTGTATCTTAGACTTTTTGAAAAACATATTTTCCTTTTCTTATATTGAAAGTGCCTCTTTTGTTCTGTGTAGAATGTGGATATGAGACAGAGGGGCAGTGCCATCTTACAACCATCAGGAAGCAAGTGTGAACATGAAATCCAACACACTGGTAGATTCAGAGTAGAAACGTAGAAACAAGCCAGCTTCTGGGAGGTGGTGTTAAACCATTGCAAAACCCCTGGAGTGGTTGTCTCTGGATTTCTAGTTATGTGAGAGGAATAAGCCTTTTTATTTTATTTTTTAATTTTATTGACATATAGCTGATTTACAATATTGTGTTAATTTTTGCTGTACCACAAAATGACTTGGTTATACATATATATATTCTTTTTCATATTCTTTTCCCTTATGGTTTATCACAGGATATTGAATATAGTTCCCTGTGCTGTACAGTAGAACCTTGTTGTTTATCCATCCTATATATAATATTTTGCATCTGCTAATCCCAAACTCTCAATCCATCCCTCCCCCACCCCCGCCCTTGGCAATCACAAGTCTATTCTCTATTTCTGTGAGTCTGTTTTTGTTTCGTAGATATGTTCATTTGTATCGTATTTTAGATTCCACTTATACGTGATATCATATGGTATTTGTCTTTCTCTTTCTGACTTACTTCGCTTAGTATGATGGTCTCTAGGTCCATCCATGTTGCTGCAAATGGCATTATTTCATTATTTTTAATGGCTGAGTAATATTACATTGTACATATATACCACATCTTCTTTATCCATTAATATGTCAATGGACATTTAGGTTGCTTCCATGCCTTGGGTACTGTAAATAGTGCTTCTGTGAACATAGGGGTGCATGTATCTTTTCAAATTACAGTTTTGTCTGGGTGTGTGCCCAGATCATAATGGCCATCATCAAAAACTCTGTGATCTATCATATGATCCTGCAGTCCCACTCCTGGGCATACATCTGACGAAAACCATAATTCAAAAAGATACATGCACCGCAATGTTCACGGCAGCACTATTTACAATAGCCAGCACATGGAAGCAACCTAAATGTCGATCAACAGAGGAATGGGTGTATGGCCAGGAGTGGGATTGCTGGATCATATAGCAACTCTATTTTTGGTTTTTTGAGGAACCTCCATACTGTTTTCCATAGTGGCTGCACCAATTTACATTCCCACCAACAGTGTAAGAGAGTTTCCTTTTCTCCACACCCTCGCCAGCATTTATAATTTGGATACTTTTGTTTGTTTGTTTTGTTTTGTTTTTTTGCAGTATGTGGGCCTCTCACTGTTGCGGCCTCTCCTGTTGCAGAGCACAACCTCCGGATGCGCAGGCTCAGTGGCCATGGCTCACGGGCCTAGCCGCTCTGTGGCATGTGGGATCTTCCTGGACCAGGGCACGAACCTGTGTCCCCTGCATTGGCAGGCAGATTCTTAACCACTGTGCCACCAGGGAAGCCCCTTGGATACTTTTTAATGATGGCCATGCTGACCAGTGTGAGGTGGTACCTAATTGTAGTTTTGGTTTGAATTTCTCTAATAATCAGTGATGATGAGCATATTTTCATGTGCCTATTGGCCATTTGTATGTCTTCTTTGGAGAAATGTCTATTTAGGTCTTTTCCCCTTTTTTCGATTGGGTTGTTTGGGTTTTTGTTGTTGATTTGATGAGCTGTTTGTATATTTTGGAAGCCTTTTTAAAGGTTACTATTTATTGGGTATCCTATTATGTTATTCGTTGCTAACCACATTCTTAAATGATAATGTTTTCTTGGTTATGTTCTCTTTTCATTCTGTTTTCTCCAAATTACCTTTCATAAACCCCATATGCTAATAACCTCATATGCTAATAATCTATATTGCCACCTGGGTCCCATCTTCCAATATCCAAAATGATCGTACTGAATAGCTCTTCTTGCATTTACTTAAGCATTTGAAAGTCAATAGCTTTATCCACGAAGTCACTGTATTTTCCCCACATTTTTCCATTTCTCCTTATTATGCCCATAGGCATTGGCATTCAATCAATCATACATAATGAAATCTAGAAGTAAGCCAAGACTCCTTCCTCTGATCAAGTCTTATGTCACCTCCTAAACATCTCTTAAAATGTAACTCCTTATCAATGCTGACTTGTCCAGACTCTCATCATTTCTCCTTTGGGCCTGGGAGTAGTGTTCTAATTTTCATTACTACACTCCCGGTCCTCCAAACCTTCTATCCCTCCTTCATAAAGGAATTAAAATGATCTAATATTGAAATCTGATTTTCAAGCCAGCTTAAAAACTGCAGTTTTTCCCTGTGGCCTTTGCAGTGATGCTCAAACTCTTTAGCTGGCATGTAAGGCCTTGAATGAACTGTCCTCTTCCTGCTTGTTTTATTGCATTTCTGCCAAATCTTTCTGCCAACTGTGTGTTTAGTTCACCAGTCATGCCAAATTACTTACAGTGCCCCATGCACACACTGCTATTTTATGCTTACATGCTTTGCCCATGTCAGTTTCTTTCTGTGAAGGACTCTTCTGCCTGGGCCACCTGATGGACTTCTAATAGTGCTTTAGAATTCTGAAATTTATGCAACCTCCACTAGCATGCTTTCCTTCAAGAAAAATCGATCATTTGTAACTTTATTTCAGCTTTGCAATAAGCATTGGTGTTCTACGGCTTTTAAGGTAGAAAGACTTGTCATACATGCAAAGGCTCCCCACCAGAACAACACTCAGGACCTCTTGCTCCACTTTTACTCCTCCTCATGAAGGAGTGACTTTCTTAGTTGTGGAATGACAAGCATCAGTACATATTTTTCACTTAGGTAGAGCTAATGTGTGTAAAAATTATGAGCATTATGGATTTGGTCTCTGACTTCTCTTTCCACCTCAGATTGGTGTGAGCAGCCACTCTGGCTATGTGCATTTGCTCTATGGAGTCAAAATTTCCTGTGGCTATTTTTAAATTGATGAGCGTTTCAAGAAGAGCCAGCTAACCCACATAAGTCTCACTGTTCATGTTCTCCAACAACTTAATAGGAAAAAAGAGTATATGTTGATGTTTATTGTATTTCTCTCCCAATTGGTTCTGAAAAAAGATATTATTTATTTCCAACATTTGGTATATTCACTATAACATTTGAGAAATAGACACAGAATAGTAGACATTTTTGAATTGTTTGTATTTTGTTGTTGAGTTTTAAGTGTTATTTATATATTCTGGATATTAATCCCTTATATTATTTGCAAATATTTTATCCCATTCTGGAGATTGCCTTTTATTCTGTGGATAAATTATTTTTAATATTCATAAAGTCCATTTTGTTGTTTTTTCTTTTGTCACCTGTACCTTTGGTGTCATATCCAAGAAATCATTGCCAAATCAGTATCATGAAGCTTTTATCCTATGTATTTTTTTAAGTGCTATATTGTTTTAGTCTTACATTTTGAGTTAATTTTTATATATGGTGGTAAGTAAGGGTCCATCTTCATTATTCTGGATGTGGGTATCAAATTTTCCCAGCACTGTCTGTTGAAGGACTGTTCTTTCCTCATTGAATGGTCTTGGCACCCTTGCCAACAATCATTTGACCACTGGTTTGTAGTCTTTCTTTCTTTCTTTCTCTTTCTTTCTTTCTTTTTCTTTCTTTCTTTCTTTCTTCCTTTCTTTCTTTCTCTTCCTTCCTTCTTCTTTCTTCCTCCCTCCCTCCCTCCCTTCCTTCCTTTCTTTCTTTTTCTCTTTCTCTCTCTTTCTTTCTTTCTTTTCTTCTTTCCTTCTTTCTTTCTCCCTTCCTTCTTTCTTTTCTTGTATCAATAGTAGTTTTCTCTGGCTTTGGTATCAGGGTAATGCTGGCTTCACAGAATCAGTTAGGATTTGTTTCCTCCTCTTCAATATTAGAAGTGTTTGATAAGGGTTGGCATTAGTTCTTTAAGTATGTTGTAGAATTCTCCAGTGAAGCTGGTGGCTTTGTTGGGAGATTTTTGATTACTGATTCAACCTTCTTACTACATATGCATCTCTTTAGATTTCCTATTTCATCATGATTTAATCTTACAGGTTTTGTTTTTCTACGAATTTATCTATTCCATCTAGGATATTCAATTTGTGGGCATACAAATGTTCATAATACTTTCTTATAATCTTTTTTTATTTCTGTGGAAATGATAGTAACAACCCCAGTTTCACTTCTAATTTTAGTAATTTGAATCTTCTCTATCATTTTAGTCCATCTGGCTAAAGGTCTGTCAATTCTGTTGACCTTTTTGACAACCAACTTTTGATTTCAATGATTTTCTCTACTTTTTTCTATTATTTTCTTCCTTCTGCCACTTTTGGGTTTTGTTTGTTCTTATTCTAATTCCTTATGTTGTAAAGTTAGCTTGTTGATTTTAGATCTTTCTTATTTTTTAATGTAAGCACTTACAGCTATAAATTCCCCCCTTAGTGCCACTTTTACTGTGTCCCATAAGTTTTGGTATATTTTGTTCTCAATTTCATTTCTCTTTGATCCATAGATTGTTTAAAAGTATGTCATTTAATTTCTACAATTTTCCACATTTCATTGTTATTGATTTCTAACTTTATCGCGCTGTGACTGGAAAAGATACTTTGCATGATAATGAATTTATTGAGGCTTACATCTCAATATTTATTTATATTTATTTTAATATTTTAAATGTTTAAAATATAGGGCTATCATGAAAGTGTCCCATGTACACTTGAGAAGAATGTGTATTCTGTTGTTGTAGTGTAGAGTTTTCTCTATATGTCAGCTAGTTAAATTTGGTGTATTGTGCTAAGTCCTCTATTTTATTATTAATCTGCTCTCTGGTTCTTCTATCCATTATTGTGAGTGAGATATTGAAGTCTCCAACAATTATTATAGCAGTGTCTATTTCTTTCTTCAGATCTGTCAGTTTTGCTTCATATATTATGATGGTCTATTATTAGGTTCATACATGTTCATAGTTGTTATATCTACCAAACTCTGTCTTTGGATAGGAGGGTTTAGTCTATTTATATTTATAGTAGTTTCTGATAAGTGATTTTTTCTGTCATTGTGAAATTTATTTTCTATATACTTTATAGCACTTTTCTGTCTCATTTTCTGCATTACTGTCCTGCAATTGTGTTTGGTTAATTTTTTGCAGTAAAATATTTAAATTGATTTCTCACACCCTTTTGTGTACATTTCATAGCTATTTTCTTTGTGGTTTCCATGGGGATTACAATTAACATCCTAAAATTATAATACTCTAATTTAAATTTATACCAGTTTAACTTCAATTACATACAAAATTTCTGCTCCTTTATAGCTCCTTCCCCACCCCTTTTGGTTATTGATGACACAAAATTACATCTTTATACATTATGTGCCCCCAAACATAAACTAATAATTCTCTTAAATGCACCAGTCTCTTAAATTATGTAGAAAACAAGGTTTGGAGTTATAAATCAAAATTACAGTAATACTAGCTTTCACACTAATACTTGTTTTTGTTTTGTTTTTCTTTCCATGTGACATATCAGTCTCTTAAATCACATAGAAAACAAAAGGCACAAGTTACAAACCATGGTTACAACAATACTAACTTTTATAATCGTCCACATATTTACTAAGATAGCTATTTTTCCATATGGCTTCATACTACCGTGCTTTCATTTCATCTTGCAAGATTTCCTTGAGCATTTCTTGCAGGGCAGGTCTAGCAGCTTTCCTCAGTTTTTGTTAATCTGAGATTGTCATAATTTCTCCATCACTCTTGAAGGACAATTTGGCTGTATATAGGATTTTGGGTTTATATATTCAAAGTGCTAAAATAAAAATCTCTTGGCTTACTGTCTTCTGACCCCCAGAGATTATGATGAGAGATCTGATAATTATATTGAAGATTCTTTGTATATGATGATTTGCTTCTCTTTGGTGCTTTCAAGATTCTCTCTTTGGTTTTTGAAAGTTTGATTATAGTATGCCTCAGTGTGGGTTTCTTTGAGTTCATCTTAGAGTTTGCTGAACTTCATTCATATCTTTTGTCACATTCGGTAAGTTTTCAGCCATTATTTCTTCAATAATTCTCTCTGCCTCTTTTTCTTTCTTCTTCTGAGATTCTTATGATGAGTATGTGGTCTGCTTAATCATATCCTACAGTTCCCTTAGGCTCTATTTACTTTTCGTTCTGTTCCTCAGGCTCAATGATTTCCATTTTTCTACAAGTTTTCTGCTGCCTGCTCAAATTTCCTTTGAATCCTTGTAGTGTATTTTTTATTTCAGTTATTGTACTGTTAAATTCCAGAATTTCTTTTTCATTCCGTTTTAACTTTTTTGTCTCTTATTGATATTTCCACTATGTTCACATGTCGTTTTCTTGACTTTATGTCTTTGGTTTGAGTATTTTAAAGGTATTTGTTATAAAGCCTTTATTTTTAACATCTTTAACATCTTTATTGAAGTATAATTGCTTTACAATTTTGTGTTAGTTTCTGCTGTATAAAAAAGTGAATCAGATATATGTATACATATATTCCCGTATCTCCTCTCTCTTGCACCTCCCTCCCACCCTCCCTATCCCAGCCCTCTAGGTGGTCACAAAACACTGAGCTGATCTCCCTGTGCTATGCAGCTGCTTCCCACTAGCTATCTGTTTTACATTTGATAGTGTATATATGTCCATGCCACTCTCTCACTTTGTCACAGCTTACCCTTCCCCCTCCCCGTGACCTCAAGTCCATTCTCTACGTGTGTATCTTTATTCCTGTCCTGACCCTAGGTCCATCAGAACCACTTTTTTTTTAGATTCCATATATAGGTGTTAGCATATGGTATTTATTTTTCTCTTTCTGACTTACTTCAGTCTGTGTGACAGACTCTAAGTCCATCCACCTCACTACAAACAACTCAATTTCATTTCTTTTTATGGCTGAGTAATATTCCATTATATATATGTACCACATCTTTATCCATTCATCTGTTGATGGACACTTAGGTTGCTTCCATGTCCTGACTATTGTAAATAATGCTGCAGTGAACATTGTGGTACATAACTCTTTTCGAATTATGGTTTTCTCAGGGTATATGCCCAGTAGAGGGATTGCTGGGTCATATGGTAGTTCCATTCTTAGTTTTTTAAGGAACCTCCATACTGTTCTCCATAGTGGCTGTATCAATTTACATTCCCACCAACAGTGCAAGAGTGTTGCCTTTTTCCCACAACCTCTCCAGCATTTATTGTTTGTAGATGTTTTGATGATGGCCATTCTGACTGGTATGAGGTGATACCTCATTGTAGTTTTGATTTTCATTTCTCTAATGATGAGTGATGTTGGGCATCTTTTCATGTGCTTTTTGGCCATCTGTTTGTCTTTGGAGAAATGTCTATTTAGGTCTTCTACCCTTTTTTGGATTGGGTTATTTGTTGTTTGGTCATTGAGCTACATGAACTGGTTGCATATTTTGGAGATTAATCCTTTGTCAGTTGCTTCGTTTGCAAACATTTTCTTGCACTCTGAGGGTTGTCTTTTCATCTTGTGTATGGTTCCCTTTGCTGTGCAAAAGCTTTTAAATTTCACTAGGTCCCATTTGTTTATTTTTGTTTTTATTTCCATTTCTCTAGGAGGTGGATCAAAAAGGATCTTGCTGTGATTTATCTCATAGAGTGTTCTACCTATGTTTTCCTCTAACAGTTTTATAGTGTCTGGCCTTACATTTAGGTCTTTAATCCATTTGGAGTTTATTTTTGTGTATGGTGTTAGTAAGTGTTCTAATTTCATTCTTTTACATGTAGCTGTCCAGTTTTCCCAGCACCATTTATGAAGAGGCTGTCTTTCCTCCATGTATATTCTTGCATCCTTTAACAAAGATAAGGTGACCATATGTGCGTGGGTTTTTCTATGGGCTTTCTATTCTGTTCCATTGATCTGTATTTCTGTTTTTGTGCCAGTACCATACTGTCTCGATTACTGTAGCCGTGCAGTATAGTCTGAAGTCTGGGAGCCTGATTGCTCCAGCTCCATTTTTCTTTCTCAAGATTGCTTTTGCTACTCACGGTCTTTTGTGTTCCCATACAAATTGTGAAATTCTTTGCTCTAGTTCTGTGAAAAATGCCATTGGTAGTTGATAGGAATTGCATTGAATCTGTAGATTGCTTTGGGTAATATAGTCATTTTCACAAGGTTGATTTTTCCAATCAAAGAACATGGTATATCTCTCCATCTGTTTGTATCACCTTTATTTCTTTCATCAGTGTCTTATAGATTTCTGCATACAGGTTTTTTGTCTCCTTAGGTAGGTTTATTCCTTGGTATTTTACTGTTTTTGTTGCAGTGGTAAATGGGAGTGTTTCCTTTATTTCTCTTTCAGATTTTTCATCATTAGTTTATAGAATGCAAGAGATTTCTGTGTGTTAATTTTGTATCCTGCTACTTTACCAAATGCATTGATGAGCTCTAGTAGTTTTCTGGTAGCATCTTTAGGGTTCTCTATGTATAGTGTCAGATAATCTGCAAACAGTGACAGTTTTACTTCTTTTCCAATTTGGATTCCTTCCTTCTATTTGTTTCTCTTTGATTGCTGTGGCTAAAACTTTGAAAACCATGTTGAATAATAGTGGTGAGAGTGGGCAACCTTGTCTTGTTCCTGATCTTAGTGGAAATGGTTTCAGTTTTTCTCCATTGAGAATGATGTTGGCTGTGGGTTTGTCATGTCTGGCCTTTATTATGTTGAGGTAAGTTCCCTCTATGCCTACTTTCTGGAGAGTTTTTATCACAAATGGGTGTTGAATTTTGTCAAAGCTTTTTCTGCATCAGTTGAGGTTATCATATGATTTTTATCCTTCAGTTTGTTAATATGGTGTATCACATTGATTGATTTGCGTATATTGAAGAATCCTTGCATTCCTGGGATAAACCCCACTTGATCATGGTGTATGATCCTTTTAATGTGCTGTTGGATTCTGTTTGCTAGTATTTTGTTGAGGATTTTTGCATCTAGGTTCATCAGTGATATTGGCCTGTAGTTTTCTTTTTTTGTGACATCTTTGTCTGGTTTTGGTATCAGGGTGATGGTGGCCTCATAGAATGAGTTTGGGAGTGTTCCTCACTCTGCTACATTTTGGAAGAGTTTGAGAAGGATAAGTGTTATGTCTTCTCTAAATGTTTGATAGAATTTGCCTGTGAAGCCATCTGGTCCTGGGCTTTTGTTTGTTGGAAGATTTTTAATCACAGTTGCCATTTCAGTGCTGTGATTGGTCTGTTTATATTTTCTTTTTCCTCCTGGTTCAGTCTCAGCAGGTTGTGCATTTCTAAGAATTTGTCCATTTCTTCCAGGTTGTACATTTTATTGGCATATAGTTGCTTGTAGTAATCTCTCATGATCCTTTGCATTTCTGCAGTGTCAGTTGTTACTTCTCCATTTTCATTTCTAATTCTGTTGATTTGAGTCTTTTCCCTTTTTTTCTTGATGAGTCTGGCTAATGGTTTATCAATTTTGTTTATCTTCTCAAAGAACCAGATTTTATTGAACTTTGCTATTGTTTCCTTCATTTCTTTTTCATTTATTTCTGATCTGATCCTTATGATTTCTTTCCTTCTGCTAACTTTGGGGCTTTTTTTGTTCTTCTTTCTCTAATTGCTTTAGGTGTAAGGTTAGGTTGTTATTTGAGATGTTTTTTGTTTCTTGAAGTCGGATTGTATTGCTATAAACTTCCATCTTAGAACTGCTTTTGCTACATCCCATAGGTTTGGGGTCATCGTGTTTTCATTGTCATTTGTTTCTAGGTATTTTTTAATTTCATATTGGATTTCTTCAGTGATCTCTTGGTTATTTCGTAGTGCATTGTTTAGGCTCCATGTGTTTGTATTTTTTACAGTTTTTTTTTCCTTTAATTGATATCTAGTCTCATAGCATTATGGTCAGAAACAATACTTGATACTTAAAGTCTTTTTCTAGTACATCTGCCATTACTACTATTTCATGGATAGTTTTGTTGATTTGTTTTCATTTAATTGGGCCATACTCAATTTTTTTTGCATGCCTTGTGATTTTTTTTTTTTCTTGAACACTGGACATTCGACTCTAATATTGTGGTAACTCTAGAAATTAGATTGTCTACGCTCCCCAGGTTTTACTTTTTCTGTTTTTGCTATTGATTTTGTTATTTTGATTATTTTAGACTGTCTCTGTGCTGTGGATCAGCTGCAGATCTTAACTTACGGTCTCATCATGTATTTTTTCATTCTTTTTTGGGGGGCATGCACAAGTACTTTCTAATTTTCTCTGTATATGCTATTGCTTTTGAATGTCCATGTTTTTAATATCTGGCTCCTGAAAGAGAAAAAAGGGGTGCTGTAACTTTAAATCCCCTGGAAGTCACTTCAGCTGGAGGGAGATGGGCTTGCATCAGTGTTGGTGGTGCAACAACAATGATGCCACCCACTTTTTGTCTGTACCACTGTGATCAGTAGCAGGGATCCCCGGTATTTGGAGACCAGGTTCTTTTCTTTGCCCATCCTGGCTCCAGCAAGCTGTGTACAGCTTTTCTAGTAATGTGGTACACAGTTGCCTGCCACATGGCTGGGGGTGGAGGAAAGGTAGCTGCTACTTTGCTAGGAATTGAAATTGAACTCAATTAATTATAATTGTCCATCCAAGTCTTCCCCTGGAAGTGCAAGCCTTCAACAGCCCCCAGAGTTTAAATAATTACATTAGATACATCCTTCTAGTCGAATTGTCCAGATGTGGAGACAGATTCTTGGTGCTACCTACTCTGCCATCTTCCTAGAATCCTGTTCTGGATCTATTTCTTTGACTTGGACAGTCATTTTTAGTTGGTAAGACTCATTTAAAATTAGCTTCTGAGTATCTAAAAATTTGTTGTTAGAAGCATTTTGTTTCTGCGGTTGTGTTTTTCAGCCACGTCTCATGTAGTATGAGATATATTTTTCATTAAATGATGATTTTCTGGTTTTAAAATTTTTTTATTGAGATATAGTTGATTTACTATGTTTCAGGTGTACAGCAAAGTGATTGTTATACATACATATATTAATATATCTATATATATTCTTTTTCAGATTCTTTTCTATTATAGGTTATTACATGATATTGAATATAGCTCCCTGTGCTATACAGTAGGTCTTTGTTGTTAATCTGTTTTATATATAGTAGTGTGTATGTGTTAATCCCAAATTCCTAATTTATCCTCCCCCCCCCCCTTTCCCCTTTGGTATGGTAACCATAAGTTTGTTTTCATGTCTGTGAGTTTTTTATTGTTTTGGAAACACTTTTTTTGTATCACATTTTAGATTCCACACATAATTGATATCATATGGTATTTGTCTTTCTCTGTCTGACTTACTTCACTTAGTATGCTAATCTCTAGGTCCAGCCATATTGCTGCCAGTGGCATTATTTCTTTCTTTTTTATGGCCAAGTAATGTTCCACTGTGAGATATATATATATATATATATATATATATATATATATATATATATATACCACAACTTCCTTATCCATTCCTCTGTAGATGGACATTTATGTTGCTTCTATATCTTTACTGTTGTTAAGTAGTGCCGCTGGGAACATTGGGGTACGTGTATCTTTTTGGCTTAGAATTTTTGTCTTTTCCAGATATATGCCCAGGAGTGGAATTGCTGGATCACATAGTAACTCTATTTGTAGTTTTTTAAGGAACCTCCATACTGTTCTCCATAATGGCTGCAACAATTTACATTCCCACAAACAGTGTAGGAGTGTTCCTTTTTCTCTATACCCTCTCCAGCATTTATTATTTGTAGACTTTGATGATAGCCATTTGACCCGTAGTTTTGATTTGCATTTCTGTAATAATTAGCGATGTTGAGCATCTTTTTATGTGCCTGTTGGCCATCTGTATGTTATCTTTGAAGAAATGTCCATTTAGGTCTTCTGCCCATTTTTTGATTTGTTTGTTTGGTTTTTTTGATATTGAGCTGTATGAGCAGTTTTTATATTTTAGAAATTAATTCCTTGTCTGTCTCATTATTTGCAAATATTTTCTCCCATTCAGTATGTTGTCTTTTCATTTTGTTTATGGTTTTCTTTGCTGTGTAAAAGCTTTTAAGTTTACTTAAGTCCCATTTGTTTATTTTTGCTTTTGTTTCCTTCGCTCTAGGAGACGAAGCCAAAAAAATATTGTGCTATGATTTATGTGAATGTTCTGCTTATGTTTTCCTCTAGGAATTTTATAGCATCTGGTCTTACGTTTAGGTCTTTAATCCATTTTGAGTTTATTTTTGTATACAGTGGTAGAGAATGTTCGAATTTCATTCCTTTACATGTAGCTCTCCAGTTTTCCCAGCACACTTATTGATGAGAATGTCTTTTCTCCATTGTATATTCTTTCCTCCTTTGTCATAGATTGACCATAGGTGCATGTGTTTGTTTCTGGGCATGTCTGTTTTTGTGCCAGTACCATATTGTTTTGATTACTGTAGCTTTGTAGCATAGTCTGAAGTCAGGGAGCATGGTTCCTCCAGGTCCATTTTTCTTTCTCAAGATTGTTTTGGCTATTTGGGGTCTTTTGTGTTTTCATACAAATTTAAAAATTTTTGGTTCCAGTTCTGTGAAGAATGCCATTGGTAGTTTGATAGGGATTTAGCTGTATCTGTAGATTGCCTTGGGTAGTATTGTCATTTTGACAATATTGATTCTTCTATTCCAAGAACACAGTATGTCTTTCCATTTGTTTGTGTCATTGTCAGTTTCTTTCATCAGCATCTTATCATTTTCAGAATATAGGTCTTTCACCTCCTGAGGTAAGTTTATTCCTACATATTTTATTTTTTTTGATTTGATGGCAAATGGGATTGTTTTCTTAATTTCTTTTTCTGATATTTTGTTGTTAGTGTATAGAAATGCAACAGATTTCTGTGTATTAATTTTGTATCCTTCAACTCTACCAAATTCATTGATGAGCTCTAGTAGTTTCCTGGTATCATCTTTGGGATTTTCTGTGTATATTATATCATCTACAGTGACAGTTTTATTCCTTCCTTTCCAATTTAGATTATTTTTATTTTTTTTTCTTCTTTGATTTCTGTGGCTAGGACTTCCAAAACTGTGTTGAATAAAAGTGGCGAGAGTGGGTATCCTTATCTTGTGCTACCTACTCTGCCATCTTTCCAGAATCCCCTTCTGGATATGTTTCTTTGACTTTGACAGTCATTATGAGTTGGTAAGACTCATTTAGAATTTGCTTCTGAGTATCTAAAAATTCACTGATAGAATCATTTGGTTGCTGTGGTTGTGTTTTTCAGCCATGTCTTTTGTACTACAAAATATTTTTTTCATTAAATGATCATTTTCTTTTAAGACCAATAGATTTATTTAGAAATTACAGACTAAGCCACGTAACCTTTGAGACTTTACACTCCTCTGTAAATAGTGGTTGTGAAACTTGAAAACTAGATTGTGACTTTTACCCACATAAATATAGAGGGCTTTATTAACCACAAATAAAACTACCTTGGACCCCTATATCATTGGGAATATTTTCTTTTTTTTTTTTTTTTTTTTTTTTTTTTTTTTTTTTTTTGTGCTGTACGCGGGCCTCTCACTGTTGTGGCCTCTCCCGTTGTGGAGCACAGGCTCCGGACGCACAGGCTCAGTGGCCATGGCTCACGGGCCCAGCTGCTCCACGGCATGTGGGATCTTCCCAGACCGGGGCACGAACCCGCGTCCCCTGCATCGGCAGGCGGACTCTCAACCACTGCGCCACCAGGGAAGCCCGGGGAATATTTTCTTATTAGAACAATGGTAGAAAGAAAGCTAAATCATTACAAACCAAAATGCAAAACAAATAACTAAAATGTATCTGTATCTGGGATATCACAATTTGGGAATTTAGATTGTCCTACAAGGAATGAATATACTTAGATGATAAAAAACCTGATTGTTTTCAGATTAGTGTTCTTCCATCGATGTGTACTTGGTAGTGGCATTTAGTCAGGAAACTGTCCCAATATGAGAAAGAATCCTATTTATGATAATGTATTTGACGTTCTACCCCAACTCCGCAAATGCCAAATATTCCCTTGGTCAGTGTGACAATCAAAAGTGTTTCCCACATTTCTAGTCACCTCCCTAAGTTGAGAAACATTTATTTTTATTTTTTTATGTTTTTATTTTTTCTTTTTGCGGTATGCAGGCCTCTCACTGTTGTGGCCTCTCCCGTTGCGGAGCACAGGCTCCAGATGTGCAGGCTCAGCGGCCATGGCCCATGGGCCCAGCTGCTCCATGGCATGTGGGATCCTCCCGGACCGGGGCATGAACCTGTGTCCCCTGCATCGGCAGGTGGACTCTCAACCACTGTGCCATCAGGGAAGCCCGAGGACCACTATTTTTAATGAAATAGATGGCTGTTAGGATAACTTTTAAAAATGCTTTTGTTCTGGAAATAGCAAAGAATACATTTGGGAGGAGTTGAGGAATATAGAAAAGAATTGATAAACTTCATAGGAGACTTCAGATTTTAAAGCCAATCAATACTATGTTTAAAAAAAAATAAGATACATGCTCTAAAAATATACCTAGATGTAATTTTAGAAATAATGCTAGAAAGAAGTAAATATTATTTTTGAGATTCATTTTTTATTGAGATATAGTTGATTTACAATATTGTATCAGTTTCAGGTGCACAACAAAGTGATTCAAAATTTTTATAGATTACACTCCATTTAAAGTTATTATAAAATATTGGCCATATTCCCTGTGCTGTATAGTATCTTTGTAGTTCACATATTTTATACACAGCAGTTTGTACCTCTTAAGCCCCTACTCCTATCTTACCCACCCCCCCACTGGTAATTTCTGATTTGTTCTCTATATCTGTGATGCTATTTCTTTTTTGTTATATGTAGAATCAAAAAATAAGGCAAAAGAATGAATATAAGTGATAACATATAATATTTGTCTTTATCTGTCTGACTTATTTCTCTAAGTATAATACTCTCCAGGTCCATCCATGTTGTTGCAAATGGCAAAATTTAATTCTTTGGTATGGCTGAGGAGAATTGCATTGTATATACACAATCTTCTTTATCCATTCATCTATTGATAGACACTTAGGTTGCATCCTTATTTTGTCTTTTGTAAATAATGCTGCTATGAACATTGAGGTACATGTATCTTTTTAAATTACTGTTTTTGTTTTCTTCAGATATGTACCCACAAGTAGGATTGCTGGATCATATGGTAACTCTGTTTTTAGTTTTTTAAGAAATCTCGATACTGTTTTCCATAGAGGCTGCACCAGTTTACATTACCACCAACAGTGCACAAGGGATATCTTTTTTCCACATCATCGCCAACATTTGTGTTCTTTTTGATGATAGCCATTCTGACTGGTGTGACGTTGTGGTTTGTTTGGTTTTTTTAGAATAGTTCGTTTACACATAGTTTTGTTTATTTACTTATTTAAAATAAATTCTTTATATAATTTTTAAAGGTTTTAATTTTTTATGTTTATACACTTTTAAAAGGTTACTTGGTATTTACAGTTATTACAAGTATTGGCTATATTCCCCATGTTGTACAATACATCCTTAAGACTATTTTACACCCAGTAGTTTGTACCTCCCACTCCCCCCATTCCTATATTGCCCCTCCCCCCTTCCCTCTCCCCACTGGTAACCACTAGTTTGTCCTCTATGAGTCTGTTTCTTTTTTGTTATCTTCACTAGTGTGCTGTAGTTTTTAGATTCCTATTCTACAGTATTTCTCTTCCTCTGTGTGACTTATTTCACTTAGCATAAAGGACTCAAAGTCCATACATGTTGCTGCAAATGGCAAAATTTCATTCTTTTTTATGGCTGAGTAATATTTATTTGTGTATATGTGTATATATATATATATATACACAAGCACAACTTCCATCTGTTGATGAACACTTAGGTTGTTTCCATATCTAAGGTGCATATATCTTTTCTTTTTATGAGCACTTAGGTTGTTTCCATATCTGAGGTGCATATCTTTTCTTTTTAAACATCTTTATTGGAGTATAATTACTTTATAGTGTTGTGTTAATTTCTGCTGTATAACAAAGTGAATAGGCAATATGCATACGTATATCCCTGTATCCTGTCTCTCAGCAGCTCCCTTTCACCCTCCTTACCCACCCCTCTAGGTGGTTGCAAAGCACGGAGCTGATCTCCCTGTGCCATGCGGCTGCTTCCCACTAGCTATCTATTTTACATTTGGTAGTGTATATATGTCCATGCCACTCTCTCATTTAGTACCAGCTTATCCTTCCCCCTCCCCGTGTCCTCAAGTCCATTTGCTATGTCTGCATCTTTACTCCTGTCCTGCCCCTAGGTTCTTCAGAACCATTCTTGTTTTTTTTTATACATTCCATATATATGTGTTAGCATTCGGTATTTGTTTTTCTCTTTCTGACGTACTTCGCTCTGTATGAGTACGTCCATCCATTTCACTACAAATAACTCAATTTCATTTCTTTTTATATCTGAGTAATATTCCACTGTATATTCGTGCCACATCTTCTTTATCCATTCATCTGTCAATGGAAAATTAGGTTGCTTCCGTGTCCTGCCTATTGTAAATAGTGCTTCAATGAACATTGTGGTATGTGACTCTTTTTAAATTATGGTTTTCTCAGGGTATATGCCCAGTAGTGGGATTGCTGGGTCATGTGGTAGTTCTAAGTTTTTTAAGGAACCACCATACTGTTCTCCATAGTGGCTGTACCAAATTACATTCCCACCAACAGTGCAAGAGGGTTCCCTTTTCTCCACATTCTCTCCAGCATTTATTCTTTGTAGACTTTGATAATGACCATTCTGACTGGTGTGAGGTGATAACTCATTGTAGTTTTGATTTTCATTTCTCTAATGATTAGTGATGTTGAGCATCTTTTCTTGTGTTTGTTGGCAATCTGTATATCTTCTTTGGATAAATGTCTATTTAGGTCTTCTGCCCATTTTTGGATTGGGTTGTTTGTTTTTGATATTGAGCTTCATGAGCTGCTTGTATATTTTGGAGATTAAACCTTTGTCAGTTGCTTCGTTTGCAAATATTTTTTCCCATTCTGAGTGTTGTCTTTTTTTCCTGTTTATGGTTCCCATTGCTGTACAAAAGCTTTTAAATTTCATTAGGTCCCATTTGTTTATTTTTGTTTTTATTTCCATTTGTATAAGAGGTGGGTCAAAAAGGATCTTGCTGTGATTTATGTCAAAGAGTGTTCTTCCTAAGTTTTCCTCTGAGAGTTTTATAGTGTCTGTCCTTACATTTAGGTCTTTAATCCAGTTTGAGTTTATTTTTGTGTATGGTGTTAGGGAGTGTTCTAATTTCATTCTTTTACATGTAGCTATGCAGTTTTTCCAGCACCACTTATTGAAGAGGCTCTCTTTTCTCCATTGTATACTCTTGCCTCCTTTAACAACTGTAAGGTGACCATACGTGCTTGGATTTATCCCTGGGCTTTCTATCCTGTTCCATTGCTCTATGTTTCCGTTTTTGTGCCAGTACCATACTGTCTTGATTACTGTAGCTTTGAGTATAGTCTGAAGTCTGGGAGCCTGATTCCTCCATCTCTGTTTTTCTTTCTCAAGATTGCTTTGGCTCTTCGGGGTCTTTTGTGTTTCCATACAAATTGTGAAATTCTTTGTTCTAGTTCTGTGAAAAATGCCATTGGTAGTTTGAAAGGGCACTGAATCTGTAGGTTGGTTTGGTTAGTATAGTCATTTTCACAAGGTTGATTCTTCCAATCCAAGAACATGGCATATCTCTCCATCTGTTTGTATCACCTTTATTTCTTACATCAGTGTCTTGTAGTTTTCTGCAGACAGGTCTTTTGTCTCCTTAGGTAGGTTTATTCCTAGGTATTTTATTCTTTTGGTTGTAATGGTAAATGGGAGTGTTTCCTTAATTACTCTTTCAGGTTTTTCATCATTAGTGTATAGGAATGCAAGAGGTTTCTGTGTGTTAATTTTGTATCCTGCTACTTTGCTACTTTACTAAATTCATTGATTAGCTCTAGTGGTTTTCTGGTAGCATCTTTAGGGTTCTTTATGTATAATACATCATCTGCAAACAGTGACAGCTTTACTTCTTCTTTTCTGATTTGGATTCCTTTTATTTCTTTTTCTTCTCTGATTGCTGTGACTAAAACTTCCAAAATTATGTTGAATAATAGTGGTGAGAGAGGGCAACCTTGTCTTTTTATTGATCTTAGAGGAAATGGTTTCAGTTTTTCACCATTGAGAACGATGTTGTCTGTGGGTTTGTCATATGACCTTTATTATGTTGAGGTAAGTTCCGTGTATGCTTACGTTCTGGAGCTATTTATCATAAATGGGTGTTGAATTTTGTCGAAAGCTTTTTCTGCATCTATTGAGATTATCATATGGTTTTTCTCCTTCAATTTGTTAATATGGTGTATCACATTGATTGATTTGCATATATTGAAGAATCCTTGCATTCCTGGGATAAACCCCATTTGATCATGGTATATGATCCTTTTAATGTGCTGTTGGATTCTCTTTGCTAGTATTTTGTTGAGGATTTTTGGATCTATATTCATCAGTTATATTGGTCTGTAGTTTTCTTTCTTTGTGACATCTTTGGTTTGGTATCAGGGTGATGGTGACCTTGTAGAATGAGTTGGGGAGTGTTCCTCCCTCTGCTATATTGTGGAAGAGTTTGAGAAGGATTGGTGTTAGCTCTTCTCTAAATGTTTGATAGAATTCGCCTGTGAAGCCATCTGGTCCTGGGCTTTTGTTTGTTGGAATATTTTAAATCACAGTTTCAATTTCAGTGCTTGTGATTGGTCAGTTCATATTTTCTGTTCTGTCTCTGAAGGTTGTGCTTTTCTAAGAATTCGTCCATTTCTTCCAGGTTGTCTGTTTTATGGGCATATAATTGCTTGTACTAATCTCTCATTATCCTTTGTATTTCTGCAGGGTTAGTTGTTATTGCTCCTTTTCCATTTCGAATTCTGTTGAGTCTTCTCCCTTTTTTTCTTGACGATTCTGGCTAATGGTTTATCAATTTTGTTTATCTTCTCAAAGAACCAGATTTTAGTTTTATTGAGCTTTGCTCTTGTTTCCTTCATTTCTTTCTGATCTGATCTTCTTTATGATTTCTTTCCTTCTGCTAATTGTGGGGTTTTTTTTGTTGTTCTTCTCTAATTGCTTTAGATGTAAGTTAGGTAATTTGAGCTGTTTCTTGAGGTAGGATTGTATTGGTATAATCTTCCATCTTAGAACTGCTTTTGCTGCATCCCATAGGTTTTGGTTGTCGTGTTTTCATTGTCATTTGTTTGTAGGTATATTTTGATTTCCTCTTTGATTTCGTCAGTGACCTCTTGGTTATTTAGTAGTGTATTGTTTATCCTCCATGTGTCTGTATTTTTTACAGTTTTTTTCCTGTAATTGATATCTAGTCTCATATCATTTGGTCAGAAAAGATACTTGATACGATTCCAATTTTCTTAAATTTTCAAGGCTCGTTTGTGACCCAAGATATTATCTACCCTGGAGAATGTTCCATGAGAACTTGAAAAGAAAGTATATTCTGTAGTTTTTGGATGGAATGTCCTATAAATATCAGTTAAGTCCATCTTGTTTAATGTGTCACTTAAAGCTTGTGTTTCCTTATTTATTTTCATTTTGGATGATCTGTCCATTGGCGAAAGTGGGGTGTTAAAGTCCTCTACTATTATTGTGTTACTGTTGATTTCCCCTTTTATGGCTGGTAACATTTGCCTTATGCATTGAGGTGCTCCTCTGTTGGGTGCATAAATATTTTCAATTGTTATATCTTCTTCTTGGATGGATCCCTTGATCATTATGTAGTGTCCTTCTTTGTCTCTTCTAATAGTCTTTATTTTAGTCTATTTTGTCTGATATGAAAACTGCTACTCAGCTTTCTTTTGATTTCCATTTGCATGGAATATCTTTTTCCATCCCCTCACTTTCAGTCTGTATGTGTCCCTAGGTGTGAAGTGGGTGTCTTGTAGACAGCATATATATATGGGTCTTGTTTTTGTATCCATTCAGCCAGTCTGTGTCTTTTGGTGGGAGCATTTAATCCATTTACATTTAAGGTAATTATCAATATGTATGTTCCTATTACCATTTTCTTAATTGTTTTGGGTTTGTTGTTGTAGGCCTTTTCCGTCTCCTGTGTTTCCTGCCTAGAGAAGTTAATTTACCATTTGTTGTAAAGCCGGTTTGGTGGTGCTGAATTCTCTTACCTTTTGCTTATCTGTTAAGGTTTTAATTTCTCTGTCAAATCTGAATGAGATCCTTGCTGGTTAGAATAATCTTTGTTGTAGGTTTTTCACTTTCATCACTTTAAATATGTCCTGCCACACCTTTCTGGCTTGCTGAATTTCTGCTGAAAAATCAGCTGTTAACCTTTTGGGGATTACCTTGTATGTTATTTGTTTCTTTCTCCTTGCTGCTTTTAATATTTTTTCTTTGTATTTAATTTTTGATAGTTTGATTAATATGTGTCTGGTGTGTTTTTCTTCGTGTTTATCCTGTTTGTTTGGTACTCTCTGTGCTTCCCAGACTTGATTGACTATTTCCTTTCCCATGGTAGGGAAGTTTTCGACTAATCTCTTCAAATATTTTCTGAGACCGTTTCTTTTTTTCCCTTCTTCTTCTGGGACCCATATAATTTGAATGCTTGTGTTTTTAATGTTGTCCCAGAGGTCTCTGAGACTGTCCTCAGTTCTTTTCATTCTTTTTTCTTTATTCTGCTCTGCAGTAGTTATTTCCACTATTTTATCTTCCAGGTCCTTATCCATTCTTCTGCCTCAGTTATTCTGCTATTCATTCCTGCTAGAGAATATTTATTTCATTTATTGTGTTGTTCATCACTGTTTACTCTTTTGTTCTTCTAGATTCTTGTTAAACGTTTCTTATATTTTCTCCCTTCTGTTTATGAGATTTTGGATCATCTTTACTATCATTACTCTGAATTCTTTTTCAGGTAGGTTGCATATTTCATCTTCATTTATTTGGTCTTGCAGGTTTTTACCTTCCTCCTTTGTGTGTAAGAATTCGTTTTGTCATTTCATTTTTTATTCTTTTGATGGGTGGTGCTGTATTCCTGTCTCTTTGTTTGGCCTGAGACATCCAGCACTGGAGTTTGCAGACAGTTGGATTGAGCTGGGTCTTGGTGCTGTAATGAGGACCTCTGGGAGGCCTTACTGTGATTGATATTTCCTGGGGTCTGAGGTTCTCTGTTATTCCAGCAGTTTGGACTCTGAGCTCCCACTGCAGTAGCTTGGGCCCTACTTCTGGCCTGGGAACCAAGTTCCTGCAAAGTTTGTAGCACAGTAGAAAAAAAAAAAAAAGAAAAAAAGAAGAAAAGAGTAGTACAGTACAAAGAATAAAAAACAAAATAAAATTAGAAAACTAAAAAATACATTAAGAAAAATAAAACTACATTTGTAACAATAGCAACAGGTAAAACCACAAAGAAATAAAAAGGGCAGGGGAAAACAAGCCAAAAAAGAGATCACTAACAAAGTCTAATGGATAAAATAAAATTAGGAAAAATAAAATTATAAAAGAATCAACAACAGTGAATCAACAAGGTAAAACAGACCCCAATCTAAAAGAGGAAAACAGAAAAGAAAAAAGCCTTGGCTATGAGGGTGGAGTTTAGGTAGGGGTGGGTAGAACCTGGGCACAGTTTTGGGTGGGGCTTCTGCTTAGGACCTGCACAGAAGGGGAGAGGCAGCACATCAAAAGGAGGGCCTCTGGAGTTTGGAAGTAGGGCCCTGAGTGAGGGTGTGTGGGTGGGGTTTAGGCCCAGCTCGTTGTGGGGAGTTTCCGAGTGTAGAGGTAGGGGTGGGGCTTGGGTTCTGTGCAGGAGGGAGGCTCTGAGTGCAGAGGATTAGGCCCAGAGCCGAATAGGCTCCCCAGTGCCTAAGTGGACAGGGAAAGCACTGGCCCTGTTCCCTTCCCTTCTTTCATGCCCCTGCGCCACAATCTACCCCAAGGACTCCCCATCACTCCTGGACCCCTAACTGTGGGTGGCTCCCACTGGGTGTAGGAACTCCTGCCCTCCCCAGCCACCCCTCAGGCATGCTGGTCCCTGAGGTCCAGCCTTTACTTTTGCTCCCCCTTCCCTCTCACTCCCTCAGGACCCATGTGGCTGGAGGGGGCCTCAGTGGGCAGGGGATCAGGCCTGGGATCTCAACAGTTTCCTGGAGGTCCAAGGGGGCAGGGGAAACCTGGCCACACTCTCTTTTGATCTTCTGCCCTCCCAATGGTTCCCCTATTTCCTTCTTTGGGTTTGGGATCCCTTCCCTCCCCCAGCTGCCCCTCAGGGGCGCCTGTCTCATCTCACCTCCACTTCTCCTCCCCCTTCACTCCTCCCATGCTGCACATCCTACCCGGTTGCTGCAGGTTCCTCCTGTCCCCTTAGTTGTTCGTGGTCCCCCACCAGTCCCTTATAGGTGCCCTAGTTGTGAGGGGACACAAGTTCTGCATCCTCCTAGTACACCATCTTGACTCTGCCTGCCCTCATTGTGGTTTTGATTTTCATTTCTCTGATGATTAGCAATGATGAGCATATTTTCATGTGCCCATTGAACATCAGTATGTCTTCTTTGGAAAAAATATCTATTCAGGTCTTCTGCCCATTTTTTAATTGGGGTGTTTGCCTTTTTGATATTGAGTTGTATGAGCTGTTTATACATTTTGGATAATAGCCCCTTAATGGTCTTACCATTAGAAAGAAGGAATTTTAATGGTTGCTCAGTTAGGGAAGTCAATGGTAACTCAAAGAGATCCAACAAAAGAAGAAAGGGGAGATGATGGGAAACCTGGAATAAATAACCCAGAAGAAACTAATGTCCCCCCAAATTGACATTTACTGTGTCAAATTTCAGAAGATTCATAAGAAAACCAGTTGATGAACAAGTGTTTGTTTGAAGATTGGGACAGCTACAGAATATGAATACATAAAATTTGGATAACTAAAATACTGAAAGTATTATTGGGTGAGTTTCAAGGTGACTCAGTTATTGAAACTCAGATGTTACTTGTGCCCTGAGGAAAAATATTCAAGACATTTATGGAATTAGAAATCTAAGAGAAGTTATAGGAGCATGATATAAAAGTAAAGGGCAAACAGGCAAGGCTACAATTAGTAGAAATAAATCCTGGGCTAGATTTTGGAATGAGGGGATTTCCTCTAGATTGAACTACCCAGAAGAGGTAAGATGTTTCTGAACTATGAGTGTTAGTTCATGACCAGACCAGGTGTTAACCTCATAATGCATTAGAAGTAAAACAAAGAAACTGTAACTGAGATGCAAAAAAAGAACCCTTAAATGATGAAATGACCTATCAATCACCTAGTCTACTGGTGCAAGAAATTGTGACGTGTGTTCTTTGTACTTCTGATCTGGCTGTTTACTCAGAGCCAGATCATTTATCATTAAGCTTTGTGCACATCTTTCTAAGTAGAGAGCAGGAATATAGGTCAGAGGGACCCAAAAGATGAACTCTTTCCAAGGGAGAAGAATAAATACAATAAAATTGATGGAATTTAGAGGCCTTGGGAAACAGAAGATAGCCATGAATGCTTGGATGAGGTCAGAGCACTATTTGGCCAATAAATGACTGGGGTTATCCATGTTTTAGAGCTATAAATGTTGTCAATAGAATTATCTGCTATACAGTTGACCCTTGAATAATGTGGGGCTTGAGGCACTGACCCTCAACACAATGGAAAATCCGTGTATGAATTTACAGTTGTTTCTCTGTATCTGTAGTTCTGCATGTGTGGATTCAAACAGCTAAGGATCCTATAGTAGTGAAGTAAATATTGAAAAAAATCCACATAGAAGTGGACCTGTGTTGTTCAAGTATCCACTGTAATTATAAATTACCCCACTCAGGTGAAATCAGTGTTTTTAAGAACTGGTAAGAGTCCAACTGGGATAACATAAACCCAATGAGAGAGGAAGCAGACCAGATCTATGGTCCTCGCACTTTGCTAGGCCCGGGATGTCTACCTTAAACTCAGGGGATTGCACATAAGTGAAATCTATGGGACTTTACTGTTGATACTGAGGTTTTACTTTCCACAGTTAAAGATATCTTCCTAAAATTAAAAGGCTTAAGACAGGGTGAGAATTCACAATATCTAGTTCAAAGAGGCAAATTTAAACCTGAATGTAGAAGATGTAGGCTTGTGAGGTCCTCTTAGCCTAATAATTGTTAGGGGTCTAGTTTAATTAAAAATCATCATAGATTTGTGCAACAGACAAGTTGATAGAGGTTGAATAATGTCATACCCATTTCTTGTGCATCCATGATTATTAAATCCTGGGAAGTTGAGAGAGATTTCAGATGAATACCATGTAAAGAAATAGATGTCTGGGTCCAGTAGTGGTCATCTCCTTTCTACAGGTGGAAGTTCTAGGAGGCCGTCCAATGAACCATGAACAGTATACCATAAGAAATGGATATACAAAAAAAGGACAGATATTTCTTGCTCCTGCACCATATATTGACTCAATTGTCTGTACAGAAGCCAAATGGGACTTTAGAGACTTATGGTCAATTTTAGGGAGGGTAATCTTGTACCCAGTTTAGGACTGTCTTGTCTTACTCTTGTTTCTGTGTGACTATTAATACAGCCATGTTTTACTCTCAGAAGGGTCCCTCTTTAGAAGACAAGTCATTTGGTTATCACACAGTTATAGAGGATTTAAAGCAAATACCAAGTCCAACTGCTTCCATGGTAGCCAGAAATTGAAATGGGAAATTTTTATAAATGGGAAAGTCCTGGGAAAACGAATTAGATTTAGCAAATAAATGTTAGTCTATTCACCTGAAACATATGGCGGTGCAAAACTGCATTTGGGAGCAACTTATACAGTTGATATGATTGTTATTCTTTGGGAGCAACTTATACAGTTGATATGATTGTTATTCTCTACATTTTCTGGTGTATGTCAGGAAATTTCAATAGATGTATGAAGGAGGCCATCAAAGATAAAGGAAATGATAGAATTATTCTGTTGATGTCCACATCAGAGGATTAAAGATCAGGAAATAAACAGACTATCTTAGGGACTTAAAGATAGTTGTTTGGAAGTAAATAGGGAAGTGGCAAGTAATACTTGGGAATTAACTCCCTCCTGGAGCGAAAAGGATAGGAAAGTTAATTAGTTTACTACTTAGGCCACCAGTGAAATGTTAATACTTTTACTGGATTCTGCCAGGAATTTAAACACAATATAGTGAAATATTCTTGCCTAAATACATAGGTTGAATGTAATACCCACTAGGACTGGATAGCCCATCACACATTAATGGAAGGCAGCTTTCTTGGACAAACATGTCTGTTTCTTGAAGCAAAATACCTCTCAGATGGGACAGGCATCTGATGTATATTCCTATAGGTGCAGAGAATGGTAGGACTGGTCTTTGGACTTCAAGGCTAAGTTACCTTCTCACAATTTTATTAGTAACAAAATTGATATTTTGGCCTCTTTATCTCTGCATTGGTTCTGAGTTTAGAAGGGGAGAATGGGTATAATTATTATACCCTCTTGAATTCTTACATTAGTCCATGTTCTTTCATATACCAATCTCTAGAATACTGTCATCGCAGCCACAGTGCCTATTCGAAATCCTGGAACACAGTAATGTTTGTTGGAAAAATGCATGTATTTTAGTACATTTTAATTTAATAATTTAAATTTATTTTAATCCTTATAATAACTTGTTGAGTGAAGTATGAAAAACCTGTTTTAATAAAATGGCAAACTGTGGCTCAAGAGGGTAAATGACTGAGAATCAAACTCATTTCTGTTCCCAAATTTTATCCTTCTTTTCTTTCTGTGGAGAGAAAGCAAGATAACCATCTTATTGAATAACCTGGCAATGACATAGTAATTTGAGATAAACTAAACAGACAGGTTGAGGGATACTTTGAAAGTCTTAAATGCCAGATTAAGAAGTTTGAAATTACACTGGTAAGTTATTGAGAGTCAAAAAGTTTTGAGGAGAATCATGGGATTTTAGTTGTAGAGATAAATAGTAAATTAGAGGGTGATAGATTGAAACTTAGTCACTATTAGGGAGGCTGATGAACTGTTTTGGTGCATGAGGTTGTAGCAGCCTGAATTAGGTTAGTGATAATAGAAATGGAAAATGATGGGAATTATAGGATATTTAATTTTTTTAATTTTAAATGTTATCAGTATATTATTAATATTAGTTTGGATTTACATTATGTATCTGTTACCCAAGAAGTCCACCCAAGTAATTTATCCAGTTGCAGATTAATCGTAGATACCTAACAGATACCAAAATGTGCTTCATTACTCATTACAAATCTGAGTGGAACCATGAAGTAATGCTATTTCTCGAAAGCATACTCAATACTCTCACATCTTATGTGTTTCCAAGGTTATAGTTTAACAGCAGTTTAATCGTTGACATTAATTTAAATTTTAGTCTTCTTTCTCCTTAAGGCACCACTTTGATTTTACTGTTCCTCTGCTGGAAAGCTTTCCCTGGTCCCTATTATTTTCCAGAGTCCATAATTGGTTCATCATAATGTCAGCTCCACCAAATTTTTATCCTGTATCTTCAACTCCCCTATATAAAATCCATATAATTGAGGGAAAGCATAAAGAATCAAAATATCTTATTCTACATCTAAGTCTTATAATCTTATTTTTGTAGCTTTGCTTATAGGATCCCTATTTTCAGTGCTAGCTCTGGAGTGAATCTGTTTACGTTCAAAGCCATGTGACCTGGAATAAGTTCTGACTTCCCTGTACCTGTCCCTTGACTTCTTCTTCTTCTTTTTTTCTGATAAGGATTAAATAGGTAAGAGATGTCTACAGGTAGTAGGCACTCAAATATTAGCTATAATAAATATTGTTATTTTGACTAGCAGGTCTGATCTACTCCAAAATAAGTAGTATTCCTTGAAGTACAGAATCTACAGATTTTTCCACTGAAGTTTTTCCAATTGATTTAACTAAAATATTACTGGTGTCATATCTTTGGGTGTGAGGTGTTTGTTAGAAACAAAAGGACATGACTCATTCATTTAGTTCTTTTGAAGCTAAAGACATCAGATCTTTTTCTCTGAGCAACCACTCAGTGTGTCAAAGGGAACTCTAATAGCATTCTTTTCTCTTTCACGTAGCTTAGCTAACTCTTGATGTCTTTATTTCTGTTCCCTGAGGAAGCATAAATGCACATCCTAGTTAAATTTACTCCTGCTGACTTGACAATTTTATATCAGAAATGGAATTCAGAGGCTCACCCTGATTTTCTTATTAATGGCTAAATACTCTACTCTAAAGGTATTCTATGAGCAATTCCTCAGGTGAGTATAGTAACAAAATAGATAAGGATTTTTAATATCAGAGTAGTTTAATTGGAGATGTTGAGGTATCTTAAGTTATTTTATAAATTAACTAGTAGAATGCAACCTTTTCATTTTCATTTCAAGTAAAAAAGGCTGTTGTTTTGTGATGTTGATTTTGACATGTTTTCATTCTTATAAATATTTATAATGTTAGATCTTTTTAGTACGTTCTGGTATGAACTAATTTGTCCGTTTTTGTTGTTGATTTTGTTCCATAGACAAAATTATGTTAATTAAAGAAGTCAGGTGCCATGCAGTCATTTACAGTAGACCTGTGTTTGAGTCAATAAATTATCTCTAATTATATTAAACAGATATGACTGTTCGTAGTCTGAGATTAAGATGGCAGAAAATGTATGTGAATATCTTTTGAGTTTTAGCAAAAATAGATGGATGTTTTATTTGGTGTATAGGAAGAACATTTTTAAAAGAGTGAATACTTTTTTAAAAAAATAAAACTAATACTTGTTGATAGTAAGGAGTTTTAAAATGTAGAAAGATAATCTAGGTGCCAACTGAGATATTCCCGTTTAGGACATTGACAGGTCTTGGCACACCCTCATCTACTGAGAATCACTGTAAATAAAATAGGCTGCTTGAACAGTCACAGAGGTTTAAGAGACAACCAAGAGCTAGGGCAGTACTGAATGGTAAGGTTTATATCTTACATGAGATCACTCCTTCCTGACAGATCAAGAAAAATATAAATAGAGGAATATGTTCCAAACTAAAGAATACAATAGAGGAAGGGAGACAAGATGGTGGAATAGAAGGATTTGAGCTCACTTCCATTCATGAAAACACCAAAATCACAGCTAACTGCTGAGCAACCATCAAGAAAAAGACTGGAAACTACCAAAAAAGATGTTCTACATCAAAAGACAAAGAAGAAGCTACAATGAGATGGTAGGAGGGGCACTTTCGTGATGGTCAGTGGGTGGGCGACCCACAAACTGGAAAATATCAAAAAGGTTCTCCCACAGGAGTGAGAGTTCTGAGCCCCATGGCAGGCTCCCCAGCCTGGCGATCTGGCAGTGGGAGAAGGAGCCCTCAGATCATTTCGCTTTGAAGACCAGCAGGGCATGAGTGCAGGAGCTCAACAGGACTGGGGGAAACAGTTTCCACTCTTCGAGGATGCACACAAGTTTTCACATGCACTGGGACCCATGGTAAAACAGTGACCCCATAGGAGCCGGGCCAGACCTACCTGTGAGCCTTACAGGGATCTCTTAGTGAGGTGCAGGTTGACTGTGACCCACTGTGGGGGCAAAGACACTGATGGCAGAGGCCCCAAGGAATATTCCTCAGTGTGAGCTCTCCCAGAGGTTGCTATTTTGGCACTGAGGCCTGGTCCCACCCAACAGCCTGCAGGTTCCAGTACTGGGATGCCTCTGTAAGCAATTAGTGGTAGGGAACACAGCCCCACCCATCAACAGACAGACTGCCTAAAGTCGTCCTGAGCCCACAGCCACCTCTGTACACACCCCTGCCCACCAGATGGACAAGACCAAGCTCCAACCACAGTGGACAGACACCAGAAGCAAGAAGAACTATGATCCTGCAGCCTGTGGAATGGAGACCACAAACACAAAGTTAAACAAAATGAGATGGCAGAGCAATATGTTTCAAATGAAGGAACAAGATAAAAAGCTCAGAAGAACAACTAAGTGAAGTGGAGATAGGCAATTGGCCTGAAAAAGAATTCAGAACAATGATAGTAAAGATGATCCAAGATCTCAGAAAAAGAACGGAGGCACAGACTGAGAAGATACAAGAAATGCTTAACAAAGAGCTAGAAGATTTCAAGAATAAACCAGAATGAACAGTACAATAACTGAAATGAAAAATACACTAGAAGGAATCAATACCAGAATAAATGAGGCCGAAGAATAAATAAGTGAGCTGGAAGACAGACTGGTAGAAATAACTGCTGCAGAACAGAATAAAGAAAGATAAAAAGAAATGAACACAGTCTAAGAGACCTCTGGACAACATGAAACACACCATGGGGGTGTGTAGGGGGTCCCAGAAGGAGAACAAAGCGAGAAAGGACCTAAGAAAAATATTTGAAGAGATAATAGCCCAAAACTTCCCTAACATGGGGAAGGAAACACTCGCTCAAGTGAGAGTCCCAGGCGGGATTAACCCAAGAGCAACATGCCAAGATACATATTAATCAAATTGACAAAAATTACAAACAAAGGGAAAATATGAAAAGCAACAAATAACATACAAGGGAATTCCTATAACAGTATCAGCTGATTTTTCAACAGAAACTCTGCAGGCCACAAGGGAGAGGTATGATATATTTCAAGTTATGAAAGGGAAAAACCTACAACCAAGAATACTCTACCCAGCAAGGCTCTCATTCTGATTCGATAGAGAAATCAAAAACTTTACAGACAAGTAAAAGCTAAGAGAATTCAGCACCAACAAACCAGCTTTACCACAAATGCTAAACGCACTTCTCTAGGTGGAAGAGAAAAGGCCACAACTAGAAATAAGAAAATTATTAATGGAAAAATACACCAGTAAAGGCAAACATACAGGAAAGGTAGGAAATCATCCACACGCAAATATGATATCAAAACCAGCAACTGTGAGAAGAGGAGAGTACAAATTCAGGAAATTGGAAACACATTTGAAATTAAGAAACCAGAAACTTAAAACAATCTTGTACTGCTTTATCAAAACTGCATGGGAAATGCAAACCAAAAAACTACAACAGATACACAAAAAAAGAAAAAGCAACCCAAACACACTAAAGATAGTCATCAAATCACAAAAGAGGAAGGGAAGAAAAACAATCTACAAAAACAATTAACAAAATGGCAATAAGAACACATATCAATAATTACATTAAATGTAAATGGATGAAATGCTCCAACCAAAAGACATAGACTGGTTGAATGGATACAAAAACAAGACCTGTATACATGCTGTCTACAAGAGACCCATTCAGATATAGGGACACATACAGACTGAAAGTGAGGGGATGGAAAAAGTTATTCCATACAAATGGAAATCAAAAGAAAGCTGGAGTAGCAATACTCATATCAGACAAAATAGACATTAAAGAGACAAAGAAGGACACTACATAATGATCAAGGGATTAATCCAAGAAGAAGATATACCAATGGTAAATATATATGCACCCAACATAGGAGCACCTCAGAACATAAGGCATATGCTAACAGCCATAAAAGGAGAAATCAACAGTAACACAATAATAGTGTGAGACTTTAACACCACACTTAAATCAATGGATGTGATGTAATGTAAGATCATTCAGACAGAAAATTAATAAGGGAACACAGGCCTCAAATGACACATTAGAGCAGATGAACTTAACTGATATGTATAGAGCATTCCATCTGCAAGCAACAGAATATATTAATACATTCTTCTCAAGTGTACATGGAACATTCTCCAGGATAGATCACATGCTGAGCCAAAACTCAAGCCTCGATAAATTTAAGAAAATTGAAATCATATCAAACATCCTTCCAGACCAAAACACTATGAGATTAGAAATCAACTACAAAAAAAAACTGTAAAAAACACAAGCCCATGGAGGCTAAACAACATATTACTAAACAACCAGTGGATCACTGGAGAACTCAGAGGAAATCAAAAAAATACCTAGAGACAAATGAAAATGAAAACATGACCATCCAAAACCTATGGGAACACAGCAAAGCAGTTCTGAGAGGGAAGTTAATAGAAATATGATCTTACGTCAGGAAACGAAAAATCTCAAATAAACAACTTAACCTTACACCTAACACAACTAGAGAAAGAAGAACAAACAAAACCCAAAGTTAGTAGAAGGAAAGACATCATAAAGATCAGAGCAGAAATAAATGCAATAGAGATGAAGAAAACATTAGAAAAGATCAATGAAACTAAAAGCTGGTTCTTTGAGAAGATAAACAAAATTGATAAACCTTTAGCCAGACTCATCAAGAAAAAGAGGGAGAGGACTCAAATCAATAAAATCAGAAATGAAAAAGAAGTTACAACAGACACCGCAGAAATACAAAGCATCCTAAGAGACTACTATAAGCAACTCTATGCCAATAAAATGGACAACCTGGAACAAATTCTTGGAAAGACATAACCTTCCAAGACTGAACCAGGAAGAAATAGAAAATATGGACAGACCAATCACAAGTACTGAAATTGAAACTGTGATTTAAAAATTTCCATCAAACAAAAGTCCAGGAAGACATCTTCACAGGTGAATTCTTTCAAACATTTAGAGAACAGTTAACACCTATTCTTCTGAAACCATTCCCAAAAGTTGCAGAGTAAAGAACACTCCCAAACTCATTCTATGAGGCTGCCATCACCCTGATACCAAAACCAGACAAAGGTACCACAAAAAATGAAAATTACAGACCAATAGCACTGATGAACATAGACACAAAAATCCTCAACAAAACTAGTAAGCCAAATCAACAACACATTAAAAGGATCATACACCATGATCAAGTGAGATTTATTTTAGGGATGCAAGGATTTTTCAGTATCCACAAATCAATCAGTGTGATACACCACATCAACAAATTGAAAAAAAACCATATGGTCATCTCAATGGATGCAAAAAAAAGCTTTTGACATACTTCAACACCCATTTATGATAAAAACCCTCCAAAAAGTGGGCATAGAGGGAACATAATCAAGGCCATATATGACAAACCTACAGTTAACATCATATTCAATGGTGAAAATCTGAAAGCATTTCCTCTAAAATCAGGAACAAAAAAAGGATGTCCACACTTTAGACACCTTGGTTAAACGTAGTTTTGGAAGTCCTAGCCATGGCAATCAGAGAAGAAAATGAAATAAAAGGAATCCAAATTGGAAAAGAAAAAGTAAGACTGTCACTGTTTGCAGATGACATGTTAACTATACATAGAGAATCCTAAAGATGCTACCAGAAAACTACTAGAGCTCATCAATGAATTTGGTAACGTTGCAGGATACAAAACGAATACAGAGAAATTTCTTGCATTTCTATACACTAACAACTAAAGTTCAGAAAGAGGAATTAAGGAAACAATCCCATTTACCATCCATTAACTATCCATGACCAATCCATTTACCACTGCATTAAAAAGAATAAAATACCTAGGAATAAACCTACTTAAGGAGACAAGAGACTTGTACTCTGAAAACTATAAGATGCTGATGAAAGCAATTGAAGGTGACACAAGTACATGGAAAGATATATCATGTTCTTGGATTGGAAGAATCACTATCTTCAAAATGACTATACTACCCAAGGCAATCTACAGATTCAATTCAATCCCTATCAAATTACCAATAGTATTTTTCATAGAAATAGAACAAAAAAATTTTTTTTAATTTTTATGGAAACACAAAAGACCCCAAATAGCCAATGTAATCCTGAGAAATAAAAATGGAGCTGGAGGAATTAGGCACTGTGATTTCAGACTATAATACAAAGCTACAGTAACCAAAACGGTATGGTACTGGCACAGAACTAGAAATATAGATTAACAGAACAGGATAGGAAGTCCAGAAATAAACCCCACATCTTTGGTCAATTAATCTATGACAAAGGAGGCAAGAATATACAATGAGGAAAAGACAGTCCCTTCAATAAGTGGTGCTGGGAAAACTGGACAGCTACAGGTAAAAGAATGAAATTAGAACATTCTCTAACACCATACACAAAATAACCTCAAAACTGATTAAAGATCTAAATGTAAGACTGGACACTATAAAACTCTTAGAGGAAAACACAGGCAGAACACTCTCTGACATAAATTGCAGCAATATCTTTTTTGATCCACCTTCCAGAGTAATGAAAATAAAAACAAAACTGAACAAATGGGACTTAAGTAAACGTAAAAGCTTTTGCACAGCAAAGAAAACCAAAACAAAATGAAAAGACAACCCACAGAATGGGAGAAAACATTTGCAAATGATGCTATGACAAGGGGTTAATCTCCAAAATATACAAACAGCTCATGCAGCTCAGTATCAAAAAAACAAACAACCCAAACAAAAAATGGGCAGATCTAAATAGACATTTCTCTAAAGAAACATACAGATGGTCATAAAGATGCTCAACATCACTAATTATTAGAGAAATTCAAATCAAAACTATAATGAGGTATCACTTCACGGTAGTCAGAATGGCCATTATCAAAAAATCTACCAAGAACAAATCCGGAGAGGGTGTGCTGAAAAGGGAACCCTTCTACACTGTTGGTGGGAATGTAAATTGGTGCAGCCACTATGGAGAACAGTATGGAGGTTCCTTAAAAAACGAAAAATAGACTTACCATGTGATCCAGCAATCCCACTCCCAGCCATATATCCAGAGAAAACCATATTGAAAAGATAAATGCCCCCCAGTATTCATTGCAGCACTATTTATGATAGGATATGGGAGAAACCTAAATGTCCATCAATAGAGGAATGAATAAAGAAGATGTTCTACAAATATACAATGGAATATTTCTCAGCCATAAAAATGAAGTAATGCCATTTGCAGCAACATGGATGGATCTAGAGATTATCATACTAAGTGAAGTAAGTCAGAGACAAATATCATATGACATTACTTATATGTGGGATCTAAAAAAATGATACAAATGAACTTATTTAGAAAACAGAAATAGAGTCACAGATGTAGAAAACAAACTTATGGTTACCAGAGGGGAAAGGACAGGGGGAGGGATAAACTGGGAGATTGGGAATGACATATACACACTACTATATATAAAATAGATAACTAATAAGGACCTACTGCATAGTACATGGAACTCTTCTCAATACTCTGTAATAACCTGTATAGGAAAAGAATCTGAAAAAGAAGGGATATATGTATATGTGTAACTGAATCACGTTGCTGTACACCGGAAACTAACAGAACATTGTAAATCAACTATACTCCAATAGAAGATAAAAATTAAAATATATAAATAAGGAATAAAATAGAGGGGCTCAACAGCAGACCAGTTGAAGTGGAAGAACGAATCACTGAACTGGAAGAGAGGGCAGTAGAACTTACCTAGTCAAAGAAGCAAAAATAAAAAAGTAAATGAATAAGAGTGAAATAACTTAAGGGATTTAGGGGCCAACATCAAATGGAACTACATTGGAACTGTAGGGGTCCTAGAGGGAGAAGAACGAGAGAATGGGGCAGAAAACTTATATTAAAAATAAAAACTGTAAACTTCATAACCAGATCAAGGAAATAGACATCCAGATCTAGGAAACCCCAAAGACTTACAAGGATACACATAATATTAAAGCAACAAGGGAAAAACAATTTGTTATGTATAAGGGAACCCCATTAGACTATCAGCACAATTTCCAGCAGAAACTTTGCATGTCTTAAGGGAGTAATACAATATATTCAAAGCACTGAAAGAAAAAAAGTGCCAGCCAGGAATAATATATCCAGCAAGGTCGTCCTGCAGAATTGAGGGAGAGGTAAAGAGTTTTCTAGATAGGCAAAAGTTAAAGGAGTTCATCACCACTGGACTGGTCTTGCAAGAAATATTAAAGGGACTGCTTTAAGCTAAAACTAAATTGGTTTTATTCTTTGTGTACTCTTGTCATGTTTTGAAACTGTTGCTATTATGTTTTGAAGTTGTCTGGTGTCATAAAAGATAAATATTCATGGTAGTTCGTATTTTTAGCAATAAAAATTACATATAATTTTTGTCTGGATTTCTGTTTCATATGAAGTCAATGTTTTTCTTCTCTCATTTCTGTAAAAATACACATGCATAACTATTTTAGATAGGTTTTTAGAAACGTTTTGAAATATACCATATTGGAGTTTGTTCAGTCTCATTGCATTGTAGTATTCCATTGTGTGGCTCTGCCATAATTTAGCCATTCTGTTGTTTATAAGAATTTTGGTAGGCTTCAACTTAAAGCTATGTTATCAGGTACATAAAGATTTAGCATTATAATATCCTTCTGATATCCTTTCATATCATTATGAAATATCCTTCTCTGTTCAAGCAAATATACTATAGCTAGTATAACAGCAGCTATGATTAAGAAAGTTAAGAAGTCCACTCTACTGAACACTAAGGTGTAACTCCCAATGATTCTTGCTTACTGCTTTTCATGATCTTATATAAGCTCTTCCTTTTACTTGCTTCTAAACAATGAAACATGGCAAAGATACTGGGATGTCACTACTGTAATTATGGTATATGTGAACTCCATCTTACTAACCAATGTACTAGAGATACCCCTTGTTGGCTTGAAGAAGCAAGCTGCCATGGAGTAAAGGCCATGTTAGAAATCCCACATCCAAGGAACTGTGTGTAGCCTCTTTGTGGAATAGCATTCTCCAGCAAGAAACTGAAAACTCAGTCACACAAACACTTGAAATGAATACTGCCAATAACCTGAAGGGGCTGTGAAGCAGATATTTCCACAGCTGACCCTCTAGCCTACACATGTATTATAGCCTCCTGTGATTCTGAAACCAAAGACCAAGTTAAACTGTGCCCAGACTTCTGACTTACAGAAATTATGGATAATAAATGTGTGTTGTTTTTAGCCGCTAGGTTTGTGGTGATTCATCTTGCAGCAATAAATATCTAATACATTCACCATTACCACCATTATTCTTATGGATTTTGCAGGTTTTATACTAGTAAATTTAAGAGCATTATGATAGGGACAATTATTCATGCACACTTTAGTGACACTTTACAGGGTGATAAAATTAATCTCTGCCATTACACCTGGAATATGATATCACAGTTGATCCTTGAATGTAGGTATGAACTGTGCAGGTCCACTTATACACAGATAGTTTTCAGTAGTAAATATTACAGTACAACACAGTCCGTGGTTGGTTGAATTGGCACATGCGAGAAACTGCAGATATGGAGGACCAACTATAAATTACATGTGGATTAACCCTTGTGGTGTTTAAGGGTCAACTGTACTTCTTACTATTCGGCAAGGGAAATGTGTGCATTTTAAGGCTTTCCACTTGGACTTTGTATCACAATAGCTCTTAATCCACAGTTCAGGAAATTGAGACAGTTCACCAAAGGAAATAATCAATAAAATGAAAAGATAACCTATTAAATGGGAGAAAATAATGATAAGGAGTTAATATCCGAAGAATTCATACAACTCAATAGCAACAACAGCAACAATATAATTAAAAAATAGGCAGAAGATCTGAATAGACATTTCCCAAAGAAGAAATACAGTTGGCCAACAGGTACATAAAAAGATGCTCAGGGGCTTCCCTGGTGGCACAGTGGTTGAGAGCCCGCCTGCCGATGCGGGGGACGGGGGTTCATGCCCCAGTCCAGGAGGATCCCACATGCCGTGGAGCGGCTGGGCCCGTGAGCCATGGCCACTGAGCCTGTGCGTCCAGAGCCTGTGCTCTGCAACGGGAGAGGCCACAAGAGTGAGAGGCCCGCGTACCGCAAAAAAAAAAAAAAAAAAAAAAAAAGATGCTCAACATCAATAATCCTCAGAGACATGCAAATCAAAACCACAATGAGATATTACCTCACACCTGTTAGAATGGCTATTATCAAAGACAAGAAGTAACAGATATTGGTAACGATGTGGAGAAAAGGGAACCTTTGTGCACTTTTGGTGGGAATTTAAATTGGTGCAGCCACTATGGAAAACAGTATGAAGATTCTTCAATAAAAGTAAAAATAGATGCAGCAATTATACTTCTGGATATGTATCCAATGAAAATGAAAAGAACTAACTCAATAAGACATATGCACCCTCACAGTCTTGCAGGATTATTTACAATAGCCAAGATACAGAAATAACGTAAGTGTCTATCAGTTAACAAATGGATAAAGAAAATGTGACATGTATATATACAATAAAATATTATTCAGTCATAACAAGGAAGGAAATCTTGCCATTTGTGACAACATAGACCTTGAGAGTGTTATGCCAAGTGAAATAAGTCAGACAAAGACATAGAAATATCTTATGATCTCACATATGGAATCTAAAAAACCAGCAACCTCACAGATACAGAGGTGGGGGCATGGGGGTTAAGTAAAGTAGGGGAAGGGGGTCAAATTGTACAAACTTCAAGTTATGAAATAAATAAATCATGGGGATGTAATGCATAGCATGCTGACTATACAGTTGATTCTTGAATAATGCAGGGGTTACAGGTGCCAAAACCACATGAAGTTGAAAATCCACATATAATTTATAGTCAGCTCTTCATATCTGCAGTTTCTCATATCCGCAACTCTGAATTTTTTGATTCAACCAGCCACAGATGGCATAGTACTGTCAAATTTACTACTGAAAAAAACCATGGATAAGTGCACCTACATAGTTCAAAACTGTGTTATTCAAGGATCAACTGTAGTTAATATAATATACTGTATTGCATATTCAAATATTGCTAAGGGAGTAGATCTTAAAAGTCTTTATCCAGATGCAGAAAAAAGGTTTGGACAAAATTCAACACCCATTTATGATAAAAAAAAAAAACTCTCCAGAAGGTGGGCATAGAGGGAACATACCTCAACATAATAAAGACCATATATGACAAACTCACAACAAATATTCTCAATGGTGAAAAACTGAAAGCATTTCTCTAAGATCAGGAACAAGACAAGGATGTCCATTCTCTCCACTTTTATTCAACATAATTTTGGAAGTCCTAGCCATGACAGTCAGAGAAGAAAAAGAAATAAAAGTAATCCAAATTGGAAACGAAGTAAAACTGTCACTCTTTGCAGATGACATGATACTACACATAGAAAATCCTAAAGATGCTGCCAAAAAACTACTAGAGCTCATGAATTTGGTAAAGTTGCAGGATACAAAATTAATACACAGAATTCTCCTGCATTCCTATACACTAATAATGAAAGATCAGAAAGAAATTAAGGAAACAATGCCAATTACCATTACATCAAAAAGAATAAAATACCTAGGAATAAACCTGCCAATGGAGGCAAAAGACCTGTACCAGAAAACTGAAAGATACTGATGAAAGAAATCAAAGATGACACAAACAGATGGAGAGATGTACCATGTTCTTGGATTGGAAGAATCAATATGGTCAAAATGACTGTACTGCCCCAAGTAATCTACAGATTCAGTGCAATCCCTATCAAATTACCAACAGCATTTTTCATAGGATTAGAACAAAAATTTTTACAATTTGTATGGAAACAGAAAAGACCCCGAATAGCCAAAGCAATCTTGAGAAAGAAAAATGGAGCTGGAGGAATCATGCTCCCTGACTGCAGACTATACTACAAAGCTTCAGTAATCAAAGCAGTATCGTACTGGCACAAAAATATAGATCAATGGACCAGGATAGAAAGTCCAGAGATAAACCCATGCACCTATAGTCACCTAATCTATGACAAAGGAAGAAAGAAAATAAATGGAGAAAAGACAGTCTGTTCAATAAGTGGTGCTGGGAAAACTGGACAGCTACATGTAGAAGAATGAAATTAGAACACTCCTTAACACCATACACAAAAATAATATGAAAATGGATTAAAGACCTAAATATAAGGCTGGATACTATAAAACTCCTAGAGGAAAACATAGGCAGAACACTCTCTGTCATCACAGCAAGATCTTTTTCAATCCACCTCCTAATGAAAATAAAAACAAAAATAAACAAATGGGACCTAATTAAACTTAAAAGCTTTTGCATAGCAAAGGAAAACATAAACACAAGGAAAAGACAACCCATAAATGGGAGAACATATTTGCAAATGAAGTGACCGACAAGGGATTAATCTCCAAAATATTCAAACAGCTCATGCAGCTCAATATCAAAAAAACAAACAATCCAGTCAAAAAATGGGTAGAAGATCTAAATAGACATTTCTCCAAAGAAGACATGCAGATGGCCAAAAAGCACATGAAAAGATGCTCAACATCACTAATTATTACAGAAATGCAAATCGAAACTATAATGAGGTATAACCTCACATTGGTCAGAATGGCCATCAACAAAAAATCTAGACAATAAAAGCTGGAGAGGGTGTGGAGAAAAGGGAACCCTCCTACACTGTTGGTGGGAATATAAATTGGTGCAGCCACTATGGAGAACAGTATGGAGGTTCCTTAAAAAACTAAAAATAGAGCTCCATATGATCCAGCAATCCCACTCCTCAGTATATATATGAAGAAAAACATAATTCGAAAAGATACATGTACCCCAGTGTCCATTGCAGCTCTATTTACAATAGCCAGGACATGGAAGCAACCTAAATGTCCATCGACAGAGAAATGGATAAAGATATAGTACATATATGCAATGGAATATTACTCAGCCATAAAAAAAGAATGAAATAATGCCATTTGCAGTGACATGGATGGACCTAAAGATTGTCATACTGAGTGAAGTTGGTCAGAGAAAGACAAGTATCATATGGTATCTCTTATATGTTGAATCTAAAAATATGAACCTATTGACAAAACAGCAATTGAGTCACAAATGTAGAAAACAAACTTGTGGTTACCAAAGGGGAAGTGGGGGGAGGGATAAATTGGGAGATTGGGATTGACATATACATACTACTATATATAAAATAGATAACTAATAAGAACCTACTGTGTAGCACAGGGAACTCTACTCAATACTCTGTAATGACCTATAATGGGAATAGAATCTAAAAAAGAGTGGATATATGTGTAACTGATTCACTTTGCTGTGTAGCAGAAACTAACAACACTGTAAATCAACTCTACTTCAATAAAAATTAATTTAAAAGTATCTTTATCACAAGAAAAAAATTGTAACTATGTATGGGGACAAATGTCAACTAGATTTATTGCGGGGATCATTTTGCAGCTTATACAAATATCAAATCCTTATGTCATACACCTGAAACTAATATAATGGTTTATGTCAATTATACCTCAATAATAAAAATATTTGAAAAGTTAAAAATTAGAAAAAAGTTTTTAAAATTTATAAGCCAGTTATTAACTGTTAGTGCCTTGAAATTAGCCATGGTGGGAAGTTTATGCCTCAAAAATCAGCAAACACTATAAATTAGGAATTTTTTTTCCCCCAGAAAACTAGCCTACCAGTACACCATGACCCATTCTCTTCCTTTTAAATATACATACAGACATATATGTACATATACATATATATGTGTGTGTGTATATATATATATATCACCTTATTTCTTGTAAGCAATAGCCATTGAATAATCTGATCATTCTCCTTTCCACAGACAGTTATTCTGGTAAATTGCCATAGGTCTCTCTGGGGAAATGTGAAAGTGATCAGTATTGCCTAAACTTGCTGGGTGTTGTAGGATTCTTCCTCAAGAGAACACAGCCGCCGCTTTGATTGGCTCTAAGATTGAGAACTGAAACAACTGTAAAGACTACGGAAGGGTTTCATTACTTTCCATTGTAGTAAACTATATCATCTCTCTGTTCCTGCATTGTTGATATTTTTTGTATTTTTAAAATTATTACATAGTTTTTAAAATTAAGAAAAAGTTGCAAGGATAGTACAAAGCTCTCTTATTTGCCTTTTACTCAGATTCACCAATTGTTTATATTTTGCTCTCACTGCATTTTTTTTTCTCTCTCCATGTGTGTTGAAGTTTTGTCTGAATTATCTAAATTGGAGATAAAACATTTACATTAAAGTGGGTGCATTAAGTGTTTATTTCTTAAGAACAAGGACATTCTCTTAATAGCGATAACGCAACTATCAAAATAAAAATTGACAATAATATAATTCTGCTATTAAATCGACACCATATGCAGATTCCATCTCCATAATGTGGTATCAATAATGTTTTTCATATATAGCTGTTATATCTTCCAGTCCAGGATCTAATGCAAGAACATACACTGCCTTTAGTATCCTTTCTCCTTAGTCTCCATTACTGTGAAAGAGTTCCACAGGCTTTGTCATTTTTGAATTTGACTTTTGTGAAAAGTAGAGGGCAATTATTTTGTAGAATGTCCTTCAATTTGGATTTTTCTAATATTTCCTCATGATTAGACTTAGATTATGTATTTGGGACATGAATATGACAGAAGAGGGGTGGAATATTTCTCATGACATTATGTCAGGAAATGCATGGTATTAATTTGCTCCAGTATAGTAAATTTGATAATGTGGTTAAGGTGGCATCTGCCTATAAGCGTTTCTCCACTATAAAATTCCACTTTCCTCCTTTGTTCTTAGGTAATGTGGGAGAGATATATACTTTGATTTTATGCAATTATTCTATCCTTCATTTAACTTTTACCCTCTTGTTTAAGTATTCACTGATTATTTTCTCACAGCATCAACTTTTTCTATACTTTTTATTTGGCATTCAACCTCAGTAAAAGAAACACATTCATGCATGCATGTAAGTCAGTATGGACTTATGGACCGTTGTTTCTTGAATGAGTTAAAATCTATTGTTATTATTTTTTGATGTTCCTAGAGTGACCAGTATGAGTCCCTCAAGATAATCCCTGTGTCCTTTTGACATGTCCCATCATTCTTAAAATAAGAAAATAAGAGCATTTTCTTATTTTCTAGCATGACAAAATATTCCAGTCTCATGTACCTTCCCTTTCTCAGCCCTAAAATCAGTCTTTTCTTCTAAGGAGCCTAGGGTTCCTTTTAGTGGAGAATTGTATTTAGAAAAAAATATTTGACCTGTAGATGTTCTTATTGTTATATAATTTCTTATAGACCTTTTCAACAGATGGCGCAAGGAAAAAAAAAGTTACCCAACCCCCTGCCCCATGTATGGTATTTCCTTAGGCCATGCTGAGACGTGCCCCCAGTTATTGCTCTAGAAACAAGGAAAGGTAAGGTTTTAAGAATGGCAAGCATCATCTTTCAAGGTGCCTGCCTTAGTTGAGGACCTTGCACATTCTTAATTTTGAACAAATCAGCTTCTTTGTTGTAGTAGGCTAATTAAAAAAAAAAGCTGCAATGAGTTCATAATGACCTAAAGAATTTAAAATTGACTATTTTTCTCTCTGGAATGAGAGGCTCTAAAAGATATTTTCTACCAGTATTTGAAATCAGAATTTCACAATTATTAGAAATGACAAAAATGACCCTGAAAATTATCTTATTTTACAAATAAGTATACTAAGACAAAAAAGTTATTTGTTTACAATCTTGGGACTATGAGTAGTAGAATCCAAAGCAGATTACTTTGTTTAGCCTCATGGTTATTTGTTTAGTATATTTTCTCTTCATAGTGGCCATTGTATGTTACATACTGAACGAGTGCATGACTGTTTCAGAGAAACATTATTTCCTTTGTACATAAACGTAACCTTTTCTGCTCCAAATATTAAGTGTTTGATTGTAAAGTCACATATCCTAACTCTGGGTGGAATTTGATGTCTATATGACACACATCATCTGGTTGCGAAAGGAAAATGCAGTTGGCAAGTAGATTGCTGGTTCATGGCTATATAGATATAAATATTATGAATGAGGTAAAGTTTTATTTTGAGGTTATTTTGGTCTCCTACATGTTTGCTGCTTTCAATCTGCACTGCATTTTAATGTCATCAGGCAATCTTCTACCTCCTCTCCAGAAAAATTGATGGCAATATATTTGTAGTGAAACCTCCAGAGCCAATTTTATTCTTCACACCCACATGTTCTCTTTCCACAGTTACTCTATAAATCTTTGTTTTCCTTGTTTATTTAGAGCTCTCTGACACCACGCTTCAGTGACTTCTTTAGCTTTCTTTCTATTTGGTAATAGTTTTTGACAGTGGCTCTCTAAGGACCATGTGAGTATCTGGGAAATGTAATGTCTCTGGAGCAGCACAAACTTTGCTTTATAAAAAAAGATTTCTAGTAGCAGAGTTAATTGACTCAAATATCAGACCTGGGCTGTATATTTAAAAATAAAGCCTATATATATATATATATATATATATATATATATATATATATAGGCTTTATTTTAAAATATACATATGTATACATACATATCCATATTTTAATATATATTTATATATATATGAATGTGGAATGATGTTAAGTTAGGGTCAGTGTATATAGTGAGTTCAAGCTTGTAAAGAATCTGTATTTTACATACACTATATAAGGATGTAATTACTTCACCCAGACTTTGAATGTTAGGGATGTAAGCTGATATCATAGAATGATAAATGGGATATTTCTTGTTCCTTCTTAATAGACAGATGGGGCCCCAGCTGAAAACAGAGGCTTTCTAAAGAGACCAACAAACAACTGGAGACATAACTACTTTTTAGGATTTGTTAAGAGGCTGTACAATGAACCCTGACACACTCAACTATTAGCCAAATCCCCTCCCTTACTCTGACCATTCCTTGCCAGTTGCAGAGAAAAGGAGGAATGAAAGTATAGATTGTATTCCTGCTCCTACTTCAAACTCCTTAAGCCATGAGTCTTGCCTAAGGTGGAGAACAGAATGGTGTGTATTTGTGCGTGGTAAATTGGAAACATTTTTTTATTGAAATATAGTTGATTTACAATGATGTGTTAATTTCTGCTATATAGTGAAGTGACTCAGTTATACATATTCATACATTCTTTTACATTCTTTTCCATTATGGTTTATCGCAGGATATTGAATATAGTTCCCCGTGCTATACAGTAGGACCTTGCTGTATATCCACATGTCCTTTTACCACTAAATCCTTCCACTTTTATGCCTTAAGAATAAAAACATTCCCTTACATAATGACTGAATAATTATCAAGATCAGGATATTTAATATTTTACATAATTCTCTAATACAGTGTGTATGCATGTCTGTGTGTATACACACATATATATGTCAGTATCTTGTGAAATACCTCAACATGAATTTGTCTGATGTTTATGATCAGTTTCAGCTATTACATTTTTGTCAGGAATATCACAGAAGGGATATTGTGTCCTACTCAAGGCATCATGTAAAAGGCATGTGATATTAATTTGATCATATGGTTAAAGGTTATCTGCAAAGTTTTATCTACTATGAAGTCACTATATTTCCTTTTCCCCTTCATAATTATTAAGTACTTTGTGAGGAGATACTTTGAAACTATGTAAATACCATTTTTCTTAGCAAAATTATACTCAATCATTTTAGCATTCATTGATTTTCTAATTCCATCATTTCTATTGTTTTTTTTTATTTCTATTGTTTTTTAATTTGTAGGTATGAATTTATTTACTTCAAGCATACTAGTTAACAACCGTTTACAAATTTGGGAAAGAAAATCAGTTCTAATCTTTCATTTAACAAACAACGCTTACTTACTGAGCCCTACTGTATACAGAGTGCTGAAATGAACCAACTAACTGCTGATGAGATCATTTTTAATTCATGTATCTATTTAACAAATTTTATTTTGTGTGTCAGGCACTGGGAATCCAATGGTGAATAAAAACCAGACATGATTCTGTCCTTTGGAGTTTACTGTCTACTGAAGGAAACAGTTACTAAAGGAACGGTCATAGACATAAATATAGAGCTACTTTTAAGTGAGAATGATACAGTACAGATGCCTGGTGCTAGGAGGATAAAATAGTAGAGGGACCGACTTTGTATTGGCAAAAATCCTTCCCTGCTGAAAGGATGACTGACCTGAAATGTGAAGGATAAGGGGCATTAACTCTGGGTAGAAGGGGAAAGAGGATTTCAGGCAGGTGCAAAGGCCCTGCAGTTGGAGTGAGCGTAGTGCTTTCAGAGAATTGAAAGGACAATGTTTTTGACCTAGAGGATAAAGGCAAGTGGATGTGTGTGATAAACCTCTAAATTCCTTCTCTTGTAATACTTCAAGCTGCCTTTTATTTAGTTTTGCTTTCATTTGTCCATTTATTCATTCTTTGATTCATTCAGGCATTCAACAAATGATTATTCCATGTCATTATTCTGTGGCAGGTACTGTGTTAGGTACAGATACAACAGTAAGTCCACAGACCCTGGTCCCAAAGATCTCACAGGAAAAGAGAAAAGGATGCCCAGGTGCTATGGGATCACAGAGGAAGAACATTCATCTTGGTTTCCCATCACCCATCCCTCCATTTATGCCCTGGTGATTTGTTACTCATCATTTAAGGCCCAGCTCAATAGCCCTGCAATGCCTTCTCTAACATGCTTGGTAACCACTTTGTCTCCCACTGCCAATGGCTAACTGCTTCTATGCAACTTTGTACATAAAAATAATTGCTGCTGTTTATTGAACATCTCTGTGCCAGGGATTTAGTTCTTAGTGTAGTATAGGCAACCCTACATGATAATTAAAATAATGCCAACTTCACAGATAAAGAAACACACAGATTAAGAAACTCACTCCTTTTTCTGTGTTTTCTACCTTTTGAGTAGTACTCACTGTCCAAACCAGAAAACCAGAACACCTTTCCCTCTACCGTTCATCTAGTCAGATGCCAAGTCCTGTAAATTCCAGCTGCCTAACAGCCATAAATCTGTCCCCATCTACCCATTCACACTGCCACTAGTTCAACTTGGGCCATTATCATCTCTCAGCAATATTCCTGCAGTAGCTTCTCTGCGAATCTTCTGTGCTTCACGTTGACATGAATATGATCATTCTAAAGCACAGATCTGATCATGCCAATGTACTGCTTAAAGTACTTGAGTGGGTCTCCATGACTCTTAAAGGAAAAAAAATCCAAGACCCTTAACTCAGCCTATAGGACCCTTTAGGCTACTACCTACTTCTTTACCTTCATTTCATCCAGTCAGACTTCACAGTCTACACTGGAAGCCTCAATGAGCTTCTCAAGGTTTCCCACCTTGCCAAGTATTCTTTTGCCTCTAGCCCATCACTTCCTCTGTTATTATTTGTGAACAGTCTACTTCAAGGAACGACCCTTCCTTCCTTCCTTCCTTCCTGTCTGCATGGCTTCATGGATTCTTGTTTTATTCAATGGGTTTTAGTTCCTTATTGTTATTTACATATTTTGATGTTCAAAATATCCTAGATTGTCCAATTTAAATGCCTTAAAGCTAGCATTTATATACTTTTCATATGTTCCCATCATTATTTAGTCATTTTATTCACTTATGGCATAATAAAGTGTTCCAGGAAAGATTCACTTTTCCTGTACTTAGACTGAGTCTATTTTCCAAGAGCTCTGTTTCCCTTTATTGGAAAATGACTGTTGGAAACCAAGATCTGGGTTCTGAATATGCCCATTGTTATTGGTATGTCACTGTTTTATACCCTCTCAGTGGACAAGCTGAGGAAAATTCTTCAATAATGTTCTCCCTGATTCTTTTGTTTTGTTTTTTTGCGGTATGTGGGCCTCTCACTGTTGTGGCCTCTCCCGTTGCAGCACAGGCTCCGGACGCGCAGGCTCAGCGGCCATGGATCACGGGCCCGGCCGCTCCGTGGCATGTGGGATCCTCCCGGACCGGGGCACAAACCCATGTCCCCTGCATCGGCAGGCGGACTCTCAACCACTGCGCCACCAGGAAAGCCCTGACTCCTCTTATTTTTAATGGATTTACTTATTTGCTCAAACCTATATGATATACAAAAAGTAGTCTGAGAATTGATAACCCATGCCATTGTTAAAAACAAACTTACTAATTAAAAAATTGTTTGCAGTTCTTTTTTTATAATAAAATTTACATATAGTGAAATGTTCAAATTTTAAATGTATACTTTTTAAAAATTTTTGACAAATGCATACACCGATGTAACCCACATCTCTATCAAGACATAGAATATTTCCATACCCTATAAGGTTCCCTTCAGCCTCTTCCCACAGGAAATAAATCAGAAATAATATTAGAATTTTAATTTTAATTAGAATTTTAATTTTAATGCATTTTAATAACTAGAGTAATTGAAAAAATAAGATTTTTTCCAAAGATATAATTTACAGATAAAGTGTTTTTTGTTCATTTGTTTGATAGCACATGATTAACAATTTATTGGAAAATATTTTGTTTACTACATTACTGAAGAATATGCCATTACACAAGTTTTAACTTCAATAACTCTAATTTTCTTTCTTTACAGATGAAACTACTGAAGCTAAGAGAGAATCTAGGCTTATCCCAGTTTACAAAGTTGCTTTGTACTATCTAAGGATTAAAAGTTATATATTTCCACATATAACTTGAAAACTGTTTTTGTATCCTTCTCAAACAGAAGTCTAGTTCAACTCCAGTTTTAAAAAACAAAACAGAATGCAGGTCATCAGTTCAACCTTATGACTTTCTAACAAGCTCCAACAAAATCTCATTCATAGCATACCACTGGACACACAGAGTAAGATAAAAACTTGCAGCACAAAAAGCCCAGATTGACAGATAATTTAATGAGAGAATTTGAAAGAAATTGACATACATTATAAAGCAGATTAGATTTATTAACAATAAAATCTGCTTATGCTACAACACAAGATGAAGCTTGGGTTTGCTTCATGAAACAGAATGTGGTAGGTGTTGCCAATTGATTACCAATTCTTCACTCCCTCTCTATAATAGAATTAATTGACGCATGTTCCTATTTGACTTTGCAGTAGGTTGCTCTCACTAGAATGGGCAAAGTATCTTTTTCTGCCCCATTTATTTTGAACTTGACCATGTAACGTGCCTTGGCCAATGAAATATGGACAGTTATGACAGTGTGCCACTTTTAAACCAAGATATTATATAGTATACTGTTTCTACTTGTTCCTTTTACACTTCTATCAGTCCCCATGAGAAAGACATGTCCTAGAAACAAGGATGGTGGGGGACACATGGAACAGACCTGAAGCAGCACCACCCAGCTGACCAATGAACCAAGAAGCAAGCAAATTACATGTTACTTTAAGCCACTGAGATACTGAGGTTGTTTGTTTCATAGCAAAAACAGATTAATGTACAGAGATTGCCTGGAAAAAATGCATATGGTTGGGAGTCAATTTCTAACTCAGGAACACAAAGTATTTCTTTCTATTCCTCAACAACTGTTTGGTGATGATGGTACACCCTCTACACTGTTATTTTCAGCTCTCATGGAAATGATTGCTGCACACATGCAGAGTCTTCAAATTAAAAAAAATAATGAAAAACTTCTTGGTTTGAAGTGACAATTGCTAAGTGATGGGATGGACCCCTGGGTAGTTCAGTTGTAGATCTGAAAAAGGGCCACCATACAAATGTAGACTGAGATCAAGAAAAATTTCTCCATTCTTTCTGTTGGCAAACACTGAGCCTTGACTGATGATGAGTAAGAAGAAAAGCAACACAAAACAACATAGGGCCCATGAGCAAAAAGTGCCATGGGTATGAGGAAGGATATTGGACAAAGCACTCAGTAATCTAAAAGGAAAAAAAAATCCTCAGAATATAATCTACTGCTGAATAGAAAATAATTTCTATTTGATGAACTGCATAGTATGAAAAAGTAGGAAAGGAGAAGAAGAAATTCACAAGCAGGAAGGAGGGTAATAAAAGAAATAACACTACAGAATTAGATAAAAAGACAACAATATATATTTAGATAAACAGCAAAGTAAAAATTAGAATAAATAATATTTAGTGCTATGATGGTATTGATATTTTTTGAAAGCATGTGCCACAATTTAAAGTTTTCATATTATTGAATATTGTTTCCAATTTTTGAAATTATAAGGATTTTATTTAAAGTATATTAATATTTATATTTTAGATGATCATTTATTTATGAAGTTAAAAAATATTTTGGATATTTTTAGATGGCTATAACCTTTTATATGTATAACTCTGGAAAACAGTATTAGAATAGCACCCTTGAAGCTCTTTCATCTAATGATAAATAAGATTTTGATTAACTTTTTGATGAATAAAATATTTTTATTCTGATTATTTCCTAAGATTATATTCCAGAAATTGGATATTTTGGCCAAAGTTTCTTAAGTTTAGAGATGCTTTTTGACTTCAAAAAGTTTACTCATAATATCCTACCTCCCTCTCAGATACTGACAAATTACTCTTTGCAATGGTTCTGCTAATTTCCATTCCCATACACAATGCAATTTGTTAGGCTTTAGCCAGCACTGAGAATTTTAACTGTTTAAACTCTAGGAATTTGATAGGATTATAGTAATGCAGGGACCTTTTCTGGAACTCCTGAGAATGAGAAGCTCGCTTTCTTATACTGTGGAGCAAGGAGGCCATATAAGCATACAGTAGCCAGGGTCCCCAATGGGGGGCAAAATAAATCTAGCACAGAGAAGAGACATGTTTGAGGAAAATCTAAATTCTGATGACATCACCTGAATTCTAATATTTTCATATTACTTTGAACAGTATCTTAGATTATTTTATTTATATGTCAGTGAATTCCTTTTTTTTTTGTGCTTAAAATAATTTGAGTTGGATTTCTGTAGTGTACAACAGAATAATGTATCCTAACACATAGGCAAATTGTTATTTTTTGTATATTCAATTTGAATATTTTTTCAACTTGTGATAACACTGTCAGTTATGCTAACTATGCTCAATTATACATTTGCAGTCTAAGCTTTTCAGAGTTTTGATCACAGATAGCCTTTTTTGTTTTTGTTTTGTTTTGTTTCTGCAGTACACGGGCCTCTCACTGTTGTGGCCTCTCCTGTTGCGGAGCACAGGCTCCGGATGCGCAGGCTCAGTGGCCATGGCTCACAGTCCCAGCCGCTCTGTGGCATGTGGGAACTTCCCGGGCCGGGACATGAACCCACGTCCCCTGCATCGGCAGGCAGACTCTCAACCACTGTGCCACCAGGGAAGCCCACAGATAGCCTTTCAAAACCCCTAGAATGTGATTGGTTCAAGATGGCGGAGTAGAAGGAGGTGCTGTCACTCCCTCTTGCGAGAACACTGGAATCACAACTAACTGCTGAACAATCATTGACAAGAAGGCACTGGAACTCACCAAAAAAGATATCCCACATCCAAAGACAAAGGAGAAGCCACAATGAGATGGTAGGAGGGGTGCAATCACAATAAAATCAAATCCCATAATTGCTGGGTGGGTAACTCAAAAACTGGAGAACACTTATACCACAGAAGTCCACCCACTGGAGTGAAGGTTCTGAGCCCCACGTCAGGCTTCCAAACCTGGGGGTGTGGCAATGGGAGGAGGAATTCCTAGAGAATCAGACTTTGAAGGCTAGTGGGATTTGATTGCAGGACTCTGACAGGACTGGGGGAAAAAGAGACTCCACTCTTGGAGGGCTCACACAAAGCACTGTGCACATCGGGACCCAGGGGAAGGAGCAGTGACCCCATAGACACTGAACCAGACCTACCTGCTAGTGTTGGAGGGACTCCTGCAGAGATGGGGGGTGGCTCTGTCTCACCATAAGGACAAGTACACTGGCAGCAGAAGTTCTGGGAAGTACTCCTTAGCGTGAGCCCTCCCAGAGTCTGCCATTAGCCCCACCAAAGAGCCTGGGTAAGCTCCAGTGTTGGGTTACCTCAGGCCAAACAACCAACAGGGAGAGGAGCCAGCCCCACCCATCAGCAGACAAGCAGATTAAAGTTTTACTGAGCTCTGCCCACCAGAGCAACAGCCAACTCTACCCACCACAAGTCCCTCCCATCAGGAAACTTCCACAAGCCTCTTAGATAGCCTCATCCACCAGAGGGCAGACAACAGAAGCAAGAAGAACTACAGTCCTGCAGCCTGTGGAACAAAAACCACATTCACAGAAAGATGAAAAGACAGAGGGCTATGTACCAGATGAAGGAACAAGATAAAATCCCAGAAAAACAACTAAATGAAGTGGAGATAGGCAAACTTCCAGAAAAAGAATTCAGAATAATGATAGTGAAGGTGATCCAGGACCTCGGAAAAAGAATGGAGGCAAAGAGCAAGAAGATGCAAGAAATGTTTAACAAAGATCTAGAATAATTAAAGAACAAACAAACAGAGATGAACAATACAATAACTGAAATGAAAACTACACTAGAAGGAATCAATAGCAGAATAACTGAGGCAGAAGAATGGAAAAGTGACCTGGAAGACAGAATGGTGGAATTCACTGCCACAGAACAGAATAAAGAAAAAAGAGTGAAAAGAAATGAAGACAGCCTAAGAGACCGCTGGGACAACATTAAACACAACAACATTCTCATTATAGGGGTCGCAGAAGCAGAAGAGAGAGAGAAAGGACCCAAGAAAATATTTGAAGGGATTATAGTCAAAAACGTCCCTAAGATGGGAAAGGAAGTAGCCACCCAAGTCCAGGAAGCACAGAGAGCCCCATACAGGATAAACACAAGGAGAAACACTCCGAGACACATAGTAATCAAATTGGCAAAAATTAAAGACAAAGAAAAATTATTGAAAGCAGCAAGGGAAAAATGACAAATAACATAAAAGGGAATTCCCATAAGGTTAACAGCTGATTTCTCAACAGAAACTCTACAAGTCAGAAGGGAGTGGCATGATCTACTTAAAGTGATGAAAGGGAAGGACCTACAACCAAGATTACTCTACCCAGCAAGGATCTCATTCATATTTGATGGAGAAATCAAAACTTTTACAGACAAGCAAAAGCTAAAAGAATTCAGCACCACCAAACCAGCTCTACAACAAATGCTAAAGGAACTTCTCTAAGTGGGAAACACAAGAGAAGAAAAGGACCTACAAAAACAAACCCAAAACAATTAAGAAAATGGTAATAGGAACATACATATCAATAATTACCTTAAACGTGAATGGATTAAATGCTCCAACCAAAAGACACAGGTTGCTGAATGGATACAAAAACAAGACACATATATACGCTGTCTACAAGAGACCCACTTCAGACCTAGGGACACACACAGACTGAAAGTGAGGGGATGGAAAAAGATATTCCATGCAAATGGAAATCAAAAAAAAGCTGGAGTAGCAATTCTCATATCAGATAAAATAGACTTTAAAATAAAGAATGTTACAAGAGACAAGAAAGGACATTACATAATGATCAATCCATCCAAAAGATAATCCAAGAAGAAGCTATAACAATTATAAATATATATGCACCCAACATAGGAGCACCACAATACATAAGGCAACTGCTAACAGCTGTAAAAGGGGAAATCGACAGTAACACAATAATAGTGGGGGACTTTAACACCTCACACCAACGGACAGAACATCCAAACAGAAAATTAATATGGAAGCAAAAGCTTTAAATGACACAATACACCACATAGATTTAATTGATATTTATAGGACATTCCATCCAAAAACAGCATATTACACTTTTTTCTCAAGTGTGCATGGAACATTCTCCAGGATAGATAACATCTTGGGTCACAAATCAAGCCTCAGTAAATTTAAGAAAATTGAAATCATATCAAGCATCTTTTCTAACCAAAATGCTATGAGATTAGAAATCAATTACAGGGAAAGAAATGTAAAAAACACAAACACAGGGAGGCTAAACAACACGTTACTAAATAACCAAGAGATCACTGAAGAAATCAAAGAGGAAATCAAAAAATACCTAGAGACAAGTGACAATGAAAACATAATGATCCAAAACCTATGGGATGCAGCAAAAGCAGTTTTAAGAGGGAATTTTATAGCTATACCAGCCTACCCCAAGAAACAAGAAAAATCTCAAAAAAAAATCTAACCTTACACCTAAAGGAACTAGAGAAAGAAGAACAAACAAAACCCAAAGTTAGCAGAACGAAAGTAATCATAAAGATCAGATCAGAAATAAATGAAGTAGAAACAAAGAACAATAGCAAGGATCAGTAAAACTAAAAGCTGGTTCTTTGAGAAGATAAACAAAATTGGTAAACAATTAGCCAGACTCATCAAGAAAAAGAGGGAGAGGACTGAAATCAATAAAATTAGAAATGAAAAAGGAGAAGTAACAACAGACACTGCAGAAATACAAAGCATCCTAAGAGACTACTACAAGCAACTCTATGCCAATGAAATGGACAACCTGGAAGAAATGGACAAATTCTTCAAAAGGTATAACCTTCCAAGACTGAACCAGGAAGAAACAGAAAATATGAACAGACCAATCACAAGTAATGAAATTGAAACTGTGGTTAAAAATCTTTCAACAGACAAAAGTTCAGGACCAGATGGCTTCACAGTTCAATTCTATCAAACATTTAGAGAAGAGCTAACACATATCCTTCTCAGACTCTTTCAAAAAATTGCAGGGAAGGAACACTCCCAAACTCATTCTATGAGGCTACCATCACCCTGATACCAAAACCAGACAAAGATACTATAAAAAAAAGAAAATTACAGACCAATATCACTGATGAATATAGATGCAAAAATCTCAACAAAATACTAGCAAACAGAATCCAACAACACATTAAAAGGATCATACACCATGATCTAGTGGGATTTAACCTAGTGATTCAAGTATTCTTCAATATATGCAAATCAATCAGTGTGATACACCATATTAACAAATTGAAGAATAAAAACCATATGATCATCTCAATAGATGCAGAAAAAGCTTTTGACAAAATTCAACATCCATTTATGATAAAAACTCTGCATAAAATGGGCATAGAGGGAACCTACCTCCACATAATAAAGGCCATATACAACAAACCCACAGCAAACATCATTCACAATGGTGAAAAACTGAAAGCATTTCCTCTAAGATCAGGAGCAAGACAAGGATGTCCACTCTCACCACGATTATTCAACATAGTTTTGCAAGTTCTAGCCACAGCAATCAGAGAAGAAAAAGAAATAAAAGGAATCCAAATTGGAAAAGAATTAAAACTGTCACTGTTTGCAGATAACATGATACTATACATAGAGAATCCTAAAGATGCCATCAGAAAACTACTAGAGCTAATCAATGAATTAGGTAACGTTGCAGGATACAAAACTAATGCACAGAAATCTCTGGCATTCCTATACACTAATGATGAAAAACCTGAAACAGAAATTAAGGAAACACTCCCATTTACCATTGCAACAAAAAGAATAAAATACCTAGGAATAAACCTACCGAGGGAGACAAAAGCCCTGTATGCAGAAAACTGTAAGACACTGATAAAAGAAATTAACAATGATACCAACAGATGGAGACATATACCATGTTCCTGGACTGGAAGGCTCAATATTGTGCAAATGACTATACCAGCCAAAGCAATCTACAGATTCAATGCAATCCCTATCGAATTACCAATTGCACGTTTTACGGAACTAGAACAAAAAATCTTAAAATTTGTATGGAGACACAAAAGACCCCAAATAGCCAAAGAGGTCTTGAGGGAAAAAAGGAGCTGGAGGAATCAGACTCCTTGACTTCAGACTGTACTACAAAGCTACAGTAATCAAAACAATATGGTACTGGCACAAAAACAGAAATACAGATCAATGGAAAAAGATAGAAAGCCCAGAGATAAACCCACGCATCTATGGTCAACTAATCTATGACAAAAGAGGCAAGGATATACAATGGAGAAAAGACAGTGTCTTCAATAAGTGGTGCTGGGAAAACTGGAGAGCTACACGTAAAAGAATGAAATTAGAACACTCCCTAACACCATACACAAAAATAAAGTCAAAATGGATTAGAGACCTAAATGTAAGACTGGACACTATAAAACTCTTAGAGGAAAACATAGGAAGAACACTCTTTAACATAAATCACAGCAAGATCTTTTTTGATCCACCTCCTAAAGTAATGGAAATAAAAACAAACATAAACAAATGGGACCTAATGAAACTTAAAAGCTTTTGCAAAGCAAAGGAAACCATAAACAAGACAAGAAGACAACCCTCAAAATGGGAGAAAATATTTGCAAATGAATCAACGGACAAAGGATTAATCTCCAAAATATATAAACAGCTCATGCAACTCAAAAGTAAAAAACAAACAACCTAATCCCAAAATGGGCAGAAGACCTAAATAGAAATTTCTCCAAAGAAGACATACAGTTGGCCAAGAGGCACATGAGAAGCTGCTCAACATCACTAATTATTAGAGAAATGCAAATCAAAACTACAATGAGTTATCACCTCACATCAGTTAGAATGGGCATTATCAGAAAATCTACAAACAACAAATGCTGGAGAGGGTGTGGAGAAAAGGGAACCCTCTTGCACTGTTGGTGGGAATGTAAATTGGTACAGACACTATGGAGAGCAGTATGGGGGTTCCTTAAAAAACTAAAAATAGAATTACCATATGACCCAGCAATCCCACTACTGGGCATATACCCAGAGAAAACCATAACTCACAAAGACATATGCACCCCGATGTTCACTGCAGCACTATTTACGATAGCCAGGTAATGGAAGCAACCTAAGTGTCCATCAACAGATGAATGGATAAAGAAGATGTGGTACATATATACAATGGAATATTACTCAGCCGTAAAAATTTGGTCATTTGTAGAGACGTGGATAGATCTAGAGATTGTCATACAGAGTGAAGTAAGTCAGAAAGAGAAACAAATATCGTATATTAATGCATATATGTGGAACCTAGAAAAATGGTACAAATGAACCGGTTTGCAGGGCAGAAATTGAGACACAGATGTAGAGAACAAATGTATGGACACCAAGGGGGGAAAGTGTCAGGGGGTGGTTGTATGATGAATTGGGAGATTGTGATTGACAGGTATACACTGATGGGTACAAAATGGATGACTAATAAGAACCTGCTGTATAAAAAAATAAATAAACTTCAAAAATTCAGAAAAATAAAACCTCTTGAATGAACTTGAAGTTGCCTTCTGTTTTCAACATTAGAAGCTTAAATCTAATACCCATATATTGGGATTTTAAAATATATTTTGCTGTTTTGTTCTTGTAAATTATGCATATAGTGCATGGCTGTCTAGTAATAAAGTATATGTGAATTTTACTTTATTTTTTTCTGCTTTTTACATGCAGAAAAATAAATTATAAGCTTGGTCTCTAAAGAGAGCAGAAGTAAATGTTCTGCTTCTTTAAACAGCAAGCTTATTTTGTCATTTCCACTGAATTCCTTTTTTGTTGTAAACAATCCTATTATTTATTTCAGGAAAATACTGTTTTCCATCTGAAATAGGATTTGCTTTTGTTTGTTAAAAAGACATTGGAGACTTAAGGAAAGTCTTAGAAACATCATCCTATATGTGAGATGTTGTGCCTTTTATTTAGCTAGTTTTTTGTACAGAAAATTATTTTGTGATTGATGTTTCAGAGCTCACCAATTCCATTTTGACCTTGGCTATATTTGCACATTTCAGTTATTTTTATTTATGCTATATTTTTGCACAAAAATTCTTTCAAATTTAATGCCAATATACATGTGTCTCCCCCTGGCATGCTTAGAATCTTTGCCTATAATGATCTACTAGTATTTCCTTTTTTAATAAAGTTTTCCTGAAATCTTGAGCTCTCCTCTTTCTTAGATGTACAAAATTTTTGAGCTCAGTAGAGCAGGAGAAGAATCTTCATGTAATTTCAATAACTTTTCATTTTACTTTCTTCTCATAGACCAGGGGTCAGCAACTATTTTCTGTTAAGGGACAAATAGCGGATACCATAGGTTTTGCTGGCCATGGGTCTGTCACAATTACTAATTTTCTGCTGTTGTAAAAGAAAAGCAGCCATAGACGACATGTAAATAAATGTGTTGCTGTGTACCAATAAATCTTTATCTATTAAAAAGAGCCATGATCAGGATTTGGCCCATGAGCTGTAGTTTTCTAACCCCTGTTATAGATGGCTACTTTTCTCATTGCTAATGAACTTAGGAAACATATTATATTATGAGGATAATACTATGCTTCAAAAATTGCAATATTTGTAGACTTCAAGTGTCCATAGCCACAGTTCTTGCCCTCAAGACATATGCAGTATTGCTGGACAATTTCTGCAAAAACAAAAACATGCAGTGTATTCAATCTTATCAATATGAAAAAATAATACAGTTCACTTTGATCTCTAGCAGGGTAAAAATTTTTATAAAACTAAGTTCTGAAAGATGTAAAGAAACTTTTAAATTTAGTTATAAGGAGTAGGAATATGGGAGAGAAGTTATAGGAGAAACAACGAAATTCACTGCAAAGTTGAGAATTGGAACTGCTATAGATACACTATTTTTTCCCCTCTTCAACTATTATTCATGAGAAGCAGGCTGAAGATAAAAAAGTACAGAACAGAAAGAAACTTGTAGTCAGCCTCCCACCTGCTAATCCAAGTCAGCTGATCAGATAAATATAAACACTAAATCATTGAACAGAAATGGCCAGACAGGGTATCCTTTTTTTAGTTTTTTCACTGTTGAGGAAAATGTTAGCTGTGGGCTTGTATATAGCCTTTTTTTATGTTGAAGTACACAATACTGTGAAATATAATAATATTAATCATGATAAGGAAGAGGAGAAGAGAATGAAATATTATTCAACATTTAAAAGGAAGGGAATACTACCATTTGCAACAACATGGCTAGACCTGGAGGACATTATGCTAAGTGACATAATCAGACACAGAAAAACACTATAATCTTACTTACATGTAGAATCTAGAATAGTCAAGTTCCTAGAAGCAGAGAATAGAATGATGGCTGTCAGGGGCTGTGGGGAGGCGGGTATGGGGAGGTGATGGTCAAAGGGTACAAAGTTTTAGTTATGCAAGATAAACAGGTTCTGGAGAGCTACTATAAAACATTGTGCCCATAGGTAATAATAATACTATTGTACACTTAAAATGTTCTAAATGGATAAATCTTATGTTAAGTGTTCTTACCACACAGAAACAATAATGATGATGATGATAAAGGGAGTAGGAGAAATTTTTGGCAGGTGATGGATATGTTTATGACCTTGATGGTGGTGGTGATTTTCTGGGTGTATACTTATATCCAAGCTAATTGAGTTGTATATATTAAATATATACAGCTTTTTACCTGTCAATAATACCTCAGTAAAGTGGTTAAAAACCCCTTCCATTTGTATATGAATAATAAGCATAAGGATTCAACATGATATCTATATACTAACAGAAAAAGGAGGTATTGTAAATGACAGAACACTAAAAAAAGAAAGTTGTTCCAGGAAGAGATGACATTTTAGAAGCAAATAATACCCTATATTCTTAAAACTACTGAAAATAAGATATCCCTTGATTCCATAAAATATTGCTCAGAGAACAACTAATAAGATAAAAGAATAACATCAAAAGTGAGAACAGAGAGCAGTGCTCATCAAACTGTAGATTACAACATTGTCATTACCAAAGTGAGTACACACTAGAAACAAGGAGAAATGGGTTGCCTGCAAAGTCAATTATGGATGACAGACTTGCAGAATATATCACCATAAAAAATTTAAAAGATCAACAGAAATTCTTGATTAAGTAACTATGACATACAGAGAAGGTCTGACATAAACATAATTATGTTCCCAAAAAAACTACAAACGGAGCAGGAATAACATTTAAAAATAAAGGAATAGTTGTCTTGCAATGAAAGAGGGCCTTCAATTGTCTAAAAGGTCAGAGCTTAGTCATGATAAACTGATAAAGAACAAAAAATAGCAAAGCATATCTTGGTGAAGTTAATAAAACTCAAGTACAAAGAAAGAATCTTATACGCATTTAGCTATGTAAAATAACTCAGATATAGGAAGAAAAAAGTATTTTGGCTACAGCCTCCTCCACGAGAAATAGAAAAGTGCCAGAAAATTATTTTAAATATCTGCTACAGGAGTAGTTCTTACAGTGAGGTCTGAGTTCCTTCCGGGGCCTCTAAAAACTTTTTATAAATCAAAACTAATTTCACAAAAATACTAAGATGTCATTTGCTCTTTTATCTTTCATTTTCTATGAATGTATAATGGAGTCTTCTAGAGACTATATGATGTGTCTTATTGCAAGAGATGGAGGAAGCAGATACGAGATTCCATTCATTTTCTATTAAGCTGAACATTGAAGAGATTTGCTAGAATGTAAAACGATGAGGTCGGAAAAGATGATTGATATGATTTCAATCTTCTTAAGTTTATTAAGACTTGTTTTGTGGTCTAACATAAGATCTATTAACTTAATAACTTGAGCTAGATATCTCAACTTTCTAAATGGTTGTAAAGTAAGCAGTGTGCTGTGATACTATAATTCCCAACACCACCTTCTCTGTGGCTCTTCATGGGGTTCCCTTTCTCGGCAGCACTATCAGAATTTCCTTTCCTCTTCTGTACCTCGTTCTTTTCTAGAGCCTTCTAAGTGAAGGCTTCAGCAAATGCATTCATTTCCTCTTTTAGTTATATTTGCATTGCTTACCCCTCCTCCATACTATAATCTAGAAATATGGAAAATAGCTTAAAAAGTAGAGGACATATTCTGGATATTTTTAGTATTTACTATATGGCAAGTATTCTGCTAGATACTAGGAATATAAACAAGGAGATGGCAAAAGTATAACGTAGAAGAAAAAGGCACCTAACAGAGTAGGCTAAGATAAATGTTATTAGAAGAATATATAGAAATAAGTGAAGCTTATCATTTGGGGTTTGTGAGGTTTCTCAGCGAACCAAACCATGAAAGAACATGTTCTGACTTTTTTTTTTTTTTTTTCTGACTTCTAACAATAATAAGAGTATATTTTATCCCAAGGAAGGGAAACATTAAAATTATTTTTCTAATATCTAGCTTCTCCAAACAGAGCTTTTCAAATATATGCCTGATATTCCAATAAAATACTCATAGCCTGTTGATTCATTCCACAAGGATATGAAATATCCAAAGAGGACCAGAAAAAGGAGAGCAAAACGTGATCCAATCCTTACCTTCAAGAATACCTCATTTCCCTCTTTGTTTCAAATTCAACTTCCTGTTCTAGATCTAACATTTCTGTTAGCAAAATGTGCCTGACATTTAGTTTTCTCAACTTGAATTTTCTTTCTTGCCCACTTTGTTAGAATTGACTCCATAGCCATCTTTCCCAAATTCCCATAAACTGCTGTTCATTTCTAAATATCCACCTCTCCTCCTATATTCTCACCATGAGTTTTAAAGACAGAATAGCCAGGCTCAAATTCCAGATTTGTCAGTGTCACGCTAGGGAAACATAGGCAAGATGCTTAATTATTCTAAACATCCATGCTTTATAAATTAAAGATACTCTCTGTAAATTTTCAGCACAATGCACAGTACATAGTAGACATAATAGTGAATAGATCAATTATAGATAGGTAGTCTACTCTCTCACCAGTGCAAGATGGAGAATGTTCTTTGCCTTCACAACTCTCTCAGTCATTTGCAATCTAAGATGGTACTGAGGGCAACTCCTGTCAAGTTTTCCCTGTTCCAAACTGAACGATACGGGAGGAATATGCAGTCTGATTCCGCCTAATCATGCATTTTTCCAACATTTTTTATATTACATCTGGAGCTCAACTTTTGAAATTTGAGCCACAAATTTGTTGCTATAAACATACTCTATGATTTTGCCATTAAAAGATGCCTGTTACAAAAATGGTTGTCTCATGCATGAATTAAAGAGGGCAGAAGGGGGCTTCCCTGGTGGCGCAGTGGTTGTGAGTCCGCCTGCCGATGCAGGGGACGCGGGTTCGTGTCCCAGTCCGCGAAGATCCCATATGCCACGGAGCGGCTGGGCCCGTGAGCCATGGCCGCTGAGCCTGCGCATCCGGAGCCTGTGCTCCGCAACGGGAGAGGCCACAACAGTGAGAGGCCTGTGTACCACAAAAAAAAAAAGAGGGCAGAGGGTATCAGATAAAACTTCACAATATCATCTCTCCTCCTCAAAATGTCATTTGCTCTCATGATCCTTTCTTTAACTTAGATTTCTAGTATTCTCCTCCCATAGGAAACACAAGTTCTATTTTAGAGTGGTCTTCACAGATATTTTCATCACCGTCTCACTTCCCAGAAGAAAAACAACCTACACAGTTTGTGAGCCACACATACAAGTATTTGGTATTTTATTTAAATGCCGATTTGATTTGTGAAACTTTTTTATTTATACAGGAAACATACAGTACAGCAAATAAAATTTTTTTCAGTATCACATGGATTTGACCATGTAAGATGAAAATAAAACCATCAGAAGGTTTATTAATTATTGGTGCTTAGGATGGCATATGCCTCCTTTGGCCTGAAATGAGATCGGCATTTGCCCTGAGACATCATCAAGTGACTTTCTAAGTATCAAAGTGTTATTTTTCTATCAGCTTCATTTTATAACTCTATAAAAGACTATCATGATATTTTTAAACTTATTTAATAGTCCCAATACTATTTTATGTTAATGCCATAGTTTTACTAGGAATTGAAGTTGGACTCAGAGGAGTATAATTTCCAGGGGCATATTTAATGGTACTTTATAAGTTATTTTATTCTTTCAGCCTTACTTTATTGGTCTTTTTAATATATTGGCTGTATTATACTATGAGGTTCAGAGTAGATCCTACGTCCTCACAAAGACCCTGTATTTATATTTACTGTGCTCTAATTCAAGCTGCTTAAAACATTTTAAGGGTCCTGTAGTTCAAATGACAGTGTGAAATCTCCATGACTCTTTTAGAAGGCAATTGATGTTACTACAGTGGAGAACAGCAGTTGGAAATAGATATTATTGCACATTTATTTTAAAATGATTGTTTATCAGATCCACAATGACTTATCCACAGTCCCAAATCCACAGAGCTCTAAAAACTAAAGGACTTTTAGTTTAAAAACATTTAAAAAATTTTTTCTTTTTGTTAGTTTGATGCCAAAATTCATGGAGCAGCTAAATCTGACACAATCAGAAGTGAGGTTATTTGTAATTTTTATTTATCCCACTTAGTCTGAATAGCCATATGGTTTGCTATAGCTTTATCAGTGTGGTTAAAGTGAATTACCCTAGACTTTCCTGAGTATTACATAGTAAGTGGTATACATGTCATAAGTTTTTTACAAAGTGCAGTAAAATATACATAAAGAATAATACACGTGTATTAGTTTGCTTGGGCTGTCATAACAGAATTCTGTAGACTGGATGGCTTAAACAACCTAAATTTATTTCCTCACAGTTCTAGAGGCTATAAGGCCAAGACCAAGGTGTTGGCAGGTTTGGTTTCTTCTGAGACCTCTGTCCTTGGCTTGCAGATGGCTACCTTCTCCCTGTGCCCTCACATGGCCTTCTCACTGTGCTCTGGTGTCTGCTTGACCTAATGTCCGCTTCTTATAATAACGTCCATCGAATTGGATTAGGGTCCAGCGTAAGGCCCTCATTTTAACTTAATTACCTCTTTAAAGGCCTTATCTCCAAATACATCCCCATTCTGAGGTACTAAGGGTTATAGGGCTTCAATATATAAATTTAGAGGGGATACTATTCAGTCCATAACAACATGTAGAGATTGGTAAAATTTCCACACACAATCACACCATTGCCAGCACCACAGAAGACCCTCTTATGTTCCCTTCTTGCCACTACCCCTCTGTTACCAAGGGAAATATATGCTGATTTCTATTTGCATAGATTCAATATTTTCCTTTTATTTTATATTAATGGAATCATATATCATATGCTCTTTCGTGTTTAGTTTCTTTCAATTAGCTTCACCCATAATGACTTGTATAGTTATAGATAATTCATATTGTTGTACAATAATAAATTGTGTTATAAATCAATTTGTCTTATCTATTTTATCACTAAATGGGCATTTGGATAGTTTCCAGTTTTGCGCTACTACAAATAACACTGCTATGAGTCTTCTTTCACGTGTCTTTTAATGAACATTATCGAGTAGGGAGATTGTTGGTCACAGGTAAGCTTATTTTGAGCTTTAGTAAGTCTGCTATGCTGTGTTTCAAGGTTGCCAGACCAACTGAAACCGCCATTTGAACAATTTCGTGTATGTGAAGTCTATTTCATAAAGGCAGATACTGTAATTTAGAATCAATATAGGAAATCAAAAATAGTACAGGAAAAGCATTAGAGAGAAAATGGGAGCCTCCAAAATACATAGTGATTATTTTAAGATATGACACATACATCAGATAAGCGTGCAAAGTTCTACTGTACCGACACTAAGAAGTCAAGGATAAAAATGAACATGGCTGTGTGTCATAATCATTTTTCTTAACTGATAAGAATAATAGATATTGGTTTCAAATGATTAAGGATCAGAACTAAGAACTTCCTGATTCAAGGAGCCATGATTAGACCATGTAGCTAATTACCAAGGAAAGTTTTGAAGCAATCTTTCTTCCAGAACAAAATGATTTTAAAAATTAAATTATAAAAGATTGTGACCATCTCTTACAAACTCAAATATATTACTATCCCTTAATCTTTGAAAGTGGTCATGACAAGGAGCACGCTTGTCACTTCCCCCATTTGCTCTCAGTTAATTTCCTGAATTTCTCCCAACCTAATTTGAATTGATTGGCACTGAATCCTTCACACTACCTTTCTAAGGATCATTTACCAAGAGGATTCTAGTTGAGTTTGGCCAATAGACACACAGTAAGGAATTTGGAGGATTTGAGGAAGGAAGTAACCAGCACTTCCTGCTTCTACTCCATTTTTCCATCTCTCCTCAGGCAGCCTCCCTCATAGTTCCAATTTCCACTAGCTGGACCTGACTCTGGTCACACCATCTCCCACTTAGGCTTCTCCAGTTCCAAAGTGATCATGGTCTCCTGCTGTTAGTAATTGTTGGTTACCTCACCATCCTTTGGTTTTCCAACACATCTGACTTTTTGTAATTCATTCATTCTGTTGAACTAATTAGGATGGGCTGTTTTGCTAATTAAACCTTTACTAATAGAGGCTTAGTACCAGGAATAGCTCCACAGGAGACTCTCAACATGGGATTTGGGGATTGGATTTCTCTCTTCTTGGAGTTTGACCACATAAGAGCTTTTTTGGCTAAAGAAAAATGCATTGCTAATATCTGTGGCTTGCAGATGCATTGGGATTGTCTATATTATCACGTATTATTACTTTTAGTTATTTGAGATGAAATACCAATATAGGGGAAAGCTTTGAGGCATCCAGTATTTGTTGGCTGCTTCTAACAATTATGAAGACCTTTTAAAAAGATAAAACTCAGGGGCTTTCCTGGTGGGGCAGTGGTTGAGAGTTCGCCTGCTGATGCAGGGGACACGGGTTCGTGCCCCGGTCCGGGAAGATCCCACATGCCGCGGAGCGGCTGGGCCCGTGAGCCATGGCCACTGAGTCTACGCATCCGGAGCCTGTGCTCCGCAACGGGAGAGGCCACAACAGGCCACAACAGTGAGAGGCCCGTGTAAAAAGATAAACTCAGACTTTCATCTCAAGAAATCAGAGAACAAGAGAGAGTTTCCATTGTTGCCTTAAATGTCCTTTTTCTTTTCTTTGTCAGTATAAGGCAGGCATGGTTCAAAGTCTTATCCACAATTGAATTAGGCTGATTGTGGAATTAAAACAGAACTCAAATGCTCACCATTGCCATGATTTTTATGTTAAGATTTGGGCATTGCCTTGGAAGGAGTAGAGCCCGAAGAGTAGGATGAGAAAAGCTGAGAAGACGGACAAGTCTAAAAAAAGTTGGGTACAAGTAGAAGTACCCTTCCTCCACTGAGGAGATCAGACTTCCCTTTCTTAAAACTTTGTAGTAAGTTCATCTGAGATATTTGTTTGTAATAAAAATCTATCATGCTCAATTATATCATCCTTTGTTGCCTCAAGACTGGCAATTAGAATAATGTTGGAAGAAATTTTGATGAATGAGTGACTCTTACAATTCTCCTCGGATTAGATATCAAAATGTGTTCACTTGGTTCAGATTTGTGGAATTGATAAATGATTAATCACAGGCTTACAGAAAGTATATGAAAAAAGGCCAACTATTTCCTTGCTTAAGACATGAATTGTTAATCTAAGAATGTGGTTTTTAAAGCTAATTAAGCACTTGTTTAAAAAAATCATCTTTTACTTGATATTTTGTAAAATATTTGAGTATATTTATAAAAGTGGAATTTTCTTTCTGAAATCATTGTTCTAATCATAGTCATATTTGTCCTACTAATTTTAATTACAATTTATAACAAGGAGAGTGGGAAACAGAGAGGTTGACGGATTTTACGATGGCACACACGATCAATGACCTTTAAGGTCTCATTTTCCATAATGGTCCACTTTTTATATTCTGGTTGGTTCTGCTTCTATATGCCCATATTATGGTGAAAGCACACGATTTATCTATAAATCCTGTACCAACAGAACTACTTACTTCTCTAAGATCTATGAGGTTAGGAATTGTGTAGGTATTTATATTTTACATTTTATTCAGCATACTCTCTTACATAAAGTTGGCTCCTGTGGTGGTCATTACTTCTGTTTGCTCATACCTCTGGTTTTCCTCCATCACACACAGTAGAAGCAAACTTTCACGTTTGGTTTTTTCTTGCGGTACGCGGGCCTCTCACTGTTGTGGCCTCTCCCGTTGCGGAGCACAGGCTCCAGACGTGCAGGCTCAGTGGCCATGGCTCAGGGGCCCAGCCGCTCCGCGGCCCGTGGGATCTTCCCTGACCGGGTCACGAACCTGTGTCCCCTGCATCGGCAGGCGGACTCTCAACCACTGCGCCACCAGGGAAGCCCTCAAATGTTTTGAAGTTAGGCATGACGGTGTGATTTGCTTGGCTGATGAAAAGTCAGCAGATGCACTCAGCAATGTCACCCTTGAAAGGTAGTGACTAATTTGCCATAGGAAGGTCTCTAAACATGGACAAAATGGAGCACAGCCCTCTGCTGAATATATCTCATGGTTTTAAGCCCCTGAGATTTTAGGGTTGTCAGTTAACTAGACTTACTAAATTTTTTGTTGATCTGATTTCTGAGGATGGGGAGTTTTTAAAAACCCTTTGTCTATTACCCACTATAGTAGTTTTCAATCCAGTTTTAACCATGGCATCTTTTCTTCAACTGAAATTGTAAGCCACATAAAAACACTTGAAATTGGGTTATTCTGGCAAAGGGGCTGGTTGCTCAGAGTTCACTGCTCTACCCACCCTCATAAGCTAAGCTGTCCAGGGGCATCTCTGTGGCTCTACCAAGATTCAGTTGAGCACAATTTTAAGAATGTAATTGGTTATCAGGAGATTTTGGTTTAATCCAAACTAGTAATTGATGATACATACATTTTATTCAGAACATTTCAAAAAATACCTCCAAAATTCTGGGGGTTTTTTACATACAGGATGTACATACTACAGAAATCATTCTAAATCCCACTTCATATTAGTTGTAGAGTAAGATTTGGAATGAGGGGTAAAAAATATTTGGTTTGGCTTTATATCTGTGTAGGTGTGTATGTGTGCTTAAGAAATGCTGTAGAACAGTAAAAATACATAATGAGATGGTACCTTTATGGCTTCTGATCAAATGGATTTTCTGAATCATAAAGCACTATGAGAATATAAAGTATTATTATTTTAATTAGGATAATGCATTTAGAGAAAACAAGTGTAAGCACTATTGTTTCAGATGATGGGTTCTGAACTCTTAGTTCCAATCCAGGAAAAGGAAACAATGATTTAGCTTTTTTTCCCCTTAGGGTGCACAAAAAGACTAAAAAGATTGGGCAGCATTAGGAAAGGTAAGGAACTGACACAAACATAAGCTTATCCTACTCTGAAATTATTGTGAGGCCCCCCTGCAATGTTCTATACTATGATTGCTAGTGAAATGAAAGATGTAATGCAGATAGAAGCAGCTCAAGAAGATGTAATTTAAATGGCCAAGATGATCGAATGCCTCCATGAAAAACCAGAAGATTAGGACTCTTCAGTCTTAGAAAATTAATGTGAAAAGAGTAATGATTACAATGAATAAACTGGTCTCTGAGGCCCATTCTAGCTCAAGGAAATCTTGAAAGAAATGACAAATAATAATGGAAGCTAACTTTATTGAATACCAAAACCTTCCAGACTCTGTTCTCAGGGATTTATATGTGCCTATTTATTTAATCCTCAAAATAATTGTATGAAACAGATACTTTTATTTTCTCTCCTTCGTAGATGAGGAAACTGAAGGCAACCTAGTTAACTTACATAATATGATGTTAAAAAACTGGGCTAGCATCTGAATTCTTATACATAATGGAATGGCTTTCAAATTATATATATTATACTTATATATAATATATATATCACAAAGTAATTCATACATATTTTTTTTCAAGCAAAGCTAGCTATGGCTGCAGAACAGCCATAGCACTGTATAAAATTGCTGCTGCTTCTTACGTCCATAAATTTTTAAGCAACATAAACATTTTAACTTTTCCGTACAAATATGCTAAATTTATTATGTGCCTCCATTCTCTATTTGAGTACTTTTCTAGGTTTGTTGTTGTTTTGTTTTTAATTTGATTTACCTTTTTCTCCTGTGTAAAACTTCCCTTAGCTGTTCCAATCCACAATGATCACTAGCTAGATAACTTTTATGAAATCCCTGCATTAGTCATCCTCTAGATCTTTAATCCCTGTAAGGTAAGTATTATTATCTAATCTTTATAGCAAATTCAAACAACGTGCTTGAAGGAGAAGCAGGAAATTCAGAAACCAGAAACATAACGAAGTTCTATCCATGAAGCTCAAGTTCAGTTAACCCACTATCTCTTCGACTCAGCACAACCCTCTCTACAACTTATTGGTGTTTACAATTTTCTCATGATATTGCTGAACAATTTTTATACATATTTATGAATAATTACCCCAAAACCTATAATTCACATACATTATTTTTAACCATCAAAACTATCATATAAGTTAGATGCATTTATTCCCCAAAGGCCTGCAGTCAAAAAGTTAGTAGTTGGAGGATATGATGGTTTGAACCCAGGTGTCAAACTCTACATTTTCCTTCACACTCATTCAATCATTTAGTCCTTTACTCAATAATTATTTGACTGCTTATTAGGAACCAGGCTTTACAAGTAGCTTGGAATATACTCATAGACAGAGCAGAAATCCCCTGTCCTTATGGAACAAACATTTTTTGAAATGTGGCCTCATTTCTTTGGCTTCATTGTGAACTCTTTGAGGGCAGCGGCCAAGTGACAGACCAACAGAGCCAGTTGTAAGATTTCTCAAACAGAGCTGCCTAAAGCATATGTATTGACTGAGTAATCTTGTAGTTGGTTAACTCAAAGGATAGGCACACACTATTTATTAGGCCAAATTAGTAATTAATTAGCTTTAGTCTATCCCAGAGCTTCAGTATAATCTCTTCTTCCAGGCTGCTCCAAAGCAAGGCAGAATGAGAACTGCCCCACTTCCATAACAGTTTTCTATACTGCTAAGGAAAGTACTTAACCACTGCATTACAACTGGTTGTTTACTTGTATTTTTTATTGGGCTTTATGGTTTTGAAGGCTAGATTCGGTTTAAAAAAATTTATATCCATAACAATATATATCTGGCAAATAATAGGAAGTAAACACAGTTCTGTTGAAATAAAGGGGAAAAAATGTCACCTAGTAATCTTATAAATGCATGCCATGCTCAAAAGGAAGAAATATACAAAAGCATATATATGAATCAGTATAAACTGAACAACTCATACAACTAGAATAACAACCCATTCCAAGACATTCCAATCGGAGGGTTTAAGCTTAAATTTCAACTCTGCTGCTTACTGTCTATTTGATCTGAAACAAATCTAGCTTATAATCTAAATTGTATTATCTATAAAACTCATTTGAGATTAGATAGTTACAGATCATTTTAAAACTATAACGAGGCAATATATAGTATACGTAATTACAGATATGTTGCTGTATGTGAAAGTAATAAGATATAATAATAACTTTTCTCAGGTTATCAATATGCTCTTATATAAAAAGTAGTATACGTTAGTGATTTAAAATCTAAACCCTCAAATCCAAAGACTGAAATCAAATTCCAACTCTACCAATTTATAGAAGTGTGATCTTAGACATAATTCTTATTATCTTTAAGCCTCAGTCTCTTTGAATGGAGAAAAAGAAATTTTATTAATTGTACCTTACCACCATATAATTATTCTATAAGAGTTAAATGATAAAAAGTACATAAAGTTATTAGCATAGGTCTTTGAACTTAAGAAGTTACAGAGATCAATATCCTATTTATTTTTACAAAAGTTTACAATTAAACATTATTTAGCATGTTCAGAAACCATGCTAAAGGAACACGAAATACTTTCAAAAATTTCCCCTGCATTTTCTCTGCTTCTAGTTTTATTATTTGTTTCCTAAGTTCTATCATTTCTAATCTCTAATGATATGTGATTATTATACAGGTGTTGCTCCAAAGGAACTAGATTTGCTTCTTCTGCTTGATGTAAATAAATATTATTAGACTCTTGAAATATAGATATAATCAGTAAACTAACTCAAATCTTAATTGGATTATTTTTTCTTACCTCATGAAAATTATAGAAAAATAAATATTTCTTTTTCTATTTACTCATATTTAGTAGTTTGAGCAAAAGTGAAATCAAGGCTTTGAATCCAGTGCTTTTCTCACTCCTAAATATGCCAGGCCATGAAAAATCTGCATTTGGTTTTCCTTATACATCTTGAATGTATTTCATGTATTTTTTTTAATGTTTTCTTATGATCTATTTTCTCACCAACCTCCACATGCTTGATGGAAGATGTAAAAAAGCTATTCCATATGCTCTGTGTAAAATGCATTGAATGGAGAAAATTGGGCACGAAACTGTCTACTTAGAAAAAAGTAAGTAGAACAATTGCATGAATTTTCCATCTGAACAGGCGAATTATATTTAATTGGTCTTTTCAGGTTTAAATTTCCAGATTCAAAATTCAGGTGATAAAGATTTAGCAAAAAATTACATAATTGGTCTTTTACTATTGGTTTGTAACGATAAGCATGCATTACATGAGTTGCACTTTCTAAGGTAACTTATTACACAGGTATGACAGACTAGGAATCATGCAAAAAACAGATGCAAGATTTTATCTAATTCATTAGTTTACAACGTATGTACTACATAGCTCCCATGAAGAATTTAAAGTAACTTAAAATTAAAGAATCATATCCAATAAGTTAATAAGCATATATTAATGAAGTAAACCACACACCAAATACTTTTATTCATGGAATTCAGATTATTTAGGGCTAAATTTAGGTTCTAATCTTTATGTAAAGTACAACTAAAGAAAATTAAAATATTTCCTGTAACATATAGTTTTAGTATTGTTCAAGAACATATGAGATCATGATGTAAGCCCCATAATGTGTTTCATGAATTGTATCTTAGTTGATATTCCTCATAAGCCAAGAGAAAGTATTATTGTCCCCCTTTTACAGATGGGGAAATTGAGCTGGAAATTAAAGAAAGCACGCAAGTTTCTACAAACTTAAGTGACCAAAGTTAGGATTTAAATTCTGGTCTAATTCAAATGCAAAGCTCTTTTTCACTACTTAACACATCCCTCTGTGATCTCTCCTGAACACACTGTTGGTAAGTCACAAAATCCTCCAAGAAATGCCATGGATACACGGAGAGAAGAAAGTCTAATAATAATAAATAAAATATAATAATTAAGGTCTTTAGTGAAATATCTACTACACTTTAAATATAACCAAAGATCTTCATCTAGGTAAACTTATTATAGGATATTGGCCTAAGAAGTCACCAGAACAATAAATGATTTATGGATTACATATGGTACATAGTAATCCTTACTCTTGAGAAATGAATCAACTAGTACTCCCCAGTTTCCTGACTAAAATCATATTAATGACATAATATTACATGACCAAAATTGTCTGTCTTCTGTGTAGCTTTCTCTTTATATTTTACTGAAATTAACTTATATATATTTAAAATAGATATTAATAATTAATATTAATATCACATTAAATCACCATTATTAATGCCTGAAATAATGGGAATTTGGACTAGAATGGTCACAATGAAAAGGTGAATGGATGAAAGAGATTTGAAAGACACATTTGATAAGATTTATAAAAGATTGGATACAGAGAATAAGGAAGAGTAAGTTGTCAATGATGACTCACTTTCTGATATGTGAAACTGGAGGAATAGTGGGGATGCTCAGGGGAAAAGTGAAAGAGAATGAGGTGTGAGGTTACTTTAAATAACTGGGCAGTAATGCCAAATAAGGGGTGACTATATCCATCCATGCTGAGAGGAGGGATTAGGGCTGGAAATACAAAGCAATCTTCCTCAGCTAGAGAAGTTCATGAGAATACGTGCATATGGTTAAGAAAGAGAATGTGAAGTGAGGAGAATGGAGACTTAGGACTAACCTTTAAGGAAGTCCAACTTTAACGACCAAGTAGCAGACAGTGAGTCTACAAAGCAGACGACCTAGGAGACACCAGAGATGTAGGAGGAATAATTCCACCAATGCAGGTGAAGAGGAATCCAAATGAGAGAGAATATTTAATAAGGCAAATGCTGCTAAAAATAAAATAAATTGAAACCTGAAATGTCCATTTTATTTATTATAAATCCATATTTATGTTTGCTTCCAACTTAACCTATTAATGTAATTTTCGCCTTTTTTTTAATGTAAAAGTGTTCTGTTGGGCAATTAATTGATAAATTCTATCAACTCTTCAGCATCTAAGCATTAATAAACTGATTTCAATGAAAAAATATTGTGAGGGAGAATTAAGAATACAGGTCTTCAAGGTTTAAGAATTTCAAAACAATTGCTTTATGTAAACACAGATTTATCTTTGAAAAATATTTGTGAATTAGTATACACAGTTTTAATATAATGTTATCTCTTGAAAACCAGAGACAGATATTAATTAGGTTAAGTAAAATAATTTAAGTAAATTTAGTTAAAACCGTTTACAAAGATGAAGATTATACTGAAGGATCAATTTTCTCTTTGAAGTTCTTCTTAAGTATATTTTCACCTAAGTTCTTTTATCTCATCTTCTTAAGTACAGTTTAAATACATGGAATCTTTGCTATGAAAGTATCTCAAACATTTCAGGCAGAAGGAAAATAAAGTCACCTTTAAGTTATATATAACTGAAATCTATGGAAATCTAGTTTCAATCAGAACAGAAACTTGTAACTTATTGTTCAACTGAGACTTTCTTCAATATGGAAAAATATTATCTCATAGAAACTTTTTATGTGGATTCCTAAGTGTGTGAATGCCTGTGTATGTACACACACACATTTTAGTGTTTCCACATGTGCATTAGGTGAATATGTGAAATATTCACCATAGTATTGTAAATGAAAAGTAAAACTGAAATCTATTTCTTTGTGTTGGGGTTTTTAAGTTTGAATAAATAACATCTTTTTCTTCCTCTCTTGGGTTGGGAATTGACTACGATATAAAGCATAAGAGTCAAAGACATTGAGATGAAAATATCAGCTTTTAATCACAGTAAGCCTGTTTAGAGAATTCGCTTTAAATCTTCAGCATAGAGGGCCTGCTAGTACTTCAAACTATTATTAAACATACTTGAATAGATCGGAATAATTCAAAGCTTCCCCTGGCAAGCTTCATACTAAAGGCACAAAAATTTGTGATTTTTGAGGCTGGCACCAAAATAGAGAGGGGAAAGGGAGAGGGATTGAATATATATAATTCCTACAACAAAATTTAGCAGATAATTCATCCTGTGTTTATAGAGATGAGCATGTGAGTAATGGGGAAAGAGGCCAAGTATTGCTAAGCTCTTCTCTGAGTGGAGGAGAGAGGTGGTTTCCCTCTCAATACTGTACATTGATAAAATACACTTAAATTAATTGGAATAAAAACTTAATACATACATGTGGACCTGTCAGGCATACCATAGCAAATTCCCATTCTATTAGTCCCTTATATTATATTTTTAGAAATGGTTAAATTCTTCCATTTCAGGGGGGAAGGAAAGGAATTTAGACTAGTAACAAGACTAATAAGCAAGTAAAATAGGCTTTTATTGCTATAATGAGCTTAAATTTGAGCAAGTTCATGTGACCAATGAGAAAATAGTGGCAAAAATATATATATTTGCAAGATGCAGAATGATTGTAAGACTTTACAAAGAACCGATTGGCAAATATTTTATTTTTTAACACATCCATCTCACTTATACCGAAAAACTGTTTATAATATATACCACCCCTGTCATTTTGATGATATTTGCCAACTCCAATGTTACTGTTGACCTACTATAGTCTATAAATTGGATACCAATCAAAAGTATTAAACATCTAGTAAACTCCTGATAAAAAGGCATTCTTATGGGCCAAACCAACATTTTCCATCTTAACTGGTTTTTAGCTTTCACTACAACTGCTATAAAGAGAAGGCACTAAGAGTTCTTGCCTCTTCCATACACTTTTGGCCTCTTCTTGCAATTGCTTATGTGCATTTCAAAACATATACCAGGGGTACTGTATGATGATCTATGGAGAATCTAAGAGCCAGTTTCAGTTCAATCTGACATTGTAACATTTTCTATTAGAAAATGATCAAAATTTGAATTTCTAACTCAAATATGACAAATGGATTCTAAGAATCATAAGTTAGGAAAAAACTGAGGATAGAAACATGAGAGGGATAGAAATGCTAGTAGAAAACTCAAGGCAGTGCTGGCAATCTAACTGCCAAGTCTGGAGAGGACTCTGGATTCCTTGCCAACTTGTTCTTAGAGGCACCTCCTAACACCTCACATAGTCACTGACATGTCCTTGCTGCACTCTTGCTAATCACCCACTGGGGCTATGTTTTTCCTTTCATGGCAACAGAAGAATGACACAGAACACTATGCACGAATTTGGCAGTCTTCCTGATTCTTTCTTTGCGTCTAGCCCTTTCAATGTAAGAAGTACAAGGACCAATCTCAAAACCAGTGAAATTATTAAAAAAAAAAACCAGGCTGACTCTAATATTCCAACCCATGAATATGTTGGTAGGTTGTGGAGGTCCATAGGAAAGGGTATATACTCCTTGAGAAAAGGGAGCACATCTTGTTTTTTACCATACTCCCAATTTCCAGATACATAGTAGATGCTAAAACAATATTTGTAAGACAGGAAGAGAGGAAATCAGACTCTAGTATAAAATTGGGGTGAGATATAGGAGAAAGAGTTAGAAGACAGATCTTGACTATGGCAATTAGAGAAAAAACACTCAGAATTTATTTTTCAGTTGAATGTCCAAATAGACCTTATGTCAAGAGAATAATCAGAGCTTGTTCTCATGGCAAGAAGGTGCCATCAAATCTCACTTATTTTTGGCCACCATTTTCTATGAAATCTTTGCCTGGAAAATGAGCTGATTTCAGCTCATAAAGGACATATATTAATGTTTTCAAAAGTAGACGAATACTCAGAAAACTTTAGAGGAAGCATTTCCCCCACACTCCCCCGCTGCCCTACTCAGTCTCTTCTCTCATTTTAGCTTTCCTTATTAGGAAATCTCCCAGCTTTCTTGAAACTCCTTCTAGGAGATAGCTTTATTAAGCTCATACCTTGAGTGAAGAAATAGAATACAGTATCATATCAGCAGCCATTGGCTCAGTTCATTCAAAGTTAATTTGCTAATTTCTTGCATTGCAGTAACACCATAATTTGCTTCAATTTTAGCAAATGACTGATATTGCTAAATACAATGAATATATCACATATGAGCCTGTTGTTCATCTTTCTGCCATCAAACACTTATTCATTCAAAAGTATTTGTTCAATGCCAAGCCCAATGCTAGGTATTAGGGAGTCAACTGTGAACTTGACAGACATTACCTCTCTCCATAGAACTCCTCTGGTGAGGGAGGTAAATTTAAAATTCTTAAGTAATAAATATAATAATTCAAAATTCTAGTAAATGCTATAAAGGAAACAAAAAAGAAGCTAAAATAGAAGATAACTGAGGACCTACTTAAGAGAGAAGTCAGTCATCCAGCTATTTACTTGGTAGGCAAAATGTAATCTGAAAAGTGAAAGAAGAATGAAGTTGCTGGCTAAGATCAGTGTTGGGAAAAGAACATTGTAGTGTGTACCCTGATGCAGTCATGGGAAAGTACTGTGTCCCAGAAAGAGCCAAGAGTAGCACATGGAGAACTTTTTGATGGATTTCTGACTAAAAGAGCCAGGCAAGTTTTCTCATACTGCAGACGGTTTATACTTGCAGTTTTAGATGTCTCAGACATTTCCCATCTGACTCTTGGGCTAAAGCCTATTCCCACAAAGCCTTGTTTCCAGCTAGCTAGCTGTCAATCCAACCACCAATAATTTCAAACAATTCTTGCTAAGGACCTAGATAACAATGATCTAACACTCTGGGGTAATTCTATTTTAAAAGTGGACAGAAGACCATAAATCCATTCAGATTCAAAAGACTGATGTGCTAATGGATCACCCAGCAAGAGTGAGTTGGGTAGGTCATGCCCACCCACTGTTACAGAAGTTAGTTTTGTAAATATTTTCCCATTAGGGTTCATATAAAATTGAGACTTACACACTGAAGGAATTTGAAATCTGTTGATTATTTATACAAAAAATGTGTTTGGTTCCAATTTGGGTAAATTGCACGCACACACACACACACACACACACAGTGATCAATGTTTTGCTGTGACCAGGTCATTCTTAAAATTGTTTCCTTTCCCCTTTAGTCAATTAAAGTTCTTTTCATAATTATTAGAGTCATTAAGTTTGAGAACATGTTTTTGTTCTCTAAAATGACTATCTATGCTACTTCTCTGGAAAATAATTCTGTGGCTGTGCTGTTCTATAGCTATTAGGTTGAGCAGAGGACACTTTGTATAGCTTTGTCAATCTTTGACCGCTGCTAAAGTATCAAACACTTTACATTAATGTTCTGAATAGTTTGACACATTGCCCCATAATCACTTAATTTGTACCAATGTAATATGGCTTATGATTCAATAAGTAAACATAGATTTTTAAGGAATGTGTACACTCAGTAGCATTTTGATTCAATAAAATGTTTTAAAACTATTTTTTCAAACATTTGGGGTTTGGCAAAACATAAAATGCCTTGGCCAAGCGCTCTTCCTCCCAATTTTTAAACCCAGTGCATTTCAAGGGAAATTTAATTCATATGTTTCTAGTAATATATATACTTAGTTTATTTAAATGGTGTTTTGTAAGAGCTCTGAGCAGTCCAAGAAGTCAATAACCAGTTTATAAAGTGTTTTAAATTTCCTTTACATTGAACCAGGTGGGCGAATTCTGTTTGAAATAATAAAAATTCATGAATTTACCTTAAAATGTGATATTCTACAACACTTACTGTGTTCAAACTGTGTAAAAGTTACATATTATTGCAAAATAGGTCTCAATAATACGGCATTAGCTGCCACCCAAGCATCCTGTGTAGGGCTGGGCTGGAACAGAGTTAAAGGAACCGGTTGAGATCCATTCAGGGTGTGAAACATCTGGCCTGTGGCTTGATGACCAAGCTAGGTACACAAAGGAAACTTCTCAAAACGCTTCTGGAAGTAACTGGCTCTACTAACCATATCCTAGTCCTCCCATTTACTAACAGTGACTTCAGACAAGCCACTTAACTTTCCCTCAGCCACTCTGAATTTCTTTTAGGAAAAATGTTGATGATGATACAGAACTAACTTCATAGGGTTAGAATGAAGAATAAGTCAAAGAAACGGGTAGTGTTATGTCCCTCAGAGTGGGTCTGCCTACAGTAAGCGCTCAATAATAAAAATGTTAGCTATGTGCATTTGACTTAAGATTGCCTACAAGAACTACTTTAGCCAAACTGCCTTTAGTTAGACGCCCATTAGTAGAAGACCATTTAAAAAAACATTTGAGTAATTCTGGCTTATGTGGAAAAATGAATAGGACAACAGGCAATAAGCTAGAGTTAGAGGAAAAATGAGAGCTTTCTAGCTTGTCTATAGTGTTGGTTAGTGAAAGGAACACTGGAGTGGGAAAGAGGAAGAGGACAAGAGTCCCCATTCTCTGCAATTAGCTGGATGATTACAAATAAGTCACATACTGGTGCTGGCCTCCAGCTTAAGCTACAGAATGATGTGGTGAGACTAGATGACCTCAGGTTCCTTTAAATAGAATGGTTCTATTGTTTACTTCAGCATTAAAATAGGCCCAAAATTTATCATGAATGTTAACTAATGATAATTATTTTTTTAAAAAATATATTGGGTTAGGGACACTATAACTTGGTTAAGCTTTAGAAAGACGCCTTCTGTTGTTAGATATAATGAATGACTACCATATATGAGCCTGCCCCATCCTTCTGCCTTTAAACATTTACTCATTCTTTCTAAACTATTACTCAAAGCCAAGCACAATTCTAGGCACTGAGGAAGCAACTGTAAACTTGACTGACATTATTCCTCTTCACTTTCTAAAAAGTATTGGGATAAGTAGTCAAAAAGTATATCTAAACTAACCTATATATGCAAGTATGCTTTATATTCATATTTTCAAAAACTGGAGATATAGAAAGGTATAGTAACACATAATTATAATTCCAAATATCTGACAAGGAGCAGTGTGGAAGTATTGTACCATATCAGTCCATTTTGCTTTTTCTAATTTTTAATTCAGAAAAACATCAAAAGTAAGGCAATCTTTTTTTGTTGTCCATAAGAGCACAAAGATTTTCCAAACGTACTTTTATCCTCTGTCTACTATTTTTTGTTATGTTACCATTTTTAATCACATCTCCTTGACATAATTTTGTCACTCTGCAATTGGAGAAACAGTGTTTTCTGAGTTAGTCTAATATCAAGCTGAAAGTTCAGACCACAGTCAAAATAAGTGCCCTGAAGCCTTTTTGGCCTATCAACCACTGCCCATGACTTATGCCATAGCTAACCATTATTCAAATTAAGAATGAATTATAAACGCAAACAAAGAAAATCTTACATGATGAGGGAAAGCAATTTATCAAGGATCTGAGAACAATAAAGGCACAGCTAAAATTGTGACTAAAACATCTCTCTCTTAATCCAGAAGTATTTCCATTTCCACCTCAAACATCTGTCTTTCAGGGTCTTTTTCTCACACTATTGCCAAGATAAATTCAGCAGGAGTGTACATTCTCAGCCAGATTGAGGCAGGTATGTAATTATTTTTAGATTTTACATTGAGGCACCAATGTTATTGTTCTCTTCACAAACACCTTCCTATATTCCCCTCCTTGAAACTTCTCATCAGGTTAATAAAATAATCATAACCTAATATATACTGCATGGTGTTTGCCACAGTATCACTTCCGTGAAAATAAATTAACTCACTGTTGCCACCTTAAAATATATCCATACTTATATATCAGTTATATAACTTTTGTTTCCCCTTTTCCTAGATATTAAGGGACATAAAAGTTTAAGAAACTAATCTGCCTTCCAGATGCTAACGTTCTTGTTAAATGGAGGATATTAGCATATATGATGTACTGAAAGGCAGACTTCTGACCATACATGCAATCAGGACCCGAAGCAGAGAGATTCTTCTGGATTTGAGGATTCAGAATTACTTCTGGACATCCACAACAGATGTCACACACGGATCTACAAATCGGTTTGGTGCCTAATGTCACAACTCAGATTTTGCCCTATTGTGCTTCATCCTTCTCTGGTCTCGCCGACATGTATCTGCTGCCTGAGATGCTTGCTAAAGAAGTTTCATTAGCATCAGAGCCCATCAGGAGAATTCTGACATCTCAGCTGCGGTTGTTGGTCCCCAACTTTCTATTCTTCCCGGTACCAAAATAGTGCTGGTGTGCATGTAAAAGTAGAGGGGGGAGGGTCTCTTCTGTGTCTATTGTCACCATTGGCCCCAAGCTTTGCTGTGCCCAGTTATAACAAAAATTTTGAATGCTCTATTAGCTCTGTCTCTAAACATACCTAATCCCTACATTCCCTGGTTCAAAAACCAGTATAAGAAACCTGCTGGTGGGTAGGTACTCTATTATATACACATGGTGTCTTCCTCTTCTCCCCATGAACCCCCCTCTTGACAACATTCTCTCTATAAAATTAAAATTTAAAAATCCCACCAATATGAATGAACTGGGGAAACAAGGGAAGGCAGAGGAAGAAGCTGTTATTGACATGACTGGTAATCTCCCCAAAGAAATGAGATACATTCCTTTACAGAATTAAAGATTGAGACTTAAACAAATTAAGTGACTTCCTGAAAATCACATGTCAGCTACAGGATAAAACAATGCTTAAAACCATACCACCTTCCCCAATTAAATTAGAAAGAAGTTTTACAAAATGAAAGTGCTAATCCGGTAATGCTTGATAGAATTATTCAGAATTCAAATTAACATTTTGAAACAGACTTAACTCATTGGAAATATTATTAAAGCAGAACATCAAATTGGTCAGATTCAAAGCAATATTATTTCTTCACTGATAGAAGTTCATTATTTTGTATTCATTAATTTTTCAATTTATGTATGTTTTGTTCTTTAGAACCATTTTTTGTCTCAGAAACTAATTTACATCAACTGCTATTTGGATAAATAGGCAGAAATTTCAAATATTTTAAAAATACATCAATGTATTTCCAATGTTTTATCACTCTGAGCCACAGTTTCATTAGCTGTGAAGGAATTTTTCTAGATGATCTTTAAGAACTCATCTTTAATACCTAATGACTCTATATAATCTATATTTAAATAAAATGTATATAATGAATATGTTCCTGATTTCTTGTAAATTTCCTACAAAGAACATTTTGAAACAAAACCAAATTTGATACTAGAGAAATAAAAATAAGATATTTTGGAGAGAAAAATATACTCTAATTTCTCAGAACATTTTCACCCTGATTGTAGAAATCTACCTCTCCTTGACAACATACAATTTTAGAATTCTTATAATAAATTTGAGTTTTTAAAGTTAATCAGATAGAGAATAAACTTGTATTAATTTAACATTATAATTACTAGAATAAAATAGAATACAGCAATATAATTCAGTTATTTTGTTACAAAAAATGCTATAAAAGAGTTGCCTTTTGATAGATCTATTTATTTTTTATATATTAGGGGAACATTACCTTTAACTGTATTGTAAAATGCCACTAAAATACACCCAGAAAAAAAACCCAAAAAACATAGCAAACACATAGCTCTCTTCAATGGGCAAATTTGAAAGCTCTGCTTCAAGTACTGTTTTTTTAAGTCTCCTATTATTGCAGAACAACGTCACATGCTGTATTTGAAAGCAGAAGCAGAACAAAGAAGACATTAACTTCATGATGGGTTATTACTTTGCTTTCATATTTAGGAATTTTAAATGTACCCACACTAAGGTTTCTCACTTGGTTTTTGTTAAATATTATCAGTGACTATTCTTTCTTTCTACCTCCATTACGTTTCACACATGAAAAAGATTAACATAATGTATCATGTCATTCTTTTGTATGTTAGTCTTTCTACTTTTGACGACTTTATTCAAAAACTTCCAAAAACAGTTTAAACATGCATGGTTTTGGAGAGATCCGGGTAAGAAATTCTAGACTGTCAGTGGATTTCTGCCTGGAAATAGACATCATTGTGACTTATTTCAGAAAGCAATTTCCACTGTCTCACAAATACCTGGTTATGAAAGATTATGTGGATACTGGGGTTTAAATTCACTTTCAGTGTTCAAAGAGACACTTTTTATGAATTGTGGAAGTTTTCATTTGCCAATTTTTGAACCAAAGTATCTTTGTACAAATTAAATTCAACTCAATAACCACTTATTGAATCCTACTGTATGTCAGAGAAAGTGCGGTGAATACCTAGCAAAAAGAAATATAACTCTGATCTCAAAGTACTCAAAATCAAGCATAGGAAACAGAAATGGAAGTGACTAACAATCTCTTCTTCTTCTTCCTCACCTCCCCTAGTCAATAAAATACAACACCACAGTCACTCTTAACATTCTATGTCCTAATTTTTTTGCCTTTTTGTCTCACAAAATGCTACACTTTCTAATTTAAATGATTCTATTTCCCTTGCTCCTAAATCTGGGCTTCTGGATGATGTTACAGAACTGCATACTGGAGACTGAAGGCAGTCCAATCACCAATTCTTTGATATTTATTAGTTGTGAACACCTCTCAAGCACTTGATTTCAAGTATCATTAGCCAGTTGGCCCTCAACTTTAAAAAATAATTTTTAACACATACATTTTATGTCTCTAGATAAAACTTTTATAATCTCCACAAATTCTCCATGCTGCCTCATCTCTTACAACTGGTTACCTTCTACATTCACTGAAACAATCATGGCTGTTAAATTGAATTAATTTAAATTGCCATCCTCTACAACTGTACCTGCCCTCACTGCCTTTTCTCCAGCCTTGGAAGACCAGGTGCATCTTCTGTTCTTTAAGGATGTTAATTTTACCTGTTTTTTTTTCTTTTAATAACATACTGTCCTAATTCTTTTCAATTCTCTTTTTCAACAACAGCCTAAGTTCTTTGAGGAGAGAACCATATTTGAGTCATGATAAGTGTTTAAAAATGGATTCATTGTACATAATACATATGGAAGTGACCTAAGAAATACTAGTAACATCTTTCAGAAGACTGTTGGTAAATTGGTACAGCCACTATGGAAAATAGTATGGAGGTTCCTTAAAAAACTAAAAATAGAGCTACCATATGAACCTACAATCCCACTCCTGGGCATATATCTGGAGAAAACCATAATTCCAAAAGATACGTGCCCACAGTGTTTGCTACAATACTGTTTTCAATAGCCAAGACATGGAAGCAACCTAAATGTCCATCAAGAGATGAATGGATAAAGAAGATGTTGTATATTTATACAATGGAATATTACTCAGCTATAAAAAAAGAATGAAATAATGCCATTTGCAGCAACATGGTTGGACCTAGAGATTATCATACTAAGTGAAGTAAGTCAAACAGAGAAAGACAAATACCATGACATTGCTATGTGGAATCTAAAAAAAATGATACAAATGAACTTATAAACAAAACAGAAACAGACCCACAGACATAGAAAACAAACTTACGGTACCCAAAGGAGAAAGTGAGGATAAGTTAGGAGTTTGGGATTAACATATACACACTACTATATATAAAATAGATAAACAACAAGGACCTACTGTATAGCACAGGGAAACATACTCAATATTTTGTAATAACCTATAAGGGAAAAGAATCTGAAAAAACATATATGTATGTATAACTGAATCACTTTGCTGGACACCTGAAACTAATACAACATTGTAAATCAACTATACTTTGATAAAAATACATAAATAAATGTTTTTAGAAAGAAAATACATGTTTAAAAATATTGCTAAAGAAATGACTGATTTATGTGTTTGGCACTAATTATCTATGGAATGTCAAAACATGGTGTGCTTCATAAAATTACATATCTTAAGAAGGGGTGTAATTTTTGTTTGATATTGTACAGTGAATTAATACTTAATCAGAAACAATCTGTTCCAGACACAAAGCAGTGAGGAATAAAATATAAAAATGGAAAGCCAGTAAGACATATCTGTGCCTAAAAATAAGATTATTTTTTCTCACTGGCCTTAAAAAAGACCACAAATGGAAAGTAAAGAGCAAGGCTACTGCCACAGCCCTGCTAGGTTCAAGTTCTGGAAGCTTGAAGTGGCCACCAGAAATTTGAACCACCATGTGTGGTAAGAGAACTAAAAGGGCTTCTGGTCAGACAGGACCTCAGAGCCAGGCCCAAGCATTTGAGCTGGGTTTGATCCCAATCCTGCTCAATGAAAGAAAGCAAAGAAAAGAGCCTTCAGTGACAAGATTGGGGCTTTGTCAGCAAAAAGACCAACAATTAAACCAAGGTGCCCACTGTCTCAAAGACTGGGTCTGCAAAGTCCTTAATACCTGGATATCATGATGTGATTGATTAGAAATTTAAAAATGTAAAGTATATTATACCTAAAAACATCCATGAGTTTGGAAGGGTAAAATTTAAATTACATAGGGGTTAAAGAGAAAAATAAGACTAAAATTCTAAAATATTTAGAAGACTAAAAATTCTTAATATAAAAACTTGTAGGATTTAAGGGAAAAGGCTTTTAAAGATCAGAATGTGTAGGCTTAAAAGCATATAATAATATTTGTATGCTCTACACAAAATTTATGAAAAAAAGAATGTAAGAAAAAAATTTTAATCAAAAGAAATAGCAAAAATTAAGAAACAAAATAAACTAGAAATGAACCAATGGAAACTAAACTTGAAATAGAGCAGTGGACAAAATTTTAACACCACAAGCTGCTAATTGGGGAAAAAATAAAAACAAATCAGACAGAAACTCACAGCACCCCCCTCCAAATTATAAATTACTAAGAAAAAGAGGAATAGCCAAAAAATTGTACTAAGAATGAAAAGAAGCCTATAACTACAGATTAAGTAGACATTAAACAATTATAAATGAAACGTGTAAATTTTATGTTCTAGATAAAATACATAATTTTCTAAAAAACATAACCAAAGCTGATTCAAAATGATACAGAAAATCTAAATAAAGCACTAAGTATTAAAGAAATCAAATCCATTTTCAAATATATTCTGTGGTCCCTATTCCCTAAAACAGGCTCAGTCAACTTTTTATAAGGGAATTTTCTATATCATTAAGGAGTAGAAAATACATATATTATATACATTTTGTTTTTCCAGAGAATAGGAAAAGAAGGAAAGTGTTCCAACTAATTTTACAAGTTAAACTTTGCTAACAAACAACAGAAATGAACACATCAAAGAGAAAATGTATTCAGAGTAATCCCACTTATGAAACTATATAAAAAAATCTAAATGAAAGGCAAAGCAATTTAATCTAGCAGTAACTTAAAACAGTAGACCATAGTCAACAATGTTAAAGGAAAGCAACATCAGAAAATTTAACAAAAATTAGCATATTAACAAAGGGAAAAACTCTATGCAAAAATGCCCAAAACAGTGCCTTTGATAAAATCAAACCCTTATTCATGATTTTAAAAATAAGCCTTTGCAAACTAAGAAAAAATGTAATGTCTATAATCTGATAAATTTATTTCCAAACATACAACAATCATCCTTCTTAATGGTAAAATTTTAGAAGCCAGCTATTTAAGCTCAGAATAAAGCACCACTTGTATTCAACTTTGTAATAGATGTTCCAGTCAAGTTGATAAAAAAGAAAAATTATAAAAATTGGAAAAAACTCTATGTTAAAAATGTACATACCCTTTAACTTAACAAATCCACTTGAAGTGTAATATTTTAATAACACATAGTTGTCCCGGAAGACATGCACAAAATGTTTACCAAAACATTTATAACAGCAAAGATAAGGCAAATCAAGCAAAATCAGTTTTTTAAAATAGGAAAATTTAAATGTTCAACACTGTGTAAATGGATTAAACAACTGTCACTTGTTCACACAATGGAATGCTATACAGTAGTTAAAACGAATGAAACTAGAATTATGTATATTAACATGGAAAATATTTTAGGATAAAAAATCAATTTGTAGAATGCTATACATACAATAATATTTCTATATTGATGAAAAAATTCACATTTGTACTTTCTTGCTTAAGTACTCAAATCTAGTTAATGTGTGCATATGCATGAAAAGTGAAATATTAATTTCAAGATAGTAATTAACTCTGGGAAAGAAAAGATGATAATCGTATGAATGGTAAACAGTTAAACATGGATTCCAACCATCTGTGGAAGGCTTGCTTTATTAAAGAACAATGCCCGTAGCAGACATGGAAGAGTATTTAATCTTGCTAAAACTTGTTGGATGGCATATTGGTTTTTATGTTATTTTTCTATAGCTTTCTTTTAGAAATATTAAAAATTAAAAAAAATAAACAAAAACAATAACCAAAGTGTCCTTAAGGTAGATTTTCTTACTTGCACATCTTCACTCTCCCCTTGCCACACTTCATGGGAAGAATATCCTTCTCAACACATTCATGTGCCACTTTGTCATAAGGTTTGCTTTGGTCAGTACAATGTGAGTAAAAGCTGTGAAAGGTAGGGCAAGTTTCTGTGCCCCTTTTGTATTCCTCTACTTTCCCATGAAAACATCACATCTCATATGCGAATCTGCATCATGCTGGTCTTGGAATTAGAGGACATACTGGAGCAGACCTACATCTGACATTGAACTTGGACAAGAGTCAGCATCTAACCCACAGGCACTGGCATAAAATGTGAGAGAGAAATAAATCTACAGTTACATAAGCCACTGAAAGTCAAAGGTTATTTGTTACAGAGCCCTTTGGAGCAAAAGCTGTCAAATAAAGCCCAATATTATTATAGTATAGAATATTAATGCAAAACATCATAAAATTACATATTAGTGTATAAAACTGCCTCATATATTCAATATCAGAGACATGTTCATAAAATATACCCAATGACCTTCATTTTAAGTTGGTTCATGTTCATTACCCCCAACCCAATATACAACAAGAACACATGCATCATGCAAATTTCTACAATGAATAATCAGCAAAAATTAATCCTATAGCTAATGTGTAAAATTCCTTCTAAGGAAGAAGAGAATAGCATTTAAATATTGCTAAACTATAATGCATAATTTAAAATATAAACCCAGCAAAAATATAATATGATTTTGAATTTAGTTAGTACTGTTAAGGCTTTTCACATCTTGGTAACAGATTTTTGTGGTTAATTTTCATCAGCCAAATACCACCCATATTTTGTCATATAATTTTATTTGTAGAGAAAATAATCTCTGAAGTACGGGAATTTCTATAATAAGTGATTATAGGAAATTTCTAAGCTACCAAGCAATGATGTCAACCTCTAGTTTTTGCTAGTTACTACTAGAACAAGAGAAGAGACTGTCTTAGAAATTCTGTGTACTCTATAGCAGAGCTAAAAAGAGTGAGGAAGAAGGAAGTCTTTGGATTCCACCTAATCACTGAGTCACACAATTACAGAGCTGGAGCCCTACCAATCCACCCTACTCTGAGATATTGACAATGTGAAAAATTGTCACCCTGTCTTTGGTAACCATCAGAATTCCTATTCAGATTATTCCTCCCTCTGAAATCAATTAAAAGGCTGATTAAAATATTTTAAGAAATTATTTTAAAAGCTTCATAGAATAGAGATAAAATAAATTAACATGTCAAAATCTTAGTATAAAATTATGCAGAGAAGTAAGCAGAGCACAGAAATCCACTTTATCCCTAAAGATATTTTCCAACCATGATAATATTGTATCGACGCTTTTTTGATCTCATAAGACACTGAAACAGAACCCAAAGCCTGGGACTTCCCTGGTGGTCTAGTGGTTAAGACTCCGTGCTTCCACTGCAGGGGGCATGAGTTTGATCCCTGGTCAGGGAACTCAGATTCCTGCATGCCACGCGGCATGGCCAAAACCCAAAGCCCTAGGCTTTCCTATGATAGGGAGTGTAACAGGAGACATCTTTATACTTCCATCAAGAAAGCTAGTACTTCAAAGGCTATTCTCAATGTAAGTGTAGTGTGAATTGAGAGTAAACTCATCCCAAGGGACTTTAAGAAAAGTGATTTGGCAATAGCAGAGTTGAGATTGTGTGTGTGTATATATATATATATATATATATATATAGTGTGTGTGTGTGTGTGTGAGATAAATCTCAGTCTCACTGTATCAATACAAACACAAAAGTACTGACTGCCACCATGAAAAGACATCACATCTAATCAACATCACCATAGAATGTCTGCCAGTTTTGCATGTACGTAAAACTGGAGCTAGATGGTTGGGGTATAAGAGCCAGATGTACGTAAATCACACCAAGTGTTAACACTTTAGAGTTGCCTGATTTACATACAGGTGAATCTCACAACCAGTTGGGTAGGATTAACAACGAGCCTGTGCACTTATAGCTAGGACCACCTTATTGTGATTCACTAAGTATATAAAACCCAAATATTCATAACTCAATGATATTTCTTCCCCCTACAAGGATTTCTCCCCTTTACAAGAGTGGAGATTGACGCTTTCAGTGAGAATCTGAAAACTTATTTTAAGTATGAAGGCAAAGTAAAGATACTTTCAGACAAAACTAATAAAGTTGATCACAGGTGGAGTTGCACTGAAATCTATAGGATACACTCTATGTAAACAGAAAGAGGTCCCAGATGAAGGGGCTGAAATGAATGGAAGAAAGGCACAGGAAGTAACAAACATGTGAATAAATTTAAACAAATACTTACTGAAACAAAGAGATAATACAATGTTTAATGGGATTATATATATAAATTTCAAATACAGAACAGGAAAAACTTGTCAAGAGGAAGATAAAGTGTTCTGTGGGTCTTATATTGTTTTGGAAGGACAATATAAGTTTTGCAGTAGCTAAAACTTCCAATAAGAGTTGAATAAAAGTGGAAGAGTGGGCATCCTTGTCTTGTTCCTGATCTTAGAAGAAAGGCTTCCAGCTTTTCATATTGAGTATGATGTTAGCTGTCGGTCATATATGGCCTTTTTATGTTGAGATCTGTTCCCTATGTAATCACGTTGCTTAGAGTTTTCCTCATAAGTGGATGCTGAATTTTGTCAAAAGCTTTTCCTTCATCTGCTAAGATGATCATATGATTTTTATTCTTCAATTTGTTAATGTGGTGAATCAAGCTGATTGATTTGTGGATACTGAACCATCCTTGCATCCCTTGGATAAATCTCACTTGATCAGGATATGTGACCCTTTTAAGGTATTTTTGAATTCTGTTTACTAATATTTTGCTGGGGATTTTTGCATCTACATTCAATCAGTGATATTGGCCTGTAATTTTCTTTTTTGTGTGCATTTGTCTGATTTTGGTATCAGGGTGATGCTGACCTCATGAATGAATTTGGAGGCATTCATTTCTCTGCAAATTTTTGGAATAGTTTGAGAAGAATAGGTGTTAACTCTTCTCTAAATGTTTGGTGGAATTCACCTGTGAAACTGTCTGATCTTGGATTTTTGTTTGTTGGGAATTTTTTAATTACTGATTCAATTTTATTACTGGTAATTGGTCTGTTCTTATTTCCTATTTTTTTTCCTGGTTCAATCTTTGGAGACTATATTTTTCTAGGAATTTGTTCATTTCTTCTAGCTGTTCGTTTTATTGTTATATAATTGTTCATAGTAATCTATTATGATCCTTTGTATTTCTGTGGTTTTGGTTGTAACTTCTTTTTCCTTTATGATTTTATTGATTTGGGTCTTCTCCCTTTTTTTCTTGATGAGTCTGGCTAAAGGTTGTTCAATTTTGTTTATCTTTTCAAAGAATCAGCTCTTAGTTTCATTGATCTTTTCTATTGTTTTTCATCTCTATTTCATTTATTTCTGTTCTACTGTTTATGATTTCTTTCCTTCAACTAACTTTAAGTTTTGTTTGCTCTTCTTTTTCTAGCTCATTGAAGTGTAAGATTGGGTTGTTTTTGAGGTTTTTCTTGTTTTCTGAGATAGGCTTGTCTTATTATAAAACTCCCTCTTAGAACTGCTTTTGCTTTGTCATATAGGTTTTAGATCATTGTGCTTTCATTTTCTTTTGTCTCTAGGTATGTTTTGATTTCCTCTTTGGATTTTAGTGACCAGTTAGTTGTTTAATAGTATATTGTTTAGCCTCCATGTGTTTGCCTTTTTTGCAGATCTTTTCTTGTAGTTGATTTCTAGTCTCAAAGCATGTGGTCAGAAAAGTTGCTTGATATGATTTCTGTCTTAAATCTACTGTGACTTGTTTTGCGGCCTAGCATGTGATCTATCCTGGAGAAGGGCCATGTCCACTTGAAAAGAATGTGTATTCTGTTGCTTTGGGGTGGAATGTTTATATATACATATACAAAATCTATCTGGTCATGTGTTGTTTAAGGCCAGTGTTTCATTATTGACTTTCTGTCTGGATGATCTGTCCATCGATGTAAGTGAAGTGTTAAAGTGCCCTACTATTATTGTGTTACTGTTGGTTTCTCCTTTTATGTCCATTCATATTTGCTTTATACATTTTGGTTCTACTATTTTGAATACATGTATATTTACCACTGCTATATCTTCTACTTGGATTGATCCCTGGATCATTATGTATTGTCCTTTATCTCTTGTTACAGTCTTTGTTTTAAAGTCTATTTGGTCTGATATAAGTATTGCTAACCTGGCTCTCTATTCATTTCCAACTGACTAAAATACCTTTTTCTATCCTCTTTCAGTCTCTGTGTGTTTTTAGATCTGAAATGAATCTCTTAAAGGCAGGATATATATGGATCTTGTTTTTGTATCCACTCATCCACTCTATTTTTTTTTTTTTTTTTTTGTGGTACACGGGCCTCTCACTGTTGTGGCCTCTCCCGTTGCAGAGCACAGGCTCCGAACATGCAGGCTCAGCAGTCATGGCTCACAGGCCTAGTCGCTCCGCGGCATGCAGGATCTTCCTGGACCGGGGCACAAACCCGGGTCCCCTGCATCGGCAGGCGGACTCTCAACCACTGCGCCACTGGGGAAGCCTCCACTCTATGTTTGTTGATTGAAGCATTTTCCCATTTACATTTAAAGTAATTATTGATAGGTATGTACTTGTTGCCATTTTGTTAATTGACTTTGGGTTGTTTTTGTAGTTTTCTGATCCTTTCTTCTTTTGCTCTCTTCTACTGTGTTTTAATGACTGTCTTTAGTGTTATGTTTGGGCTTCTTTTTCTTTTTTTGTGTTTGTATCTATTATCGATGTTTGGTTTCTGGTTACCATGAGGCTCTATTTAGCAATAAATACATGATTAAGTTGCTGATCTCTTAAGTTTGAACACATTTTAACAATCCTGCATTTTTACTGTCCCCCCCCCCCAATTTTTACTGTTTTTTTTTTTTTTTTTTTTGCAATACGCGGGCCTCTTACTGTTGTGGCCTCTCCCGTTGCAGAGCACAGGCTCTGGACGCGCAAGCTCAGTGGCCACAGCTCATGGGCCCAGCCACTCTGCGGCATGTGGGATCTTCCCAGACTGGGGCACGAACCCATGTCCCCTGCATCGGCAGGCAGACTCTCAACCACCGCACCACCAGGGAAGCCCAATTTTTACTGTTTTTACATGATATTTACATCCTTTTGTTTTGTATATCCCCTAACTGCTTATAGTGGATATAAGGGGATGATTTTACTATTTTTGTCTTTTAATTTTCCTACCAGCTTTATAAGTGGCTGAGCTATTACTGTTACTGTATATTTGCCTTACCAGTGTGATTCTTCCATTTGTAATTTTCACACTGTGGTAGTTGTGGCTTTTTCTTTTCCATTTAGAGAAGAAGTCCCTTTAATATTTCTTTTGAAGCTTGTTTTGTAGTGTTGAACTCTTTTAGTTTTTGCTTGTCTGTAAAAATTTTGATCTCTCCTTCAAATCTGAATGAAAGCCTTGCCAGGTAGAGGATTGTTGCTTGTAGGTTTTTCCATTTCATCACTTTAAATATATTGTGCCACTTTCTTCTGGTCTGTAGAGTTTCTGCTGAAAAGTCATCTGATGGTAGCATGGGAGTTCCCTAGTATGTAATACTTCTTTTCCTTTGCTGCTTTTAATATTTTCTCTTTATCTTTACTTTTTGATATTTTAATTACATTGTGTCTTAATGTGGTTATCTTTGGGTTGATCCTGTTTGGGACTCTTTATGCTTCCCTGACCTGAATGTTTGTTTCCTTTCCCAGGTTAGGGACGTTTTCAGCTAGTATATCTTCAAATATGTTCTTTGCCCCTTTCTCTCTCTCTTCTCCTTCTGGGACCCCTATAATATGAATTAAATTGTCCTCATATTTTTAAAAATTATTTTTCCTTTTCTCTGTTCAGCTTCAGTGATTTCCACTACTGTGTCTTCCACTATGTTGCACTGATAAATTCAGTAAAGTTGCAGGATGCAAATTTAATATACAGAAATCTGTTGTGTTTCTATACTATAACAATAAACTATCAGAAGGAGAAATTAGGAAAACTATCCCATTTGTAGTTGCATCAAAAAGAATAAAATACCTAGGAATAAATATAACTAAGGAGGTAAAAGTCCAGCACTCAGAAAACTGTAAGATACTGATCATAGAAACTGAAGACAACATAAACAGATGGAAAGATTACCATGATAATGGACTGAAAGAATCAATATTGTTAAAACCATACTACTCAAGGTAATCTATGGATTCAGTGCAATCCCTATCTAAATATGAATGGTATTTTTCACAGAACTTGAACAAACAATTCTAAAATTTGGATGGAAACACAAAAGGCCCTGGGTAACCAACCTGTCCTGAGAGAAAAAGAACAAAGTTGGAGGCATCATGCCTCCTGGCTTCAGACTATAATACAATGCTAAAATAATCAAAACAGTATGGTACTGGCACAAAAACAGACACATAGATTAACAGAACAGAATGAAGACCCCAGTAATAAATCTACACATATATCAGAATTAATCTACAACAAAGGAGGCAAGAATATACAATGGGGAAAAGACAGCCTCTTCAATAAGTAGTGCTGGGAAAACTGGACAGCTACAGGCAAAATCATCAAACTGGACTACTTTCTCACATCTTATAGAAAAATACACTCAAAATAGATTAAAGATTTAATTATAAGACCTGAAACCATAAAATTTCTAGAAGAAAACACAGGCAGTACACTCTTTGACATTGAGCTTAGCAAAATTTTTGGATCTGTCTCCTCAGGCAAGGAAAACAAAAGCAAAAATAAACAAATGGAACTACATCAAACTAAAAAGCTTTTGCACAGTGAATAAAACTATCAATAAAATTAAAAGGCTGCCTACTGAGTGGGAGAATATATTTGCAAACAATATCTCTGACATGGGGTTCTATCCAAAATATACAAGGAACTCATACTAGACATCAAAGAAACAAACAACCCAATTAAAGAATGTGCAGAGGACCTGAATAGACATTTTTCCAAAGAAGACATACAGATGTCCAATAGACACATGAAAAGATGCTCAGCATCAGTAATCATCAGGGAAATGGAATTAAGACCACAGTGAGTTATTACCTCACACCTGTCAGAATGGCTATTGTCAAAAAGAAGGAAATAAGGGTTGGCAAGAATGTGGAGAAAAGAGAACATTTGTGTACTGTTGCTGGGAATATAAATTGATGCAACTACTATGAAAAACAGTATAGAGATTCCTCAAAAAATTAAAAATATAATTATCATACAATCTAACAATTTCACATCTGAGTTTCATCTGAAGAAAATGAAAACACTAATTTGAAAATATATATGCACCCCTACATTCACTGTAGCATTACTTACAATAGCCAAGATATGGAAGCAACCCAAGCGCCCATTAATAGATGAATGGATAAAGTAGATGTGGTATATGTACACAATGGAATTTTACTCGGCCATAAAGCATGAAATCTTGCCTTTTGTGACAACATGCATTGACCTAGTGGGAATTAAGCTAAGTGAAATGAGTCAGACAAAGACAAACACTGTATGATCTCACTTATATGTGAAATCTAAAAAACAAATGAACAAACATAACTAAACAGAAAACATAGTCATAGTTACAGAGATTAAATAGGTGGTTGTCGGGGGAAGGGGGCAGGGGAGGGGAGAAGTAAATGAGAGAGATTAAGAGGTACAAACTTTCAGTTAGAAAATAAGTCAGTCATGGGTATGAAATGTACAGTGTGGGGATACAGCCAATAATTATGTAATATCTGTGCTTGGTGACAGATGACAACTAGACTTATTATAGTGATCATTTTGAAATGTATAGAAATGTCAAATCACTATATTGTGTACCAGGAACTAACATAATGTTGTAGATCAATTATACTTCAGAAACAAATAAACCAACAAACTCATATAAAAAGAGATCAGATTTGTGGTTACCAGAGGTGGGGATTGGGGGGGACTGGATGAAGGTAGTCAAAAGGTACAAGTTTCCAGTTATAGGTTAAATGACCACTATGGCTGTAATGTCCAACATAATAAATATAATTAACACTGCCAAAAATTACATATGACAGTTGTTAAGAAAGTAAATCCTAAGAGTTCTAATCACAAAGAAAAAATACTTTGTTTCTATGTCTTTAATGTTGTATCTATATGAGATGATGGATGTTCACTAAATTTGTTGTGGTAATCACTCCATGCTGTATGTAAGTCACATCAGTATGTTATACACATTAAACTTACACAGTGCTATATATCAATTATACCGCAATAAAACTGCAAGGAAAAAAAAAGAAAAAGTTTTAAAAAATCAATGTATTTAGAAAGTAAAAGAATGGAAAGAGATGAGTCAAGAAAATTCTAACCAAAAGGAACAGGGGTTGCTGTATGACTTACTGAGAGAACAGAAGGTAAGGAAAGGCATTATCAAAGATAGTTTCATTTTATAGTAAATAAAAATTCAATTTGTGAGAAAGATATTGCAGTGTGGAATGTCTATGTACCCTAATAACATCTATAAGCATTAGCATTAATGATACTTAAACATATAAATGTTGAGCAAAATAAGTCATAGAGATAAACCTATACTATGATTCCATTTTTATAAATTTAAAAATCAGACAAAACTAAATGACATTTTTAGGGATATATAATATATATGAGGGTATCTCAGGGGGTTCTAAGCGAAGGGTAATATTTTCACTATTAAACTGAGTGGTAGTAACAAGGGTGTTTGCTTTATTATTTTTTCTAAAGTATGTGTGTACATTCCTATCTATTCCTATGATAATTTTTTAAAATGTGAAACTTAAGGTCCTAAAAGAATAAATGGCATAGTTAAGGTAACACTGTTAGTGATAATATCTACAATATCTGTCTCCTACTGCATTAATTTTTTCTTTTACAATATGACTGATTTAACTTCCTTAATAACAACTCTTATGTTCCTCAGTGGCCCATTTGTACAAAGATATATGATATGTTTATACATACCTTAGATTTTGGAAAATACATGTGAGTAACATTTTATCAACTCATTTAGTAACTCAAATATTCATTCCTGAATAACTACACAGTTACCTAGTGTTGTAACTTAATTTGCAGTTATCTTGGAGTCATTTTGCCTGACTTAAATCTCTCTCCCCTTCTTCTATAAACAGAAATCTTCTTTACTATGGGCATATTATTTCATGAGTTTTAAGTCTTCTTGATCCTGCCTCAGAGATGAGCAGATAACCTAGAATCTGGACCTGGTGAATGAAAATACCACAGTCCCCATAGCAATACTGATTGGTTGGGCTGTGCATGTGGCCTGACACAGGCCAATGAAAGCCCTCCAAGTTGTCACATTGGAATTACTGGGAATTATACTTTCCTTCCATCTAGAATTATGGAAATTAAAGATGCTGTAAGCCTGGGGGGACCAGTTGTCTTTCTTATCTCACAGCTAGAACCAGACTGAGAATGTAGCCAACAGGGAGCACAATGGCATCAGTAAACGAAGAACAAAAGAAATAGACACTGATGACTGCTAGAACAAATAATGTGAGCATTAACTTCCCACTTTTTGTTTGTTTAAAGAAATTTGAGTTGGTTCCTGCCACCTATGACCCCAAAGTATTGACTATTTCAGTCCTTCTAAAGCATTAAATCAGGGATTGAAACCAAAAGGCCTAGAGGAACCAGGCAAGCAAATGGGTTAAACAAGCCAGGTAAATATTACAATAGTTTTCATCCCCTTACTTCCTGGTTTTCCAAAGCCCTTAAATCTCTAAATTTTGTCTCTGCAAAAGAATAAAAATATTACTGTTAAAAAATAAGAATTTCTAAGTCTTAGCCAAATGCTATAAGCAACAGAATACTTGATATTGATGGATCTGGAGAGTTCATCCCCCATCAGAGGATGCAGCTACTATTAGGCTCCAGCAAACATTTGTAATTCAAGCATGTAGGCCCAGTGTGGATGTATTTTCTTATTTTTCAAGAGAAGATAAATTTTTTTCATTTTGGAGAAATTCCCCTATTTTTAATCGTGACAATTAATTCAAATTTGTTCTAAAAGATGTGTATGTCAAACAAAACACATCTCCAGACAAGATTCATCCACAGAGCCAGCAGGATGGATCATGTCTCTCATTGTTATCACCTCAATATGACCTTTTGGATAGTTCTCAAGTGTTCTTCTTTCTCTCTCTGTCTCCTTCTCTCCCTCTCTCCCTCGCTCCACCCCACCCCCTCTCTCTTCTCCCACACCCATAGGTCTGTTTGTCTACTTGGTAGTTAAAAAAACTATCTTGGTTAGTGAAGTCAAATAGAAAAAATTGTAAGCTAAGTTTTCCATACTGTAAGGAAAAGATACATTCATGGCTTATATGAGTTAATCACTATTAATTGTTAGTCTTTTTGATTAAAAGAGTAGATGAAGAGTAATAGTTTTAAACAATAGAGATATGTTGTTAAATATAGAGGAAACACCCTATTAGGGGTTACCTAGGTAAAATGTTATAATTATATGATGTGGTCAGGCATATTTTGGAATAAACACACACATGTACTTACATACATCATCACTTTTGAAATAAGAGAACACATTGAATTAGAATTAAACAATCTTGATTTAGTTCACAAAGGGAATGGCTGTGTTAAGAAATACTGATGATGGTTCCAACAAGGTGTCGATATTTTGACACTCTATAAAAGCACTGGCATTCTCAATATCATAAAACAGAAAGGAAAACTGGGGTAGAGATTCAAAATATATTTTCAGGAGAAAAATGTCTGAGCTCTTTTGGTTGAAAAACATCAGTAATGGATAAAAGGGGATGCATGGGCCTGTTACTCAAAGTATATTTTAGCAAAAGCCATGTAATTAAAATAATTAAATTGTAATTAAAATAAACAAGGATTAAAGACCTAACTTTAAGGCCAAACACTGTAAAACTCTTAGAGGAAAACATAGGAAGAACACTCTTTGACATAAATCACAGCAAGATCCTTTCCGCCCACCTCCTAGAAAAATGGAAATAAAAACAAAAATAAACTAATGGGACCTAATGAAACTTAAAAGCTTTTGCACAGCAAAGGAAAACATAAACAAGACAAAAAGACAACCCTCAGAATGGGAGAAAATATTTGCAAATGGGCAGAAGACCTAAATAGATATTTCTCCAAAGAAGATATACAGATTGCCAACAAACCCATGAAAGGATACTCAACATCACTAATCATTAGAGAAATGCAAATCAAAACTGCAATGAGGTATCACCTCACACCAGTCAGAATGGCCATCACAAAAAATCTAGAAACAATAAATGCTGGAGAGGCTGTGGAGAAAAGGGAACCCTCTTGCACTGTTGGTGGGAATGTAAATTGATATAGCCACTATGGAGAACAGTATGGAGGTTCCTTAAAAAACTAAAAATAGAACCACCATACGACCCAGCAATCCCACTACTGGGCATATACCCTGAGAAAACCATAATTCAAAAAGAGTCATGTAACACAATGTTCATTGCAGCTCTGTTTACAATAGCTGGGACATGGAAGCAACCTCAGTGTCCATCGACAGATGAATGGATAAAGAAGATGTGGCACATATATACAATGGAATATTACTCAGCCATAAAAAGAAACGAAATTGAGTTATTTGTAGTGAGGTGGATGGATCTAGAGTCTGTCATACAGAGTGAAGTTAAATCAGAAAGAGAAAAACAAATACCGTATGCTAACACATATATATGGAATCTAAAAAAAAAAAAGTGGTTCTGATGAACCTAGGGGCAGGACAGGAATAAAGACACAGACGTAGAGAATGAACCTGAGGATATGGGGAGGGGGAAGGGTAAGCTGGGACGAAGTGAGAGAGTGGCATGGACATATATACACTACCAAATGTAAAATAGATAGCTAGTGGGAAGCAGCCACATAGCACAGGGAGATCAGCTTGGTGCTTTGTGACCACCTAGAGGGGTGGGATAGGGAATGTGGGAGGGAGACGCAAGAGGGAGGGGATATGGTGATATATGTATATGTACAGCTGATTCACTTTGTTATACAGCAGAAACTAACACACCATTGTAAAGCAATTATACTCCAATAAAGATGTTAAAACATAAATAAATTAAATAAACATATGTAAATACATTTAATATTGTTTCATTATGGGTGAAGGCAAAGGACATTATCTTTATAGCATTTATAAATTGACTTGGATTGCTAGCCATAACCCATCACTCCTGGGATACAATTAGGAGTGACTAAATAAACCAAGAAGATATGATTCATGGAATCTGAAAAACTGTTCAGGGTACAACCAACCTATAAAGTCACAGTAATCTCATCTACCTAAGTGATGGTACTAAGATGGTACCTCTATACTTCTGGCACATAAAGAACTTCATCAGTCAGCTATTGTTGCTGTACAAACCATGCCAAAACTTGGTGGCTGCAAATGATATCTGTGCCTTATTGCTTACTAGTCTATCCTATGGCTGGCATTTCTTCTGGTTTTATCTGGGCTTTCTCATGCATCTGTAGTTAGCTGTGGCACAGATATGCAGCTGTGCTAATTTTGTCTGGACTCACCCACATGTTTGGAATCAGTCTACCATTGACTGTGCAAATCAGCTCCCCTCCATGTGCCTTCTCATCCTCCAGGAGGCTGATACAGGCTTATTCCCATAATGAAGGCAGAAGAGCAAGAGGGAGAACAAAAACATGCAAGGACTCTTGAGTCTTAGGCTCTGAACTGGCACTGTCACTCCTACATATTCTGCTGGCCTAGGTAAGTCACAGCTCAGATTCAAGGACCAGGGAAATAAACTCCAGCTCATAATGGAAAGAACAGGAGAAATTTTTCACATTGCAAAATTTGTGAATACAGGGAAGGTTGGAAAATCTGTACCATTGTAATCAGTCCACCAAAAGACACCCAGCAGAGATAATGGACATGGAAGGTCTTTGAATTTTGTTTAAAAGAGAAAATATAATTTACAAGCATCTTACCATAGTCCATCATACACACACAAACACATACATATACGCACACACACACACAATCTCCCTCCCTCCCTCCCTCCCTCTCATTCTTCCTAAAATTTGTGCCTTTTACTACAGCTCCAAAATATCTAAGGAGAAAAGCTTTAGCTAAATACTATTTTTAATACAACATCAAAGAGAAAGTAAAGAGCAGTGGTGGATCAGTTATGAAAATGTGCTTCTTATGAGCTCAGGCTGCAAAGGTAGAACATTGCCTATGGCAGACAGCATCCCATAGCAAAGAGAACGCCTTGACCATGGCCTTGAGAGGTCTGAAAGCTTCAGAAATTCAGGTCTGTACCATAACCAGACTGGCTTCATACATAAGAAACAGTGTGTCATTATCAGGGCACAGAGTCTAAGTATGTATTATACACACTTTTGTGTGTTTTGTTATACAGCAATACCTGATGGATGTTCAGGGAAATACCAGGTTTCAGACATGTAGATTCTACATCAAGCTTTGTTTAAATAGACAATTTCAGCATTTAATATTCAGAGACTCTTTAAATGCTAACTTGTACTTCATTGACTATGTTATCTATGAATAATTGAGTCAAATATCTTCCTTACATTTCAGGTATCATTTATTTACTGAGTATGTTTGGAAAAGTCACAGAGGTATTCTGAAACTTACTTAAAACTTATCTAAGGGAATGTCATAATCATATCCATTATCCCTATGGATAACCTCAGACTTTGGTACGAATTTTATGTTTCCTAACCCACCCTCCTAATTCCCACCTTTCTCTCACAGAATCAATCACTATGTTCTGTCTTCTTAATATTTCTTTAAGCTTGCTCCAGTTCATCCTTCTCTCTCATTTCCAGTATCACCAACCTCAATACAATTACATACTTTCTTGCCCAGAATAGCTCCCTAAATTTTATTTATAGTTATTCCTTTCCAATTTACCTGCATTATTTTATCCACATGTATTTTCATAAACACAAATCTGAACAGGTTATTTCACTGTTTTGAATTATTCCAATACTTCCTGAAAATATTTGGGAAAGCATCATTATTAAGACATTAAAGGCTTCCATAGCATATTTCTAGCCTGCCTCTACACTCCATTTCCCTCCCCTTGCTCTTTATTCTTCATCTGGATTCAAATCCTTGGAGATCTGTAACACTCGCATCCAGCATTTCCTATGCTGCTAATATGCTGTTTTTGATTAATTCTAATATATCCTCCTGGTTTTAGCTTCAGAATCCCTTCCCCAAAGAACCTTTCTTTGACTCACTGAATCTGCATTAGAATTCTTCTTCTGCTTGTATGTCTTCCATAACACTTACTACCCTACATAACTGCCCCAGTCACCAATAGACTATATATTGCTTGAGGAAAGGTCTCTTGTGTTCGGGTGTGTGTGTGTGTGTGTGTAGCTTTAATAAATTCATTAAAATGGCTGTCATTTCACCAACAGAAGCCAGAGAAGAATTTGAGATTCTCCTTACCCCATATTTTATTCTCAAAAATTGAATCTTAAACAAAGTATCTCGATTAAGTTTTATTCTAAGAGTACCCAACTTCCAAAACATAGGACCTAAAAAATGGATGGTTTCAAGGGAAGACAATATAATTCTGTTTAATAAAGTGACAGAGAACCAAAGAGTTGGAGGAAACTCAAATGTATCTAGTATAATGTAATCCCATCTACTGAAATAATGTCTTTATAATGTCTATATTCTATTTTGAGTGTGTTCTTAGTTGTGTTTTATGAATAACCATTTAGAGAGCTGTTCAATATAACCATCTTTACTAGGTAATTATTCTTATACTGTTTAAGTAATGAGTATTATGTTTAGAACCTCCTTGAAGTTGATATTTCTTTGTTAACTTCACTATAAACAAAACTAAAACCAAATTGTCCTAAGCAAGCTTATTCTGTCTGTTTAACAGATTGCAAAATGTCTTCAAAATGGACTTTATTAATAAAAAAGGCATGATTGGTCATTTGAATGTGATGAAAATGAAATGAAGCCATGAAAGTAAAATGGCCTCTTTTATTATACACCTGCCATTATGAAAATTCATCTTTGTTTATTACTTATGGTAGAATGTTATAAATTGGATCATAGCCTTAACCCACGTAATATTACAATGATTTCTGGAGCCATTGAATCACAGACTAAGGGTAAATGATAGCCACTCAATTTTTAATCACTTTAGAAAGCTATAAACACATGATATTGAAATATAAAATACTAGTGCCTATAAAATAATGTTTTTTTCTATTGTTAAAGCAACTTCCAGTCAGTCTTAGGAGATATTTCAATAGAAATTAATCTATTGTCATTGAAATAATAAACAGTAACTCTGACCTTGGAATTTTTATGTTATTTTTTTCCAGTGAAGATTCTGTACTTCCCGGAAATTTTTATTGACTTATTTATGTTGTAAAATGTTATTTACCTATTTACACATATATACAAACCACTTATTTGTTGCAGCTCACATACTTTCTTTTCCTTTTATCTCTCACCTGTATGTCCAGCTCTCCCATAGAACATTATATCCTGTCTTCTAATCTCCCCCATGTGCCCCCATTGTCTTAGGGAATGACAGGCAAATGCTACATGGGGGAAATTGGTGCATTCTCCAAATCAAAGTAGTTGTCAAAAGACAGAATGACCCACATTCCCCAAAGAACTGCATATGATACATTTTTTGTTGAAGATTTCTCAGGCGAGACTATGTAGTAAATACAGGTCATACAAAAAACAAGATATTATTCTTGAGTAGTACCAGATATTACAAAATATGTGTGGGCAGAAAAGTTGCAGAGGTGAAATACAGGCACCTCTATATGATCTTTGAGCACAGCTAGTAAATGCTGGAATTATTATCTGTAGTGTCTATTTGTGAAAACAATCTCACTCAAGACATCCTTGATTTATGTCTACAGCTTTACGTGGGTACATTTCCTGGTAGCAGAAAATTCTGCCTACTTAAGCAACAAGGAAATGTATAAACTCAAAAATAAATGACAGTTAATGGAGCTCCAGGCAGGGTCTGCTGGTACACTGTTCCCACTCCTCAGTGTTCCTGTTGGTCTGTGCTTCTCCTTGTGTGTGACTATTTTATTGGGTTGATAGTGATATAGCCATGGAACTTCCAAGCTGAACATCTTTGTCAGTGTCCATATGAAGAACATGTACATATTTTTTTCACCTCTCCTTTTCAGAAGTACATAAACCTTTCCTAGAAACCTTTAGTAGATTTCTCCTTAGTTCTCATTGGTCAGGGTTGTATCATGCATATACCTTGGTTGGATCATGTGACAATTATCACCAATAAAATAGTCATGCCAGGATGGGCTTTGATTAATCACTGGGGATGAAATGGATATTAGGAAATTAAGCAAGAACATACTACAGCAACATATATTTGGTAAATTTGTGAGCAAATTTATGAGAATAAACTTTTAAAAGAAAGAGTTTGTCTTTATTGCTTACCATTGAATTTGTCACCAAGACCAATGTGTGTGTGTGTTTTCCTAAATGATTATGAGAACGGATATTTCAAAATAACTGCATATTTTCTTCAATATCTGCAAGTAGCCAACCCATTACTGAATGGTGAGAAATAAAACACACAGTTTTCACATTGAGTATTTGAGATTTATCCTTTCAGATATTTTCCAAAAGCAATGATACTTTAGGGTAAATACAGAGCTCTCTTTGTAAAGATCTGAGATGACTAAATGAGGAATGAGTGCATCTGAAACTACAGGTACATTCTCGTTAACTGGGTTAGGTGGGTGTGACTCAAAGTCATGAAGATGGAGAGGGGAAAACAAGATTACCAAGGGTAGGCTGGACACTCTTCCTCAATGATGTCCCTATCCTACCCTCTATGAAATTTCTTCAAACGCCAGATAATTTTGGACTGTTTCCTTTTTTTTGTTTTTGTTGCTGCTTTACTGGTTTCTGCTTTTATCTCTATTATTATTATTATTATTATTGACTGCGTTGTGTCTTCGTTGCTGTGCGTGTGGGCTTTTTCTAGTTGCTGTGAGCGGGGGCTACTCTTCGTTGTGGTGGGCGGTCTTCTCATTGTGGTGGCTTCTCTTTCTGTGGAGCACAGGCTCTAGGTGTGCAGGCTTCAGTAACTGCAGCACATGGGCTCAGTAGTTGCGACACAGGGCCCTAAAGCATGCAGGTTCAGTAGCTGTGGTGCATGGGCTCAGTTGCTCCGCGGCATATGGGATCTTCCTGGACCAGGGATCAAACCCCTGTCCCCTGCATTGGCAGGTGGATTCTTAACCACTGCGCCACCAGGCAAGTCCCTGTTTCCTTTTCAAAATTACAAATTTAATAATAAGCTAGAGGCTTATTTATACCTTCAAGTGCATACTGAGTTCTTGATTTTATTTGTCATCCTACTAGAAGAGGAACCTATCTAAATCCTACCTGGTTTTCTGAGGCTTGTTGTCCTTACTCTAGGAAGCTGGAATTGTTTCCTTGGTCACTGAAAGCTTTTCTGATATAATGCTGCAGGTCACACTATGACCACAACATTGCCACCCATGCCTCTTAAACATATATTTCTTCAGTGCAGGCACACTGACTCTCCAAAACACCATATTCATGCCAAGAACCAGGTCTGTGTTATATCCTTCTTCATATCTACTGTGATCCTTGTTAAATTGTCTGCCTCACAGAAGATGCCCAGTGAATAACTCTGTAAAGTATATATAGGAAGAGATAATCACTGAAAATTTTCCCCAATATTATACCAACTAATGTAGTGTTCTGGCTTTGGAGTCAAACAGAGCAGAAGTCATATCCTAAATTCCCACTTACAATCTATTGACTAAAAACAAGCTAATCTCATCAAGCACCAGTTGCAGACCCACAAAATTGGCACAATAGTACCCCCTAACAATGGATACATAGCAATAGAATTGTTTGACAATCAAATTAGACAATAAATAAAATAAATTTGGAATTTGCTTGACCTATAGGACACACTCAATATAACATAGCTCATTATTATACAAATCCTAAGTAGTAAAACTTTGATTAAGATGTCTTTGAAAATAATTCTACTATTAAAATATGGACAATTCTTTCTTCTTAAAAAATCTCTTTCGTAGGCATGAAATGTATAAGTTCCAAGCAGTTATTCTAAACTGAGAGCGGATGGGCTTTCTTAATCTTCTTATCTGCTCTCAACTCTCTTAAACCTTGCTCTCTGGTCTGTGAGGCACATTTGTAAGAACTACATTAGCGGGCTTCCCTGGTGGCACAGTGGTTGAGAGTCCACTTGCTGATGCAGGGGACACGGGTTCATGCCCCGGTCCGGGAGGATCCCACATGCCACGGAGTGGCTGGGCCCGTGAGCCATGGCCGCTGGGCCTGCGCGTCCGGAGCCTCTGCTCCGCAACGGGAGAGGCCACAATAGTGAGAGGCCCACGTAACGCAAAAAAAAAAAAAAAAAAAAAAGAACGACATTAGCAAGTTCCCATGTCTTTTGCTTTCAGATTGGGTTTGGCCAACAGGAAAACCTAATAGAACAAAGTGGCCAGGTTATATTCCCCCCAGATCCCTCCCTGCAGGGAACTGGCTATTTCCTTTGACTGAAAGCCCATGCTAACTCTATAGAATTATTTACTTCCAGGTTCCCCAAACCACTACCTCTACCCCTTTTTCCAGTGGGACTAGGAATGGTAAGAGGAGTGATACTACTAAGTCCAGCACTAATCCTCATGGTTCTACCACATGCAGATTTTTATAAATTGTCTCTCTGAAAACAAACTATCCTCAAATGATCCTGAATGTGCCAACGATCTCCTATTGAGGCCCTGATTGGTAGGGTAATTGGTACATGAACTGACCCCAGGAAAGAGACACTTATAATGGCATTCTGGGATTGTATTGGTCAAAGAGTAAATAATTACTGGCATAAATTCACTGCTAGTGGAGGGTAGGGTGGAGAAAAGGGCCATGCATAATCTACGTCAAGAAGTGGCACCAGATCCAATTAAATTATCTCTTGTGGCATGAGTGGAAGCGTAGGTGAAAGAAAGAAGGTTGGAAGAACAAGTTCCTGTAGGTACAAGAAGTAGTGGTTATAAAGCTTGCGCAATCAGTTGGCTGTTTCCCATAGCTCTCGAGAGTTTATACAGGGAAAAAGAGAACTAAAATCTACAATCTTAAATCTTAAAATAAGAAGCAGAGAGCCTGCATGAAACCTTTGAAGAAGCATCCTATCTCCAGTAATAGAAGTAATAGAAGAGCAGATATGGTTGAAGAAGTTTAGATTGGATTGGAGCAGTGGCAGATTTACAGTGCTAATTGGGTAGGGGAACAGAACTTGGGATTTGGGATAGGGATTTGGGGGCATACATGGAAGAGCCTGACAACTTCTAAATTCTCTTGACTTCTTCCTGGACAAGGCAGCCCTTCTCTTCCCCAGGAAGCTGCTCTCCTTTGCCTAAAAGCCATTCCATAGTTAACTCTGAGAAAGATACCTCATAAATTAATGCCAAATCTCAAGATAATCTCTTTCCAGAGTATTGCCTTCAGGTGTATATATAGACAGAGTCCTATTTAATTCAAGCAGATATGCTTTTCTACCTGGAAAGAGATCGCTATTACACCAAAAATGTTCTAAGTTCTAAACATCTGTATCTGCAGGAAACTGGGGAGTATTATGGAGTGCAATCTAAAAGTGTTGGACTGTATGGAAGAAGAGATAACATGAGATAATCATACGTCATGATCATATATCATGACTTGATCAGGATGAATTTATTAACTTGGTGAGCACTCACTGAGAATTTGGGTTTCAATGTGTTGTTGTAAGCACTTGTGATTGATGTTACTATTAATAGTCTATTGGATTAGCGAGCAAAGCCTGGACTAAGCAATTATTTACAATCAATGCGGTTGAAGTGCAGCAATTTCAACAGCACAGGATTGGGAAAGGAGTTCATAGGCTGCTGAAATAGCAGGCTTTTTTGGAGTAACCTGCCCCTCCAACCCTAAGAAAGTCCAGAAAACACTTCCTTATCTAAAGCATTAAGAGATAACTTGGACTGGGGCAAGGCTGGGGTACCAGAATATTGGAAGAGCTCTGTGCTAGTTCTGTTGTGCAAGCTGTGACAGTGGGAGATGTATAAATGCATTGGTTCCCCTATCTCAAGAGGAAAAAGGAGATCCCAGAGGGTAGAAATCAGGTGTCATGATTCAATGCTCATGCATTGCACTATAAGACACAGAGACAAAAGAGTAATCCAGTGGTTTCCAAACTTCTCTGTACACTAGAACCACCTGGAGAGTTCAAAAAAAAATCTGATTCCCAGGTTACCCTCCATACAAACTAAATTACGATGTCTGCAGTGAGAGCTAGGAATCAGTATTTGAAAAAGATTTCCCAGATGATTACAATGTGAAGCTGACTTTGGAAAACAATGGATCAGTTTTTGATCCCAGAAATCTGTGGCAAGAGCCTAGTGATCACAGTCTCCCTAGAATTTAAACTTAAACAGGTTGGCAGCCTACTAAGCTATTATTTGATATGTATTTAGAAGAAAAATTGAGTCTCCTGGGCTGAAAGCTACTAAGTTATCACAGTGAGAATTTACAAATTATAAATTGGAAAGAGGCCAAACAAGTCTCAGGAAATGAAGGAAAACACCAAACATAATGAAAAGATGTAGGACTGAAAAGAGCAATAGAGTTTGAAGGGGTTAAATTGTCACATTTATTAAGGGGCAGTTGCTGGTTTACACTGCACATATTTCAAGTTATGTCCAGTTCTCTTTCATTACAACACCTTTGGCTATATATATTTTAAAATTTACATCAGTAACCTTATGCCATAATTAGAAATGCAAATATATGCTAAATCTTATATATTGTAATAAAGGATATTGTCTAAATGTCAAAGTGCTATATAACCAACTGCTACAACAGAGATTAGACACTGGAGAGATCATAGGGAAGCAAAAAGAGTCCAGGAAATTTCTCAGAGTGTGTGATACACAATTGTGAAGCTCCGTACAGACAATGTGAGCATGCCTGCTTCTTCCTCAGCTAACCAGTGCTCTATGTATTATGTCTTCCATTTATCCTGGGGATGGCAGAAGGATCAAAAGTTCCTGGTTACCTTCCTCCTCTTGCCTTCCTTACTATGGACATTCCCTCCATGTACTTCTTAAGCTTTCGCTATTCACTCCTTTTATCCTTAGCTTATTCTTGCCCAGGGCTCCAATACTGCAGGTACCTTCTGTACAGTTAAATTTACTTGTTACTTATTCAGAACTGCAACAGACTCTTTTATTATACTCCAAAGAGCCACCAAAACTTTGAGTTGGGGGTTTGCCATAGCTTCAAATTTCCTGTTCAAAACCAATGTAATGTTTGTTTTTCCTCTTCGATCAGAGGGACTCAGTTATATGACACTGTTACTCAAAACATTTCTCTTAATCTGTCTTTTTCTTTCCATTCCCTTTGCCATCCCTTTCATCTCATGCTGGGATTAATACAGTAACCACTTTACAGGTCTGCTTGTCTTCAGTCTCTCCTCACTCCACTCCCATAACATATGGCCACTTGATTAAACTTTCAAAAACACTGATTTTATTAAAGTATGCCTTTGGACACAAACATGCCCTCAGGATAAAATGTGAACTCTTTAAGTGTGGCTTTCAAAGTCCTTCTTTAACTCTCCCCACATATTCTCCCTCCTCCCACCAGCTTTAGCTAATCACTGTTACATACAAACATTCTATGGTCAATTTATCCTCATTTTGCTTTTAGTATCTTTGGTTCTCGAGACAATTTCTTTGATAACTGCTTCATACACTACTATATCACTGCCTGCCATCTGATAATTTTAAATTATACTTTCTCAAGAATAAGAAATAAATTATGATAAAGCCATAAAATTGACTTCTATGAAGATAAATGCATTATTTGGTAATATATGAAAATGTTCATTGGTAAGTTTTTGTCATAAAATGTAAAAAAAATATAATACATTGTGCATAATATATATGCATAATAATACTACATATGGTAATATACATAGCTACAGTTTTTGTAGAGATTTCCTTTTAATATGGGGATGATGAATGACTAATTTCACTAAATTCGCTTTTCTGTAATTTCAGAGTTTTCAGCAAAAAACATTAGTATATTCAAATAATCATAAAAAATGTTTTGGCTTAATAAAAACATTAAAAATGTACATGTCACATTTCTTTAGCTATATTGAAATGTTTCTATCTTGTATAAAATTTATTTTTTGAAAGTTTTTATAATTTCATTTTTATTACTTTTTTTTTTTCTTTTTGTGGTACGCGGGCCTCTCACTGTTGTGGCCTGTCCCGTTGCGGAGCACAGGCTCCGGACGTGCAGGCTCAGCGGCCACGGCTCATGGGCCCTGCTGCTCTGCGGCATGTGGGATCTTCCCGGACTGGGGCACGAACCCGTATAGCCTGCATCGGCAGGCGGACTCTCAACCACTGTGCCACCAGGGAAGCCCCATTTTTATTATGTTTGATATTTATTTTAAATTCTCTCTATATACCTATTATTAATGAATCCTAGATTTATGGTTTTCATCCTGAGCTTTGGTCCTGGTGTTATGGTCAAAATCTGGCTTTGAGGTAGTTATTATGTGGAATATTAGAAAAGGTTTTCTGCCCTCTGCTACAAACACTTCAGGCTATTATACTGACATTCTTGAGGAAGCACTGTAAAATTTTTCTGCAAATGGTTTCTGGGTCCCTTAATAGTAATCCTCGAATTGCTCATCAAATGTCTAGTTACAAAAAGAAGGAATCAGGGCTTCCCTGGTGGCGCAGTGGTTGAGAGTCCACCTGCCGATGCAGGGGACACGGGTTCGTGCCCCGGTCCGGGAAGATCCCACATGCCACAGAGTGGCTGGACCCGTGAGCCATGGCCGCTGAGCCTACACGTCCAGAGCCTGTGCTCCACACCGGAGAGGCCACAACAGTGAGAGGCCCGTGTACCGCAAAAAAAAAAAAAAAAAAAAAAAAAAAAAGAAGGAATCAAAAGCTAATTTTTTCCTTCAGTGGTTACTTTGATACTTGTAATGAAAAAGCCTGTTGTTATACATTCATTATATCTTTAAAAATCTACATTTTGTTTAATACAAAGAGCACCTGGAAAAGTAGGCCTGAAGCACTGCACAATTTACTCATACAAGCAAGTTTTCATTATCCACACTGTCCCAGTATATGTGATTTAGCTCAAAAGGAGGCAACAAGGAGGAGAAAGACAAGATGCAGCCTCTGAATCAATGAACTAAAAGACAACTGTTGAATACATATTACACATTGAGCTTAGGATATTTCCCCCCTACTTATTCTAATAGGAACATTTTTCATGCTATTTAATTTCTTTGAGAACATTGTTGAATAAGCTTACAGTCCTACAGTAATATATAAAACTGCCAGTCTCATCCTGAGTAACGCTATTTTCCAAAGCACATCCTTGATAACTGCAAAACCTGTATTTCTATCCCCTCTTTCTCTTTCATGCTGAAAGCCATATTTCAAAGTATACAGATGTATCAAAGCCACCTCAGATTTGGTTAAAAACTAAACTGGACTTGTTATCTTCCCCCACCAAATTTTATGTCTTTTTCTGTTTTGTCTCCATGAATGATGTCAGAACTATCTACTTCCCCAAGCTTAAAGCTTCAAACTCATCCTCAAACATGATCTTTCCTATTTTTCCCTGAGACCGTCAATGGAGTCCTCTTATTTTGATATGATGCCTTTCAATGTTCTTTTGTTTCCTCCAATAATGTTACTGCTTTATATCTGTCTTTTGTAAACTCTCAACTAATACATGTCAATGGCATGCTTCCTACCCCCAAGTATCTTTTATCCAGTTGCTAAAATTACATTCATAAAAAACCTGACATTTTAAAAGTCAATCTTCTGCTTAGTACATTTCATTACCTTCCAATGATTATTAAAATGATGATTAAAAGTCAAATTCCTGAACATGACATCCAAGCTGTCTATGATCTAATTTTTTAAACCAGATTTTCTCATTTACCTATCTTACCCACACTGTGTAATCAAAGCTCTCTCGTAGAAATCATGCCTGAACCCCAAGCCAATGCCAGCACCAATTGTAACTTACATGAGTAAGTCAGCTTGAATATCTCAGCCCTGATTAAGCCACTAGATGAAAGCAGTCCAGATGGTAAAAAGATCTTTCTCGATTTACAATGAGGTTACATCCAATAAACTCATCATAAGTTGAAAAGATTGTCAACTGAAAATGCATTTAATACACCTAACCCACTGAACATCAGAGCTTAACCTAGCCTACCTTAAACGTGCTCAGAACACTTACATTAGCCTACTGTTGGGCAAAATTATCTACACAAAGCCTATTTTATAATAAAGTGTTAAATATCTTATGTAATGTATTGAGTACTGTACTGAAAGTGAATAGCAGAATGGTTGTATGGGTACACCATTACCATTACCAAGTGTATCAGTTATTCACCTTCGTGATCACTTGGCTGACTGGAAGCTGTGGCTCACTGCCACTACCCAGCATCATGAGAAAGTATGTACCTCGTACTGTCAGTTTGGAAAACGATCAAAATTCAAAATTTGATGTATGCTTTCTACTGAATGTTTACTGCTTTCCCACCCTCATAAAGTCAAAAAATTTTAAGTCAAACCACTGTAAGTTGGGGACAATTTGTATATGGAACAAACAAGACTAGTCCACCTAAGCCCAGTCAATTCCAGAGAATTATGACAGCTAATAAATGGAAGTTATTTTAAGTGATACACCAATAAATGGATAACTAAAATAGTAAGAATCCAAAAAAGTTTCATTACCATGTATTTAAGTATGATACACTTATGTATAATGCATTTATGTTCAATCCAAGTAAACTTCTAATTTATGAGTATTCCTCACGTCATTCAAAATTCCACCTATAAAGATCTGTTTACATTTTCCACCTCTGAAGATCTGTTTATGTTTAGAATAAAGGTAATATTTCCTATATACTTCGCCTAGAAATTTTGAAACCTAGAATTTAAACTTGTGTCATGCGATAGAACTGAGATTTATTTTTTTAGAGGAAGTGAGTTTTCCAAGTATTGTCTTGTCAATTATTTATTGTTCTTATTCAGTTTTTATTTATTGAAAAAAAAGACAAACAATAATATAAGCATACAAATAAAAACAGCAAATATTAATCCTGAGTCCAGGGAATACACATTCTAGACGGATAATCATACAAGCTAGCAAACAACTGTGGTACAGTGTTAATCCAGCAGAGATATACATGGGCTTCCTATAGGAAACAAGTAATAACAACAATATAGTAAGCAAGTAATTAAGTCCTAAAAGGAGGGGTAGTAATGGGAACAATTTCTTATGAGGAGGAAACTATTTCATTCTGAAGGACAAGGAAGAGATAGACAGGAAGGAAAATGTGAACAAGTATATTTCCTGACAGAGGGATTAATATATAAAACCTAAGGACCCAGTCTATAAAATATTTAGTATAACTTTATTATATATGCATGACAGATGTCCAGCTATGACGAGGGTCAGAAATGTAAACAGGGAGCTGGGTGACAAGATATGTATGCCACAAGAGGAGTTAATTATTGGTATTATCAGATTTCTATTTGACAAATAGAAACAGACTGAGAAGTTGGTATAAGGGTATCAGAGATAGAGGTTGGTGTACTAACTGGGTAAATAATGTAGTAAAGCAGGTTAAAATATTATATATAAAACACTATATACGAACAGTGACATTGGGCATGGAGAGAAACATATGCATGACAGTTTTTTGGAGGTAGAATTTAAAGGGCTTTATGACTGGAATTGTGAGTTTAAGAAGTTAACAATGGTTCCTAAGTTCCTGACAGGCATGAGGGAGGGAATCGTGATTCCATTCCCTAAGAAATTGAATTTGGGAGGAGTAACGATGGTACAGGTGGAAACTGATGACTTTGAAGTGCCCATGGATATTTGGTAGATTTTAAATAGAAAAATAAGATTTTTACTATACTACCTGGATTTTTCTATCTTTTTCTCCATTTCACTATCATTGACCAAAAAAATAGATATCAGTATTTAGTATGTATTAGACAAAGTGTTCTGTCTGGGTTAAAAGATCAATTACACACTTATTTCTGCCCCACAGGAATCATATTTCTAATCTCTTGTCCACCTCCATAGCTTAAAATTATTGGAAGAAATTTCATTAGCCATAGATAGATTGTGCTTTGCTTACCCTGTCAGAGTGATTTACTGATAAAAGGAATACAACTGATTGTATACATTGCATGTATACATTGATGCAATGGAAGCATGTATTCAAATTAGTGTTGTATATATTAAGTGGCAGGGAAAAGGGGCATGCCTACCTCATAAATAGAAAACATCTATCCAAAATTTTGTCCTTCTTTTATGGACTGAATTGTGTTACCCTCCTCCCAAATTCATATGTTGAAGTCCTAAACCCCTGGTACCTTAGAGTGTGGCTATACTTGCAGACAGGTCCTTTAAAGGGGTAATAACTGTTGAATAAGGTCAGATGGATGGGCCTTAATCCAATACTACTGGTGTTCTTATAAAAAAGATGAAGCGATACCAGGGATGTCCACAAACAGAGACAGGCCATGTAAAGACAGAGAGAGAAGGCAGCTGTCTATAAGCCAAGGAGAGAAGCCTCAGGAGAAACTAAACCTGCCATCATGTCAGTCTTAGGCTTCCAGCCTCCAGAACTGTGAGAAAATAAATGTATGTTGTTTAAGCCACCTAGTCTCTGGTATTTTGTTATGGCAGCCCTAGCAAATGAATACACCCTCTTTTGTTAGGAGGAAACAATTGAAAGAACTTTTGATGTTTTATTCATGGTTATCCTCCAGAAAATAAAATTAATGAATTTGCTCTCAATTTCAGTATATGCTGTGTTTTATTAGTAAGCTATATCACTCTAGTCAAAGCCAGTGTTCATGCATTCTGTGTTCTCTCCCTGCCGCCCCTGTAATAAGCATACATCTTTTATCCCTTTAAAAAGTCTGCTCATACTTGTTCATTCTGCTACTCAGAAAAAGGAACTCGTCTCTCTTTCAGATGCATTTATTCTCATTTTAAATCAGAATAAATTAGGAAACCCTGCTTAGGTCTCTTATATGAACTGTATCTCAAGTCTACACTTGAAATATTGGATATTGGGAAATTGGTGATTTATAAAAGTATTATCTTATTTGTTATATTTGTTTGTTTACTGACTCAGAGAAATTTGGAAAAAAAGGAATAAGAAGTAGGGTCTGGGCTTCAATACTTTCCCTAAACCCCCTAAAAATAAATATTATATTTCCTATTAAAGTGTCTGCTAAAGAAGGCCTATTATAAAAACACAGCATCTATTTTCCATGTGCTCATGAATAAGGAAAACTTCACAGCTAGATAGAATTTAGGGTACCTTTAAAAATATAACTGGGAAGTACTTAAAATTGAGTTTTATTAAAATGTCAAAATGATTTGTTTACCATGGCCAATTACTTGATTGCTTTGTTCACTCACCAGGAAATTTTATCATCACATTAAAGATAATACTTTTTGAAACTAAAACAGTCAAATTGTTATACAGTGTGGTCTTCAAAAGTAGGCTCTAAAATCAGGACTGATTTAATTGAAATTTCATAGACCAAGAAATTGTTTTATTTGTGTTAAAGTTATTGACTCAGTATACTGCATTTGTGTGATCAGAGAAGTGAACCTGAAGGACGTAATTGCATTGTAGGTGTGTTAAAATTAGCAACAAAAAACAGAGCATTATCAAGTTCTAGATTTCCTGAATTTAAAATATTGTTACAATTGTAATGGATCTATTGGGAATAAATGCACATAGATTAAAGTAAGTTTAAAATAATTTAGAATCCCTAAAATATAGGAAGTTAAATTATTTCTACCTAATATAATGGACTTTGCTAGAGCAAGAAAGGAAAGGTATATTTAATGTTAAGTATTTCATTTGAAAAAACAAAGTATTCCACTTAAGAATGATACTTGCATTGTTTTTAGGGTAAGTGCATTTTTATTGCATCTCTTTTTTAACTGAAAATGGTTTAATGGACATCTAGTGAAAGATTGTGCACAAACATTTAACTCCATCCCTTGTCAAAACCCTCATAAATAACATTAAAGAAGTTTTTAAAACGTATTAACCCATGATGGGTAATGTAACATAGATATAATGGCAGAAAACAAGCAAGCAAAAAAATGACAAAAAATCAAAACCCATAAATTGGATTGACATGGTAGAAGGCTAAAAAAATGTTAAGTTGTACTGGAAACTACACACACTAGAGTGACTAAAATGAAAAAAAATTAAAAATACCAAATTTGGGCCAGAATGTGGAGAAACTGGAATTCATATATTGCTGGTGAAAGTGTATATTTCTACAAACACTATGGAAAACTGTTAAATTATCCACTAATTCTGAACTTATGCATATCTTTTGACCTTAAAATCTTACTATTTGTATTCTCAACTCAAGCCTCTACTCCAACAGCTAGGGAGCAGACACCATCTCTGACAGGGCAGTGACCACAGCAGAGCAAAGGGGAGGCCCTGCTCAATATCCAGTGCTGGCTCAGGTCACCACATCAGTCACACCTCCTACCAAGGGGATAACAGTGAGCATACACTGAGGAAAAGGTGGCAAACATCCACACTAAAAACAGCCCTTGAGGGCTTCCCTGGTGGTGCAGTGGTTGAGAATCTGCCTGCTAATGCAGAGGACACAGGTTCGGGCCCTGGTCTGGGAAGATACCACATGCCGCGGAGCTACTGAGCCTGCGCGTCTGGAGCCTGTGCTCCACAACAAGAAAGGCCGCGATAGTGAGAGGCCCACACACCGCGATGAAGAGTGGCACCCGCATGCCACAACTAGAGAAAGCCCTCACACAGAAACGAAGACCCAACACAGCAAAAACAAATAAATTAATTAATAAACTCCTACCCCCAACATCTTCTTTAAAAAAAAACAAAACAGCCCCTGAACCAAAAACCATTAACCCATGCAGGTTACACAGGGACGTTCCCACATAAAAATAGCCAAGACAGTCTGGGGGTCTGGCACTGGAGGGAAGAATCCCCAGAGCATCTAGCCTTGAAGGCCAGCAGGGCTTGAGTGCAGGAGCGCCACATGCCACCCTGTTTCTGGGAGAAACAGAGACCCCACTCTTGGAAGGTGCACACAAGGTCTCACATGCACTGGGAGTCAAAACAAAGCAGTATCTCCATAGAAAACTGGGCTACACCTACCTAGGAGTCTTGGAGGGTCTCCTGGGGAGATAAGGGTTGGTTGTAGCTCACTGTGGGGGCAAGAACACTGTGAGAGGAGGCCCCAGGGAATACTGATCGGCATGAGCTCTCCTGTAGGTCTCCATTTCAGCACAAAGACCTGGCCCCAACCAACAGCCTGCAAGTTGCAGTGCTGGAATGCCTCAAGCTGAACAACCAACAAGGTAGGGAACACAGCCCCACCCATCAGCAGACAGGTTGCCTAAAGTTGTACTGAGCTCACAGCCACCTCAAAACACAATCCTTGTCATGGCCCTTCCCAATAGAGGCACAAAACACAGCCCCACCCACCAGAGGGCAGGCACCAGTCCCTCCCACCATGAAGCTTGCACAAGCCCCTGGACTAACCTCACCCACCAGGGGACAGACAGCAGAAGCAAGAAGAGCTACAACCCTGCAGCCTGCAGAACCAAAAGAGCAATCACACAACATAAGACAAAATGAGACAGCAGAAGAATATGTCTCAGATGAAGGAACAAGATAAAACCCCAGAAGAACTAAGTGAAGTGGAGATAGGAAATCTACCTGAAATAGAATTCAGAATAATGATAGTAAAGATGATCCAAGATCTCAGAAAAAGAATGGAGGCACAGACCAAGAAGATACAAAAAACGTTTAATAAAGAGATAGAAGATTTAAAGAACAAACAAATAGAGATGAACAGCACAATAACTGAATTGAAAAGTACAGTAGAAGAAATCAATAGCAGAATACCTGAGGGAGAAGAATGAATAAGTGAGCTGGAAGGCAAGGTGGAGGAAATCACTGCCATAGAACAGAAGAAAGAAAAAAGAATGAAAAGAAATGAGGACGGTCTCAGAGACCTCTGGGACAACATTAAATGCACCAACATCTGCGTTATAGGGGTCCCAGAAGAAGAAGAGAAGGGAAAGGGCCTGAGAAAATATATGAAGAGATTATAGCTAAAAACTTCCCTAACATGGGAAAGGAAACAGTCACCCAAAGCCAGGAAGTGCAGAGAGTCCCATACAGGATAAATCCAAGGAGGAACATGCTGAGACACAAAGTAATTAAACTAACAAAAACAAAATACAAAGAAAAAATATTAAAAGCAACAAGGGAAAAGCAACAAATAACATACAAGGGAATCCCCATAAGGTTATCAGCTGCTTTTTCAGCAGAAACTCTTCAGGCCAGGAGGGAGTGGCTTGATATATTTCAAGTGATTTAAGGGAAGAACCTACAACCAAGAATGCTATACCAAGCAAAGCTTTCATTCAGATTTGATGGTGAAACCAAAACTTTACAGACAAGCAAAAGCTAGGAGAATTCAGCACCACCAAACCAGTATCACAACAAATGCTAAAGGAACTTCTCTAGGCTGGGGGGGGGGGGGGGGGGGAAAGACCACAACAAGAAAATCACAAATGGGAAAGCTCATGGGTAAAGGCAAACATACAGTAAAAGTAGGAAATCATCCACACACAAATATGATATGATATGATATGATATGATATCAAAACCAGGACAAGAGGAGAGTACAAATGCCAGAAAAAGGAATTGCATTTGAAATTAAGAGACCAGCAACTTAAAACAACCTTGGACATAAATAGACTGCTATATCAAAACCTCGTGGGAAATGCAAACAAAAAAACTACAACAGATACAGACACAAAAATGAAGAAGCAACCCAAACAAAACACTAAAAAAGTTATCAAACCACAAGAGAAGAGAGCAAAAGAAGGAAGGAAGGAAAAAAGACTGACTAAAATGAATCCAAAACCATTAAGGGCAATAGGAACATACAGGTCAATAATTATCTTAAATGTTAAGTGGATTAAATGCTCCAACCAGAAGATGTAGACTGGCTGAATGGATACAAAGATGAGATCCAAATATATGATGTCTACAAGAGACCCACTTCAGACCTAAGGACACATACAGAGTGAAAGTGAGGGGATGGAAAAAGATATTCCAGGCAAATAAAAGTTAAAAGAAAGTAGCAATACTCATATAAGAAAAAATAGACTTTAAAATAAAGACTGATATATAAGGCAAGGAAGGACACTACATAGTGATCAAGGGATCAATCACAGAAGGAGATATAACAATTGTAAATATATATGCACCCAACATAGGAGCACCTCAATATATAGCAAATGTTAAGAGCCATAAATGGGAAATTGACAGTAACACCCAATTTATACCAATGGACGGATCATCCAGAGAGAAAATCAGTAAGGAAACACAAGCCTTAAATGACACATTAGACCAGATGAACTTAATTGATATTTATAGGGCATTCCATCTGAAAGCAGCAGAATAAACTTTCTTCCCAAGTGCACATGAAACATTCTCAAGGATAGATCACATCTTAGGCCATAAATCAAGGCTTGGTAAAATTAAGAAAACTGAAATCATATCAAGCATCTTTTATGACCACAACACTATGAGACTGGAAATCAATTACAGGAAAAAAAAAAAAAACTCTAGAAACACAGACATATGGAGGCTAAAAATTACTAAACAACCACTGGATCACTGAAGATTCAAACAGGAAATCAAAAAATAACTAGAGACAAATAACAAGAAAAAACAACAATCCAAAACCTACTTGATGCAGCAAAAGCAGTTCTAAGAGTGAAGTTTATAGCAATACAATATTAACTCTGGAAACAAAGTTCAAATAAACAACCTAACATTACCTAAAGCAGCAAGAGAAAGAAGAAGAAACAAAACCCAAAATTAGTGGAAGGAAAGAAATCATAAAAATCAGAGCAGAAATAAGTGAAATAGAGTTGAAGAAAACAAGATCAATGAAGCTATTAAAAGCTGGTTCTTTGAAAAGATAAGAAATATTGATAAACTTTTAGCTAGACTCATCAGGAAAAAAAAGGAGAGGGCTCAAAGCAACAAAATTAGAAATGAAAAAGGACAAGTTACAACAGACACTGCAGAAATACAAAGGATCATAAGAAACTACTACAAGAAAATATACGTCAATAAAATGGTCCACCTCAAAGAAATGGACAAATTCTTAGAAACGTATAACCTTCCAAGACTGGATCAGGAGGGAATAGAAAATATGAACATACCAATCACAGTTACTGAAATGTACAGTAAGATAAAAAGACTCCCCCAAAAATCCAGGACCAGATGACTTCACAAGCAAATTCTATCAAACATTTAGAGAAGAGTTAGCATCTATTCTTTTGAAGCTCTCCCCAAAAAATTGCAGAGGAAAGAACACTCCCAAGCTCATTCTATGAGGCCACAATCACCCTGATACCAAAACCAGACAAAGATACCACAAAGAAAAGAAAATTACAGATCAATATCACTGAAGAACATAGATGCAAAAATCTTCAACAAAATACTAGCAAATCGAATCCAACAACACATTAAAAGGATCATACACCATGATCAAGTGGGATTTATCCCAGGGATGCAAGTCTTCTTCAATATAGGCAAATCAGTTGATGTGACACACCACATTAACAAACTGAAGAATAAAAACCATATGATCATCTCAATAGATGCAGAAAAACGATTATGACAAAATTCAACATCGATTTATGATAAAAACTCTCCAGAAAATAGGCACAGAGGGAACCTACCTCAACATAATAAAGGCCATACATGACACACCCACAGCTAACAGAATTCTCAACTATGAAAAACTGAAAGCATTCCCTCTAAGATCAGGAACAAGACAACGATGTCCACTCCTGCCACTTTTATTAAGCACAGCTTTGGTAGTTCTAGCCATGGCAATCTGAGAGGAAAAAGAAAGAAAAGGAATACAAATTGGAAAAGAAGTAAAACTGTCACGCTTTGCAGATGACATAATACTATACATAGAGAATCCTAAAGATCCCACCAGAAAACTACTAGAGCTAATCAATGAATTTGGTAGGGTAGCAGGATACAAAATTAATGCACAGGAATCTTTTGCATTCCTATACACTAATGATAAAAAATCTGAAAGAGGGCTTCCCTGGTGGCGCAGTGGTTGGGAGTCCGCCTGCCGATGCAGGGGACACGGGTTCGTGCCCCGGTCTGGGAGGATCCCGCGTGCCGCGGAGCGGCTGGGCCCGTGGGCCATGGCCGCTGAGCCTGCGCGTCCGGAGCCTGTCCTCCGCGGCGGGAGAGGCCGCAGCAGTGAGAGGCCCGCGTAACGCATAAAAAAAAAAAAAAAAAAAAAAAAAAAAAAAATCTGAAAGAGAAATTAAGGAAACACTCCCATTTACCATTGCAACAAAAAGAATAAAATACCTAGGAATAAACCTACTTAAGGAGACAAAAGACCTGTAGGCAGAAAACTATAAGACACTGATGAAAGAAATTAAAGATGATGCAAACATATGGAGAGATATACCATGTTCTTGGATTGGAAGAATCAACATTGTGAAAATGACTATACTACCCAAAGCAATCTACAGATTCTATTGAATCCCTATCAAATTATTAAGGGCATTTTTCACAGAATTAGAACAAAAAATTTACAATTTGTATGGAAATACAAAAGACCCCAAATAGCCAAAGCAATGTTGAGAAAGAAAAATACAGCTGGAGGAATCAGGCTCCTGGACTTCAGACGATATTACAAAGGTACAGTCATCAAAACCATACGGTACTGGCACAAAAATAGAAATATAGATCAATGGAACAGGATAGAAAGTCCAGACATAAACCCATGGTCAACTAATTTATGACAAAGGAGGAAAGAATATACAAAGGAGAAAAGACAGCCTCTTCAATAAGTGGTTCTGGGAGAACTGGACAGCTACATGTAAAAGAATGAAATTAGAACACTCCCTAACACCATACACAAAAATAAACTCAAAATGGATTAAAGACCTAAATGTAAGGCCAGACACTATAAAACTCTTATAGAGGAAAACATAGGCAGAATACTCTCTGACATAAATTGCAGCAATATCTTTTTGGATCCACCTCCTAGAGTAATGAAAATAAAAATAAACAAATGGGACCTAATGAAACTTAAAAGCTTTTGCACAGAAAAGGAAACCTTAAACAAGACTGAAAGACAACCCTCAAAATGCGAGAAAATATTTGCAATGAAGTAACTGACAAGGGATTAATCTCCAAAATATACAAACAGCCCATGCAGTTCAATATCAAAAAAACAAACAACCCAATCAAAAAAATGGGCAGAAGGCCTAAATAGACATTTCTTCAGAGAAGACATACAGATGGCCAAAAATCACATGAAAAGATGCTGCACATCACTAATTATTGGCCAAAAAAACACATGAAAAGATGCTCAGCATCACTAATTATTAGAGAAATGCAAATCAAAACTGCAATGAGGCATCACCTCACACTAGTCAGCATCACCTCACACTAGTTAGCATGGCCATCATCAAAAATTCTACAAACAGTAAATGCTCGCGAGGATGCAGAGAAAAGGAAACCCTCCTACACTGTTGATGAGCATGTACACTGTTACAACATTATGGAGAACAGTATGGAGGTTCTTTAAAAAACTAAAGGTAGAACTACCATACGATCCAGCAATCCCACTCCTGGGCATATATCCAGAGAAAACCATAATTTGAAAAGATACATGCACCCCAATGTTCATTGCAGCATTATTTACAATAGCCAAGACACTGAAGCAACCTAAATGTTCATTGACAGAGGAGTGGATAAAGAAGATGTGGTACATATGTACAAGGGAATATTACTTAGCCATAAAAATCAATGAAATAATGTCATTTGCAGCAACATGGATGACCTAAAGATTATGATACTAAGTGAAGTCAGACAGAGAAAGACAAATAACATATGACATCACTTATATGTAGAATTTTAAAAAATGATACGAATGAACTCACAAGACAGAAATAAAGTCACAGATGTAGAAAACAAACTTATGGTTACCAGAGGATAAGGGAGGAAGGGATAAATTGGGAGACTGGGACTGACATGTACACACTACTAGATATAAAATAGATAACTAATAAGGGCCTACTGTATAGCACAGGGAACTCTACTTAATACTCTGTAATGACCTATATGGAAAAAGAATCTAAAAAAGAGTGGATATATGTACACGTATAAGTGATTCACTTTGCTGTATACCTGAAACTAACACAACATTTTAAATCAACTATACTCCAATAAAAATTAAAAATAAAAAGTCAGTGAATATTACCTCTAGGGCAACAGACAGGTAGGCAAGGAGTTTGAATACAGATGCCGGTATGAGAGTAGATTAGGTACAATGAAGATCAGGGAGTTTATTATGTCTACTTGGTTTACCTGTGAGTTAAGAGGAGTGAGAGTAAAAGGAGCATGAGGAGAGAAAAGAGGGGGTTTGAAATGGTCATTTTGGAAAGAGGAAAACAGAATATTGTAGTCACGACCAGTAACACAGTTTTCTTTATCATTACTATGTATTAAATTCAAACAATGTTAATTAATATTTAGAGATTTAAAAGAACAAAAGACATTGTCCTTGTTTATGAAAAATTATCAATTTATTTAGAAGTATTTTATTCCTAAAATTAACATTTGATTAGGAGAAGCTAGAGAGGCTCTTCAACTATTCTTTAAACTGGACTGAACAAATACCTGAAAGAAAAATCAGATTGCACTATCATCTGAGTAGGTAAGTATAAAAAAATTTTCATGAGGTTAAAAAAAAAGACATGTGCTAAAATTAAATGGAACTGGTATCACTTTAGCTATATATACAATATATTTATTGATTATTTTAAGTCAAATATTAGAGTATGACTGGAGATTTTAAGTTATGATTAGGAAAGAAAGGATGAGCATCATATCCTTAGGAAGTTTTCTATCAAGTAGGGGAGATATAGTTGTAAAGAAATCATAGCAATTATTGTAAAGAATATGATAAAACTAATAGGTACATGCACAATGTTGAGTGGTGGCAACTGTAACAAAGTAACTCTTATTTGGGGCAGCTACATATTTCAGTCTTACTACAAAGAAGACAAGCACCATGCTTTTCTGTTGAGTTTTGATTAATTTATCCATTCAACATATGGATTCAATATTTATTGAGCACCAACTACATACCAGGAATTGTTTTACATGCTGGGGTAAAGCAGTGAATAAGACAGATATCATCCTTGTCCTCAGGTAGTGTACATTCTAGTAGTAGAGAGAGACAATAAACACACACACAAATCATATCATCTAGAGATAAAAATTATAAAGAAGTTATTAACTGACATACGAAGTTGAAAAGGCAAAGGAACCCATGTGGCATTTACTAGGAACTAAGAAAATCAGTAGCAAGATGCAAGGAAAAGAGAGAGGAAATAAGATTAAAGACGAAGTGAAATCTGTTGAATCTTTTGAATGTTGTATAAAATAGTGGATTTTATTCTGATGGCACTGTCAAACTACTAAAGGGTATCAAGCAAGGGAGTGACTTCGATTTTTGTTTTAAAATAATTGCTTGGACAGTGGTGTAGTGTTTGAATCTCAGTAGAGATAGACTAAAATTGAGATAGCCTTTTAGGGAAGAAAAGAAGGCAAGACAAAAAGAAAGGGGAAAAAAAGGAAAGAGGATGAGGGAGAAGGGGAAAGAAGAGGAAGGAAGAGAGAGATAGGCAAAAATAATGGCAGAAAAAAAATGAAGAAAAAATTCAGATTAGAAAAGCAAGAAACTATTTTCTGAATGAAATAAAGGGTGTATTCAAGAGATAACAGTACAGCATTATTATTTAATCATAGACCCTATAGCCAGGCTCCCTGCCTCCTAATTCCATCTTGTCTACTCACTTCTTCATGACCTTGGGTAATGTTTTCCTTTGTCTCAGATTATTTGTAAAATGAGGATGACAATAGAACATACCTCATATGATTGTTATTAGAATTGAAACAATTAATACATGTGTTTTTCTTTGAAAACCTGTACCTGGCACATGCTAAGTGATCAATAACTATAAGAAAACTGAAAAGCAGAATCTGTTGGTTTGGGGGATATAAAGAAAGTCATAGAATAATGAATAGATGATAACCTCAAATTTCTTGTTCCATTATTTGGACTGATGACAGCAGCACCAATTTAGAGAGGGAGACAGATTTGAAAGGTAATAATAAAGTGATCATTTAACACGTTGATTTTGAATTACCTGAGGGACATCTTATTAAGTTTGCTCATTAGGCAATTGGATTTTCAATCAGGAGTTCAATGAGGGGGTCCATATTGAAGACAAATATTTGTGAATCATTTCTGTGTAGGAACAGATGAAGTCATTCATAGCAGATACTATTATCTAGGGAAACTACGTAGATTTGCAGAAGATAAAGGTGTGCCCAATATACAGAGAATTAAATGAGAAAATCAAAAAGGCATAGTCAGGTTTGAAGAAGTATGAAAGAAACGTAAAGATATTAAAGGAATAAAGATTTTCTTGAAAAGAGTTCAATATTATCAAACGCTGCCATAGAAAATAGGACAAGAATATAAAATCTTCTCACCTCTTTCTCAGTCACTACTAGCAGAGTCATGAATATCCGTATTTCTCCTAATGGTCTGTTCAAGGCCATCTAGGCTTATTCTACCATGCTCCTCAAAATTTGAGAGCCAATTGCTCAAACCAAAAGTCCCTTCCACACTTTTAGGTATTTGTTACAGCAGCTCCCCACTTTCAGAAACCAGAACTTATATTGGTTTCCTATTGCTGCAATATTAATTCCTTACAAATACAATCACTTGGAACAATACAACTGTATTATTTTACAGTTCTGGAAGTCAGAAATCCAAAAGGGTTTCACTGGATTAAAGTTAAGGTGTTGATAGGGTTGCATTCATTTGTGGAGGCTGTAGAGAATATTTAATTTTCTTGCCTTAAACAAGATTCTAGAGATTGCCTGCATTCCTTGGCTTATGGCCTCCCTCCATCTTCAAAGCCAGCTATGGCCACTCAAGTTTTTTTATGATGTCATCTCTCTGGTTCTAATCCTTTTCCCCTCTTCCCTTTAGAGGGTCCTAGTGATTACACTGGCCCCACCCCGATAATTCAGGATAATCTCTTATTTTCAGGTAGCTGACTTGCAAGATTAATTCCCTATTGCCATGTAACATAACAAACTGACAAGTTCTAAGGGTTAGGATGTGGACATTGTGGGGGCCATTATTCTACCTACCATAATATCATTCATGACATAGCTGAATGTAGTTCTAGGAATGCAGTTGTGACATAAATCAGACTACACTGTATCCAGGAATGGATGGATGTTCAATAAGGGAAGATAACTTCACTTATAAGAAATATGGTGGGGCTTCCCTGGTGGCGCAGTGGTTGAGAGTCCGCCTGCCGATGCAGAGGACACGGGTTTGTGCCCCATTCTGGGAAGATCCCACTGGGAAAGTAAATCTATACAACCATATTTGTAAATGAGTTGGAACTCTTTCAAATAATTTGGAAAATCAACTTGCTGGACAAATATAGAACCTCTGTAGAGGTTCTATATAAATCTATACAACCATATTTGTAAATGAGTTGGAACTCTTTCAAATAATTTGGAAAATCAACTTGCTGGACAAATATAGAACCTCTGAAGAACTCTACTCTGAGGTATATTACTAATAGAAATGCATATATATGTCAGCCAAACACAGGAATGATGGTTTTATCAATCTCATTTGTAATAATCTGGAAGGAATCCAAATGTATATCAAAAGAAGAGAAATTGTTTTACATTCATACCATGGAATACTATACAAAATCAATTACTATACAAAATCAATTACTGCTATACACACCAGCATGAATGAATCTCACAAATATAATATTTTGTGAAAGTAGCTGGATTCAAAATAATGCCTATTTTGTAATTCTATTTATATAGAGCTCTAACACAAAGCAATTGATAATTAAGTCTGGATAGTGACAAAGGAGAGGAATAGTGACTGGGATGGAGTATAAGAGAGCTCCTATGAAGCACTTCTTAGGAAGCTATTTCTAGTATGAAATAGAATAAAATTACAAATTTCTATTTGGCAATGAGTACACAAGTATATTCACTTTGTTAAAATCTGCCAAGGTATATACTCATGATCTGTACACTTTAAATGTTTTCTACATGAATAAATTAAAAAGTGACGTGAAATAGTATAATATGTAAATTCAGAAGTAGTGAGGAGGTAAGACATGTTTGTGCCAGTTTGATGTGAAAATACTCAGGGTATTTGGTAATGGGGATAAATGCAAAGAGCCATTTATTTCCAAAAATTCCTAAATTCAAGATTAAAAAGAATTGGCAATAATCAAAGAACATTTTCAAAGTCAATCTGTAGTTGATTGCTCATATACTATATTGAAATCAGAGAATAAAAATAAGAAAACCAATTTCCTTGGAAAATAAATGTTACTTTAGCGTACAAACTAGTAAAATTTCAACATGGCCATTAGAATTCCAAAGAAGTTTAGATACAACTAAATATAAATTGTCATGTGCACAGATGTTACTATAGTTTACCCTATATTAACTATAATTTTAGCTTGTGATAATTCTCCCCTCAAGCAAAGGCTATGATCTCAAATGAAATGTCAGATGGCAAAAAGGTATCATATACTCAGGAAACCAAATCCAAAAATTTTGAGGACTGTGTTCAATAGGTCATTGTCATATTTAGCCTCGATTATTTAAATATTGAGCAGGATGTAAAACACAGACAAGAACTTATTTAAAAATCATCTGACTTTTTATATTATATAATTTCTATACTTGTAATCATTTTAAAAAGTTCTCCAATTGTTTTCCATATATAAATGCAATATGTTCAATTTAACACTAGAATGCTTATTTTTATTGAAGGTGTATCACAGAAAACCATCCCAAACGACATTTCCGCCTGTGAAGTGAAAATAAACTCAATCACAAATGTTTTGTTTTAAAAGTTTCTTCTGTAAAAGTAAACATGCAAAGTAATAAAATGGTACTGACCAAAGACCAGTTCATTATTTAGGAAACTATGATTACTATAGACAGAAGCATTATTGTATTTTGAAAAGAACATCATCAGAAAATTTGGGTCCTAATCCCTAATTTATCATTAATTCACTCTGGGACCTTGCACAAGACAGCTAAAATTTTTAGCTATTTCCTCCTCTTGTAGGCCTTTGCATTTGATGTTAATAATCTCCATAATCCTATTATATCTAAAATTCCATAAATTAACATAAAAATTCAGGTAAAGTATGCTTTCGTGTATTGTTTTTAAATTTATCATTTATACTATTTATACATTGTAAATAACAAGATCATTGGTTTTTCAAGTGTTTTGGCATCAGATACCGTGTTTCAAACGAAACCTTAGTACTGAGCAAAAAACAAAGAAAATAGGTAAAACACATATTTGAAGAAGTGAAAATATCACATTTGAAAATGAAATTTGTTATAATTGAAGTTAATCAAACTGAAAGCTAACTTGGGTATCACATTTGTGAAATTATTAGAGAGGCTTTCTTTCCTTAATATATGATGGTTAATTTGGTGGTTAGGGATAAGTGAAAGACAAGAAAGGCAAGTATTACTGTTCTCTAGAAATTGTAAAGTGGAAAATAGGTAATAGCACGTCATATTCCTGGTTTCCATACCACAATCCTAAAGTCCAAAATATTCATTGTTAGGAGTTATTTAGGACACTAGTCATATTGGATTAGGGACTCATCCTACTCCTTTATGACCCTTTTTAACTAATTACCTCTGAAATGACCCTGTTTCCAAATAAGGTCACACTCTAAAATACTGAGGATTAAGACTTTTTAGCATATGAATTTGAGGGTGGCGGGGGGTGGGGGGTGGGGTGGGGGGGGAACAATTCAACCCATAGCACTGGTAGAGTTTCAGCCAGGCATAGCTATGATAGAATTATGAGAGCAGATAACAGAAGAAACTAATGAGTGTTAGAACAAAACAATATTTTCTAAGACATTTCTCTTTCTTGTAGTATTCTTCTTGTTTGCAATTGCAAATCACAAGGATAATGTTCTTGGAGAAATACAGTGTAGTTAGCTAGTGATGAGAATAGAAAAAACTAAAAACGGGACTTAGAGAGGAGTGTCTAGTCTAGACTAGAAAAGTGTTCAGCACAATGTAAGAGCGAGTATTACCATTATCTATTATGGTCAGTGAAAGGGAGCTGGACGGAGCAACCACATCATTGAACAAACTCATACCAGAAGGATGTGAGCAGTGAAATCACTACCTCTTGATCACTGGACCACAGTGGAACTCTACGGAAGACTCAGTAACCTGAAATTTATCATTTAGGGAAACAAATCATCAAGGGAAAGTTTGAACTTGAGCACAGATGTCTAACTGGCAAAATGAAAACAGAGGGAATTTAACTCATTATAAGGTACTCAATGAACAAAGATTTGCAGTGACTAAGAGAAAGCAATTCAAATAAAATAGAGAATGTTTCATGGCAAAAGCTGAAAAATACTTTAATATCTGGTCTCTGAGAAAATATTTTAAAAACCTGAGTGTATCACAGAAATTGAGAAAAGGGAAAGTACAGAAAATGTAACCTAATCAGAACTGAGTTTAACAGCTACAAAAATTATGAACCCATTTATGCCATTTATAATGAGCTCAACAGAAAGATCCATATAATTTAATAGTTGGGATTGCTTATTTAGTTCAGCTTATATTAATTGGTTACACTCACATATCTTTTATATTTCTGAGTCATTTACTATTCATTAATTACTGTATTTAGTTTTTCAATACTGAGTGTTGATTATGTGTCAGTTACTTAAATAAGTGCTGAAATATAAAGATGAATAAAAATTCCTGTCCTCCAAATGTTCACAGTCTAGTAGAAAAGAGCCAGTAATGTTTCAGTCTCTAAGTTCTGAGACCAAGGAATAAACAAAGGGTTTCAGGAAACCTAGGAAATAGTAGATTAAAGAGTAGATCTCATTTAGTTTCCCTCTCCTAGGAACAGTATTTTTCAAGCCAAAGCAAGTAGAGACAACTCCTTTAGTTGCTGGAAACCAAATATCTTACAGATGATATACCTGGGCTTACTGATGAGATAGATAGCAAACTAAGATACCTCCTGTGTGTACATCCTGTTGCTATGTCTGACAGTTTATGGGTCACTTAAATAATTTACTAAACCAAGTGTCCAAAAAGGCATCTAACCCCAATAAGGAATAGCAATTTACAAAGCACTTAGAACTTACACAGGGTGCATCTTTCCCAGATGATGTGTGACCAATTTCATTTTCATCACTTACATAGGAAACAATTTATTTGGGCAAATTCATCAAGCAAATATTTGTATTAATCCAGTAATTCTCTAGATAAGCGAAAAACCTGTGCTCCTGTAGACTATAGAAGAGAACATGTAACACTGCCAATTAGATAAACTAAATGTGCTGTGACATATTCCTTAAAATTCCATGCTTTCTTTTATAATGAAAATTTAAGAGTGACTATTTCCTTCCTGTCACCAGTAAATGGAAATATTTGGGAAGGCTATTAAAGATAATGCAGTAGTAAGAGCTTCTAGATGCTAAATATTCAAATAGCTTATCAGATAGTCTCAACCTAAAAACATCCCTATCTCTGCATAAAATGGAAATGAGAATAATATAATGCAACACAAAGTGTTACTGTGAAAATTAAATGAAATAACATGTATAAAGCTTTTAGAACAGTGCCTGGCACAAAGGAAGTATTACAGAAGTAGTAACTTTTTTATTCTTTAAATTACTAAGTAAATGATACTATATAATAAAGGACAAAGATGAAAGCCTGATTTCTTCTGAGTATCAACTTCAAAAAATATGCTAAAAGTAGGGACTTCCCTGGCAGTCCAGTGGTTAAGACTCTGCACTTCCATTGCAGGGGGCAGGTTTGATGCCTTATCAGGGAACTAAGATCCCGCATGCAGCACAGCAAAAAAAAAAAAAAAAAAAAAAAAAAAAGCTAAAAGTAATAACCAGGGTAGCATACGTGGATTTGGAAACATTACTTTTAATTCAGCTAAGTCGTGCTTCTAAATTAATTTCATTTTGGTCACCAATATTGTTAATTAAGTAAAAAGGCAAATATGGTCACAAATCAACTTAACAGTAGGTCATCAACTTCCTTAAGGCATCTTTTTCTTTAAGCCCTCAGAGTGCGTTAGTCTCCTCAACCGTGACTCCGAAAAACCAACTGCACTTACTTAGGAACACCCTACAGTTTAAATGAATACAAATTGATTTACATATCAAATATCAGAACGAAGGAGGTGAATTGATTGGTTAATTGTTAAGAGTATGGGTTCTATTGTCAAAATGCTTTGATTTAAAATTTGTCTCTGTCTTTTGTTAGTCTTTTAACTTCATCAAATTATTTAACTTCTCTGAAAGCAAGTTTTTACAACAATAAAGAAAATGCTGCAAGTAAAGTAAGGGAAATAACACCATGCTTATGGTGTTATGGTAGGAATTGAGAGATGAAATTCAAATTAATTATTACTCACTAAATATTACCATTACTCTTTGCTATTGAAAGGTTAAAATAAATGATAGAAATAATCACTATCTTCATGGAGCTTATAAAAGCATAATAAAAGAGGTGTGTTATTTTTTCTCTCTCATGAATAAAATAGTTAAACCTACATAATTTAGGCAAAGGGCATAAAAACCTATTATTAATAGGATTCAGAAATTCAAATTTTTTTCTAATCATTAGTTATTAAATATGCAATGAAGACACACATATATTCTTCAAAATATGCTGTTATCTGTTTGTCCTTTCCAAAATTTTCAAATATTTTTGTGTCAAGTTAACTTTGAAATATCCATGGGAAATTTTCCTGTATACTGAAGTTAGTGTTTTTTGCTATGAAAACCTGAGTTATTTTATTACTGCAGGTCTTCCGGATCTTTGTTTTACATTTCAACTAAAATAGGTATGACAGGATTAGTTTATTCCTCTCCCAAATATGAAGTGGTAAAATTATTTTTAAAAACTTCAAAACCGAAGAAAATTCAAACTAAAAGATGAGAAATATGTAATCTTATACTCAAGATAACAAAGTATGACTGCTTATCACAACTAGAGAGCATTTTTCTTCATGCATTAGTCTAATTTTTTTATCTGGAAATTCAGAAGGAATGAAATTTTATTGTGTGGGTACTATTGCAATACGGTTACTTCATTTCACAGCCTAGCTTTTGAAAGTTCAGACGACTCTGGGTCTTTTAACTTTCTTAAAATTTCTAGTGCATCAAGAACATTAAGCAATTCAGGGCTGTTGGATGCTAGTTTTTTTTTGCTTTTCCCTTCCTGTGAACAGAGGGAACAACACGGTAGAGCACTTGCTTATATGATTACTTGAACTTAATGAACACCATCTGCAGGAAGAGAAACCTGAATATTTGCATACATCTGGGCATAAATAATATGTTGCTGCAAAACTGATTAATAATTGCATTTAGCAGGCCACAGTTAGCTATATTTACATCTTGGTGCGGTGGGAAAGTAGAAGATGAATATTTATCATTGCTCCCTTACCTTAATTTGAACAGGCTGTTAACCAGTGTAGTAACCTGTGTGAACAGTATTTCGGAAAAGTTTGATTTAAAAATGGATGCGTTCCTTCTTTTCATTCTCTGTGGTAGAGGGTACATAAGCACACTAGATGATTTATCCTTAAAATGCTTAACCCTGTTTTTATTTATATATTTGATAAAAAGAAAATAAACTCTTTATGGTAAAAGGAGTCAATGTCTTTCCTATTAAGATTTATACATCGGGTTTCCCTGGTGGCGCAGTGGTTGGGGGTCTGCCTGCCAATGCCAGGGACACGGGTTCGTGCCCCGGTCTGGGAAGATCCCACATGCCACGGAGCGGCTGGGCCCGTGAGCCATGGCCGCTGAGCCTGCGCTCTAGAGCCTGTCCTCTGCAACGGGAGAGGCCACCACAGTGAGAGGCCCGCGTACCGCCAAAAAAAAAAAAAAGATTTATACAACCGTAAGAATATTGTCAATCATAAGTTTTCAGAAATACAAGTGTATATTACTTTCTGTAATTCTATACCAAAGTGTGGATACTTTGCTTTAAATAATGTATCCACACCAGAGTCATCACGTGAAAACTTTTGATTCAACACATTTGGCAAAACAGAGAAATGATAAGATGGTTCTTTTTAAAGTAGTATAGGTGGAATTTTAAGGGCAATTTAAGACACACATTCACTAATCTTTTTCTAAAGGGAATAATTGGAATCAATACAATAACATTTTTTTCCCTTACCGACAATGAAGTCTTATATTTTCCCTTTCCCTTTCTCCCTCTCTCTTCCTCACTTTCTTAATCACATATACATGCACATGTGTGCATGCACAACTCACAACTCAAACCCTAAACTGTATAACGTTAGCATAAATAACAAGATAGTGGATAAGAAAAAAAGCTTTCAACAAATTTTTTTCTATTAATAATACCACACTTTTTCTCTATCCATATTTTTGTAGTATAATTAGAACAGCACTTAGTAAGGACACATTATATATAAACAGTCATGTTTTACATGTACTACCAGTACATCTCAAAATGTAACATACATACAAATCACCTAGGGATTGTGTAAAAATGGAGATTCTGATTCAGTAGGTCTGTAGGGAGCTCCTTGCTAACACACTCCCAGTGTGTGTTTCAGATGTGTAGTCTAAGGACTGTGTTAGAATAGGAAAATTCGAAACCAATTATTCCTCCCAATATCCCTCAAGGTAGGTATGACTAACATTTCCATCTTACAGGAACCTCAAACACAGATAATTTAAGCAGTTTTCCCAGGGAAACAAGAAAAATTAAAAATTAGCAAGGGATGTAATGTGTGTTCACATCCAGGAAGTTCGTCTCCAGGCCCCCACACTTTTCAGCCCAACCCTATACTGTCTGGGCGTTAATGAAGACTAAGTATCAGAATGTGTACTCACAAGGTAAGGCAAAGCAAATCTGGTGCAGAGGAGCAAAAGAGAAGAGACAGACATGAGCTAGAGGGGATGGAGAAATGAGGGGAACAGAAAAGGGAAAACAAAGACCAAGTTTATAATGAAAACATATGCACTGATTTTTTCCTTTCATCGTAAGAAACTGAAATCTATAATAAAGTCACCTGATAATTACATGCAGAAACATTTGCTTGATAATCCCTGAAAAACAATAACTAGTAATGGTATTGGTCCATTTCATCCAGGTTATCAAATTTGTGGGCATAGAGTTGTTCATAAATTCATTTATTATCCTTTTAATTTCCATAAGGTCTACAGTGTTGTCCCCCTTCTTATTTCTGATATTAGTAATTTGTTTTCTTTTTTTCTCTGGCTTGAGACTCATTTATTTTACTGATCTTCTCAAAGAACAAGCTCTTTGTTTCATTGATTTTCTCTATTTTCTGCTTTCAAATTCATTGATTTCTCCTCTAATTATTATTATTTTAATCTTCCTACTTGGGATTTAATTTGCTCTTTTTTCTCCCTAGTTTCCTAAGGTGTAAACTTAGATGATTGAATTTAGATTTTTCTTTTCTAATATAAGCATTCAATGTTATACATTTCCCTCTAAGCACCGCTTTTGTTGCACCCCACAAATTTTGATTACTTGTATTTTTATTTTATCTCAAACTATTTTACAATTTTCCTTGAGATTTCTAAGACCCATGTGTTATTTAGAAGTATGTGTAACCTCCATATATTTGGAATTTTCCAGTTTCTTTTTTCTTATTGATTTCTAGCTTAATTCCATTGTGATCTAAGAACTGACACTGTATGAGTTCTATTTCTTCTTCAAGTGTGTTTTATGGCCCAGAATGTGTTCTATCTTGGTTAATGTTCCATGAAAGCTTGAGACGAATGTGTTTTCTGCTGTTGTTGGATGAAACAGTCTACAGATGTTAATTATATACAGTTGATTGATGGTGTTATTGAGTTCAACTATGTTCTTACTGATTTTCTGCCTGCTGGATCTATTCATTTCTGAGAGAGGAGTGTTGAAGTCTCCAGCTATGAAAGTGGATTCTTATTTTTCTCCTTGAAATTCTATCAGTATTTCTCCCAGGTAGTCTGATGCTCTGTGGTCAGACACATATAAGTTAAGAATTGTTATGTCTTTTTTGGAGAATTGATCTGTTTGTTATTATGTAATACCTTTCTTTCTTTGATACCTTTCTTTACTTTGAAGTCAGCTCTGCCTGAAAATAATATAGCCACTCCTGTTTATTTTTATTTTTGACTAGTGTTAGCATAGTACATTTTTCTCCAACCATTTACTTTTAATTCATATGTATCTTCATATTCAAAGTGGGTTTCTTTTAGACAGCATATAGTAGGGTATTTTTTTTTGATCCATTCTGACAATCTTTGTCTTTCCATTGGTACATTTACATCATTGCATTAAAAGCAATTATTGAGGTGGTTGGATTAATTTAACATATTCATTACTGTTGTCTATTTGTTGCCCTTATTCTTTTTCCTATTTTTGTCTTTCACTATGTTTTCTTCCTTTTGCGGTTTGAATTGAGAATTCTGATGATTACATTTTTCTCTCATTTCTTAGCATATCAGTTATACTTAAAAAATTTTTTTAGTGGTTGCTCTAGAATTTGCAATATATATTTGCAGCTAATTCAAGTACACTTTTTGTCTTTGTTTGTTTTGCGGTACGTGGGCCTCTCACTGTTGTGGCCTGTCCCGTTGCAGAGCACAGGCTCCGGACACACAGGCTCAGCGGCCATGGCTCACGGGCCCAGCCGCTCCACGGCATATGGGATCTTCCCGGACCGGGGCACGAACCCATGTCCCCTGCATCGGCAGACGGACTCTCAACCACTGCGCCACCAGGGAAGTCCTCAAGTACACTTTTAAACAACACTATACCACTTCATGGATAGTATGAGTAATTTATAATAACAAAATAATCCTAATTCCTTCCTCCCACTTCTTGTATCATTGCTGTCATTCACTTTACTTATATATAAACCTACATAAGTATATATATACATATATATACATATATATATATACACATACACATAAACGTATACAAACAAGATATATACCTAAAGCTACATAATTTAACAAACTTTTCTGTTAGGTCAGGTAGTAGTAAGAAAAATAAGTTTTTATTTTACTTTTCTACTTATTCCTTCTTCAATGCTCTTCCTTTGTTTAATTAGATCCATGTTCCTGATATATATTATTTTCCTTCACTCTAAAGAACTTATTTTAACATTTCTTGCAAGACAAGTCTACTGGCAACATATTCCCTCAATTTTTATTTGCTGAGAAAGTCTTTATTTCTTCGTCACTGTTGAAGGATAATTTTGCAGTGTACAGAATTCTAGGTTGGTGGGGGTTTTTTCTCTCAACATTTTAAGTATTTCACTCCACTCCCTTCTTGCAAGGAGAAGGTAGAGGTCTTATCTTTTTTCCTCTATAGGCAAAGGTATTTTTACCTTCTGGCTTCCTTTAGGATTTTTTCTTTAATTTGATTTTCTGTAGTTTGAAGATGATATTCCTCAGGCCTAAGTGTAGGGCTTTTTTGGGGGGTGGGGGAGGGCAGGGTATTTATCCTGCTTGATGTTCTCTGAGCTTTGTGGATCTGTGGTTAGTGTTTGACTATAATTTGGGGAAATTCTTAGGCATTATAGTTTCAAATATTTCTGTTCTTTTCTTTCTTCTCCTTCTGGTATTCCCATTATGTGTATGTTACTTTTTTTTTTTTTTTTTTTTTGTAGTTACTCCACAGTCCTTGGATACTCTGATTTTTCTCAGTCTTTGCTCTCTTTCTTTTCAGTCTGAGGATTTTATTGATATCTTCTATATCATAAACTCTTTCTTCATCCAATGTCCAGTCACTAATGTGCTCAGTAAAGGCATTCTTCATTTGTTAAGTTTTAAATTTCTAGCATTTCTTTTTGTTTCTTTCTTAGGATTTTCATCTCTCTGCTTATATTGCTCATCTCTTCTTGCCTGCTGTCTACTTGATCCAAGAGCCCTTAGTGTGTTAATCATAGTAGTTTTAAATTCTTGGTCTGAAAAATCCAACATTCCTACCATGTCTCTTTCTGCTGCTTGCTCTGTGTCTCTAAATTGTGCTTTTTGCCTTTTGGTACACCTTGTAAATTTTTCTTGATAGGTGAAAATGATGTACTGGGTAAAAGGAGCTGCCATAAATATGCCCTTAGCAGGACTTTCCTGGCAGTTCAGTGGTTAGGATTCTGCACTTTAACTGCTGAAGGCCCAGCTACAATCCCTGGTTGGGGAACTAGGAACCTGCAAGATGCAGCCCAAAAAAAAAAAAAAAAAGCCCTTAGTAATGTGGTAGTGAGGTGTGGGGGGAAGAACGTGTTCTAGAGTCCTTGATTAGATCTTAGTCTTTCACTGAGCCTGTGTGTCTAATTATGAACTTGAAAAGCATTTCTCAGTTTTTTCTCCCCCCTTAGGTAGGTAGGATGGCTGGAGTTGGGTATTCCTCTTCTTCAGATCAGTTAGGCTCTGATAATACCCCAGCAAGTTAGGCTCTGGTTAACTAGTTTCTCTTAACGCAAGCCTTGTTAAAAAGAACAGAGTGCTCTGGCATATTTCAAAATGTTTTGCTTTTTTTTTTTTTTTTTCATTTCTCCCTTCCAGAAGGCTGAGGGCATTTTTCTCTAATATTTACTATGGGAATCTGGTAAAGCTCCTGAAGGTGGATCTCAGTATATTGTGGACCCTCTATGAGTGGGTCTCCCGGAGTTTTAAACTCTCACTGCTGTCTGCACTGAGCCTCTAGCAATTTGTCACTTACAGTTCAGGTTTTCCTACTCCCGCATCAGTTCCCTAGGGCATTTCCAATCATGAGACTCTGCTCTGGTAAGACAGACTGCCTGTACAATCTTGGGGGCAGTGGCTTGCCCTGTAAACTCACTTCTCTTATGGCTCTAAGAAGAGTTGCGGATTTTTCAGCCTGTTCAGCTTTTTACTGATTAGGACAGAGTGGCAACTTCCAAGTTCCTTGGAACCAGGAACTAGGAGTCCCTATTCACTCTTTCAAATAGTTACAGTATTTTGTTTTAAAACTCAGCTTAATAGTAGTTAGCTTAATGAAAACTCAATATAAGAAATAACTTCAAATGGAGCTATACAAGGAAGGCAGGCCATTCTATGTAAGTAATGGTTTGTAGCTCTAGAATTTCTCAAGCAAAAAATTAACTACCTATCAATGATCCCATGAAGAGATTTCTGACATGTGAGAGAAGGAAAAAAATGACATCTAAGTCGGGGGGCCAAATAAATTTTCATTCACATCGGGAAAAGTGAAAAAGACTAAATGGGAGCACAATAATTATTCTGATGGGTGATAATTGTAAATCTGGACTGCCTCAAGTGAAAAAGGATGTATGGTCACTGAAATTCTTAAGTCTCTTTCAATCTTATGATTTAGAGATTAAGACATGGCAATACATAGCTACATTATTTTCAGAAAGTTTTAATTAGCTTTTATGGGGACTAGATATAACATGAATTCCTCCTCCAATGAATAGAAAAGTCATGGCTCTGGCAGCAAAAATTTAAGTCCCAAGATTTAAGTCAGATGGACCAAATCTAAAGACCAGTTCTGGACCTCTGTCTTTGATGTCATTACCTAAGACTGAAAAGCTGATACTGGAAAATAAAATCATTAAATTAGAAACACAACAATGTTCAAAAAATTAAAATAGGATGTGGATCCAAATATCATATCAGAAAATTGCAAAGCATATCAAGAATTAAATTATGAAATTAGCATAGTTATAGATGACCCTGCTGAATACATGGGGAAAATAAAATCTGTGTAACTACAAAACTATATATATATATATATATATAGTAGACAAATAGAGGAACTAAGGAAATAGAGGAAAACTGCAAAGAATCAGAAGGTTGTAACTGCTTAAGATGAATTATTACTTTGTGCTGTCAGCTAGAAAGAAAGCTCCAGGCTACCCAATTTCTTCTTGATTAATTGGCCTCAGGAGGTAATCCTGCTTATTGTTCTCATCACTCGGTAAGAGGTGTAGGCTTGTAAAGCAGAGATTCCTTTAGTCTAGTCCCAGAGCTGTCTGCATTTAAGGAAACACCTAACAGGAATGCATACCCTTATTGAAGCTGCTCTAAAGTATCTAAGGGCAAAGGCACAACTAGAAAGATATCAAAAAGAAGTGATGTGTGAAAAAGGAATCCCTTTTGTACAGCTGTCCTTTTCATTTTAATCATAAAACGATAGGGTCAAAAATCAAGGCCTTTGTTTTCCAGTATTTTAGTCCTGAGTAGCAGGCGAGAGAAAGGTTTAACATTTTTTATTCTTAGGTACTCTAAATTTAAATCATTTCAAAATCTTCCATTTCTTTGAGAAATGTTTATTTGCTTATGTGAAAAGTGTGGCAATACATGTGATAACAGTACCCATAAAAATTTACAAAATAATTGAAACAATGATTTCTTTTGAAATAATCATGGGATCTGAAATATGTAATATTTATCACAAGCATTTGCAACAAACTATAGTGGTAATATAAAATGCTGGTAATGTTCCAAAGTAAGTTCCATTGTCATATTCTTTATAACAGACTCAACTTTAATGGGTTAATTACTTTTAAAAGGCTGGTATCAACCAAATAATCCAATTTTTTCTTATTTTATTTTATAAGGAGAACTCTATACCCCCAATTTCTTATTGCAGAAACTCTAGTTTCTAGCTTTTCATAAATTCCCAAATTTAATCTTACATCTCTGACATTTCGCTGACTGCTTGTATTCGTGCATCTTTATCTACACCTGAGGGCATTAGGCTTTTGCTTATAAGGCCAACTGCAGGCTCTCACTGTGTCCTTTTTAGGGCAATGGTTACAGAATTCACTGATACTCCTTTACCCCCATAGTAGCTGATATCACAGCCAAGATATTACTCTCTTCTCAACACTTTCACTAACCTCCTAAGTGCCAGTAATTTGGTCTTTGTCCCTTGGAGATGGCAGAGCTACCAATCAACATTTCTGTCTAGGCTAAAAATTAAATAAGATTGGGAGGTTCATATCTGAATCTCTTCAGCTCTATTTTTACTTCCTAATTCATAAAGCTGAAAATGAGCAATCTTGGAGTCACAGATATTTTTTTTTTTTACACTCTATTCCACAATGTCAAATGCCTTGACAGAGTGGGAAGCGGGGCTGTGCAGATGTCACAGCGGTGGTTATTTGCTCCCTTGATTGACAGCCTCTTCATGGAGAGTAACAAACACTTCACCAAGTATTATATATTGGGGCCTCTATCCATTCAATTGTTTGTTCAACTCACAGCATGCATAGGCATTTTAAAAATAAAAATATACAATACGCATTACTCCAGGCCCTGAGAGGAGAGTGAATAACAAAACAATGTGTACTGCCCTCAAGAAGATGACAATCCAATGGGGTACAAAACATTAAATGATTATATAAATAGTTATTAGGATGTGTCTGAATGAAAAATAAAAGATGCTTCTGTAAAGTAAATAATGAGTTCCCTGAGGAAGTGACTTTTAAAGTGCAACCTGGAGGATAAATCGATGCTAAACAAATGGAGAGAGCAGAATGTCGAAAAGCCTAGCAAAGATTCCAAGCCTGGAGGTGGACGGTGAGGTGGATACACATACCAAAGGTCTGGGGGGCGACTTGTAGGTTTATGTTGTTATTCATGTACCCCTATTACCTCTATTATGTTTACATATTATGACATGTTTTTAGAGGGAAATGTCTTACGTTTTAGTACCTTTGAGTGTTTTTTTTTTTTTTTTCTATTTTGAATCCGGGCTTATATCACTTTGCATTTCTTTATGTATAGCCAGCCCTGACTCCCTAAGCTATGTAGAGAATAAATTAGGTGAAAATAAGTATAGAGGCAGAAAAAATATCTGAATAACCTCAATGTTGCATCTTTCCAGTAAAAAAAAAAGTCAAAATCTTTAATTTCCCCTGACTTGGGCTGCTACCCTCCAGAGCAGATGCATATTAATAAGGCCTTTAATCAGGGCATTTCTAATTCTAGACCACTAGATTACATATGCACCTAAACTTTTCAGTTGGTGTGGTCAATTATTTGCATAATAATTCTCAATTATTCACAAAATTAATTCTTAAAAATATTTCAATATAACAATTTTTAAATTACTTTTTATAAAATATACAACATATTATTCGAATTGAATACAACTAAATTGAATTTTAAGATTAAGAAGAGAAAGCATATTTTAAGAGATTATGGAGGAAGTTTATGACGTAGAAATAGATGCCACATGTGTAGAATCCACTTGTGAATTTTTTTAACATATGATGAGGCCAGAGAAGTGAGTGTGGAAACTAAAAGGTGATATTGCTTTAATTATGACTACATTTACAAAAATTTAAATAATGTTTCAACGTGAATACTTGAGTACCAGGACTATTTGACATATTGTTCTATGGATCTCATTACTTTCCATAAGATGAGGAAAAGAAATATTTGTTTCTAGGTTTCAAAAGTCAGATATTTTGGCATCTTCTAAAAATTAATGTTTGATACCTTTTATAAATTGCTTCTGCATCCTCAATCTAAAGTTAGAAAAATACCTTTAATCCAACATGCATTTTCTTTACTCCAAATCTTCTCTAAATCTATAAATATTGTGCGTTACCTTATATAATGCTTTATTTTTCCAACAAGCATGTTTCTAAATAAAAATTGCTTTTTAGATTACGGACCACAAAGCAAGACACAGCACACGTAGGATATATTATAAACTGATGTCCACAGAATGTCATTTTTCTATTCATATTCTACAAGGCAAGGTATAGCCTGTCTCTGCTTTTATGTCTCTTCAGAACAACAGAACAAGGTGGAATGACTATCTTGTGATTAGAATATGAAGAAAGGAATATTACATTAAAAATAAGATAGCATGAAAAAATAAAAGGAAAGAAATCAGGAGAAAAAAATCAGAAGAGTAGTAAGAAAAAAAAATCATATCATAGAATCTCTCCCTTTCTTTTTTGCTTATTCAACAATTACTAAGTGCCTACTCACTGCTCCTCTTTGGAATAGGCACTTATGAAATATGCACAAATAAAATACTGATCTTGGCCTTGAGACTTCCTCTCTAGTCAGAAGATTGTGTGGCAGGTCTTGTAGCACATTTTGAACAGTGGCAATATCTCATACAAAGCACAGATCTATCAGAAGGTTGTCAATTCATCCCAACAACTATTTTTTTCCATAAAAGATGCAAAAAGTCAGTATGATTTCAAAGGACATTATAATTTAGAGGTAATTATACTTAAATAAAATATATTTATTTAAACCTGATTTAACTAAATAATCAAAATATAATTTAAAAGTAATAACTTTTACTCACTTAGAGGCTTTTAAAAATATAAATATCAGAACTTTAGATTATGGAAATATCAATGAAGAAACACTTTTAGTCCACATTCTTGACTCTAGATTAACTAGCCCTCTCCATTCTCTCTATGCAAGATACTGACTATACGTTAGTGCCTTGACCTTGGTGGTGGCTCTCCAGCCTGTCCACACAACTCAGTGGCTTCCAGCTGACTTGAATGTAATTAATAGACTGTTATGTGTGTTCCTCAAACTGTTTTATATTAGATAAACATGTTATTCTAATTACATATTGTAATTAATACTACCTTAACTAAAAACGTTATTTCTATGGTAACAAAGTTGAATGTTTTGGAATGGTTTAATAAAGATGAGTCAATTTTAAACTTGCTATCTAATTAGGTGTGGGTGGCATGATCGTAAAAGTTTGAGAAAAATAAAATATTTAAATAATTCCACATGTGCTCTCTACAAGGATAACAAGCAAATTTGTGATTTTATATTAAAAGTGATAAAATAATTCTGAAGGCAAATTGTTTTATATTGTATCTTAAGATTCTGGGTCTGCTGTGAAAAATCAAAAAAGAGTGCATTGTGGGTGTAGTTTACATACCAAAGATGACAGAATTTTTTTAATCAACAGATTTATATATTTTTAAAAATCTTGACCATTCATAAAACAATTAATAAAATGTACATTTTTACATTTTAAGATAAAATATTTGATCATGAATATTTTTTATCCTGTATTTTAATCTTTGTTTCTAAATTAATTGATTATTCACCCTAAAGATGCCACCCAAAACTACTAGAGCTCATCAATGAAGTCTGTAACATTGCAGGATACATAATTCATTTACAGAAATCTGTTGCATTTCTGTACACTAACAGTGAACTATCAGAAAGAGAAATTAAGAAAACAATAAATCTAAGAGGGTAAAAGATCTGTAATTGGAAAACAATAAGACACTGATTTAAGAAAATTTGAAGACAACACAGATGGAAAAATAAACCATGATCATGAATCAATGTTGTTAAAATGACCATACTACCAAGGCAATCTATAGATTCAATGCAATCTCTATCAAAATACCAATGGCATTTTTCACAAAGCTAGAACAAATAATTCTAAAACTTGTATGGCAACACAAAAGACCATGAATAGCCAAAGCAATCTTGAGAAAGAAGAACAGAGCTGGAGTCACTTTCTCTGACTTCAGAATATACTCTAAAGCTACAGTAATCAAAATAGTATGCTACTGGCACAAAAAAAAGACACATAGATCAGTGGGACAGAGAGTCCAGAAATAAATACACACACTTATGGTCAATTAATCTATGACAAAGGAGGCAAGAATATACAATAAGTATATACAAGTGGTGCTGGGAAAACTGGACAGATACTTGTAAAAGAATAAAATGGGGACATTTTCTCACACCATATACAAAAATAAACTCAAAATGGATTTTAAAATGCCTAAATGTAAGACCTGAAACCATAAAACTCCTAGAAGAAAATACAGGCAGCACACTCATTGACATGAATTGTAGCAATATATTTTTTTTAATGTCTCTCCTAAGGCAAAGGAACCAAAAGCAAAGATTAAGAAATGGGATCTAATTAAACTTAAAAAGCTTTTTCATGGCCAAGGAAACCATCAACAAAAGGAAAAATCAACCTACTGTATGGGATAAGGTATTTTCAAATGATAAAACCTATAAGGGGTTAATATCCAAAATATATAAACACCTCATACAACTCAATATAAAAAAAAATTTTTTAATGGGCAGAAGACATGAACAAACATTTTTCCAAAGAAGACATACAGATGGCCAACATGTACATGGAAAGATGCTCAACATCTCTAATCAGAGAAATGCAAATCAAAACCACAATGAGATTTCGCCTGTCAGAATGGCTATCATCAAAAGACCACAAATGACAAATGTTGGTAAGGATGTGGAGAAAAGGGAACACTTATACACTGTATGTGGGAATGTACATTGGTGCAGCCACTATGGAAAACAATATGGAGACTCCTCAAAACACTAAAAATAGAACTAACATATTATCTAGCAATTCCACTCCTGGTTATACATCCAAAGAAAACAAAAACTCTATTTCAAAAAGATATATGCACCCCAAGGTTCATAGCAGCATTATTTATAATAGCCAAGCTATGGAAGCAACACAAGTGTCCATCTAGAAATGACTGGATAAACAAAATGAAAGACACAGAGACACACACAGACACACACACAGACATACACACACACACACACAAACAGTGGAATAGTACTCAACCATAAGAAAGAAATTTTTCCATTTGCAACAACATGGAAGGAGATGGACCTGGAGAGTATTATGCTTAGTGAAATAAGTTAGAGAAAGATAAATACTGTGTGTTATCACTTATATGTGAAATCTAAAAAATAAATGAATGAACATAACAAAATAGAAACAGACTACAGATATAGAGAACAAAGTAGTGGTTACCAATGGGAGACAGAAGAGGAAAGGAGTAAGATGGGGGGTAGGAGATTAAGAAATACAAACTCTTATGTGTAAAATAAATAAGTTACAAGGATACACTGTACAGCACAAGGAATATAGCCAATATTTTATAATAACCTTAAATGAAGTATAATCTACAAAAATTTTACACTGCTATATTGTATACCTGAAACTAATGTATTATAAATCAACCCTATCTTAATAAAAAATAAAAGTTTATAGTTTCTGAAAAAAATAAATTGGTCGTTTACTTGTTCTAATAGCATCAGCAAAAGAGTATTGTAAAAGAAATAATGATTTAGTTCTAGACATATACAGAGATGAAATATTAAAGAGAGTACACATACTCCATTTTAAAAGATTTCCTTGGAGACCTTCAAGATGGTGGAGGAGTAAGACGTGGAGATCAACTTCCTCACTACAAATATATCAGAAATACATCTACGTGTGGAACGACTCCTACAGAACACCTACTGAACACTGGAAGAAGACCTCAGACTTCCCCAAAGGCAAGAAACTCCCCATGTACCTGGGTAGGGCAAAAGAAAAAAGAAAAAACAGAGACAAAAGAATAGGGACAGGACCTGCACCTCTGGGAGGGAGCTGTGAAGGAGGAAAAGTTTTCGCACACTAGGAAGGCCCTTCACTGACGGAGATGGGGGGGTGGCTGGGGGGAAGTTTCAGAGCCACGGAGGAGAGTACAGCAAAAGGGGTGCATTGGGCAAAGTGGAGAGCTTCCCACACAGAGGATTGGTGCCCACCAGCACTCACCAGCCTGAGAGGCTTGTCTGATCACCGGCCGGGACGGGTGGGGGCTGAGAGCTGAGGCTCCGGCTTCGGAGGTCAGATCCCAGGGAGAGGTCTGAGGTTGGCTGTGTGAACACAGACTGAAGGGGGCTAGTGCATCACAGCTAGCTGGGAGGGATTCTGGGAAAAAGTCTGGACCTGCCTAAGAAGCAAGAGACAATTGTTTTGGGGTGCGCGAGGAGAGGGGATTCAGACCACTGCCTAAACAAGCTCCAGAGATGGGTGTGAGCTGCAGCTATCAGCATGGACACCAGAGACAGGCATGAGATGCTAAGGCTGCTGCTGCAGCCACTAAGAATCCTGTGTGCAAGCACAGGTCACTATCCACACCTCCCCTCCCGGGAGTCTGTGCAGCCCACCGCTGCCAGTGTCCCGGGATCTAGGGACAATTTCCCAGGGAGAACACACGCGTGCCTCAGGCTGTTGCAACATCATGCCAGCCTCTGCCGCCACAGGCTCGCCCACATTCTGTACCCCACCCTCCCCTTAGCCTGACTGACCCAGAGCCTCCTAACCAGTTGCTACTTTAAACCAGTCCTGTCTGAGCAAAGAACAGATGCCCTCAGGTGACCTACACACAGAGACAGGGCCAAATCCAAAGCTGAACCCCAGTAACTGTGTGAACAAAGAAGAGAAAGAGAAATTTCTCCCAGCAGCCTCAGGAGCAGTGGATTAAATCCCCACAATCACCTTGGTGTACCCTGCATCTGACTATAAACAGACAAATCACAAGCACTAAAATTGAGACTGTGATTAAAACTCTTCCAACAAACAAAAGCCCAGGACCAGATAGCTTCAGAGGTGAATTCTATTCTATTTAGAGAAGAGCTAACACCTTTCATTCTCAAACTCTTGCAAAATATAGCAGAGGGAGGAACACGCCCAAACACATTCTACAAGGCCACCATCACCCTGACACCAAAACCAGACAAAGACGTCACAGCGAAAGAAATCTAGAGGCCAATATCACTGATGAACATAGATGCAAAAATCCTCAACCAAATACTAGCAAACAGAATCCAACAGCACATTAAAAGGATCATACACCATGATCAAGTGGGGTTTATCCCAGGAATGCAAGGATTCTTCAATATACACAAATCAATCAATGTGATACACCATATTAACAAACTGAAGAATAAAAACCATATGATCATCTCAATAGAGGAAGAAAAAACTTTTGACAAAATTCAACACCTATTTATGATAAAAACCCTCCAGAAAACAGGCATAGAGGAAACTTACCTAAACATAATAAAGGCCATATATGACAAACTCACAGCCAACATTGTTCTCAATGGTGAAAAACTGAAACTATTTCCACTAAGATCAGGAACAAGACAAGGTTTTGCACTCTCACCACTATTATTCAACATAGTTTTGCAAGTTTTAGCCACAGCAGTCAGAGAAGAAAAAAAATAAAAGGAATCCAAATTGGAAAAGAAGTAAAGCTGTCATTGTTTGCAGATGAGATGATACTATACATAGAGAATCCTAAAGATGCTACCAGAAAACTACTAGAGCTAATCAGTGAATTTGGTGTAGTAGCAGGATACAAATTTAATGCACAGAAGTCTCTTCCATTCCTATACACTAATGATGAAAAATCTGAAAGAGAAATTAAGGAAACACTCCCATTTACCACTGCAACAAAAAGAATAAAATACCTAGGAATAAACCTACCTAATGAGACAAAAGACCTGTATGCAGAAAACTGTAAGACACTGATGAAAGAAATTAAAGATGATACAAACAGATGGAGAGATATACCACGTTCTTGGATTGGAAGAATCAACATTGTGAAAATGACTATACTACCCAAAGCAATCTACAGATTCAATGCAATCCTTATCAAACTACCAATGGCAGGTTTCACAGATCTAGAACAAAAAATTTCAAAATTGGTATGGAAACACAAAAGAACCCGAATAGCCAAAGCAATCTTGAGAAAGAAAAACAGAGCTGGAGGAAGCAGGCTCCCTGACTTCAGACTATACTACAAAGCTTCAGTAATCAAGACACTATGGTACTGGCACAAAAACAGAAATATAGAGCAATAGAACACGACAGAAAGCCCAGAGATAAACCCACGCACATGTGGTCACCTTATTTTTGATAAAGGAGGCAAGAATATACAATGGAGAAAAGATAGCCTCTTCAGTAAGTGGTTCTGGGAAAACTGAACAGCTACATGTAAAAGAATGAAATTAGAACACTCCCTAACGCCATCCAAGAAAATAAACTCAAAATGGATTAGAAACCTAAATGTAAGGCCAGACACTGTAAAACTCTTAGATGAAAACATAGGAAGAATAGTCTTTAACATAAATCACAGCAAGATCTTTTCTGACCCACCTCCTAGAGGAATGGAAACAAAAACAAGAACAAACAAATGGGGCCTAATGAAACTTAAAGTTTCTGCACAGCAAAGGAAACTATAAACAAGATGAAAAGACAGCTCTCAGAATGGGAGAAAATATTTGCAAATGAATCAACAAAGGATTAATCTCCAAAATATATAAAAAGCTAATGCAGCTCAGTATTTAAAAGCAACCCAACCAAAAAATGGGCAGAAGACCTAAATAGACATTTAGAAGACGACAGAAGACATACGGATGGCCAAGAGGCACATGAAAAGCTGCTCAACATCACTAATCATTAGATAAATGCAAATCAAAACTACAATGAGGTATCACCTCACACCAGTTAGAATGGGCATCTTCAGAAAATCTACAATCAACAAATGCTGGAGAGCGTGTGGAGAAAAGAGAACCCTCTTGCACTGTTGGTGGGAATGTAAATTGATACAGCCACTATGGAGAACAGTATGGAGGTTCCTTAAAAAACTAAAAATAGAACTACCATACGACCCAGCAAACCCATTACTGGGCATATACCCTGCGAAAACCATAATTCAAAAAGAGTCATGTACCACAATGTTCATTGAAGCTCTATTTACAATAGTCAGGACATGAAAACAACCTAAGTGTCCACTGACAGATAAATGGATGAAGAAGATGTGGCACATATATACAATGGAATATTAGCCTTAAGAAGAAATGGAATTGAGTTATTTGTAGTGAGGTGGGTGGACCTAGAGTGTATCATACAGAGTGAAGTCAGTCAGAAAGAGAAAAACAAATACCGTATGCTAACACATATATATGGAATGTAAAAAAAAAAAAATTGTTCTGCAGAACCTAGAGGCAGGACAGGAATAAAGATGCAGATGTAGAGACTGGACTTGAGGACACAGGGAGGGAGAGGGGTAAGTTGGACAAAATGAGAGAGTGGCATGGACATATATACACTACCAAATGTAAAACCTATAGCTAGTGGGAAGCAGCCCCATAGCACAGGGAGTTCAGCTCGGTGCTTTGTGACCACCTAGAGGGGTAGGATAATAAGAGTGAGAGGGAGACCCTAGAGGGGCTGGATCATGAGGGTGAGAAGGAGACGCAAGAGGGAGGAGATATGGGGATATAGGTATATGTATAGCTGATTCACTTTATTATAAAGCAGAAACTAACACACCACTGTAAAGCAATAATACTGCAATAAAGATGTTAAAAAAAAGATATTCTTGTCTAAAATATATATTTCATCCAAATTTTCAAGGTAGTTTTAACTGTGCCTTAAAATTGAATGCCTATTACTGTTTGCACAAAGGTTGGAAGATGTAGATCTTAAAACATTAAAAAATTTTAAATATTCTTCAAAAGACATTTCCAGCTTGTAATGATAGACAATATAGGAACTGATAGACCTGTCAAAACCTTCCTCGATAAAAATCATTTGGTGCTCTTGGAAGTTTTCCCACCAACCTAGTATACACAACAGTAGAATTATTAGCATCGAATATGAATACTTTTATATTTAAAAAATATTATCCAGGGCTTCCCTGGTGGCGCAGTGGTTGGGAGTCCGCCTGCCGATGCAGGGGACGCGGGTTTGTGCCCCGGTCCGGGAAGATCCCGTGTGCCGCAGAGCGGCTGGGCCCGTGAGCCACGGCCGCTGAGCCTGCGCCATGGCTGCTGAGCCTGCACGTCTGGAACCTGGGCTCCACAACGGGATAGGCCACAATGGTGAGAGGCCCGCATATCGATAAAAATAAAAAATTATCCAAAGCTAGAGTCAGCCTCTCTTTTAAAATTTTTATATTTGGTTATACAGATTTAAACTACCTACTACATGGTAGGATATGCCACCATGTGTTTCCCAAGAACTTGATAATTCTTACTTTGCTTTCACGCGTCCTTAGCAATTTAACACCAAATTCCTACTTGACAGATTTCTTAATTTCTGCAGCATCTCATCTCCTATAACTGTCCCCTTCTTTCTGCTCCACATAAACCTAGATACAGAATAAGACAGTAGTTCTCACACCGTACCCTGTGTCAGAATCACCTAGAGGCCTCCTTCAAGCACAGAAAGCTAAGCTCTACTCAGAGTTTCTAATTCACTACGTCTGGTTAAGCCCTGATAATTTGCATTTCTAACAACTTCCCAGGTGATGCCGATGTTGCTGTTTCAGGCACATATGTTGACAATCACTAAAATATAAGAATTTTTCCTTGATTTCCCTCAAATCATTCATACAAAGCATTTGCTTATTTGGTATACTCCATTAAAGACTGGGCCAAAGACTTTTTACTGCACCTGCATGTATAAATTAATACTGAATAGTAAATCTCTGGATTCTAATAGATTCTTTGGTCACATTATAATGAATTTCTTACGATCCTTTATTTACCATGAGTACCAGCTTTCCCCACTCCAGCTTGGTGACCTCCTTTTCTTTTACCTTCTCCCTCCTTGCTGTTTGACCCAGTACCAACGTTCTTCTTAACTCTTTATAAAGAGAACTTTAACACTGTTTACACATCATCTTTACAAACCATCAGTTCAGGGATCAAAACTCCTCATCCAAAATGGACTTTCAAAGTATTTGGGTGGATGGGGGCAAGCCTCCTAAAAGATTAATACCAGCTAATTCAATAACATCTTTCACTTTTCTATACAAAGATGATGAGTTCAGGTTTGTTCATCTTCATTTGGAATGCTATTCTTGTAATGTGGGACTGAGATAATAGAAAACTAGTACCTGCCTCTTCTTGTGAACTCAGGGATGGTAGGGAGTAACCAACTCCCTCGTGAATGAAAGAGAGAAATGCATTTTTGGGGGCAGTTATTACAGTGGTGGCACAGCTGGTAGCAGACTCGATTCAATTGGGTCACTATTGGATTCATTAGTGTCAACATATTCATAAAAAGTGGAGAGAAATAAAAACATACAAAGTCAATTCTGCCTACGAATGAGCCAAGAGAAAAGCAACCTACAAAATAAGATGGAAAACTTGCCACTAAGCTGAAGGATGGGTAGACAAGGTTACCTGTACAAATTCACTAGGACGGTGGAGGAGACACACTCCCTTATATTGACTACATTACACTTGTAGGAAACAAGTTATTGGACATTTGATGGAAACAACTAATAATCCCACCTACCAAGTAAAATAGCATTTTAATTCTGATTTATGCATGAGTAGGTGTATTTGAAGGTTGATTCCAGTTTATAGCAATAATTTCACTTTCACATTGAAAAATATTTTAAATTATCACATAAAGAATTTTTACATGTTTTAAATCATATTATAAATCTTTGGCCCGAGGCCTCTTACCTGTTTCCACCAGGATTCCTCAAGGGGAGAAGAGAGTGAATTTTTGCAGCAGGAAGTCTGAGGACAAAATCCAATGCAGCAGTAAGCACGATATTCCTTTGAAATAGCAAAATATATCCTAAATTTTCATTGTAAGTTGGTATCTTACTGCCTAATATATTTATTTTTGACTTAATATCAGTTTAATCAGGAAAAGATAAGCTTGCTCTCACGTTGGTATTAACCTTGGAACTGAATTGCATTCAAAGACATACCTTACTGTCAGTTAATGCAATGGAAAAGCAAGTTAAATATTTATTGATCTTTCTTAGAGAATGCCAAATGGACATCCTAGCTATAACACATAAACAAACAAACTTGCTGAGTCGACTTACTTCTTTCTCACCTTCCATAGTAGCTTTTTCCCAGAATCCTCTTCTTTCCCCAGATGTAGAAATTCACTGAAGTTAATTACCCACCATGGTTCAGCTGGTTTGCAGCAGGTCTATGAGTGATCGATCATAAGAAAGATGAGGTCTAGCAATGCCCCAGCTGTACTTTCCTTTGTAATAATCTGCTTGTTTGCAACACTAATTATAGGGACAATATCCTTTTTGAGATTGAATTTGTATCTTATTACTTTTATTTCCTTGCAAATACAATGTTTAGGTTTGGATTCAAAAGTCCTTAATGTTAATTTTGGCTGTTTCATTTACTAGGTGTGTAATGTTAGGTAAATCTCACAATTTCTCTAAATTTCTTGTTTGCTCTTACATGAATACAGAGCTAACATAACAGGACCCTCAAGTTAGTTAATAAGTATGAAAATGTGTGTAAGGTAAAATACTAAACAATTTAAGTTATTATTTCTGAATATTATACAGGAATGCAAGGGCAATCACATAAACATGAAAGTATGGTGATAAAAATCATGTGTATTTTCTAAAATATAGTAGGGCTTAATGGAATTTTAAGAGTACCATTTATATATATAGCAGAAAAGAGAAAGTCTTGACATAATACATGAATGAGAATATAGTATATAAGTAGTGTTGCCTATTCCAGCCTGAAAAAATAAAGCATTTTGCTATTTGTAATATTTAGAAACTTTAAAAAATCAGAATTTTTATAGAATTAAATAAGATAAATTGAGTGTCAGAAGTCAAAATCACTCAGGTGGAGACATTTTAAAAACACATTGAGATCAGTGTTTTTAAATCAATATAATTTCAACAAATGTCTTCTATTAATGACTGCCAATTCTACTTTACTAGCTTGTTGATATAAAGCCATTTTTCTCTACTTTTATCATGCACTGGAATCACCTGGAGAGACTGTTGAACCACAGATCTCTGGGCCCTACTGGGTATTTTTAATTCAATGCATCTGTGCTGATTTTTTTTTTTTTTTTTTCGGTACACGGGCCTCTCACTGCTGTGGCCTCTCCCATTGTGGAGCACAGGCTTCGGACGCGCAGGCTCCGCGGCATGTGGGATCTTCCTGGACCGGGGCATGAACCCGCGTCCCCTGCATCGTCAGGTGGACTCCCAACCACTGCGCCACCAGGGAAGCCCTGTGCTGAATTTTTAACGCTTTCCTAGGTGATTCTAATGTTGCAGGTTTGGGGACTACACTTTGAGGACCGCAGATATGAACGCTAATGGATTTACAATGATGAAGCAAAGCACAGAGGAATGGCTATTGAATGCTATGAAGAATCTCATTCCAATGTTCACCACATGTGCATTGTGATCTTAGAGGTATATAGTGTACGTTGCTCATTCTTCTCAACTGTGCAATAGATATGTATTATTATTCTCAAGATACATGGTTTACTCTGACTATACAGTTTTCCTTGTGGAATGCAAACTAAGTGTACTAACTGCTGAGAATATCTCTGGGGGGAATAAAAGCAAATGCTGATTTTGCTTTGCACTCCACTTTTTAAAATACTGTGTTTTCACATCAGTTTTATGCACCAATAACTTAAGGCTCAAGAACACTATTACTCTAAGCTTATACTTTGGTGTGTTATAAGTCAGGATACAGAGTCAGCTACTATAAGAAAGAGGCCTAAAAATACAGTTGAGTGAATAAACTAGAAGTTTGTGCCTTTCTCATTTTAGAACATAAGTGTAGGCAGGCTCTGGCTGATGACTACTTCTGGGCCAGCCAGCTCTACACAAAACATGACTCCATCTCTGTATCAAAGTTTGCATCTGCAGTTGTGTTTCCTTGGTCAGAAGAAGAGGAAAAAGTGGAGTCAGGGCACACAACTTGTCTTTAAGTTGAAAACGACCAGTGAATTGTGCACATCACTTCTATTTATATACCATTGGTAAGAACTTAGGTAGACACACCTGACTGCAAGAGAGGCTGGGAAATAAGCCCAGCTCAAACCCAGGGAGGCTGGGGAGCAAGTGAAGAGGGAGAAGGGAGGGGTAGATTCCACTACTAAAATGAAAAAGGGTGAGAATGGATCCTGGGGGACAGTTTAACAGTGTCTACTACAGGTGGGAATATAACAGGTGAAATAAAGCAGTTGCAACTTTCGTGGAAATAAAAGACTTTGAATAGATTTAACGGTTTAAAGCATTTCTGAAGGAGGCAACTTGCCTAAAGAGGATTGCAGTATTTTAAATTTAACATTCCAGAGATGAATTAATGGTGCACTTTATTTTTAAAGAAAACAATTTAACTTTAGAAAAGACACTTCTCTTCTTTCCCTGGATGGTTATATGTTTCTGTGTATGGGTATGTGTTGAGGAGGTGAAAGGAGAAAATAGTGATAATATTGTGAAGTATTTTCCCTTTTATTTATGATAAAATACAATTCATATATCTAATAATAAAGAGAAAATTTTATTTTATTTCATTATTGATAAGTAGAAGTTGAAATTATAGTAGAATTTTAAAGACCAACTTTCCCCCCTATTTTTATGTGTTTAAATATGTGCTAGGAGACTTATGTGAAAGCATGCATCGTTGCAGCTCTAGTTCCTTCACATAAACCAGTCTAATCACCTTTATTTTTGCCTAAATGAATGTCCTGTTCAAAAGTGATTTTTATTACCTTTCTCTACCGCTATTTTTTTCCTCACTGTTCTTACACCTAGATTTCATTCTCATTCCTCTGAAGAGATTAAAATTTAAAAGTTCATTAAAGAAACTTGCCCATATGTTTCACTAAAGCAAGGTAAACTGGTATTTATAGGCACACGGACCTCTTTTCCACTGAGAAAACAAGGAATCATGTTAGTAGAACAAGAGCCTAAACTATACAGTCTGTTCTACAGTGCATTTAATTGTAAGGGTGGGTCATGAATATCTGAGTATGTGATTTCTTCTGAGAAAGTCACAGGACATTTATATATCAAAATAATAATACTTGTCTCAACTCAACTTTTATGACTTTGTAGAATTACAGGGTATAGAATAGCTCCTTCCAGGTGTATAAACTTCCTCCTGTGAAATCTGACACTTCACATAGTGCTTTAACACCTATAAACTCCAGAGGTAGTGACAGTTTTCTGTACTGTTGTACAATATTCCATTAGCAAAATCTTGTTTCATGTATGTGGAAAGCTGAGAAGAAAGTTGGGACACCATGACAAGATCTGATTCACACGATAGTCTGAGCTGTGTGACAGACTGGGAGCAGTGTTGTTACATATATTTTACTACATAAAAAGCTGGAAAGCTGCCTACAGCAACAGTGATGGCACTGCCCTGCCTCCATCACTGGTGAAATTCTGGCTCAACTCTTGCAGAAACTACAGAAAGCATCACCAACCATTCCCTTTCAAATCATGGTAAGAGTTTTAAACTCCAACCCAGCACAGTGGACATTATCTCTGCAATGATTCTGCATCTGCTTAGGGAAGAAACTCCGATAAACAGTCGACTCAAGTAAACATGTGTCCCCATGAGAAAAATTAGTGGGCCCAAAATTCCTTTTTAAATCTACATATAGAAATAGGATGGAGAATGGGGCAGCCAACCACTCAGAACAATAAAAACATGTTGACTTTGGTGATATGGAAAATGTTGATGGTGTGATAAAATATCATGAATTGCACAATATTAATTACAACTCACATTCAAATATATCTATAGCAATATCTATAACATTTATACCAATATCTGTATCTATAACGATGATCACTTCGAATTAAGCATCAGGCCAGGAAAGACTGCATTTATCTAATCAACAAGCTGCAGGTGCATAGTAGTGAAAAGTTGAAGCAAAGTTCTTCAAATTTAAGGATGGATTATTATCATGATGACCTCATGTCTGATGGCAACTATCAATCAACTCTCTAGAGTTTTTTTCTTTAAAATATCAGGTTTTATAATTGTCCTCAAAAAGTAGTTTAATTGTCTGTAGAAAGGATAGTTTAATCTGGAAAATTAAGAATGTTGTTCCGACTATGAATATTATATGGCTTGAGGAGCCTTTAAAAAACTATTATTTCTGAAAATATAAAATTGCCCAAGGTAACTATTGTCTACGTTGTAAAGGAGTAAACAGGCAAAAAAATAAAATGCAATGCTGAGATAAGCAAAGGAGATGTTTAATGGTATTGCATATGAAAGTTATGGCATCAATGTTTCTGTGTAATGGGTGGTCTGTTTTTATATATAACTCATACCCAACCTAGAATGTAATCCAAAATCAGAAGACACTGCAGAATACTATCTTCCATTGTTCTTGCAACATACAGAGGCGAAAAGGAAGAAAAAGGGGGAGTAGGAAGAAGAGGCAGAAGAGGCAGATGAGAAGAAGGCAGAGCAGCAGAAGAGGAGGATAGGAAGGAGAATAAAGCATCAAGCTAAAAGGAATAGAGGACAGAGATTAGAGAAGTGCTGAAAGCCCCAGAGTCACAGAAGTAGTGAAGAAAAATCTATTGAGAAACAAGAGGCAATACATGCCTAGATCTGCCTGATCCAGGAAAGTGAAATCTATTTAACAACACACGTGTTATGAAGTTTGGAATAAATTTGAATTATTGCTGTGGGAAGGCAGTTTCTTTATAGAAAGAGCTTGGTATCTTACTTAGGAATCTATTAAAATACAGGAAACTACTACCTGATGCAAGCAGTATAAGCCATGTTTAAAATCACTAATATTTCGTGAGCATTTTCTGTGTTCTTGTCTCTGTGGAAAGTGCCTTAAGAGTATTACTTGTTTAGTTTCCATAAAACCCTATGAGGTAGAAAACTGCGTAAAAGTAATACACAATGAGGCAAGGTTTGGTAAAAGTGGAGCCTGATCTAGACTTCTCCGATTGATAATTGAGCTGAAATCTGAAGACTGAGCAGGAGTTAAGGAATGAAATGGTTGGACAGTGTTTGCAGAGGAAAATGATATAGTATATGCAAAGGTTCTGTGGTTACAGGGAGTATGCCTTCTTCAAGAAACTGAAAGAAATCAATTTGCCTGAAACAATAATAAGTTGAAAGAATAGAAAGAATAATGTGTGAGAATGGAAGAACATCGTTACAGGCTATAGAAATCTAACAGTCTCAACATGTTTAACAGTCTCTTAAAGTCTTGTCATGTTATAATACAATATTAGAAATACCCAGTTTTGTTCTAGGTTATTTTTTTTTAGTACCATAGGAAAAATAAACTTCACACAAAAAATATTTATTAAGATGATTTTTCATAGGCTTATTGACTAATATCCTAATGGTTATTTTCAGTCCCTACTTTATTAAAACATAATTATTTTTGTTTTGGCTAATTCATGTGAAGTTTTTCTCCCATATTTGGATCTTTGTCCTCTAACCTTATTTGCCTACATTGCATAGCTAAGCTTTATTCCCTTTTTCCTGTTAATAAACTCCTGGCCCATGAAATCATTAGCATTAATATGTCCAGCATTTACATCTAATATTTATAAAATAGCACTTATTTAGAAAACAAGGGTATATCACTAAGTAAAATTACACTTGAGGAGAACTAATTATTCATCTATGGAGAACTTTGAAGTTAAGTAATATATTAAAAGATAATTTTAAATGGGAAACATGGAGAGACAGAGAGGTGGAGGATCTCACTTGAAATTAACATAAGATATGTTCTAGTAGATAAAAACATAGTATCCTCTAATTTCAGAGAGATTAAAACAGAGACAATTACTTTGATCCTTACTTGTCAATCAGAAATGTGGGCACTTGAAAGTGCTACCATGACCACTGCCACCACCAAATCCCCATTTCTCATTACCAACAATCTGCATTATCTGGTAGGATATCTTATACAACACAAACTTTGATATTCATTGAGTCAGTGGGAGCTCTTGTTAAAATGCATATTCTGATTCAGCAAGTGCTGGGAGTAGCTGAGATATGTATCTCTGACAGACTTCCAAATGTTGTTAATGCTGCTGGTCAGTGGACATTTTGAGTAGGGAAGCAATAATTCACGTTCCATCTTCCATGACAGCGTCAAAATGGAATAATACATACATATTTTATTGTGAACTCTGGGTGGAAAGGAGGTAGTCATGAGTAGCGTTTTGACTAGTATCACTCAGTCCTGAGGTCAGAGTGCAGCAAAGAGGATACAGGAACAAGTGGAGGGAGAAAGGCAGTATTGCTGCCACTTACTCCACTTGCTTCTACGCAGAATAATGATAGGGACACTTTGAAGTCCGAAAGATATAACTTTCTTCAATACTCCATTTGGAGTGATACTTGTATCAAACTTAGAAGACAAGCAAATCAAAAATTTACTTTATTATGAGGTTATAAAAGTTAAAAGAGTTAACACTTATTGCTTCAGATGTTCCAGATATTAAGTTTGGTGTGTCATATGGATTGTCTCATTTATTCTTGACAACAACCCCCTGGGATAAATTAAATGATTATGTCATTGTAATGTTGAGGAAATTAAGGCACAGAGAAGTTAAATCACTTACTCAATGGGCAGTAAGTGGAATGTTTGTAACTACATAGTCTGATATCTCATATAAATATGATAATTACTTTCTATGACATCTTTGGATTAAATAGAACTAAAACACTTGTACCCATCATAACTGAATTCATGTTTCTTCTGGGGGTTAGGTTATGGCATTGCCAACTTGCTAAGATAATAGTATTTATCTGTTCCTTAGAAGAGAGCAAAATTTTAAAGGAATGGGACTTAGGGCAGAGAGGCTGGAAAACTACATTGGAGTACATAGAAGTTATTTTGTGTATTTAAATACACAAGCTTTGTTCTTCTCTTATTTTTTTCCCAAGCTTTACTTTCCTTACCATTTTTTTTCATTTTTTTAAAAAGCTTTCTTAAATTACTTTTGCAATAAGACAGGATGTAGCTAAATAAATGCAAAATCAAATAATTGCACATTTTGCCCACACAAAATGAGCAATTTATTGAGAAGCAGAGGATGAAAACAAAGCCATTCAGCAAATTAAAAGTGTTAACTATGTCTCTTATCCATGTTCTAGACCAGCTGGTGGGCATCAAACACTCATCAAAGAACAAAGAGGCTGACACAAGATCAAAGCTCAGATGTCATTGAGGTTCTTTCCACATTTTCAGTACTTTCCACATTTTGTTATACTACAGAACCAGATGAAATCACAGACCAATTCCTTGTCAATTCTGTAGGAGACAACCGTCTCACTTATTCTTCAAAGTCCAGTTTAGGTCACATCATGGTGCCCTAGATTCATCTTTTCCCTTCTCACATTTCCTAGTACCTAATGTGTGTATCAAGTACTTAGGCACTGGAATGCTAATATCTTTTATTATCTTTTCTTTGCTTCCATTATCTCTTCTCCACAGGCTGATTATAAGCTCTGTGAGGAGCAAGTGTGTCATAGCCTTCTCTTGCTTTACTCCGTAACACCTAAAACAATGCTTGTAAGACTTAAGATTAAGTCTTAAGATTAATTAAGGAATAATTAATTATTATTAAGACAGGAATAAATGTTCTCTAGTAACCAGAAAAAGAAACTCTTTGTTTTCTTACTCAAATATTTTGGTATAATCCTCTTTAAAAATATATTTCTAACAGTGTTGTATGGAACAAAAATGGTTATTGTCTTTCCCACTTGAATTTAAAAACCCATAAACGGGGTGTTCTGGGAAAAAGATATTTTCATAACAAAATATGTTTTCTCAGTCAGTAGCTTATTTCACCATTAAGTTTAATTGAGGTAATTCGGATTTAGTCCATTCTGCCTTTTCAAATGTAAATCAAATATATATAATTGATATGTTATCTTAAAATAATTGATAAGTGTCCTAGTAAAGCTTTTTAAAAAATATTTGTTTGACACAACAATATTAAGTAGAAACATATTTTAACTGCAAAAGGAAAGATGATCATATTCCTTACCTAACTAATTTAATTACTATTATTTTTATCTCATATTAATTTATTAAGTTTAAATACTTTAAGGAGCTCATGCATTAAAATATTTTATTATTAACATAATGAAAACCTTTTTTAATGAAGGTAAAAAAACAATGAATAATTTGTCAGAAGTGCTTATCAAAAGTGTCTACCACCTACATGTAAGTATGTTTACAAATGTTGTTTTACCTTTAAATCCCTATAAAGCCCTAAAACAAAGGAAAAATTGATTATTGGCCAATTTTGGTTAAAGGATTGTCAGTTCTGCATTACTGATAAAAAAATTGAAGAAATCCTTTTTAAGCAAGTATTCCATTTCCTACATGCATGCAATTCCTAAATGAATACTGAAAATAGCTAACATTATCATTACATTTAGGAAAAAAGAGATACTATTCAGCTTCCTTGTTCACCTCTTAATAGCTCACACACTACTAGAAAGTACTTGAATACATGCTGAAGAGCAGAGTGTAATAGTTCCTGGTGTACATCTCAGGCAGGTTAATAGGTCTTCAGACTTCATTTAGCACCACATTTTCAGACCATCATAAGTTTTAAATATACTTCCATGCTGACAGTTTAATGTTTGAATAAGCAAGGAGTTAACTTACTTTTAACTTCTAAACCTTAGGACCTCTATCTTAGAGCTATAAAATTGACATTTCAGCATGAATTTTTTTTCATGATGTGTCTTTCAAATGTGCACATGTTACAATGTCTAAAACAGCTGTCCATGTTTACATTAAAAGCCTTTCAAATATATATTTTTTTTCTTTAGGATGCTATTTGTGCAGAAAGGAAAATAAGCAAATTGACTACTTTTTTACATTCTTCCCTCCCTTTCCCTTCCCTTCTTTCCTTCTTTCCTTTTTTTCCCCTCTCTGTTTTTTGTTCTGATGTTTCTTGCATTTCTCTTTTCCTTCCTTCTTTTTTTTCTTTTTTTCTTTTCCTCTTTCTAAGGTACTTCAAAGTAACTTTAGCAATTATTCAAGCAGAGTGAGGGATGCCAGCAGTTTAAATCTGCACTCTGCCTTTAATTCTTGTCAGGGTTTCACATGCATATATCAGAACTGAAATGTTCTACTATATATTATGCTTAACCAACTAGAGGTCAAAGAACTAAATCACTGAATTCATGAAAGTAAAATGTTGTGCTTTCCAATTGCCATCACTTTGGGAGACTCTCACTTCCAATTACCAAAATGACCTTCAAATATGATATTGACCACTTTGTAGTAAAATTTATCATAATTGTTACATGACAATACAAAATAAGAAATGACATGGATAAAAAAGCTGTTATGATGGTAGTAAGATTTTTTTAATCTCAAATAATTTTACATTCAGTTTTTTGCTTGGTTGTGTTTTTCCTGATTCTTTATATTGCCTTTGCCAATATACCATTTATATATTGTTTGTAAGATTATATCACTACTTAAATGTGTAAACCTGTTAAAGTTTCAATATAGAGTCATGGATGCGTAAGGATTCACATTTTTTGTTGAAAACTCTTCTATATAATATATATTAACATTTCACATTTTATTAATGTGCAAGAGGGGAGCACTTGTAAATTCCAGGTTAGACAATGAAATATTACATCAATCTTTCATAGAACTAATTTGCAATTTCCTTACAATTCTAGGATGTCAGTAAGAAGAGAAACTAATAATCATCACCTGCCTACTATCTGCTAGAAAGATGAAAATAAATAATAATAATTCTGTTCTATAAGACAGAACTTAGATTTTCCCCAAGTGCTTTACTGGGAATAACTCAGTGATTTACTGGGAATTTACTCAGAATAACTCAAGTTGTATTAAAGAGAAACACATTCCAAAGAAATCAGGTAACTGTCGAAATCATATAGATAGGAAGGAGCAGAATTTGAAAGTAGGACTAGATTGCCTGTCTTCAAAATATTTCCATTGTTATGTACTTATGACTGGTAGGGGGCCTAAAATCATCCAACTCTAGTTTAACACTTTTATTTGCAGATGAAGCCTACAGATGTATCAAGACTTGACAAAGGTCAAAAAACCAAAACCAAAACCAAAACCAACCAACCAACCAAAAAGAAAAAAAAGAAGAACCCCAAACTTTTTTGTGATCTTTTCACTACCCTAGCCTTTCTTCCTATATCACATTTACTAAGAACTCATCACTTAATGAAAACAAGGGATCATGCAAAGGCCAGAGCAGTTCTGAAGACCCTATGCCAGAACCCAGTGAAGCCACTTTGCATAAAAAATACTCAATGATATGCTGAGAAACATATTGTAAAAGCTACATTATTTTTTCTGTGAATGTTTTTGCTGTGTAAATTACATTTATGCTATTAGGCATGAGAGTAAGTAGATAGTGGGGAAAAGCTGAACAGATGGTCTAAAGTAATCAAGGAATAAACAATTTCTACTTGTTTTTGCATGCATTTTTTGAATTATCTTTCAGCGGAATTACTGTAGTCTGCAGATCTGCTTTCCAAAAGTCAGTATAAAAATATATGCCCAGTGTAAAAAAAAAATCAAACCAAACAATGTAAACATCAAAATTTGAAGCTCCTTTTTACCTTTCAGTGCAGTTCTATTCCCCTGGTTAAGTTCTATTAACAATTTTGTATCCTCTCAAAATATTTGCTTTGTATTTAGGTCAACAGATAGATATCAGGAAAATTACATTAATAAAAATTAGTACACTAATTCAATGAAAGGTTAAAAAAATAGCAAAAAATATGTCCAAGAGAGGGACCAATAGAAAATAAGATGGTGGACTTAAATCCAAATATAGCAGTAATTAGCAGTCTAAACACTTTGCTATGAAGGAAGAGGGTTGTAGACTCTGCTAAAAGCCAAATCCAATTGAATGCTGTTTAAAAAAGGCATATCTAAAACAAAGGGCACAGAAGGTTTAAGCATTAAAATATGGAAAATATGGACAAAGTTAAAAGATGGATAGAGGATATATCTTTTTGTAGACATTTTTAAGACCATTTAGAAGTTAAATTTTTTAAAAAGTAGAGATAAGGAGAAACATGGTAGAATGATGAAATGTTTAACTTTCCAGAAAGATATACCAAATTTAAATTTGTATGCATCCCATAACATAGCCTCTAATGACCAAAAACTTAGAGGAATGTAAGAAGATATAGCCAAATCCAAAATCAAGTGGTAATCTTGCTCAGTAACAGATGAAAAAAAACTTCATAATAGCAGAAAAGAAATTTTAGGAAAGATCTAGAAGGTCTGATTAATTTGATGAAAACAAGAGCTAAGGAACATAGTTAGAATCCTACCCACAACAACTGCAGAATACCATTTTTTTCTAAGGAAACGCAAAACACGTAAAAAATTTGATGATTTGCTAGGCTATAAAGTAAGTTTCAACAAATTTCAAAGGATTTTGAAAGCGTACACATGTTTACAAACCACAATGCAATCAAGTTAGAAATATACAATAAAATATAACTGAACATCACTATATATTTGCAAGTATATACATCTAAATAATCCATGGGTCAAAGAAGAATGCATAAAGGAATTTTAATGAAAATACTACATATCATATCTGTGGGTTGCATCTAAAATTGTGTCTAGAAGAAAAGCTATAGCTTTAAAATTAACATTGGAAGAGCATGAGCTGAAAAGTAACAAGCAAACTGACCACCTTAAAATATTTGAAAGCAAGCACAAAATAAACAAATGTAGATGGAAAGAAATAAGAACCTAACAGCCTAAATTAATGAAATTTAAAAAATAAATAAAATAGAGGGATAAATAAAAAACAAATATACTTCTTTAAAGTAGGTATTAAACAGCTAATTAAATAATAAAAGGTCCTTGTTCTTTCATATACCAAGATTTGTTTTAAAATTACAGTAATTAAGAGAATAGGATATTAGTGGAGAGATTAAAAATAAACCTGCTGATATAGGGGAATAATATGTAGTCATGAAAATAATAAAAACATTATTTTCTACTAATATGAAAGACCTCTGAGATATATTATTTGTTAAGAAAAATAAGTTGAAGAACAGTGTAAATATGGTATGCTACATTTTATGTAGCTGAAGAATCTATATTTCTATTTGCCTCTATGTGCGTTAAAATTATACACAGAAGAATATATAAGAAATTAACATCCATGGATATTTACTGGGTGGTGGGAGAAAGAAGGTAGATATTTAAAAAATATATTAAAAATTGAAAATTGTCACTGGCATAAGAGGCTATCAGTATAAAAAAGGAAAACTAGACCCTTAAATCTCAAAATTAAATTTAGAAATATTACAAGCCTAAAGTGAAAGGCAAAACAATAAAGCTTTATAAAATACCAGGAAAATATTTTAATCACCTTGATTTAAGGAAAATCTTTTAATAAAAGAACAAAAAGTATTGCCCATAAAAGAAAATTTTGACAAATTAGACAACATAAAAATTAATAAATTATATTCATCCTCAGATATATTAAAGAGTGAAAAAATAAGCCAAAGAACAAGCAATGATATCTGGATTATATATTATAAGAAAAAAATTAGTATACCAAATATATAAAGAATTCCTATCATTTTGTAATTAAAGAAACAGTTAAATTAAAATTGGGACAATACATATTAAGACACTAGTTTTAACTGCCTAATATTTGACACCATATTTAAGATTTCATTGGGTCATTTATACTTTTTATTCTAATTCTCATTTAAAAACTAAGTCAAAAAATTAGATTGTAACAAAAGAATAATTTAATTTAAAAATCTGTGAACTGCTGATTCCACTAAATTGCACTACTTTGATCATTGAAAATATATGTTGAAAGGAATTTTTCAGAAATAATGAAGAGTAGCTATTCAGGGACTTTGACTTAGTCTCACTTTTGTTATAAAAAGTTTTTCAACTAGGTCTAAAGTCCATCGAAATTCATGTTTAAAGAAGATTCTTGTTTGATGTTGACCAGGCACATAAGAAGTAAATGAGAAAAAAAATAAAACTTGGAAATTAGTGACAAAATGTAGAGATAAATGGAAAGAAGTTTGAGAGAATCAAATAAGAACAATCAATTGAAGTATTAACTTCAAATAATTATTTGAAGTATATGACAAAGAATTCATTGTCTCTTTCAAAAGACTATTTCTATTGCCTCTTTATAGTCTGCCTAACATTTAAAAATAAGGTTGTATTGAATATCATTATATCATAGCCTGTTATGTTGGTTATTTCCTAAGAAAAACAAACATCATTGCCATGAAATATTCACCTTTGTCAAAGAACAGATATTGCAGGGAAAATAATAAACTGTGCTAGAAATATCTGTACAGACTACTCCCCTCTTATAGGTTAGTAAGCAATGATCATTATTGCAGATCCTCAAGCATATTTCAGTCAGTATTTTGGAAAAGCTTTCTTGAAAAACTCCAACATTTTTCCTTTTAAGTATTCTACACTGTTATTTGAGGTCATAAAAACAAAAGGAGAGCCAGTTCCTATGCCTTTGTCCTTTGTTAAAATAATTTAAAATTACAACAGGATTCAAAAAAGTAACTGAGACTGCGAAAGGCATTCTGCAGTAGGAGAGTCTCTGATTCAAAATGCCTCACCATTTAATCACCTAGAACTTGTCCTTTAATTGAATTTTCAACTTTTCTTTTTTCTTGGAGACTGACTTTGCTTGGATTGAAATAAACAGCATAGAAAGAGGATGATTTCATTTAGGTAGATTTCATATCTTGATGGATTATGAAGGAACACTTACACTTCAGATTTAAATTTTAAAAGGATTTAACAACATTCTACTTAATATTCAGAGAATAACTCATGATTCATAATGATCTTTATAAATTTACTAAAGATTATTTTGTAGGATATCCAATTAAATCTGACAGTAATTTGAAGTAGATTTCCTTTTGATAATGATACTTGCTGATGACACATGATAATAAAATTACTACATAGAATTTGGAGTTTGGTGATGTAAACCACCCCTTTTCTATTTCATATTAGTGTTTTTTGGCAAAAGGAAAAACGATTTTGGAATAATCTTGAATTGTATTTTCACATTTCAACTTTACTAAGTGGTTATTATTAAACAAGTCCAAAGAGATTTCATGTTAATGCTATTTAATAGACAAAAATCCTCCTTTTATAGCAGTTTGTGCTTTAGGGTTTTAAAGTAGACACACAAAACACATGTTGAAATACCATTTAGAGGATGGATGGTTTGTTCATTCCCTGGAGACTGAGGTAATCCTGTAACATAACAAAGCACAGAAATAATGTCGACTATATTCATACCCAAACCATAGACCCTCTCTAGAGAATTTGATTATTATGTCTCACCTACTTCACCTTAAAATGAATTTGTTACCAGGAGAATACTTGATTCCAAAGGAAAAATATATATGAGTGTTAAAAAGAGAGAGAGAGCACTCTAAACATCTTTTCATTGGAACTTAAGTTTGGAAAAGAGGAGCCAAAGATAATGTCTTTGGATAAGAGTTAAGCCATCATGTTGAATCATTTTGCCAACTGATTTAAGAGTTTTATTGAATGTCTCCACTTTCCTCTTTCCCCTCAAAACTCTTGGGCTTGGCAATATAACAGAATGTTTACTGCACAGATTCTGGACCTAATCTTCCTAGGTTCAAAACCAAGCCCTTTTATTTCCTATGTAACTGAGACAGTTCTTTAAAATTCTTGAGTCTCTCGTCCTGAGAAAAATAGTGATCATGATGATAACCATAGTACCTACCTCCATAGTATCAGATTAAATGAACAAAATTTGTAAAGCACTGTTGGGAAAGTAACATTTACCTCTAACCTCTTAAGGCTTTTCAGATGGACCTGAGAATTACATTTACAGAAGACAGATTAACAGAAGAAAAGCATTCACATTTATATGTTTTAGGTAACATAAGAGCCATCATAAGGAAATAAAGACCCAAACAAGTGGCAAAACCTAAATGCTTTTATACTAGATTGGCCAAAGAGAGGCAATTGTGGAAAAGTGACTAAAATACAGGGAGGCTAAAGGAAGATAGGAATTACTTTAACAAGGTCTGTTTGTATAGAATTCTCTTGGCTTTGACTTCCTATCGAAGAATGTTTCTTTTCTCCTGGTACAGACAGGGCATCTTTTACATGGGAGTTTTTTTGGTTTTTTTTTTTTTTTTTTTTTTTTTTGCAGTACACGGGCCTCTCACTGTTGTGGCCTCTCCCGTTGCGGAGCACAGGCTCCGGACGTGCAGGCTCAGCGGCCATGGCTCATGGGCCCAGCCGCTCTGCGGCACGTGGGATCTTCCCGGACCGGGACATGAACCTGTGTCCCCTTCATCAGCAGGTGGACTCTCAACCACTGCGCCACCAGGGAAGCCCTACATGGGAGTTTTTAAACTCCTGCTTTCAGGAAGAAAAAGGGAGATTAGAGTGCCCTTCCTGCATCTGCTATTTTATTAAGTGCCTTTGGTTCAAAATAATTTTTATGCCAAAGTGACATATATTGAGGTGGCATATTCTGCCACCTTTCAGCACTTAGAACAGCAGCTAGCCCATAATACATGCTCTATGAGGGTTAGTTACTATTCATTTGGAATATGTTAAGAAAATCTTTGTTTTTAGTTTTTACTTCTGTTATAAAATTGGAATAATAAAATGAGGCTCTATGTTGAAAAACTCTTGCAAGGAAGATCCTAAATTTTTGGAGACCTAAATAATAGCAACAATAATGATAACAACAAACATAAAAACATAGTATAAAGATAGTATAATTTTTAACTGCCAGGCACTGTGCAAGATGTTATATATATACTTAATTATTCTTTAAACTTTACATATATCTTGAGAAATAGCTTTTATTATTCCTATTTTACAGAGTAAAAAAGGAAAACTTAATCATTTTTACTAATGTCCAAGTAGTCAGACAGGAAGAAGATAGAAGTAAATAGCTTACTACTTTTCAGGCTTACTTCATGATTTTATGCCATTCCACCATGGACCCTACGTAATTGTTGTATTGATCCTCCGAATAGCTCTCCATTTACAGCTACCTTCCTTTGTCTGGAATGCAATAACTCCCTTACTTAGTCTAACTCAGATATCATCTATTTGTACTACCTTCTCTGATTTCTCTAGGCAGAATAAATTATACAGCACTAGTTGTCCACTGACAGTATATTACTACTATAATCCATTTTGGAACCTGGCTTACATCAGAGTTGATGGTGAACAACTAGAGGATTAGACAGTATTTTCAGGTACTTAATTTATATAGTAAGACTCATAAAGTATACAATATATTTGTTAAATAATACCCTTGGAATGATCATACTGAGAATTCAGAACAATCAATACTATAAGGAATAGAGAGGGACATTGCATTATGATAATGGGATCAATTCACCAAGAAGGCATGATGATCTTAAATGTGTATATTCTTAACAAGAGCTTCAAAATTCATGCAGTGAATACTGGTAGCCTGAAAGGAGAAATAGGCAAATCTACAATTATATTTGGAGATTTCAACATGCCTCGCTGAAAAATCACTAGAATAAACAAACAGAAAATAATAAGGCTATGTAAGACTGAAACATCATCAACTTGGCATTGATATTTATGGAACACCTTACCCAAGAAAAGCAGAATATAAGTCAATCCAAGGACACTAAAATGAACAGTTTATCAGATATACTGTTAGACCCAAACGGTCTACGAGGGATTCCAACTCGCCCAAGAACCGCCAAGAGTCGAGAGCCGTTGCAACACGCAAGAGGTTTATTAGGAGCCGATGCACCGGGGTTCCCTGAACCTCACGCAGGAGGCCGATGGGGAACCCCTAAAAGTGGAATCACATACTTTTTATAGGTTTATTTACTCATAGGGCGGGTATATTCTCACAATGATTGGGTAAATGTGGTGACTTTTGAATTCATTGGCTTAGGAACTTTTGCCCCACCTTCTGGCCGTTACAATTGTTTGTTCATTGTGGCGGTTAGGGCGTATACCTGTTACGGGCAACTGGAAAATTACCCGCTGGCTGGAAAGTCCCCGTCAACTGAAAAACTCCAAGAACTGGTTTCGATAGGGAGAAGAATTGGTTTCGATAGGGAGAAGGAGTGGCGCAAGAGGTTGGTTTACGGGAACAAGTGAGGGGGTGGAAAGTCCCTAAAGGCCCCACAATACCATATCTGTGCCATAAAAATAAATCCAACAAAGTTAAAATAATTGAAATTACACAACTTATTTTCTCTCATCATCACTAAGTTCTGTAAATCAGTAACAGGAAGATATCTTAAAATGTCCCAACGTTTGGAAACTAAACAACATACTTCTAAATAACTCATAAATCAAAGAGAAAATCAAAGTTAGTTTAAAAAATATTTTGAATTGAGTAAAAATAAAAACAACATATAAAGTATGCAGGTCTTATGGTTCTGGGACCCAATTCTAACCTGTGTGGGTATGGGGAGTTTAGGGGATGGATGTGTATCCAACAAGCAGTTCTTGGATACCAGCAGGCTGTCTGAGAATTCATCTCAATTCTGACACTACCTACCTGAAGATAGCATCAGATCCCGCCAGTTAAGGGCTCCATCCTACAAAACCGATATAGACTTTAAAGTTATAATCAGATTTTCAGCTGCATGGAGGGTCAGTGCCCCTAACCCCTTGAGCTGTTTAAGAGTTAACTGTAATTCAGGAATAGCCATATAGAAGAAATGGATAGGGCAAGGTGTGAGTAAAGGGCACAGAACTTCCATGCTCTCTCAGAGTACCACTTTCTTCAGTCAATTCACCAACTAGGAGCTCTCAGAATCCTGTCCTTTTTTGGGTTTTATGGAAGCTTCATTACAAAAGAATGATTGGTTAAATCACTGACCACTGGTGATTGATTCAACCTTCAGCCCCCCTCCCCTCCGTGGAGGTCAGGAGAGTAGGATTTGAAGTTCCTACCTTGTAATCCCCTGGCAACCAGCCCCCATCCTTAGGTGGAATCCAAAAGCCACCTCATTAACAAACGAAAGACACCTTTGTTGCTTTTATCACTTAAGAAATTCTAAGGGTTTTAGGAACTTTGGCCTATAAATGGGAATGAAGAGGAAATATATATATATTTCTTCTTATAAATCACAATATCATAGCAGGGCACAGATAAAGTGATATTTAGAAGGAAATCAATGAAACTAAGAACATAATGGCAATAGTGAAAAATCAACGATATAAAACTTGCACATTAAAAATATCAACAATTAATTTGAAATGGATTATAGACCTAAATGTAAAACCTAAAATTCTGGAAGAAATACAGGAGAATATGTTTATCATCTTGGAATAGGCAATTATTTGTTAGATAGGAAATAAACTATAACATTTTTTAAATTGGGTATGATCAAAATGTAAAAACTTCTCTTTAAGCATTATTAGAAAGTCTGGATACAATCCTTAGACTAGAAAAAAATTTTGCAAAATCCATATAGGGTTAAAGCCTCACTTCAACAATATATAAAGAAACCTCAAAACTCATTATTAAGAAAACAAACAATGCAATTTTCAAAGGGGCAAAAGCTTTGAACAGACAGATCAAAGAAGATATAAGAATAGCAAATAAGCACACAGAAGGAATGGAAGGATGCTTAACATCTTTAATCACCAGATAAATGAAAATTAAAACCACAATGTGAAACCACTACAGACCCACTAGAATGGCTAAACATAAAACCCAACAGAAATAAAAGAAAGAGTAAGAGAAGATTGAAAGTACTGAATGCTGACAAATATGTGTAGTAAGCAGGGAGAACTCTCAGACACTGCTGCAGAAGATGCAATGAAATCATATGTCCACAGAAAGCCTGTTAAAGAAAGTTTATAGCAGCTTTGTTCTTAATTTCCCCAAACTGGAAATGGTCAAAATGGCCATCAACTGGTGAATGAATAAAACATTGCTGTATATCTATGCAAATAAATTCTACTGAGGAAACACAGACATGAACTACTGAAACATGTAATAATACTGAATAATTTAAAAAGCATTATTCTAATTAAGAGAAGCTAACATTAAAGGTCATGTATTGTATGATTCCACTGATATAAAATGTCCAAAGTAGGTGTGTCTATAGAGACAGAAAATAGATTAATGGTTGCCAGGGTCTTGGGTGGGAAGAGACAACTGTCTGCAAAGCAGTATGAAGGAACTTTCGGAGGTGATAGTATTATCCTGTATTCTGATTGTAGTGGTGATTTCACAACGTTATATATTTGTTAAAATTCATAGATTTGTGCAGCTAAAAAGGGTGAATTTTACTGTATGCAAATTATATCACTATAAACCTGATTTTTAAAAATATTAGAAAAAAGAAATACAGACTGTCATTTAGCAGTTTTGATATATAAATATTAGAATTAATTAATAAGAGCTCAAAAATATGGAGGGAAGGAAATTATCAAAGATAGAAAAAAAAATTCCAACAACTAGAGAACATAATTCTCCACATTAAAAAGATCTACACATGTACTCACACACACACAGGAATATAAACACTAGATCCACACCAATGCATTCTTCATGAAAACTCAGATCAAGAAATATAAAGATGAGAATCATCAAATCCTTTATCTGAGGAAAAATAAAAGGCCATAAACAGTATGTCAACAATCAGAAAGGCATCAGTCATCAGCAAAAGTGAAAGCTAGTAGACAATAGAGCTATGCCTTCAGAATTCTGAGGCAAAATGATTTCTACTTAGATTTACACTTCACCAAGTGTAAGGATGAAACAGGCATTTTTAAACATCAAGCTATCAACAATTTATTATGTATGAATACATTCTTAAAAGTCTACTGGAAGATATGTTTTACCATCTTAAGGGAGTAAATTAAGAAAATGGACATAAGTGCCAGGTATCAAAAAATCTAGCATCAAAATGGTGAAAGAAATTTCCAGTACACTGGAAATTTTATTTGTCTACTCTTGTATTTCTTTCATCATATTTTCTTTCGTATCAGCTAAACAAATTACTGACTTTTAAAATAGCCAAACATTTTGTACTTTGTAGTTTACAGAAATGATTTATAAAGAATAGAATTATTGTTTTTAAATTAAGCTTTATATTCCTCCTCTATCATCAATATATATATTCTTTGATACATGTGATATATGTTCAATTTCACAGTTATTAGTATTTAAGCTCTTTAAAACAATTTAATAATGTATAATTATGTTCTACATCTACTTAGAATTCTACAGGTTCATCTAAATATTTTTCTTTAAAATAATTATAAAGTCAAAAAATGGTATATTTAACTGATGAGAAATACCCTCTGCTTTTTTGAAGGTTAGTTGCTTTGGACATATTAAAAACAACCTAATTCATCAATGCCTTGTCAGATTTTAATATGTGATGACAGCCTGTCAATTGACAAGAATGTAGGAAAGCATTTTCTTTACTAAGTTGACATTATAACTTGATGAATCCTGTGTTTCAATGGCAGTCATCTCTTTGCCTTTCAACCAGCATGTTCTATTTGAAATTCAGTTTACAAGACACATTATGATAAAGGTCATCTGTTTAAAAACTTTATGCCCTTTCTTGCCTTTTGACTTTAAATGGAAAACACAAAGCATAATTTCCCACATTCAGAATCTTATATTTTTAGAGTATTTTTATTAGTAGGCTCCCATAATTGCAAATTTTAAAGCTATGCAAAAATCAATATCCTACTATCAAGACCAGTTATTGAAGAAATATTTACTTTGAGAAACCTCATCAGTGATTACCAAATGAAATAAAAATTAATAAATAAATGATGGCAATTTACTATATTGAGAAAGACAGCTTAACTCTTTTTCAAAGCTCTAGATGTATCTTAAATAAAATAAAGTAAGCTTGATTCCAAATCATCTTAAACATTATTTTATATGTAAAATTATGCTATTACCCAGAGTAGGATATAAAATATCCATAATTGGCTTTAAATTATACTGTATCCCTTCAAGCCCCCAAATTTCACAGAATCTCATCTCTCTGTTACCAGTATCCAGTGCTCCTACCTTAAATTTGATTGACTAGTTTGTGCCTGAAGTTGCTTTGATGGAAGCTCCCAAATAATCTCATCCTTATTTATGTTATGTGAGGGTTTTTTGTTAGTTTCTTCTTCAGAGAATGAAAGACATATCCAAAAACTCTAGGGAGATATCTCTTAGGTGACTCTGGAGGTTCACAATGAAAATTTTGACTCTATGAAGCTGTGAGGATGAGGGCAATTATATGTAGAAGGGATTGAGATGCTGAAATAATCCCCGATAAAATATCTTGGGAATGATAATCCTACATTGCTTCCATGTTTTATTTAAGCATCACCTAAGAGCAAAATCCTCAAGAAGAAGCCAGTATTCACTTGCAGAAATATGTTACTGAACAATACTCACACATATATATGTATTTGAACAATGAGGCAAGGTGTTTTGTGGCTAATTTCATGTTTAGGGGCATAGACTTTGCACACAGAAAGACCTGAGATTGAAAATCCTCCCTTATTAGGTGTATATACTTGGATAAATTATTCTCCTACTTGGAGGTGCTGTTTCTTATCTGTGTGTATTTCCGTAGCAATTATTTTCTGGATAATTGCTCATGCTCATGCACTGCAGAACATCTAGCTCCTTTTCAGTCTTCCCCAGTTTTCTGGAGACCATAGGAATGTCTCAATTGTGCTTATGAAGATATTTGTTGGCCTCTAGTCTTCTCATGATTTGATATCACTGCAAATAAAAAATGACTTTAGTGGGGTTCCCACTGGAGCCCTCTGTAGGACTATTTGTCCCTGTTCTCTCCCATTACACCTCATTTTATCCTCCTCCTCTTTACAGGCCTCCATACCTATGGAAAATCAGTTAAGGTGAATTGGTACCCAGTGGCATCAGTCCACTGGGTCTTCAATAAAACAAGACCCTGAGTCCCATCTGAGGCCCAGTCAGAACCCATAACGGGTATAAAACTAGAATAAGAATTCATATTGTGGAGTTAATGAGGTAATTTATGTACAATTATTACATTTCTTCTGTTCCAAACACTGTAACAGGTACTTATATCCATTAGCGTACTTAAAACCTATACAGTGCAAGCTATGCAGAATTATTATTTTCCCTGTTTCACAGATGAAGCAACTAAAACGTAGAGAAATTTGTTCAAATGGAACCGGCCAGCAACTAATTGAGCTAGATTTGAAAACTTGTCTGCTGTCATCTATATATAGCTGAGCCAACAAAGCATTTTTTTCCTCTCTCACTCTCTCTCTTTCTCTGTAGTTATCTATCTCAAACTGTCTGATTCAATATATCTAATGATGCAAATTTGTGATAATTTTTTTTGCTGCTGTTGTGTTAAAATTTCCAAGAAGCTAAAAAGGCAACAACTCAAATATAATGTTTGGGAAACAAAATTTTATGCTAAGATTATTTTAAAAATAAATATAACAAAAGATATATTTATGACATTGTCTGGAAGACTTTGGAAAAAGTATAAATATCTCTCAGAGACATTCAAGATGGTGGAGGAGTAAGACGTGGAGATCACCTTCCTCCCCACATCAGAAATACAACTACATGTGGAACAAATCGTACAGAACACCTACTGAACGCTGGCAGAAGACCTCAGACTTCCCCAAAGGCAAGAAACTCCCCACGTACCTGGGTAGGGCAAAAGAAAAAAGAAAAAAACAGAGACAAAAGAATATGAATGGGACCTGCACCTCTGGGAGTGAGCTGTGAAGGAGGAAAAGTTTCCACACACTCGGAAGCCCCTTCGGAGACAGGACGTGGCGGGGAGGAAGCTTTAGAGCCATGGAGGAGAGCGCAGCAACAGCAATGCAGAGCACAAAGCAGAGAGATTCCCGCACAAAGGATTGGTGCCGACCAGCACTCACCAGCCCGAGAGGCTTGTCTGCTCACCCACCGGGGCGGGCGGGGGCTGAGAGGTGAGGCTCTGGCTTCAGAGGTCAGATTGCAGGGAGAGGAATGGGGTTGGCCGAGTGAACACAGCCTGAAGGGGGCTACTGCGCCACAGCTAGCCGGGAAGGTGTCCAGGAAAATGTCTGGACCTGCCGAAGAAATAAGAGACCATTGTTTTGGGGTGCGCGAGGAGAGGGGATTCAGAGCACCGCCTAAATGAGCTCCAGACATGGGCATGAGCCGCGGCTATCATCAGAGACACTGGAGATGGGCATGAGACACGAAGGCTGCTGTTGTAGCCAGCAAGAAGCCTGTGTGCAAGCACAGATCACTATCCACACATCCCCACCCGGGCGCCTGTGCAGCCCGCCATTGCCAGGGTCCCATGATCCAGGGACAACTTGCCCCGAAGAACACACGTCATGCCTCAGGCTTTTGCAACGTCATGCCGGCCTCTGCCGCTGCAGGCTCGCCCCGCATTCCGTACCCCTCCCTCTCTCTGGCCTGAGTGAGCCTGAGCCCCCTAAACAGCTGTTACTTTAACCACTCTGTCTGAGCAAAGAAAAGACGCCCTCAGGTGACCTAAAGGCAGAGGTGGGGCCAAATCCAAAGCTGAACCCCAGGAGCTGAGCGAACAAAGAAGAGAAAGGGAAATTTCTCCCAGCAGCCTCAGAAGCAGTGGATTAAATCTCCACAATCAACTTGATGTACCCTGCATCTGTGGAATACATAAATAGACAACAAATCATACCAATATTAAGGTGGTGGATTTTGGAAGCAACAATATATATATATTTTTTTTCTTTTTCTCATTTTTTGTGTACGTGTATGCTTCTGTGTGTGATTTTGTCTGTAGAGCTTTGCTTTTACATTTGTCCTAGGGTTCTGTCTGTCCATTATTTTTCTTCTTTTTTTGGATAGTTTTTACTGCTTGTTATCATTTGTACACTTGGTTTTGTTGCTCTCTGCTCTCTTTTTTCTTAATTTTTAAAATTTTTAATAAATATTTTAAATTCTAATAACTTTATTTTTTTCTTCCCACTCAACGACCAGCAAGTTACAGTGCTGGACACCCTATGCCAAACAACTAGCAAGATAGGAATACAACTCCACCCATTGTCAGAGAGGCTGCCTAAAATCATAAGGTCACAGACACCCCAAAGCATACCACCGGATGCGGACCTGCCCAACAGAAAGACAAGATACAGCTTCATCCACCAGAACACAGGCACTAGTCCCCTCCACCAGGAAGCTAACACAACCCAGTGAAACAACCTTAGCCACTGGGGGCAGACAACAAAAACAGCAGGAACTACAAACCTGCAGCCTGAAGAAAGGAGACCACAAACACAGTAAGTTAAGCAAAATGAGAAGACAGAGAAACACACAGCAGATGATGGAGCAAGGTTAAAAACCCACGAGACCAAACAAATGAAGAGGAAATAGGCAGTCTACCTGAAAAAGAATTCACAGTAACGATAGTAAAGATGATCCAAAATCTTGGAAATAGAATGGAGAAAATACAAGAAATGTTCAACAAGGAACTAGAAGAACTAAAGAGCAAACCAACAATGATTAACAACACAATAAATGAAATTAAAAATTCTCTAGAAGGAATCAGTAGCAGAATAACTGAGGCAGAAGAATGGATAACTGACCTGGAAGACAAAATAGTGGAAATAATTACCACAGAGCAGAATAAAGAAAAAAGAATTAAAAGACATGAGGAAAGTCTCAAAGACCTCTGTGAAAACATTAAACACACCAACATTCGAATTATAGGGGTCCCAGAAAAAGAAGAGAAAAAGAACGTGACTGAGAAAATATTTGAAGAGATTACAGATGAAAACTTCCCTAATATGGGAAAGGAAATAGTCAATCAAGTCCAGGAAGCTCAGAGTCCCATATAGGATAAATCCAAGGAGAAACATGCCAAGACACATATTAATCAAACTATCAAATATTAAAGACAAAGAAAAAATATTAAAAGCAACAAGGGAAAACCAAAAAACAGCTGATAGTTCAGCAGAAACTCTGCAAGCCATAAGGGAGTAGTAGGATATATTTAAAGTGATGAAAGGGAAAAATGTACAACCAAGATTACTCTACCCAGCAAGGATCTCATTCAGGTTCGACAGAGAAATTAAAACCTTTACACACAAGCAACAGCTAAGAGAATTCAGCACCACCAAACCAGCTTTACAACAAATGCTAAGGAACTTCTCTGGCAGGAAACACAAGAGAAGGAAAAGACTTACAATAACAAACCCCAAACAATTAATAAATGGTAATAGAAACATACATATCGATAATTACCTTAAATGTAAATGGACTAAATGCTCCAACCAACAAAGACTGGCTGAATGGATACAAATATGGGACCTGTATATATGCTGTCTAAATGAGACTCAATTCACACCTAGAGACACATACAGACTGAAAGTGAGGGGATGGAAAAAGATATTCCATGCAAGTGGAAATCAAAAAAAAGTTGGGGGCTTCCCTGGTGGCACAGTGGTTGAGAGTCCGCCTGCCGATGCAGGGGACATGGGTTCGTGCCCTGGTTTGGGAAGATCCCACATGCCGCGGATTGGCTAGGCCCGTGAGCCATGGCTGCTGGGCCTGTGCATCCAGAGCCTGTGCTCCACAACGGTAGAGGTCACAACAGTGAGAGGCCCGTGTACTGCAAAAAAAAATAATAATAAAATAATAAATAAAAGTAGTCATAGTAATTTACCAGTGTTACCATTAGTGGGGAGACATTAATACCTGAAATGTTAAAGAAGAGGAAAGTTTGTGAATAGATTATGATAAAAGGTAGACTTATCACTACAAAGTACATGGTAGCATAGACACTGGATTTTTTGTTTATTTAAATGAAACACATATTTGACATACACAACATAGAAGATTAAAATGTTTTACCCTGTGATATTCTTAAGGAAATGTTAATATACAAAACTCTCTAAAGTGTCACAAGGATTTCTTTCAAATTCTACATTATAGAATACACAAAGTTCAATTTTTTTATGCCATCAAAGGGAGACCTAATTTAGGACTTTAGATTTCCTTAAAGAAATGCAGGTAGGTGAGGGCCTGAGGAATACAGCTAAAGCTATTACACCTGGGAATCATTATGAATGATCATGATTGGAAATGGAAGTTACTGGGAGTTAAGAGTGGAACTGTCTCTCTTACCAAAAACAAAAACAAAATTTTAAGGATCAAATATTTTATTTATATTTTTTTCAATTTCCATTTATTTATTTATAATTTTTATTTTATATTGGAGTATAGTTGATTAACAGTGTTGTGTTAGTTTCAGGTGTATAGCAAAGTGATTTAATTATACATATACATGTATCTATTCTTTTTCAAATTCTTTTCCCATTTAAGTTATCAAAGAATACTGAGCAGAGTTCCCCGCCGCTATACACTAGGTCCTTGTTGGTTATCTACTTTAAATACAGCAGTGTGTACAAATATTTTAAAAAGAAACTGCCTCATGTTAGAATATGTAATTATAGTGTTCTCATTAAAAATTTTTCAGAGCCTTAAATTATTTAAATCACATAATGAAGTTAACACATGTCTAAATAACAAAGTAATTTACAACTGCTAAAAATAACTGCATTAAATTAATAGTCTGAATATGGAAATTACATGAGTTACAGGTAGACATATATTGTCCTATAATTGATCAATGTGGCTTGTTAACTAGATTTTGCACACACATATAATCATCATATAAGTGTGATACTTGGCATTATCAGACTATATTACTTTATAACTCAAAGAAATTCTGAATCACTTAAAATGTGTTTTAATTATTAGTTAAATGTGTTTAATTACCACTTATTAGGCATATTTGCAGTTAACATTACATACTGAATGTATTTTTTTATTTACTGAATGATCATATTAGCCCATGCATACTGGCAAATCAACCATGAGACTTTTGCTCTATGACTTACCTAAAAGTTACATTTTTAGAAGCTAGGTTTTGATATATATGTATTTCTATACAGTTCATATTTTTTTTTTAGTTTTTTAAATTGGAGTATAGTTGCTTTACAATATTGTGTTAATTTATACTGTATAGCAAAGTGAATCAGCTATACGTATACATATATCCCCTCTTTTTTGGATTTCCTTCTCATTTAGGTCACCACAGAGCACTGAGTTCCCTGTGCTATACAGTAGGTTTTCATTAGTTATTTATTTTATACATAGTATCAATAGTGTATATATGGCAATCCCAATCTCCTAATTCACCCCTGCTTTCACCCTTGGTATCCATACGTTTGTTCTCTATGTCATATTTTCTTAGTGATATTTTTGTGATACAGAGGTGATTTTTGAATTTAGATTTTTATATTGTTTGTACAATAGAAATGAATGCTTGCATTGCTAAATGATAATAACATTTTTACTTCTGCAGTATTTCTATAGCAACGCTGGAAATTATTTTTAAGAATAGGGAGTGTGTCAAATTCCCTGGGTTGACTTTCCAACTGCATCAATTATGAATCTTGTGACACTGAACAAGTTACTACTTAACTTCTCTAAGCTTTTTTCCCCCATCTTTGAAAAGAAAGATGTAGTAACACAACACAATAGGTACTTAACCCAACTAAGTGAGATATTCACAATATCTGGAACATGGATAATGTTCAGTAATTATTAGACTTTATTTTTCATTGTATGTTTTTACCTTTACCAAAATATAAGTTCCAGTTAATACCACTACCAAATTTTACTTCAATCTATTAAAAAATATTGTGAACAATTCCACTTTCAAAAAATACTCAAAATTTTAGTGCTATAAATCAAATAACTAAAGTAAGAAATTACATTTTGAATAGATACTACAATTAAAAGACAAAATATCCCCTTTGAATGTTTATTTCAATCCTAAGTGTAATGCACACTAAACTTTACTTTTGCTTAACCATACAGAAACAGTAAAGGGAACATGCATTTTCCTGTTTTTTTTTTTCTTAGCCTTGTGGGAAGTTTCTTAATTTTAACAGATTTTATTCACAGCAGACTTCTATTGAATCATATCTTATATAACTGATCTGACCCATGTTCAAATTATTAACTGTATATTTTTTGAGATCAAATCTTTGTTTCTTCCATTACAATTTTTTAGCAGACTTTATTTTCTTGAACAGTTTCAGGTTTCCAGAAAGCTTGAGCAAAAAGTATACAGTTCCCATATTTTCCTCTTCCCCACCTCCTGTTTATCCTATCATTAACATCTTATGTTGGTGTGCTACATTTATTAAAATTGATGAGCCAATATTGATACGTCATTAACCAAAATCCATAGTTTACCTTAAGATTCACTCTTTCTGTTATACATTCTATGGGTTGTGACAAATGTATAATAACATGTATCTGCTGTTAAAGTACCACACAGAATAGCTTTAATGCCTGAAAAGTCCTCTGTGTTTTACTTATTTATCATCACCTCCCTTCCCCAGACCCTCAGTCAGCCACGGATCTTTTTGCTGTGTTCGTAGTTTTGCCTTTTCTACCATGTCACATAATTGGGATCGTACAATATGTAGCCATCAGGTTGTCTTCTTTCACTTAGCAATATGCGTTTAAATATGCTCCATGTTTTTTTGTGGTTTCATATCTTTCTTTTTATTATTGAATAATATTCCATTGTGTGTATGTACCACAGTTTATCCATCCACCTATTGAAGGACATCTTGTTCACTTCCAGGTTTTAGTAATTATGAATAAAGCTGCTATAAACATTTGTGTGCAGGAGTTTTTTTGTGGACATAATTTTTCAACACTTTTAGATAAATACTAAGGAGTACAATTGCTGGATCACATGGCAAGAGAATGTTTAGTTTTGTAAGAAATTGTCAATATATTTGTCAAGATGAACATACAACTCTGCATTCTCATGAGCAATGATGAAACAGCTTACAATTTTTTTTAGGAAAGAGAAAGGGTTTTTTTTCCTCTAATTCTCAAAAAATTTATTTAGGTTCCAAATTCTAAAGAATAAAGAGTTTTTATAAGGTAATGGAATAATTTATTCAGGACATTGTTTTCTATAGAGAATTGTCACTTAAAAACTGAAGATGAGGAGACAATGCTATTGGAGTCTGGTTAAAGGGTAATTTAGAGAGACAAAAAGTTTTCCTAGGTAAAAATGTATGAACTTTCAAGGAACCTGCTCACAACAAGTGATAATTAATGTAACTTTGATCCTAAATACTTAGTTCTTTCTTAGATGAAGTCACTACTTCACCTGTGCAACATTTTTATGGTTGTAATTAGATGAAAACATTTTTTGGTCAGTTTATAATTATTTCAATCCAGGGACTTATTTTTATTTCATATTTTAAACTGGTTTTGGTGCTGGGTAAATTTAATTTTTATGTACATAGAGCTTTATTTGCTTAAGAGTGAGAAAATTAAATATTTATGCTCTGTAGCCATTCAAGCGGTCTACTTATACAGGTTCTGCTCAAATCAAAGAGTCAGTCATATCACATTGTGCATTTCGGTACAGCTGTAGAAGGAAGTGGAAAATAAATTATTTGCTTTAGTGCATGTAATATATTGATATAGTGAATTACCTAATACAAGTTATTATTTTTAAAAATAATGATAATTAGTAAAGTGACTCTGGCATGCCGGATTTTATCATGTCCCTTTTTTTATGGATTTCAAAGCACTTTCCTTTTATTTCCTTGTGAATTACCTATAAATGTTCTATGTCTTTGATGACTGAATAATAATCTCTGTCTCTCTTGAGACATAAGTTATTTATGGGGAGGGAAGTCATCAAGGTTTGGGCTATGAAATCAATATCCTGAATTCATATATTGTTTCCATAATAAGTCTTAAAATCACTTCCAAAACCTAACTAAGTTGTACGTTCCTCAGCTGTAAAACATGAACATTTCCCTCAGTTTTCTTGTGGCTATAGATTGGCATGGAGCACTTATCTTGCTAAGTGGCATAATACAGGCTGTGTAAATGCTGACTGCTGTTACTATAATATGGCGCAGTGTGTGTCACATAGCACATATTTGATGAGGGCATAAATGAGCATATGGAAAGGAGAAAGAGACATTATTACTGCAAAAAATCTTTGTTATATTTGAAAAGAAACACTCTACTAAAATATTCTCTTTGATCTTCTATTTTCCAAAGGAAATGAATAGACAGCACTGGTAGTTTTCATCTGATGGAAAATACCCTTGCTATGACTTCATCAGTTTTCCTCTAAAAACCATCCCTACATGTAATTTTTTTAGTGAGTTCCCTGTGCATGTTTGCTGATACTTCCTTCACACATTGGAACATTTGAGTCAACAAACTCTTCCCACATAAAATATCAACGTAAACTGTATTAAAAGTACATTTTAGTTCCTGTATTGGGCCCATAAAATATACCCTCATATCCCACATGAAAGTTTTGAAAATGCTGACCATCTTCTTTGATGGCAAGAAACCTTCTGTCACTCACCCACACCACATCTTGAACCTCATTTGCAGTGTGGAAAATAAGTTCCAATTGTGCCATATTCCAAATTTCCTATCCTTTGAGGACCCTGGCAAAAGAGATTTTATCCTTTGCTGTTCGTGTGATAATGCTTCCATGATTTCATTGAAGTTACCTCATAAAATATAATGATAAACAGAAGGGTTACCCTTTTTTCTAGTGGGAATGCTTCATATAAAGAAGTATAATTTCCCTTGTGGTTTGGAGTACCATATGGCTTTTTCCCACTTGCTTTAGACTTTTTTTTTTTAAGACAATAAAGATTAAATTTATCTTTTAAGGTTTAAGAGACCCCAAAACTTATCACAGTTTTCATCATCAGGCCACAACACAGAGCTAATATTATATACCCACTCTGAGGAAAGCTAAGATAAAGTGGCAATATTAACAGGTTCTAAGAGCTGTCACAAATATTAAATCAGTATGTGGGTTGTTCAACATCAGGTTTTTTTGTTGTTTCTTTTCCTTTAAATAGATTTTTCAACTGTTATAGGTTGAGCTTTTTAACAACATTTGTAAATGGGCACTTACTTGACTGTATTTTCAAAAGCCACAAAATGCCACATGAAAGCCACCCCAGTTTGGCTAGCAACATAACTGGAATATACTGGCTTTTCTGGTGCATCTTCTTTAAATTCAAAAGAAATATTTCTCTGATTAATTTTAAAACAAGGCTTGGCAGGAGCATACCACATGCTTACAAGGCCAGAGTACCTGAGTAAACCTCTTTTTTCCCCTAAACATATCTGCCTTGATTTGTGACCACACACTCCTTACCTTAACCACAGTTTATCTAATTTTGAAGTTCACTGAATTTTTACCACTAAAGCTTGTTAGCTAAGCCATGAGGCCCTCAAACATTCACTGTCAATGTAGCATGATGGTGCTACAGTAGCACTATAGGTAGCATGATGCTCTCGTGGGCTGTAGTGTTCATGCCATGCTCTTGTATCATTACCTCCTTGACTCTGCTTTGGCTCTTAATAACATTCATTAAAAAAAAAAAAGGCCACTGGAGAGACATCTCTGCGTGCCATTATCAAATCTTTGAACTTTTATTGACTGTACTTAAGCTCTGTTCATACCTTCTCTTCCTGTATTCGTATACTTTAAGACAAAACTGGTGCAAGAGAGTGCTCTAGAGTGGTTTCTAAGAACCCTTGAAGCCACTTGGTCAGGAACAACATGGGAGCAAAATACCACGTATTACAAACTTACTCAGGAAACTCAGTCCTAAAATGTTTTATTTAAGGACATCAACACATAAAATTACCAAATATATTTGTGCACTTTTTAACCAGTAGGATGACTATTTTATTTTTTGGTCTTCAGTGCTCTTACTCTGCTCTTCTTTTAAATATCCTTCATGCTTCATTACTCTGACATCACTTAAAAACAATTTTCTTAAGCCAAACCATTTGAAAAGAAATGTGATTGAAAATAGCTAGATAAGGTAAAATTTGCATAAACTACATGTGCCATGTGTGTGTATATGTGTTTATGTGTCTATATAAGTGAAAATTTAGAACATAGGAACAGGTATTTGCCCAAATTCCATTCTAATTTATGACTTCATTAATCCCCATGTTGAATATTAAATCAACAAAAGGTTTAAGTTTGTTCCTCTACATTTAAATATTCCATAGTAGGAAAGGTTTCTATCAGACAAGAGAATATAAGCATAGCAGGGGCTTAGGAATAGAATTCATTGCAGAAAATCAGGAAATGGTTAAGATTAATCATTGTACATATATGTATACTACCTATGTTCTATAAAAACTTCGGTTGACCAAGGTTTATATAAACCCAAAAGGAAAACAGAATAATAAGAAACAAAGAATAATATAAAAAATTCTATAAGAACTATTACATTTATTCTTTGTACCTCAGGTAAGAACCACTCTGAGACATTATAATACAGGAAAACTTTGATCTTTTTTGTTTTTAAATTTTAACTTAAGGAAATTTTTATCATTCCAATATTTAACAGTCCATCCATTTTTCAACATTAAGTATCTATTTACATCAAACATTGGACTATGTTTGTCACAATAAAGGCACTCATAAAAGTCCTTAGAGTTAGCCTAAATTTGTAGAGGATCATTCATTCTCTCTCTGCATATTGATTTTCTTAGACGTAAAAGAGGGCAATGTATTATATGACTTTAAAGTTATTTCTTTTTTCTTTTCTGCAATTTGATGGCTCTAGTTTTTTCTCTAAGACATCATTTCCAATGTAGTAAATCCCAGACCATTCTCTTTGGAACTCCATGTACCTGGAGAAGCACAAGGGTTCTAAAAAAAATTCCCAAGACACTTAAAGGAATAGAAGGAAAAGCCAATGGAAAATTATTTTCACTCGTTCTTTCCTTTGATTTTCATTAGGCAAAGCCCAGCTTCCTTTCAGAATTCCCCAATTCCGTAAGACCTTAGACAAAGACTGCTGTGTCACAGAATAAACATTAGCCCAGAATACATGACACTTGGCTTTTAGTCCCAGTTCTGGCTATGTAATTCCCAAGTCTTTTAACTAATGAGGAACCCTGTTTCCTCATTTTTAAAAAGAAAAGATTGAACAAAATGAACTACACAGTTCACTTTCTGTCTAAAGTATTGAACAGATATTTATGAGATGATTTTAGAATTTATACATTCAAAATCCTTCCTCTTTAAAAAATGCATACAATCCCTTAAAAACTGAAGAACTCATTTGGTAAGTTTAGTGTAATTTAATAATTAATTTTAAATAATAAAAACGATAGGGCTTCCTTGAACACTATAGCTAAAGCTATGAGGTTTATTTTAAAATTGTTTATTGTTTGTTTCTCTTGCTTGAATGTAGGTCCTCAAAAGACAAAGACAATGTCTTCTTTATGCTCCCATTGAATTCACAATACAATGCCTGGAATACAATGGTAGTTTGATAATTTTTTGAATAAATAAGTGAAGCTTAAAGAGAGCAATCCCTTATCACATGTTTTTAAAACTATTAGAAAAAAATTATGAGATCGAGATGGGCAGAAGGAATATTATAAATTACTTACTTGAAGGACAGTTTAATAAATGGCAAATATGTTTCATTTATCTTTTATCACATATTTCTTATATCAAAATTTTAATCTAATTCAATTCACTTATTTTAGTGCCTACCTTATTCCTGGCAATAAAAAAAAAAAAATGCGTTTTAGAACCAGAAATGAATATCAATTCTGACTCTTTCATTCACTCTTATATGACTCTGGGCAAGTCTTACTGTTCTAAGCTGCAATATTCTCAACTGTAGTATGGGGATGATTAAATTAGGTAATGTATGGAATGTGCTCAGAACAGAGCTCAGCTCTGCACAAGTCCTTGATATATCTTTGCAAATAGTGTTACTAGTATTATGCAGTATATATAGTAGATCTCCAATGGAATGAACTAGGTCTTAACTGTTAAAATTGCTGAAATATTTTTATTTAAATAAGCAATAACTTTTTGTTTCCCACATCCTTTACTGCCATTTTAAAATATTTTTGATTCACAGATGTCTTGGAAATTTTCTCAATATATGTGCATGCACGAACAAGCACAGTCCACAGGCACAAAATTTTATTAAATATTAAAGGAGACTGATTGTCTCATTAAAGTCTTTCCCTTAGTTTATGTCTTCAACAAGTAAAAGTAAAATTGGTAGTACTGGAAATTTCACAGAGAAGATCAAGGAATATTCTTCCATTGAAAAAAAATTGAAAATCACATCTGTTGGGGATGCTGCTAATATTGTGCTTTCTGTCCTTCTTAGTAATGAAGTGATAAGGACAAAAGGCAAGAGAGTGGAGATGCTATCTAAAGTTCAATGAGATATTAGAGTTCATTAAGCAATATCCAAAAGATTTACTGAGTATTCACTAGACATGGGGTGGTAAGTAAGTGGAAAGGTAAGCCTTGTTCATTGCTGACATTTAGCAAATTTACTTCTAAACATGATTTTGGGATCAATTTCATAGTTTATGTTTCTTCTACAGAACAAGTCCTGTTATATCACTTTTCTAAACCTTTACAAACCCATGGTCTATTTTTGTAAACACAAAAATAGTAAGGTCTCATTTAATGTAATTTAAAATTGTAAAATATTGCAAATACTTGAATAAACATTAAAGTACTGCAATTTTTACAACATTTTTGAAATTAAATTGGTTCCCAAAGATTCACTAGGCCTCTCTCCATGCCCACTTCCCTCCTGCCTTGCCCTTGTGAATGCCAAAGCTTGTATATACTTAAATTATTTCTTATACCTCTGCCCAGAGGGAAGAAAAAAATAGAGAACTAAAGCAGTTATTCAAATTATTCTAATCAACATGTTCATTTCAGTTATTGTGGTGCCTACTGTCTTTGTCTGCCCAGCACTCCTCCTCTCTTCTTCTGGTGACAGAATCTAATCCCTGACCCCAGGCATGTGACCTAAGTGGGAAGACTCAAAATCTATAAACTAGCTTCAAAAGATTTATCCAGAGGCGGACATAATAATCTAAGAAAGTATAACTGGAATCATTTCCCTGATTTTTTTTTTTTTTTTTTTTTTTTTTTGCGGTACGCGGGCCTCTCACTGTTGTGGCCTCTCCCGTTGCGGAGCACAGGCTCCGGACGCGCAGGCTCAGCGGCCATGGCTCACAGGCCCAGCCGCTCCATGGCATGTGGGATCCTCCCAGACCGGGGCACGAACCCGTGTCCCCTGCATCGGCAGGTGGACTCTCAACAACTGCACCACCAGGGAAGCCCCATTTCCCTGATTTTTAACTGGAACTAATGTACCTGTATAATGGGGTTGGAGGTATTGCGTGTCCATGCATGTGGAGTGGAGTAGAGATACCTTGTTTTTCTATGGTCATAGAGCTGTATGGATATAACCCCAGATACATTTCCCCATCACACAGAAAGCATGAAGCTGCAAAAGAAGAAAATCAGAGAGAGAGACAGCAGAGACCATCCTGAGAGTATCAAGTTTCAGTATTTCAGAAATGCACTGATGCCTACAGTTCTTCCTTCAGTTCTATGAAGTATGCTAGTGTTCATTCAATAAATGTTCATTTCGCTTAAAAAATAAAATATAAAATAAAATAAAATAAAGTAGGAGAGATGCCAAATATCTAGAGATAGGAGACTGGACTCTTCATGTCGTTTTACTTCTCCCTTGGCTCCCATGTGTCCACATACTGACTCTAATCATTAAAAATATATATGCATACTATTTCCAAAACTGCAAACCTTTTGTTTCTTTCCCCAAATATTGTACACAAAGAAGGAGTTCTATCTATTTCTTAAATATTCAAATTGTAAGTATGATAATAGACCACCTTCATTTAATCTTAGGCCAGATTCCCTGGATACAGACTCTGAGATGGAGAGGAGTTGAATGCCACAGGTATTTTGGGGAATGCTCTCAGGAGCAACACCTGTGAGGGAGGAGGACAGGCCAGCAAGAAAAGCTGAATTGTAAAGTAGTTACAGCAGCACCCTCAGCCCATCCCACAGTGACCTCTGGAGAAAGATCAGTACTTTGGAATTGTTCTCAACCAAGACAAATGGCCAAGCATTGTACCTCACGGTTGGCCTGTCACTGGATACAGGTTTCTCTTGTGGTAAGTGTTGAGTCTTGGGCAAGATAGCTCCATTTTAGCCAAGGGCAATTTCCGGAAAGATGCACCTATAAGTTATAAAAAGCCAATATTCCTACTCACAGAAGCAACATGTGCACTGGTGTTAAAAGAGGAAAAGGAAGTACACAGAGCATTATATTATTTTACTAATCTCTCATATTAGATATTGTTGTTAATTGTGTTTTCCTAATTAGAATATAAATGTGAATGATCATAAGGTGAAGAAATAGCAGTAAAGTAAGGTTCTGTATATATATATATATATATATATATATAGAGAGAGAGAGAGAGAGAGAGAGAGAGAGAGAGAGAGAGAGAAGCTGATACAAATTTAATCATCAAAAGCTTTAGCAGGAATACCTTTATCTTCAGATCTTATATTTATGTAGCCACCAAAGATATTACTTTAAAATTTTCTTCTTGAAAGTCTTGTCACAATACAATTTAAAAAGAATCAAGGTGGCCTCATATAGAAACTATGACTGATCATTCAGTTTCATCAGCAATGTCCCTACTAAATTTGTATCCAATTAACTCACACATTTGTAATTTTATAAATGCTAAATATATTTCATGCATTTATATATTCATGGAGTATAAATATATTTATGTTAAATATATTTATACTAAATATGTTTCATGAATTTATATTCTGCCTGCCATCTAAAAATAAAAGTTTATTTGAGAATAGATGCTGAGTCTTCGCTTTCATTTGTGGTTATACACACTCAACATCAATCATTTATTTAATTACCATGTTGACTCACTGGTTTTATTTTACTTTTTACATTCTGTTTTACCACAGTTATGTTCTGTTTTACCACAATTCAGAATCTCTGTCCACTTTCTGTGTGTGTGCTTTAAAACAACAGAAATGTATTGTCTTACAAATGTATTTGTAAGACAAATGGAGGTTAGAAGTCCAAAATCAAGGTGTTGCCAGGGCCACGCTCCCTTTGAAATTTGTAGGAGGAAAATCAATCCTTCCTTGCCTCTCTCTCCCTAGCTTCTGGTGGTTTGCTGGCGATCTTTAGTTTCTTTATCCATTTTTTTTTTGATACTAAAAGATACTATATACTCTAAGACAATAGATGATTTTAGCATACATATAAATTACATTAAGTAAAATCACGGTTGATTCAATTCCATGGCTCAGTATATGAATAACAATTCTAGAACTAATGAACACATGATAATAGGACAAACTCAAGTTAATCAGGATGAAATTTTTAGTGCCAGGTCTGATTTAGCCATGGATATATACATTTATAGCCTTTTTAGCCAACCATAATTGAGCAACTTATGCTTGGAATTAAATCATAGAACCATTGTTGCTAGCTCATTTAATATTTGTTCACCAAATTAAGTCAGTTACAGCCATTAAGAAATATCATTACTGACATAAAAATGAACAACTTAAAGCATCATAGGTAGCTTATACCAATTGATAGTTGTCTTTAAGTCTCCAAACTATTCACCAGTGTTAAAGGAGTAATTTGATTCAGTCTTGAGGAGCTCAAATGACCTGTTCTCCATTTTGTTACAGACAGTACAAAACTTACTGTTTTTCAGTAACATTTGTCATTACCAGATTAGTATACTGTTTTCTCTTGAAAATTACATTTTCTCTCCATTAAATAATACTCCAGTGACCTAAAAGCTGATATTCTCTTGTTCTTCAGACACTACCATACCCTGAAGTCTTGATGGAATTAAGGAAGAAAACCAGTGAAAATTAAAGCTGTTTCCTAAAAGGAGAATTTTTTTCTTCTTTTGTTGCTTCATTTCTTTATCTTGGTTTTATAATAAGTATGGGTAAAGATAAATTTTATGACATAAATGTAAAAGTATGAAAGCCTGATCAATTTTTCTTGATTTTCCTTTCTCACTCCCTATTAAAAATAAAATATATAGGTAGAAATGAGATAGATATGAAATATTTCACTTCCATGTTTTGTGAATTAGTCAAACTTTTTACCAGTAAGGTAAATGTTACTCCAAGTCATTAACTGACTTAACAAAAATACTCATTAAGTTTTTGTTGTGTGCATTGTATTGCTGAATATTGCTAAGAAAGTAACAAAGTACAGGGTAAGTTCCTGCCTTTGAAAATGCTATTAATCTGTTGGGAAGACAAGCTGTGCATATGAAAAGGTGTAATAATAATTCTAAGCAACAATATGTGATAATGGCGATGAATGATAAAAACTGAGTTCTATACTAGTTTTCTAGGGCTGCCATAAAAAAACACAGACTTGGTGGTTTAAATAACAGAAATTAATTTTCTCACAGTTCTGGAGGTTGAAGTCCAAGATCAAGGCACTTGCAGATTCAGTGTCTGGTAAGGGCCCATTTCCTAATTAGTGATGGATGCAGAATATGAACAAATTTCCCTTCTCATTTGCAAAATGGTGACAGACTCAATCATGTGCAGACTCTATAGACAGAAGAGATAGCAGTGCTGTCAGTGCACATTCCTTGGACATGACAAAGGGCCAATATAACCAGTAATATTGAGAATAGTTGCATAATCATACTAGACAAAAGTTTGACCAACAGCATCAATGCCCTTAGGCCCAAGGGGAAATTCTGGAAGGTAGGAGGTCATCATGCAATGATAACATGACTAGAACTCGTTGTCTATAATCTTACCGTTGGAAGGTGTCAGAAGAGAAAATGCAGATTTCTAGCTCTCCCACATGACAAAGAATCCTCACAAAAAGTCTTGGCATGATGAGAGCTAATGTACAGAAGTATGAAGTGCAGAGAATGCAGTGAAACAGATGACCAAAAGAGCAGAAACAAGAGTACAGAGAGCTTTTAGGGGCAAAGCACATTTGAATTGTCTAATTCTTTGAGCATCTGTCGAGCAGGCTGAAGGTATCAGATGCAATGCAGGGTGTGGGGAACATAGAGTTAAATTAGACATGGTCCTAGGAGTCAAAGATCTTACAGTTTAGTGGGGCAACGCTAAGTGTATTATAAATTTAAAAGTGCTCTAGTTTCTATGTTAGAATTGTATAGAGGTACATCAAAGAAAGAGTGGTCAAGTTTAGGTATCGACAGAGACTCTCCCAACATGTTTTGTGTAAACGAAAAAGTATGCTGTTAAAAATTAAAGGATAGGGCTTCCCTGGTGGTGCAGTTGTTGAGAGTCCGCCTGCTGATGCAGGGGATGCGGGTTTGTGCCCCGGTCCGGGAAGATCCCACATGCCGTGGAGCAGCTCGGCCCGTGAGCCATGGTCGCTGTGTCTGTGCGTCCGGAGCCTGTGCTCTGCAACGGGAGAGGCCACAGCAGTGAGAGGCCTGTGTACTGAAAAAAAAAAAAAAAAGAAAAGGATAAGCAAATGCTGTAAGAGTCTGAGAATCCTATATATCAGAAAAAATATTGTGGCAGGAGGAAGGGCAGTGTATGGAACAGCAGGGCAGTTAAGGACTAGTACCAGAACCATGGCCAGATAGCGCAGGGGCTTAGAGCAGGAGATATGGAGACTGAATGGCTCCTGGAACTCTGGGTTTGCCATTTACCATGCTGGCAAACTTAGTCAACACCTCTGTGCCTCTGTTTCCTCATTTGTTAAATGCTTTCGTAAATATTAAATGATTTGATATTTATATGCCGTCACAGTAGAGTGACCGGTTAATCTGGGATTGCTCTTCTCAATGAGAACAGTCACTGTGGGACACAGAGGAGGAAGGTTCACTAAGACACCAGATAAACACTTCATTCCTTCTGGTGAGGCAAGTTTATTCAAATGTTGGGTAGTATGAAGTGAGGGAGTACTACAAGCTGCATAAGATTTAAACATAATGCAAAATTCTCTGGATAGTTGCCCATTCTCCTTAGCTCTAAGTATTTTTTTTGTTGGAAAAAATAAAGAATCACAGCACTAACCATGTTCTGGAGAGACACTGATTCTTAGTATAAAGGAACTGGCAGTCAAACAGGATCAGGGCTGTATAACAAACATTTAGTTATGACTACATTTACAAAAAAGCATATCTGTGTAGGACTTCCAGAGTCTTGTCTGGGATGCTGCATTATTTTCTGAAGTCTCAGATTAATGAATTCATCAGATACTTCAAACCAAAATTAACTAAATTTAATACAAGCAAATGTAGGGAATTTTTCCTGTTATTCTGGAAATTTCTGTTGAGCTCCAAAATTGTGATTATCAATAGTCACAAAATAACTCCACAGAATGTCAAGGAACTGCCAAAATACTTCATCTAGGATTACTAAAATGTAGCCAAGCTAAGCCCTTACACGTCACCCTTTCAACTACAAACCTTCAGCCTATATAAAGAAGAGGCTAGGAAGATAGCCGTTAAATAAAAGCAACCGGAATGTTAATATTAACTCAGTGTTTATATGCACTGGTGGCAACAAAGCTCTAAGGCCATAGTTCACCTATTGTCCAGGACTGATTACAATGTGTTGTCACATCTCTGCAGGGAGTCTGATGTCAGTTTCTGAAGTATGCAAACGGATAGACTGGTGCTAGCTAGTGAACAAGGACAGACACCGGGATAATTTCAGAGAAACAAGGACAGGCACTGAGATAATGAAATGTAGAGATGGAGTCAGGGTCAGAATGAGAAGATAGAAAATTCAATGCCCTCTGTGGCTCCATAAAAATGTAAAATAGGGAAATAAAATTCATCCAACAGGGAAAGTTCTTAAGCGGTTTCATAATTTCTGTCTCAGTATTTAATCTGACCTAAAAGTTACTTAGATGGGATCTCACATTCAAAAATAATAGGCTAGACTGTCTGAGACTGTAGCTCATGCTGAGAATATTTCAATAAACTGGACAAAATATGTTTTTTAATCTCTTTGGAAGCCTCAGGAAATTATTAACAGTGAGAATATGCTGGGCTAAGAAGAGAAGAGAAGACGAGAGAAGTTAACTCAAACCTTGAGGCCACTTTTTCCCCTTAAGCAACTGGTGATTCTAAAAGTGAAATTGGTGTCAGAAAAGATAATAAACCAAGTGGAGTTTTTAGAGGTCTCATAGGGCTTGAGAGAAAAGTCAGAAGTCTGAGAAGGAGAAGGGCCTCTGGTAAAAATTGCAGGCTTCTAGTGGGAGCCCTAAAGGAATGAGGGTGAACCAGAAACAGACTAGCTGTCAGAAGGAGTAGAGTACGTAACCCTCTCAGTCCATCTGCGGACTGAGGATAATTCGCCTCGAGAAGTGTTTCAGGCCATAAACAAAAATCAATCTTCTCTCAAGGAAAATATTATTGATCAGACTTGCCAGGAAGTTTTACACATTTTATTAGTACATCCTCTCTTTTGTGTGTTTGATGCTGTTTCATTGATTGCTGCCTTTATTTATTTTTTTGGCTTTTTTTTTAAACTTAATTTGCTGGGATTATTTTTCTTAACTTCTTGAGATTGATGCTTAGATCACTGAATTTCATCTTTCTCCTTTTCTCATATATGCATGTAAAACTAAAAATTTTTCTCGAATCATGGATTAAGTTTAAATTTTCTGAGTGAAAGTTAAAAGTTCACTATGATATTTATAAACATATATATATACACATACAGTTAAAATCCAATAAATCATCTTTATTAATTATATAATTCTAAGCCTTTATGACTTTTCTTATTTCATACCTACTTGAATTGGCCAAATGTTGAGAGGAATATATTTAAATTTAAATTTCCTCCAAAATTACTCTATACCTCTTGATTTCTCTTTTATATGTTATATAGTTTTTGCTTTACATATTTTGTTCTGGAATTACTCTTGCCAAAACTTTGTTGGCACCTATATTGCCATTGTTCATTTTGCTCTTGGTTATGATAAAGTGACTTTCTTTGTTTCATTGAATGTTTTGTACCTTGTAGACAAAAATTTTAATACTAATATCACAACTGTTAGCTTCTAATATTAAAGTATGACTCCTACATTTGCAAGTACCAAAATAAGTCTAACTAGTTTAAGGATAAAAGAAAATTTCTTGGCCTAAAGAACTAGTGCAATTCACAGGATTGAGGAAGCAGCTATCAAAATGTAGACTTGGGGCTTCCGTGGTGGCGCAATGGTTGAGAGTCCGCCTGCCGATGCAGGGGACACGGGTTCGTGCCCCGTTCCGGGAAGATCCCACATCCCGCGGAGCGGCCAGGCCCGTGAGCCATGGCCGCTGAGCCTGTGTGTCCGGATCCTGTGCTCCCCAATGGGAGAGGCCACAACAGTGAGAGGCCTGCGTACTGCAAAAAAAAAAAAAAAAAAAAAAAATGTAGCCTTGATGACTAAACTAAGATTCAACTTAGCCAGTATTTCCTTATATCAACTTCAATCACTCCTTAGCCCTTCTTGGCTTTATTTCTTCTCATTTCAGGAGCTTTTTCCCACATGACAAGTAATATAACAGACCCCAAATCATATTCCTACAGCATGGACCGCAGAGGCCAAGCCCGCAAATCTGGACAGATAATGAAAGGGCAGAGCATTCCTGAGCCTGCCTTCCTGATATTGCCTGTAAATTTAATTTTTATAGTGTGGCTAAAAGAGCTAAAAAATTATGCCACATCCTTTTTAAAAATTTTAAACTGCCTAGAATTTACAACACTCTATTATGCCCTCACTGTGGATGTATAAAAATGTGAGATACCACTGACATTTTTATATTTGTAAATGATCTGTTTTTTCTGTCTAGGTGTTTATAGTATTCTTTTGTTTTTGTTTTAATGTTCAGTAAATTCATCAGGATGTCGTGTTGTTTGTGGTTTACTGTTCCTTTCATTTTTTCTCATTTCTAATACACATTAAACCCTTTAAATCTCCTGTAAAACTCCCTCCTAAGTTTGCAAAAAGTATTCTTCTATTATATATTTTAATATCTCTTTTTCATATTTTATTCTTGTTTTTAAAATTTTTTATGCATTAAATGTTTATATCATTGTCTGCCTTCCATGTATCATTTTCTCTACTTTCATTTTGAGCTTTTCGTACTTCTTTACTGAATTTTGACAGCTTTTTGATCTTTTCCCATTTTTCTCAAAGTTATCTTCTATGACTAACTTTATTTTTATCATGTGACTTTACATGTTGCTGCTCCTAATTTTTCTTTTATTTAATTTCTGGAATGGTTTTAATGTTTTCTTCGTTATGTTTAATTTGTACCACCAGCTATCATTTCATTCCATTGTCTTTTCATCTGTCCTTTTCGATTTTATTTTCTTTTATGTTTTGTTTTGTTTTACAAAGCCTGTATTATGTTAAAACTTATTTTAGAAAGTAGAAAAGTTTTAATCTAAAATTGTTGTTAATTTCCTAGACAAATTCTTCTTGCAAAGTAAATAATTTTTAGGCCTTTGATGCTATTATATTTCTCTACTTTTTATTCTGTGTGTGTGTTTTGTTTTAAAATGCGATTTATGATAGACCCCATTTTGGATTTATTTCTGAGCACTCTTTATCTTTTAATGGGGATGGCTATATCCAGATATGCTATTTTCTCTGTGACTTTATGTGTGTGTTCTACTTAAGTTCTATCTTCATTTATGGAAATGCTTTCTTAATTTTATCCTTGGAACTTGAGCAGGAAAGTGAGCACAGTTATCTGATCCTTCAGCATTGGAACTGGTGAGAAGATAGGGAGGGTTAAAGAGAAGAAGAAGGCAGAAGAAATATGATGTTTAATAATTGAATGTTCCCATGAAGTCTGATGAATACTCTGCGATTAGCCCTTCTGGTTCTATGTGAGAATACTTTTGGATTTCAATTCTGGCGCCAGCTTTAGAACAGAACCATTTTTAGTCTGTTGTTATAGGGAAGCTGATTTTAAAAAAACAAGTGGCATTGCATACTCCCCCTTCATCCTAGTATAGTATGACTGTCACTCTGCTCTCAGTAGTAACCTGACTCATTGTGAACCAAGTTTAAGAAAATTTAGTGGGACCTTTTTGTAGCCCTTTAATTCTGTTTCCAAAGGTATGCTGTGCTCAAGATATGAGATGGATGCCATCATCTTTTAGATCCAAATTTTGATCTATTTATGCATTTATTATATACAAGCTTGTTGTCATGCTCATACTCTCATTCTTAAAAAATTTTTAAAGATATTTTCATTTCTTTGAATGAAAAAAGCAACATAAACACCCTCATATTTCTACAAAACTAAGTATTTACTTTCTTATTCTTAGAATTCACAATTTTAATATATTTATAATTGCTTTTTTAATTTTCTTAAATTTTGCCATAAACATGGTGACCTTCAAACTAACGACCCGTATTACATTAGAAAAGCCTTTCCCCCCTATTTTAAGTTAGATCATTGTTTCTGTTACATTTTTTTCTTTTACTCTCTTATGAAAAATAAGGGAGTAAAGATTTAAAAAAAAATTACATGCATTTTGTTTTCTACTTTCTGTTTTACTTTTTCAATTTTTATGTTTTCCACAGTCTCTTATCTCTGTCTGTTGATTAAATATTGTAGGCATTCTTCTCAAGTTTGTTTTCTAAATCACTGATTACCTTTGGAACATTACTGATTCTATTTTATTTGGCTTCCAGCGATCTTTTAATTTAGGTAATAGGTGGGCTGTTTTCCTTAGAAACACCTGCTTATAGGGATGGTCCTTTGCTCCCTGGGACATTGGCTTTTGAACAGTTTTGGGCACTAAACACTTGCTTTCCTTTATGGGAGTATAGAATTGCAGTAGTTATGGTTGATTTTGTGTCTGTGTAACCAGCTCCCAGTGAAAACAATAGAATCAAACAGCTTTTTCCTGAGTAGAAACACGTGCATGTGTTAACTACATTTTGCTGCTGGAAGGGAGCATGCGCTCTGTGAGGCCCTCTCAGCGAGCGCTTGGGAAGTCGGCCGATGAATTCATCCAGACTTTGCCTGATGTGTCTTTTTCCCTTACTGAATCAGCTATGTATCCTTGCTGTGTCACTGCAATAAATCTTAGCCATTCAGTATTACTATATGCTGAGTCCTGTGAGCCTTTTAAGCAAAGCACTAAACCTGTGGCTGGTCATAGAGCCTCTGTCATAATTCTCACTCTAACAATTTTTATTTAGTTCATCCTGTTCTTTCTTCATAATATCATCTTAAATCTTTTCAGGAGCAAGGAACTAGTATTTCCTAAAATGTTCGATCCTTTCCTAAATGTATTTTAAAGAGAAGTTCAAATATTCCAGAACTTAAATAGTGTTTTGTCATCAGAGTAATGATTTATTGTTGTCATTGTTTTGTTATTGATGGGGGCAGTTCTTACGCTATGGTTCTTTGCCTATTCATCTAATAAAGAGAGATGAATGCCGGTCTAATGACCCTAAACTTTGTAAAAAAAAAAAAAAAATTGGTGATAAAGAAATTTATTCTAGGACACTGAGCAAATTTAAGGTACATGACTAATAAATCATTATGCCAGTTCTGAGACTAGACCTCAAGGGGTCTAGAGCTCTTCTGTTCTTTCTTGGAACATTGCCTCTGCCATGAGAACAAACCCAGACTATTCTCCTAAAAGATGAGATGAATCAATCATCCCAACTGAAGTTCTCACTGTCCAGATGTCAGATGCATGAAGGAGGAAGTTTGGTGATCCAGCCCAGATCGGCAGAACAATACAGTCAATATGTAGCCTCGTAAGTAATGACAAGCACTGTTTTCTTCTTTTTATTTCTTTTGTCTCTTTGTTTTTTCTTCTTTTTATGTATTTTTTTCTTCTTTTCGTTGTTTTATTTCTTCATTTTCTTTGTTTATTGTAATTTAAATTTTAATATTGTTTCTCTTATTTTACTTGTTTAGTTGCTTTTTTTTGTTTTTTTACAGTACACGGGCCTCTCACTGTTGTGGCCTCTCCCATTGCAGAGCACAGGCTCTGGACGCGCAGGCTCAGTGGCCATGGCTCATGGGCCCAGCCACTCCACGGCATGTGGGATCTTCCCGGACCGGGGCATGAACCCGCATCCCCTGCAACGGCAAGTGGACTCTCAACCACTGAGCCACCAGGGAAGCCCTAATTGCTTTTTTTTTTAAAAGCCACTAAGTTTTGGGTAGCACATTATAGCAATAACTAATATGGTCAGGAAAGGTATCAAACACATTATTGTGTCTAGAAGATTGACTAACAATTTTATGAACTGTAAGTCAAAGAAGTTAGTCAGAAATATGTTTTAAATTTGAGGTATTTTTAAAAAATTGAAGAACAATTATCAGTCCATCAAGTCAGGAATAAATCTCCAAAGAGTGGGGGTATAAACAATCTCACATATCACAAGTCCTCTCATTCCTCTTTATACTGGTATTTCAGCTGGCTTTACTAGTCTCAGTAATACACTACCTGAGTTAAACGACATATGTAAGTATGTCGGTGAGGAGTTCAGCTGAAATATTTGGACTTAAGATATAAATTCTGAAGTGGTAAGCATGTAATTAAGTCCATGGAGACAAGAACAGGAGACACAATTCCCTTTGAAATCAACTGAGGGTTTTTATCTGTTTCTTAGCAAAGTGGAACAATATGATAACATTGGAACTCTATTGTTTATACTTTCCTTTTATGAGCTTTACTGCAAGACACTTACTGTGAGAGAGGATAACAATGGGTGAGGAGATCTGAGGACAACTTCTAATTCTGCAACAAACAACTTAACTGTTGAACGTGACACATCACATTGCTTAATCCAAGCCTCAATTTTTCTCATTACATTAAAATTTTCAAATCCTATCCTTTATTATTTAGGATGGCTTTGTGTGTAAGTAACAGAAAACCCAACCCAAATTGGCTTTAAAATTAGAAATTTGACTCTTTCATATAACGTGAAGTCCAGAGGGATAGAAGATCTCAGTTTCTGACTCTAGTTCCTATGATTTTATTGAGTTTGCTCTCTTTGTGTATTGGCTTTGTCCTCACATGGGTGATAAAATAACTGCAGCCATTTTGAGTCCCACTTTCATGTATAACACCATCCAGAAGAAGGAAAAATAGAGAGGATGCTTCAATCTCAGTGTTCCAATCAAGCATCCTTAACTTTATATGTCGCTCTGGCCATATGCCTCTACTGAACCTGTGACTTTAAGGTAATGCAATGATTAATTCGCTGAAACCATCTGAGGCTAACTCCTGGGGCTGATTTCCCCTGAGCCAAATAGATTCTGCATGAGAAGAGTAGAAATCCAGAAAAAGTCAGAGTTCTGTTAGGATGGAGGAATGGCATATGGGAGCTTAGTTGGTGAGCCAGAGTGCGCACTATATGGTTTATGTAATTAACACTCCATTTTTGCTTTAATATAGCTGTGATTGACTATATTGTGAAGCATTATGAAAACATCCTTCATATTTCAAAGACTGAGTCAGCTTTTAAAGAATTTCTTAAACAATGAAGAACATAATATTTTAGCTGTCACTGTTGTTACTGGACTTACGGAGGATAAAGAAAATGGTTGCCCTTTCAAACTCTGACCAACTCTCATACTGGATTTTTCCATCCCTTCTTTCCTGTGAAATGGTTTTGAAGAATAAGTATAAAGGCAACATATAAAGAAGGAATAAAAAGCAAGAAAAAAGGAAAGTGATAGAGAAAACTCCCTGTAATGGGTAGCATATGTTTAAAGTGGAAACCGATTTAAAAAGTAACAGAATAATGATAGTAATTCTCCTATTTCCCTATCCTCTAGTCACCCTGCATGAAATAATTTAATATTTGAAGTAGGCATGACTTTTTCCTTTTCACAGATGATAAATCTGAGACACAGAGAGGTTAAGAATTTCCCATTGACCCATAATTCTGGAAAATGTCACATGTATGTGATATACCATCCTTTCTCTCTGCATGTATGTGATATACCATCCTTTCTCAATACATTTAAAAACTAATACAAAGCGCATATAATAATGTATAATTTTTTACCCAAATGAATATAGTCTCAGGAATTTTCCTTTTCAGACAATTAGAAGGTTTCTATAGTATTGGAAAAGTTTATAGGATCATCATAGTATACTACTGAATGTGAAACGTAGAGCAAAGTATTGGGTTGGCCAAAGAGTTCGTCCGGGTTTTTCTGTAACATCTTATGGAAAAACCCAAATGAACTCTTTGGCCAACCCAATGTATCATACTGATTTCACAAATAAGAATAACTGCTGTTGCAACATAATGTAGCAGTGTGTTCTTTAGCCCATTTGAATATTCAAATCAATCAATTTTTCTAAATATTTAGCATTTAGAAAAATTTACCTCAGACTCTGAAATTTATGTTAGGGAGTGGGGGGAGTGTAAATATTTTATCAGATGAGAATAGACTTCACTGGATATTTCAGGGTGTGTGTATGTGTGTGTGTGTGTGCCCCTATTGTGCCGGTTTCAGCCTATCAATAACATGCTGTGGTTGGACCAGCTCTTGCAGTTCTTATTATGATTGTGAGATGCCCTTCAGTAAGAACCATCAGGAAACTTTGAAAAACAAATTGAGATTTACTACTTACAAGACCTGGAAATTACAGAGCACACCTGGGACCACACAACAAAGTCAAGGGTAGAGAGAAAGAGAGCACATAGGTCTAGAGTTCTGCTTTTATTGGGGTCCAGGGTGGTGGTCTAGGGTTTCGTGACCTCACTCTTTATTGATGAATTTAAAACATAAGAGCGATGATTTAATGTGTGGGAAGAGAACCAAAAACAAGTAGCCCAAATGGTCTGTTAGTAAAACCAGCCAAGATCTCTAAAATAACAGAGGCTCAGATTGGGGAGGCAACCTGCCCTTTATCTAGTCCTGTAGCCGACAGGATGTTCAGTCTTTGAAGGGGCTGCCCCGTTGAACAGATGCATCTGCAATCAAAGCCTAAGTAAGGCACTTGTGTTACAAAAAAGAAAAAAAAAAAAAAAACTGTCAGGGGTTACGCTGCAGTGTGTGTGTTGGTTAGTTCTGGTAACAACATAATACCAACCATAATATCACCATAATACAATTGCTTTTCTTATCCTAGCAATATATCTGGGGAAAAAGCTAGAATGGGCTTGATCTTTTAAGTTTAATGGTTAAAATTCCCCTAGAAGATATTTCTAATTCGTACCTATGATAAGATCTTCTGATCATAAATATAGCATATGATAAAACATAAAAGAAAGGTAAAAGAAAATGGAGGGTAGTGCAGTAATATTAAGACCATCTTGGTCTCTTTGAGAAAAAGAAGGAATAATATAGATAGCTTATCAAAGCAATGGGCCTGATAAAATGAAATGTACTTATTCTCACCTCTGCCTTTAGGGAGCATTAGGAATTCAAAGACAGCCTGTGTAAAATGAGAAATATATTCAGGAGATCTAGGTTACCATTCCCTCACCAGCACAATTTTGAAACTTTTTTTTATGCTTTCTGATTCACCAATTAGCATCATTTTTGTCATCAAGCAAACAATCATTACTTGAGATGGTTGAACGAATATCCTTGGATTCTGTTTTGGTTCACTAATAAACACCATGGACTATGTCTATGAAAGGCAAACAACACATTGCGAGGCACACACACAAAAAGATCTTAATATATACTTGTTGATTGACTGAAATATTTTTAACATTGCCATTTATTTGCCTCAAACCTCAGCACTTAATCCCCAACCACACACAAATACTACTGACAAATAGTGGAACACATGGTATTCCTGGCCAAATAATGATTCTGCCAGGCTATAACAATTATCTAGAATTCACTCACAAACACTTCAGATTTGAGATTTCTTATTTTACCACCAAGTTGAACAAGTGCAAGACACTGAATCATATACAGACACTCAATAATGTGTGTGGTTTAAAATTATTTCCTTCGAATTCCTTAGAGTCTGAAAAATTAAAAGATATTTATAATTATTTTGCCTCATTAATTCTAATTCTTTACTGAACAGTACAATTTGTATATTCAAATTCCTTAAATTCAACACACCTGCTACCTCAATGTCTTAAACCAAAATCATTCTTTTTACTGTCAAAGTAGTAACCCTTTAAGATTATTTCTCCTTTTGCCATAAGTCTCTTATTTTCTTAGGTTTTTAAATCTTGATATAACATCCCTTATCACATCCTTCTTACCCATCCTTTCCTTTCAATTCCCTCTTCAACCACTGCAGTCAAGCCTTCCAGTTTTGATGAAAACCATTACTTTGCCTCTCTAGCTCTTGAAATATACTCTTGTAGAATCACCTCTTCTTAATATTCTACTTTGCACTCATAATATGTACCTCATTCATTTATTAGTTCATTCATTCAACATATATATTTAATTGCTATAAACCAAAAAATAAAATACAGTAGCTTACAGGAGACCTGATGGTGAGGGAAGACTTTACATAAGAGATAATATTAGAGCCGAGATTTAAAGAATGTGTAGCAAATAAGTACAGGAACAATAGAATTAGAAAAGACCCAGAGACTCAAAGGGGCTTGAAAATGTTGAAGCACACTCAGAAAAAGAGAGAGTGATACACAATGAGGCTTCAGAGAAAGCGAGGAATTTCTGCTTCAGGTTTCCCCATTGCTTTGCAGATAAAACCAAATTCCTTAAACTGGAATCAAAGGATCTTCTACATTTTACCTTCTGGCTCTTTCTATTTGTACTAAGATAACATGGCATAGTTATGAAACAAAGGGGGATCTAACAGAGCTGGGCTTGAATTGTAATTTCAATACTTGCTGTGCAATTTGGGGCAAGTAAATTTACCTCTTTGATAATTAGCAAGTTACTTTACTTGATCCTAAACTGTAAAATGGAAATAATAATATTTTGCAAGGGAGCTGAGAGTATGGAATAATTCAGCATACTTAAGGTCTCTCACTTCTATTATTATTAAGTAAGATAATACATAAAATTAACAAAATTTCTGAAATAACAAAGCTCAATAGAGGTAATATAATTTTTACTCTATTTGCATTCAATGTCAGAGCACCAGAGAGCAATTTTAAAATAGTTCATGGTATTACAGTTGGAATGACCCACTAAGAACTTAGACACTGACATCAGACTCTACTCCTGATCTTGGAAATTTAACTGAAAAAATTAGAACCATAATCAAGGGTCCGTAAGCCCATACTTTAGCAATTTTTGAAAAGAAATTAATTGTATTCTCAATGAATTCTTTAGCTTACCTTTAAACATTTTCAAAAGGAAGCAATTCTATAATACTTAGCAATAATATTCAGATATAAAATGGCCTTAGAGAGGCAATGAATTTATTAAATTATGCTATTTCACACCACAGTTTTTCATAACACTGTCCTAAACTTATCATTTAATATTTTCCAAACAATCAGACTAACTACATAAAAACCAAGAATTTAGAACAATTTTATTTCTGTCATTTTAACAATTTTACTCAATATCAATTGGCTAAAATTAATTATTAGGGCTACATATGCAATTCTCTTTGTATCTGGAGAAGCATCCAACACGAAGCCCACGTAACAGACAATTTATTTAAAACATTATGGAAGAACATGTGGTAAAAGTTTAAACAGTATAGTTAATGTTGCAGTTTGAAGGCCATGATGGGGGGAAGCAATGTGATTAAGAAAGGCCTACCATCTGGCCGTGTCATGTTTCACAGGGTGGCATTACCTTGATGAAACCATTATGTCCAAATCTTGTTCTGGCCAAGCAAGGCCTACAAAAGTAAATCAATGCCAATAAAACCCACAAATAACTGCCACAAACCAAACCAAAACAAACCAGTAAATAAACACAAAACAAAATCTGAATTTTGTCATTTATACTTTGAATATTTCTTTCCTGTGGCTAGGTTACTTACAGCTGTTTTCCCAAGTGTGCATTCTGGGAATACCACACTTGTAAAGGCTAAGGACTTTGATAGCTGGAGTCAGATCAAAGGAAATAGTTAAAATATTTAAATTAATGACAGTTAATGACAGTTAGGCATAATTGCAAGGGAAAATTGTCTCTCACTACAAAGCATACACCATGAGCGTATAATTTGTTGCTCTTTTGATTTGTAGATATGCCCAGACCCTAGAATAGTGCATTTTCTGGTGCCTGTTAAATATTTTAATCAATTAATAAGTATTTTAATTCCTGTAGGGCAAGCTTAATGGAATAATTGAGAGATAGTTTGTAAAATAACAAAAACAAAAAGCTTTATAGGTAACATTAAATTTTTAAAAATATTAAAGGAACATAAAAACAAGAGTGATGAAGAAATATTTTTATACAGTGATGACTCACTAAAGTATTGTAAACTTTGATTTAAAAATTTTTGAGTTTTTGATATACAATAATATACCATAGAGCCATGTTTCTGAAACAGTCTGTGCTATTGTCAATCCTCTCCATTTACATGCAGCCATATTTTGATTACACTGACAAACAGAAAGAAAATTAATCTCCCAAGAAAACCCTTTAAACCACTTTAGGAAATAGGTGAAGAAAGTAATAATCCTTACTTGCAAAAAATATTTTTAAAAACCTACCACATTTACCTTTATATATTCTTCAGTCATAGAAATAGAAAATAGACAAACATATTTGCAAAGTAAATACATATCATCCTCTTTGCCTTATTATATTTTAATCTTGCAAAATTGCTCTTCTGATATCACATTATTGGGATGAATAATTCCACTGGTATTCACTTACCCTTAACAATTCAGCAATATCTTTATGTGCTTTGGGATTCAGAAAAAATACTACCAAATGTAAAATAGATAGCTAGTGGGAAGCCGCTGCATAGCACAGGGAGATCAGCTTGGTGCTTTGTGACCACCTAGAGGGGTGGGATAGGGAGGGTGGGAGGGAGATGCAAGAGGGAGGAGATATGGGGATATATGTATACATATAGCTGATTCACTTTGTTATAAAGCAGACACTAACACAACATTGTAAAGCAATTATACTCCAATAAAGATGTTAAAAAAATATTTAAAAACAGTGAGAAAAGAAGAGCCATGGGTTTAATTCCTGGCCTGCAACTTACTGTATGTGTGATCTTGTGCAAATGATACCCTAATATCTCCTGGCCACCATTTTTTCTTCTCTGTAAAACTGGACAGTACTCAATTTAACAATTTACTGCGTGGATTGGATAAAATAATGTAAGAAAAACATGATATGGCTCACCATGTCCTCAGTAGAAAGCTTATAATCTCTCAATTTTCCTTCACATTATTAACAAGTCATGAAAGTTTCCAGCCATGCAACAGATGCTTCCTTTATTTTCCTTAATTTACTTCCCCCTCTCTTAATATGATTTTGCTTTGTGTGTTTTTGAAATGCACTAGGTATTTTTAAAACTGTGATGCAACAATGCAAAATGGAATAGTAGCTATATGAAGAGATTTTCTATTGTGCTCCAAAATTGCAAAGTCATTACCACATCAATATTTTTATAAAGTACTTTTTTATTTTTCAATTTTAGATGCCCATTTTAATAATGCAAGTGAGGCTTTTTACAAGGCCTGCTTTTTCAAATCTATTAATTTTCAGAGAAAAAAATGAGATAATTTGCTTCCTACAGGGAAGATTAAACTGGTAACTATATTTTATTTCATTATTGATACCTTTTGTCAAAAAGAAGCATTATTTTTAATGCAAATCTCAAGATTTGGAAAATACTCAACTGAATTTATATGGTATTCCTCAAGAAATCATAATTATAACCCTGTCCTTAAGATTTTAATTACTTTTCTAGAACTTATGTAGTACTAACCTTGCTAAAATTTTGAATTAAAAAAAAAAGAGACTGATGAATATCCCTTTTGAGATTAACAACCACATTTTCTCCTCAGATGCATGCACACCTCACCTAATGGCTTTAGCAGTTAAGCCAACATGTAGTAATAAATTGTAAGACGGGAAGATGACATCAAGTCCTGAATGTATTAAACTTATACATAGACAAAAGGAGACAGACAAAAGTATGCAATAATATAGGTTCTGTTTTGAATTGGGATAAAAATAGAGGAAATACCTTCCTGTAATTTCTGTGTCAGAGTGTGCTAAGGCGTGAATAGCAGATAAAAGCATGCTTGGAAATTTGAATGGAAGACAGCTATGGATCACTGAGGAAAAAATATACATACTAGGAAATTTGCTCAACTCTAGAATACCTGGGGGTCTAAAGTTAAAGAGACCATGAATGCATGAGATACATTATGCATATCTTATCTTTGTTTATTTCTGTTAACTACTTATTTGACTCAAAATGCATTAACTGATACTTAATATTGATGAAAACTCATCAAACATCATACTATTATTTAAAGAATCCTGTAGATAATCCAATTTGACTAATCTTACCAATTTCTAAAAGTATTATAGCAGCCAATTATTCTTTTTCATATTTGCTTCAGCACAGAGCACAAAGCATCTGCAGGGTGGGCGAGAAAGATGTCTAAGGTCTCTGAAAAGGTGGCCTTAGAATAGAGATTAGCATAATCACAAGTAATTATGATATAAACTATCAAATAATTGCCACAAAAAGGTAAAAAAAAACAAAATAGTGCTTTACAGGAGGAGCCAGCAATTTTTTACTCTGATTAGATAGGAAAAAATCTGTGGAGTCAAATGGCAAATGAGTTGGTCTGGGAGACATATACAGGATTTGATTATCAGAGGCAGAGAGGGAAAGTCTGGGAACTTTAGGAAATCCTCTACTTTATACCCAACATATTCTTGAAACTCTGTCTGAAAGCCAAAAGTATAAAAGTTGAACAACAGATTTATATATTATAAAAATGAAACAAATATGTGTACATATATAATAGCATTTAACATACTATTTTAACAAAATAATTCTGTTTCAGCAATATTTGAAATGGCTCGGCCAAACTTAAGCAATAAGGGCAGTGATCAGAAAGCATCCCCACTGGCTAGTCTTATAGATTCTGTTAACTATTCCAAAAAGGGGACAATCTCCCCTGATAGGACACCCACACTGCTTGGACATCCCTCTCCCTTAGTGAGGGTCCTTCTCCTTCCCTCTCTCCAGTCTGCCCTAGAAAAGGGATATGGCTGGGTACTGCTGGGATATAGGAGAAAAACAGATCATGGAAGATGTATATAATGAAGAACAGAAAAAAGAAAAAGAAGAAGACAGGAAGAGGAGAGTATGGGGAATGATATGACTTCCAATTTTGATGCAATCTTTTTTTTATATCATCTCAAGGCAAAATACTTTTCCCTTTAAAATTCAATAATTACAAGTAAATTTATGAATGTGTGTATGTGCATGTTTGTTGTAGTGTAGCTTCTTTATCTGCACTAGGACAAAGGTCACAAACTGGCTGGACTCTGGAAGCATTTGTCTTGTAGATAAAGTTTGAACTGGCATGAACAATTATATGGATGGATGGCTAGGTAGATACAGAGGTAGAGAAGCAGAGATACTGAGACACAGAGCTATAAATTTAGATGGATCCTCCACTCTCCAATATGCCTTTGTTGCCAACACTCCATGTCATATCATACTGGTCTACTGCCCTCCATTATATTATTCTTCTTATCCTTGAAAACACTTGTGTTTGCGACCATTGATCTAAATAGTTTTAATATAAGGCCAAAAATTCCTGAGGTTTGAACCTATCTACTCAGTTTGCTGATGTGAATTTCTAGACCATTGTATGGAACTCCTTCAAGGCACAATTTTTTTGTTTTGGTTTTTTTGTTTGTTTGTTTTAATTTCCTTTAGTAAGGGAAACCTTACACAGAAGCCTGATATATAAGCTACATAAATATGCTCCTATCCCTTCAGGCCACTGGAATGTGGTCTGAACAGGAGAAAAATCTTTATTTTATTATGGTCTTGAAAATATTTTGAAGATCCAGTTTAAAAAATTCTGTAGAATTGTTTTTTTAAAAAGGAGAAAAAACCCAAAAACCTGAGAAACATAGGCATTCGGACTAACAGAAATTTACTGACCAGTAGTCTCTTTTAAACAACTCAAAATGATTGTTGGTCAGCTGACTTACAGAACGACTAGTTTTAAATTGACAAAGATTTAAACACCTTTTCACTTTTAATGTGAAAAAGTAGGAATTGTACCAAATGTAAGAAAGTCAAGGACTACTTACCAACCAATTTAGTGAAAGTATCACTTTTGAAAGGGGCATTATAGGACATCAAGCTGGAGGAATGGGTAAAAGCAGGTTAGGGAAGGCCTTGAACATCAGACTAAGACATTTTCAGTAAGGGATGAAATATGGAGCAAAGACAGAAACTAGTACCGATTCACTGCTTTCAATGTGGCAACCAATTCATTTCCTCTTATCTTAACCTCACAAGAGGGACTTCCCTGGTGGTGCAAGTATTTAAGAATCTGCCTGCCAATGCAGGGGACACAGGTTCGAGCCCTGGCCCGGGAAGATTCCACATGCTGTGGAGCAACTAAGCCCGTGTGCCACAACTATTGAGCCTGCACTCTAAAGCCTGAGAGCCACAACTACTGAAGTTCGCACACCTAGAGCCCGTGCTCTACAACAAGAGAAGCCACCGCAATGAGAAGCCCGTGCACCACAAGGAAGAGCAGACCCTGCTCCCTGCTACTAGAGAAAGCCCGCGCACAGCAACAAAGACCCAAGGCAGCCAAAAATAAATTAATTAGTTAATTTAAAAAAAAAACCTCACAAGAAAAATACGAAATTCGTGTTATCCCATTTTGCAACTAGAGAGAAATCAGAGACAAAGTTAAGCAACTTACCTAGAGATGTACATCTACCAAGTGGCCAAATCAAGATTTGTCCTCACGTGTATTTGTCTTCAAATCCTAGAATTCTTCCCACATTGGTGAAACTAGACTCATATGACACAATTCTTGTCACTATAACACTCTCTTGTGGATTAGTGCATATGCATACACATTACCTTAGATTTAATTTATCCATACACTTTCTCTTTTCCTTTATCTCTGACTTGATTTATTGTAAACTTTTATATCCAACAAATAAATTAACTTGTTTCAGAAAGATAGATCAATGGAACAGGATAGAAAGCCCAGAGATAAACCCACGCACATATGGTCACCTTATCTTTGATAAAGGAGGCAGGAATGTACAGTGGAGAAAGGACAGCCTCTTCAATAAGTGGTGCTGGGAAAACTGGACAGCTACATGTAAAAGTATGAAATTAGATCACTCCTTAACAACATACACAAAAATAAGCTCAAAATGGATTAAAGACCTAAATGTAAGGCCAGAAACTATCAAACTCTTAGAGGAAAACATAGGAAGAACACTCTATGACATAAATCACAGCAAGATCCTTTTTGACCCACCTCCTAGAGAAATGGAAATAAAAACAAAAATAAACAAATGGGATCTAATGAAACTTCAAAGCTTTTGCACAGCAAAGGAAACCATAAACAAGACCAAAAGACAACCCTCAGAATGGGAGAAAATATTTGCAAATGAAGTGACTGACAAAGGATTAATTTCCAAAATTTACCAGCAGCTCATGCAGCTCAATAACAAAAAAACAAACAACCCAATCCAAAAATGGGCAGAAGACCTAAATAGACATTTCTCCAAAGAAGATATACAGACTGCCAACACACATATGAAAGAATGCTCAGCGTCACTAATCATTAGAGAATTGCAAATCAAAACTACAATGAGATATCATCTCACACCAGTCAGAATGGCCATCATCAAAAAGTCTAGAAACAATAAATGCTGGAGAGGGTGTAGAGAAAAGGGAACACTCTTGCACTGCTGGTGGGAATGTGAATTGGTTCAGCCACTATGGAGAACAGTATGGAGGTTCCTTAAAAAACTACAAATAGAACTACCATATGACCCAGCAATCCCACTACTGGGCATATACCCTGAGAAAACCAAAATTCAAAAAGAGTCATGTACCAAAATGTTCATTGCAGCTCTATTTACAATAGCCCGGAGATGGAAACAACCTAAGAGCCCATCATCGGATGAATGGATAAAGAAGATGTGGCACGTATATACAATGGAATATTACTCAGCCATAAAAAGAAACGAAATTGAGCTATTTGTAATGAGGTGGATGGACTTAGAGTCTGTCATACAGAGTGAAGTCAGTCAGAAAGAGAAAGACAAATACTGTATGCTAACACATATATATGGAATTTAAGGGAAAGAAAATGTCATGAAGAACCTAGGGGTAAGACAGGAATAAAGACACAGACCTACTGGAGAACAGACTTGAGGACATGGGGAGGGGGAAGGGTGAGCTGTGACAAAGCGAGAGAGAGGCATGTACATATATACACTAACAAACGTAAGGTAGATAGCTAGTGGAAGCAGCCGCATAGCACAAGGATATCAGCTCGGTGCTTTGTGACCGCCTGGAGGGGTGGGATAGGGAGGGTGGGAGGGAGGAAGACTCAAGAGGGAAGAGATATGGGAACATATGTATATGTATAACTGATTCACTTTGTTATAAAGCAGAAACTAACACACGATTGTAAAGCAATTATACCCCAATAAAGATGTTAAAAAAAAAATTAACTTCTTTCTTTGCCTGATACCAGAAAAGGATCCAGAGTCTTCAAATATAATTGGGAATTATATTTCATTTATACAGAGTAATCTTAAATCATGAGTTTCAGACTCGTGCACGTCATCTTTATATGTTGTATTCCCTTTACATTTAAGATTATTGCTCTCAAGTTTTTGTACTATTCATTAGTGTACTACATATAAGTTAATAGACTCAATATTGATTGTGTTCATAGGGTTTAGAGCTGGTCCTAAAAAATATGAATCAATATCTTCCACTCCATGTTCCCCTCCAGTGTGCTTTGTCTATATGCACTTTAGTATAAACAGCCACAGGCTGGTTATAAATCATTCTACCTATCTTCCTACTGACAGTCTGCAACCAGGTTGGTGGATTTCCCGAAGAGAAAAGAAAGCAGGGCAACTATCGGTCATGACATGCATTCCAACTGCAAGTGCTTACGGCTGGAATGTGCCTGCCTTTTAAGGAACATAAAGAAATGTCCACAGAGAGCTATTTTAAAAGATGCAATTCAATTTTAAATGTACTCACGCATTTCTGTTTAGGGACTTTAAATTAAATTGCCATTTAAAGTTAACATAGATATTAATGGCATTGAGATCATCAGCTTTTGAGCACTTAAAGAGCAGGCCAAGAATGTTTAAGCAAAGCAGTGTATATAATTGCAGTTGTGGGCAAATATAATTATACATGCCTATCACATCTCACTTGCTAAGAGTATATATTTTATCAATCCTCTAAGAAAGCAAGACATAATGATGATAAAAAGCTATTCTCTAAATTGCAAGTGTTAATAAACATTAGGCTAACCAAATGTGCCATCTTTCAGATATGATATAACTTAAAATTGCATACAGCTTTTACTTTTTTTATTGGCCATACCACACGGCTTGCAGCATCTTAGTTCCCTGACCAAGGATTGAACCCAGGCTCACAGCAGTGAATGCACTGAATCCTAACCTCTGGACCACCAGGGAATTACCAGTTTTTACTTTTTTAAGTACTTTCACATCACTGGGACAAGTACTCTGGTTGTTTTAAAGGTGAAGTGCACTTTTGTCAACCTGGTCTGACCTTTGACATGCATCTTTAAGGATTAGGGATACCATCTCTCACTGAATAGCGTTTTCTTCTGGAGAAGCTAATAAGTCAAGAAAAGATCAGATGCAACCTTGATCTCAATATAACTACATTCTGAGTAATCTATCCTGACTGCATAATCTACTGTAATAGAAATATACTATGCAACTGCATCATTAATTAAATAATCAACCTATGCTAAGGTAATCCAGAACATCAACTTCCAGGAGAAAATGGTTTAAAATGTAGTATATGCAGAGATGAAGCTTACGGTAAACCAACTTTGACTACCTGGATTCAAATTCCTTCTCTGACATCATCTAAAGTAAGCTTGAACAAAATTTTTATTCTCTAAGTATTAGTTTCCTTATTTTCAAAACAAAGATAAAAATTTTATCTACCCAAGTTTGTGGTTGTGTAAGTTAAACATGAAAATGTAAAGCACTTAGCATAGGAACAAAGTTAATGTTCAATAAACGCGCTGCCATCGATGAATTTCCATGTTACATTTGTAAAGAATGAAAACCAAAATAAAGTTGGTGTTTTATTGTTTGTTTAGTTTAGATGGGACATATTTTGGTATCTTATTTAATGAGGGCTTTTGACTGTCAAAGGCTATCATGTGAATGCTTATTATCAAAGTTCCCGAGACTGCTGTCTTTCTCAAAGGCAGATGGTAAATCTGTCAGCAGTAGCATTCAGAACAGCAGCAACCCAGATGCTTCGAAGCACTGTGTGTGAAGCTGCTCCTCCCACGAAGAGTACATTGGGCAAGATGCCAAAGGAAGGTCCCCAAGGCAATTAGCTGCTTCTGAATCCAACTCTGGCTGTTTGGGAAGTCAAATGAATCCAGCCTGCTTAGCTATACACCATTTAATGCAAAGAGCATGCTCCTCATTTATAATCAAGCCAATCTTTCAACCAAGCTACATTCTGACAATCTACATTCTGTACATTCTTTTGTACAGGAAAAGGGACTTGACCATGGCCACAGAGCTTAGCAAGTGCTAGAGGGGAATATTTGAATCCTGGGAGTTTTTTGTTCCAAAGACAGTACCCTTTTGATTATACCATCCAAAGAGGAAACAAGACATTCTTAACTTTCACAGTGACGTGTTTCTCACGTTTGAAGGCTGAGTTCATTAAAAAGAAGAAAAAAGAAAAAAAAAAAAGACAATCAAGAAAACTAGCCTCATGCTGAAGCTGTGGGAAGAAGTCTGGAGGCATTAGAAGTAGACAACACAACTTTAATTACTGGCTCCGTGACGTCTCTAGAGTACTCTGTCCCCCTCTATGAAAAGAGATAAAGATACTTATTTTAGAGGGGTGTGGCAAGGACTAAAGAGGACAAGTAAGGGTTGTATGGTACCAGGAATATACAGATTGCTCAGAGGATTTAAGTAACTCAGTTATGGTCACATGTATTAGTAGCAGAGCTGCCTTCAAAGCCATATCTTCCAGGTGCCTTCAAACTGAGAAATTATGGAGGGTAATAGCAGATTATAAAACTTGAATATATTATAAACACATTAAACAGTATCCACTATCATAAGCATGACAATATTATTAAAAACAATAAAATAATAAAAGGAAACAATATCCCACAGAATAGTTAATAAAAGTATTATAATGTATGATATCACTTGTGCTATATGGGTACCATTATATAGCCAGTAGAGATATCATAGCAAAAGAAGAAAAAAAAAGAAGTCTGGAAAGACATACCACATTATAGCTTACTTTTATTTCTTTCGTATTTTTCTTATCTGTAGTTTGTATCCATATATTTTCCATAATGAAATCATATTACTTGGATTCTTGCTCAAGGAACGTGATCTGAAAGTAGTTACATTCTGAATCTCAAATTCATTTCTCTAAATATGCTTTTTCATTACATCCTGCTCACTTTACTTTGAAAACACTGAAATGTTCTTAAACTTCTAATTTGCATTGCAAGTTAATTTTTTGTTGTTGCTTATGGTTGCCATTTACCAAAAAGATATTAAGGCAAAGCCTCGGAGTAACTCCTGCCATGCCCCAAGAAGGAAACTGAGGCCAGGACTTAGCTATGGAAATAAATTTTGCCTTCTACTATGCATGGTATTAATTCTCAAACTTTACTGTATGCAACACTCCTTTAAGGTATCAGTGAATATCAAGATTCAGAAACCTCCTCTCAGAGATTTTGATCTGGTAGATTCAGGGTGGATTGCAGACTCTGTAGTTTTTTAAAAGCTCCCAGATGATTCTGGTAAAAGGGTCCTCAAGTCTCTCAATTCTCCATAAGAATTGGCCTTCCAACTATTGTGGCGTATCAGTGAATAAAACATTGTAATCATGTATCTGTCCATAAATAGATTGCTGTTCAAACAAGAAACAGGTAACTGAAGAAAGAGGCATGGAAAAAGATCTTTTACAAGAAGAAGAGTTTCTTGTTATATCAGGATGGACTTGGTTAATTTGCAGTAATAAACAACCCCATTATGTCAGTGACTTACAATAATTTTTTTTCCCCATTCATGGTATAGGCACAACATAGACCAGAATTAGGGCTATGCTTATTGTAGTCACTCAAAGGCTCAGACTGACGGAATTTTCCAAAATCACGTCAGCAGTGGTAAGAGAACATGACAGATCACAAACTGGCACTCAAGTCTTCTGTAAGAAGGGGCACCATAGCTTCTGCTTATGTTTTATGGCATAGGAAATCACATAGCCATGCTAAAATCAAGTGGGGTGGGAAAATTCAGTTGGATCATGTGTCCACAAGGAAGACGGCTAGAATGATGAACATTTTAATGACTATCTCATATGCCCAACTCAAGCAGTTACAACAAAGTGTAGTACAATAGTTACAAACCCTATATGGGGAGGCTTAAAGTTCGGGAATTAAATCCTACTTGTACCACACCCTGAATCTGGACAAGTCTCTTAACCTCCATAACCCTCAGCTTCCTTATGCTTTTGAATCTCCCAGCTCAGAAACCAATGCGACAATGTGTATGGTGTGGTATGCTGCACGGAGCCTGATGTAGTACGAACTCATGATTATTAGTCTTATCCACAACTATAAGTTACAATAGATGCACAAAAATATCTATATTCTAAAGTAGGTTAGCATAATAATGTAAATGATACTCTTTATCACTAACACAATATATATTTATTTAGCTCTGACTATTCACAAGGCACTAGGTGAGGAAAAAGGAAGGATACAAAAACAAATAAAATATGGTCTCTGATGTGAAGAATCTTAAATCTATTTAGGAAGTCAGGAAATTAGGCAAAAACACTAGACAGATAGTCTAGTATGTGATATAATGGAGGAGCCATAGAGAAGTAAGGAGATGAAATAAGACTTGAGGAGATGGTAAGTCTTTTCTTGAAAGAGTGACATTTCTTTTAGTACTAGGCAGCAAAACATTAAAAAACCTTTAACGATAAATTGGTAGCTAGTAGAGGCAAATGAAGAGACACTGAAAAGTTTTACAGGAGGTAATTCTAAGGAAAATAGATTTAGGTAAATAGATGATTGATAAGACATAGGTAGGTAGGTAGGTAGGTAATAGATAGACAGACAGACAGATGGATGGATGGATGGATGGATGGATGGATGGATGGATGAATGGTAGGATGGATGGCTGTAGGATATAACCTGCAGACATTCTTATTGAGAGAATAGTTGGCTTAATTAACATCATGTCATAAAGAGGATTGCACTCACAACTTGGCTAGAATATCACCTACAGAAGCAGTAAAAACTCTAGATTTCCATATTCATCTTTGAGTATAAATAGATAACTGTTGCAAGTGCATTGTCTTCACTTTGTAATAGAGTTATTCTGTTTTCCAAATTCTATCAATATTTTCATGCTGAGTGGTGTCTTGTGCAGTCAGACCACACTCCCAGTGTTACTGTTTCTTTCTACTGCACTCTCTGCACTTGAGTTAGGAGAAAGCGGTGCTGCGGAGGGATGGAAGTTGCAGGACAGTGTCTCAGGGATTCAGATGTGTGACAATTTCCACAGATGTCAAGCATGGCAATTTGCCACAGGGAGAAACGAGGTCATTTTGTGCACCATTATCAGGATGTGGTGCACAGACTGCGAACAGACAACTTAATGCTTCTCTGATTCAACCAGACATTCTTCTTGTCTTCTAATTGCTTTGTATTCAGTCATCGCTGAACTCTATGAAGTTCTTTGAATACACAAAAACTATTAAGTTACACTATCTCCTTTATTAAATTGAAAGATTGAAATCATTCAAATTCTACGCATAAATGTCTGCCAGCCAGGGAGCTATTTAACTTGATATATAACTTAAATGAGCCCAGACACTATCAGATATGAGATTGAAGCCTCAAGCTATCTAATGCAGGAAGATAAATTCCCACTTTTCAGTAGGTGAGGTAGTAAATATAAAAATCTTTATTTTCAATTATGGCACTTGAGCTCCTGATTGAACCCTTTCTATTGCTGCCTAGGAGACATGCCAACCTTTCCTGTAATATAAGTCAATCAATTATATTTCATTTTGATGCTTTTTATTTCATGATTCTTGGGGTTCCTTAACAAGACATTCACATTATAAACTCCAGTATTCAAAGAGTGAACATTAAAAAAATAAGGCGAAGCAAAAATTCTGATTTAAAATGAAATGGAGGATAGGAATTGCAAAAATGTGGTGCACAAGACTTACTAATTGAAATAAGCATTTATAACTAAAATGTAACCATTTTTCTGTACTTTCTTTTTTTCTGTAAACCTAAACTTCTCTAAAAAATATAAAGTCTATTAATTTAAAAAACATGCAACCATCAATTGCCTACAATGCATATCTAGAACTGTCAGATCTAGAAAGTTAGCTGAAAAAAATGGCTACTCCTAACTTCCATATTGCAGGATTACTTGTGCATACACACAAATGTTAAATATATTCATGGTATCCGAAAAAAATGGAAGAAAATGGTGAGGAGAACTGGAAAAATATTAACAAAATGTTTCCTTCCTCATACATTTTAAGTAATTTGAGGATTTCTAATGCATCAGAAAAGTTTCAGGTCCAATTATCTTCTCCTCAAACTCAGATCTCTACCTTTGGTGACATTTGCATGTTTTATTAAAATAATGTGATTTATTGAAACAAATGAAATATCTAGCATTACTGAATATGGTATTCAGTAATGTATTTGCAAATATTTTCTGATACCTTCCTTTTGAAATTTTCTGCAGGGAAACAAAGATGAAAATGACATATTATGCACTTTAGACATTTATAATATAGGAGTTTAGATTAAAAAATGAACATCTGGGATTCCCTGGTGGTGCAGTGGTTAAGATTACAAGCTCCCAAAGCAGGGGGCCTGGGTTCCATCCCTGGTCAGGGAACTAGATCCCACATGCATGCTGCAACTAAGAGTTTGCATGCCACAACTAAGGAGCTCACCTGCCGCAACTAAGGAGCCCGCCTGCCAAAACTAAGACCCAGTGCAACCAAATAAATAAATTTTTAAAAAAATGAACATCTAAGACTAAAGATGAATCTGTATATGGAAGCTTTAATGGTTAAGTGTCATGACAGTGGAATTCATAAGCACTGTTCAAAAGCAAATCCTAAACATGGCTGCTTCTCTCAATATTGAGCTTCAAAAATCACTGCTTCAATTTGAATTCCAGACAGTCTACACTGAAATGATCAATGTACAAGGAAAATTATGAAAGAGAGGAAAAGAACGTATTTTGCAAGACAAAATTCTTAATGGTTAAAGAGTCAGTACTGCCAGGAACTAAAAAATCCCAAGAGACCTGAAGTATGTTCATCATTTAACTTGGAGGATACGGACATATGGCAATCAAATTCCTGATCAAAATGTTTAGAGGCACTTTGATGCCAAAAATATTCTTTTGAGCATCATCTATTTAAACACTCATATGCCTCCAGAACATGTTGGCCAATGAAACATATTTCCATTTATGTCCTGCCAAGTCTCACTCATTAGCTAAAAATTCTCATTTTGCAGTTTTTATAAAAAGGATTTACAGTACCATGTTTCAAAGTTAAAATTTTTATGATTTTTGTTTTTACTTGCAATATTACCCAAAGTACTATAACTTAATTTTTAAACATTAATTTCATCCTTGTCCTTCACTAAATCTTTGATCACTGATGCTAATAAATTTTAAAAGATACTCACAGAGAATTTCTCTGGCACTGCTCACTTCTGATCATAGGCAATGATATAATCAGAAATCAGGAAGAAAGAAGAAAGAACTAGTACAAGGATAAGAAACAAATGGATCTGAATAATCCACCTATAGGTAAATCATAATAGAATTCAAATGTGTTTGAAAATAGTTTAATTACTTCGTTATTTGCACTAATTTTTTAATCTTACTTTATATTTTTACCCCAATTTTTGAAGTGTTGATTAAAAAATAAATTCAGGTCCTTCAGTTTTTCCCTTGTAAAGTGAGTGTCTGACCCACTATAAGTTAAGACCCCTTTTTAAATTTCTAGGATGTTACATACTTCTAAGCAGGATAGATCCAGGCCTTTTATTCTCTCCTTTACTACATTTAAACACGTTCGAGATTGAACATAAAACTGGGAAATGACAGGGATAATGATTCCTTGAAGTGCCAAATTTCATTGAGTTTTTGTTACACTTTAGAAATGGGAATTATTAGAGAAAAGATACAATATTTGTGTTCCATTGCTGTGTAACAAGCTACCTCAAACCTAGTGACTTTAGACAAGTTACTCCAAAGTAGGGTTTAAAACAGCACCCATTTATTATCTCATATTTTTCTATGGATCAGAAGTCCAGATATGTTGTAACTGGGTTCTTTTTTCAAGGTGTCATTCTAGCTATATTTTCATCTGGAGCTCAGGATCCATTTCCAAGGTCATTGGTTATTGCCAGAATTTAGTTCCTTGTGGTTGTAAGACTGAGGTCTCTGTTTTCTTGCTAGATGTCAACTAGAGGACATTCTCAGGTCCCAGCCACATAGCCTTCTCCACAATATGGCAGTTTGCTCCTGTAAGGCCAGTAGGAGAATCTCACTTCAAATCTCTCTGATCACTTCTATGACCTGAGTTGAGTAGACCAGGTTACCCAGGATAATCTCCCTCTTGATTCACACAAAGTCAACTGATTAGGAACCTAAGTTACGTCTGCAAAATTTCATATGACCAAACATAATCACAAAGTGATTTGTCATTCTGCACAAATTCAAGGAAAGGTGATTACACAAAGGGGCAGGAAACTTGGGTCACCTTAGAATTCTGCCTACCACAGACACCAAAAAATAGGTATCATAATATGATAAGACTCTTCCAGTGTAAAAGTGAAAAAGATGTGAATTGAAGATAATTTTAGGCAAAGAAATTAGGAAATCTTTGACTATGGAAACACATTAGATCTCACGATTTTATTCTTCTCATGTAAATATAGAATTTAGGAAGATATAGTAAAGCTTAGTAATATCATAGCAATCTCCTTTTGTTTTACAGAACTCAACTGTAAATCCTATAACTTGATTAAAATCATGTCCTTCCAATAACAATGATTAAAAAGATGAAGCATCAGAAATCGGAAACCATCTTATCCTGACTCAGTATTTTTGTTTATTTGGCCATAGAGATAAGTCATTCTTAACTTCCCCTTATATTTAATTTGTGACTAATAAAATATGTTTATTTATGAAATTTCCACTTGGGCCCAGGATATATAGGTATATTATCGAACAAATGTATTTGTTTGGGAAGCATGCTGTTTAATTTACCTGAACTGTCTCTGGAGTCTTAATGCAGTAGTTTGGGTCCATTCTCTTACTTACTTCTAGATATAGATAAAATAGAATATCAGTATCTAGATTCAGGAATAGATTAGCCTCAGTTTGCCAGTGTCCATACAGCATAACTCTCAGATAACCACTGTGCCTGAAATTATAATTCTTTCTTGTCTTTGAATGTGTAAACAATATGTTTTATCTTCCCATTCATAACATTATACTTGGAAATATCACGCAATGGTTTTATCATGCCATACAGAGAAACAGCCTTAGGTGAATTAATTATTAAGATTTATAAGCTGCATATCTTTAATTTCAACACATATAAGATTATTAGCAGCTGAAAAGGTTCATAAGGAATAATAAACTCAAGGAGACAACATGGAGACAAAATCAGGAGTTTAGGGCAAAAATAACACTTCAATTAGACATCAAAGGGATGGTCAAAGCCAACTTAATATGAAAAATGAAATTTTCATAGAGTTATATTTGTAGCTCAGTAGCATCAATAAGGTGGTAAATGCCACATAGCCCATAAGAGTTAATTCTCTAAATATGTTAAATAAAAGTAATGGTTTTGAAAAGTCTGGAATTCTTTAACAAAACATGCTATTTAAGAACCAAAATTGGGGGCTTCCCTGGTGGTGCAGTGGTTGAGAGTCCGCCTGCCGATACAGGGGACACGGGTTCATACCCCGGTCCGGGAAGATCCCACATGCCGCGGAGGCCCATGAGCCATGGCCACTGAGCCTGCACGTCCGGAGCCTGTGCTCTGCAACGGGAGAGGCCACAACAGTGAGAGGCCCGCGTACCAAGAAAAAAAAAAAAAAAAGAACCAAAATTGGGTCCTGACTAAGTTTGTGTTTTTTACAGAGTAAAGTATGTTTACAGTTTTTAAAATTACAGCAATTATAACATGCCTATTCTAGAATATGGGAATCACATGCTTAAGCATAAACTTTGATGAGTTATTCATTTAGAAACCAAGAATGAAATATAACAGGAATGTGGCTGGAACCAAGTTACATAGAAGGGTAAGATTCTATCTGTAATCCTAAATTCAAAATTATGCCAATCCAAACTTAATGAAGTAAAAGTTTCTTCACTATATATATTATACTGGCTTGTGTAATATCAATATAATAAACTGTGAAAACAAAAATGGTAGTAATAACCATTAGCTATGTGTGACACTATATAATTCTTGTAGTTCTTTCACATGCAGTGCCTCCTTTGACATCAGACCTAGAAATAAACATCAATATTATTCTCATACACTTATCTATTCAACAAGTAATTAGTAAGACCCTAATATATGCCAGAATTTCTGGTGGTAAGTAGACATATCATGCCTGTAGGGGAGGAAAAGCTTTTCTTCTACTCTGTTAGGTTCTATAAATGGGGCCTTTGACTCATATTGATAAAAGACAGAATGACAGGAGAAAAGAATGCCAATTTTACTTAATGCTAATATATTTTTATGTGTACAGAGGCTTCACAAAAGTGAAAAACTCAAAGAAGTGGTCAGACATGACAGCTTATATATCTTTTAAACAAAGAATGATAAATTGTGGACAAGAGACTAGAAAAAGGAAAGGGGGGTTGGGTTTATCAGGGTAGTAAATTGTGGGAAGGTAAATATATGAGGGAAACTAATGGTGAATAAGGGTTATTTGGTATGGTTACTTCATGCAGAGTCATCTCCGTGCTGACCCCTCTCTGGTGATAAGAGCGGTTCCCCTCTTCTTGTTATGGGAGAGTGGAGGGCATCTTCACAAGGGGAATTGATGTCCTGTTTAGGCAGATGAGCGGAGGGTGTAGAGCTCTTCCTGTGTCTCAACTTCCGTCAGCTCAAAGTAATCCATATGCCAAAGCAGCAAATTTTAGTGTGACCCCCTGATCTCCTTCAACAAACAGACAAAATCTCTATAGAATGGGAGAAAAATCACATGTACTTTTAGACAAAGACCTTGAGGTCTTTGTACTTGCTCTTTTTCTCCTCCACAGACCACTCTTCATCCTCTTCATCCCAAGACTTGCATTTTTATTCTTTCATGTTTCATTTTACATGTCACCTTTGAGAGGTTTCTTTCTGACCAACGAAATTAAATTAGTTTCCTTGGGTTATTTTCCCTAATCATAGATTGTGTTTTCCTTCAAAACCATGTTAAGGAGTTAGCATTTGATTCTAAATTTTCTAAGCAGTGGATGAAGGTAGCCCTCAAATTTTAAATGAGAAAATAGAATCGCAAAGAATAAAGTGACACACTAAAAGTCAAAGCTAGTAAGTAGCAAAGTTGAGATTAAATTCTGGTATACAGACTAAAAACTCTTGTTTTCTAATATGCTATAATGTTTCAATAAATCCCTTAGAGCCATCTTCTTAACTGCATGTGGTTTTTCTCCCCAGAGGCCACTGGCACGGCTGGAGACACTTTTGGTTGTTACCACACAGTGTGTATGTGTGCGGAGTGGGGGTGGGGGGTTGCGGGGGAGGCTGTCCTACTGGCATCTAGTGAATACAGTATAAGGTTGCTGCTGATCATCCTACAAGGCACAGAACACCTTCCACGGCAAATACTACCCAGCCCAGAATAACAAAGGTATTGCTGTTAAGAAACCCAGCCTTAGAATGCTTGAAAGAATAAAAGCAATACTTAATCATGTCATAATGTATTTTTTTACATACAAAGGATATAAAAACACCCAAGTCCTTTCTATTACTTTCCAAAGACTAATCTACCCATATCATTCTATGTGAATTAACATCAACAAGATAAATTACAAAGACAACTCGAAGTCTCAAATTGAAGTCGTGGTTTGACTTGACAAGTATATGTTAACTCCTAGGTGTCAGAAAGTTTGGAATGTATACGTGCATTTTGTAACACTTTGCTAAAGGATTGTTCTGAGTCTCTAGCATCCTGAAAGTAATCTAAACACATATATCAGATCTTTATAGGAAAGCATATGTTGATTTTAAAATCAATTTCTAATTTTGCCATACAGAAGATTTGAAAATGAAATTGCCAGTCTTCATATCATAGTATAAGTGAGACATGTATTTTAAAATCAATCATCTATTATAAACTATCGTGTAAAAATCACACACATTTCAAGCCTAGGATGTGGCCCAGAAGCAATTCTAGTTTTTTTCCTATCATTTATTACTGTGAATAAGTGACCAAGTCATGTAAGAAATGGATGAAAAGATTCACCCAGAACGAACAGAAGGTTGGGTGGTGTAGGACATCTGTGCTCACTTTGAAAGGTGTAGTGGCTTATGTGCAAGCAAAGTCTCCTGTGTGCAGACTGCCTGAAGATGCTGAGGGCAGATAGGCAGCCCTGAAATCACCATCAGAACCGAGTGGTTCAATGCTCAAAGAAAGGTTCAGGACCACCAGAGTCAGAGAGGTGAAGGGTCAGCAACAGCAGACTCTCCATCCCACATTGTTCACTAGCAAAGCATAGTCCTTTTAGTTTTAGCAAGGAAAGCCTGGTTTGTACATTTCTCTTCACACATTCTCTCTAATTAGATTTACCTTATAACCTCTCAAAATCAGCCATCAGAGAGATGAAGAAATCAGCTGAAAGGCTTAGCATAATGGGATAATGGGAACCTAATAGATACGTGTGTGTATGTGTGTGTATGTGTGTGTGTGTGTGTGTGTGTGTTCAAAGGACACAGGTGATTTATTTACTGGATTAAGCCAAATCAATTTGCACATATATATCCACTGCTATAGAAAGCTGCTATTAACACTTTAATTTTTTTCACTAAAAATATGATCCAGATACAGTCACATTCTGAGGTACTGGGGGTTGAGGCTTCAACATATTAATCATATTAATTTGGGGAGACACAATTCATCCCATAACAAAATCTATCACAAAGTGATTGCACTATCTGTGCAAAATGCAGTTGTTATTCATGTGGCTGTTAGGCACATATCATTTCACTACTATACTCAAGTATCTGAAGTTTTGTAGATTAAATTTAATAATGTATACTATACTAAGTGATTGCTTTCATTTTATCAGTTTCATAATAAATAGTAACCATTCTTTTCACAGTGTCTAAAACAATAAGATCAACTATTAATTAAACTTAAAGCAAACAATGTAAGCTTTAAGAATTGGACTTCGGAAACCATGTGTGCTTAAATTTGCTGGAAATTTTTAGTTTATTATTTGGATATATATGTATATTATATATATAATATACAAACATTAGAGATTATAAAGCACAATGCCTAGAATAAATGATGGATGATTTAAGTAAATGTACCATGAATCTCATTAAACATGTAAAATATCTGATGCAATGCATAAGAGGAAAGTGCTTTATTTACCCACTTACAATCCTGTATTTATAGAAAATAAAACACATTTGGCATTCATTATAAAAGACTATGATCACAATCTTAGATCATTTTTGGTGTTATAAAATCACAGACAGATATTAAACAACTTAAAGTATCTCCTTTTTTCAAAAGAAATTGTATTGTCTCAAAAAGACAACCAACTATATCCTTTGAAGATCATAGTTTTCAGACTTAGTGTCTTAAAATTTGAAATTTAAAAACTTGACACATTTAAAACTTTTAATTCTGGTGAATTTTTTTAAAGCTACCCTCCAAATGAGAGAAGAGTTAGTATTTATGGTTATCAAAGGAAATAAAAAGTTAGAAAAATGACATTACCTGAAAATACAGTGATAAATTATTTAGAGATGCCATAGTGATAATTTACAAAATTAGTAATAAAACTATATTCTCTATATGAACAATTTATAAACATACTTCCCAGAACAAAGATGAAACAAAGCGATACATTGTGTATAGCAGTCACTACTACACAGAAGAATCTAATTGTGGGTTAAATGAAAATGACACATATCATTTTATAGTTTACAAGTACTTCCTGTAGCAGAAAGCATTCATTGTAATAATCCTCACATCCAAGTCTTAGCAGCATCCTTCTAAAAGCTCAGAAGATTTTCAACTGAATTTGTCAGTTGTGATCTAGGTTTAGGTTCCTTTAATTTAGCATTTTGGAAAGGCTAAGAGAAAGATAATTGAGGATTTTAATGATCTAAAATTCATATGTTGAAGTCCTAATTCCCAGTACTTCAGAATGTGACTATATTTGAACATATGGGTGGGCACTAATTCAATATGACTTGTGTCCTTAAAGCAGAGAATAGATTACAGATACAGAGTGAGGGAAGAGAGTGTAAAGACACAGAGAGAAAGCAGCCATCTGCAAGCCAAGGAGAGAGGTCTCAGAGGATACCAAACCTGCTGACATTTTGATTTCAGACTTCTAGCATCTGGAAACATCAGAAAATAAATTTTTGTCGTTTAAGTCACTCAGTCTGTGGTATTTTGTTATGCTAGCTCTACCAAACTAATAGAAGGACCTCTGAACCTACACTATAAAAACAAAAATACATGTATTTAAATATATAACTAAAGGAAGTATGAATATTTATAAACAAGGTAAAAGAAATATACAATATTGTTCTGATATTAAATTCTAATTGCTCCTTTACAAAGAGTTGTGGAGATTTTTATCCAGGTAATATCTTCATATCATTGTCTTGTTCTCCATCAGATTTTCTTTTTTGCAATCTACCTTGACATCATGCACAAACCTTGTCTACATCCCACACTAGCCTATACCAAAAGAATTCTTTAAAAAGACTATATATGATATGATTACATTTCTATCAAATTCCAGAAAATGCAAACTAATCTGTTAGTGAGGGAAAGCAGAACACTGGTTGGCTGCATCTAGGAGGGCAGCGAGGTGCAGGGGGAGAGAAATTATAGCATGAGTTCTAATATCAATTGCAAATTATTGTTTTGCTATTATATCAGTCCTCCAAATTTGTTTTTTAAAAGATCCTTGATTAACTATTTCTCTGTAATTGATTTATGCATTCATATAATATTGGAATATAAACTTCTTTTTCAGTAGCACTGAAAATGCCTATACGTCTGTTTATTCACACACACACACACAGAGAGACACATACACACACTACAGGTTTTCTAACTCTGTGTCAAGGCTCTCTACTTCATACCATTATCCTTGTATATGCATTTCTTTCAATGCAGTATTATGGGAAATAGTTTTATAGTATCTGATTTTGTTCTGATGGGACAAAAACAATTTTCACTTTAAGAAAAACAACTGCCAATAGTTTGGTTGGTACTTAGAAAATCATGTCACTATGCAGAAGTTTTTGAATTCTTTGATAAATTTTTGTACGTAATGTTCAAACCTCCCCAGAACAGAATTCACTGGACTTGTGTTTAACTTTTTAGGCTGCTTTCTTATGGCCTATACTATTAATGCCATTGTAGAATTTTTCCATATACTAAGTCTGTAAAGTGCAATTTGCTATTCCTATTTTACACTTCTCTGTAACACCTTCTGAGAGATTGTGACTTGGAGTAGCTTACCTGGAAATTATGGTAGTTAGCAAACTTGTCTAATATAATTTATTCTAATATAATTTTTTTTCTTACATCAGTTTATAATATTTACCACCCTTAACAAATGTTCTGATGTTCATTTCAGCAATCTGTGCTTAAGGTCAGTAATATATGTTGACAAAAAAATTTTAAAGACCATTCAGATGTCTTAAAATTTTTTTACTCACAAATAATTATAATTCACATGATAGTTATTATGCCCTTGAATAATAGAATTTTTACTCTTTATCCTTATGCTTTGGGCCTTCATTTCCTGAAGAGGAACAGAATTTATTTTTGAACAAGGCTCTTAATTCCATAATGTGTACTGTGACTTCATAAATTTTGTAAATCTAGTAAGGGATATTCCATAAAAATCTATAATTCCCCAAAATAACTACATTGATTTCATAAAATTAATAATATATATGATGAACATTTCCACCATTATCCTTTTGTAGGGACATTAATATTTTATTCATTTCTAAGAGAGAGACTTAAAATCAGGGTTTTTATCTTTTGTATTCTCAATAAAATGCTTTTTAACTATCTGAATAATAAACCTAGACAAGTCATGTTCTAGACAGAGGCCTCACTTCATTTGTACTTTAAAATTACATTTTTAATATCTATTTATACTTTATAATGTACCTCCAGGGGCTGAGCTCTCCAGAAGAAAAGCCAAGGACAAAATGGGCCCTTAATTATTAAATATGCCTCATACATAGTTCATAGCTAATCTGACTTATCAAGGATTCAGAAATGGCAAATGCTTTTTTTTAGAACATGCCATTCTAATTGTAATTCCATGAACTTTGGTTTAAAACATTCCAACCATCTCTATGAGTTAAACTGCCATTAGCATCATAACATATGAATATAACTTTTTTCAAAACCCAGAGAAGATCTGTGATTTAGAATATCTTTTCTTTGCTTCTCAGAGCCACAGAGTCCTTCTCACCTGATCTGAGATTAGCACCATTATTTTCCTTTTTGGTTAAGCAAAATCTAAGTCACAGTATTTTAAAAGATTCTCTGAAAAAACTTTTTTAATGAATTTTATTTTTTTATACAGCAGGTTCTAATTAGTTATCCATTTTATACACATTAGTGTATATATGTCAATTCCAATCTCCCAATTCATCCCACCCCCCGCCCCACCATGAAAAATATTTCTACCAAAAGGGGCATGGTGGTCTTTAGTGGCCACAGTAGCAGTGATGAATTTATCAGATGGTCAAGTCAAACTTTGAAAGGCTCAGAGGAAAAAGCTGTGTGCCCATGGCCAGGTGACTCAAAACACTCGAAGCCTCAGCTTCATCATCATCAAATTGAAAGTGGCACTAAGTAGCTTAGAGGCTGATAGGATGAGGTAAGATGATCTGTGAAAGCGCCCAAGAATACTTGGGACTTACTATTGTTGAATCTTAAACCTGGTATAGGCACACTGATAATGAAGCACTGGAGGCAGGGGAAATGAATTCAAGCCTAGATAGTGCTCACAGGTTCAAACTCGACATTGGGAGAGCAACATAATACCTGGGAACAAAGCAGAGAAATCCTGGATGACAGGGTGACACGTGAGAAAGCAGAGGAGGCCTAATAACAAAATAATAAAGACACAGACTAGGGAATGTCAACTGAAAATGCACAACCTAAAAGTTGAGAGTTTTATTTTATTCAGCAGACATACTGAGGACTTAAGTCCAGGAAATAGCCAATCAGATAGCTCTGAGGGACTGTTCCAAAGAGGTAAGGGAGGAGTCAGGATATATAGAGTTTTTGAAAACAAACAATCAAACAAAAAAACCAGTTAGTCAGAACATCAAAAGATTACTGTTAATTAAAGAAAAACCAGATATCTCAAGTTAACGCATTTACCACTTTTCTATGTAAGGGAAGATGCAAGAGTCTGGACTCATTGAAATCATTTCTTTGATATATACCGTAACTATCTACGACCACTATCCTGCTTTCTCCATCCTGAATCCCCTCCTGGGGTAGGGGGTGAGGGGCAGCATGGCTGCAGTGGCTGATGGCTTGATGGCTGCAACATCCTTTGTTTACTGATATGGCAGTGACATTCTTTGTCCAAAGGGGTCATCCAAAAGACACATTCTACCCAAATATAGTTTTTTTAACTTAAAACAAAAGTTTCTCTAAATATTGTTGTAAAGATTTTCTTGATAATCTGAAATATACATTATTAAAATCATATTATAATGTACTTAATTTTTATTTTATTACTGCTCAGTGGAAGCAACAAATAACTGTTGAAATCTGAATAATAATGCTATACACATAGAGAACTCTACATTAGAAACTATCCATGTGCTTTAATTTAATGTCACTCTTTCTAGTGTTAATTGTCAAGGTGTAGTATCCAAGAGATAAATCCAGCTTTAACATGTGTTAACCTGACATTTAGCCTTTGTAAACTGTATCTTTAATGGCTAAGGCACCAAGAGAAAACATTCAGTATGGAAAGTAGTGAGGAAACAGTGAAGAGATATTACTAGGAGAATATAAGCTATAATTAAAACTGCAGCTATTAGGGCAAAGGAGATTCATTGTTGTCATGGAAACATGGTTCTATTAATTCATGTCTTTCAACAGATAAAAATCAACTACTGCTCTGTAATTGTCAACATAGAAATGTAGGTTTTTTACATTGTTTAATATTTTTAACAATATTAGCATACAGTATAAACTGTTTTACATAATAGAATACCTCAAAGCTAATAATTGAGTTTGAGATGCAAAGGTGAGTTCATTTCCTGATGTTTCTGTATCAACAGACTTCTAAAATACCATACTACACTGCACATATATTGTGAAAATAGAGTATCAAGTAGCTATGGTGAGGCAACAGCAAACCATAAATGGACCAAAAAATCGTCAATTACCCCACTACTCTTTCACTCTTTCCTGAAGTAAAAAGAAGCAAAGCCAAACATATTTGCCATGCTAGGAGAATCTAGATTTCAAATGTCTCATTGTCCTGACAAGTACTTCTCTGCTTAGTAAGTTATCTGTGACAATTACATGTTTGGAACACATGGATATTGTATATATATATGACAACTGCTACACTGATTTTCTTACTTTTAGGGTTATGTTTTCTATTGTAAAATAAAATGCTGTGTTTATATTCCCTTTATATTTCTGTCTAGTACTGTAAGCCCCCAAAGTCCCAAACTATCCTGAGGATCATTTGTTCTCAATGCCTATTGGGTGACATTTGGCAACATCTAGAGACATTTTTTGATTTTCACACTCTGTGGGACTGGCATCTATTGAGTAAAGATCAGGGATGATGCTGAACATCCTATAACACATAAGACTGCCTGCCACAATAAATAATTATTTGATTCCAAATATGAATAGTCCCATGCTTGAGAAATCATGCTGCAGAGTAAACAGTTAAAAATGAAACAGGGCTTCCCTGGTGGCGCAGTGGTTGAGAGTCCGCCTGCCGATGCAGGGGACACGGGTTTGTGCCCCGGTCCGGGAAGATCCCACATGAGCCATGGCCTCCGAGCCTGCGCGTTCGGAGCCTGTGCTCCGCAACGGGAGAGGCCACAACAGTGAGAGGCCCGCGTACCGCAAAAAAAAAAAAAAAAAGAAACAAAAATTATCATCATCAACAACAAAAGACATCTATTTTTTTTTTTTTTTTGCTTGGAGAATAGAATGAACAGGTCAGTTTTTAAGTTAAACAGTAATTAAGTTGCCCTGTTATTTAGGAATGGCAATGAGTTCTACTTCTTCCTTATTATCAAGATTTGAGATTGAAGAGGAAAGTCTTACCATCAAAAGTAATGAATAGAAATGAGGGAATGAAAAATGGCTATAACAGTGCTACACATGAAAATGTTTGGCATCAAAAGAATCTGTGACACACTTTATTCTTTGCTAAGTGTATGAAACTATTGCTTTATTTTTCAAGTGTCATTTGAGTTTAATTTTCTCTACATTTAAAGTTGATATCTTGAGATTGACAAAGCTTCCCAAATCAGGGAAAATTAGTTTTGTCCTTTATTTCATCCTCTGCAGAATCTATAGCTGCAAAATTCTGTCCTCTTTATCAGGAGCGGTTCTTAAAAGGTTTTACCATATTTATACAATGTTTAGACTTGGTAGCTGATTTAAATGATTACATTTTTCCCTCACAACCACACTGACATTTACTTAGCATTGGCTGCAGCTTTTAAATTTATATAATCATATATGCTAACAACTCACAAAGCTATAAAACCTCTTATACAAATCTCAAAGCAGGATACATTAAACATAAATATTATTTTTAGAATCATACCACCATTACAAATATACTCAAGTGAGGAACTAGCTGGGAATTTGCTTTCATGTATTTTGAGAATCTCAAGATATATTTTTAGAAACTGTAAAATACTAGGGAAAAATTGTTGCCAGATACACCAAAAGAATAAAAAGTACAAAATAACTTTGAAAAGTTGCCCTTGAAATTCACATATATACAAGTTCAAAATTGGGACCTATCTCCAAAAAAATTCTAAAAGTTCAAAAATGTTATAAATTAATTCTTCTTGTCCTCTAATGTAAGTGGGAGCATTTTCTAGCATCTGCCTGTATGTTATTACAGTGGTTTCATGTGATTTTACATATGTTCACCAAATTTAAATCTATATATATCAGAGAAACATAACTGCCTTTACAGCATTTTAGATCCATTGAGTAATACATTGTTTCAAAAACATATTCCCCCATATGTGAATAATAATATAAGCCCTATTAAAATAGGTATTGAGAAAATAATCCCCAACACACTAGCATAACAAAGGTCAAATGAATAACACTTTTAAATGAAGTTATATTAAATAAAAAACAAAGGAAGACTAAACTACACATATTCAAAATGTGCCAACACTGGGTCAGGCAATGCACTTGGTTCTACAGAGAAATGCAAAAGAAAGAAAAAAATTATTTAGACTTTAAGACAATGTCCATGCTGTTTACGTATCAGTATGCTGCCTAAAAATAAGTTGAGGCTCAAATGTCTTAGGGATTAAATGGTTAGGGGCTTGCTCTTTGCTAAGTGTGCATGGATCATGGCATAGGACATGCACTTAGCATGGCTCTCTAATTGCAAAATTATCATATTTCAGTATTGATTAATGGAATAACATCCAGAAGCAATTTCATGATATAAAGCAAGAAGACAGAGAATGAATAGTTAATTGCTACTATAAGGGAAAAAATAATTATTTCCAATCATCTTATTGTCAGAGCCCTAATACTAGGGCTCTAGTAAAGTTTTGTGAGTTGTTAACATATATGATTATATACATGTAAGAAGCTGCAGCCAATGCTAAGTCAATGTCAAACACCACCGTTACAATGCCAGAGGGTCTCTTGAAACTTCTTTGGCGGGACTCAAAAATCTGTGCAATCCTTTGACACTTTCATTGACTCTTACAGCTCTAAGAATATTGAGGCCTAAATATTACTGTTGCAGAACCAGCTAGTTTTAGCTGACCTTTCGTTTCTTAAACTCCAAATAAAGTTGTTCACTGGAGAAATCGTCAATAGAATGTTCAAGAAGGCAATGCTTCAAACTTTATTTTCCGTCCAAGGTACTCAATGATCTGTTTCTCTTTTAAGTCACATAGGAGTTTCTGTTAACCTACCTCAACTTTCACATATTTTATCTCACTTTTAAAGAAGTTGAAACAGCTAAACTGAGTGAAAATGGGGCTGGGTCAACACTTTATTTTCAGAAAAAAAAAAAATTCCCTGCTGCCAAAACTTTTGTATATGTCAGAAATATTCTGCCAACTTTTCACATTTCCAGAGAAAAAAGATAGTATTTTTGATGGTGATGAACATCATCATCTTGGAAAAGTTATTCTTTTCTAAGCATTACTTGACTAGATGATTGACTTATTCAAAATCTAGATAAGTTTGTTGTTCTAAAATCCCAAGTTTCTTGGCTCATGCTAAGGGACACAGTTGCTTCTTCCAAAGGTTTGATTTCTCCTGAGATGTTTATCACTTGAAATCCTCTTGAACTTGAAGAGTGCACACCACTCAGATTATCAAAGTCACTGCCCACATATTAAACTGAACCAAATATGGGAAAGTGGCATCCCTCACCCCATTCTATTTGGATCAGCAATCCACTTATATGTCATTTACTTCAAATTATCTCTTTTCATTCCTCCATTAGTTCTGCTAAAGCAGATGGCATCATGTAAGTGTGACTATTTGCTATTGGCATACTATATTCCCTTCTGATGACCAGATGTGTCTTTTGGGCTTCAGTTCTCAAACGTCTGCATGTTGTTATTCCTTATTCCCTGTATACTAACTAGGTTAAGAGGTCAAAACCACAGAATTAGCAAGAGAATTGTCCCTGACTATCATGCTGTGGAGGAAAAATAAAAGAGCTCTTTATATTTCACACAAATTGAAAAATACACCTTATAAAGAGTAAATATCCAGATGGCTAAACAGAGATTTTTGTTGATCTGTTGACGTATGTCTAGAAAAGTTTTCAATGTTTTATTTTATCATTATTCTCCCCTGCCCCATGGACGTTGCCCACTGACTGTAAGAACAAAAAAGATAAGACACACATTTACCAAAAGAATTTTTAAATTTCAAGTAGAATGTATTTTTTAGGGACAAAATAATGAAAAAGTCTTGCTCATAGAAGTCACGTAGTTGCATGCTCACATCTTGCCATGACTAAACTTTAGAAATGTAAAAAGATGTATATTTTTGCAGAAAAATTAGCCTTGTCTCTTCAATAGTCATTTACATTAAAAAAGCTTAATGTTAATTAAAAGGGATTTATCAGACATAAAAATCAGGAACAACAGGTGGCCCTAGATTAGAAACTGGCTTATGCAACTCATTCAAGTTTTATTTTGTTTTGTGTATTTTCTCTAAACAGAAACCAAAAAAACTAAAGGTGCTGGTAGTTGCAGAAGAATGTGTGCCTAAAAGAGGGTTGTCGTAGGATGAAAGAAATAACAAATGGTTCATATGCTCATAGGGATGATCCAATCAATGGGAAAGAAAAGTGGATGATTTAGGTTAGAGTAGGAAAAGTTGCTGAAGGGACACTCTTGTATAAGAGAGATCTGGTGCACATGTGAAAAGTTTGGTCTTAGCAGAATGGAGAGATCATCCATTCCATAGGTACAGAGAAAAAGATGAAGGTAAATTTCCATGTCTATTTTACCAGAATAAAAAACACAATTGGAAATGTCAATATAATTTCATGAAAACAATTAATTTGAGAAAAAGAGTTGACATCTTGTAAAATTTAGTTTTCACACTAAGAAGAGAGTTCTATGGAAAGAAATTGGTTGGTGTGGCAGTGGAAACGCAGATCATTTCTCTTCTTTACTTTTCAATGAAAGAGAAAGCTTAGTCATCACTTGGAACCATGGATGAGAAGGCAATACTGGATGCTGGAAGGGAGAGAAGTTTTTTGAGAGAGCGGCAAAGTGCCTGGACCAGGCAATGTTATAGGACTCTTGGGCAGCACAAAAGACTGACTTGAGTTTAGTGAACCTGAATTTAGAATGATTCTTGTCACCATGGCCAGATGATTTTCAACCACCACACTCAAAAAAAATATGTGATGGATTATAATTTAGGTAAGAAAGACTATACAAAACTAAAATAGGCAGATCCACACTCAGAAATATGGCCTTTGCCTTATCTAAATGGAGTGGTGAGTAAATGCCCATGTGTATGTTTTCATTAAAATGTTTAAATATAGGTACATTATTTTTAAGATCTCTTGTTTTAACTAAAGTTTTCAGTTGATGACCATATAACACTGAGAATTTTCTTGAATAAACAAGCTTCAGGAAAATTCAAGATATATAAGTTTAAAATATAAAACTTAATGAGTAGTCAGACAAGAATAATCTTTAAATTTATACTACCAATAGACTACTAGAAGCTGTATTTTAAAATATTATTTATATTAGTAATATAAGTGTAAAAGGGATTGGAATAGACTTAATAAAAGAAATATTGGGGAAACTACTATAAAACTTCAATAACAAAACTAAATTCAATGTCAAATGAGATAGAATTCTCCTTAGTGTGAAAACTAATTTTACAACATGTCAACTCTTTTTCTTAAATTAATTGCTTTCATGAAATTCTATTGGAGTTTCCAACTGTGTTTTTTACTATTTTTTTTATTGTGGTAAGATATACCACAATATATATAACAGAAATTTTACCACTTTAGTCATTTTTATGTGTACAGTTCTGTGGCATTAAGCTCATTCACAATGTTGTGCAACCATCACCATAATTCATCTACAGAACTTTTACGTATTCCTCAACTGAAACTCTGTCCTGAAGTCCCTGGAAACCATCTTTCTCTATCTGTCTCTATGAGTTTGACTACTCTAGGTACCTCATATAATTGGAATCATACAATTCTTTTGTGATTGGTTTATTTCATTTACCATCATGTCTTCAAGACTCATCCATGTTGTAGCATGTGCCATATTTCCTTCTTTTTAACAGCTGAATAATATTCCATTTTACGTGTATACCTCATTTTCTTTATCCATTCATCAACTGATAGACATTTGGGTTGCTTCCACCTTTTGGCTATTGTGAAGAGTGCTTCTACTAACATGGGTGTACAAATACTCAAGTTCCTGCTTTTGTTTCTTTTGGATAAGTACTTGGAAGTAGAATTGGCAATTGTGTTTTTCAAACCATAAGAAATAGTTCTAATGTTAATGTAAAACAATTAAGAAACAAGGATGTACACACAAGAAATGTGTATAAAAAGAGTTATACTGGAAACTGGAAATAAACATTAAAGCATATTATAGAACTATAGTAATTAATCAAAATATATATCAGGGGCAAGGAAAGACATATCAATGTGGCAGAATAATAGAAATAGAATATAAACTTTAAACACAACTTTTTAGCAATCAGGGAAATGCAAATCAAACCATGATGAGATACCACTTGACACCTGCAATGATGGCTATAACAAAAAACACACATAATAACAAGTATTTGCAAGGATGTAAAGAAATAGGAACCCTGATACCCTGCTGGTGGGAACATAAAATGGTGCAGTCACTTTGAAAAACTAACACCTCGTTAAAAGGTTACACATAGAGTAACCATATGAGCCTGCAATTTCACACTTTGGTATATCCCAAGTAAAACAAAAACATATTTTCACCCCAAAAATTGTACAGGAATATCTATAAGAAGCATTATACTAGTAGTCAAAAGGTAGAAAACCTCCAAATGTTCATCAACTGATGAGTAGATAAATAAATGTGTTATACTTCTATAAAGGAAGATTATTTGGTAATAAAAAGTAATGAAGTACTGATTCATGCTACAACATGGATGTACCTCAAAAACATTCTAAGAAGCCAGTCACAGCATAATGTATCATTCCATTCATATGAAATATAAAGAATAAGGCAATCTCTAGAGACAGAAAATGGATTAGTGGTTGCTAAGGGCTAGTTGAGGTTTGGGGGAAATGATGAGTGACTGTTGAAGGGTATGGGGTTTCTTGTTGGGGTAGCGAAAATATTTTATTGATTGTGGTGTTGGTTGCACAACATTGTGAATATATTCAAAACCACTGAATTGTTCAAGTATGGGATGTGAATTATCTTTCTTTAAAGCTGTTAATCAAAAAAATAACTTTAATATTTGAAAAATGAAATACCTAATCAAAAGGGAAAACTAACTTATATTCCTAGGTAATTGATTTTTTAAATTTGAAATAAACATTATTTTGAATTGTTCCTATTCACAAACAAATAGATGCCCATGAAGTATTAGACCAAATCTGAGGTGAAGGGGTAAATGACAGGGAAATACATTTTAAATTAATGTCTGGAGAAAGTCACAAAGAAAATTATCAATAAATTTGACCTTGGGCTTCGCTGGTGGTGCAGTGGTTGGGAGTCCGCCTGCCGATGCAGGGAACGTGGGTTCGTGCCCCGGTCCAGGAGGATGCCACATGCTGCGGAGCAGCTGGGCCCGTGAGCCATGGCCGCTGAGCCTGTGCGTCCGGAGCCTGTGCTCCACAGCGGGAGAGGCCACAACAGTGAGAGGCCCACGTAAAAAAAATAAAATAAAATAAAAAATAATAAATAAATAAATTTGACCATATGGACTTTGTAAAAGTCTTCTTTGAAGTATTATGTTGACATATATCAAGAACCTTTAATCATCCATATCATATTATCCCAGTAATTCTACTTCTAGTTGTAAATTCTAATAAAAGAATATAACTCATAAGCAAAAATACATGCAAGCTCATTTTCATTATGTAATTATTTGTGATGGTAAAATAGTAAAAAAATAAACGTACCCGTGAGTTATTTAAGTAAATTATCTCATATTTACTTACTTAATATATTATTATTATTTAATAGATTACTAAGTAGCTACTAGAAGTCATACTTAAGTTTTAAGGACATGGGATAAAACTGACATTTTAATGATAAGTGGAAAAATACACAATTGTATATAAACTATTTATTTTGCAAAGATAGAAAATGAGAAAATTATAACAGTGAAAACAGTAGTTGACTTTAATAGGATTTAGCTAAAAATTTTCCCCTACTTTATTCTATTTTTCTATCGTTTCTAAGTTTTTACAATAAACAATGAAATAAATAAATAAAACATTATTTATAATTTTTAGAATTAACTAGAATCATGCCAGCACATGGTAAGCATATAAGATTCTAATGTAATTTTGATTCCAAAAAATTTATTTAGGCAGCAATATACAAGAAACGAAGAAAAAGAGGATGATGATCAGGGGTATCTTCAACAGGTTTAAGAATTTTTTTTGTTTTTGCGGTACGTGGGCCTCTCACTGTTGTGGCCTCTCCCGTTGCAGAGCATAGGCTCCGGACGCGCAGGCTTAGCGGCCATGGCTCACGGGTCCAGCCGCTCCACAGCATGTGGGATCCTCCCAGACCCGGGCATGAACCCATGTCCCCTGAATCGGCAGGCGGACTCTCAACCACTGCGCCACCAGGGAAGCCCCAGGTTTAAGAATTTTTATACAATCTTTTTTCAATTTCATCTAATTTTCTAAAAGTTTTAAATTAAGTGTATCAATTTTCATATTTTACCTTAAGATGTAAATTTTATTTAGAAAAATTAAAATATGTGCTTAGCCCATGGTAGGAAGGAAAACAAAAATGGACGAGTGATTCATTTTTTCCTCTATATTTTCCATATTTGCCAAGAAAGACCTCTCTTCTGAGGTTTATATTGCCTAAATGTCTAAGATGTGAATGACTGTATCTAATTATTTGCCATAGAAAGAATTCTATGACCCATGAGTAGTAAAATCACAGGGGAAAGCTTGTAGATAGAGGCGTAAAAGACAGAAATAGCAAAGAAATTGAAGAAGATACCTTATACCAGAGAATATAGGCACCATCAAGATCAAACAGTTTATCAAAGGGAGATGTATAAGTGCCCAAGACAGACCTCACCTACTTTAGTTTCACCCTAATATATCCCACTTAATACAGACTTGTTAAGCAAAGATCATGATCATAACACCTGAGAAATCATTATAGTGAATGGGAGCATAATATATTCGGAATAACACTTCATAATAGAAAATGATAATGACCAAAAATTAGCATGGATTTGGCATAGATAAAACCTATAATGATCATTTTAATTAAGCAGGTACAACATAGCTTATAGTTTTAAATTTCCTTAAGGGATGCCCCCAAGGATCCTTGGAATAGTATAATAAACAACAGAGGTCTCCTTTTAGTCATAATTTTAGAAAGCATAATTTACTAATCCCTAAATTAAATGGCTAGCCACATGGGCGAAGAGTGGACAAATGGACAAATTGGTTGGGTGCATTTTTACTGTATATTAAAGCCTCCTGTCAATGTGTACATAGGTGGAGTTTTTATAGACATAGGCAAAATTACTATTTTTATTACACTTTAAAGCATGAGTACCAGGACAAGTAGACAGTTTAATGACTTCCCAATCTACATCAAAATTACTAAAACTACTATGATTTTGAAATAATACCACCTCTCAGGAAGAAAGGCAGAATAAGGGGGCATGTGTTTCCATCCCTGAGGAACTCTCAAATATCCAATTATACTGTCTTCTACTAGAATGATAAAGATATAAAAGAAAGAAACAATGTCTGGTCTATTTACCATCAAGTGTTAACAAATGTTCAATAGCCAGAAAAATTTTTCAGATAAAATATGAGCACAATATAATATCGTATGGCAAATGTATTTTACTACACAGATGGCTCGTAGAAGATTACTGAAGATGGTTTGGAGATTTACTATACACATGTAAGTTAGGGTCTTTAAAATGAGGCAATGCAAGAGAAGAAATTAAACAATAAAATGAACAAAGTAGATATAGAAAAACATGCTATCATAAAGAAAATGAGAGTAGACATGAAACAGGAGAACAATATAATTTGAAGCATCTAATTCTAAAATAATGATGACCCATATTGCTACGACTTAGGTTGACAATATTGAAGGTATATTAATAGATAACAGCAAATGAAGATTAATGAGTAAGTAATCATTCAGCTTATTAAATTAATATATTGCTACATCATGGTATGATCACTAAGAATGATTTAATGATACAGATCTATTTAACCACATTGGATATAGTGCTTCAAATATGTGGTAGAAGTTTTACTGTCTTAAACACAGCTGTCTTTTTTAAATTAAGTAATTGTCTTGAGAAATTAAGAAACATGTTCCATTTAAGATGACAAAGCCGTACAAAAAGTCCCTAATAAAGATCACAGGTAATATCCTAGTGATTACGAGGCAAATAGTCACACAGGCATCCTATTTAAGGTCCTCTGATAAAAAGTAACTATATAGTCTTTTAAAAATTTATTGAAAATGATTTGGTGCTTTCCACCTGCTTCATTGTTTGCATTGTCAATTTAAAATCATATTTATTATGTATTCAAGCATTCCTATTTACCAGCTGTCTGGCTAACAAATTTCTGTATAATTATGGGGGGGTTTTGTTGTTGTATTGTACACAGCAAAATTGAAACCAAATCATTATGTAGTTAATGCATACAAACCCAGATATTTAAGGACCCTAACTACACAGAAAAGGTTGATATGTAATTTTAATGTTTAATTGTTTAAAGTAGATCAATTTAGTTAATGGAAATACATATTCATAGGAAATTAAAAGAGTGTAGATGTGCATTGAAGGAAAAGCAATAGTCAATTTCTTGATTCACTGTACTAACACACCTAACCGTTTCCATCTCCCATAGGTAACAACTGCTAACAATATCTTATGCAGACTTTGACTTATATATGTATATTTAGAGGAATAAAAATCATATAATTATTTTCATTTACTGTAGTTTATTGTACCCTATGGTTATATAATAATTGGTTTAACTGCTTTCTTAGAGTTTTAGATAAACCCAGTTTTGCATTATAAGTAATGCTTCAATGAACATCTTGCTATAAATTTCTTTGGATAATTGTGTGACTTCATCTGTAAAGGAGTTAAAATGGAATTTCTTCAACAACTTTTATGCATTTATAAACATTTTATATGCACTGCCAAACCACCTTCCAAAATGATTGTACCAATTTTTATTCTTATCATTTTTCCAAACCCTTAAAATTTTCTCTGCTTTTACTCTCCAATTTTCATATGACACAGTGACCACTTTAAAATGTAAATCTGTCACTTCCCTACTTAAAATCTTCCAATATTTCCCTACTGTATTAGTTTGTGGGGCTGCCAACAGAATATTACAGACTGGGTGGCTTAAACAACAGAAATTTATTTTCTCATAGTTCTGGCGGCTGAATGTCCAAGAAGAATTTCTGGCAGCACTGGTTTCTGGTGAAACCTTTCTTCTTGGCTTGCTGAAGGTCACCTTCTCATTTTGTCCTCATATGGACTTCCCTCTGTGTGTGCATGAGAGATCTTTGGTGTCCTTTCCTCTTCTTAAAAGGAGACCAATCCTATTAGATTACAGTCCCACTCTTACGACTTCATTAATCTTAATGACCTCCTTAAACTTCAGTTATATAACTAGTAAGTCCTGGGATGTAAGGTGACTGTACTTAACAATGCTGGTGCATGGTGACTGTACTTAACAATGCTGTATTATATATTTGAAAGTTGCTAACACAGTAGATCTTAAAAGTTCTCATCACAAGAAAAAAATGTATGACTCTATGTGATGATGGTTGTTAATTAACTTTATTGTGGCAATCATTGTGCAATATATACATATATTGAGTTATTATATTGGACACCTAAACTACTACAATGTTATATCTATTATATCTAAGTAAAAATCAACGTACAATACAACTATTCTGAGGCTGTGAGGAAGCCAAAGCCATAAGAAGGAACCATACATAGGCATTCTAGTTAATAGTTCCAGCTGAGCCTAGCCTTCAAGCATTCCCAGCCGAGGCACCAGACATGTGAATGAAGAAACCTACAGATGATTCTCCAGCTGTGAGAGTCTCCTCTAGCTATCTGAGAATTGGCAGCTGATGCCCTAGACATCGTGAATCAGAGATAAACCATCTCTTCTGTATTTTGTCTAAATCCTGATGCAGAGAATCCATAATGATAGTAAAACAGTTGTCCTTTTATGTGACAAAATTTTGGAATGGTTTACACACAAATTTGGATTGTTAACTAAAATGCTTTAAATACAGTTTCATTTTACTTTTTAACTTAGATCACTCTAGATCATTGGCTGCAATGGCAGATGAGGAAGACCTTGAGCTCACCTTCTCCAACAGGCACACCAAAATTACAAGTATTTATGGAGTAGCTATTAAAAAGTTTCTTTTAAAGAAACAAGGGCTCCAAGACCACCTCAGGCTCTCCAGCCCCAGGATCCTGAACCAGGAAGATGAGACCCAGAATGTTTGGTTTTCTAGGACAGTGGAGCTTACTTTTCAGAGACACAGATGGCTGTGGTAAATAGACATGCCACTGTTAAAGGGCACATGCAATATTGCAAATGCTCCAGGACCCAGGGCAGAAACAATAATTTCAAAGGTGGCTGGCTTAGGCCCACCTGTGATCTTAGAGAACCTCCTGAAAAGGCAGGAGGCAGTAGGGACTCATCCCAGGGACATAGACACTGGCAGCAGCCATTTCGGGGAGCTCAGCTCACTATGGGGACGCTGCTGCGGGCAAGTGCATTTTGGAAATCCTCTCTCTACCTTATTAGTGCTGGGACACAGACACGCCCACCAGCCAGGCAGCACCAGTCCTGAGTCACCCCAGGCCAACTAGTTAGCAAGGCAGGAAACAGCCTCACCCACAGCAAGCCAGCTGCTGTTGGACCTCCTAGGCACAAGCAGACCCAGGCCATGGACCTGCCTACCAGCAGGTCATCACTAGTCCAAGGACCCAGCCTCACCCATTAGTGGGCAGGCACCAGCCCTGGGGAACCCCTGGGCACTGGCTCCACCCACCAATGGGCCAACAGTAACTCCAGAACCATCTCAGCCACACAGTAAGCCATGTCAAGACCAGGCAAGACACACCAGTAAGCTGGAACTAGCTCCAGGACACCTGGACCTGAAGCCCATCACCCAGGATCTTGTCCCACCTACCAGTGGGCCAGAACTATTCCCAGGAAATTCAGGGGCTCCACAGCCAGTTGCCTCATGACCTGGCTCCGCCCACCAGTAGGCAGGGCCTGGCAACCAACAGGACCGGGAGCCAGCCACACCTAATAGCATGCCCACAGTAGTGAGCCCACACAACAGGACACATGTAGCCCACATAGAGGGCATGCTTAGAGCATGTAGCTCTGGTAACCAGAGGGCAGTGTGCTGCTGGGCCCCATAGGATGTCTCCTAAAAAAGGAAACTTCTCCAAGATCAGGAAACATAAACACCCTACCAAATATGTAGAAATAAAAACAACAAATTAGGCAAAACGTGTTCAAAGGAACAAGATAAAACCCCAAAAGAAGGGCTTCCCTGGTGGCGCAGTGGTTGAGAGTCCGCCTGCCATTGCAGGGGACACGGGTTCGTGCCCCAGTCCGGGAAGATCCCACATGCTGCGGAGCGGCTGGGCCCGTGAGCCATGGCCGCTGAGCCTGTGCGTCCAGAGCCTGTGCTCTGCAACAGGAGAGGCCACAACAGTGAGAGGCCTGTGTACCGCAAAACACACACACACAGAATAACTTATTTGAGGAATAGAATAAACCACACATGGAGAAAATAAAGACAAACTTAAATGTAAAATTACATATAAACTATATTCAGAGGAAGATTCAGACTGAAATAGTTAAGTGGAAAATCCAGCAATTCTAATTTCTGAATTGTACCCCTATTCTATCTTGGGCTTGAGACAGAACTTCCCTTGGACTTATTAGTTATTTCAAAAATATTTATTGAGTGTCTTTTTAGATGCTCCAGTGAATACAATAGGAAAATCAGTGAACAAATGAAGCAAGAGGGCAGATTCCTGACCTCATGGAATTCCTATTCAAATCGGTTTAAGAAGTGGTAATCAATAAGCAGAAAAAAGTAAATTTAATTAGTGCATTAGAACAGAGAAGTATAAATAAGAAGATTAAAGAATAAGTGGTGTATAATGGGGTGGAAGGCAAAATAAATACTATGGGAGGGAAATAAACAATTTTTATGACATAACACCTTTTATGGATCACTCTGAGGCAAGTTCTCATCACAGTGTCCCTAGAACTTGGGGAGTTCTTTGTGTGGTTGCTATTCCACTGATACAGGGAATCACAGATTTTGTCTGAAGGTTGGAAAAAAGTACCTGTGAAGAGTGGCTGTAGGAATATACCAGCCTGAATAATAAGAAAAGGTGACATCTGTTGAGTGCTCATTATGTGACATTGTGCAAAGTTCTGTGAATTATTTTTTAAAATACTTAAAACAATCCTATGACATAGGCAAATAATACATGCATTTTGCAGATGAGTAAAAGGAGGCCAATGGAATCAATGGGGTTACCCAAGGTCAGAAACTTAGTATGTGGAAGAGGAAAGTTTCCTGAGCCATAATGCCTGACACCAAGTTTTTAACTACTATTACTTCTCATCTAGATGGGTATATATCTTTATACCCCAGAACCTCTAAGACTCAAGTAAAGAAAGAAATTATTTAGATCTCTATCTAATTATATTATGCTGAAGTGGATGTGGTGATATATGTTTCAGCAGAAGAAGTGTAAATGTAAAAGTTGTAGGGCCTTAGTCTTGAACCTTCCTTCCTTAATGTGATAGAGGCAGTGGAAGTTACTTTAGCAGTAATGGAACCATAGTGGTGGTGGGGTAGAAGTAGTAAGTGGTCCTTTTTTTTCTCTGAGTACTTCTTTAGGTCTTTTATTTTTAATCAGGTAATGGTGAACAATAGTACTTTTTAAACAAAATAGTTTGTGTCTCTGCCCATGTGCTTATTTCATTCTATAAGTAGTGTAATAATATTTCAAAATTTATATATGGCAGAAGTTTGGCTTAACAAGCAGGCTGAAAATAGAAGTTCAAAGCTGTTTGCATAGGGAAAAAATCAGTAATTTGTATCAAACACAAGGATATGTTTGTTGGAGAATATGGTCTCTTCATTGTCCTAAGATTAGAGTGTGTAGTTTAGAAAGTTCCTCAAATAATTTTCAGGTTGAAATTGGGTGTACGTGTAAGTTTGATGCTCTATCCAAGATGTCTAGGCCAACATCTTGTTATAGATAAATCACTTCATGTTTTTCTTTCAATAAAACTTTTTCCATTTGTGAAAAGAAATATATCATCTTCAGATAAAATTTATCAAAATAAGAGTATTAGTACATGAAAATAGTTAATAATTTCCTAGAGTAGGAAATGCTCTAGGAGTCAAAAGTACCCCCAACCCACCTCCCCTCCAGGCACTGGCACAGTATGGCAGTACAATGGAATAAGATTAATCTCTATAACTTGGCACAAAACTCAGTGTCAGAGTCTAACATTTCTAAAACAAACCAGCTCATTCTTATTATTTTAACTATAATTTTTCTTTGTTTTAGGAATTTGTTTTGGAATTTAATTTCTGCTAAATTAAATGATTTTCTGAGTATTTTCATAAGGATATGTAGGATACTCTTAAGAAGAATAATATCAGGAGTGGGAGGATAACAGGAGTGGGAGGGCTGCTTCCATTTTTTTTTTTTTGCTTCCATTTTTTTATTCACCTTATCTAAATTTTAAATTCAAGAATATATATTTATTATATAATACAAACACTTTATTAAAAGTAAAAGGCTTTTGGATGGAAAACATAGCTCTGACCTGAATTTCTATACCATTATATACAAGAGATTATCATTACTGTGTCTGCCAAGAGTTTCTTAATAAGCAAAGTATATTTAAGATGTTATTATTAGCAACATCTCTGCTGCTCAAGATTCTACTGGCTGAGAAATTAAAGCTTTCTCAGCACCTTTGGCAATGACATAGCATGCTGTTCTTCATGTTCTTGGCCCTTCACGAGTAGAACATATGCCTTGACATGTGTTTCTATAAATGTGGTAAGTTGTGCTGTTAGCTACACTAGTGTCTTTTTAAAACTCACATTATATAAAGAGGATTTATCTGGGTTGCAGATGCATTTATTTTTCCAGTTTAAGCATCACAATCTCAAACCCACCTTTCCAGCTCACTCTCTCTAACACCCAAATTTGAACAATTTTTCAACTCCATCAAGAACTAAAATCCATTAATCCTACAACTTTTCACTATTTTTACAGAACATTTCCCTCCTTTCCAGAATAAATCATAGGCATTTATTTTATTAATCTTCCTGCAGTCATCTTCAACTCCCTTGAACCTGTTACTTGCAAACCTGGTTCTATTCAGATTTCTATTTTGTACCTGCCCTTTCTGGACTAGTTAGATATAGCTGGACAATCGTACAAAGTAATGCTAACTCTCTTATTATAAATTCACTTATGTCATGTAGTCGCTTCCTGTTTGTACATTCATGCTCCAGTTCTTAGATGACACTCTTACCTCTACTTTTTATGCAACCCTATAATACCTCCAACTCGAGGACGCTTGTCCTAGGAATAACTAGTGTATGCTAAAAATACTTGTTGATGAATGAAACTATATGTTGATCATTTTATGTTTGTTTTGATTTTTGAGTTGTCTTTTCACATTGAATTATCCAAAAAGATTAAAAAATTTTGAAGATACATTTAAAAAAATATTTTGTGTTTTTCAAATGTTTATTTTTATTTTATTCATTTTATAAATTATCTTATGATTTAGTTGAGTCTGATTTATCTTCTTTCTATTCTATTGTTTTGTTTATGTTGTTATGGCTTTACTCAGTCAAGAGTTTAAGTCAATATTTTCAAAGCTTCTAAAAAATGTTATCTTTATAATGTTATTGTCTTAATTGAGAGCCAATTCTTTATTTCAGATAGCATTTATAGGCATGTGACACTCGTTAAACACATTAGGCAAATTCACATACAGCCATGATGAAAAAAAAATTCTTTCTTTTTTTAATAAGGTAATGCTGAGTGAGAATAGGAGGTTATTACAGAATGGCAAACATTTGTAAAGATAAGTTCCAGGAAAGGAGACCACTTAATTGTCTTTTGACTCATCTACTGAAATAAAGACAAAGAATGTATCTTGAAAGTGGGTGATAATTTTTAAAAATACAATTTATTCTATCATTTCCACTTAGTGGCAAATAAGAAAATAATTCTGATAAAAGCTAGGAAGTGGTAACTTACTTTTAACTGTTATGTCTTCCATTGTTACTTATCTCTGTGCTATCAAATTGCTTCCTTAAACATTGCCAATAACACAATGGAAAAAAGGGAGAATTTTTCCAACAAATAGTTCTCATTTTGCTTTCTGACTTTTCTTTAGAATAAAACAATACGATCTCAGAGTAAATTACAAAATAGTTCCCAGAAAAATAATATGTCCTATTCAGCTGTAGGCAAATTTTTCTTTTAACTTTGTGTTTAATATACCATAAAGTGCCACAAAATTTGAGAATGCCTGTATAATCTCCCATTTATAGATGCATTTTCCTTTAGAAAAATTGCTATATTACATGCATCTTATCTGTATTTTATGTTTTTTTCTAAATGGAAATTGATGAAAATAACACTTTTCACATTTTACTATTTCATTTGTTGAAAGTCATACTTATCAGGTATTGATAATTTGTTAATAATTTTAAGAGCCCACTATAATAAAAAGAAATTACATAATCAAATCTTTGTGCATGCCACATGAATATACTTTGTATAACATATCTTCAAAGTCTCATAATATATGTTAGAGTAAATATAACAACTCTAAAGGCAAACTGATATAAAACCATGAGAAAGTGACAAGTTATTATTCGTCATTTTTTCTTAGCACTGAGATGTATTGGTTATAGGCATGATTGCTGTAAGCAGGGGGAACTAAATCCTAGAGCAGAAAAGAACTGAGTCATCTAATGTTATAATCTGTAAACTTTTAAAGGACATTTGATAAAATGCTATCTTATGTCAAATGTGAACAAACAGACAAAACGAATATCTGCTATCATGGAAACTTTTCAGTTCAGCTCTGAGTTTAAAAATATTGATTTAACAGCTCTCCTTCTGATTCATGAATATCATCGACAATAAACTTGATAATTGGCTATTGCTTTGACTCCCCCTAATAGGGAACTCCTTTTTCCCATGATAGTTTTCCTTCACCTTGCTAATTACTCTTCATTAGATCTACTAGAGTTTGACTATACTCACTTAAAGTGATATATTTCAAATGTGGTCTCACTGGATTAAAATAGATTTTTTTTCTCACTATCCTGAAGACTCTATGTCAATTAATGCAGCCTATACAATCTAAGCATACTTTAACTTTTTGCCAACCACCAAATAATTTATTAAAGCTATGTATCAAAAAATATCCTAATAGTCATAAGGATATTAAGTAAATGTCCCCATTTTCCTTACCTTTTTCCATACTACCCCCGCCCCTATTTTGTTTCATACACTTATATCTAAGTAGACATGGATATAGATTTACATATAGATATGATGTAGTAAATAATCTTTGGAGTAGCTGCCAAAGTCATGATTCATGCCTTTCTGGAATCATTCTGAAACTAAAGATGGGGCTCTCGGTGTCCACGTCTGTACTGCTTGACCACACCTCCCTGTGCACAATCAATGATCCATGAGTAAACACTTCACTTAGTTGAGACTCTCGGGATTCTTGACCAGTACTTTTAAGGCAGGATTTGGAAAAGAAGGCTGGCCTCTCTCTGGTGTATCTGCCATGGGATTTCATTCCCGACCCTCTGGGGGAAAGTCATGTCTGGAGGTTTTCTTTTTGGGTGGGAGGACTTAAAATTCTGCTCTAGGGAGGAACAGTGGCCAGCACAGAGGTTTCCAAACATCTGACTGTATGTATTCCCCAACGTGAGTTTTTAGTAAAAGCAGCCCAGAGTCACCATTGGAAAAGAAGAACAATGCCACTCTCTTGAACCAGTCTCGGCTCTGCAGCTCATTTGTTAGAAGCAGGATTGAGTGTCAGGTTGGAGAATCCTGCTCTTAATATTTTATGATTCACTGACTCAAGTTCCACGAAGTCCTTGGAAACGACCCTCCTAATGTAAAAGACCTTGAGCATAATAAATATGAGATTAAAAAAAGCAAGCTTTGTACCTGAGTGTAACAGGTTCATTACCTTCCAAAGGGGAGCATGTGAGAGGTATTGGGAGACTTCCAGGCTGCCAAGACTTGGGGTTGGAGAGGGGAAATGTAAAGCAAGTCCTGGAATCTTTTAGTACTTTTGCCCTGAAGCAAACAGAGCTGTTGGTGGCTTTTTTTTTTTTTTGCGGTACGAGGGCCTCTCACTGTTGTGGCTTCTCCCGTTGCGGAGCACAGGCTCCGGACGCACAGGCTCAGCGGCCATGGCTCACGGGCCCAGCCGCTCCGTGGCATGTGGGGTCTTCCCGGACTGGGGCACGAACCCATGTCCCCTGCATCGGCAGGTGGACTGTCAACCACTGCGCCACCAGGGAAGCCCCTGTTGGTGGTTTGAATGCTTTTTTTTGTTTGTTTTTGTTTTTAGCTTTTGCATAAAGGATGGAAATCCAGATTTGATAACATAAAGACAGTCAATTTCCCAACTGAAGAGTAATGAAACACAATCTTTCTCAATGATTTATTGAGATGCTCATACACCTCAATAGCAAAAAAAACAAGCAATCCGATAAAAAAACAGGCAGAGGACCAGAACAGACATCTCTCCAAAGCAGACACACAGATGGCCAACAGGCACACGAAAAGGTGCTCAATATCACCAACCATCAGAGAAATGCAAACCAAAACCACAATGAGATACAACCCTCACACCCATCAGAACAGCCACCATCAAAAAGACAACAAACAACAAATAGTGGTGAAGATGTGGAGAAAAGGGAATCCCCGGTACTGCTGGTGGGAAAGCAAACTGGTGGAGCCACCACGGAAAACAGCATGGAGGTTCCTCAAAAAATCAAAAACAGAACCGCTGTATGATCCAGCAATTCCACTCCTGGGCATCTACTCTAAACGCTAATTTGAAAAGATACATGCACCCCAACGTTCACAACGGCACCACCTACGATGGTTAAGACACAGAAGCAAGCCAAATGTCCATCAACAGATGAATGGATAAAGAAGATGCAGCACATATACACATACATAAATACATACAGACAGTGGAAATACCACTGAGCCATAAAAAAGAAGGAAATCTTGCCACCTGCGACAACATGGATGGATCTCAAGGGCAACATGCCAAGTGAAATAAGTCATAGCGAGAAAGACAAATACTGCGTGACCTCACTTCTGTATGGAATCCAGAAAACCCAACTCATAGAGAACAGATTGGTGGTTGCCAGAGGCAGGAGTGGGGGCTGTGGGAGAAATGGGTGACAGGGGTCAAAAGATACAAACTTCTAGTTAGAGCAGCAGTCCCCAATCTTTATGGCACCAGGGACCGGTTTCATGGAAGACAATTTTTCCACGGGCCTGGGCACGGGGAGGTGTGGGGATGGTTCAGGCAGGAAGGCAAACGATGAGGGGGATGGTTCAGGCGGTAATGTGAGCAATGGGGAGCGATGGGGAACGGCTGATGAAGCTTCGCTCACTAGCCCGCCACTCACCTCCTGCTGTGCGACCGGTTTTCTAACAGGCTGTGGAGCGGTACCAGGGTTGGGGACCCCTGGGTTAGACCATAAATAAGTGCTGGGGGTTATCGTGTACAGCATAGGACTATAGTTAACAATAATGTATTATATTTCTACAGGTTGCTAAGAGAGTGGATCTTAAAAGTTCTCATCACAAGAAAAGAACTTGAATTCTGTGTGGTGGTGGACATTAACTAGACTGATTTTGGAGGTCCCTTCATGATACACCCAGGCATCAAATCAGCATGTTGCACACCTGAAACTAATGTCCTATGTCAGCTACACCCCGATGAAAAGCAAAACTGGCCCATCACCTCATATTGCTCCAGCTGAAGTCTGAGTTGATCAAGAGAGTTGTTGACAACCATGATATGAACTAACAGTGACAGGTGATCTTCAGTAGGAAAGAATCAAGTGGTTTTGCAGATGGAAGCCGATAAAAGAGAGAGAGAGAACTGAATATCTGGTTCTACATGTCCATAGCAATGAAGCAGATTCATGCCTTGCCTTTGGTTTAGTTATTACATGAGAAAATCAAATAGACTTTCAATAAAATTCCTTCTCTTATTTCAGGAAGCTCAAGTCAGCCTTCGGACATTTAGGATCAAATGAGAAATGCCTAATATTATGTATATTTGTTTGTTCTCTTTATACAGAATATTCATACTACACATATGTATTCTGTTTCCTATTTTTTTCAAATTTAACAGTGTGTCCTGGATATTATTCTAGGTAGTTGAGTTTTTTGGCATTTATTTTTAGTAGGCTTCTATCTCATCAGAGCCTGCCCCTCCTGTCACATTCACCTCCTTCCCTTATCTTTATCACCCACAGTTAGTTGTTACAGTGTTGTTCCTGAAAGAAAGAAATGCATTTACTATATGACAAGAGTGTATATTCTTAACATATACATATTTTAATTTTTACCAAAACCTTCTAAGTTAGGCATTATTTTCCTTATTTTACATTAGGAAACCAGCTCTAACAAGACTGTATTTCTTGTTCTGGGATATTATGACAGATACAGAATTCAAACGAATGTTTTTCTGACTACAAATGTTTATTGAAAGAATGTACAGTGAATTAACATATAAGGCAGCAGACATCTCTGAGATAAATTATAGATGGCAATTTAAAATGCACGTTTTGTAATAAATCCAATGTAGGGTGATAAATTCAATTAAAAATAAGTTAAAATCAGACTATTTGCCTCTGTTTTGAATTCAAACTAATTCCTAAATTAACTCAATTGGCATCCTTTTCATTTGCATGGATTTCAGAACTCCATGGGTAACTTCTTTTATTCTGTTTTTAAAATTGTAAATTATGATCATTAGGGATGTCTCAATTCTCAAAAAAATAACTGTAATATTAAAGTAATGCCTAAAATAATGTTTAGAATGGAGGAAGTACATTGTGGAAATAAGGGACAATATAAGAAAACTAAGTGAATAGTGTACATTTTTCTGGTCGACAAAATCAGACATAGTAACATGAAAAAGACTGAGTGTGAACAATGTGGTAAACTGAGAGACAGACTGTAGTACAGAAGTCTCCATTTGCAAAGAATTTCCCACTCTATCTTCCCCATTCAACTCCTTTCTCTCTGTCTCCCTTTCTCTCTCTCTGTCATGCACACACTCATTACTATAAACTGTTTCAGAGGCAGCTCATGAAATTCAGTCTCCAAAAAAATCAGTAAATAAGGCAGTTCACTGAAATTGTTGTAGTACCAAAGCAGAAATATAGTCAACATGATAGCTTTAGGTTTTGAACCTAAATTGTTTATATCACCACTTTCAGATATTTGAAATTAATGTTTTTGCTGTTTCAAAATTTACTAGAACATTTGTGTCTCTTTCGCCATACTTAAATCTTATATATGCATGAGATGGTACGGGAGAACATTTCAAGTAATAATTGACTCTAAGGAGAAATATTCTGCAATGCATTTGAAAATTACAAAAGACATTGTCACGTGTGAAAAACACATGTTTGGCGTTTGAAAAACTGGATAACTTTGGCTTCAAATGCTGGTTTGACCACTTGCTGTCAATGGGATTTGGGCAGGTGAATTAAATTCTATGAACCTTGGTTTGCTCATGTGTAGAATGTAACTTATAATCAAGTATAATACTGTTAGAAGGACTGAATGCGATAAGGTAGATAAAGAACAGAGCCAGGGAATTCCAGAAAACATGATAGCTAAAAAGTCAACAATTATTAAGTTCTTACTACATACTTGTTATAATAAACTCAGTATATGAATGGACATATTTAATCTTCAAAACAATACCATAAATTAGTTACTATCATTATCCCCATTTAAAAGATATAAAAACTGAGACATAGAGAGTTTAATAACCATTCTAAATCACAAAGCCAGGATTTGAACTCAGACGGTCTGCCTGAGAGTGTAAAATCATAACCAAAATGAAAAAAATTGACATTTATTTTATACTAAAGAACATGAAATCAACAAATATACTCAGCAAATAAAATATAATTAAAACAGAAAAATTTCACGTGTTTACAACTACTCATATACAAGATTAATTGACACATATTAAATGTGGACATAACCAAAACAAGATTTTCATATTGAATCACACTTCCCAGCTTAGAAGCACAGTGAGTCATGGCGGATTGGAAAATAAAATAAATTCTTAAGATTCCTACAATAATAACAAGATTGCCAGGACAGAGCTGAAGATGTGTTGAATATGTTGGTTATATGAAGATCTGTAAACCTCTCTTTTGGAGCTAATTATTCCACTGCAGTTGTCAGAGAAAGAAGCCTCAGAGAAGAATTGCTCAGCTAGTATGTTTTTCTCTCCCGAATCAGTTTCCTGACTGGGAGGGGTGAGCTGTGCACACAATTCTGCTTTTCTCCTGCAGAAAAGAGGCATCCGTGCAATGAAAATTATGTACTGAACTACAAACAGTACAGCCCATGAGCTGCAAGACTGTCACTATCACCAGACCCAACCAATCTAACAAAATTGGTTGTTATCCCTCAGCAAGAGACCAAACCAAACCCAAGTGGAATTTCCCATGCCTCAGAGAACAGGTTAAGCTTCCCACCTGGAGGAGCAGGCCCTAAGCTTAAGGTTCAACAAAAACTCAAATAACAAACAAAGAACAGAAGAGGACACAAAGTTCTCACACAATTCTTCTCTCTCTCCTGACAATTTTTTTGATACTGGCATTACTGAGTTTCACTGGGAAAAAAACAAAGAAACCCTGAAACTATCCAGCTAGAAATACAAGCTCATTTCAAAAGGATAAAAAAGTAGAGTTTGGGATAACTTTAACTGAAAAGAAGAAAATAAAACAACATCCATATTGTTTGCAGTGCAAAAGGCACCAAGAATTATAAACGCAACCAAATTCCTAATGAACTAAAAATTATTCTGATATAAAAGGAGAAAACTTTCCTGAAATAAAGGAATATACCAGGAGCAGATTTTGAGACGAGGAACGTATGCAAAGGATTATCAGTGTTTCCAAGATAAAAACAGCAGGGTAGTGGAGAAATGGGCACAGGAATGGAAGGAAGCTAAACAGTGGTATGATACCTAGTAAAATACCAGAAGGGGGAAACATGAACACAATCCCACTTGACAGCTCAGGAGACAGTATAGCTCATTTCTGAGAGTTGTCCCAGTCAGAGGCAAGGGAATTGCATTATTTAGACCCTTGCATGCTTCAGTCATTGTTTAACAGCTAATCCCAGGCCAGGTGGGGATATAAATTCTCAGGACCCTTAGTCTTTCAAGAGCAGGTGCAATGAGGTTGGTAGCCTGAGGACAGGTCCTCCAAAAGAGACCCTGGTGCTCACTGTTGTGAGTGAGAACACACTGGGAGTTGGTGTGCATGAAAATGATAAAGGGAACTGAAATGATATAGGTGAAACACAGCATTTGCTGCCACCTGCATCTTTAGACTGAAAGGAAACCAAGTTCCAAGAAACCTTGGTACAGGATGATCAACAAGATGATATAATCTCTTATTGCTTTTTTCCGTTTCAAAGACAAAGAAAAAGTCTATGGTCTCTAAGTACAAAAAGTCAACCACTTATTAGTGAAAACAACAACAACAAAAATAACAATCTGAGTAAAACAATCTGAGTAAAACAATCTGTAAAAACTTTTACAAAGGATTCATTGGTCAATACTAGAAAATACATTTACCAGACCTAAAAACTTTGAGACATAAGGTATGACTGAATAGTTTTACTCCCAGCCAAGTTATTATCAATTTAAAATGTAAATTAATAAAACCTTGTGGTTAAAATTCAGTCAACTAGAGATATATCAAAATAATAATACCTCATTTTTTGAGAAACTGTGGTAAAAAGAATGACAATGAACATGAAAGTCATTTAAATAGAAAACTATAACTAAATATTTCTGGGAATTTTATGTACAGAGCAGAATGCAAATGTCTTAAATCTTGACAATATAAAAATAATAAGTGAGACTATCTGGAAAGAGGTGGTAAAAGGGAAATGACAGAACTACATAAGTGTATCAACTTCCTTACTTTTTTAGAAGAATCAACAAAATTTGTCTGAAATCAGAAAGTCATAAAATAGAGAATTATGTATTTTAAAATAGAAATATCTCTATGCTATATTATTAAGTTAAAGTCCCAAAGTACAGCATCATGTGAAAAAGAAACCTAATAAAATTTTCTTGAAGGGTCAAAGAACTTGTGGAGGGTGGTTACTTTTTAGCAGCGGGGCGAGTTGAAGTCATGGTGCAGAAGAAAGAGGCATTTAATTTTCACTTTATCTCCATTACTATGTAGATTTTAACATACGTATGCATTACTTTAAAAAGAAAAAAGTTGTAGATACATTTATTAAAAATAATCTTCATTACTGTGTCATGATGACATTATACATTAAAAATGCTAGAGTATTTTGGAATTTTTCTTTCAAAAACTCATTGCTACTGGCAATATTATTGCTTAGAGTTTTGGGGAATCTTCTTAGTAATCTGATTAATTCTCAGCATTACTAAAAGTTTCTGAAAGAAGTCAATTTTGAGTACCCAGAGCATTCTATTTTACTCAAAGATTATTTAATTGTTTTCATGAAACAGTTATTTTTGACTTTCCAAGTTACAACAATATTATACATAGGAGTTTTCGGCACCTCTAAGCTTTATTAAGGATTAGATTAAATCATATACACTGAATCTTGATTGACAAAGGCCTTAGAATGCTATATAACTTATGTGAAAAATTTGCAGTTGTTTCACATAACTGCAATAGTTTTATCAACAAACTTCATGTTTACACATAGAACTTATGCCTTCAGTGAAACTGTAGAAGTTTCCATTAAAGAATGGACTTCTTACTCTCAAAAACTTCTAAGAAAAAAGCAATTTTAGTATTTAAAATTTATTATGACAAATATACAAAAAAACCAAGTAAACTCGTATTATTTTAAATAACTTAGGCTATACTAAATATTAGTCCCTAATAGGTAATAGTTTAATATAAAGTAAGTTTATAATTTACTCACATGCAGTTTAGGATTGCTTCAGGAAGGCAGGATAGGTGTGGCGATGGGGATGCTCTGTTTACACAGTTATTCAGAAACTTAGGCTGAAGAAAATTTGATTTTCATTACCTGGTTTCATGCCACCTTAGGTATTGCAACCTCGATGAACTGGAAGGGAAAAAACATGGCAAATCATCCATGGGAGGTGTTTTTGGTTATGTCTGAAGATGGCCATCACTTCATCTTAATATTTCTCAGGCTGGAACTCAGTCATATGGCCACGTTCAAATAGATTAGAGGGTGGAAAAGCTAGAATTAATTATATACCTATGTTAGATCTAAAACTGTCTACACATTTCTGCAGTCTCTTTCGTCAAGGAGGGGGGGCTTTTTTCCTCACACCTTGAATCAGATCTTGTCCAAATGAGTTGCTTTAACCAAAAGATCTGATGTAACTTGTGCACATTTTGAACCTATGACTGAAAAGGCTTGCTGTTTCTGCTCTTTTTCTCTTGCAATATTGCCAAGATTGGAAATCAATCTAAAGTGGATTGAATGACCACATGGAGGAGAACCTGGCCAATAGCCTGCCAGCCATCAGATATGTGAATGAGGCCATCCAGCCCCAGTAGGTCTATCAGCTGACTGCAGGTGCCTTAGTAAGCCAAGCCTGGCGCATAAAACCTTCTCAGCTGAATCTAGTACAAATTGCTGACTCACAGACTTAGGAACACGAAGGAAAAAAAAAGATTGTTAATTTGAATCATTAACTCTGCCATGGATTGTTAGATAGCACGGGCTAACTGATTCAGTGCCCATGAAGAAAAGGAAAAGTTAAACAGATTGTGGCGAAAAGCCAGCACCTTTGTGATACTCATCAGAGGAGAAAGATCTAAAATTGTCTAGAATTTCAGGATTTTCCAAGTTTCTTTGTGGTAAAAATTAGCAGTTTCTTACTTATGATTTTCAGGTTCTATCAAATACTAGAGGAAATTATATAAAGCAATATTGTGATGCTTCTTAATTTACAAGATTCATAAATCTATACTCTGCAATGTAAAGGATGTTAAAAGCTGATGCATACATAACTCGCTATTTGCAAAATTTCTTATTTTCTGCCTTACATTTTTATATTTTAGTAAGAATCAGAGGCAATCCACTCAGTGCCTAGATTTAACTGTAAAATATTTTAGAGACTAAATGCTTTTAATTGAAGGGAATATATTCAGAATATTCTTTTAATTGAAGGGAACATACTCAGAATATTCACACTTGGCAAAATATATTCAATTTGAAATTCACAAAACAAGGATAACTTAACCAAGAAGATGTAAGTATAAAAAGAGAGAGAGTGGGATGTAAAGAAAAAGAAAGTTGACAATAATATTCCTAAATCTTTACCAATTACCCCTAGATATTTAGCACTATATGGTGGCAACATTTTCCAAACCAAATATCAGATATACAAATGTATGAATAAGGACTATTGGAAAGAATATTTGGATTCAGGAAAATACAAGATAGAGGTTCTTAGATTAAAAATTTTTTGGATTATTCCATGTAATGTATGATTCATATTCATATCTTGTTTTGAGCCACACAATATACAGAATTGATATCTCACAGTACAATTTCTAACTGATCTATGGTATGACCTCAATTGAGGGCACTAAAAACAGTTTCTTTCTTACCTAATAGAAACAAATATGTAATTTCTAGACTAAAAATAAGATGCATCGCTTTAAATTTATATTTATACATATATTATAATAACTCTGGAGACAAATATTTATAAACGCAAGTAAAATTTTCCTTGTTTTAGTAAATGATTAGGTTTTGCAAACGATTTATGTTGCAACAAAATAAAATCTGTAGCATTCTGTGGGCTACCTTGTTTTATTTATAGAATTGTCTCATTTCTCTGGACCTTTTCATATAAACGTGGTTTCAGTAAACATAAACAACTGTGATTTTACAGGAGAAAGTTTATTCACTAAATCTATGCCCTAAGTTTAGCACTAAAAAGTTCAGCCAGACAATGGGGTGTATATGTATGTATGTATGTGTCTGTGTGTATCCTATTGGTTATGTGTTTCTGGAGAAGCCTGACAAATACAGATATGCTTTATATTTACTTAAAAATAAATTATTAGATAAGCAGAGAGACAGTGAGCTCTTGATGTATTCTGACTATATCTACCTTGCTTTTCTCAATTAGGGTGTGAACAAATAATTCCCTCTTAGCACTTTAGCTCTAGCACCATATTTCAATCAGAGATTTTAAGGAAATTTTCTTCCTAGCAGAAACCAGCTTAAATCTCCCTGTTAGACGCTTGTAGATATTTGAATCTGCTATGGCTGTTGGGGTTATGGGGTAGAGGTGTAACTTTTACTTATTTGGTTTTACATTTTTAAAACTTGAGGTAGGTAGATATTAGTGTTAATATTAATATTCTTATCATTTCCATTTTAAAGATAAAGAGGTAGAGTTTATGGAAATTAATTACCTTGCCCATTTATAGCAAAACATTGCCCAAGTCAGAATTTTAACCAAGGTCTATGTGGTTACACAGGTAGTATTCTTAACAGTCACACCAAATTAATAAAAACAAGTAAAGAATGGTGCCACATATCTGTATGTCATCAAGAAACAAAATTCCCCCATTTTGATTGTGCTTCTTAGTTAACAAAAAGGAATGGGATATTTCTTTCTTAAGTGCAATTACAAGAAAATATGCCATTTTTAACAGTTGTCCTCATTTGCTCTGAAATGAGGAGATAAGGTTTTATAATCTTATGTCATTGGATTCATGAAGATTAAATGAAATGAAACTTTAAAATTTATATCCAGGTTTTAATATTAACTCTTTATTATGTGAGGGCTATTATGAACTTAATTTAGGAAAAATGGCATATTTCACTTTGTTTAGAAAATATTCATTATAATGGAATTATTATCATAGAAGAATGCTTCTAATGGAGTTATAATACATACATTCTCATATAGATATTAACTAAAGCATTTTAAAACATTATTTCATTAGCTTTACTTCAAAAGAAAAATGAAATATGAATGTATATATACATACACAGAAGGAAGTGGTACAACTAACTTACTCTACTCCAGTTTTTCATTGTTACTTGACATTGCATTTTGGAAATTTGGGATTTTTTTTTGTTATTGCGATTTTTCAAATCAGAGAATTCTGGTAATATAATTAACATTTCATTTTTATTTTTCTCCTGTAATGTATCTTCCTGAGCTCAGAACACTAAAGTGTGTTGAGTTTCTTCAATCGCCCCTCCAGATCTACATTACACCTTTTCCCACTCTGATATCTAAGCAGGATGTAGACATTTATAAATTACATCACTGTAATCTGTACCATCTGCCTTCAGTTTGAGTTGTGTCAATAGGACACTGATCAGAACACCTGGGAAGGAGGCGAAAGAAGTCAGGTAGTCCCCCCTTTTCATCTGAAGATCCATTTCAAGACCCCCAGGGGATGCCTGAAACCACGGATAGTACCAAACCCTATATATAATATGTTTTTTTCCTAGGGATACATACATATGATAAAGCTTAATTTATATATTAGGCATAAGAGATTAACAACAATAATGAATAATAAAATAGAACAATTATAACAATATACGTAATAAAAGCTCTGGGAATGTGGTCTCTCTTTTTCTCTCTCTCAAAATATCTTATACACACTTAATACTCTTTCCATCTTAACTAACCGCTTACCTCACTGTGGCCATAACTTTTGCAGTTTGGGTTGCGGCAGCAGAAGTAGCACAAATTTCTTTTTCCTTCTTCACAGTTTCATGGATAGAAGATTTGTTCTTATGGTAGATCTTGGCGGCCGCAGCATACAATTTTTTTCTTTCCTTAAGCCAACAACTTTCACCTTTTCACTTAAAGGAAGCACTTTATGGCTTCTCTTTGGTATCTCTGAATTGCCAGCACCATTACCCTTGTGCTTCGCGACCGTTATTAAGTAAAGAAAGGGTGACGAACACAAGCACCGTGCGACCCCGCACTCCATCTGAGAAAGAAGATGGCTACTAAGCGACTAATGGGGAAAATCTGGACAAAGGGGTGATTCCCGTCCTGGGTGGAAACAGCGCGAGATTTCATCATGCTACTCAGAATGGTGCATAACTACACAATTTAAAACGTATGAATTATTTCTGGAATTTTCTATTTAATATTTTCAGACTGTGGTAGACTTCGGGTAACTGAAACCTCGGATGAGGGGGGCTACTGTATTTATTTCCTGTTTCCTTGTCACCAGGACCGACTTTTCTCAAAGGGAGGATCACTTCTGCTCTCAGTGAGGTCAGCTGTACGTGGACTTCCTTCCTTCTGGTTTCCAGTAATATCTCTCCCCTTGCCCTTTGGGCCTAGGAGTGATGTCAGCCCACTGCTGCTAACTCTGTGTTTCTGTACTATCCCTTTCACTTCCTCTGTACTCTATTCACACCTGTGTAATTAATTTCTTATCCATAAACTCTCTTCTAACTATCCTAATGTGAGAATGTCAGCTGTTTCCATTTTGTTTCCTTATAGACTAACAAAAGCAAAGCAACTAAACTCAACTAAGATGTAATTTAGAAACTATATGCTTTTCCTTAATATTTTGAACCTAGCAGATATTACCAAGATTAATTCCTCCAGAATATTGTGGAATTGGAGATATTAATTTTGATTCTTTGAGTCACTTCATCCAAAATATTAACAAGTATTAATTATGGTATAGTTTATGAATAGCAAGCATAAGTGTAGTTCCAAAGGCAATATGCTTTTGGTAAGAAATCACCTATTATTCATCCATATTTTGCAGACAGAAGAGTATGAAACAACAGATGTTGAAATTATTAACAGTATTCTGACAATGTCAAAATTTCGGCCTTTTATTTAATTTGGCTGGAGACCATGAGCTCAGATTTTATCTGAACCTTGTCTGAACTAAAGCAAAACTTACAGGATTTGGTTCACAGAGATGGAGCCGAAGCTTTTCTTTGTGTGTGAATTCATTTTGCCATCCATGAGTTTTGCTTAGAAGTTTGGGTTTGCCTCCACAATGACTTTCAAAAATTACTTCTAAAACCTTAGAAACTTTAAGCTTCTATCAATAGCACACACAAAAATACTGAACATAATAGTCTTTAAAAGAAAATATAGATTATTGCCTTTTAAACATTTTATAAATTTTATTATGAAACTTTTCCATTTATTTTCTAATTATCGACTTGATTACCTCTTTCACTCATGCATTATGTGAGCCGAGCATAATAATCCAGGATTATTTCAATTCTAATTTAACTTTTTAAACATACTAAGTTAAATATTACTGTTATTGTTTTATATGATCAGTATTTAGTTTACCCACGGGTTAAGCATTTTATGTGATAACCATCCATTTTTGTATCTTGGTCCTATCTTTAGGAATTGCCCAGAGCCAAGTTCTAGGTGGGTGCGCCCCCTTTCTATGGAGCAAGTTCCTTGCTAATGTACCCACTAAAACTGTTACACACAGAACTTGACTTTTTGTAAGTGATTTTGTGTGAAACTCCCTTTTTCCTGCTGACCCCCGCCCTGCACACACATACCCCAGGTGCCAAGCTTTGACCCTGTACTAGGTTCATTTGGTTAATCAAAGGCACATTTTAGTGCTCCAGAAATAGGTAGATTCCCCCAGGCTGACACTGTTTCCAAAGTTTTCTTAATCCTATGGATTTGTGCTTTCTTGTCATTTTTGACTTCAGTAAATATTCTTTGTTTACCTCCACATAACTGGAGACTAGAAACCGTGTTTAAAACTGTATTTTAAAACTAAAGAGGATTATAAAAACAAAAACAAGCCCATATATATATATATATATATATATATATTTTTTTTTTTTTTTTTTTTTTTTTTTTTGCGGCATGCGAGCCTCTCACTGTTGTGGCCTCTCCCATTGCGGATCACAGGCCCCGGACGCGCAGGCTCAGCGGCCATGGCTCACGGGCCCAGCCGCTCCGCGGCATGTGGGATCTTCCCGGACCGGGGCACGAACCCGTGTTCCCTGCCTCGGCAGGCGGACTCTCAATCACTGCACCACCAGGGAAGCCCTAGCCCCTATATTTTAATATATTTTTGTATTTTATCCAGTGTTTATAGCTGTGTTTAATGTTTTCTCTGAACATCTGGCTCACTATTTTGCTGGAAATATAAGTCTAAACATATATGCTTCCTGAGTATATTAAATAAATATTTTATGAAGTCTATATACTCTGTGCATGTATTATTCTTAGAAATAAGTTTTGAACAATATGTTCATGAATGCATTCTCAAATATACACTTAATACAAATAATTCATACTATAATTATATGCTGTGTGCATTTATATGAAATATTTTTAAAGGAAATATTTAAAAGCAGCATGTAAATTTAGTCAATTAATCATTTCACAAATTTACCAGTTAGTAAATTAGCCATCTGGAGCAATTAATTGGTTTTCCATGAGTTGATTGTTGTGGAACTGGCCATGTAGTGAATTGAAAAGGTGAATTGGCATTCTGGTAATGTTCTTTTGTTGAACGAGCCTATATTTATCTCCAGAGTTAAATCTTCTTTTCATCTGCAGAGTGAAGGTGGACAAGAAGGACAGTTTTCCTTGTTGTAGGGGCTAATGGAAGAGATCTGAGATTCTTAACTGCTCCTTACACAAATTTTCAAACCTTTCTGACTTTAATTCAATGTTCTCTCCATCCTCTAAAGGTTCTTGTTGAGTCAGTTATTCATCCTTCCTGGAGTTTTGAGTCAGAAATATACTTGCTTCTTGCTGACTTTGTCCTGCTGTAGGCACATAGGTTCCAGATTCCTAACTCTGGAATTGACAGTTGCTAAGTCAACTGTCAATTCTCCATCTCCATTTATCTTTCCCAGTTTTGCTGTCATCCCTCCTCTGCTATTATCTTTTCTACCATTTCTTTGTTAACATTTTTTTTTAAAGATTTCCTTCCCTGCTGTTTTAATGTAGTTATGACAGGGACTAGAAGTAAGAATTTATTTAATCCTCCAGGGTTACTTGATGTCTTTCTCCACTAGTTGACTGACTTAAAACATATACTAAATAATGCAACGATAAACCTCTTTGTACCAACATCTTTTCCGTAATAATTTTTAAAAGCGGTTGACGTTCTAAGTATTAAGCATTTTGATTAAATGTGTTTTTAAAAATGTATTTGGATAATTATGGTGCGTATTTTATTTTCATACACACATTTAATTTCATAGCTCCAAGTGAGTTCAAGACCTCTTGAAAATTTATGTGATGGGTTATATATCTTAAATATTTTAAATGTTTGTTCATTTTCTAGGAATAGGGTCTTTCATTATAGATTATCAAGGAATTCTATAACAGCAACAAAAGTGAAAGCTGATATATTGGATAAGTAGAATTGGGATTAAAATTCCCCAATTCTTTCTGTTTTATCTACTAAGCCTTGGAACTATTAATGAACAATTACTGTGCATGAGAAAATTCCAGGGCTTAATACAACTTGAATTATGTGTGTTTAAATTTTCATGGGTGTCACTAGAATAGATGACTGTCAAGATGCTGTGTTCTCAACTGCTACCTACTATAATACAATTTTGGATAAATATTTGATAAAATTTGGTCCAGATTAACAGTAATACAATTATTGCCCATTGTAAAACATCTTCACTGGATTATTATTTGTATCAAGAACTTAATTTGTATTGCTTGTCATTAAAATACTTTCTTTTTCTCATACTGATATGAAGTGTTTTAAAATGTACCTCTAGCAAATCTGCTCATTATTAAAACAAGCTGAGAAAAATGTTGAGATTGGTATTTTCAAGACTTTTAAATGATTTACTGGATGCAATTCATCATTTATAATATTTATTTCTCTTCAGTTAATTAAGTATATGGTTAAATTTTTTTAAAAACTTATTTTCATGAAATACATAGACTATCTTCATTTATTCATGACTTAAAATTTGTGATTTTATTTTACCACCGTGATCAAACTCCATCAAACTCCATCAACAGATTTAGTTATGGGGTAAACAATATTCTGTTCAGAATTTATAGTAAATCTTGACAGTAAAATTAATAATAGTGATATATTTGAAGGTTATTTTAATAAAATAAGGAGTTTTAATTAAAAATGTCTATGGTAATATAATAACTTGTAGATAATACTGCTTAATTGTATCAATCATTCATACTTTAGGTAGGACAAAATGCTCAAGATTGGTAAATCCAAATTCACTTACTGTAGTTTTTAAATATAACGTTTTAGGAGGTATTATACAAAATTTTAACAAGATGATTTTCATAGCTTCCCATTTAATAAAATAATACTGTTGAAAAGTTATAACTATTTTATCCTGTAATAAAAGCAAGTTGGCACACTCCTTTCATTTGTCCATTCTACTATCTATTTCTAGTTGTTTAGTAGTAACATCTTTAAGTCTATCTTTTTCATAATTACTTTTGTCAAATGAAAGAAACCAATACATTTTTTATTTGATAAAATGAAATGTATCACTTCAATTAAAATAACACTGAAAAGTAAAGAGAAAGAAAATCCCAAATCCTCATAATATTAAAACTAAGAGACAGTTATTATAAACATTTAGCATATGTTATTTTGCTTAACAACATATACACATTCCCATGGAATGACTACCTACTTACAATCATTTTTTTGGTCTCATTTTTTTTAATGTGTAGGATTGTATTTTATCCTATCTGATGAACATATTATAATTTGTTTAACCAAATTTATTTTTTACATTTTTTCTCTAATATAAATAAGGATAGTAAATATCTTTAACATAATTGGCTTCCACTTACTGACAGCTCACTCTCCTGACCCCATAACAAGAGTGCACTTATTCTTATTGTATAGGTGGAACCAAATCTTGCCAAAGTCCGATGATTTTGTAAGTGACAAATCTGAGATTAAAACCTGAAATAAAAATTTTAACAAAGTCTATTCTTACTCTTTGTGAATAAATTTTTGCTGAAGTTGCAGATTAATTCTTTATGACAGATTCTCAATGAAGTTATTAGATATGAATATTTTTATATCTCTTAGAAACTACTAAAATACTTTTACAAAATAATTGTAATAACTTACATCTCTATGACCTATTTATAAGCATGGCTTTGAGTATTACTAGGGGGGAGAATGTTCATTTTATAAGAAAATGGTGAACATTTGTTATTTTGTCTAATGATGCTTTCATTTTCTCTTCTTGTGGTAATATTGCTGTAGCTTTTTTTTTTTTTTTTTTAATTTTAAGAAAACTAGATCCTCTGCAGCTGTCTTCATTTACGGTGTCTTGTTTTCTCCCAAGTAAGACACATGACCAAATTTAGAACAACTAGGCCCTCAGCTTTGGATTTTGAATTTTTTAAAACTGTTCATTAAAAAATAACTTTTATTGATTTATTTTTCTTCCGCTTACTTTTGGTTTAATTTTTTCTTCTTTTTCTAGTATCCTAAGGTGGAAGCTGAGATCATCGACTTGAGAACTTTCTTCTTTTCTAATGCAAACATTTAAGGCTATAGATTTCTAAGCACTGCTTTAGTAGCATTCCACAAATTTTGATACATGATATTTTTATTTTCATTCAGATCAAAACATTTTCTAATATCTTTTGTGATTTTCTCTTTGATCCATGGGTAAATTTCCAAATATTTGGAAATTTTTGCAGATATTTTTGTTACTGAGCTCTAGTTTAAGTCTCTGCTGGTCATAGAACATACTTTGCATAATATTAATTCTCTTAAATCTATTGAGACTGTTTTACAGCTCATAATAATGTCTATTTTACTTAGTGCTCTGGGTGCCCTTGAAAAGAGTGTGTATTTTTTTTATCAGATGGAGTGTTTTATAAATGTTAATTAGGTCAAGTTAGCTGATAGTGTTGTTCCAGTCTTCAGTATCCCCACTGATTTACTGCCAAATCTTTTGCTATTGATTATTGAGAGTGAAGTGTCAAAATTTCCAACTATAATTGTTAATGTCAGGTTTCAATATAGCCACACCAGCTTTCCTTTGCTTAGGGTTTACATGGTATAACTTTTGCCATACTTTTATTTTTAATTATTAAAATCTATTTGTTAAGTGGTATCTTTCAGGCAGCACATAGCTGGCTATTGTCTTTTTATCTAATCTAAGAGTATTTGTTATTTAATTCAACTGTCTAGACCTTTACATTTAATGCAGTGATGGATATTGTTGGTTTTAAATCTTCCATATTGTTATATGTTTTCTCTTATTTTCTCTTTGTTTATCCCTTTCTCTATTTTCTTTTGGTATTAGGTGAGTATTTCTATTATTCTGTTTTATTTTCACAATTGGGTTATTAGCTATAAATCTTATTTTTTTTAGTGATTGTTCTAGAGTTTACAGTAAAGATTTTCAATTTATACCAGTTTACCTTCAAGTAATATACCACTTCACACATGATGTAGACCTTTACAACATTACATATCATTTCCCCTTCCATATTTTGTTTCACTTTTATTTATGATATAAAGTCCAGAACTCACCACTTTTTTTTTTAACTTTAAAGAGCTGTGAAGAGTTGCTTATCTTTTAAAGAGGTGGAGAATAACAGAAAAAATATCTGTTCGTTTATACCTGCATATTATCCATTTTTAGTGCTCTTCATTCCTTTGGGTAGGCTCAAATTTCCACCTGTTATCATTTTCATCTGCTTAGAGAATTTCCTTTAATATTTGTTGAAGTGAACATTCATTGGTAATGAATCAAAACCTCCTTGTTTTTGCCTGAAAGTCTTTATTTGGCTAATTTTGGAAAAATATTTTCACTACATAAAAAATGCTTGGTTGACGATTTTTGTCTGTCAGTACTTTAAAGACGTCTTTCTACCATTGTTTGGCTTGGATAGTTTCTGACAAGAAGTCTGACTTCATCCTTACTTTTGTTCCTTTCTATATAATCTACCTTTCCCCCCGGTTGCTTTTAAGATTTTACCTTTATTACTGTGGTGGGATTTTTTCAATCTCGTTGTGATTTTTCTTGGCTTCTTTTTTCAAAATTTTTTTCTTTATTCTGCTTGAGTTTCATTGAATTTCTTGAATCTTTGGGTTTAAAGTTTATAGTTTTCATCAAATTTTGGAATTTTTAGCTGATATTATTTAAAATATTCTGTTCCCCTTTTCTCTTGCTAGAACTCCAATTTTATATATGCTTCCCGATGGTACTGTCCCATATCTCACTGATTTCCTATTCAATTTTTTTCCTCTCTGTGTTTATTTTGGAGTATTTATTTTGCTCTATGTTCAAATTTACTGATATTTTCTTTTACAGTATCTAGATGTAAATCCCCCTAGTGTATTTTTTAAATCAGATATTATACTTTTATTCTCTAGAAGATCCATTTGGGTATTTTTCATATTTCAACTTTTCTCTTTATCATGTTCATCTTTACCTCTACCTTACTGAACATATGAAGAGTATTTATAATAGATGGATTTTCGAATTTGCAAAACAAAAGTGTTGCAAAACAAAAGTGTTGCAAAAAATGCAAACATTAAAAAATGTAGCAGCCATTCAAATTGGCAAGGGCACCCTGACGTGACTGTAATTATTTTCTGCTACCTCAATTGCAGAGCCTTTCTAAACTTCTCTTTCCTTAGGCCTGATTTCTTTACTCTTTTAAAATTCTTTTTTGTTAACATGTATTTGTTGAATAAAATTATTTTTTACTTAAGTTGGCTGCAGTGAGTTTCTATAGCACATGCTAAAGTTGTAATTAAATTTTTCTAATTAAATTTGTTTATTAAATAATCCTTCACCACAATTCTTTACCAGTGTTTTGTACTGTCACCTTCATAAGACGCTAAATCTTTAATTTATGCTTTTTTATTTCTTTGTATTTTCCTCTTCTATTTAATAAGATTAAATTATCTATTTTAAAGTATTATAGAAATTGTTTCCTCAGACAATTCTTCGTTAGATTAATTTTTAAAAGATTCACTTTATTTCCTTTTTATGGATATTTTTCCATGTAGCGCAATATTTTTCGATTTTTACAAATTTATTGGAGTATAATTGCTTTACAATGGTGTGTTAGTTTCTGCTTTACAACAAAGTGAATCAGTTATACATATACATATGTCCCCATACCTCTTCCCTCTTGCATCTCCCTCCCTCACAACCTCCCTATCCCACCCCTTTACTTGGTCACAAAGCACCTAGTTGATCTCCCTGTGCTATGCGGCTGCTTCCCACTAGCTATCTCTTTTACGTTTGGTACTGTATACATGTCCATTCCACTCTCTCACTTTGTCACAGCTTACCCTTCCCCCTCCACATATCCTCAAGTCCATTCTCTAGTAGGTCTGTGTCTTTATTCCTGTCTTACCCCTAGGTTCTTCATGACATTTTTTTTTCTTAGATTCCATATATATGTGTTAGCATATGGTATTTGTCTTTCTCTTTCTGACTTACTTCAGTCTGTATGACAGACTCTAGGTCCATCCACCTCACTACAAATAACTCAATTTCATTTCTTTTTATGGCTGAGTAATATTCCATTGTATATACGTGCCACATCTTCTTTATCCATTCATCCGATGATGGACACTTAGGTTGTTTCCATCTTCTGGCTATTGTAAATAGAGCTGCAATGAACATTTTGGTACATGACTCTTTGAATTATGGTTTTCTCAGGTTATATGCCCAGTAGTGGGATTGCTGGGTCATATGTTAGTTCTATTCATAGTTTTTAAGGAACCTCCATACTGTTCTCCATAGTGGCTGAACCAATTCACATTCCCACCAGCAGTGCAAGAGTGTTCCCTTTTCTCCACATCCTCTGAAGCATTTATTGTTTCTAGATTTTTTGATGATGGCCATTCTGACTGGTGTGAGATGATATCTCATTGTAGTTTTGATTTGTATTTCCCTAATCATTAATGATGTTGAGCATTCTTTCATGTGTTTGTTGGCAGTCTGTATATCTTCTTTGGAGAAATGTCTATTTAGGTCTTCTGCCCATTTTTGCATTGGGTTTTTTTTTTGTTACTGAGCTGCATGAGTTGCTTGTAAATTTTGGAGATTAATCCTTTGTCAGTTGCTTCATTTGCAAATATTTTCTCCCATTCTGAGGGTTGTCTTTTGGTCTTGTTTATGGTTTCCTTTGTTGTGCAAAAGCTTTGAAGTTTAATTAGGTCCCATTTGTTTATTTTTGATTTTATTTCCATTTCTCTAGGAGGTGGGTCAAAAAGGATCTTGCTGTGATTTATGTCATAGAGTGTTCTGCCTATGTTTTCCTCTAAGAGTTTGATAGCTTCTGGCCTTACATTTAGGTCTTCAATCCATTTTGAGCTTATTTTTGTGTATGGTGTCAGGGAGTGTTCTAATCTCATACTTTTACATGTACCTGTCCAGTTTTCCCAGTACCACTTATTGAAGAGGCTGTCCTTTCTCCACTGTACATTCCTGCCTCCTTTATCAAAGATAAGGTGACCATATGTGCGTGGTGAAAGCAAAGCTATACAGACAAAATCTCACACAGAAGCATACACATACACACTCACAAAAAGAGGAAAAGGGGGAAAAATCATAAATCTTGCTCTCAAAGTCCACCTCCTCAATTTGGGATGATTCATTGTCTATTCGGGTATTCCACAGATGCAGGGTACATCAAGTTGATTGTGGAGATTTAATCCGCTGCTCCTCAGGCTGCTGGGGGAGATTTCCCTTTCTCTTCTTTGTTCTCACAGCTCCCAGGGGCTCAGCTTTGGATTTGGCCCCGCCTCTGTGCGTGTAGGTCGCCGGAGGGCGTCTATTCTTCGCTCAGACAGGACGGGGTTAAAGGATCCGCTGATTCGGAGGCTCTGGCTCACTCAGGCGGTCGGGGGTGGGGGGAGGAAGGGGAAGGGCGGGGAGTGAGGGGCTTGGAGTGCGAGGTGGGCCTGCGTCGGCAGAGGCCGGCATGACGTTGCACGGCAGAGGCCGGCATGACGTTGCACCCGCCTGAGGCGCGCCGTGCATTCTCCCGGGTAAGTTGTCCCTGGATCACGGGACCCTGGCAGTGGCGGGCTGCACAGGCTCCCCGGAAGGGAGGTGTGGATAGTGACCCGTGCTCCCACACAGGATTCTTGGTGGCGGCAGCAGCAGCAGCAGCAGCCTTAGTGTCTCATGCCCGTCTCTGGGGTCCTTGCTGATAGCCACGGCTCACGCCCGTCTCTGGATCTCCTTTAAGCAGCGCTCTTAATCCCCCTCTCCTCGCGCACCAGGAAACAAAGAGGGAAGCAAAAGTCTCTTGCCTCTTCGGCAGGTCCAGACTTTTCCCCAGACTCCCTCCCGGCTAGCCGTGGCGCACTAACCCCCTGCAGGCTGTGTTCACGCCGCCAACCCCAGTCCTTTCCCTGCGCTCCGACCGAAGCCCGAGCCTCAGCTCCCAGCTACGCCCGCCCCGGCGGGTGAGCAGACAAGCCTCTCGGGCTGGTGGGTGTCGGTCGGCACGGATCCTCTGTGTGGGAATCTCTCCGCTTTGACCTCAGCACCCCTGTTGCTGTGCTCTCCTCCGCGGCTCCGAAGCTTCCCCCTTCCGCCACCCGCAGTCTCCGCCCGCGAAGGGGCTTCCTAGTGTGTGGAAACCTTTCCTCCTTCACAGCTCCCTCCCACTGGTACAGGTCCTGTCCCTATTCTTTTGTCTCTGTTTATTCTTTTCTTCTTTTGCCCTACCCAGGTACGTGGGGAGTTTCTTGCCTTTTGGGAGGTCTGAGGTCTTCTGCCAGCGTTCAGTAGGTGTTCTGCAGGGGTTGTTCCACGTGTAGATGTATTTCTGATGTATCTGTGGGGAGGAAGGTGATCTCCGCGTCTTACTCTTCCGCCATCTTCCCTTGCACCCTCTTGTAACTTAAGCATACCTGCTAGTGTTGGAGAGTCTCCTGAAGAGGCGGGGAGTGGCTGTGGCTCACTGCGGGGACAAGGACACTGGCAGCGGAAGCTATGGGAGGTACTCCTTGGCATGAGCCCTCCTGGAGTCTGCCATTAGCCCCACCAAACAGCCTGGAGCCTCATGTAGCACAATATTAAAATTATTCTTTGAATTTTATAAAAACCCTGTATTTATACTCCCTACCTTTTTTAGATTAATTTTTTAGCTATTCTTTAATCGCCTTTAAAACTATTTTATTATTGTTTAAATTTATACAGGGATTTATGGTAAACTAGCATCTTTATAATATTTATTCAAGAATAGTTATTTGGAAGATATCTTCAAAAAGGTCCTACATATATGGATATACACTTATGTTTTATTCTATGGGTGTTTTTATATGTGGCTATTTTAATCAAGTATTTATTATGTAAAAACTTGGATTACTTAGGATGTGAATAAAAGCACAAATATCCAAAACACATATACATATGAACATATATAATCATATATATACAATCATACATATACAAAATACATATATATGATCTAGGTTACCTTATTCCCAGGAGCTGCCTTGCCTGATATACCTTCCGTGGGTACAACTCTTATCTAATGATTGATCAATGTGGGCAGATCACAAGCCCTGGTTCTCTTGTCAACATTTTGCTATTGCAGCTTCAGAGCTTCCCAAGGCACCAGGTAGTATCTTACTTTCCTAATATTTTCACCTATAGAAGTCCTAAGAGCCCTCTGCTATAAATCCACAAAAGAAAAATCTACCTCTGAGTTCCTTTCCTGGGGAACCTGACTGAAAACATGGGCATTTACATATCTAGCCAAATGTAAACTTTTGGCTTTGACGGTGTAGCAGGGAAAGGGCAGTGCAACCTCAGGGCCTCTCTAAGGTGGAAAGACTGACGGGAAAATGTCTTCACCTTAAACTTGGACCTAATGGTCTATATCCAAAAGCAAAACCAGTCTGAAAACAAAATAAAAATGTTCTTCCTAGGCCCTCAAATATACACACATGCACACACATTAATATAAAAATGTTGCTTTGATGCTAAAGAGAGCCAAGGGTGAAAAACACTTATCCTTATGTTATTGTACACACAACCTAATAAAGTGAGATTTTCCAGGGCAGGGACCATGTTTTTTATATACTTATATCCTTAACACATTGTAAGAGAGCATTAAATATCTGAGAAATGAACACTTAGAAAGACACATATGTTTTGTGCCGAGGCCTGAAACCAAATAAATATATTTAAGGTAGTAAAGTACATTTCCGATTGCTACAAAGTATTATAATGATAAAGTGATGGTGTGAGTTTTCTTGTTAGCATGGTAATAACAAACCTAATTTTTTAAAGATATTGCCCTAAGCTTCCAGGTTAAATAACTAAAGTTAATGTGACAACATGCACAATGTAAATTTTCTTGTTTGAGAAATAATTTATAGTAAATTGAATGGCAGGCCAAAGATGGTCTGGATAAATTAGTATAACATCTAGTCATTATACTAAGTTCATGTTATATTTTAGATGAGCAGCAGAAGGTAAAATCATTTTACAACGGAAAAATAAAAGTAATAGCTCTCCTTCCTTGAAGAGCATTAAAAATTGTTGTCTAATACAAACACTAATACAAGCACATTTGTCTCAATAAATCATTAAAACAAACATCTACAAAAGAAAAATACTCATAAGGTCATTGAAAAGTTTGAGTGCAAACAGTGTGTATGTGTGTGTGCACGTGTATTATAAAATTTCATTTTCCCATTCCATGAATATTAACTAAATTTAAGTCTCTAGAGAGAAACTGAAGAAACTGTATCATTGTTCAGGAAGCAGGAACTGGCTTTTGATAAAAGGCTTCCCTTTCTCTTCCACAATGCATCTGGGACCGTCACTGTTGATTACTGTAATATTTATATAACATAGCTTTGACGTACAATTGAGAACTATAACACATTTAATAGTGGAAAAAGTTGGCTAGCATCAGATATTCTTAATGAATTGGAAGACAGCCTATTTTGTTTCGTCTGAAATCAAGAAAGAGTGCCAGGTTGGTCACTAAACACTAGTCACTTTCTTTTAAAAAGAATGCTTTGGATTTCAAAAAATTTTTGGATGTGGTTTCCAAAAATCCTTCATAATTACACTATAAAATGAAAATAGTGCCTTTTTACAGACCCCATTAACTGGAGCATCAGATTGACGGCCTTCCTCTTACAAACACAAAGATCATTGTACTGTTTTGTTTTTTTTTTTTAAATCACTACTTTTCTTCGTATGGATATAGAGAGAAATTTTATTTCGCTCATTTGGAAGTCTTAAGAGTGATGGGAATCCTTTTCTTTTTGCCATGTCTCTATTTTTAGTAAACACTATTCTATTCTGAATGAACACTCTTCAGATAGGTATTCACATAAGAAAATTAAAAAGGAAATAACAACCCACAAAACCAGGAACCTATTTAGTATCTAGGGGTATAAACAAAGTTAGTAATTTAATTACTGCATCATCTCCGAACTTTCATTTACTGCCCCTTGTTTTCATTGGTTATATAACTTGTACAGGTTTATTATAAATATATATATGTAAGAAATATTTTAAGAAAATGAAAAAAAAATTTTTTTAAACATCTTTATTGGAGTATAATTGCTCTGCAATGCTGTGTTAGTTTCTGCTTTATAACAAAGTGAATCAGCTATACATATATATATATCCCCATATCTCCTCCCCCTTGCACCTGCCCCCACCCTCCCTATCACACCCCTCTAGGTGGTCACAAAGCACCGAGCTAATCTCCTTGAGCTATGCAGCTGCTTCCCACTAGCTATCTGTTTTACATTTGGTAGTGTATATATGTCCATGCCATTCTCTCACTTTGTCCCAGCTTATCCTTCCCCCTCCCTGTGTCCTCAAGTCCATTCTTTATGTCTGTGTCTTTATTCCTGTCCTGCCCCTAGGTTCATCAGAACCTTTTCTTTTTTTAGATTCCATATATATATGTGTTAGCATATGGTATTTGTTTTTCTCTTTCTGACTTACTTCACTCTGTATGACAGACTCTAGGTCCATCCACCTCACTACAAATAACTCAATTTTGTTTCTTTTTATGGCTGAGTAATATTCCATTGTATATATGTGCCACATCTTCTTTATCCATTCATCTGTCGATGGACACTGAGGTTGCTTCCATGTCCTAGCTATTGTAAATAGTGCTGCAATGAACATTGTGGTACATGTCTCTTTTTGAATTATGGTTTTCTCAAGGTATATACCCAGTAGTGTATTGCTGGGTCATATGGTAGTTCCATTTTTAGTTTTTTAAGGAACCTCCATACTGTTCTCCATAGTGGCTGTATCACTTCTCATAAGTAATATTGATGTCCTGCATCCCTGGTAGGATGTATTGAGAAGGGCATATCACCCCTGCAAGTACTCTTGCCAAAAATGTGTAACTTCAATTCAGTTATGAGAAAATATCAGACGATCCCAAATGAGGATGTTCTGCAAAGATAACTGGCCAGTATTTCTCAAAAAATGTGAATGTCTTGAAAGATAAGGAAAGAATAATAAGAACTGTCACAAACTGCAGGAGACTAAGGACATGAGGAGCAAATGCAATTTGTGATCCTGATTGGGTCCTGGTAAATAGAAAGAATAATAGTAAAAAAAGCAGCAACAAAAACTACTTGAATACAAATAAAGTCTGCTGTTTAGTTAATTGCATTGTTCTGATTTTCTGTGTCCACATTCAATGCATGTCTTTGTAGGAGATCATCTGTTCTATTTTTATGATCGACAACTTTTAAAAAGTCATTTCTACTTGCTTCCTTAAAATAATTCATCTCCAAAGGAAATAACTAAATGGGTTTCCTTCTGCACATTTCTATATATAATCCTACACAAAAATTGTCACACACACACACTTACAGAAGATTTAGTGTGATTGCTTTTCAACAGTAATACATCACATATTGTTCAAGCAACATTTTGCCTAACTTTAAAATTACCTTATGAAAATCTCTTCAAGTCAATGGCATAGATACAAGTAATTATTTTTATAGGGAAATATTCTATGTTACTCAACAATGTTTCAGTGTTTTTTCAACCCTTCCCCTATTGATGGGCATTCATTTTGTTTCTAATTTTTTTTTTCAACAAGCAATTCTACAACAAACTACATTTTACATTTCCGTGCATATTGGTGCTTTTATTTTTCTGAGATAGATGCTCGTGAATGGGAGTATTGGAGTAAAGAAGGTACTTATTTTATCTATAATTAACTATAATTGCTATTGCTAGCTAAATTGTTTCACTTGAGATAATGAACTAAATTTCTATGAGCAATATATGAAAGTTCATCATTCCACTTATTAATGCCAGTCATCAGTGTTGTAATCTATTATCATTCTTTTGTATTGGTAATAAGTGAGCTTTCATTATTACTTTAATTTTGTCTTAAATCAGTTTTGTCCTCAACTTACAGAGTGCTTCAACATCTTCTGGTATACTTACAGGTTATTGAAAGCAACTTTTTGAATTGTTAATTTGTACATTTTTCTATTGGGATATTTATTTTATAGTTTTCAGTATGCAGATGCCTTTGAGTAACATTGGTATGAATACATCATCCACCAGCTGTGGTGCAAACTTCATTTTCTTTTGATTTAGTATCTTGTGCTACATAACTTTAAAAAGTTGTTTATATATTCAAGTAAGAATGGCTTTTCTTATATTGCTTTCAGACTTAATTAAAATGATCTTCCCAGGGCTTCCCTGGTGGCACAGTGGTTGAGAGTCCGCCTGCCGATGCAGGGGACACGGGTTCGTGCCCTGGTCCGGGAACATCCCACATGCCACGGAGCGGCTGGGGCCGTGAACCATGGCCGCTGAGCCTGCGCGTCCGGAGCCTGTGCTCCACAACGGGAGAGGCCACAACAGTGAGAGGCCTGCGTACCGCAAAAAAAAAAAAAAAAAAAAAAAAAAAAGATCTTCCCAAATCCTAGGTACCATATATATTCCTAAATTTTTTTGTTTTCTTTTTTAAAACATTTAAGCACTTAATCCAATGGCAAGTGGTTTGATAATGCACTCATTTTTGTTTCCCTTCCTTGACTTCTAACATCTCAAATGGTGTTTCCATTACCTCTTAAATAAGATACTTTCATTCAAGTCTTTGCTCAGAATCTGGGTTCTAGAGTAACCCAGTTTGACACAGAATTAAAAAAAATTTTTGATTAAGGTTTTTGAATATTTTAATTTTCAGATACATAAGTCCTCAGATAGTGTGGTAAATCATCAATCCCCAAAATTAAAAAGAAAAAATTTATATTTGCATTTAAGATCAGTCTAACAGCAGGGGACTGACAGTGAGTTTGAAGATCTTAATCATTTCAGTTTAAGCAATAATCTATGACTGTCCAACCAGAAGAATTCTAAATATGAATGGGAACACATTTGACCACCTAAATTTAGGACATTAAAAAAGAAAGTTAAATCAATTGGATAAGGGATATGATTAAGTTTGAAAGTACAAATGTTATTATTGAAAACCTTAAGCTTATTTCTTCTTCTGCATTCCAATAATGAAGTGTTATTTATCTAATTCCAGATGGCAAAATTGATTTTTTTCACTTTATATGTGCATACTTTCACGAAAATACATATATTTTTACAACTAACTTTTATTTTTATAGCCCAGACCCTACAAAATTGCACTGAGCCTAGTAGGTACTCAATAAATGTCTACTGAGTAAATGAATGACTTTTACTCCTATCATTTACTTTCTTATATTGTTACCTCAAATTGTCATAGGTCTTATTTTAACCATTTAATTTTACAGTCAGTGACTTGTGAGCAAGAATCATTGTGAATTACCACAATGCTCAACTATTTATAGCTGACTAACAGCTGACACAAACAAATTTATTAATTGACTTGTTTATTGAAAAAATATACTTCAGCTACTTAGTAAAGGTATATCTTGGCCCACAGTGTGAAATTATCTCTCTTAACCACTATATTTATGTTAACTTTGCATATATTTTTGTAAATCATCTCAAATACCTTCTCAAATAAGGCCGGTTTGAGTGGTAACTCTCTTATTGTTAAAATTGTTTGATTTGTTTCTCAAATCAAACATGAAATACTGTCAAACACTCCTATATACTTCCTTTTATTGCATTTCTTCCTTCTTCCCTACGAATACCACTCTGCTTCAGAAGGCCATTAGTTCCTGCTTGGATTGATACAGTTGTCTTCTAGATGCTCTCTTAATGTCTCATCTCACCAACCTCAATTTTATTTGCACTAATCACTCCTTTGAAAATGAAGATCTGAATTTGTTCATGTCATTCTCTGCTTAATAACTTTTAATGACTTCCCTTTGTTCTTAAGCTAAAGAACAAGACTCATTTTATAACTGTTGCCTCAGTTTAATTCTCCTGTCTTGTGTGCTTCTTTACATCCTGAACTTCCCCATCATGTGAACTTTCACCAACAACTCTAAAAGATACAAAGAAGAAATCAAGCAATCAGGACGATATGGTATTGATTGAATATAAGGTCAAGTGGAAAGGCAAGTCTTTATATTGCCCAACATCTCTGAGTTAATCAAATATATTATTCATCTCTATATTGCCAACACTGATGCTTATGTGTATTTTGTAGTAGATGCTCAAATAATTGTCATTGTATGAAGATCATTGTGTTAACCTTATATTCATAGTTCATTCATTTATTAAGAATTTATCAAAACTTACTATGAATCGAGCTCTATGCTATGTTCATCAGCAATAAACTAAGCTTGAGACACAGGCCAGGACTTCAAAAAACTAGGGTTAAGTGGCAATAATATTAATTGTTTTCTAGTATAGTATGATAACCTCTTTTCCATACTGAGAAGTTGGTAAGGCCTAGATTTTGTTATGTGGGATCTTGATAATTATATGACATTACCAAATTCTCAGTTAGAAATTCTGAGCTGAAAAAAAGAGTTAAGTCTTTGAGGCTGCTGCTCTGACATTTTCCCATTATATCACCAAGACATTCATTTAAATAAATACAACAGAACAAATAAATCAAAGAGCCATTGCATCAGAATTGAGAATTGACACTATTCATTTCTTACTTAATTTTTAACAGGTCACTGCCTTTAGAGTAGCAAGTATAATTTATGATTAATTATGAAAACAATTTCCTCAGATTCATGTCTCTTTTGAGCAGTATACTGGAAGATCATTTAATATGAAACCCCAGCAAGCAAAGTCCACAAATGTTAACAACTTAGAACCTGAGGAATTATTATTGTTTTAGACTAACTTGACATCCCTTACTTTTCTAAATTAGCACTTACTGAATTCTTTCTTTGGTTTCCTTTCATAAGTGGCATAATAGCTCATGTTTTAGGAAATGGATTCTTTAAAAAATTACATTAACTTTTGTGAAATTTGTAGTAGATAATAGAATTAAAACAATGTTAAATCAAAGATTTTTTTGAGGTGACCAACTTCCATGTAACTAAATTCATATTAATGCAGATTTTCCCTAATTGAAATTGTATTATTTCTAATCTCAATAAAGAAATAAGAAACAGAATCAATATAACTTAAATCTGTACTGATGTTTGCACTGAGTGTTTTTCTTGTAAAAAAAAAACCCTGAAAATTGTAGATAATTGCTAGTGTTAATTTTTTTCACTTTGCTCAATATAATTCCAAACTTGAAGAAAAGGTACAAAAATGATAGATAACCTCCCCACGACCTTTATCTAGATTCACCAGTTATTTACATTTGGTATGCTATCTCTCTCCCTCTCTCTCTCTCTCTCCACCTTCTTTCCCTCTCTCCTTCTCTTGCTCTTTTCTCTGTCCCTCTCTCTAGATAATTAGATAGATAGATATCCACTGCTGGTGAAAGATATTCACTGCTGGTGAAAGCAGTGTTACTTTATGTTGGATGGACAAGGAAAGCTTTAGTCTTTGATTATCATTTGAGAATAAACTTGATGGAAGTGAGGAAGTAAGTATGTGAATATATAAGGGAATTACACTCCAGACAATGGGAAAAGCTCCAAGTAAAGAGAGTTCTTTGCCTGTTTGACAAACAGCATGGCTTCATCAGAGAGAGGATATTGAGAATAATAGATTGTGAGGTCAGAGAGACCATAGTGGGTCAGATGACTTAAGCAATAACTTTGGGTTTTACTTAAAGTGAAATAGGAAGCCAAAGTAGTGTTTGAGCAGAGAAGTAAGTTAACTTATTTTACATTTCAAAACAGTCACTGTGGCTGCTTGGTTGAGAACAAGCTAAGGGGCAAGTTTGGAAGCAGGATGCTCTTGCATTACTTGAGGGCAGAGTTGAGAATGCCTTGGACTAGGGTGTAGCAGTAAATACAGTAATTTATGAGTGGATGATATACCTAAGGCAGCTCCTGTTTATTCGTGAAAATCAGTCACTTTGCAGGAAGATGCTAAGCTCCTATTTCTCACTATTTGAAATTTAAAATGTTCTAATGGATCACAATCAAATCAAAACCATCAACAAATATCCTAGACATAACTGCCACCCAGTAAAATGTCTGTATAAACATAAAAACTATCGAAATAGCATGTAAAATGCATAGCAAATTGCTTCCTGATCATCAGTTAATATGCTTTCAACAAATTGAGTCCTAAAATAATGAAAATGAATGAAGTGAGAAAATATAAAGACAATTAGAATCAGGATGTATACAGAGGACATTAAATAATTATAAGATCATACTAGGAAAACCTTATGGGAAGATTGCCAAGAAACATTTGGAAGATAAGAATAAGGTTAGAGAATCTAATCTGATGAATATATATTTTGAAAACATTTTAAACATTATAGTAATTAAAAGACTATAGCTCTGAAACCAAAACCGACCCAACTAAAAAAGTGGAAGAGACTAGATAATAACTGAGCAGATACAATGCTCAGCACTTTGAGGTGATAATTAAAGATGAATGCAAGTCTATCAATGTAAAATTATTGAAAATAATGATGAACTAAATGTAATTTAAATTCTATACAAGGGCATGTCAGGGTTGCTTAATAAAGTAGCTTTAACCACTTGATAGGTTATTCTGTAGGTTTTACGTATGTTTTCAACACATTTAATAACACAGAAATATTATGATGTAATAATAAGAAAAAATAATAATAATAGCTATCATGTTTTCATATTTAGAGTGCTTATTGGGCTAACACCCTTGCATATACATATATGTATATATATCCTCACAATTTTATAAGCAAGAAAACAATCTTTGCAAGGTTACATAAGGCTTCACGGCTTCTAAAATGCAGCCAAGTCTCAACTCCAGGCAGTGGAGCCCCTAAGCCCCATATGCTCTACCAATCTCCTTTGACACCATTCCACCGTCACCAAAAGCAGAACACAATTGGTTTTTTTCCCTATCATTTTAAGCCTACAATGCAATGTTTGGACCAAGGAAAATAAACCTGAAGAAAATACATTAAAGTGCTAATCATATTACAGTGTTAAGTATCACAAATATTTATTTTCTCTTTTGTTTGATTTTTCCTTTTCAATTCAACAAAGAGAGAAAAAAGATAAAGATGAAGTAAAAAAGTGTGAAAAGTTTTTACCAAGAATGACTAATAGTTAAGAATAGCTAAACACTAAGTTTGAAGAATAAAGGTATTATTTGATTTTACAAGGTGAAAATATACAAATGTACTTCTATACAGTCAGCCCTCCATATCCATGGGTTCAGCATCTAGGAATTCAACCAACCACAGATGGAAAATATTTTTTAAAAAATTCTAGAAAGTTCCCCAAATCAAAACTTGAATTTGCCATGTGCAGGCAACTATTTACATATAGCATTTATATTGTATTAGGTAGTATAAGTAATCTAGAGGTGATTTAAAGTGTACTGGAGGATGTGTGTAGGTTATATGCAAATACTACACTGTTTTATATTAGGGACTTGAGCAGCCATGGATTTTGATATTCTTGGGGGTTCTGGAACCAACCCCCCATGGATACTGAAGGATGACTGTATTATATTTTAAAGGATTTCCAAGTGTCTGCACAACTATCAAGGAAAAATGGAGAATCAGCTGTGTGATGAGTATGAACTTGCTTTCTGAAGTAGGCACAATCTCCTAGTAAAGGTTCTAATGTAAGTTAGACCTCATTGTAGAAAACCTATGAATATCAATATATAAATTGATGTTTTGAAAGGTATACAGCTGATTCTTACTTCATCTGTTTCATGATTGTGGCACTTTGGACATCATGGAGTCCAAGCCAGTAAACAAGGACACCAAGCCCCATGAACTTCGGATGTTTTCAATACAACCAGTTGACTCTGGGACTCCCATCTCTAAACCCCTCTACTACACCACTTTCTTCTTTACCAAATGTTTTCTGACATAGGATGTACCATAATGTAACACAGACGCATATGCTAGTTTCCAGCCTTCAGCATAATATCAGTATGTCAGTGTTTTTATTTTACTTTTATTATTTTTGATGGTGTTTTTGTTGTTTTTTAGGGTGCAACAGAATATATGTGGTTTGAATAAAAACATTTCACTTTTCATAAAATCCTAGTAAATAGTAGGATTTACTATTAGTAGCACATTTAAATAACAGGGACATATAAAAAAGTAAGCTGCATAGAAACAAATTACCAGTTACATAATTAATTTGAGTATTTTCCCGTCACTGAAATATTTGAGTTTTCCCAAATGTTTCAATCCAGGAAACATTTGTACTTAAAATGTTATGTCTATAATATCCAGTGGGGAATAATAAGCTTATATCTTCCTTGGTTTTATTCATGGGACGCTTAACTCTCCAGAGCTATTCAACTGAGTCCACACTTGAGGACAACTGTGATTTTCTTTAAAGAGGAGAAAAACATGATTTTATTCTATGGATAATAGATATAAATTACATAGATTTAGGTAGGATCTGGAGGCACAGGGCACCTATTAACAATAGAAACATTCTACATGTGTTTTTACATGGCCCAGAAGAGCTCTGCATATGGAAACAAATAAGGGAAATCAGAGAGTAATGAGTTCCTATTACAAGTGAATCTCAAAAACACCAACTGATTCAGAAAGAAAAGTAAAGAAGGAAAAAAAGAAAAATTGGGATAATTTTAAAGCATATAGTACTCCCCAAAATTTATCCACATGCACCAGAGTTTTCTTGTGCTGACAATGAGTAAATAAATTACAAACAAGGGAAGAAAAACCCTGTTTTTTAAACAACAGTAAAAAAAATGTATATAAACAACATATAGTATGAGTCACTCATATATATCAATAAGGTACTGTGACTTCTTCCAATAATACAATATTAATCATAAAGATCGATATATATTTTTTCACAATCATTAAATTCAGGTATGAAAGAAAAACATTTCTTAAACTTTATGGTACTTTGTATTTATTTTTGACTGTAAACTTAAATGGCAATTTTTCTTTAAACCATTATTCTTAATATATTTTTTAACTAAAAAGCTGCCATGTGCATGTGTCTTGCAATGCTTAACTTGACTTTATGTGTTCAGTTATACTGCTAATCATTTTTCCTGTTGTGACTTTTAAAATTGTGTCCTTTCATCATGCCAGATAACTTTTTATGTAGTATTATCATTGCTGGAAACTCATTATTTTTTCTTTTTCTTTTTTTTTTTTTTTGCTGTACGCGGGCCTCTCGCTGTTGTGGCCTCTCCCGTTGCGGAGCACAGGCTCCAGAGTCACAGGCTCAGCGGCCATGGCTCACGGGCGCAGCCGCTCCGCAGCATGTGGGATCTTCCCTGACGGGGGCACGAACCCGTGTCCCCTGCATCGGCAGGTGGACTCGCAACCACTGCGCCACCAGGGAAGCCCTGAAAACTCATTCTTTGTGGAAAGTTTACGTGCCTTATGCCTTAATCACTATGGCTTCACTAATTTGTCTCTCATATATAAAACAAGGATACACACACACACACACACACACACACACACACACACACTCTGTAGGTTTCCACAACAGATATAAGATTTGAGTTTCACTTTACTATGATGATTTCACATACTATTTTTATTTCATGTTGAGAATTGTTTTCAATATTCAGATTCTTCATGAATTAGTGATAATTGAAAACATTCTTGCTCACTTATTAGATTTTATGTGCTCTGAAATCCCCAAATTTGTTATTTGAGAGAATGAAATATCATGAATCCTCACCACAGTGTTTTACTGAATATATTCCATTTATTTGTTACTTCTGTCCTTCCTTTCTTCATTTACTATTCATTGAGTATCTACTATGTAGTAGGTTCACTGCTAAGCAAGAAGTTAAAACATTAACAAACCAACATACTATAAGGAGTTTATGATAATGAAAGAGGAATCACTGTTTACAAGGCAGAAAAAAAATCATGTTGTGCGTGTGTGTCTGTGTGTATGTGTATGTGTGAAAGAGAGATGGGGGAGTAAAGGGAATATGATTCTAGGCAGAAGGCCCAGTATGAGCTGGAGCCATATTCAGGAAACATATGTAGTTTGGTGTGACTGGAGTGTAGGGTGCAACTTGTTTTGACAAATCCTGAATAGCATCTTATATTCTCTGTCTTCCAGGAAAAGATAAACATAAAAATGCATTTCTTACACATATACTTTATTGATATATAGTGCAGAGAATCCAAAGGGCAATCTGCATCTATGATAAACACATTTACTCATCTTAATAAATTAATGTTTCTCTTCCACTTAAATTTCAGATGTTTTCTTCAGCTACTTTATCAGTGGTATACCTAGGGTTCAACTTGTAAATTGCACAAGGGCATTTGGTAGAATTCACAAAGTATATCTGAAATTGTACAAAATTCCAATTTAAAATCAATCACTATCAACTGCAATTTGTTTGTCTGACAGTGAATCTCCCTGGTAGGAGCATTTCAGAAGAAAAAGTTTCCAATGAGATCTGAGTGGCTTGCTCATGTTGCAAAAGCAGAGGAGCCAGAGATTAAGGGTATGGTAAGACATTGATTACAGCTGATGTTGGCCTTTACGTAGAGCATATGCCAAGTTCTCCCTGGGGATCTCAATGTCTACTATATTTTGTTTTTAGTTAGAATTATTGGCTGATCTGAATAGGGGCTGGCCTTTCCACATCATCTCCTGTCTTGAAGCATAGGCCTTCACTGAGAAAAGCCTACATGCTTTACTACATAATGGGAAGAGTAGTAATTTGAAATTCCAGAAAGATTAAATCACGTAATCCCAACAACTACACACACATTTACGCATAAATTCAATTTTCTCTTACTCTTTTTGAAGAATGAAAAAGACTAAGTCATGAATAGAATAGAAAAGGGGGATGTCTCTTTTTTCTTTTTTTAAAAAGGCAGTCAATGCCCCTTCCCCTAATCCCCCACCTCTGGTAACCACAAATCTGATCTCTTTTTCTATGAGTTTGTTTGTTTGTTTTTGAAGTATAATTGACTTACAACACTATGTTAATTCTTGATACACAATGTAATGATTCAATATTTCTATACATTTCAAAATGATCATCATGATAAATCTAGTTACGATATGTCACCATACAAAGATATTACATAGTCATTGACTATATTCCCCACACTGTTCATTTCATACCTGTGACTCATTTATTTTGCAACTAGAAGTTTGTACTCTTAATCTCCCTTACCTGTTTCTTTCCTTCCCCCACACCCCTCCCCTCTGGCAACCACCAAATACTGTTTGACAAATACTATATGATTTCACTTTTATGTGGAATCTAAAAAGAAAAACAAATGAACAAACATAAGACAGAAACAGAGTTATAGATACGGGGGATACCTTCTTAACTAAATGTTTTTTAGGTTTATTTTCTGAATGTTCCTGAATTAGAAAACAGTCCTGTGATTTCTTTGAAGGCAATGGGTTATGTCTTAGCAATCTTTGTACAACCGTAACTTAGGGTAGAACCCGGCACATGAGAGGAATTCAGAAATTTGTTGACTAGTTGAGCAAACCAAGTTTAAAGATTTTTTCTAACACCTACCTACATCCTAAATTTCCAAAGGAGTATTAAAAATTCTAGAACCTAAGCATCATTTCCTATATTTTGGGGAAGGCCATCAAGGTACTAATGTTTGAACTGTGTGGGACTGAAAGTCAATTCAAGGCAGGGTTAGTCACCCCATCCTGGATAAAGCCAATGGGTAATAAACTTTCTCCTTCAGTGCCATGTGGCTAAGTATAGCAATTGCAGGTTTGCTGTTGGAGTGTCTATGGGTTCAGAGCTTCACATCTTAAGTCCTATACATGTGTCTGGTATGAAATTAGCAATATCAATAATTAAATAATAATATAAATAATAGTATCCTAGGGGCCAAGCCAGAGACAATGCAGTGTGTTTACCTACAGGTAATAGAAAACATTTCACCAATAGGGTAACTGTGGTAATAAGATCTATGTCACACACTTTTGTATGAGTCCAAAATCAAATAATTTGTTTGAAATGATTTTGTAAATTATACAAATAAAAATGCTGCACTTTCTTTTTTATCTCATATTTTTGAGAGATCTAATTTCCTCTTTTATAATAGGAGATCCACTCTTTGATTTTAATACTATGACAATCCTGCTTCTATTGTGAACACAACATTCTTTGTGAAAATTGATAGTTTAATCTCAAATATCCTTTGACTTATCCTTTGATATATGCAGACTTTCTATGAATTTTATATTCCTTCTCACAGAGGCAATGCACTAGTTTAAATGGTGTCAGACTTGGGTAAATTAAAAGCAATGACATTCAAAAAAGAATTTAGTGTGAAAAACTTTACACTTCCATTTATCCATTTTTAGTAATAGAGTAGATTAGAAAATAACCACAAAAATTAAAATGCTAAACTAGAAGACAGCTCTAGAAAATTATTTGTAAATCTCTTGTTATCCACAGCTTTGTTTTTCACTTTTTGGTTTGTTTTACATCCTATTGAATTATAGCACAATGCATATAAGTGTACAAATTATAAATGTACCCATCAGTCTTCATAAAGTTAACTTAGCTATTTAATCAATACCCATATCAAGAAATAGAACATTTATAAAAGCCCAGAAGCTCTCTCATTGTTCCCTTGTTGTCACTACTCCACTCTTCTCCAAGGGTAAAACTTCTCATTTAGGTTTTAAAAGACATGGAAGGATGAAAAAGAAGGCCTAGAGTCTACAATTTGATTAGTGCAATGTTGGGAGATTGAAACAGGCAATGCTCCCTAAAGAAAGACTGCTGTTTGTTGAAATGATAAACTTAACCAGCACCACCACTACTACCATGACAAAATACAATCCATAAAGGAAACATACATGTCTTGGTTTTGATTTGGAAATGAGACTCCCCTGAAAACCTGAAATCATAAGTAGGTTCAGAACTCATATCCATGTTACCTGAATCTCCAAAATAAACTATAGCCAAGGAAATTTTCTGAAATGTTATCAGGTGGTTTGGATTCTATTGTAATTTCCAAATTTGGCCTCACCAATATAAACTCTGTCTCACAACCTCTTCTAAAAAACTTCGCTCCTCTTAAACCTGGGTATTTCTCTTAAACTTCCTGTGATAGAGCATGACAGAATTGATACTATGTGACTTCTGAAGTGAGATTATAAAAGGCAACACAGACTCCACCTAGCCCTTTCTATTAGAACAAGTGCCTTTGGAGCTCTAAGCTGCAGTGTAAGAAATATGAGTACCCTGAAGCTTTAAGGCTGGAGAGAACACATACATATGTCGAGAGCTAACTGAGGAGTCCCAACTGTTCCAGTTTCCAACTGTTCAAGTCTTCTCATTCAGGTACTATACATGTGAGGGAGTAAGCTTTCAGATGTGTACAGCTGTTGAGCTGCCTAGGCAGCTGGCCAAAGTAATACACAACCTTTTGAGTGAAGATGAAATCAAGCAAGATGTCATGGTATTTCCATGAATCCTCAAATTCATAAAGTCCAACACATCCTAAGTAAATCAGATTGTATAGAAACTTCATTGCGTCAAAGTCAAGAAGAACATCTTAATAGCATACAGAGAAAAAAATCAGTATCGCCTACAAAAGAATATCATTTAGACTGATAGTTGACTTCTTGGCAAAACACAGATGGCAGAAGAAAGAACAATATCTTCAAGTGCTAAATAAAAATATCACACTTATAATGTATATGCAGAGAGACTATATATGATACTAAACACATAATATCAAATTTTATAGGCTGAAACAAAAATCTTCATAGGAGTTCACAGCACAATGCATATATTTTTAAAAGAGACTAAAAATAATATCCTTTGATCCAGATTTAGATGTTAGAAACAAAATAGAATAAAATACAGGCATTCCTCTTTTTATTGTGCTTGTCTTCATTGCACTTCACAAATATTGTTTTTCTTACAATTTGAAGGTTTGTGCCAACCCTGCCTTAAGCAAGTTTATTGGTGCCATTTTCCCAAGAGCATTTGCTCACTTCATGTCTCTGCGTCACCTTTGGTAAGTCTAGCAATATTGCAAACTTTTCATTATTATTATATTTGTTATGGTGATTTGTGATCAGTGATCTTTGATGTTACTACTGCAAAACGATTATGACTTATTGCCCTGAAAAGGAGTTGCATGCTACTTTTCTGTACAATAAGATGTACATGAGCAAGAGGTGATCATGAAATGACTTTTGCTTCTTGATAAAAGGGATGGTTATAGCTTGAACCACTCTTCTCCCATCTTCCTGCCATTTAAAGGTTATTTTTGCTAGAGCCATGGTGGTCATCTTAGGATGTTCATGAAAGGCCATGAGAATTACAGTTACAGAAGACTGGAAGATTATTGAGCTGTTCCAGCTATTACCATCACCACCTCTTTTTGTTATGTAATAATAAAAAAAACCTAACCATTGTTAGGCACAGTTTTCTTGATAATGACCAAGATAATACATACTATAAAGACCAAGTTAACAATAATGTAATAAAATATTTGAAAGCCAGGTTGTAGATAGCACTCAAATACAGTGACTGCATCAATTCACTGTTATGTCATGTTGCCTCTTTTTCTCAGTCCTCTGATCTCAGTCTCCCTCAAAACATAACACTAAGCCAAGATTTCCAAGGTCTCAAATGTTGATCAATGTACGTAATGTTTTATATACTGAGCAATATGTGTAAGTTTCAACCCCCTTATATAAAATTATGTAAGGCAGAGAATTAAATCTATTTAGATGCTTAGAGAAAAAACTGGGTTAATATAATTTGAGGATACAGTCCATTCCTATAAACTCAGATCCTTTGGATGGTATGATTTTTATTTTTAGGAAAGAAATAATGGTTAGAGGCATTTAATTCAACAATCCAATGTTTTTATCACTCATTTCTTCTCTCTACTATTAGAAAAGAAATGCAATGAGAGATGGAACTTGAGTAATGTTCTAGTGACTATTAATGTTCACAATTTCAGTAATAATTATACTTTAATTTTTGTCAAGGTCTTTTATTCATTTGTTTCTCTCCCAAGTATGATAGCTAAGGTGTGGTTTGACATATATTTTGCAATATTTAAAATATAATTTGTGAACACTGACACTTTTCTTTCTATGTGCAGCTGCCAGATGAGGGGTTTCCCAAAAAATGGATTTCCCAGACCTCCTGTCTGCCCATGTATTGTAAAATTGTTCCCTCCAGGTATTTTAGCAGATTTAGGAAACAATTTTGCTACTATTAGCTTCACTATGTTGGGTCAGAGGTGCTTCATAAACCCTTGCATGGTCATTTTAATTTTATGGTTTTTACTGAGAGAAAGTCATAAAGCAGTCTAAGCCATAGAAAGAATCAAAGACTAACATGCCTATGCTTTGCAAAGGCATACTTCCCATTATTTGACTATTTCAAGGTCTGAACAAATTAAATGAATATGTCATAACCCCTTTTAAATTTCTGGATCATTAAGACAAGCAAAGAACAATGAAAAATGCCAACTGAAACCACATAGGAAATTGCCTGAGCTAACAGAGCAGAGAAATATTAAATAATGTTAATATTAAAATATAGTTATTTTATTTTAGAGTAAAATGCTATCTGTGGAATATTTATTGTATGAACTATCCCAATGAAAATATGATTTATGTTTTAGTCAGGAAGAAGTTTTATTTAAATTAATTAAATCTTCTCTTTTGTAGTGAAGAGAAGTTGTGTGATGGAATAGTCATAGATAAAATATTCAAGATACAAGTTGTTTTTTGCAATGCAAGTAATCATAACTATATTAACAGTTACATTTTCTTCTACCTCCAAGCTAGATAGCCAATTGGAAAGATATATAAGTATCATGTTTTCTGAATTGACAGTAAAATATGTTCATATAGTTAGAGAGATTCACTTTATGAATCTGCTATTATCCTTAAAAAATATATCACTTAAAAATTTCATTATGGGGCTTCCCTGGTGGCGCAGTGGTTGAGAGTCCGTCTGCCGATGCAGGGGACATGGGTTCGTGCCCCGGTCCGGGAAGATCCCACATGCCGCGGAGCGGCTGGACCCGTGAGCCACGGCCGCAGAGCCTGCGCGTCCGGAGCCTGTGCTCCGCAGCGGGAGAGGCCACAGCAGTGAGAGGCCCACGTACCGCAAAGAAAAAAAAAAATTTCATTATGAAATATCTCGTACACAAAAAACAGAATAAGTACAATATATAATATAAAATACACCAGGAATACTTGTGAATTCATCAAACAGCCTAAGAATAATAGAACATTACATAACTTTTGAATGTCCTTATCTTCATCCCTTTCCTTCTCTCTGCCTCAAATTTATTATAATTTTGTTTCTTATCTCGGTCATTTTAAACAAACAATACGTTATAAGTTTTACCTCTTGTTGATTCCTATCTACTTGAATTATATAATACATAGTTTCACCATGCTTTTTTGTTTGATTTTATATTATTTTCCCTACTGTGTCTGTAGTTATCTCTTTTCATTCTTAATAACTTTTACTTTGGTTTTTTTTTTTCTGTTTTTTTTCTTGTCAACTCTTGTGAGAGTTTGTTAAATTTTGTGCAGCTATTCAAAGATGCAACTTCCCATTTGTTTACTTATTGATTTAATTCATTAATTCCTGCTCTTTATCATTTTATTTCTTATATTTTTGCATAGTACTATATTTTTGTTCATAAGAAAAAATAAAATATGGGCTAGCAATATGCATGAATTTATAATCTGAAAAGCTTTCTACTATAAATATCTAGATGTACACAACAAATTATATCAAGCATGCATAACTGAGATCTTACAAAGGGAAGCACAATTCCTCATTTTCTACAAAGAAGAAAGAGCTCAAAACAAACTCAGTAAGCAACCAATGCTGAGGCTTGTGTTGTAGCTTTTCTAAGTTGGTGGGTATGTGAAGATGAATGGGAGCTTTTCTATAATCTAGAGGATTGGGACTTACTATCTATACAGAAAGAAGAACTCTGTGTCAGAATCCTGAAAGGTCAGTTTTTGAAAATAAAACCCCTACTGTAAAACTAACCTTCAGTGAAAAAAAAATAGGCTAAAATATCCACCCACAAACAAGAAAACAAGAAAAATGAAAACTAAGTATTTCTTTTTTTTCTTGGGGTCGAGCTGGGTTGTCTGCTAAGAATTTGTAACTACATGCATGCCATCAAATAGGTATGGTTTCAGTGTACACCACAACTTTACTCAGGAAAAGTCTAGCTGATAAATAAATATAAAATTAAATTCTAAACTAACTGCATTTTTGTGGCAGCACAAACTCTAAACCCATGCCATACAAGAGTTTTAGGATAAAGCATTACAAATTTTTAGCTTGTAACATAAATGTAAATTTACAAGCCTATTAGGGTTACTATTGCTATATAACACATTCCCACTAAACTATTGGCTTAAAACAACCTTTTCATATATTCATGGGTTCTGTGGGTTTAGAATTCAGAAAGATCATAGTATAAGAGGTTTATTTGTTGCATGATGTCTGAGACATAGACTTGTGAAGACTTGACAGGAAGGGGTGACTCCATGTGATGGCTGGAATCAACCAGAGTCTTCACATGTCTGTGAGTTGATTTTGGCTGTTGTCTAGAAACTTAGCTAAGATTCACAGAAGCACCAACATGTGACCTGGGCTTCTCCACTACACGATGGCCTCAAGATTCCAAAAGGAAGTGTCTTAGCAAACAAGTCAGAATCGACATTGCCATTTATAATATAACAATATAGCTTCAGAAGTCCTGCAGCATCACATGCACTATATTCTATAACAGTGAGTTATTTATATCAGCCAAAGGAAGGAAACACAGAAACTGCCCTCAGTGAGAGAAGTGTTAAAGGATTTGTGGACATGTTTTAAAACTATCACAGTCTGCATTTTGGCTACAAATTATTTGTATTCCTCCCACTTGAAACATATACCTAACTTCTCCCAAGACCCCTCAAAAATTATATTTCACTATAGCATTATGTTCAGGCTCATGGACCAGATCTCAAAATCCAAATCAGATCCAGGTCAGATGAAATTTGTCAGATACAGTTACTCCTGATATGAAGACCTGTGAAGCAGAGATATGTTTTCTGCATTCTCTGCCCACACTTTTCTCCCAAATGTATGAAATATCTATGGTGATAGAGGCATGGATAACTTCTATTGATACATCCACTTTAAAAAGATGGCAAAAAAAAGTTATATAACAGTGATTGGTCCATACATCCAGGTACATGATGGCAGTTCTTTCATTAAGACTGAGTCCTACTCTCTGTACTCTCTGGAGGTTTTTTTGTTTGTTTTCCCTGTGGTACTTGGCTTTGACTCCTGGGTTCTTGGTTCTGCTCTCTGACAAGCTGTATTATACAGTATTTTCATAGATAAAGCATGACAGCTTATGAGCTAAAAAAACTGAAATTACAAAGCCCACTAGGAAACAATCTAATATGATTGAATGCAATGAATATTAAATAAAAGTAGGTTAGAGTGCCAAGAATTTATAAAAGTGTTATGATAGATAGTAAAATTAATATTTTAAATGATTAAGACACAATCTTAAAATCTTAGAAATAAGATACCATGAGACAATGGATATAGGCTTAAAAATAGAATTTGAGAAATAAAAATATTATTAAAATTTAAAACATATTGCATGGGTAAACATAGCACTTTAGATACAGTTGAAGATAGAATTAGTTATTCTAATTCTAACTTCTAATTAGACTTCTAGTTATTCTAATTCTAACTTCTAATTCTAATTCTAACTGGAAGAAAGGACTAAGGAGAATGCAGATCAGAGTGAAAAGCGACAAAAAAATGTGTGAGGTTTAAAGGACTTGTGGGATAGAATTACATGGTCTAACATAGACTAATGGAATCTCTTTAAGAGAAGGATAGTAGCAATTTATGATGTAAAAATGATTTACAATATTTCAGAACATCTTAAATTGTCAAATACTAGGAGTATAGTCAGTTCCCATAAGGATAAATAACAGTAAATCTATACCTAGAAATATTCTAAAGGATATTTCAGAGTCAGAGGGATCTTTTTAGCATACTGGTGAAAAGGACAGGGTAACTACTCAGAACAGTAAGTTTGACATTAAACTTGGCATCAGCAAAGTGTCAGAAGACAATATGATATATTCGTGGTGATCAGAAAAAGTAATTATTAGTCCAAAATTCCAACCCCAGGTAAACTACCATTAAGAGTAGCCACGAAATAGAAAATTTCTAAAGAAACAATGAGTGAGAATCCACCACTCATAGACATTCATCAAAAACTTACTAAGTATGTTTAAGAAGAAGGAATTCTCTATACACTAGGAATGAGTATGATGCTATGTGCAATAATGATCAAAGGATATGTTAAATATATGGATAAATCCAATTAAGGCTGACCTAAAATTTGGAGATATGAAAAATTATGGACAAGAAAAATGTGTAAGACAGGACGCAGTGGCATAATTAGAGGTAATAGACAACAAGCATATTATATATCTTGGCAGAAGATTAATAATAACAGCTAACTTTGAACATTGCTAGATAAATTATGTTCATTGAAGTTGTTAAACTATCATGAAAGTAAGAGAAAGAAGATACAAGAAAAAAAACTTGTTTCAGAAATATAGAAGACAAGGTACTTTGAAAATCTCTTATGACAAAACACTTAGGATGTTGAATAGAATATAGTAAACATTATTGCAAATGTATACTGAAATTCTCAGGATTTTAAGTGCAACCTCATGGGTCCAAAAACAAATAGCGAATTGGAAGCTAGAGTAGAAAGTGAGAACAACCGTATCACACAGAAAATGAGATGGAGCAGCTGTGCCAGTAGGCATGTCTTTATAGTGGTAACCAAAGGCTTGGCTGATAAAAGTCCAAAGGACAGAATGTAGGTAAGTTGAAAAGTAGGGCAGAAAGTGAGTACTGATGCTTCATCTGTGCTTGGTGACATTTGCTGATAGTGATAATCAAAGAGCTTGAGTGCATATGGCTATGCACGTACAGGGTCAAGGTAGGATATGAGAATTTGAGAAACAGACTTTGGCATGAAGCCTGGACTTTCAAAGGGTCTCAGCCCTCTGTGTAAATGTGGACAGAAAAAAAATCCCACTTTTAAAAGGAAATGAAAAGAAATACTGTGGGTTTCAGTTTTGGCTGTGGATGGGTTAGAAAAAAGTATTCCCCATGACATTTTGTGACCACATGTTTCACATGGATTTTGTATTAACATTTATACTACGTTACTTGTGAGGTCTGGGAACTCAGACAACATAGAATTTCTGAGATAAAGTCCCACCAAATATAATCTTTTAATCTAAAGTAACAAAATACAGGAGGAAGCAAGCTACCATAAAGTCAGCAGCAGACAGAAACAAATTGCATGATTAACCTGTCAAGAACTGCAGAACAGAATTATTGGATAGAGACTATGTGGTATCGACTGGCTAGCTGTTCTTCCAACCTATGCCATCAGGTGAAGTGACTACATCTGTTATATGCAAAACACTCAAATAGTAGCTGAGGACACTATTTGAGAAGTGAATAAAGAGACAAACTCCTAGCCTCAGAGAACTTAGACTCTAGAGGGAAGTAACAAAAAACATTTCAATAAAATATACAGTGCTAAGTGCCATGTTAAAAATTAAAGCAGAGGATGGAAACAGAGAATGTTCAGAAGGTGCTTCAAGTTTTAATAGTGTGGCCATGAGAGTTAAATATATTTTTCCCCTTTGTTTGCTGGCTAAAGGCAAAGTTTTTCCTGTTCTCTTACAACATTCTGACACGAAAAATGTGGGGATTTTCCCACAACAACTGATTCTCCAACTTTCTGTGGACGCCAGCTGGTTGTCTTACAATTTAATTCATTCTGATACTAACTGCCCAAACAAGCAACTACAAACACAAATATTACAGATCAGTCCCACAAGACTACTCCCCACTTCAGAAGCCAATGGTACATATACCTAGTTGCAGGGCAGGAATAGAGACACAGACATAGAGAACGGACATGTAGACATGGGGGCAGGGGGGAAAGAGGAGGGTGGGATGAACTGGGAGATTAAGATTGAGATATATACACTACCATGCGTAAAATAGATAGCTAACAGGAACTTGCTATAAGGCACAGGAAGCTCAGCTTGGTGCTCTGTGACAACCTAGATAGGTGGGATGGGGGTGGGGATGGGAGGGAGGTCCAAGAGGGAGGGGATATAGGTATACATATAGCTGATTCACTTCATTGTACAGCAGAAACTAACACAACATTGTAAAGCAATTACATTTAAATTAAAAAAAGAAATAAAAAAGAAAAATGGTTATCTCCTATACATAAGATTCTGCAACTTGCTTTTATCACTCAGCATTGCGTTGTCTAGATCTGGCTCTATTGTCACATATAGATTGGATCCATGTATTCTAGTTGCTGTATAGTATTCCATCATATGGATGCTCCACAGTTTATTCATTGTATCCATATCTCACTGGTGGGCATTTTGTGGTTTTTAAATTTTTTGGTTTCTATAAGTAATGTTTAGAAAACATGTACAAAATTTTCTCTGATATATCTTCGAAGTGGAATGCTCAGTCACTGGGTATGTGTATTTGCAATTTTATTAGAGTTTGCCAAAACAGTTCTCCAAAGTTATTTTACCTACCTGCTGAATTCCTGTTTCCCTGCATTTTCACCGATACTTTGTATTGTCATAATTTTCCATTTTTACCAAGAAAAATTGAATTTCCTTGTTTAAGTTGAATACCCCTGTTTACTGGTGAGGCCCAGACATTTTTTCATATGTTTATTGGATATTCAGATTATTGGATTTCTTCTGTAGATTACTGGTTTATAGTCTTTACTCATATTTTAGCTGGGCTCTTTGTCCTTTTTAAAAATTGACATAAAGAAATTCTTTATAGATTTCAAATATTAGTCCTTCCTTATGACTTGCCTTTATTTTTTCCGAAGCTTTAAATTTTGACATTTTCCTTTTTGATGTCTGATTTTCACATCTTATAAAATAAATCTTTCCCTGTCTCCATGTCATAAAAACATTCTCTCAAGCATCTGGGTCTTTAAGGCGTTTGGAGTTTATTTTTGGGTGTGGTGTGACATAGGGATCTAATGTAATTTTTTTCCATAAAGGAAGCCAGTTGTCCTAACATATTTATTAAACAGCTCATAATTTCTCCACTAATTTATAATGCTTATTCTATCATAAACTAAAGTCTAATTTATGTTGTATCTATTTCTGGGCCTTTTATTCTGGTGTGGTTTTTTTTTTTTTTTGGCATGCCACATGGCATGTGGGAGATTAGTTCCCCAGTCAGGGATCAAACCTGCATCCCCTTTAGTGGAAGCAGGGAGTCTTAACCACTGGACCGCCAGGGAAGTCCCCTCTTATTTCCCCTTCTATTCTGTTTTATTGATAGATTACTCTATCCCTGACCCCCCATTCACTTCAGTTGAAAATGATAGCTAAACCCCCTAGCCTCGTATTTCACTGCCCATCTCCGTCTCCTCCCTCAGTTTTGCCCTGCACTCTGCACTCATCACTAGAACCATCTTTCCAAGAATCATCATCACCTAAGTTGTTGAGTGCCAATTGTGTGCTGGGCAGTGTGATACACATGTAAAAAAAAAAAAAGGCTAGGTTGTCACCTGTGTAGCTGACTGACCAGCTATAAATTGGAAGCGCACATGACCCCCTTCCCTGGTTTGATAATTTGCTAGAATAAGTCATAGACTCAGGAACACATTTATTTACATTTACGAGTTTACTGTAAAGGATACGACAAAGGATACAGATGAAAGACCAGATAAAGAGGTACACAGGACAAGGTGTAAGTTAGGGGCATGGAGCTTCCACGCCTTCTCCAGGCATTCCACCTTCCCTGAACCTCAGTGTGTTCACCAACCCAGGAGCTCCCTGAATTCCCTTGGCTAGGTTTTTTATGGAGACTTCATTACATAGGCATGATTAATGAAGTCATTAGCCATTGGTGATTAAATCAATCTCTAGCTCTTTAATCATGTGGTTGGTTTGTCTGGTAACCAGCCCCCATCCTCCAAGAGTCACTTAACTACTATAAACTCAGGAATGGTTGAAAGGTGCTGATTATAAAAAACAAAGGACTATCCTCTCAATCCTATCACTAAGGAAATTCCAAGGGTTTTAGGAGTTCTGTGCCAGGAACCAGGGACAAAAACTAAATATATATTTCTTACATATATCACGATATCACACTGGCCAATACATATTTAGAGAAGAGCCCAAAGCTTAGCTCAACTTCTTCTATGCAGATATTCATTTAAATCATTTAATTTATAGTTCAAACGGGCTACATTTGAGCACTGAACTGGGTGCTATTAATAATTATTTTGGTACAACAGGTGAAAATAAGGACTGTACTGGAAAAGTTGAACAAAGAGCCAACATACCTATATATGGAAAAAGTTTTGGCCATCACTTTTAAACCATGTCCTTTTCCTTCTGGAAAAGTGAACTTGGCCCAAATACTAGAATCTTAGCTTAAGTTTAATGCCAGGTGATCAAGACTGGAAGGTACATGTAAAGAAATGTTTGTATTATTCTGTAGAGTCTTAAAGTGAATGAAATTAAAAATGAAAGATATATAAACAAAAATATTAGTCTGCAACTAAGAAATATCTGGAATAATTTAAAATAAAAATTAAGAGCAAAATAAATTGATCTAGGTAAATTTAAATACAATTTTAAGTAAGATAAACACAGAAGGCCGATTAAGAGATTAAGCAAATATTAATAGAAGTAAGGCTAAAACGAAATGAACCCTATTAGGTAAGTAATAATCTAGGATAACTAGCAGAAAAAAAAATAAGAAAAAGGACGAAATAAATTAACCAAAGAAAATAGTTCATAAGAGAGTCCCTGGAATGGCTCACGGCCTTAGGAAGTAGCTTCTGTTGGGGCTGTGGCTTCCTCCTCTTTAGGTTCCCATCACTACATAGCACCCTCATCTACTTCCATTGTCATCTGTGTGCATCATTTCTGCTTTTACCCTAATATAGATATCCCTTTCATTTACCTATGGAAAAAAACCTCATATTTATAAATTTGAGGACACAAACAATGGCTAAGAATTATTTTGAGTGAGAATATTTCTCTCCTTAAGGAATGTATAAGATGTCCATTTAATTTTTGTCCACTCTTTTCTCCTTAATTATAAGCTTTTCCCCCACCCCAGATCAGGTATTGAAAGTCCTTCCAAATGAACCTTTTCTAAAAAAGGAGTATTTTCATTATGAGATGCAAATTTCAATCAGTTAGGGAGAGTATCAAAAGATACACAAAGACTCTGGTTCTCAAATTTAGCTAGAATCACCCAGAAGCCTTGTTAAAACACAGATTGCTGAGCTGCAACTAGTTTTGATTCAGTACATCTGGGAAGGGGGCCAAGAATCTGCATTTCTAATAAGTACCCAGGTGATGCTGACATTGTTGGTCCAGGGACAAGATCTGAGAATGACTGCACGGACACTGAGAATTAATTCTTTCTTCCACTCTGAACCACATTAACACAGTCTTTTTTCTGCCTTTTACTGGAATATTTTATCCCTAGAATCTGTAAAATCTGAGTATCTTACAGGGAATGTTGTTAACTCCAATGAGGCAATATTGCTCACAGGTTGAGTTCATTTATATTTGGCAACTATTCAAAGGGCTGTGAGTTCATCTCCCCAAATTTTGATTTCCTTCTCAATAAAAGAAGAAAGATACATCTGGATTATTAGTGTTTGTACATGTGGTGAGGTTTAATAATAGACTCCACATAAAGTGTTTGATATGATGCCACAGAATATGTACTTATCACTGGTAAGAGGATGAAGAGAAAAAAAAGAGGAAGAGAAGGAGAGCCTTAGGAGGAAAAACATTCAACGTGCTATACATTAATTTCAAGAGGAAACACAATATTATAACTTTTCAGAAAACACTAAGCAGCACTTTTATATTTCTTACCCAATTCTGCACTCTAAAAGTAAATAATAGTATTAATAAAAATCTAAAAGTTTTTTCTATAAAAATAAAAGCAGTGATTAAACATTTTTATTAAACTTACAAACACACTGCATATACTATATAAAACTAAGCAAATACTATGCAAATAATCCTTATACACTGAGATAAATATATTATAAATTCTAAGTATGGGAATGATTATGAAAATCTTTTCTTTGGCTTAAATACATATGATATATTAATATGTGGTAACTATTTCTCATTTTTTCCCAATTTTGAGATTTCAATCTGAGGTTATTGAGAATGAAGATTCTGCTAGCTTTAAAGAAGTAAAAAATTGCCCCCAATTACAGATAGATAGAAAGGATTAAACAAATCCACTTCCCATATGACTATTTTTACAAACTAAAAATTCTTAATGATAAATCTGTGCTGTTTTTTAAGAATGTATTTCTTATGTTAAAAAGGCAAGTGATAATAATGTTATCTCAAACCCATTTTCCTAAATAAAATATGTTACAGCACATTTACTTAGCACTACTTTTGTTTTTTTTTTTGGCTGTGTTGGGTCTTTGTTGCTGCGTGCAGGCTTTCTCTAGTTGTGGCGAGCGGGGGCTACTCTTCCTTGCGGTGCATGGGCTTCTCATTGAGGTGGCTTCTCTTTGTTGCGGAGCACGGGCTCTAGGCGCACGGGCTTCAGTAGTTGTGGTTCACAGGCTCTAGAGCGCAGGCTCAGTAGTTGTGGTGCACGGGCTTAGTTGCTCCCTGCATGTGGGATCTTCCCGGACCAGGGCTTGAACTTGTGTCCCTTGCATTGGCAGGAGGATTCCCAACCACTGCACCACCAAGGAAGCCCTACTTAGCACTACTTTTAAATTCTGTTTTACATCTACATCTGTGGAGTGCTCAAAACTTTTCTTCTGATACACAGAAATCAGAGGAATTAATGTTATCAATCTTTCTTGAATGAAGTGAATGAAAGTTGTATTCTCTGCTAATGCAGTTGAAACAATTTACTCACAGTGAGATGGGAGGAAAGAAAAAGGAGACGAATACAAAGCCATTAATTCAAAGAATCCTTAGAAAACGTGTAGAATAGTGATTTATGAGATATACTGACTGGGGACACGCCCAAACTCTGTTGATATGTAAAATAAATAGCCCCAACCTACTATACTATGAATTCCTTCCAGTTCTCAGTGTGGATTAAAGCTGTTTTGACTATTAAACAGCAAATAGTAACATCTGGAAACGTGAAGGTCAAAGGTCATTTTACTCATAAAACTGCACCAGCATGATTCACAATAACCTGTATCTGACCTTTGCATGGATTGAGGACTGCTGCTGATATTGCTGTATAAATAAATAAAAACCTATTCTCTCATTCTGCTGTGATTTTATTTTGGTGACTTGTGTTACTTAAACAATTAGTATAGAATTCAAAAATTCCAAATGCTGCATCTTTATGTTTAAGTTGAAAAGTATCTATTTTTGCTGAAATTCATTCCATCGTACATATATTATAATAACATTTGGCAGACAAGCTTTATTAAAGTAAAAATGTTTTCATATTCAAAGCTTGCATGTTATTTTCCACTTCTTGGGTTGATAATTGAATGTATTATATTTTCATTTGAAAGCATGCACTGCTTTAAATGATATTTAAAACAGAACTCCTGAATTTTCCTTTTTCCTCTCATTATTTCTTTCATCTCCCACAACATACTTGTTAAGGACTGAATGTGTGTCCCCAAAATTCTTTACTTGGGGTTATTCAGATGATGGTGTGTATAGGACTACCCTCCCAATGCAATAGGGCATGTAGTTGGGGTATATGTTATTCACAGATATTGAGGGAGAATGGACTATTTTCAAAGAAAGCTAATAATGATGTTTTGAATGATCATCTCCATATTTGTAGATCTTAGAACTGAGCATTAACTGTAAGGAAATCTTAACTTTTAGCTGGTCAATTTCTAAAGATTATATGTAACTGAATAAAATGTCATTTCGTAGAAGACAGCAAATAAAAATATCTTAAGAATGCCATATATAGGACTATTTTTGCAAGTAATTAGGGCAGAGAAAATTTATTTTCTTTCTCCCTCCCTCACTTTCTAGATAAAATGTACCCCAGTCTGTCTCAACTGAGATGGCTGCATAAATATAAATATCCTTTGACTGCAATTCTGTTGCATCCTTGATCTGCAGAAATACATTGGAAAAATTTTAACAGAAATTGTGGGTTCATTTGGAAAAGCAGAACTTCCAGAGAGCAGATGTTCCATAAGTGTGTATATTAGATGCCATTGGCAAATCAATGTTCTACTTCTACTCTCAGCTTCTTTCTCTTTCTAGTACTAATTAGTCTTTAACTATTAGACCACTAGTTAACTGCTTCCAATTTACTAAAAGGATGACTCTCTGATTGGGTAGATTGACTTTTAAAAATCATGGTTTTATCTCAGTTGAGTTGTTTCTTGCTAGAGAGAAGAACGTTTAGACATTCAGTGATGGTGATCTCCATATTGGCGTGTGGTTGATTCGTTACTAGATTGCATTGGGTGTTTAATGGTTAGTTGCAATGGGTTTGCTGAAGAGATTGTCATTCTAGCTGGTGAGCTAATGATAGCAGCAATTGTTCCTGATGAAATTAAGAGGTTGTTCCTAAGGTAAAAGTGGGGGGGCATTAACAGCATTAAATTTTATTTTTTTTTAGAAAAATCATTGGTTTTTTTAGTTATATTTCCATCATAATAATATTTTCTTATATTTGAAAATGGCTTTAGTCAGTTTCTTTGTGCTGAGTTTTTTACTGAAAAAAAAGGTATATGATCTATGATTAATTGTAGATCTTATTTAATAAGTACCAGATGCTTGTCAGTTAACATTTGTCAGTTTTCTATCATTATCTCTGAACAAATGTTCTGAGTTAAATAAAATAGGAGAATTGGGGACTATGAAAGGGTAAGCCTATACCTGGATCATAGTTGGCTTCATCTGATATGTTAAAGCTGATGTCCGGTTTCTTTAAATAACATATTAAAACCGAAGGATTGAGAAAGAAATAACAGGTTTTGACCTTAGAGGCATTAGCAGATGGATTTAAAACACTGCTTCTGTAAAATTTTAAAAATACAAAAAACCTGTTTGACAAAAGAAAATTAAAAATTATAATACAATTACATATAGGTCAGCATATTTTTGTTAACGAATATATATTTCATATCATTTTGGCTTTTTATGTGTTATTATATGGAATGTCTTCTTAAAAACTACACATGTTACTTAATTGGAGTGCTAAAACACTTGATCAAATATCTAAGGAAGAAGACAGAAATAAACAGTATAAAAAGAACTATAATCAATAGATTCTGATAATTTTTCTTTGAGGTTGTCTTTAAATTGAGGTTGTGTGTGTGTGTGTGTGTGTGTGTGTATATGTGTTGTGTAGCAGATTTCCAACATCCCACTGGTAAAGACTAAAACTGGTGAGAATTTATTAGCATATAGAAGTGCTTAGCTCTAGAATCACTGCATGAAGTTATAGATTTTTCTCTAGTATCTAACTCACTTTGAAAAAGAAGCTTACCATCTGGATCTTATTTTTTTTCTTTTTACAACTTTCTGCTGTTGCTCTTTTTTTCTTCACCTTTAGTCTGTTTTTCTGTGCTTCATTTCATGAACTAATCACTGAACCTTACTTTCATTTTAATACACTAAGAACTCAGTGTATTGGGAAGGTTATTATCACTAGGTTGGACTTAGAAGAAATAATTCTGTTGATTTCCATTTTTTCATTATTATTTTCAATTTCTAACCAATGCTCCAAACACACAATTCAAATGCTTACTTGATATCTTTATCCAGTCTACTTCTAAAGTGCATAAACCACTCCCACCTTCCTTTAAAATTTTCCATACTTTAGTCAATTGCTGTATCTTGTGCTTCACAAATAGAATTTTAATGTTACCCTAAGTGTAATGTAAGTGCTTCTCATTTAAATTAACACAAAAAGTTCTTTTTCCCATTTGGAGAATAGATTTGAGGGGAGCTAGAATATAGAACGTTGCAGCAATTGAGTAGTGAGATGAGTTGCTACAAGTAAAGATGCAAAAAAAGGGGGACATTTAAGATAATTTTGGAATTAGAATAAATAGCACTTCAAGTAGGACAAAAATTTGGGAGAAGCGAGATTAAACATTAACAATATCATCTAGATTATTGGTGTGGGCAACTTGGAGAAACAGATAGCATTGATTAAGGGGGAGAAAAATGAGGGAGAAACAGTTTGGGACTTATTATTTTTCTTCCAGCATTAGTGGACAAGCATGGACTTCAGCAGACACAAGACTTGCAGTGTTTCTGGTTGTTTTCCCCATATTGCCTACCTCATTGGTGTAAGCAGCTATAAACATCCTTTGAAGCTTCCTGTGATTCCTGCAACAGCCTGACATCTTGGGAGGAAGCAGCAAACTGGGAAGATTGTAAAGAAAATACGATTAAACAGTGACTTTTTGTACCTTTATATATTCATTACTAAATGATTTTACAAACATCTAATTACCTGTATTAAAGCTATTCTTGTTTTAAATAGCTCTAATGACTTCTGTTTTACTGGCACAAAGGACTTATTTTTCATCTCAATTCTTTAAAATAGAAATATACTAAAAGTATTCTGAATGAAAGTATGTCAAAAAGTTTCAATAATATTATCTCTTGGAGTAAGGGTGGGGAATGATGATTCTTGACAATATAATTTTTGCCACATTATTTTCTGAAATTTATAAATTTATAAGCAGTTACAATTCAACAATCAGAAAAAGAAATGTATACCCTCTGGATCTTATTTAGATAATAATTATAATAGCAATTAGATTAATTAATTAATATTAGTACCTACTGCATTCCAAGCACTGTTCTAGGCACTGGGATACAACTTTGAATAAAAAAGAGTACTTCTGCTCATTAAGCTCACAATTTATGTCAAGCAGTGGCATATAAATAGAATAACAGAGAACAGTAAGGGAAAAGAGAGTGTATGAATTTTGAGCAGAGGCCTGAATGAACTCAAATAATGAGTCATATATTATTTCTGGGCAATAATCAACCAAACCAAAAGTGGTAAGTGCAAAGGTCATGATGTGGAAATTTCTCTGAGTTATTCAAGGAAGCTCAAGAAGATGAAGGTAGATGGTTTGTCATAAACAAGTGGAAGAGGAGCCAGATCTTGTTAAAGACTTTCAATGTTATTCTAAATGCAATGAGGAAGCACTGCAGTTCATGAGATGTGGAGTAACAATTTAACTCACATTTTAAAACCATTTTTGGGGGGGCTTCCCTGGTGGCGCAGTGGTTGGGAGTCCGCCTGCCTCAGGGGACACGGGTTCGTGCCCCCGTCCGGGAAGATCCCACATGCCGCGGAGCAGCTGGGCCCGTGAGCCATGGCCGTTGAGCCTGGGTGTCCAGAGTCCGTGCTCCGCAACGGGAGAGGCCACAACGGTGAGAGGCCCGCGTACAGCCAAAAAAAAAAAGAAAAAAGAAAAAAAGAAAACCATTTTCTGGCTAGTGTGTAAGAATAGTCTGAAAAGGGAGGGGGTGCCGGAGTAAAACCAACTGACCTGTCAGAACAACTTTGCAGGGAGCCCAGCTTAAAGCTATTGGAAGCTTGAACTGGGATATTTCAGTAGAAATGGTGGGGAAAAGTGGAGTTCAGAGCATATTTTGAATATAGATCCAAAATGATTAGTTCAGCAAAAAAGAGGAGTAAATGATGGCAACTCAATTTTGGGTCTGAATAACAAGTTCAATAATTGAATGTTGCTATATTAGAGTTGGTAACTGTTTACATGTGTCATCTCATTATATTTTCACAACATTATGAGAAACATCCTATGTTATCACCTTTTTTTTGGATGAGAAACTGATATAGAGAAAAAAAAAAAAAACAACTAGTACAAGGTCACACAAACACTAAATAGTGGAGAAAAAAAAAATTTGTCCTGGAGAGAAAGTTGCTTTCAACTGGTAACGAGGGATATAACATTTTGTTATATTCTATTGCTCTTGTAAAATATTTCTGCTGTCTTATTTCCTACCACATTGTTCAAAAACGTCAAATGACATAACCTTTTTCTACAATTTTTTAATAGTTTTTTTTTTTTTTTGGTTTACTCTTGGTACGCTAGACACATCTCATGAACGTATGAGGAATTATGGTTACATCCTTTGTACCAAATTGGCTCAGTACAATATGCCTTAATATTTAACCAGGAACATTTTTAATTTTTTTGGCCTGTGCTGTGTAGCATGTGGGATCTTAGTTCCCTGACCAGGGATTGAACCCGTGCCCCCTGCACTGGAATCACAGAGTCTTAACCACTGGACCGCCAGGGAAGTCCCCAAATGACATAATCTTTTATCCATGAAGGCTATTATTATAGATTCGCTAGTATAATTGGACTGAAGGAAAACATTAACTTATTGACCTGCTCCAAGACTTTCACATCATCAGCTAGAGACACCTCTTCTAATGATGTATTAACTGTGGCAGTCCAGAAATTCCATAATTTAAAATGTGATGTGGAAGTTTTATTATGGAAGGATTACTAGTTCATCAGAAAAAATTACCTGCAAAAATTCATAGGCTTCAAATCCTGTTCACATATGCATTTGTATATATTAATAGAAGATCATGCTTATTGTGATTATTGCGTGCTTACTGTTTGCTAGCCACTGTTTTAAGTGCTACGTATGCATTCATTCATTTAATACTCATAATAGTTCCAAGAGTTGCATTACTATTATAGGTAATTATAATTATTTTCCTTTTACACGTGAGAAAACTAAAATGACCATTTTACAGTAATAATTAAAATTTATGAACATTAACACAAAATTTGAGTTCTAAATATGTAAAAGCACTATTCTAGGTTTTATCTTCTTCAGTTTTCACAACACTCTTATTGGGTAAATGCTACTGTTATTTATTATTTGCCAAGAGAGATTAAGTAACTTGCCCAGGATGCAGAAATTGAACTAATAGAGACTGACCACAGTGTCCACTCTCTCAGAAATAGCATTCAGCAATCCAAAAATAGCAATTTATTTTCTCTATTTTCTTCCACTAATCAAAATTAATAATTATATCTAGCAGTTGCCAAGTGCTAGTTATGTTCTAAACACATGAATTATCACATTTAAAACTCTCTGCAAGATAGAGACACTATTATTATTCCCAGTTTACAAAAGAGGAAACTGAGGCTTAAAGAAATAGGAAAACACCTACAGCAGTCAGAAAATATTGTCAAAGTTTGTGTTCAAATCCGGATAATCTGGTAATTGAGCCCATATTGAAATATTCCCTTCTGCTTCCCAACAGTTATTTATATGATGATATTTTTATACAGTGTAATCATAGTATTACATACTACATAGCACTTAGTATTTTATGATTCCATGTTATAGTTAGTCTAGTATTATATTTTCCTAATGAATATATAGTGTGCAGTCATTTTATGATTCAATTATGATCTGTGGAGTTTGATATACAAAAATTTTCTTAATTTATATTTTGGGATTGATGTAGGTCAGGAGTCCCCAACCCATGGACTGTGGACCAATGCAGGTCTGTGGCCTGTTAGGAACAGAAGGAGGTGAGCGGCAGGTGAGCCAGCAAAGCTCCATCTGCTGCTCCCCATCTCTACCCATCACTTGCATTACCACCTGAGCCATCCCCCTTCCCCGCTCTCCCATCTGTGGTAAAATTGTCTTCCATGAAACCAGTCCCTGGTGCCAAAATCGTTGGGAATCACTGAATTGTAGGTAATTGGATAGATGATACAAAGAATGTCCTTTTGCATTTTTGGTTTTTAAAATATATTTCTTTGTCCTCCTTAACTTTCCAAAAATATTTGAGAACATTGAGCCATAGGTCTCTACCCTTAGGGGCTCTTGTGACTCATTCTCTGCTTTGTTAATTGATTGCATCCTTCTTATTGGCTCCTCCTTCCACCTGTAATATGTGATTGTCAAATCTCTTCCCCCAGCTCTGGTCTTTCTCCTAAATGTCATCACCACATATTTCTAAATACTCCCTAGACATCTTTTTTTTGTTGTTGTTGTACGCGGACCTCTCACTGTTGTGGCCTCCCCCGTTGTGGAGCACAGGCCCCGGACTCGCAGGCTCAGCGGCCATGGCTCACGGGCGCAGCCGCTCCGCGGCACGTGGGATCCCCCCAGACGCGGCACGAACCCGCGTCCCCTGCATCGGCAGGCGGACTCCCAACCACTGCGCCACCAGGGAAGCCCCCCTAGACAACTTCATCTCACTGCTTCACAGGCACCACATGTCAAGATTTCCAAACTAATTTTTTCTATCTACACACATGGGTTTTTTTCTTTTAGCCAGTATCTCAAGTATAACATTTTTTATTCTCCCAGAAAGTGAACGTATTATTTCAGTCATTCCTGAGTTCTCCCTTATCTCACATGTAATTATTTTCTCTTGCATGTTTCTAGAATCTATCTCCTTTGCTCCAAGCTAATTGCTTTTGTTTTAGTTCATACCCTTGCTCTTCCTATTTACTACAATAGCTTCCTAACAAGTCTCTCTGGTTCCAGTCTGTCTCTCTTCTAAATTCTGCCAATTATCTTTCTAAAGGACATATCACATGATGTCATACCTTTAATTAAAGTGTCAAAAGGATCCCCATTTCTTACAGATAAAAATCTGTATTTTATGATATGATAAAGGTTAGTTACTCTTTTTATCAGGAAAAAAAGAAAAACAACTTTATTTAGTGCTTTTGGTCATGAAAGGCAAGCCCAGATAAAAGAGGCTTAGCCAACAATAACGAAATATTGCACTGATATTATAGTAATTTTTTAATATGAATTTAGATTATCTGCTTAGAGGTTGCGTTAACAAGGCTTAGGGACCCTGGAACTGACTGGAGAAAAAAATATATAATCAAGAGAGGACAGAACTGAGTTGCCAGAGAAAGGGACCCAAGTAAAGAAATAAAATCTTTAGAAAGAAAAAAATAGAAAGAAATATCCAATAGTGAGAAATGTAGATGTCACCTTATCTGTGATTCTTTTTTGTTGTTGTTTTTACAATTTCTCTGCTATATATTCTTACTACTTGTTAATTTATAAAGCAATTATTGAATGTCATGGATTTTTCTAGCTACTACCTAATAAGGTAGCCAACAAAATTGGTAAACCAACCAACAAACAAAAAACACTTCACGGAGCTTGCATTCTAATAAACAGCATAAGTAAAGAAAATACGATTAAACTTTTCAACTTCTAGGGCATATTTTCAAATATCTCACTCTCCTTACTTAATTATAAATAACTAAGACAAATAGTAAAGAAAAGAAAAAGTTTAAAAATGATTGGCATTTCAAAGAAATGCATATTTTTTTTGATATCTCAGAAAAAGCTACTGGTATATGAATAACTAAGCAAAGCCATTAACCTTTGTCAACACACATCTATGAATTCTCTCACACACAAACTACACACATACAAACATACAACATACATACACATACACACACCAACACCTGGAAAGGATATGGCTGCCCACATATATACATACACTATATTTTTCTGTTTGGTGACTATCTGAGTCCCAAAAGATCTGGGTGATATTAGGAGATGAGGTAGAATAGCTTGGTGGAGTCAGAAAAGTATGGGTTTTGAAGTGTCAGACTAATTTCTATTCCTGTATATCATTGGACAAGTTACGTAGCATTCTAACTCAACAGTTCACAAACTTTTGGGTTTAAAGACTCTATGCTAGTAAAATTACTGAGAGCCCTAGAGAATTTTTGTTTTGTGTGGTACTATGTTGACAGTTATTATGTTAAAGAAAAAAGAGACATTTAAAAAAAAGAGAGACATTTAAAATATATTTATATATTAATTCATTTTAAAATGACAATAATAAACTTATTACATTTTAATAATCTTTTCCAAACCCACAAAAAAATTTTTTTTTTTTTTCATTTGTGGTACGCGGGCCTCTCACTGTTGCGGCCTCTCCCGTTGCGGAGCACAGGCTACGGACGCGCAGGCTCAGCAGCCATGGCTCACGGGCCCAGCCGCTCCGCGGCATGTGGGATCCTCCTGGACCGGGGCACGAACCCGCGTCCCCTGCATCTGCAGATGGACTCTCAACCACTGTGCCACCAGGGAAGCCCTAAACCCACAAAAATTTAATGAGAAAAGTGGCATTGCTTTTTATTTTCACCAAATCTCTTGAATGTCTTGTTTAATATATTGCCATACTTGTTTTGGTATTTATTGTGTTGGAAAATACTGTTTTGCTTGGAGTATATGAAATAAATTCAGCTTCATACAGATATATAGTTTTCAGATGATTATAGATATTCTTCTTTAATATTAAACCTTAACTCACTATATATAGTTTCTGAATGGTCATTGCAATATGGAAACTGAAACCATATGAAGGACAAGTTCCTACTGTTATATTAAAATTCATCAGTCTATCTTACACTTTGAATGAATTCTTTACCTATGTATGATTTTGGAAAATATTGGTTTATTGAATCATGTATATCTTCCAAGCATTGCCACATTTCATTACACACTTTCAAAAAGTTGTATTAATATAATTATTGATATCATCAGAATAGTCTTTAAGTATTGAGAACTTGTCAAGGTCATAGTGGTAGATACAAACTTTCCAAATGTCTAATTTTCCTTTGACATCTCCAGATGGCATTCTCAGTTTTGGATCTTGTACTTACTCTTCTGATTTTCAGATTCCTGTGCACTCCAGGGGATTCCCTGTGCTTTCTTTCAAACAAAGCTTTATATTTAGCTATTTTTATTTTTAAGGCATTTACAAAATTTTTTGGTAGATTTTGATGTTCCGAAAACTAGAAATCTTTCAATTAGTTATCAGTCTTCAAAAAGGGGAAAAAATATTTGTACCTCTCATAGGCTATAGTTTGCACTCTATCCTTCTCTTTGTGGATTTAAATGTTATTTTATTATTTTATTCATCATTTCAGTGGGTTTTTGAGAAGCACATTTCTCTAAGTAGTGTTGGTTATATCCCAGTGAATTACCAGCCCCTGTTTGTCCCATGGTCTATGCATCATTATTCTAGTCATTCCTAGAAAGTTGTTTGGCATGAGAATTAAAATTTTATTAAAATTACACAAGTATTTTAAATTTTGTATTTAAAAATATGATTTAGTCAGTCTCCTAAGGGAATAGAAATAAAAGCAAAAATAAACAAATGGGACCTAATCAAACTTATAAGCTTTTGCACAGCAAAGGAAACCATAATCAAAACAAAAAGACAACCTATGGACCAGGAGAAAATATTTGCAAACAATGCAACTGACAGGGCTTAATTTCCAAAATATACAAACAGCTTGTACAACTCAACAACAACAACAATAAAACAACCCAATCAAAAAATGGGCAGAAGACCTAAATAGACATTTCTCCAAAGAAGACACACAGATGGCCAACAGGCACATGAAAAGATGCTCAACATTGCTAATTATTAGAGAAATGCAAATCAAAACTACAATGAGGTATCACTTCATACTGGTCAGAATGACCATCATTAAAAAGTCTACAAATAACAAATGCTGGAGAGGGTGTGGAGAAAAGGGAACCCTCCAATACTGTTGGTGGGAATGTAAATTGGTTCAGCCACTATGGAAAGCAGTATGCAGGTTCCGCAAACAACTAAAAATAGAGTTTACATATGATCCAGCAATCCCAGTCCTGGGCCTATATCTGGAGAAAACCATAATTCAAAAAGATACATGCACCCCAATGTTCATAGCAGCATTATTTACAATAGCCAAGACATGGAAGCAACCTAAATATCCATCAATAGACAAATAGATAAAGAAGATGTTGTACATATATACAAGGAATATTAACCATAAAAAAGAATGAAATAATGCCACTTGCAGCAACATGGATGGACCTATAGATTATCATACTAAGTGAAGGAAGTAAGACAGAGAAAGACAAATATCATATGATATCACTTATATGTGGAATATAAAAAATGACACAAGTGAACTTATTTACTAAACAGGAACAAACACACAGACAGAAAAGAAACGGTTACCAAAGGGGAAAGGGAGGGGAGGGATAAATTAGGAGTTTGGGAATAGCAGACGCAAACTGTTATATATAGAGTGGATAAACAACAAGGTCCTATTGTGTAGCATAGGGAACTATATTCAATATCCTGTAATAAACCATAATGGAAAAGAATATAAAAATATATAAAACTGAATCACTTTGCTGTACACCAAAAACTAACACAACACGGTAAATCAACTATACTTCAATTAAAAAATAAATTAAAAAAAAGAATGCTTGCAAATTCTAAAAACAAAATATGATTTAAATAGAATCACACAGAATGTGGGTGAAATGGTAGAAATGAGTGAAATAATGAAGTGTCCTAGAATATTTCATTTTGTCTTAAATAAAGGTAACGATGTTACATATTCAATAGCATATGATAATGACATACATTTTCACTTTTTTACACTATCAGGTTTACCCTCACTTGTATGTCTGCCTGTAATAGTAAGGATAGTTAAATCTTTTCTTTTTGTCCTCTTTTGGCAAGGTTGGAAATCTGTAGGATAATCTGTGACTTTTGAAACCAACAATTTAAAAAAAAAGAGATTGAAGAAGGCTAAAGAAACTATTGTAATTTATGGAGGGCAAAAATCTAATAAGCTTATATTTAAACAAATAATTTTTCTGAATTTATGCTGCTGAAATATTTTAAGTGTAAAGACAAAATATAGATCGCATGGTGTCAAGGCTGCTTTCCACTTATATTTCAAGTAGAACCAAGGAAAAATAGCGGGAATGTAGAATAGATGAGATGTTGAGATTATTGACAGTGAGCAGATGTTCAAATCTGTTGAGAAAGTCATTGCTATCAACCCTCAGTTCTTTATGATCTGTAATCTTGGGAAATGCCTCCAGATTTCCCTGACTATACTAGAGGAAATTTTTAATACAGATGTCTGTATTATAAAACAGGTCACCATGTAATTTCTATATTTATCAGCTTTTCAATAGTTCAGAGGGAAAGTTTCATCCGACAATGTGGCACAAAGAAAATCTGGATTACTTTTAGTTACTTTTCTATCATTTTAAAAGTTCAATTTAACCCAAGAACAGTGAAAAGGAGGGCAATTGGTTTCTGTCTACAGTAACTTATGAGATCTGATCCCTTCTGAGATATGGTACTGATTAAGAAAGTTTTTGAAGCATTTGGAATGCATTACCGAGTGATGTTATGAAATATCTTTTCTTAAGAGCTTTAGGAACATGGTAGAAAACTGTTTTTTTTTCTTTTTTTGGTATATCAGACAATGGAATGAACAAAATCAAAGGTCCTAAACCCTTTGAAACTGTATACGGAAGTTTGTGGGTGGGAGTCTTAGTGTATTATTCTGAAGAGAGGGTACACAGCTTTCATCAGATTCTCAAAAGGGTAAGAACCCCGCACAAAAAGACAACAGACACTCGAACACAAAGTTTTTCCAATCCTATAATTGTAAAATTATGCTTTATGTTCAGGTTAACAAAGAATAAGTAAACTGGTAAATAGGAAGAAACAGCTTGACTACATGGGACTTTTCAAAAAGTAAATATTTAGAAATAAAGACATGTTTCCTTAGAACACTTGACACTGGCGGATTTTTATAATTTAGAGAGGAATGTTATTTACTTCATTCACTGCAAAAGAAACATATAGAAATGTACACTTGCCATTCACAATTCCTTTGTTATGTTTTTAAAATCCTTACAAAAGCTGTTAATTTCCTCGGTGACCAATGGTGGTCTAACATTAAGATGCTCTTTGACAGAGAGGACACCAACAAAACTAAAGATAGGGCTTGCTTTTCTTTTGTATTCCTTTGAGAAACTACATGCTATTGCGCAGAAACCATTTTCTGTTTAACACAAGGAAGGAGAAAAGTCACTTAATGAACTTATTTTATTAAAGGTGATTTATTTCACATTATTCACAATGACCCAAAGAACAAAGTTTTATGAACCATCAGGAAATAAAATACTACCCACTGAAGCCCACATAGTTGAAATCCACACTTAGAGACTTCTGTATATGTCAGTCACGTTTACAAGAGTGGAAGAAAATACTATTACTCTCCTCTTAAATTTTTCCATGTTTATTAAATGCATTTAACTTAATGTCTCTCATATACAGCTCTATCGACTTGACTTACCTTGCAGTAGAACCTTTCAAATACAAATTTAGTGTTCTTTCAAGAATATAGCAGTATTCTTATCATTACATCTTAAAGATTGGGACAAAGAATCTGAACACTAAAGACAACAAGGGCTGTAAAGTTTTATTTCCCACATCATTGATTTACCTCATCCCTGAAATGTAAGCAAGTTCTTGGCATTCAATAATCTAGTCTCCTTGTACTTCTTCAGATCTGATATATTGCATCTGTGGTATTTACTACCCTGAGTTTCCTTTAATTAATTTTATAGAATTTGCAACACGCAGAAGATTTCCATTTGAATTCATTAACTGTTAAAATTGCTTTAATGTCTAAAGTAAGTATGCTAATGAAGTTTGATGAGATAAAGTCCCATACTCCAGTAAATCTAATGTGTCCTTAGATACTGTTTTACCAGTGTCATTTATAAGAACCTCAACTATACTTTAAAGTAAACAAAGAATCACGGATAACATCAAAAAAACTCTTCACTGAATAACAACTTGCTAGAATATAGTAAATCATGCCAGTTAATCCAACAAAAATTCTTTTCAGATTAATTTATAAGTAGCAATAGATCCCCAAGATACTAAACATGCCAAAAAACAATTACTAATGCATGATAAAGATACCAAATTAAGTGTTTCAAGGATACATGAATAAGTGATATGGTCCTCAGGTTCAGGGAGATTATCTGCTAAATAACTTAAAACCCTGCATGAATAACATGGTGTAGAGACCAGTAAAATCCATAATTAAATTGCAAAATGATAGAAGGGTTCAAGAGATAGAAGACACTATGTCAACAAATAACTATGAAGTTTTATTTTGATGATGTTGGAGAATGATTTAACTCATATGGCATCTACCCCTACTTTGTGACCATACTGAACACATTTTAGAAGATGTGATATCTACCTGTCTGTCTGAACTCATTTTCTGCTACTTTTTTCCATATTATGTTCCAATAGTATATATCTTCTTTCTGATACTGAGATAGCTCAAGTTAGTTCCCATGTGAGTGTCTTTGTAACTGCTGTAACCTCTGTCTGGAATGTGTTCTGTTCCCACCTCTACTACCAGTTTCAGCTCAGCTGGCTCCTTTTCAAAATTAATGCCTTAATTCAAATATTATCTCTTTAACCAAGATGAGCTGACCACCCTGTCTATTGGTCTGTCCTGTGTCTGAGTTTCTTTCAGTCATATTACTCTCCTATATTATTACCCATTACCCTCTTTTATTTCTTCATATCACTTTTTACTAACCAAAATTATAGTATACTTTATTATATTTATTTATCCATTTGTTTGTTTACTGTATCTTTCCCAATTAGAATATTTAAACTTTCCTGAAATTTCTCATTTTTTTTCAATAAAGAATTTCAGCCCCATTTTCCCCACTATTTAAACCCCTGATGAGTTTTTCACAAACAGAATTTACTAATTCATATAGGTCTTAAAATATATTGAAAGGATTTGAAAGGCTAGAGAATCAAGGAGAGGCAGAGAAAGACAACTCCATACAGTGGGCATAGCTTATGGAAAGGGAAGACAATAGAGAAAGTGAGGAATAGCAAATAATGAATGAGGCAGGATCGCAAAGTTTATAGAGCAGAATAATGGGAGGTAAGACTGAAAGGGAGAGAGAAGAGAAGATGGGTTAAATACTTTTAGGCTAGCATATTAAAATTTTACAGAGTTGACATTTGAATTCATGCATAAATATGGATAGAACTTAGGAAAAGTGTATTTCAGGTATAGGAAAGAATCTTGTAAGTGTGGAATGAAGTAGAAAAACATATGAATGCCATTAACACAATTTGAACAAACATTGAAGGTACACAACTTTTATGCCCAGCATAATAGCTGTACCCATTTTTACCCACCTCAACTGTGAAAACTTAGAAAAGTTTTCCCTTGTCTATATAGTGTCTCTCTTTCATCTCCCTTGGTACCTATTTTTATATTTTTCTGTGGGATTCCTCTTTCACAGCACAGTTTTGTTTTTTCCTTTGGTTTATTTTGAAAAAGATTTTTCCTGTTTAAAAGCATAGTGTTTGTGTAGACACAGAATTCTCCTTTTGATGGTGCCTAGGATTAACTCTTCTATCCTGTAGTTAGACAAAGACTTCCTCATCCTCACTCCCACACACTCTCCACCATGCTATGCTCTGATTTTACCACAGTCCTTTGTCCATGATTATAGAATGGTGTTCAGGAACATTATTCTCTGGAATAATGTTCCTGAAAAATCATTTTTATTTGATTTTTTTTTTAAAGTTTGTTCTGCAATGTCTGGTATAAATTTTCTCTCCTTCCACATGCTAATTATATTAAACCTAATGTTTTCATGAACATATGAAATCTCAGAAGGGTCCATCTCCCTTAGAATTTTTTTTTTTTACTTCCGTTAGGAAACCATTCTAAGATTCCTACCAAGGCAACCTAACCCTCACTGACACCTAATCTTTGCTGGTATATTTTCCTGGAGATACCTTACTGACCTTGAGTGAAATACCTGTTATTTCTTGATCTTCACACTGGTATTTCATAGTTGATAGCTAGTATGTGTGAGAATGGCATTGGCATTTAACATTCTTTATTTTTTACCTTGACCATCACAGAAATGATGTATTCTTTAAATTCAACCAGCAAAGTAAGATCACATTTTAATGACATATAGCATTGAGACAAGGCTGTAACTATACATAAATAAATAAATAAATATCTAGTAGACAATGTAAAAGCTGATTAAAATGAATGCACTTTGGGTTTTATAAAGACTCAGCACCTGTATGGAATACATAATGCAACCAATTGATTTTGAAATGATTAAAAAACATCTTATAAAATATGATGTATCATTTGCCTAGATTTTAAACTTAAACTATCCATTTGAACAAAACAAAAATCTAATTGCCCCTAATTTTTGGACTACTAAATACATGTGCTTGAAAAACTAACCAGAATAACAACTCTCTTTATTATCTTAAGCATCAAGAAGATTTTAGAAACAATGCAAAATAGGGAGAAAATTGAAAAACAAAGTTTGGAGATTTGCTCTGGCATGATGGAGTGAAGAGGCTAAAAATTCTTTCTCCAAAAAGCAACTGTAAAGTTGAATAAAAGTATCAAATCAATCATTATGATGCTCTGGAAATAGACTGATGAGATTGAGATAGTGGAAAGGTGTTTATTCATGAAAATTACTGGTCTTCAGATAAGAAAAGTTTGAATGTGTGGTGACCCCAAAAAGATATGTCTACATCCTAATCCCTGAAACTTGTGAATGTTACCTTATTTGGAAAAAGGGTCTTTGCAAACGTAATTAAGTATTTTGAGACAAGATTATCTTGTATGATCCGTGTCGTCCCTAAATCAAGTGACGAGTGTTCTTACAAGAGTCAAATACCAGATGAGAAGACAGACATAGAGGAGGAGGAGATGTGAGGACAGAGGTAGACTGGAGTGACATGGCTACAAGCTGAGGAAGCTGTCAACACCAGAAGCTAGAAGAGGCACAAAATGGATTCTCCTCTAATGTTTCTGTAGGGACTGTGGCCTTGCTGAAAACTTGATTTTAGACTTCTTGCCTCTAGAACTGTGAGAGACTAAATTTATGTTGTCTTAAGCCATCTAGTTTGTGGCAATTTATTATAGTAGCCTTAGGAAGTTAATACGGATATCAAGAAGTTATTTGTAACAAAAGTATTTTAGATCACATGGTAAATAATAAGAGGAATTTGCTTCAGTGAAATGAATATATTTCAATGAAATAAAATGTAAAGTCAGTTTGTTTGATAAGCCAATTAATATTAAGGAGTGAATAACATGAACACATTAAAAATGTAAGCTCATTGATTTGACATGAAATACTGACATAGAGATTTGTATAATTTAAAAAATGCTTCTATAACACAGACATCTATGATAAACAAGTTAATGAATGTTAACAATTTAAAGACTACTTAGAATTAGTCACTGCCAAAATGAACTTGAAATACATGAATATCTTACATCTTGATAAAGGTTTCCCAGATTTGACAATAATCCTAAAAATATAGATACTATTATTAATAACAAGTTGTGAAGAATTTATTAAACTACTAATGACAAAAATTAAATTTTGATTGATAATTTTGTAGAAAGACTAACTTTTCTTTTTCCTCTATACAGAAACCATATTTTAAAATAGTTTTTATATAAGGAGAGTGTGTATATATATATATATATATATATATATATATATATATATATATACATACACATAGAGTATATAGCCAAAAATAAAGACCAAAAAGGTATTACAGAGATATAACAGGGTAGTTAATAAAATCTTATTTTCTTATTTTGAATTTGTATCATGCTATTTGTCAGTTCTTTAAAAATTTATAATTTGTTGGGATTCTTTTTCTTATTTAAATAAACATGTATTTTAGTACTGTGTTCATAATTTTCGGTTTTTTCTTGAAGAGTTTCCTTGTTGCATTTTGTATAAGCTTCTCGACTTACTTACAAACTCTCCATCTGTCCTTGCCCTTAATGACATTCTAAGTCCGTGATGCTTTTTATATCAGCATCCAAAAATAATCAGTTTATGATTTGCTGAGTCCTGGTCTCTGCACTAGAGGAAAACCTCAAAGTTTTCTTCTCCCTTCCCAAGGTCTGAGTTCCTCTCTCTATTTCTCATGGCTCAGAATCCTTGGCTAGTATGAGACAGTCCTATCTGGCACAATACAACTACTTGCTTTCTTGATCATAGTCTTGGAAGAACAGAACTTCCCTATCTTTCTACTTGGTGCAAAGGAACGCTATTCCTTTCTCATTCGAAGCTCAACTTTTCTTCTTGGGAGGAAAAGGGGAAATTGACCTCTCCTTCCTTCTGTGATATCTTGCATTGCTGAAGAAAATTAAAATTAGACATGCTAAAATCTTCATTGAGACATGCTGCAACACAAGGTACTGGATTAACCGAATTTAATAATTGTCTAGTTTGAATCTCAGAACGTTTCTCTGACCACCTTCCCATCTCCACATCCCATTCCCTCTCCCTTTAGTAACCTTTGATTCTAATTTCCTAATGAATGCAGGAAATATTCATTTTGGTAGTAATGTCAATAATACTCTTTTATTTTGAACCTATGCCATTTGGAATTGATAAGATTTCAAATCTTAAATTTATTATTTATTTTTGTCTCTGTAAGAAACTAAAAAAATATCCACAGTGTTGCCTTGACAGCAATTAAAATTAGCTGCAGTCCTTGGTGCTCATCTACATACATTTATTTGCCTCTAGGCCTCCACCAGCTGTTACAAGTTCCGCCTCGTGGTTCATGCTTGACATTACTATTGGCACATAGCTCTCCTTTCGTTGTCACAGAGGCATGGCTCCTCCTGTCACTGCCAATCTTCCACTGCAATCCTCATGTCACTGCTGAGCTGCTTCACAGAAGTGACTGAAGCACCCTTCCACTTTCGTGACTACTGCTCTCTTGTTTTCAGCTTCCTCTGTCAAGAAACTCATCTCATTTCCTGGTCAGGGGTTATTTGAGTGTCACCCCACAACATGCACTAGAAAATATTCTTCTCTGTGTTCTTTTAATCATTCATGGAGCATAGGTCTCTGTTCTAAGCTCAGGTAAATTTCCTTTCCCTTCATCCACAGGTATTATCTAATAGAGTAGGGGTGGTCTTGCCCCAGTCATAATATTTATTTAAGAGATTTTGCATCAAATTCTAACCTTATACATTTCCATGTATTTTCGATTTTTCTTACAGGAAGATTATCTGGTACACATGGGCCACAAAGAAGACATGATGGCTCATCCATACATGCCAGTAGAAATGTAGAACAGTTTCTGCCAGAAAAGTAAATTGTTCTTCTTTTTTAGATAGAATCTATGCTTTTATAATTGTTATATCTCCACAGAAATCATTTTGTCTTAATGTTTATGTATATACCAGACATATATATACTATGAATCAATTATATATATATTACACAATTATGTGTACATATATATGTAGAATATCCTACCAGACTGTCTTAATGATATTTCTCACCTCATTTAAGCCTCTCAGTAATCCAAAATTAAAATTTTACCACGCCCTATACAAGAAAATAATACTGACATTTTGAAACACTCCATAGTTGTAAAATTGCATCAAATTTACATGATATGAACTAAAAATGTTTGAAAAAAAATCATTGTTATAAAAATAAAATTTTAGAGATTCGTTTTAAAATTAATAAGAATAGCATTCCTTTTAGACTTTTATAGATTAAAAATATATTAATTGAAGAAAATGAGGGACATATGGAAAAGTACAAAGACTACGTGATCAATATCTAAAGTTCTACTTTATAGAGATAACCACCATTGCTAATATTCTCTTTCATGTAGATCTATATCTATACCCCCAAATATGCACACAACTGGAATCAATCTGGACCTTCCTATTTACAACTTACTGTAACCATTTTTTCCACTTAAATACTGTGAACTTTTCCTCAGTTTATTAAAATTCTTCCAACTTATGGCTTTTAAAAAGTAATGCTAGGGCTTCCCTGGTGGCGCAGTGGTTGAGACTCCGCCTGCCGATGCAGGGGACACGGGTTCGTGCCCCGGTCTGGGAAGATCCCACATGCCGCGGAGCGGCTGGGCCCGTGAGCCATGGCCGCTGAGCCTGCGCGTCCGGGGCCTGTCCTCCGCAACGGGAGAGGCCACAACAGTGAGAGGCCCGCGTAACGCATAAAAAAAAAAAAAAAAAAAAAAAAAAAAAAAGTAATGCTAGTTTTCAAAAATTATAAAACAATAAATTATTATTTGAGTATATGTGAGGAATGGGAAAAAGCCGAAGCCATAGCTAATCGAAATGATACTTTGATGAGATATATTTTTCAATTTCTTTTTCCTTAAAGACTAGTTGTTTGATTAATAAACCTGTACCTAGGGATTCTAGCCCTAAAATCTCAAATCACAAACATTATCAGGAGCAAAACTCCATAAAATCAAATCATGCCCAGTATATGCCAAATGCTTTTAGTGATTTGTAAATTTGAAAGAAAAACAAATTAAGAAACAAAAACTTCCCAGGTAATTGCTTGCTGTACGTGGGTATTATTAAGCAAAAGTTCATAGGTATTTATTTATTTTGCAAAACCGAAGGAATATTTTGAGTGAGGTACCAACTTACTTGACAGTAATATTTATAATTTCAGATTTCAGAATGCACATCAAAAACTAATACCTCCAGGGCTTCCCTGGTGGCAGTGGTTGAGAGTCCGCCTGCAGATGCAGGGACACGGGTTCGTGCTCCGGTCCGGGAAGATCCCACATGCCGCGGAGCGGCTAGGCCCGTGAGCCATGGCCGCTGAGCCTGCGCATCCGGAGCCTGTGCTCCGCAACGGGAGAGGCCACAACAGTGAGAGGCCCGCGTGCCGCAAAAAAAAAAACCCAAAAACTAATACCTCCAGGTATTATGACAGAGCCATATTTACAATAAATATTTCAGTATTTATCCTCATGTAAATAGCAAACAAGTCTAAACTTAGTTAGGAGAGACTTTTATTCAAAAGGATTATTGCAAGGGGAGAAAGGGACAATCGCAGTAAGGAGAATGCTCTGACCACAAGGTCTGCAAGCAGCTCAAGAGTTAGAAAAAAAATGTTTTATTGTTGTTGTTTGGTTTTTTATAGAGAGGAAATAATGCTAGGGGAAAAAAAAACAGGTGTGAGGAAGTGGGAGGGAAGAAACGGTGAGAGGATTGATAATAGATCAGAGAATATTTTACCTTGAGGACAGCCTGTTTTCAGGAGGGGCTGTATGCTGGCTCAGGCTGAGAGTGAGCCAAAGTTCAGGGTCCTGCAGGAAGGAAGGAAGCTTAACCAAAATTTGGTTTGAAAGCATTTTGTTGTAATTGATCAGTGGGGACAAGCAGTTCAGAAAATCATTTCTGAGGCAAAGAAAGGGAACATTGAGAGTCTGTATCTGGTCCTATCATAGATAAACAAGGGTGGCATCTAGTCTAAGTCCTTCTGGGAAGTGTAGTTCTTTGCAGGAAGCTATTTTCCAGAACACAAAGGGTGGGGAGGATGGTGGTGGTGTTACAGCAGGCAGGTAGCTAGGTAAGAGCAGAGAAATGGGGGCAGGAGCCAGGTGGCAGGAAATCACGCAGCTTGTAAACAGCGGGGGTTCCATAGGCAGACAAAGGAAAGCAGGAACCTCCAGACTGACAGGAAGCCACACATTCTGGGTGATAATTGTAGGCAGCAGACAAAGAAAGGTGGGGGAAAGGCGGGAATCTCCTGCATCCGTAAGTAATCTGTTTCTCATTATGCTTTCATTACAATACAATTAGCCTTACAGGTAAGAAGTACCCATCATGCACCGTCGCCATGACAATTCTGACCTAAGCTAAATAACGACAAAAATACCTCCTTCTCTTGGGAAGACGGAGCTGAGATGAAAATCAGGGAATACAACCCCCAAGCCTCTCTTTCCCCAGTAAATATTCCTCCCCTTCATTTGTGTGCCCCTCATAATCAGCTTGCCAAAGAAACAGGGTAGCAGTTCCTCACCTGTCTGCCCGCTCTCCCTCTGAGAGCCTATCCTTGCTTAAAGAAACTCTTACTATACATTCTTAACCTCTCTGCTTGTCTCCAAATTCTTTTGCGATGAAGAAAGAACTTTAATTCGCCAGGGACAGTGGTTCTTTTAACCTTTCCTGTTTCCAAGAGCACAGGGCTCAGGTAAAATTCAATATTGTTATTCAATTTAAAAAAATTCTGCCACTGCTGCTGTATATAATTATATTTATAAAGCACCTACCCAAGCCCACTCCTCACAAGCCCACTTCATGTGCACATGAAAAATTAGTAGATAACGTGAAGGTCAACTTTTCCTTGCAATCAAAACCATGTTAAAGTCACCCTTCCACTAACTCACAGTGACTGAAGTCAAGGAACCCAATGGCTGAACTGTATAATAAGAGTATGTTTAGCTTTGTACAAAACTGTCAAACCATTCTCCAAGGTGGCTGTACTCTTTTGCATTCCCACCAGCAATGAGAGTCCCTGTTGCTCCACATCCTTGCCAGCATTTGATGCAGTATTACCGGATTTTGGACTTTCTAACAGGGGTGGTATGTCATTGTTAAATTCAGTACTTTGTCAATTACAGTTCAGGTTTTCCTACTCCAGCACTGGTTCCTGGCTAGGTTGCAGCTTGTGGGTTTCTTCTCTAGTAAGCTGTGATTCTCTGTATTAGCCTGTAGGTCTCTCTAACTTGGGGGGCAGTTGTTTGCCTCATGATCTCACTTCTCTTATGGATGTAAGAAGAGTTGATTTTTCACTGTGTTCAGTTTTAACTTGTTTAGTGTGGAGTAGTGACTTCCAAGCTTCTAACTTGTTTCTAACTTAAGTACTGCGTTGCCATATCTTTTTTTTTTTTTCTTTTTGCTATGGTACGTGGGCCTCTCACTGTTGTGGCCTCTCCCGTTGCAGAGCACAGGCTCCGGACGCGCAGGCTCAGCGGCCACGGCTCACAGGCCCAGCCGCTCCGTGGCATGTGGGATCTTCCCGGACCGGGGCACGAACCCGTGTCCCCTGCATCGGCAGGCGGGCTCTCAACCACTGCGCCACCAGGAAGCCCACCATATCTTTTTATAAGTTTCTTTTTCTGTTTTCAGTCCCTTTGGAGTCTCTTCATCAATCAACAGACCTCCTTCTCTAGTAGCACCTTATTTTCCACACAAGTCCTGGCTTGGTATACAGTTTGCTAATTACAATACAACCTCAGGATATTTATTAAGCCAAAGTAAAAAAATGTGAAAAATGTACTATATTTATGAATTCATTTGAATTAACTAGGCATTTGTTCATTTCTCTTTCCTGCACCAAAATCATTCATTATTTTTCCTATAATTATTTATGACTAGTTCTATAAAAAATAACAGAGATGAAAGAAAAAAATGGTTTTACTAACTCTACAGACAAATCTCCTTTTCCCCAGTTGTAACTATATCTCTAGCTAAATGCAGACATTCTTAATATTTCAAGAACACACTGGGTGGCATATTGAAAGGCATTCAGAACTCCACAGAGTTTTAAAAGTGGAGCAGTTTGTCCAGGCATAGGCCTCAGGCTTAGCTTTTCAGAAAAACAACATAATTGAAACTAAGCCAAAAGGTCTGTCTTCCACCTTATTTAAGGGAGGATTGTATTAGTCGGCGTTCTTCAGAGAAACAGATCCAATAGGATATATATATATACATATATAAGTAATACCTTAATTTAAAAATATTATTTTATTGCTTAAAAAGGCTAACCATCATCTGAGACCTCGGAGAGTTGTAATGTTTTCTGCAATAGTAACATCAAAAATCACTGACCACAGATCATCATAACAAATATAATAATGAAAAAGATTGAGATGTTGCAAGAATTACCAAAATGTGACACAGATACGAAATGAGCAAATACTATGCCTGTGAGGCATGCTTTGTTTTATTGTGTATCTCTTCACTATGCTTCACTTATATTGTGTTTTTTACAAATTGAAGGTTTGAGGCAACCCTGAATCAAACAACTCTATTGGCACCATTTTTCCAATGGTGTGTTATTTTTTAATTAAAGGTATGTGCATTGCTTCTTTTAGGCATAATGTTATTGTGCACTTAACAGACTACAGTATAGTATAAACATCACTTTTTTATGTGCTGGGAAACCAAAAAATTTGTGTGACTTGCCTTATTGCAATATTCACTTTATTGCGGTGGTCTGGAACTGAACCCATAATATCTCTAAGGTATGCCTGTGTGTGAGATGTATTATAAGAATTGGCTCACGTAGTTTTGGAGGCTGAAAAATCCCACGATCTGCTATTTGTGAGCTGGAAAACCAGGAAAGTTGGCGGTATAATTCAGTATGACTCTGAAGGCCTGAGAATCAGAGGAGCTGGTAAAGTAAGTCTTGGAGTCCGAAGGCCCTAGAGCCAGGAGTTCCATTGTCAGGAAAAGATGAATATCCCAGCTCAAGAAAAGAGAAAGAGAGGATTCACCTTTCCTGTTTTTTTTTGTTTTGTTTTTCCATTCAGACTCAGTGGATTGGATGACATTCCCACTTTGGTGAGGGCGTTTCTTTTAACTCAGTCTTCTGAATCAAATGCTAGTCTCTTCCAGAAACACCGTCACAGACACACTCAGAAATAGTTTTACCAGCTATTTGGACATCCTTTAGCTCAGTCAAGTTGATGCATAAAATTAACCATCACAAGGATTAAGCTGTACACTTGAAGGAAGCTTACATGATGCCTACTCCTACCCACTCACTTCACTCAGGGCAGATCCTTCTGTTGTCCTCTCTGGTCAACTGCAGTGCTTTGGGGAGTTGTTCTGGGTAAATTTAAAAGTGCCCTATGTCAATTTTGAGGAAACCCATTCCTGTTAATATTATTTCTTAATCTAAATCTGAACTTTTGACTATGAGAAAATAACAACTGAAGAAAATTTACTTCCAAAAAGAGGAGAACAAGTTGTCAGAGAAAATGTTTTTCACTGAAATAGAACTAACTCAGGAAATAAGCTGGTACTTTGAAAATATTAAAGTAGTATCCTAAGTGAGAGGTAGGAAGACAACATATTCATAAAACATGAATATTCGGCTATGAAGAAGGAAAAATTACATCTTTAAAATTAACTGAAAAGTCTTTGACATTTAAGACAAATCTGTCAATAGGATTTGTATTCAGAGCATGCATTCATTTAGATTTGAAGGCATGAGTTAGGGAAGGGCATCTGAAATGAAAACAGAATTATGACTAGGAAATAGTCCAATGAAGGACTAATGAAAGAATACCCCATAGTTGAAGAAAACAGGTGCTGAAAATGAAAAGGTTTTGGCCTGCCTGAAAAACCATTAAAAAGCCAGTTTGGTGGGTGAGAGCAATATTGCCAGATAAATTCAAAGAGGAAGGAAGTCTAGGGTTAGACTTTAGTGCCTTGTAGGTCTTTAAAAAGAGTTTGACTCTTTCAATTGTAATGGTACACCACTGAAGTAATTAAAGCAAAGGATCTGACTTTTTGTGTTTTGAAATCATGCAGTACATATTGCAGAAAATAGACGTGGGGAGGGACAAGACTGGAATGGGGGACATTGTTTAGAAAGCTATTATTTAGCCAATTTGAAAAAAAAGATAGCAATTTGGACTAGTGTGATGTCTGTGGGGATCAAGATGAATTCCAGCTATATTTTAGGAATAGAATTGGTAGGAATTTTTGATGGCTTGGTTATGAAGGTAAAGAAGGTGTCAACAAAACAGAATAGGAAGTTCAGGAAGATAGCCTATTATTTAGAGAAATTTAGTATATTATCAAGATGACAATTCAGATCTATGGGGATATATAAATTAACCTTTCAGTGACTTGGAACAACTGACTCACTATTTGGAAAAATAAATTATATACCCATTGGACATCATTCATAAATCTCAAATGGATTAAATATTGAAGGTTTAAATTTTAAGACTACAGGAAAATATAAAACATATATTTTCATAAAGTTGAACAGGAGAAACCTCTAATTTTGACACAAACCCAGAAGCCATATAGAAAAGCTTGGGCGGAATTAATTATGTACAAACTAAGAACATCTGTATAGCAATAAACACTCTAATAAAAGTTGAAGGAAAGCTACAAACTAAGAAAATATCTCAAGATATATGGTAGACATATAATCTCTTTACATAATATATGAACTGAATCTAACCAATTACATGAAGATAAAAAATGATAGAAAAAAGGACATTAATTGTATGCTATTATACTGTTTTGTGCTAAACATGTCATATACATTATTTCATTTATTCCTCACAAAACATCTATGATATAGGAACTATTTTGAATCCTTATTCTACAGATGAGGAAATTGAGGCTCTGTAAGTAAAGATACTTCATTTTTAGAACATATACATTAAAATATATCCTCTTCCCTGTTGGCTAAAAGTGTATTTCCCATTTCTACCTTATCCTTTATGTATAAGCACGTGCATGTGGGCGTGTGTGTGTGCACGCACACACACACGTACACAAACACACTGCCTAATGTTTGTCAGCAGCACTACAGAGATTTAATGAAAACTAGCTTCTTACGACATTGTGCTGAGCACTGTTTGTAATGATTGTGTATTTCCAACATGAATTCATTGTTATATATAAGAACAGCAAATGATATGCACTGATAATCTGAAGTCAGCCAGTCCAAGAAAAGAATTATTCTATATTAAGATGTTTTATTGACTTTATGAACTCAAAATATTAATATACTCCTTAATAAAAAACACATGGCTTTCTTGATGTGACAACACTCCTCATGATAAAAGTATTAGTTTACTGGTTTAATGATGATTTTGAAATCATCATTTATACACCACAGCGCTGCATAAGCATCTCAATATTACTAATCGTTTTATGATCAAAGAGCAGTTTTTATCACCTGGGTGAATATACTCAAGAGTTTATCACTGACCAATTGACATATTTAAGCTACAAACACTCTACAGAAATATTTTCTCACATGGAAGTATTCTCTAGAGGAAATAGAAACTAAATTATACTTCAGGTTCAACAAACATAGAAATTAACATGCAGTTTAATTGTCTTGCTCTTGCATTTCCTTTGCATAAAGAGAGAATCTAGCTGGGTGACTTGGCTGTGAGACAGATCACCTCACCAGGTAATTTATTAGGTTCTTATCAGCATAGTCTATCACTGTTCCAGCCAAAACATTTGATTTGGCAGAAAGCCTGGCACTTATGAGTTTATTAGAGATGCACTTTTTTAATTTGGGAGAAATATACTTAGTTTGATAGCTCTAGGCTGGCCTATGGAAAAAATTAGGGGATAACTGCTCATAAGCATTTCCTAAGCTTATATATTTGGAGTTAAATAAGCATCCCTAAAGATCTTTGTTTATAACTGTCACCAAGTATTTAATATTTAGAGTAAAAACACTAGTAGTTTTTGAAGTAGAGTCCCTCCTGTTTTATGGCATCAATTTTTGGCGTAAGGCCAACAAATTGCAGTCTGAATATAAATAAACCTCTTCCAAAATCTCAAATGGATTGTCAAAGTAGTTTTCTTTTTTTCCTAGTGGTCTAGCAAATATTATCACATCACAATGCTCATAATAAACTTGATGCTATGAGAGTATGTAATATTATTCTAACCCAAGAAATGGGAGACAAGTGAAAACAGTCTTAACAAATATTTGATGTCCTCCAGTGGCCAAATAAATTATAATAGCAGAGGAGATATAATTCCTTTGGTAGAGCATTCTATTTCATTTTTTTTTAATGGCCTGCTATTTTTCTTGGGCCTGATGTAGTTCTTATGATAGAATGTAGAGAAGGCTAAATTCTTCACAATATCTGATTGGTTGCTTAAAGATTTCAAACACTGTGAATGTACGTAAAGTGCAGCGCATGGCATTGAGCTGAGTGTATGAGTAGACTAAAAGAAAATTAAGGATTCCTTTTATCACAAATGAGAATAATTCATGTAGCTATATTGAATGCTAAAATATTGATAAGTTTGATTTAGTTCGAGAAATCTTTCTTGCTATAGATGAGAGACTATATAATTTGATGTGAGCTAACATAAACCAGAGTAGGTTTCTAGATAGCTAATATTATTATTTTTTTCTTTTTTCTAAATCACATGTTATTCTAAGCAAGGGACTTAACATTTTCCTTTCTCAGGTTCTCCAGCAAAAATTTTTTTAAAAAAGACATGTATCTGGATTGCTTTATACAATGTTTGTCTAGCTTTCTCCTTTCCCTCAATCAATTCTAGTCTCTCTAGAGGCAAAATAAAGGATAGCAAATACAAGCCTTGGGCCTTTATTTAGCTTGTTAGCAGGTACTTATTGATCATACACTTTAAAGCAGTTTTTTAGTAGTTGTACTCTTAATTAGAGTACTGCATGTTTGGACCTTAGTATAAATTGGGGGCGATTATTCCCAATTACTGAGAAAGTAATTTTGTTTTCTTATATATGAGAGTGTGTTAGGGACTTGAACTAAAGAAGAAATAAATATAAATGAAAAGAACTATCATTAAGTCTTATAATTTGATTTCAGGGAAAAATATTTATAGAAATACAATACAAAGGATATAAGAGCAGTAAGAAAAAGAAGTGATGGAATGATTTGATGGACTTTTATTAAAGAAACTTTCAGACTAATACATCTTTTATATACCTTCCTAGTACATAAAAAATAGAATCCAAAATATATCCTAGAATATAAAAATTGAATCCAACCTCAGGATATGTTATATGTCTTTTACTTATGCCTTAGTGTAGGTTTATATTTCTAAAACATGGCTTCCAATTATTTACAAAATAAAATCCAAATTTCTTCACAAATTACCCAAGGCCAATTAATATCTGTCTTACCTCTAGACATTTTCCTTGAATATATCATGTAATCTAGACAAACTGGGCTATCTGCTATTTCCTGGTGATGACCCAGACTTTCACTACACCATTTCTTGGCCAATATTCTCCCCTTTAAGAGGAATGCTCTTTCTCTAACCTCTCCCATCAAAATCCCATAAATTCAGTAAATTCTTCAGCATTCAGATCAAATATTATATCTTCTGTAATACCTTTTATGTTCTTCCGATTAGAAATAATCTCTCCTTTCTGGAATCCAATAGCACTTGTAAAACTATTTTTTTTCTTATTATACCAGTAATACCAGGCATGACTTCCATAGGGGAGGCATGAATGTCTCAACAAACTCAGGATGCTGTTAGGCAAAAGCTATGTGAAACAAGGCTGGATAGGATGCCAAAGATGACCTTATCGCCTAGTTAACAACAGTCCTTGGGGAGAATTCTCAGGAAGCACTAGGGTACTGCTTGTGACTTCTGAATATACACTGCAACAACAACAACAGCAAAATGACTTTAGCTTATTAAGCTGTTGCTTTCTTTTTTTCCAGTTCAATGGCAATATGTACCTATTATTTGCCTTGGAATTCTTTAGTCACCTGTGAGAGTGTTTGTGTTCATATGATTTTTGTATGTGTTCATGCATGCTTTTAGAATTTGGGCATCATTAATGATTCCCATGACTCCTTTCATTCTCTTCATGGAAGCCTCAGAAAGTGGAAAGGTGCGCACTGTAGATAATTTGATGACTCTTGGAAAACAAACAGAATTCCCTTTGGTCCAATGACTGAGAGAACTGCAGGTTTTAATCTAAAAAAATACAGCAAGCAAACTCTCTAATCAATTGTGAACTTGAATTCTGAGCACAGTAGAAAAATCACACTTACATTGTTAAAGATAACTGAAACAAAATAAAGGGAAAACCAGTTAAACAAACATAACCTTCATAATCATAAAGGTACTAATATTTTAATCTTTTAATTAAAAAATTAATCAACATTTGGTCTATTGTATTTCTTAAATTAAAGCAATAGTATTCATTCTGATCTCTTAAATTGCAAATTTTGATTCTTTTGACCTTTAGTTTGCTTGATAAGATGTTGAGTAATAGCAGAATAAATATATATTATTTGCATGCTTTTAAATTCTATGTTTGAAGAACATGACTTTAGTTCTATACTTTAGTTATCAAAGCATTCCTTCAGGTGTCATTTGCAGAATTAGTGTTAGAACAGTAAGGAAAACACTAAGGACAGTTAGTTCTATGTTTATAAAATAAGCATCTCATTTGGAAAAGAATACATGCCTAAAGATAAAACTCTGGGCAAAGAATGAAGACAAAATGAAATAACTGGAGAATTTCATTGACTCAAGAATTTAACTAAGTTATCTTAATGCCCATGCAAATTATCATCATAAATGAATCCTTGATAATATATAAAATCCACAAAATGTACCACAGAAAAACTGTGCACTTAAGAATGAAGAACTGTGCTTGATAACTTGTTGTATAGCCTTCAAAATCAGCTTCCAAACAAATTAGAATTTATTTGCTCTAAGGATTGAATTTTAATTCAAAACCACGCAAATTTCATGGAACAGAGTTTGATTGTAATTATTCCTCAATCTTCAGGAAGAACTAAAAATCTATTATTTAGTTAATTAATGAATCTTATTTTGATGACATTTAGTTCTCTTGCTCACCCAATTCTTATTTCTAGTTCTGCTAAATACAGTTTGTAACTGGCACTAAGTAATTTCGGTTTAGTAAATAACGTTTTACTCTGTTTTACATATATATGTACATATAGGTATATATATAATTTAAACAGTATAGCTTAGTAGAAATTAGGAGTTTACTCTTTTCATTTTTTCTTTTTCTCTCTCTAATGCTAGTGAGAGCAATTTGAATAGTAATGCTAGTAAATCAATTTGAATAACAATTGAAATATGAAATTTAAACCACCTCGACAGAACTGTTTAAAGGAAGTAACTCCAGATGGCCCCACTGGTGATTATTCAAACTTTAAAGCTGATTACATCATGAAAAATGAGTAATATATCACCACCCAAAGGTAGTTCATTTATGAATATAGCTTCAAATATTTTAATAAATATTCCTTATTTATGCTTCTACATTCAGCTAGCTGATGAGAGTGTTTTTTTTTCCTAGGCTTAATATAATGAGGTCTATTTCATATTTCCTACATTATCAATCAGATCTAGAGAGAGGAAGAAGTCATTTAGACATTCGAGGAGAAATCCTCTATGTAGAAATACCTGTAACCATAAAATTGTCATTAAATGATGATATTAAGATTTTCTGATTCTCTCAAAGTAGAGAGATAATTGAATCTCAAAGAAAAAGAGGATGAACAAGAGACTTTAAGAATAAAATACTTGAAACATTACAGTGACTACAACTCATACGAAAGGGTATTTTTCAACTCATTTATTTTTTCATACATTGTGCTGTACTTATTGTGAAAAAAGAGTTTGAGGCAGGTTGCATTCAAAGACAGAAAGTAAAAGTTTTAAAGGGAAATAAATACTCAATAAACAAAAACATGAAGAAACAAGATAAGCTTTCCTCAGTACTTGCACCCTGACTTAAAAGATCCTTAAAAACTCAAACTTCTGGGGGAAATGTAACCCTAAATTCAATGTCTCCACCGCTTCACTGCATGTTCATTCCTCTATTACAATCTACCCTCACTCTACTACTATATTGAATCTGCCTTTTCTGGGGTTACCAAGTGCTTCCTTGTTGATAAATCCAGGAGCATTCTTCAGTATTTACATACTCGACTTCCATTTAGCTTCCCCTCCCTCCAGTAGTAAGCATCCCTTTGCTTTTCAAAATAGGCTGTTTCCTTGCTGGTTTTCCCTTTTCTTTTATTATAGCAGTACATGGCATTGGTCAAGAATAGCGTGCTTTTTCCTGCTCTGGAAGCTAGGCACATGACTTTTTCATAAAGGGCATGAAAGGGTTATACTAATATAGTTCATAAACAAGCCACCTAGCTTGTTAGACAATATATGAACTATATCTAAAGCTAGTAAAAGGTCACACATATTGCTAAATTACATTGTGTTCGTGCTTTGTGGTGAGATTGGCTGAGAAGTTAAGTATGGTCAAGAGGTTCAACTCTGAGATAAGGAAAGACACTGAATCAACAAGTGAAGAAAAGAATGTGGTGCATAGTTGCAGGGGATGTCTGTGCTTGTGTCCAGGTGAGGGGAAGTCTAGATTTCATATTTCTGCCATGTTACTTGAGAAAAAAGTATACTACATGATAATGTGAGGTGGATAGTTACATCACTAAAATTATGTTTAGCAGGCCCCAGCATAGTTGGCTGTTTAACCACCTGTCATGCAATGACGCCAGAAACCCTAAATTAGTAGAGAGATATTTTGAAGATTTATTCTCACTGCTTTATTGTAAAACCTCTAGAAAGCTCTCCTGCCTGACTTGGAATAGGGGTGTTTATGTCCCTAGTTTTTCTAAGTCTCAGCCAAACCCAATTTAGAGGAGAGTAAAGAAGCTTGTGCATTTCAAGTAGCTTTTTCTTCACAGAGAGAATGGTTTTAACATTTGAGCCTTTTCCTTGGGTTTGAGGGATTATAAAGCAAAGCGACTGCAATCCTAAAGGGTGATCCCTTGGATTGTAAAGGGGACCTATGAATCTGCTCTGTGTGGTGCTACTGGGGTGGAGTAAAATTGAGGAGTCTCACAGGCCAATGCTGTATGGATAACTACTTTAAATGTGAATGGTATGAAAACACCAATGAAACACAGAGACTAGCAGAGTGGATAAAACAGCAAGGCCCAAATATATGTTGATTACAAGAAGCCCACTTTAAATACATAAGGACACGGACAGATTACAAGTAAAGAGAAGGAGAAAACATACACCATGTTAACACTCATCAGAAGAAAGCTAGTATAGCTATAGTAATTTCAGACAAAGTCAACTTCAAACAAGGTAATTTATTGGGCTAAATAGGGTCATTTTTCTTAAGCTTCATCTCTGCCCTACATCAGCAACAATAGTCAAAAATCATTTTGATAAGTACGGACCTTTGATATGATGGGATGAACATGACAGTATAACTCTGTGGTTTTCCTTTCCAAAACACATAACATCAGTTTAATTGTGAGAAAAACACTGGACAAATTTCAAAAGAGGGGCTCTGTGATATATATGACCAGTACTCCCCAAAACTATCAAGGTCGTCAAAAACAAGGAAAGATTGAGAACCTGTCACAGTTAAGAGGAGCCTAAGAAGACATGACTTTTAAATATAATGTGGTATCTTGGTTGGGATCCTAGAACAGAAAAAGAGAATTTGGAAAAGCTAAGGCAATTTGAATAAAATATGGACTTTAGTTTAATAATAATGGATCAAAATTTGTTCATTAATGTAACAAATGGACCATACTATTGTAAGATGTTAATAATAGAGGAAACTGGATGCAGGAAATATATGGGAAACCCTCTGTAGTATCTGCTTAATTTTTTTTGTAAATCTAAAACTATCCTAGAATATACAGTCTTTTAATAAAAATAGTAAAAGTCAATAATAAAACAATATGTCCTTGAAGTGTGTTCCTTTAGTTACCATGTTAGTCAGGGTTCACTTACAGATTGCTTATGGTTCAGTTCTCAAGAATAAACTCAAGATTCTTTTATAATTGTGGCCAAATCTTTTAAACACACATGGAAGAAAAGAAAGCTGGCTCCCTTTTGAACATGTGGCATTTGAAGAAAATCTAAGGAAGACATTTTTTAGCAGCAAAGATTAAATATTTAAATTGTTGTCAAGGGAAGCTGTGGAATCTCCACTTTTGCAGGTGTTTATAAATAGAATTATTTTAGATGTAATCTAATCAGAAGACAGATTGATGGATGAGATGACTGCTTAGATTTGCCTCTTCTAATAAATTTAATATTACAGTGGCAAGTTGCCATCCTAAAGAAAATAATTGAACATTGGAAAATGATGAATAGTAGGAAGGGATGACATAGATGAAACAGAGGCTAACACTGTCCTTGAAACTATTAACATGATGAAAAGCCTACATTTTGGTACTGGACAGATATTTGTGTCCATTTCACAATGTCAAAAACCCATTCATTCAATGATCCATTTGCTGCTCAACAAATATTAAGTGGCTATAATTAACACACTTTGATAGTTGATAGATGCTAGTTAAATTTTTAATAAAATCCTTTTTCATGAGGGAGAATGTTTGGAATTGAACAAACAAACAAAAAAAACAAATTAGGATTTCCTAATTTTCTTTTATAAAACCCAGTAATAGTTTATTCAAAAAATTTTGTCTTGTTTAGTTAAAATATAAGAACAAAGGAAGGACAAATCTATATTGTGAATGCTTTACTTATGAATTGCTACTCTCTCAATTTCAACTGATCCTGCAACATGGTTAACAACCATATGTCTTTTAGTTTAGTTTTTTTTTTCCTTGTTCTTAATCATTTTTCTTCTTAGTCTCCTCTCAATTTTTATAAATGTAATCTCTTTCCTCAAGACTACCATGCAAGACCGAGCTTCTTATGTTTAACAGATGACTAAGATTTCCATTGAAATCTGAGAAATTGAAGCTTCTAGATACGGACAATCTTAAATTCCTGGCCACACCACTCACCCTTACATATTTATCTGGAACTTGATCTAAAGTATCAATAGTTCCTATTCTACAGTTTCAAGGGCTGAAATCAGTTTCCATTTAGTCAAGAAGGAATTCAAAAGCACTTGCTCTGTGCCACACATTGTGAGGAGCACTGTTTAAAGCTGGATTGCCTTCTTCCTTCAGCCTTCTTCAGAATTAATTATTCTTTCCATTTTCGGCTAAGTCATTCATATCAGCTTTTAAGTAAGCCTATTTATTGTCTGGGATTTCAAATAACAAAGATGTGAACTTTATGCATGTTATCCCCAAATTATTGGACTGTTCTGTCCCTTAACATTCACTTTTCATAAAGTCAAAATCATTGTCTCAAAGTAAAGCAATCCCCACTGCCACACACACCACACACACACACACACACACACACACACACACCAGAGAAACTGCTCTTACGAGGAACACCAAAACTATCTTATTGGCAAAATGAACAATCATATTTTTTCAGGTTTCCTACTGGGCTTCTATACTATGTTCATAATTGTAATAGGTACTGCCTTGTTAAATATCTCTATACCCACAAGTACAGAGATGTTATTCTCTCAAAGTTCTCTGTCCTAGCTTACTCTCACTCTAAAATTCCTGGTTTGTGTTCCCCTTAAAATGTGTGTTTCACTATAATTACTTTTTTATTAAGGTAACATTGACTTATAATATAACTTTCATATGTATAATATTATATTTCTACTTCTGTATACCATACAATGTTATAATGATTTTGTTTTTATTATTGAGGTCTTCAAAATCTTGGCTTCTCCTCTGAACTTCACATTTAATATCATACTTTCTTATAGCAGTGGATAGGGAAAAATCAACAATTAATACAGATAATTTTACCTATGGAATATTTCTATTTTCCCTTAATAAGATTCCTATTTCCATTTCTGTGTTAATACCATTATTATACATATCTTGAAATATTGCAATAATTTCATTCTTGTTCACCTTGTCTTTAATATCATCTCCTTTTTATTTATTCTTTACCTAACTTCTAGATAATTCCATTTAAAAGAAGTCTGGCCTATCCTAAAGTTTTATAAAACATTTCAATGACTCAGCTTTGCTTTCAGAAAAACATATATGATCTTCATGACATATTTCAAAGCCTTTCAAAGTCTAATCTCTACCTATTTCTTCATCCTCACATTCTGAAACAGCTTTTTAATAAATTGTGCCAAATTATCTTTTTTTCGTGTAAGTACATTTTTGATTGGATTTTTTTTTCTACTCTATTCATCTGGTGAATTTTGCTTATATTTTAAGTCTCATTTCAGGTATCATACCCTATAAGAAATAGTCTCTGAACTTCTGGTTTTAGCTGAGTAGCTTTCCTTCCCCTGATTTCTAGACAAGTATACATATCTATTTCTTCCCACTTACATCATTTAGGAATAATATATATAGGTTTGTTCCTTCTCTAGTAGAAAATAATTTCCTTGAGGTCTCAACTTTCCTTGTATAGCACAATACAGGGCACATAAGAGATATTAAATTATAAACTTATGACGCTGGCTTCAAGGAAGATGGAATAGATATACTTTTCCTTTGTACCCTATTGGGTACACTGAAAGACTGAAACATCATATATAAAGCAACCATAAGAAGAAGCTGAAAGGTAAACAGAAGAAGACCTATGGGATAATCACCCAAGGAATGCACAGTGGTGAGTATCATGGGTTTTCTTTTTCTCTCATATATCTCATACTTGGGTCTGAATAAGCTGGCAACCCTAAAACACCAATAGCACAGAAAAAAAAAAATCGCTGTAACAAAAGCCTGTAAACCTGTTCTCTGTAGCCATGAGACCAGGAAAGGAGCTTAGCAAGACAGAAAGCTTTTAGAAAATAACTGCTTTATTCTAGCTAAACACCACAGAAAAATACTGTGTCCCCCTACAACTTTGTCAGTAAAGACTGAGAAGAGAGCCTAGTTACTTACATTTGCTAGGCTGTAATAACATAGCCCAATCTACCACCCGTGTCAGAGGCGGTCTACTGGGGAGTAGGGGCTTTCTCCCCACTGGACAGTAAGATCCCTCCATCCCTCTAGAGTGTAAGGAGAGACCTTGAGGAGCCTGGACTTTCACTCCCACCAATTTCTTTCAAAATCTCAGCAAGAGTTTTTTGTAGTTATAGACAAATTTTTCTAAAATTTGTATGGAAAGGCAAAGGAACAATTTTGAAACAATTTTAAAAAGAAAATGTGAGATGAATCACTCTATCTGATTTCAGGACACATGCTATAGCTATAGTAATCAAGATTCTGTGTTCTTGGTAGAGAGATATATGCAGAGATCAAAGGGACAGAATAAAGAACCCAGGAATAAAGAAGTAGGGCCAAGTGATTTTTGTCAAAGATGCAAATGTAATTCAATGGAGGAAGGATAGCCTTTTAAATAAATGGTGCTGGAACAACTGGAAATTTATAAGCAAAAAAGTGAACCTCACCCTGAACCTTACCCCTTTTATACAAATAAACTAAAAATGGATCACAGACTTAAATGTAAAACTTTAAAACTTTTCAAAGAAAGTGGGAGAAGTTCTTCAGGAGCAAGGGTTAGGCAAAGAGTTCTTACACTCGATACAAAGAACATGATCCACAAAAGAAAAAAAATATATATATATAACTCTGACTGCAGCAAAATTAACATTTCTGTTCTGTGAAAAACCTTAATGAGAAAATGAAAAGACAAGCGAGAAACTTGGGGAAAATATTTGCAAACTACCTATCTGATAACATATCTGGAATATTTAAAGAACTCTCAAAACCCACCAGTTAAAAACAAACAATCCAATTAGAAAATGGGCAAAAGATATGAAGGGATATTTCACTGCAGGTGACACTAAGACAGCAATAAGCACTTGGAAAGGTGTTCAACATAACTAGCCTAGGGAAATGCAAGTCATGACTATGATGAGATTACCTATTAGAACATCTAAAGTTTTAAAAGAAACAGTGCCAATGGCTGGCAAAAACACAGAGAAACTGGATCACTCATATACTGCTGCTGCAAATGTAAAATGTTACAGTAACTCTGGAAAAATAATTTGGCAGTTTCTTTAAAAAAAAAAAAACCCCAAAACTAAACATATATTTACTATATGACCCAAGTATATGATATTGTACTTCTGAACCTAGAGAAATGAAAACTTATATCCACACAAAAACCTGTATATGAATGTTCATAGCAGCAAATAACCAAAATCTGGAAACAACTATAGTAAACAAAATATAGTATAGTTGACCCGTGGATAACATAACCGTTGGGGTGCTTACCCCACCCCCTGCAGTCAAAAATCTGTATATAACTTTATAATCAGCCCTCCAAATCCGCAGTTCTGCATTCTCGCATTCAACCAACCATGGATCTGTGTAGTACTTATAGAAAAGAATATATAAGCATGTAAGTGGGACAGCACAGTTCAAACTTGTCTTGTTCAAGAGTCAACTGTACTACCATACCATGAAATACTACTCAGGAATAAAAAGGATAGACCCTGGATGGATCTCCAGGATGTTATGCCAAGTAAAAAACCCCTAATGTAAAATATTGCATCCTGTCTGGTTCAGTTTACATAACATTTTAAAAATGACAAAATTAGGGCTTCCCTGGTGGCACAGTGGTTGAGAGTCTGCCTGCCGATGCAGGGGACACGGGTTTGTGCCCCGGTCCGGGAAGATCCCACATGCTGCGGAGCGGCTGGGCCCATGAGCCATGGCCGCTGAGCCTGCGCGTCCGGAGCCTGTGCTCCACGACGGGAGAGGCCACAACAGTGAGAGGCCCGCGTACCGCAAAAAAAAAAAAAAAAAGGTAAAAATGACAAAATTATAGAAATGGAAAGCATTTTAGTGTTTACCGTGGGTTAGGGATGGTGAGGGGAGGGCGGTGGGTGTGACTGTAAAGCGTAGCATGAGGGAGATCTTTGTGGTTATGAAAGAGTTCTGTATCTTAATTGGTGATGACACAAATGTACACATGGGTTGAATGGCATAGAGGTAGACACACTTTGTACCAATTCCAGATTCCTGGTTTTGATTTTGTACTAGAATTACGTAAGAGGTAATCTTTAGGGCGAACTTGCGGAAGAGTACCTGGGCCCTCTCTCATCTTTGGAAATTGCTGCCAATCTATGTGGCGTGTGAGCACCTGACAGTCGGCTTTTTTGATTGTAACGCAGGTGCCGGGCATTAAGCTTTTCAAAGACAACTATCTCAAATAAACACATTGCCAGCTACATGACTAGAAAAAGAGCCAGGCTGCCGCAGCCCTGAAGTTTCCTTTGCTCTAGAGGTCTCAAGTTTACGTAGATAACTGACGCTTCGTCACTTGTTTTTCCCTCCCTGGGCTTTATTTCCCGCCCTTAGGTTTTGAATTCACCAATAAAGAGTGACCCCTGAGACCGTCCCCGCCCCTCCCCTCGCCCCCAATCAGAGCAGAGCCCCAGGCGCCCATGAGCCAGCTTTCTCTACCTGTGACTTGCGCGAGTGGAATCCTGCGGGAAGTGTGAGTAACAAAGCTTTTTCTTTTATTCCAAAGCACCCTGACGGTGGTGATGTGCCTCTTGCAATCATAACGGGAACAACAAGGGCTGGTGCAGCCACAGGTCGCCTCTGAGGGGGAAATGTCTTTGGAGGCCCCACTCGCGCCCTGGGAGCGGGGCCCCCAGGCATTTCTAGACGATAGCCATGCAATCGATAGGCTGAGAGCTGCGCGGAACACTAGGGCTGTTTCAAAATGAAAAGCTAAAACATATACACAACTTAAAATCTTGAAATAAGTTAGATTTCACTTATATGTGGAATCTAAAAAACGAAACTCACAGAAAGAGAATATTGGTGGGGGTGGGGGTGGAGGGAGAGAGGAAAATGCGTGAAGGTGGCACTTACCTTCCAGTTATAAGGTAAGTGCTGGGGATCTAATGTACAGTGTGGTGACTATTAATATTGTACCGTATGCCTGAAAGTCGCTGGGAGAGTAAATCTTAAAAGTTCTCACTGCACACAAAAAATGGTAATGTATATGAAATTTTAAAGTTGTACACTTTAAATTGACAATGTTTTATGTCAGTGATATCTTAGTAACACTGGAGAAAAAACCTTGTCGAATATGAAGGTAGATTGTAGGTAAATGAGGCTTTTAATGGAATGATGGGAAGTACATCGAAAGGCGTCAAGGCCATTTACCATCCTTGTTTGAAAGATGTGCAGATCTTCATGCAGAATGGTGGAAATGAGATTATATATGCATAGAAACTCAAGTATGAGATGGGGAATGAAAGGCAAAACCAGATATTTAGATGTCCCACAGATGCTGAATTACACAGAGAGCATCTAGGAGGGGGTTGTGAGTGTGTGTGTGTGTGTGTGTGTGTGTGTGTGTCTGTCTGTCTGTCTACACATTACTGAGCTGTCTACTCACTGCCAGCTGATGTTGAGAGTAGTCCTTCATTAAGTCCTGGGCCAACTGGGCAGTTGCCTGGTTCCAATCTACAAGGATGATAAGCGATCACTGGAATACATTTAAAACATGAAGCCAGTTAATAGGGTTTCTCATAGGCACACATTAACATACCTGGCAGAAACTAAATTTTTTCTGCTCCAATTAAAGTAGCAATTTAAAACTTGGTGAGGACCGATATATCCCTAAGTATTTTGGCTGATCAGTGTCTTCATGTTGCACGTTATAACTAAGGGCCACATCACTAACTTAGAAACAAGCCTGATTGTAGTATTATCTTGGCAGTTACAGCTGGCTGAAATTCTGCAATTGAATTTAAAATGCATGGCATACTATTATTTATGGTGAATCGGTGACTTATTTTATAAAAAACTAAATTTTATACATATTAATATTCCTCTAAAAATATTGCCAAATGCAGAAAGCTAAAATTGAAAAATAGAAGGAGTTACCCAAGAGTCTATGTATTTTGTCAAATTGAAAATCTGAAAAATATGTTTTAAACATGTTTAGTCCCATTGTATACCAGAGCCCAAGTAGTTATGCCTCTGAATGGTTTTCTATCATTTTCTGGAAATAAAATAAAAAGCAGTTGAATACTAATTGAAAATGTTACCTTATTACTTGTTTCTCTCAGGGCATCAAAGAGGAAAGAATGCAGTTCATAAATAACAGCACTTAAATGTTTTTCAGAAGGTGCTCTTAATTGTTGAAGTGTTAGGAAATTTGGTGTCCAATCTTTCTTACCTTTACCAAGTTCTCCTTGTTTCCATATATATATTTGTATATGTACACAGATACATATGGATTTTAATTTTTTTGTTTTATATGAATATAATCATACTTGCTTAACAGTGTATCAATAGCAACTTTATATATAATGGATATACCTACAAGTAAATTGATACAAATCTAGTTTTACCCTTTCTTCCACCTACTTTGTCATGCATATATTCACAGTGCATGACACAATGCATTATATATACCTTATATATATATATGTTATATGTTTATATATATATACATACACATAGATGTACACATCTATAATTATCCTCCTAGCTCTTGAAAAGCTACGTGACTTTTTAGACAGCAAATCTTTTTTCCCCTTTTTTTCTGTTAAAAGCATGCTCAGCAATTATTTTGTCACAAGAATTTCCTATCAGAGAATATCAGGTGGCACATGTTTTCTTTCACATGCCTTAAACAAGTGATAGGGATAAAGAGGTATAGCATCTTCTTAAATACTTCAACCCCTGTATAGTAGGCTCTTTGACACTGATGCACCCTCATATTTAGTCTTTATGTTGCCATAAAGCTGTTTTCTGAGCTATAACTATTTTTAACTGCAATTACAGTGCAAGATAACAGTGGACTCACAAAAGGTTCAAAATTGGTGAAAAAATCATAATGATGCTTAATAAGTATTCCTGAACTTGAATAAACACACAAAAGAGAAAAGACTGTCATAGGCTGAAATTAAACAAATAAATCCATCTCAACAAAACTCAGGATCCAGTGTAGGATTAGGTTATGAGAGAGGGGAGAATATGGTGCAAATACCCCATTTGTTGGTGGAAAGAAGAATCAGGAAATTAAAATCCTGGGTTTCTTGGAGTTTTGTTGTTATTGTTGTTTTTTAAAGATGAAGGATGGTATAGATCAGCTTGTGGAGACAATAATTGGTATTTTGTTTCCCTACAAATTAGAGACACAGGTGTGTAAGTGTGAGCAAAGAAAGAGGATGGTACCATTAACAACATAGGAATATGGAGTTGAATGCTTTGTTGCCACAGGCATAGGATTGGAAACACAGACCACTTTATCAAGACAAAACTACCTGGAATTTTAGGTACCAGGAGGCTTCTCAGGAGAAAGTCAGAATGATTACTCAATTTTAGCAAAATCAGTCTACCTATGGAAGTATAGCAAAACAAAACAAACACACAAACAAAAAAAAAACTGTTTTCATCCACTAAAATGTAAGCCACATGAAGGCAGAGATTGTGTGTGTGTATGTGTGTGTGTGTGTGTTTGTGTTTTCACTTAGGAATCCCAGTGCCTAGAATATACTGGTGCCTAGTAGGCACCCAAAAATACTTATTTAATCAATAAAGTGTTTTTATTCTTTTTAGTTTAATTTATTGTCTGTTTTAATTTTTGTGTAGTTCTTTCAAAGCTGAGTCTCTATAGATTTAATTTTATCTTTTTGTCCTTTAAAGTGTCTCAAGTACTTCTTTCTGAAGTTTTTATTTTGCTGCTCAGAATAAATACAACATTGTCCAGGTTGCTTACAACTGTAAATGACCATGTGACTAAATTTTTACCAATAAGATGTAAGTGGATATGTATCAACTTAAGACATCACTTTTTTAAGGAATTGAGATTACTGGCCCAGGACTAGTGATATCGATACTTCATTTATGTGACAGAGAAACTCTGTCTTGTTTGAGACACTTTTGAAATTTAATTTTCGAGATTTTAGGTAAATCTAGTGAATCTAATCCTAACAAATGAACCACCCCTTCTCCAGGTTCTGTATCTTAGTAGGAGTGCATGATAAATGCTACCCAGGTCTGCGTAACAGACACATGAAAGTTGAAAGATAATTCCCAAATAGTTTAAATATTATGTAGTATTTATTTTTTGTAATATAGCATGTCTTTCAAATATCAGCATGTTTACCATTTCTATCAATAGAGAAATGTTTTATTTTCATCCTACTTAATACATGTAAGTCAAAAGTACAAGCCTATGGGTTAGAAGTATACCAAGAGATAGTCTTATAATGTGCTTATATGTTTTTGTCTGACATGTACATTTTTATTCTGGGGTGAAGAGGTATTTGGCAATAAATTATCCCTATGATATGACTATAAAATAACTGCATCTTGAGGTGAGGAGTGATGGGAAACATGCCAGGATGTGCTGCCTCTGCTCAGAGCAGGCACACACACACACACACACACACAGAGTAGGGCAGTGAAAACCCTGGATCAGTCCCTAAGGATCTATCTTATTCCCATTCCCCCTAGGTAGTACCACTATATCAAGAAAACAGGAGTGAAATCTCCTAAACTAGAGGACAAATTAGCAACAATTGGAGAATTTAGATTTTGCAGATATCAGATACTGATGCAGGTGAAAACAGATCCTTGAGGCAGATCAAAGGCCAGACCTTCTGTTACCAGGATTAATTTAAAGCCTTCCATCATCTTCATTGGTCCTTAATCTATTCTACATTTGACATACTAGGAATTTTACATACCAGAAGCTAAGAGTTAGGGACATGGGAAAAAGGATGTATGTTTTCAGTTTTGCCTTGTATTTAAGACAAGTCTCCTGTGTCCTAGTTACACAACTGCTGGTTTACAAGAAAATATCACATTGACATGTGCCCTGAAAACTGGCCCAGATGAACTAGTACAAGATGCTCCTAAACCTAGATTTATAAAACTGTAGCAGGCCAACGGATTTTTGTTCCCATTTGCAAGGCAATACCTTTTAGTCTGCAAACTACTCTTATGACTGACAGCCACAATAAAAACAACTTTTTGATTTGAGAGATCCCCAAATGCTGACACTAGAGAACTTAGGGTGGGGTAGAGATATGGTACCCACTGGTATAGTTCACAGGTAGCTACAATCAGATATCACAGAATTATTGATATATTTTTATGTCACGATTATTGTATTCCATAGTTGTTAATGTGCTACAATTATAAAAGTTTGTTAATGGACCAAGTAATGCAGAATGTTTCAACACTTAGTTTGTGCCAAAGTATCTTAAACCAACTTATCCTGAATCAGATACCAAGACAAATTCCGTGGAATTCTGCCTCTATATATGTCATGGACTGTTTATAAGATATGTTACTTTGTAATGTTTCATTACTGAATAGTAACAAAATAAATCTGGTGATGAAAGTTGGCATATAATTTTAGACATGTTTACTGGGTCATGAATGTCAATATTAGAACTAGCTCAGTCTGCTTGAAGAAAGATAGATAAGTAATTAATAAACATAATGTTAACTTTTTATTATAAGGGGAATAAACTCCCTACTTCTATTAGAGAATTTGAAAGGACTAGTTATATATTTAAATAGATATTTTATGGATGTTAAGTAGAGTTATTGTGGTAGTCATTCTGCAGTATTTACAAATATCAAATCACTATGTTATATACCTGAAACTAATATGTTGTTTCAGTTGTAACTCAATAAAATATGGTATTTTAATTAGATTATCTAAGATTCTGAGTATTCAAAATTATATTTATTTTATTGTCATAATAATAAGCATAGATAATGGAATTTCTAAGAAATAAATCAGTTCATGTAGACACTAGGGCCTGATTAAATATCAAGGGACCTTAGGAAGCTCACATATTTAAGAGCTTATCATGGTGTGTTTGTGTGTGTGTGTGTGTATGTATGCACTGCCTGTGTGTTTTTCTCATAGCACCATATACCTGTTCTTTGACAAGTGTGCTGTTGGGTCACCTGAATGCCTCAGAGGGAGAATAGGGAGATGAGCAAGTATAAGGTTACATATCCTACTTGAGCATTTGTTTTCTTTTTTTTTTTGAGGTTATATTTAACCATTGTTTATTGTGTTAAAATCTATCATGTAATATAAATAGATGAATGGCAGTTTTAAAAGATGACTATATAGTTAATGTTAAATACACAAATCTAAGAAAAGAAAGTACACAAGATACTCTAAGACAACTTTCTGTTAATATATCAGAAACTGGTGTGTGCTGTGGGCTATGTTTTTATGCAGACCTGGAAATGTACATCTAATTAAACTCACATCCTCTTCTAAGCTTCCATCATCTCAATCAAAAATAAAATTCTTGGTGTTCTGTGGGAAGTATAAAAAGTATAGCAGTATATGCTGTCCATCCCCAAATTACTCTTTTTCCCCTAAAAAGTGTTGATAGGTTGAACTTTTATGACTTGGAACACATAAATAATGCTATTCATGGTGGTTTGGTTTCAGGCCAGTTTTAAAATACACTTGACCCAAAATGTAATTTAAAAATTGATTCTAATCTCCATATGTAACTGTATTTTTATGGGAAAATAAATCAATATGTCTTTCTCACTGAACCACTAACTCCAGACTAGTTATTATTTTACTTCTTTAAACTTTTAACTCTTGTAAAGGGTTTACAAGTCCTCTACTGGTGTGATAGATTATTGTTCAGCAAATACCCACTGCTTAGCTTCCAGATACCACCCCCTCCATGGGAAGAGTATACTTCCTCACCTCTTGACTTTGAGTTTGGTCATGTAGCTTGCTTTGGCCAATGGATGCAATCCAGACAGAACCTTTAAATGTGCTTGTTCTATTTCCCTTGCTGTCCTGCATGTTTGCCATTGTCATAGGAAACCATGCCTTGAAGAGCCCCTGCCCTTCCATCCTTGGGCGCAGAACAAAACATGTGGAGCAGTGTCTCCACAGGCAGCCCTTAGATGTGGAAGTGAGAAATACATGATCTTTTCCCACTTTTGTAGCACTCTGTTATGAATAATTACTGAAACAATAGTTAATACATACATCCACCTTCAAGTCCATGCAGGATGCCTCAAGGAGACTCAAAGGTTGAAAAAAATACTATAAAATCCATGTGAAAGTTAAGCTAAGTGTTTAAAGTTTACATGTGAAGGGAATGACACTAAATTTTGTCAGTTTAATTAGTCCTGACTCTTAAAAAAAAGTAATATATTAAAAATTGAGTAATATATTGAAATTGAGTAATACATTCAAAATTTTAAATGAATGCATTTTTGGAAAATACCTCTTTCATCCACACTCCCTCGCTATAATTTGTTCTGGCTCAAATGACCCAGAGGAAGATGGATAATGATAGAAAATTAATGATGGACATTAAAAAAACTTTGATTGATAATAAAATCAATGAAGGACATAACATTGAGAACATAATATTGGAAAAACAAACAAAAAAACCCAGAGGCTCTGAAAACAACAACAAAATATTAAAAATCTATTTGATAGTCAAAGCGTAAAAATTTTTTTTGGTGATATGAAGTCTAGACAGGTGTCAGGGGCAACGAGAATTAGAGAAATATTCTAAAGTGTATTAATATATTAGCAAGTATATTACTAGTACTGGGAAAGCTAGAGAAACGTTACAACTAAAAGTATTATGCCAGCTGATTACCCTGATAAGTAAGCTTTAGAATGGTTCACCATCATCAGAGGTGAACATTCTTAGTCACCCATGGGATGTTTTTCATAATAAGGAGAGAATCAGGGAGAAGGTATATGGGAGTGTCCCTGATACCATGTAAGGAATGCACAGAGAAACAAGGTTTCTAGCTCTCAGACTCCTTATTTCTGTCATATTTTTTCTCTCGGAATGGTTCTGCTCCAAACCACACTTTGACTACTGAGACAAAATTGGCACTTGCTTTCCGTGAGCGAGTCATCCATTTCTTTGATTACTAGGGAGGCAACAGCAATAATAAGCACCAACATTTAGTACATTTAGAGGCACACTGATGGGCTAAACTTATTTATGCTTATTTTTTAAGCTTGATGTGGATGTTTTTTCAGATGTTATACCACTGAAAGCCAAAGCAGTATAAAACAGAACATCCCTAAGAGATTTGTGGGAAAAGGTCATTGTCTACAGTTTTATTAATTTTGACATGATGTATCAGAAATATCCCTAGGTAACTTGTATAAACCTTTTGTCTTTGCCAGGACATAAAACATGGATTCTTATTTATCAGACAATATTTTCTCAAGAGGAATCATACTAAAAATCAAATTCCATTCTAATGTTGCTTTTTACCACAAACTAAAATCCATTTCAAGCTTCAGACATTCTTTAAAATACAGATACACACCTCAGACATTCTTTAGCTCTTCCCACAATGTGTATTTCTAGACTAGGATTGAGGAAATAAGAAAATAAATCTTAACTTGCACAGATGTATGCATGGAAAGTTGCAAAATGTTATAATTTTTCTACATGGAATAAAATGATGGTGAGTAGTATAAGTAAATACCCATTTTTTAACTTCCCAAAGGTATGCTAAACAACTTATGTTTGCTATCAACCTAGATATAGAAATTAAATATTTATTTCATAAATATTTATTATGATTATGATGACATAAAAGATAGAGGTAAAAGCTGAGGATTTGTAGTTATATCTCTTATTTGCTCAGATGTCTTTGTACTTTCAAATTATTTTCCTACACATATGTCAAAAGTCCAGACATTTTAGTATTTGTAATCTGTTAATTGAGGATTTCCTATTGTTTTTGTCATTTTGACTGTATGACTGTTTTAAAAGGTTCAATGAAGTATAACTGACATAAAAGACATTGAATATATTTAAAATGTACACGTTGATGTGTTTTGACATATGTATACATCCATGAGCCCATCACCACAATTTAGATAATAAACATATGTAAAATCTCCAAAATCTATTTGTATCACTTTTTAACCCAGTTTCTCTCTGCACCACTACCCCTTCCCCAGACAAAATACTACTTTGTCTCCTGTCACTATAGATTGGTTTGCATTTTCTAGAATTTTATATTAATAGAATACTAATTTATGAATTCTTTTTGTCTGGCTTTTTTCACTTAGTATAGTTATTTTGAGAAACATTTGTTGTATATATCAATAAATTCTTTCTATTGCTGAGTATTGTTCCACTTATGGATAGATCATAATTTGTATATCTATTCACATTTGATGGACAGTCAGGTTGTTTCTACAAACAATGTTGTTATGAATATTCATGGACAAACCATTGTATGAATATGTGCTTTCATTTCTTTTGGGTAACTAACTAGGAGTCTGATTTCTGGATATTACAACAGGTGTATGTTTTACTTTTTAAGAAACTGTTCATCTGTTTTCCAAAGTGGTTGTACTATTTGACATCCCTACCAGAAGTGTTTGAAAGTAAATCTTTGTGACCTTGCATGTGACAAAGAGTTGTTAGTACAACACCAAAGTTATGGTCCATTAAAAGAAAATTATAAATTGGATTTAACCACAATTTTGAAATTCTCTTTTTTGATAAAGTTAACAGAATGAACAGTCATAGAGTAGAGAAAATGTTTGAAAATAATAGATAAAGGATTTGTATCCAGACTGTATAATGAATTCTCAAAATGCAATAATGACAAAAACAAATCAAATTTTTAAAATAGAAAAAATACTAAGAAGACACTTAACCAAAAATATATATAGATAACAATTAGTGAAAAGGTATTCATTATTAGTTATTATGAGATTGAAAATTAAAGCCACAATGAGATACCATTTTATACCTATTAAAATGGCTATGTTAAAAAACAAAGAAACAAACAACTTGAGAGTATCTAGTGCTAACACAGATATGAAGCAGTTACATTGCCTGTATGTGAAATGGTACAGCCACTTTGGAGAAGTGTTGTGCTTTCTTAAAAAGTGAAACATGCACTTATTGTATGACTCAGTTATCTCACACATAGATATTTACTCAAGAGAAATGAAAACTGATATTTACACATAAACCTGTATGGGAATGTTTATAATAGTTTTATCATAATTACCCCAAACCTGGAAACAACCCTGATGTTCTTTCAATGGGGTTTGGATAAAGAAATTGTGCTAAATCTCTACAACGGACTACTATTAAGCAACAGAAAGCAAAAAACTGTTGCTTCATGGAACAACATGTCTGAATTGCAAATATGTTAAGTGTAGGAGGTCGGACTCTAAAGTCTTCACATTGGATGATTCTATTTATATGACATTCTGGAAAAGGCAATTATAGGAAAAAACATTATTGATAGTCAGGCGGTAGAAGAGGAGGAGAGAGCGTCTGGCTACCAAGTACCATAAGGGGATATCTCTGAGGGCTGATATAACTTCTCTATCTCAGTTGTGGTGGTTGGTTACAAGACTTTATCACTTGTCAATACTCATGGAACTGAATAGCAAAAAGAGTGAATTTTACCATATGTAAATTAAAAAATACATTTAAAAAATCTTTGTGACTCATGAAATTTTTAAACATTAATGCAATGAAATTTATTTTTCTTCATTTTTGCATTTTGTTTCTATTAAAAATGCATTTTTATTCTGAAGTCATAAATTGAACAGTTTTAAAAGTTGTTATTGAATAATTATTTTTAATATGAAAAAAATTTAATATTTTAATATGAAAAGCATAACCTGTTCAGATATGATACATGCTTAGAATTGTAAGAGAGTATTTTCTTCTACTTTTTAAAATGTTTTGATACACAGTTTTTGCTTCAATATTCTTATTAAATGATAGCTTCCCTTCTTATGTAATTTATATGTTTTTCCATTGTATTTTTTAATTGGTTATTGCTATTATATAGAAAAATAAAGGTACATGTGTACATTTGCTCACATGTATTTGCAGTGTGGAGATCCTATGGATGATCTTAATAGTTAATTTGGAGGTACTTGTTCTCTATTATAGTCTTTATTTGCACTGTAATTTTTTGAGGTCTGCTTGACATATCAGTTCCAGGTTTACAATATAATGATTCGATATTTGTATATGTTGCAAAGTGGTCACCACAACTTAAGTCTAGTTAGCATCTGTCACTATACATTGTTACAGAAATTTTTTTCTTGTGATGAGAACTTTTAAGATCTGCTTTTTAAGCAACTTTCATATATGCAATACAGTATTATTAACAGTAGTCTCCGTGATGTACATTACATCCCTATGATTTATTTATTTTATAATTGGAAGTTTGTACCTTTTGAATCCCTTCACCCATTTTGCCCATCCTCACCAGCCACCTCTGCCAACCACTAATCTGTTCTTTCTAAGCTTGTTTTATTTTGCTTTTTTTTTTTTGTCTTGGACTCTCCATGTAAGTGAGATCATACAGTATTTGTCTTTTCTGTCTGATGTATTTTACTTATCATAATGCCCTCAAGGTCTATCCATGTTATTGTAAATGGCAAGATTGCTTTCGTTTTCATGGTAAATAATATTCCATTGTGTGTTTATACAAACACACACACACAGACACACACATGCCACATCTTTATTTATTCATCCATTGATGAACACTTAGGTTGTTTCCATATTTTAGCTATTGTTAATTTTGCTGCAATGAACATGGGGGTGCATATACCTTTTTGAGTAAGTGTTTTTGTTTTCTTCAGATAAATACCTAGAAGTGAAATTGCTGTATCATATGGTAGTTCAGTTTTGAATTTTTTGAGGAACTTCCATACCATTTTCCATAGTGGCTGCACCAATTTACGTTCCCACCAGCAGTTCACAAAGGTTCTCTTTTCTTTACATCCTCACCAGCATTTGTTTTTGATAATAGCCATTTAATGGGTGTGAGATGATATATCTTTGTGGTTTTGATTTGCATTTACCTGTTGATTGGTGGTGTTGAGCATTTTTCATGTACCTGTTAGCCCTCTGTATCTCTTCTTTGGAGAAATGTCTATTAAGATCCTCTGCCTAGGGGCTTCCCTGGTGGCGCAGTGGTTGAGAGTCTGCCTGCCGATGCAGGGGACACGGGTTCATGCCCCAGTCCAGGAGGATCCCACATGCCGCGCGGAGCGGCTGGGCCCGTGAGCCATGGCCGCTGAGCCTGCGCGTCTGGAGCACAGCAAAAAAAAAAAAAAAAAGATCCTCTGCCTATTTTTAAATCAAATTGATTTTTTTTTTACTATTAAGTTGTATGAGTTATTTATGTATTGTGGATATTAACTCCTTATAAGATATATTATTTGCAGATATTTTCTCCAATTCAGTAGGTTCAGGTCTTTAATCTATTTTAAGTTAATTTTTGTGTATGGTGTAATATAGTGGTTGAGTTTCCTTCTTTTGCATGCAGCTGTCCAGTTTTCCTGGCATCATTTATTGAAGAGATAGTCTTTTCCTCATTGTATATTCTTGGCTCCTTTGTTGTAAACTAATTGACCTATATGCATGGATTTATTTCTGGGCTCTCAACTGTTCTGTTGATCTATGTGTCTGTTTTTATGCCAATACTGTGCTGTTTTAATTACTGTAGCTTTGTAATATAGTTTGAAATTAGGGAGTGTGTTGCCTCCAGCTTTGCTCTTTCTCAAGATTGCTTTGGCTACTCCCAGTCTTTTGTAGTTAGATACAAACTTCAGGACTGTTTGTTCTATTTCTGTGAAAAATGCCATTGGAATTTTGATAAGGTCTGCATTGAATCTGTTGCTTTGGGTAACATGGACATTTTAATAATGTTAATTCTTCTAGTCCATGAACATGGAATATCTTTCTATTTATTTGTTTCTTTTTCGATTCCTTTTATGGATGTCTTAAAATTTTCACTGTATAGGTCTTTTACCTCCTTAGTTAATTATTTCTAGGTATTTTCTTCTTTTTGATTCAACTGTAAATAGGATTATTTTCTTAATTTCTCTTTCTGATAGTTATTGATGCATAGAAATGCAACTGATTTCTGTATATTGATTTTGTATCCTGCAACTTTCCTGAATTCATTTGTTGGTTCTTACATTCTTTTGGTGGAGTCTTTGGGGTTTTCTATATATAATATCACGTCATCCACAAATAGTGATTATTTTACTCTTTCCTTTCCAATTTTGATGCCTTTTATTTATTTATTTTCTTGCCTAATTGCTCAGGCCAGTACTTCCAGTATTATTTGAATAAAAGTGGTGAGAGTGGTCATCCTTGTATTGTTCCTGAGCTTAGGGAAAAAACTTTCAGCTTTTCCCCGTTGAGTATGATGTTAGCAATGGGCTGTACTGTTATTTTAATCTTAAGTGCAAGCCTGCAAAGATATATTATTTTCTCCTGTTTTACATATGAGGACACTGATGCCCATTGAAACTAAATAACTATCAAAATAACCTATTCTGTAAATGATGCTACTCAATCAGAAGCTAGGACTATCTGCTTTGAAGTTTTCCCCCCATCCAATAGTAATGTTACTATTTATATTTCCTATTACTGATTCTAGATGCTTTTTATTTGAGTTTTTAAACATTTTCCAAGTTATAAGCATGTGAAATTAATTTTGTACCTTTTAATTGATATATAATTGACATAAAATATTGTGTAAGTTTGAGGTGTATGGTATGCTGATTGTTACATTTACATATTTCAATTTGAAGGGTACATACTTCCAGTTAGAGGATGAATAAGTTCTGGGGATCTAATGGACAACATTGTGATTTTAATTAACAGAATTATGTTGTATACCTGAAAATTGCTGAGAGTGATCTGAACTGTTCTCATCAAAAAAGAAAGAAATGGTAATTATGTGATGTGATGGAGGTACTAGTTAATTTTTATTTTATTAATCAAACTTATTCTTCCTTTCGTGGGTGTTGCCTTATTAGACCTTTCAAAAATATATTAACTATGGTGCAAACAAACATCTTTATCTATTACAGACACCAATGGATTATGTCACTCCAGTGCTTTTTACTCACAAAGACTTTTCTCATTTTTTACAATAAAATCTAAACTTTTTACTTTGGATGTTTGAAGAAACTACACTACATTGATATAATGGACTAAAGTTAAGTAATAGGAAGGGCAAACTATCAATTCGCATAATACATCTGAATTTCACATGTGTTTTTCTAAATGAAAGAAGCTAGATCTGGCTCCTACATACCTGTTCTCTAATCTCTCTTATCCTTTCCATGTGTCCACTATGTTGAACACTCATTGGCCACTTTATATTATTTATATACAACATGCTTTTCATGCCATGGGATTTCACCCAGTTTCTGCATCCTCAAAAATCCTATCCATTGTTCTGGGCACACCTAGTTTCTTCTGTCTTTTTCAATCTTAATTTTTTAAAAAAATTATTTGGTTGCACCAGGTCTTAATTGCAGCAGGCGGGCTTCTTAGTTGCAGCTCGCCGGCTCCTTAGTTGCAGCTCACCAGATCCTTAGTTGTGGCACGTGGCCTCCTTAGTTGTGGCATGCAAACTTTTAGTTGCAGCACGCATGTGAGATCTAGATCCCTAAGCTGGGATCGAACCCGGGCCCCATGCATTAGGAGCACAGAGTCTTAACCAGTGTGCCACCAGGGAGGTCCCCCAATCTTAATTTAATGTTACCTCCTTAGAGAAGTCTTCAGAAATAAGGAAAATAGCTGCATTAAGCACTGCAACAGATATATGCACTATTTATCTTGAGAAATATGGGTCTAAGCCTATAGCATAAGACTTTCAAGGGCATGGTTAGTATAGTATATAAAAAGTGACTCTCAAACCCTAGCACCATCAGAGTCACAACCCAAGACACTGACTGCTGGGAGCCAGTCCCAGAGACTCTGATTTACTAGGTCTGGGGTGGGGCCTGATGTTTTGCTTTTGTAGCATGTGACCAGTTAATACTGATGCCGTTGGTCTGTGGACCACACGTGGAGAATCACTGTAATATAGAGGAAATTATGGGCATGGGGGAGGGGGAAGATGGAGGGAGAAGTACTAGATTCTGACTTAAGTTAGAAGGGAGAGGAAGCCAATAGCTGGCAACTGAGGAGGCAGCATGGACAGAAGAATCCAAGTTCCAAGGTTCATTTTTGACTTAGAATTTTTATTTATGAAGATTTTAAAACAATGAGTGAATGAACTAATAAAATTGCCACTCATGAAAATATATTATTTGAGATATAGTCAAGGAACTGTAATATACTGTGTAGCAAAATGCTTCCTGACCAATATTAGATTTAATCAATTTATAACACATTTCAAAAAATTGTGTAATCACTAACATCTGTCTTCATGTGTGAAATGCTCTAAAGAAACCTATCAAAATTTAATTTGAATCCAGTGTTTGAGCAAATCTGGTTTAAATAATTTTTCTGTGGATAAGGGACAGCTTCCTTTCCTTCCTTCCTACCTTTGTATGTGTCATTATTTAAAAGCTTTATCTATGTGAAAGGTAGAACAGAAAGTGCATGAAACTGGAGTAGAAATACATGACCTCTACTTTTCTCACAGGGATATTTTGAAGGTTAACGAGATTTTCACTTGTTGCATGTTTGATGTCTTTTGATGAGAGGAACTGTATAAACATCAAATATTATTCTAGACAAAGGGTTCATTAGTGCTTTATTTTCCATTAATATTTGCCAAAACCAAATTGGCACTGAGTGTAATTCTACAGAATGTTTGGCAACCACTTGTTTTCTGTCAAAGTCATGTCAATATACAGATGGATTCCATTTTCACAGGAACCAAAATAAAGTGATATTTAAGATTAAAATTTGGGATGAAATAACTATTAATGTGTGAAATGCCTTAAGGAATTTATGCAGTAATGCAAAACTGTGATGAAATACAATAAAAGCTAACTAAATTATAAAACTACTCAGGAAGATAGATGAAGTTGGATATGTTATTATGATGACTGTTGGCAATTTCATTTAATCACACTATGCCAATAGCAAAGGGAATATTTTTAAATTACACATTGTGTAATTTTTAGAATGAGTAAATCTAGCCAGAAATAACTCCTAATGTTTATATAAAGAAATTACATTTCCCTTGGGAAAAGTGGTGTTTGTTACTGTTCAGGCACATTGTAAAACTCCAATGATAGATTGTGAAAAATTTTGTGTGTGTGTGAAAATGTGCATAAGGGTGAAACTATTGAGAGTCATGAACAAGATTCTGTGGAAGTGAGCTAATCTGGCAATATGAGGCATGGAACGCTTGATCTTTCACAGGGCTGAGTGTTAGTTAATCTTCTATGCTTTAGAATTATCTGAGATTAATGGATTTAATCATATTTAACAAAAGAAACTTAATAGAGAGTCTATGCAAAGAGAAGCAAACAGTCCTTACTTTCTTCATTCTTTCAATGGCTGTTTATTGATGGCAAACCATGTAGGTAGTACAGTCTTTGGCACTGGAGTTATAGCAACAAATGAAACCGGGTATGTGTTCCTATAGAATTTAGTGGCACTTAACTTATAGTCCATTAGGGGAGGGATCTAATTTTAAAAAATACGTATATAATAGATAACATATATAATATAAATATATGTAAAATGTATTGTAAGCGTCATAGTTTTATAGAAAAAAAATGAGCAGTTAATAGGAATTGAGAAGATGCCATTTTAAGAGGGTGATCAGGCAGGAGTCTCTGAGGGAGTGATATTTGAACAGACATCTGGAAGTGGATGATAACCCTTGGAAAGAGATTTCCAGTTCAAAAGAATAGGGCAGTATGAGTGGAGATATTTTTCAAGGACCAGCAATAAAGCCAGCATGAGCAAAGGAGAGCACAGAGGGAAACAGTGACGGCCTGGGGCAGATCATGGAGGCGTGCAGCCGGCCACATTGGGCATAGTAAAATTTAGATTTTTAATCTGAAGTGAATGTAAATCCATTAGAGGGTTTTAAGCAGGAAAGTGACATGATCTGACTTGTTTATAAGTGAGAAAATCCATCTGAATGTGGAAGGTTGCAGATTTAAGTAACTTTGCTGGAATACAGACATATACTTTGTTGAGTCTACTTAGGTGATACTGTCATCCTGATGAAATACTCATTTAGAATACTAACTAAGTGGATTTTACCTAGAGGGAATGATAACTTACTGTATGCTAGGAATGTTCTATAAACACTTTACTCTTCCTATGAAACATATGTATTATATCTATGCACAGTTTTTAAAGTAGTGATAAAATGAACATGTGTAGTCTCTACCCAGATTACATTAAAGCCCCACAAGCCCCCTCTAGAGGTCTTTCAAGATGTTTGTTAAATATATTACTAAGAATTTTTTATGTCTGATTTTTGAAATATAATTTGCAATATTGTGATGCCAGCATATAAAAATGGATTATTAAAAGTTAACCTACTTGTATCCTGTGATCTTTCTAAATTGATTTAATAATTTAGTAGCTTCCTTAGGATCGTCTATATGAAGAATCTTGTCCTTTGTAAATAGAGACAGCTTTATTTCTTGCTTTCTAATCTTCACTTCATTGTTATCTTCTTTTAGTAGTTATTACCTCCAGAAAACGTTGAAAAGTGGTGAGAATCAGCATTCTTTCACATTTTCCTGATTTTAGGTGCAACTTGTCCATTTTTACCATTAAATGTGTTACTAGTGTGGTTCACTAGTAACAACCTTTATCAGGCTGAAAAAGTTTCCTTCTATTGTTATATTTCTGAGAATTTTTATCATGAATAAACAATCTAAAATCATGGTTTTTGTTCATCACATCAAGGCCATCTTAATGTAGGTCTTTCATTGTCTTTTCCCTTAAATGTGGATCAGCGTTTCTTGGTTTTTGTATTCCAAGTAATTTTGGATTGTATTCTATACACTCTGAATGTTATGTTATGAAGACTCTAAATTCTGTTTTGTTTTATATTTTTTTCTTCTGAAGAGCATTGATTCTGGTTTGTTTATCTTAGCAGGCAATAATCTGGCCCTACCCAAACTGAAAACTGTCTCTTAGGTGGAAGCCTAAATCTTAATTCAGGTTTTTCATTCTCAGAAAGAGTGGGTATAGTACCTTTGTAGTTCAGAAGTCAGCCAGATATTTGGGAAGACTTTGTACATAACATTTGAGGTTCCCAATCAATGCTTCTCTCTTTTTAAAAATAAAAAACCTTATTTTCTAGCAAATATGGATGCCTTACATTCTACCTCTGATTTTTTAGGCCAGAAAGACTGTGGGTTTTTTTTTTTTTTTTTTTTTTTTTTTATGATTTTATCCTTTACACAATACACTGACTTTAGCCAGCACTCAAGCTAAAGCTGGAAGGATGTGTAACTACTTCCAAGTATTGACTTACCTTCAGAATCTTGCTGCCTTTGGATAGTTTTTGTAAGTTTGTGTGTGTGCATTTTTCTTTAAGCTTATATTTGCTATCTGTGGCATAGCTGGGTCTGGTAGGAACTACTTAACTGGGTAATAAGCAAAAGTCTTTGTCCTTTTACTTGTAACCTATCTGAGTTTTAAAATTTTAAGTAAATTTTGTATGGACAGTTCTTAATCTTGAAGGTCTGTAACTGTGTATATTTCCTTCAAAATCTTGCTTGACAATTTAGCAGGTTATTACATCTATTTAGATAGTTATTTCTCCAATTGCAATTTGAAAATATCACCAGGATATCAACTGGCCTATCTTGATTTGCAGATGATATTATCCTATATATAGAAAAATCCCAAAGAATCTACCAAAAACTTATGGGAACTAATAAACAAAGTCAGCAAAGTTGCAGGGTACAAGACAAATACACAAAAATACATTGCATTTCTATATACCGGCAACGATCAATAAAAAAAGGAAATTAAGGAAGCAATCCTATTTACAAGAGCATACAAAAGAATAAAACCTCTAGAAATAAATTTAATCAAAGATGTGAAAAACTTGTATACTGAAAATTATAAAACAATGCTGAAAGAAATTAAAGACTTAAATAAAATGGAAAAACATTCTGTGTTCATGGATTGGATGACTTAATATTGTTGAGCTGGCAAAACTCCCCAAAGTGATCTACAGATTCAGTGCAATCCCTACCAAAATTCCCAGTGGCCTATTTTGCAGATATGGAAAAGTAGATCCTGAAATTCATATGGAATTGCAAGGTACCTAAAATTACCAAAATAATACTGAAAAAGAATAACAAAGATGGAAGTCTCACAATTCCTGATTTCAAAACTTGCTGCAAGGCTACTGTAAAAAATATATGATATTGGCATAATGATACAAATTTAAACCAATGGGATAGAATTGAGAATCCTGAAATAAACTCATACATCTATGACCCTATAATGTTGAACAAGTTGCTGAGAACATTCAATGGTCAAGAGTAATCTCTTCAATAAATTATAATGGATTGGCTGGATATAGACAGGCAATAAAATGAAGTTGAACTCCTCTTTCACAACATATATAGAAATCAACTCAAAATATATCAGTGACTTAAATAGAAGAGCTAAAATTATAAAACTCTTAGAAGAAAACATGGTATAAATTTTCATGATCTTGACTATGAATCCATGGCAGTAGATTCTTAGATATGACACTAAAAGCATGAGCAACAAAAGAAAATTGGGTATATTAGACTTCATCAAAATTAAATACTCTGTGTATCAATGGACATTTTCAACTCAGGGGAGAGTCAGTCTTTAGAACAGGAGAAACTATATGCAAGTCACATATCTGGTAAGAGTTTATTATCTAGAATACATAAAGAATGCTTACAACTCTACAACAAATAGACAAACAAACCAAAACAAAAAAGAGAGAATCAAGAGTTTTGTCTGTGGAGGAGAGTGATTCCTCTTAAGGGTAAGAGAATAAACATCCAAAAACCTTAAAGAAAAGGTGGGCAAATGACTTGAACCAGCATTTTGCAAAGAAGATATACAAATGTTCAACAAACATTGGAAAAGATGCTCAACATCATTAATCATTACGGGAATGTAAGTCAAAACCAAAATAAGGTACTATTTGGCACCCAGTAGGGTGGCTCTGATGATGAGGATAAAAATAAGTATAAAAAATAGGAATTAGAAGGAGAAGGAGAATGAAAAGAGGAGGAGAAAAATAAGTGTTGGTGAGGATGTGGAAAAGTTGGAGTCCTCATACATTTCTGGTGGGGATATAAAATCATGAAGCACTGGCAAGCAGTTTAACAGTTCCTCAAAAAGTAAAAAATTTCTATATGACCCTGTAATTCCACTCCTGGGTACAGATCCAGAATAACTGAAAAGATACTGAAACAAATACTTGTAGAAGAATGTTCATACTAGCATTCTCCACAACAGTCAAAAGATGGAAGCAACTCAAATGTTCATCAAGTGATGAATAGAGAAACAAAACTTGGTATACACATTCTTAATTAGTTGTTAAAAAGGAATGAAGTACTGACACATACTACTATTGTGAATAAATCTTGAAGCCTATGTGAAAAAAGCCAGACACAGAAAGGTCACATATTGTATAATTCCATATATATGAAATAGCCAGAATGGGCAAACCCATAGAGACAGAAAGCAGATTGGTGGTTTTCAGGGGAGTGAGTGGGGGTTGAGGATGGGAGAGTGAATGAAGAGTGACTGCTGAAGAGGTACGGAGTTTTCTTTTGGGGTGATGAAAATATCTTGGAACTAGATATAGAGTGATGGTTGCACAATGTTGTAAGTGTACTAAATACCACAGAATTGTGCGACTTTTTTTTTTTTTTTTTGCGATACGCGGGCCTCTCACTGTTGTGGCCTCTCCCGTTGCGGAGCACAGGCTCCGGATGCGCAGACTCAGCGGCCATGGCTCACGGGCCCAGCCGCTCCGTGTCATGTGGGATCTTCCCGGACCGGGGCACGAACCCACGTCCCCTGCATCGGCAGGCGGACTCTCAACCACTGCGCCACCAGGGAAACCCAGAATTGTGCACTTTTAATGGTTAATTTTGTGTTCTGTGAATTTCACCTAAAAATGGCACTGAATTACCATTTTTTACCTATCAGATTGGCAAAAATTCAAGTTTTACAGCATATTCTGTTGCGAAGACTTGTGGGGAAACAGGTGCTTTCATAAATTGCTGATGGGAATGCAAAATAGTATAGATTCCATTGAGGGTAATTTGGCAATAGTTAGCAAAATTAGATGAGCATTTACCCTTTGACTCAGCAACCCACTTCTAAGACTAGATCCCATAGATGCATGCAGTAGAAAAAAGACCAAACGATGTATGCACAAGGCTATTCAGTGGAACTGTTTGTAATATAATAGCAAAAGAGTAGAAATGGGATAAATCTCTATCAGTAGGGGCTCAGTTGAGTAAGTCAGAGTTCATGCACACAGTGGAGGGCTCTCTGTCTGTAAAAGGGTTGACACACTGCTGTGGAGAAAATTGCTGAGGTGGGTTGCTCCATGAAAAGAATCAAGGTAGGGCTTCCCTGGTGGCGCAGTGGTTGAGAGTCTGCCTGCCAATGCAGGGGACACGGGTTCGTGCCCCGGTCCGGGAAGATCCCACATGCCGCGGAGCGGCTGGGCCCGTGAGCCATGGCCGCTGAGCCTGCGTGTCCGGAGCCTGTGCTCCGCAACGGGAGAGGCCACAACAGTGAGAGGCCTGCATACCACAGGAAAAAAAACAAAAAAACAAGGTAAATGTCCAGAATAGGCAAAGCTATAGAGACATGAAGTAGGTTAGTAGTGGCCTGTGGCTGGAATGAGGGAGACCAGGAGATGGGCAGATTGGGGGTCTGGATAGTTGAAAATATTCTAAAATTTAGTGGTGATGAATGTACAACTCTGAAAAAATTTTAAAATATATTGAATTGTATAGTTAAATGGGTGAATTTTATAGCATGTGAATTATATCTCAATAAAGTTGTTATAGAAAAAGAGAAAAAGGGATAGATTTGGTATGTGAACCCTGGACTCTCTCAGATTGCATATAATCAGTGATTGAGCTACAGTAAATAGTCCAGAGGCAATGGTCCAGATTAATAGAGATTTTCAGAAAATATTTCTATTTGGGTGGGAGGAAGTGATTTCAAGTGTAGGGTATCTTAACAAGTCAGGGAAATAAAATTTGAAATTAAAAAAAAAATTTGAAAAAATTTGAAATAAAAAAATATTTCTATTTGGGTGGGAGGAAGTGATTTCAAGTGTAGGGTATCTTAACAAGTCAGGGAAATAAAATTTGAAATAAAACAGGAAGTGATTCCTCATCTAGAAGGCCAAGAAGCAAACTATTGGTTCTTGTGAATGTGAAATGGGTCTAGAGAGTTATTTGAAACCTCTTTCTTACCTGATGAAAAAACATTTCAGGTTGGCTCCTGAAGGGACAGAAAAGCCAATGAAAAATTACCAGCCAAAAGTGTAAGTAAGTTGATCTGGTATCTAATCTTGACAGGATTGTCTATACTGTAGATGATTTATAAGAAAAAGTCCAGAAGATTCCACAAGGGAACGTTACAAATAAAATTAGAAAAGGTGCCTAGGAAAGAGCTAGGCTTGTTGGCCAACTTTTCTTTGTTTAATCACATCTGAATCTTTATTCTCAGCTAGAATTCCTGTGGAATAGCTTATCTGTGCACTTTTCACAGTCAACAAATTGGAGGAAAATGAAAAAAACTGAGGTGAATCCACTGGCACAGAAAGTGATGGTAAAAGAAAAGAGTAAACCAAATTCTTGGAGGCTGCAAGATGTCAGATGATAATATAAGTAGACAAAGAGTAGTTCATTATAAATTAGCCAACAAGAATAATTTTGCAGTGATTTAAAGCAATTAGTCACATCATCACATTAAAATCACTTTAGTATTCAAATTATCTGTCACCTGTCAAAACAAGTTTTTAGAAAGAATAGCTTTCATGTGAAATATTCCATAGTAAATTCAAGGACATTCCATCCTTAATTATATTTTCATGAGTGAAGGGCACATGAATGAAATGAGTCCTATAGATAATTTGACTGATTTTTATATAGTAGGTACTGATGATTGAATATTTGTGGGGTTAGTTTATGTTTAAAATTTACTTATGCACCTTAAAATTCACACACTGGATAAGATATGCACAGAGAAATGACTCACCTTTAATCTGGCAAATTAGTTTTCTTGATTTTAAGGAGCCTATATCAGATGCTTTCTAAAGTAGTGTTTTTAAGGGGCACCCAATACTGGTAGGGTGAGCTGGTATGGAAAGAATGATCATTCCCTTTTTTTAGAACCCTGACCAATATCCAAGTCAGTTCATTTAAAAAAAAAGGGGGAGAAATCTTGTTTGAATGATAAACATTTCATAGGAGACTTTATGATTGCAAATCAGAGAAAATATGAGTTTTCTCATTTCCTTACCTTATTTCCTCCTCAAAACATTTTGGATGCTTCCCAAGTGTTATTTCATATGCTAAAATCCAAGATGTAATAGGTTATTATATTTCCCTGTTGATTTTAACTCTAAAATGTGGATTCAGGATTAAACTCTGCTGCTAGTTTAGCTTCTTTCAGCATGTTATCTTCTTTTCAAATGTTACCCAAATGGAACACAAATGTTCTCTAAAAATTCACAGGAGTAAAAAATATTTTTGATGGTTTGCTTAATGTTTTAAAATTTGTTCTCATTTTTTCCTACTGTATAGAGACAATCTAAAAGCTATATTTTAAATCTGAGGAAAGAAATCCCACATGCCAGAGATCAGGAAATTTACTTATTTAATTTGTGATGGTTGAAAATTATGATCTGGACATCATGATATGGCAATTACTTTTTTATAAACAGTAATTATTCTATTATTACTGTTGTTATTACATTATTGCAGTTTAAGAAAATTAGTAGTTTGCTTTTTCAGGTAAAATGTTGTCTTCTTGCTAGGTTTCATTATACCAAGCCATGAGCTTCCTAATGTTTATATTTCACTTGATACACAATCATTTTGTTAGTATTCTTTCACACATTAGTCTACTTTAACATTAATCAACAGTATACAATTTATATCTGAAATCTAGATATGTCTCACAATTAACACTATGTCTGAATTGTTTTATCTTTTTTAATGAGAAATGTATCTCTCATTAACTTTATTATTCTTCAGCATAGATTTTCAAAACTCAATTGTGTTAAAACAAAATACCTTTATATTAGGGCTTTAATAGTTGGCATTTCTTTTTTTATTTTCTAAATATTTATTGTTTATTTACTATGTGCAGTTATTAGTCTAAGCAGTGAAAATGAATGGTAAGCCAAATGAAAGTTGTCTTAGCCCCTCTGGCAGCTATAAATTCTGTTATATAATGAATTACATAAACATAATTTTTTAATTTTTGGCTGCATTGGGTCTTCATTGTTGCGTGCGGGCTTCTCACTGCGGTGCCTTCTCGTTGTGGAGCACGGGCTCTAGGCATGTGGACTTCAGTAGATGTGTCATGCAGGCTCTGTAGTTGTGGCTCGCAGGCTCTAGAGCGCAGGCTCAGTAGTTGTGGTGCACGGGCTTAGTTGCTCCACAGCATATAGGATATTCCTGGACGAGGGCTCGAACCTGTGTTCCCTGCCTTGGCAGGCAGATTCTTAACCACTCTGCCACCAGGGAAGCCCCAGAAACATAAGTTAGGAAAAATAAGGGGTGCTATAAATTTTAAAAGGGGAACTGATCCATCATGGATGTAATGATATCAATAAATGTCCTGAATATGTAAAGTTTTAGTTGACCTCTAAAAGAAGAGTAAAAGAGTAGGTGTTGATAAAGTAAATAGATGGAGGGATCCCATATTCTAGGAATGTGGAAAGTTCCAAGGGAAAGTGAGAAAGTACTAGCTGCAAAACACTAAAAGAAAGTTGATATCAACTCCATTTTGACATTATCTGAGAGTATCTTACAGTGACTTTATCAATATCTCACTGCTGACCAGTTGGAAGTATTGTTGGTGGGAATGTAAACTGGCACAGGCACTATGGGAAGCAGTATGGAGGTTCCTCAAAAAACTAAAAATAGAGGTACCATATGATCCAGCAATTACACTCCTGGGTATATATCTGGAAAAAAATGAAAACACTAATTTGAAAAGATATATGTACCCCAGTGTTCGTAGCAGCACTATTTACAATAACCAAGGTATGGAAGTAACCCAAGTGTCCATCAACAGATGAATGAATAAAGAAGTGGTAAATATATACAATGGAATATTAGTCATAAAAAGAATGAAATTCTGCTGTTTGCAGTAACATGGATGGACCTGGAAAATATTATGCTTAGTGAAATAAGTCACACAGAGAAAGATATCACTTAAATGTGAAATCTGAAAAATAATACAAATGTATATAGCAAAACAGCAACAGGCTCACAGATATAGAAAACAAACTAGTGGTCACCAGTGGGGAGAGGGAAGTGGGGGGCATGTTCGGAGTATGAGATTTAAAAATATAAGCTGCTATGTATAAAATATGTAAGAAACAAAATATATTGTATAGCACAGGGAATTATAGCCATTATCTTTGTAATAACTTTTAATGGAGTATAAACTTTAAAAATACTGAATCGCTATGCTGTAACCTGAAATTAATATAATCTTGTAAATCAACTATGCTTCAATAAACAACAACAAAAGAACTTGGTCTGTCTGATGCTAAACCTCCTGATGGTATAAATAAATACAAAATCTTTATCACAATATGGAAGAATTGTCATGATCTGGCCCCAGCCTCCCTTTCAATCTAATTTTCTATTACATCACATTATATAACCTACATTCCTGACAAATAATATGGGAAAATCTTAGAGGTTATAAACCAAATTTTATCTACCTTTCTATCTCCCTCAGGATCTGGCAAAATGTCTTGCTCTAGTAGGAACTCAATAAATATTTATTAAATTTTCATTAAAATTTCTATTGCCATGGAAGTGTAGTTTCAATTATAAAAAACAAAACAGATACTACTTATCAGATAGAAAAGCAGAGGAGTTTTTGTGTTGTTTCAATTATTAATTTGTTTTGAGAATAAAAACCAACTTAGCCAAAATAATTTAGTAAATAAATATCCTGTGAAAATTATTGCATAACATAGAGTGGTTAGTTTTCAGTAAAAGTTTAATTAATCCTTTAGCAAAATAAGTATGGTGTCACATATGTAAAGCTATTTGAAATATTTTAAGTTTTTGTTTTCATAAACACATAATTTATTTCATTTTGTTTTGTTTCACATAGTTTATAAGAAGGCTTAAATGTTAAATATATTTGGAACTTGGTGATCTATGAATAAATAAAACAATAATTAAGGTTTCTTTGTCTCAGAAACTCATTACTATTGTCTGAAATTCTGTCATTTGCTTTATGTAGTCAATTTGTAATGGGGAATTGTCATATAAATTAATAAACGGATAAGTTCACTTTTCAGTTATACTAACAAATTATATTACTAAATAAAAAACAGATTTCCTAATTATAAAATGCACTTGAGATATTATTTGAGATACATTCTTTAGTAAAGTTTCTAATGAAATTCTAAAGCCAGATGGTTGGTATTTTTATCATTATGAGATGATTTACATTCTTGGTGTTCTGTGGTTTTGTTTTATTATTCTCTGTGCTGTGTCCCTGGTGAATTTATGCTTTCTAACCAATTATGTAACTCTAAGCTCGGTTCACTTAGGGAGGAATCTGTGGCAAAGCTTAAGACAACAACTTTGTCTTTAGCCTTCACTATGATGCGGAAAGAGTTTTTATTACTCCTCTGCTGGCGGAAGGGGTGGGGTGCGGGTACCTCACTGATGTTGTGCTAAGTACATTAAATGAATTCCTTACTTAAACTCCACAATAATCTTTTAAGGAATGAATTCTTTCTGTTCCTATTTAATATGAAGAAAGTGGCATTCCTCTGGTCACACAGCAGTAAAAAATCCTGGGCTGTTTTTCTCCTATAATTTTCAGGTTCACGTAGTTGGAATCTTCTGAGTTAGCCATTAAGCACTTTTGCTTCTAAGGGAGGTAGACCCGCTAGCTGTGTTTTTAGGTTGAGCAAGGTGAAAGGTGCTCACACTTCCATTTTCTGTTTCTCTGACCTTGAGAAATTTGTGTAATCTTTCAGTTTCATTCTCTAAAAAATGAGGATAATAATAGCACTTATCTTTTAAGGTTATTGAGATAGATAAATAGCATAAAGTGTGTAAACCATACTGCCCAGTGCCTTGTACCGAATCACTTTTACTGTTATTATTCTTAATGGTAGAAACACTGAAACAAGTAACCTAGTCAGAACTTGAGGCTTTTCCCCAACAGCCTGGTTTAGGTGAGTTGTCTCTAATCTAGTCATCTGTGTAATCAGAGTAAATTTACTACCTCTAAGGATTTTCATGAAGATTTTAAACTGATAGTGTATATAATGCTCCTAGGATAAAGTCTGACATAGGTCTTTGCATATATTGGTTTCTTACTCTTCTCTATGTGAATTACCTTGGCTGCAACCTTAATATATGGGGAATGGAGCCATCAGAAGATGCAGGGACCACCAACTGAGTTTAAAAATCTTTATGAGTTTTTAAGTCTGTGTGGAACACTATTTGGATAACAGTATTTGGACTGGGAGAGATACTCTAAGGTGCCAAGTTGCAAGTGTACAATTTATGTGGCTTTTCAGATTAATATGTTATAAAGGAACTTGGCCAATTATTAATCCTTTAATATGTTATAAAGGAACTAACATGCCAATTCTGCTTTTAAAAGATTAACAGCATTACATAATGAAATAAGATCCTGTGATTTTAATGTCTTTTAATGCAAATTTCACAACCTTTTGAAATATAGCTTTTTAAATTAATTTTAGCCAGAGAAAATACTTTAAAATATGTAGACTTATTTAAGTAATTCTTTAAACATATTAAACAATGATCTATTAAACTGGCCTCAATGAAAATATAGTTATATTAAACAACTTTAATATTGAATATGAATTTTTTTTTGTCTCTGTGGAAAGGCCCTATTAATTGCCAAGTAAGATCTGTGAAAATACTGCGTATAAGTAAGCATTGATGTGATCAGCCACACTAAAATCAATTTTGGTGGTCAGATGTAAAAATTTGATGATAAAAATTAAATATTATGTAGTTTTATAGAAACAGTTTTAAATCATTATTTATACAAAATGGATTACTAAACTCTTTATGTCATTTAACGATATTGTCAATTAGCAGAAATTTGTTTTATTATTTTAACTAAAAGTTTTATATTAGTCGATTGAACCATATTCAGAGATCTGAATCATTTGTAAAATTTCTAGGAAATAATCCAAGTGTTTTAGATTATGAATATCCCGTATCTGAACAGTGGGATTACAACATATGTTTTTTTAACTGAAGTCAGCTATATATGATCACTTGCTTATATCTATATTTTTAAACACTTAGACTTTGCATATGTATTCTGCTAAATACTACAAGTCAGTTTATATATTATTAATATATATAGAATATCACTCAACAGGCTAGATTTTATACTTCAAGGGTTACTTATAAAATTATGAAGGGAAATTTTTACCATATGTGCTGTACCTACTTGTTTTAGAACCTAATAAGGTAAAATGAGTCACCTCTGGGTTGGAATTCAACATTTGTGTAAAACAACATAATTTTTGATCAACATTTTACTAATGTACAACACTACAGAAAAAATGTAAAAATTTTCAATAATATAAGAAAATGTATCAATTGTGTTTTTTAGTTGTTTTTTTTTTGTTATTTTATACTTTTCAAGAGTTCCAAACCTGAGGCCTTTTAGTTAATAGCAAGTTGATTTAATATTATAACCTCATTGATAGAGTTAACTAATTATTCTTTGTCTATAAATTCAAACACTATGGAAGTAGCTAAAATAAATATTCATAAACACTCTAAAATCAAATATAAAATTTTAAATAAGATGTAAAGAAACTGTATTCCCATCACAGTTCAGAATATTTCTGTTGACTATAAATAATCAATTTGATTAGTCAACACAAAAGAGCAATATATACCAACATTTTTCTTGGCAAAGGAGCTATAACAGTGAACAAAACAAGCAAAAAAATCATTGCCTATAGGAGCTTTCATTTAGTGGGAAAATTAGGCAAAAAGCAACGAATAGTTAACATAATGGTATGAAAAATGGTGATGTGTACTAAAGAGAAAAATAAGAGGGGTTTTAGAAGGAGGTTAGGGAGTTGAATAAAAGAAAATACTGGTTTTGCAAAATTAAATAGAACAGTCAGGGAAGATTTCATTGAAAGAGTGACATTTTATTAAATATCTGAAGGTGGAGAGGGAGTCAGCCATGAAGTCTATGAAGGAAGAACATGTTAGGTAGAGGAAACAGAAGTGCAAATGTCCTGAGGCATAGAACAGTTAAGAGGTCAAAGTGAGCCAAGAGGATAGTAGTAGATGTTGAAAACAAGACAGCAGGGCCAAAATGGAGTTGCTTATGCTAAGCTCTACGTCACTACCTTTGAGTGATCTACCTAAAAAGCAAGGATTTTGTAACTTACCAAATAATTTACTGTGCTTCATATTGTCTCTGAGTTTTTCACCCTGAGCAACTTGGAAAATAAAATTGCTTTTTGCAGAGATGATGAAAAAATAGATTTGCGTTGGGAGGTGGGGTAGTGGAATAGTCAGGAGCTCAGTTTTCAGTATATTGGTTTAATAGTTCTATTAGATATTCTGGTGGAGATGTTGAGTAATTAAGTTGGTTACATGAGCTAGGTGAGGAGAGAGCTATGGGCTTGAGATAATAATCTAGGAGATTTCAGTATATTTAAAGCAATTATGAGTTCACCAAAGATTTGATAGAAATTAGAATGTAGATGAAAAAGAAATCTGAAGAGATAAACTCTGGGCCCAACAACTTGTAGGGTTTGGGAATAAACAAATGATTGAGAAGGAGACCCTAAAAACATAGAAGAAAGACAATGAGACCATGGGTTACAGAAAATTGAATGAAAACAGGAGGTGGGAGTGAGTGATCAACTCTTACTAATGGAGCGGGGAGAAGGGGAATAGAGAACTGATTTTAATCTAAACCTTTAGTTCAGAATTGTCAAATTCAAGGGAATCTTATGTTATTCAACACAATAAAATTATTTTACAAATTAAGACTACATGTCCAACAATGCCAGATAATTAATTCTCAATCTACTTATATGGAAATAAAATTTTCTGGCACTTGAAGAAAGAGGAGATTGTTCCTGGCCCTTTTAAAATAGCTCTGAGACAGAAACAGCCACTTTTTGGGGAGATTTGTGTTACTGTTACTTCATACTGTGCTCATTATCTCATCTGCTTTTTATGTTATTTTGGGAGGAGGGATATTTTCCCTGCTTGATTTTAGACATTTGCTACTAAACTCTTAAGTGTAGAACTTGGTGGCATATTGAAATTATTTCCTTTGACCTCTTAATTAAATCTGAAGTTTACCAGCCTCTTTTTGATGATTTGACCCCTTGTAATTCCTCTTGTTTCAGTTTTACTGAGCACCTCATTTTGACAGGTAAGACTGGTATTCTTATTACATGATAGAATATTAGCCAATTGACATTTAAATCTCAGACGGCTGGACATTTTCCTTAACTTCCTAGCCCTTAGCATGCTTTTATGAAAGAATAAAGAAATCCTTTTGGCCACATTAAGGGTCTCTCATTGTTTGGTGTCATCACGTGACAAGTTCTGATCCATGATCTGTTACAGGAAGTGTGACGATTTAATTGCCAGTACAAGGTCGTCTAGAGCTTTTCTTACTCTTGCACATCAATGGAACTTTGAGATGGTGGTTGCTCTATCAGTCTGGGTTCCTGAGAAACTAAGATAAGCAGAGCACTCTCTTCCTACCTGCTGACCTGTGATAGACAAGTAATAAAACACAAAATACACCTTTGTTGTTTTAAACCCCTTAGTTCGAGATAACATTTCATTTTTTTGTTTTGTTTTGTTCTGTTTTTTAAAGTACAGTGTAACCCAGCTAATCTGGCTGAAATAGTTTTGTAGGAAGTCTGCTTCCACAGTTTTTCAAAGGATCTAGAAATCAGTGATCAGTGATGGTTTTTATCATTTACATTAATTGTTAAGTATATTTTCACAATTCTAATTTTTATTGTAAAATACTGGTTTATTTGTAAATATATTTTAAAAATTTTTAAAAATGAAGTTAATAAATTTTAAATAAAGCTATCATTGGCAATATCAAGGTATATTATCATTGTATGTCAATTACATTTAGTAATTATTTTAATGTTTTATTCTTGTTTATTTCAAAGTTGTTAAGGTATTACTTTAGAGTTAAAATAAAATCCTCATAATAGCTCATCTTTTTTGAGCATTAATTACCTTCCAAACACTGGTCAAAGAGCTTAATGTGCATTAATTTATTAAACGGATTAGCTACATTTGGTCCTGTCCAAACGTTTATTGAGACATTTGGTCTGCCAAAAAGTTTTTGATATTTTGTCCTATCCAAAACATCCATTGAGATATTTGACCCATGCCAAAAAGTCTTTGAAATTTGGTCCTGTGTAAAACGTCCATTGAGACATTTGGTCTATGCGAAAATGTCCTTGAAGTTTGGTCCTATCAAAAACATCCATGAGCATATTTGGTACATGACAAATTGTCCTTAATATTTGAGCCTGTTAAAAATGTCCATGCTTAGAAAACATCCTTGGGTTCAAATAGCCCCTAACATTTATTTATACTTTTTGTTGACAGGATTAATACATAAATACTATTATGTTTTATTGGTCCAATAATTGTGTTGTGGTTGTATTGCCAATAATAACCTTTCTTGCCTTGGTAGACTTGGTAATCACATGTAGGGCTAAGTAGATGGGTCAGGGTTTGAATCTTGCAGAAGAGTGTAATTTGTATTAACTCTATATACTGAGGAAGAGTCCTACAGTTTGAGAAATGCACACCGGACAACAAGTCCACATCACAATGCATGATGTGTTAATATGCTACTGGGCATTTGTTTGGATGTGGCTTGGTCATTCAATAAGTGTAGAGTTTAAAAGGAGGAACTTGGTCAAGTTGCTATGTAAAATGGGCTGGAAACACATTGAGGTAAACACTTTACAGTGAGTCTCACTTGTTTGGGAGGAGTGAGAATGGGTATGGCTCTCCTACTCCTTAGCTGTTGAGTGTAATAGACACCTTGAGGGTGATACGGGGCATCTAATTAATCCTTCTACAATAATTCCTAAGGTTAATGGGCAATATTTCCCTTGAGTTGATGTCTTATAAAGGTATGATAGCAGTAGACCACAATAAGTGCTTCTGTTCAGAGAGGTTTTAGTGGGTGTGACTCCCACACATACCTGCTAATCAGCATGGACCATCACTGGCTGGTACCTACTTACTAGCTGATTCAGTCCAGATGAACCTGGAGTTGAATCCATAAGACATTAGTAAGGTTTTTCCTACCTAGGCAATCCATCCATCCATCCATAACCATTTTTCTGTTGCTTGTCAATAGGACATCTTTATTTGAAAGTTCTTAGTGGAATATGGCAGAAATAGTATACTCACAAAAAGAAAAGCCAATGCTACCTTATAATGGCTTTTGTTACCTTTTCTATTTCTTTAACAGAGATAGGAGTAAAAGGTACAGTTGTTGTAAAGAGAGGGGAACCTGCAATGTCCAGTGTACAACTAGTCAGGATTTGGATAATATTACAATCATTCTAGATGGGACAGGAGAGCATCAGCACAAAGTTGGTATTGAAGAGGAAGTAAGGAAGACTGAATAGGTTAAAATGACAGGCAGAAGAAGGACCAAACGCAGTACCATCACAGTTACTTCAAAGAACTCTCCATGATATTCATGATGAAGGGCAGAAAGAAACTCATTAAAGTAGCAAGTAAATAGAATTCAAAACAGACAACAATCTTTGCACGGAATTTAAATTCCAGTGTATAGTGACCAGATGTGGAGCATTTTTTATGCATGATTCCAGTGCTCAAGATGATGAAAGAATTATTTACACAGCTTATGACAATATTTGATGTTTAAGTGCCAATACCACATTATTTAGCGATGGCACCTTCACAATGGCACCCACACAGTTCACTCAGTTATGTATGTGCACCGTGTAGTATTGGATTACAGTATGCCACTGATATATGTACTAACAATGAAAAGGCCAGAAGACACTTACAGATATAAATTTGAAAAAGTATTTGCATTTGCATAAGAAAGAAATCTCAGCATTAACCCTTCATTATGCATGATGGATTTTGAGATTGCAAATATGAATGCAATTTGACTATTCTTACTAAATGCACACGTAAATGTTGATCGTTTCACAATCACTGTGGTGAAAAATATCTTATTTAGCTCTAACATGTGAGTATATAAAAATGGAAAATAACACATGTAAGTGCATCCATGTTGTTTGGACTTCCATTTTTTTGTGGCTTTGGAAGATATAATTGAAACTTCTAAGTACATTGTTGAGAATGCAGAAGAACATTTAGATGACCTATTGTATTATGTTGAGACAGTATAAGTCCATGAAAGGTGTAGCAGAGAGAGAAGAAAAGAAGCTCCAAGATTTCAACCAGAAACTTATTGATTATACATCAGTACTGAATAGCAATCATAGGATGAACAATGCAGTGGAAGGCTGGCATAGCAAATTTCAAAAGCTGATGGTAGTGCATCACCCTTCAATTTGGAGATTTATTGAAGTGATACAAGACAAACATAAAAGCAATGACAGGACAAATTAAAGACATTTTGGCAAAGTTAAATATTTGTATTGTTTAACAAATCATGGACCACATTTCTCAATGGACATGTTGGACAGGATGAAATGTCCTGCAAGGATTAAGTGTTCACAACAACCTGTGAGGTAGTTACCATCCCTGTTTAATGGCTGAGCAAAAAAGGAAAAGAAAGAACTTTTCCCAAGCGACTCAACTAGTAGTTTGTGGAAGATATTTTGTGGGTGCAGGTTGTAGAAGAACTCAGAAAGTCTAATGGGACCTGCACTCTTAACCACTAGACTAGATTCCTGTGTGACTAAATAGTCCTTATACCCATTATTTTAGATGTTTTATAATGCAGTTGACATTTGGCTGATATTGAACATTAATATTCTTTCCAATATTTTACATGAATAATTTTGAGATAAACATTGGGTAAGCTTTCCTCCTTGTGGTTCAGAATATTTCCATGACTTAGGTGCCTAGAAGTGTCTATTCTGATTTAAAGAACATAAGCTTGTTTTTTAGCACTTGTATAAAAAATTCCATATTGATATTTTTCTAAATTATTGTATTAAACAACTGCCAGCAGTATATGAAAGAGTCCCCGTTGAATGGATGTGCATCTAAACCAGCCTAGAATCATGGGGGAATATAGTGTAGGAGGGACTAAGGCTATTTCAGCATTGAGACTAGAAGTATGTGAAGGACAATGTTAAATTACACAATTTCTTTATTATGCCTACCTTGTGACTTTCTCAAAAATCTACTTTCAGTGCATGTATTTATAAAATATTCATGTTCTGGATTCACATTGACTTGATTAAATGTAAAATAACAGTGTCCAATATTAGGAAATAAGCAAAATAACTGAAAAAAAAATCCCCTGTGCAACACTGTATCAGACCTAAAGAGAATGTCACACTGTTCAGTTTTAAATTAAGAGGACAAAATAAATTCATGATATAGTAGATAAGTGCAGGAGCATGAAGAAAATGTTTACCAGATTGAAATAACAAAGGAGAACAAATGAACCAAATCCAGGACTGAATAACAGAATTACTATGCTTCTTTTGTTAAGCATTACTTTTTCATAAGCTTTAAAAGGATTTGACTTATTTCTTGTGGTTATAGAATATACAAAATCCATTGCCAATGACACTCATTATTATGCATACAGAACCTGGTGTGTTAGCAATGAAGTGAACCAGAGAATAATGCTGGGAGATTCTTCTGCACTCTCTTCATTTACATAGTAAGCAGAGTCAGAGGTTTGCTAGAAGAAAGAATATTCTACATTTTTGGTCTGCTTTTTCCAAGTTTACTAGAAGAGTTCTTGGTGCCAAAGTTTACATCATTGTTTAGCTGAACCCCTTCTTTTGACTCTGCTGTTAGTCACTGTAATTTATTCTAAAACTGTGGAAAAAGAGAAAAAAAAATAGTTGAAAGATCTTAAGATTGTTTTGTAGCTTTTATTTCTAAGAGGAGAATGTGTCCCAGTCAGTGTCTATAATAAATCTTGGTTGTTTGTGACAAATTACTTAAATTTTCTGATTCTAGGTTATCTATTTTTAAAATTTAGGAGTATTAGTAACTGTTCTATTGAAAAGGTTGTTGTGAGTTTGTGAGCTTTAAATAAGAAAGTGTATATGGAGATTTGAAAACCATAACAATTATGTAATATACAAAAAAAAATTGCCACAAGAAATCCAATATTTAATAGTTGTTTATTAAATCTCTTCCCCAATACTATATCTGCTGTATAATTAGATTTTTAAAATTCCGTTCATAGCATGATCTAAATGGCTTTTCATAATATTTTAGACCATATTGCTTTTGTTCTTCTCTGAAAGGGACCACTGGGATATTTGACAATGAGAGAAAAATAGATATCTTCTAGTTGGGATAAAAGGTGCCATTATAAGAATAGATTCCTTGAATAAGTAATAACAGAAATACACCTCTTTTTTCTAAATGTTATTCTCATAATATTTCCATGTATATAAAATGTATTTTTACTTCTGTTATAAAATATAAAATCTGATATATAGTTAAGTGGTTTTACTACATTTAGAAACCATTTGGGTCCAGATTTAAGCCTCCATATCTAGATCAAATATAACTATTTAAGAATATACTAATTGGTTATCCCAAATTCCAAAACTGATCGAGAGTAGAGGCAGTTAGGAGCCATAGCCCCAGTGCATGTCAGGCAAGTTAGTGTTAGCATTTAGTACTTATTTCTGCCATGTGCTGGAAGGCATTGTGCTTTTACGTATTGACATTTCCTTTGGTACTTCCACAATATATGTTTCAAAGACCAAATAAAGTAGTTTTACAAAGTAAAATTTGGATTTTGATGTCTGCTCAGGAATGGATATAGAACATTAGAAACTTGTTTTACTGTACTGAATCTGATATTTATTCAAACTCTGTGGGAAATCCCAAAATAGATTTGCAAGTTTCTATTCATGTTTTCAAGGCCCTGAATGAGAAGTTAACAGGAATTTTCCTTCATCAGTCGTATTGTGGTGTGATTTCTAGCTTGAAACATTGAGCCTTACACTGTAATAGTTGATTTAATGGAATAGGAATTTTGGTTTCTAGTTAGCTTCCATTAACATTCATGTAGGAACATGGTTAGAATTGAACTCAGTTGTTTTCAGTTTCACAGATGTCCTTGCTTAAAATTTTAGTGTAATTTTCCTTATACCAATTCTCTGTATAATATACAATTTGAGAAAAAGATAAAGTAAAATTCAATATTTTTGCTTAGTATTATGCTATTATTACTTTAGGTAAATATATCAGTCTAGCTATTAAGTATAAAATAAGTTGCAGATGTCTGTAATATACTGATTGTCAAACAAATAATAAGATCATGAAATTTACCAGAAGATAATTCACAATAACAAGGCACCATTTAAAACACACATATACCTGGGCCCCTAAAGTTTATCTGTCTGTTTCTCCAAAAATCAAATTGAGAACTTGTTCACAGGAACTCATAAATCGAACCATGTTCTTATAAAAATGCAGCATTAAAAAATAAAATGCAGCATAAAAATTAGGCATCTGGGTATCTGGAACTCAAACCCTCTTTAAACATTAAAATCAGTGCTTAAATTGCTTCTAAAAGTGAACAGGAAATGCGTCCTGGCTGTGTGTTTTATGTGGCCAGAAACCTTCTGTATGTGGGCTGTCGAATTATCCAGACACTTGGTGTGAAACTGAACATATTCAAGATAAGTCGCAAATAGGTGGTGTTAAAATAATATGACCTGGGTCTTCAGTTTGATGTGTTTATTTGACAGTTTTCTAAAAAGGGGAAGTAAAATTGTCCTGTGCATTTTTCATAAGTCAGTTATTGTAAATACATTTATATTTGTCTCTGACTCTGTGTCTAACTAACAGCAAACTCAAATTGGAAAGAGAAAGACTGAAAGACGTATTTATTTATTTACTTTTAGTATCCGCTATATGAGTTTTCAGACTCAACTGAATTTTAAAGGCATTTTATTCAGATCAGTGAATATGGGGAGGTAAGAGATAATTCAAAAGAATATTCCTTGAACTTTTAATTATCCCCTGCATCTATTGATATATAGGGAGTCTGTGAGTATGAGCATTTTTGTTGCTGTAGTCATTTAATTTTTTACTATTTTAAGAATGCATTAAAATTTAAAGACACAGAGCACTTGCCTAATGGAAAAACAAGTAGAAAGAGTGAATTGTTTTACTGACTACTTACTATGTTCATAACATGTCAAAATAAAGACGCCTCTTCTCTTTGTTATTTATAAGACTGAGGCTCCCTCCCATTGCCCTCAAAATGTGAGAGAAAATAATTCCTAAGTCACACTGCAAATATCACCATTCTAACACGGAATCATCTCCCTCTTCTCACTCAGGAGAGCAGGGACTATAAGTGATGATGTTTCATGTGAATGCATGAGGCCTGAAGTCAATGTTTAGAACTGTCTCCAGAAGCCAAGGAGGTTTAAGATGGGGAAGTATATATTAATTAGCAAAGCTAATGCCAAAAAAAAATCAAAATAAATAGAAGGTCATGAAAGCCAAATATTGAGGTTCACCTGAAAGCCATGGATAAATTGAAAATAAAATAGGTATAAGCTAGAAACTCCATCTCTGTTACTCTCTGCAATGATAAACACCAAGTTGGAGACAGGCTGGGCAGGGCTTCTTTTCTTGTTGATCTTAAAGAGTAGATTCACCGGGTACAACCTGACAAGTCTGTTATGGAAAAGAGTATCAGTGATGCTTTCAATATTTGTGATCACAATTACAATAGCAATAATAATGGTTAACAGTAGGTTATCTTAGAACAGAAAGGCAATCTTTCTCTGTGCTGGTCCTTCATCTCAACTATTGTCAGTGGAACCAAGTCACTTGTGTGTATTATAAAAGTAACTTAAATGTGTTTTGATAGATCATTCACCTCTATAATTATTTTTGTGTATGTTAATACTAAAATCATATTATTTCTTGGTACACCCAAAATACCTTTTGGATAAATGTCAGTGGCAGCACTTGGTCCCAAGCTTTGGTTGTGGGGGAAAGGTTATAGATAAAGACTGGAAAAAATAATTCCTGGGCAAGGACTTAAAATTAAAAACCTATATTGAAAATAGTGCAAATCTAGAGACCAAAATTCTTATATAGATTGAAGATTAAAAAATATGAATGAAGTTAAAAATTAGGAAACATTCAAGTATTAAAGATGAAGGGAAAATAATAATAAGACAGCATGGCGCAACTGAACGTGTGGAGGCATAAGCTGTAGAGATAGGGGATCCAAACCTAGCTCAGCTTCTTACTAAGTATAATATATAAATCTCAGTTTCATCACCTAAAGATGAGATTCATAATAGCTAGCTTACTGGTTTGATATGAATATTAAATATAATTATATCAAGAATATAACAAAATATTTTAGTAAATGAGTAATTGTCTGGCAAGCAGTCACTGAATCAGGGAGTAAAAGTAAGAGAGTAAGTAGGAAGGAAGAAATTTTTCCAAGGTAGTGAGATGCAAAGTTCAGGGAGTCAGCATGAGGCCAAGCAGTTTGACCAGTAACAAGCAAACTTTGAAATGTATTTTTCTTTAACTGTTCCATAGCTGTAGACAACTGTGTTAATTTCAATGTTTCTGCGGTATCCTGTAGTATTAGGTACTTTGCCTAAAATATAGAGGATGATCATGAAATGGCTTTAATGAATAGATATATGTATAGAGCAGATAATGCAGTGTAATGAGCATTGGGTTTTAATTGAGGTTCTTATTTCCAGTTCCAAGTAAGTCACTGGATAGCTGTGAGAAATTGAGCAGGTGATTTAATCCCTGGAAGTAGTGTGGTCAACTGATGAAACACTTTTTTAAATGTAGCAGATTTAATTTTTACTCATAAACAAAATTTATTTTTAATCTTAGCTTTTTTTTTTCTCTTAACTCTGGACATATTCCCCAAATGGCTATGGCTTAGGTTCCAAGTGCCAATATGGGCAGTGACTCTTCATGACATCATTAGATGTGCTGTTCAAATAAAATAAAATTACCACTAACATATGTAAAATATAATTTAAGAATTAACCAAAGTACACCCAAAAGATGTGGGATCTTAAAGCAAATATAAATGGGATTAATGTTATCTACACCATGTATTGCTCCTCCCAAAAAGGAGACTTAAGAATGGATAAGGCGGTCACTGGGAAAGATTCCTTTCCTGTTAAAAAAATAACATCATCATTAATTATCACTGTCTGTATAATCAGCCACTGTAGGTCTGAAAACAAGTGATACTCTATCTGGCAGTATTCTGAACTCTGCACATTTCATGTTGTATTTGGTGAAGTTGGTCGTGTTAAGAAAGACTCAACATGGTTACGGAAGAATTAGAAAATAGGAATTTAAAAGCATCAAGCCGTGGATATACTGTCACATAATTTGATTTTTTTTGTTGTTTATTCAACAAATATTTATTGAGCAACTATCATGTTCTTGGCCATATTCTAGATGCTAGTGAGAATGAGATAGACATGACCCTTCAATGTTTCATTTCATTAAGTACTACAAGCAGGTGAACAGGAAACACATACGTAAATGCCAACAAATATCAAATAATGATGAGTACAATCCAGAAAATTAAAATAAAGTGAGGTAATTGAGAATAACTGAATAATCACTTTAGATGGCCAGAGCAGATTTCTCTGGCTGCTATGTCAGTAATAGGTGACAGAATAATAGCAGAGATAGCTATAAATGCTTTTACAATGGTCACTTGCAGGAAAGTGGTAGCTTGAACTAGATTTAGGTTAGTGAAAATGAGAAAATAAAAATATCGGTGCTATGTTTTGGGATAGTACTGAGAGGATTTACTCATATATTTAATGAGGGAACTAAGAAAGGAGGGAAGCCAGGATAAAACACTAGATATTTTGCTTGAGTTCTGGGTCTATAGTTTTAATTACAGAGTTGGGAAAGACTGAGGGAGAAGAATTTGAAGGAGATAAATAAGAGTTTTCTTGAGGAAGGTGCATTAAAGTTTAAGAATCCTCTTATATATCCAGTGGAGAGGTCAAGGAGACAGCTGGAGTTCAAAAGAAAGTTAAGAACTGGAGATGTAGATTTTAGAGTAGCCCATATATCTTAATAACTCTGCTTTTATTGATCCTCAAGGCATTGTGCTACTCCTCCTCTCAGTTTTGGTTTTTACAACCTAAAGCTTCCTTGATTTTACATTTTTTAAACTTTGAATTCCAAAGACTTTCCCACCACTTACATTGGCTCTGTATCATTAACCTCAGGAAATTTACAGAACCTTTCCAATACTTAGACTATAGTATAAAAAAATGGTTTCATGCATGAATTAAACAAAAGAACATTTGTGCCTGAGTCATGGGGCTCTTTCCACTCTCTGGAATTTTGATTCTTTATCTGTAAAGAATAAAATTTGGTAGTGTTTTTAATTAACAACAAAAAAAAATCTTTGAAACTCTGGTTGAAAAAAAATGTCTCAAGTGGAACCTCAGGAAATATAAGTAAAACAGATATGTTCTGTTTAAAGGAGACTAGAAAAATTCAGCCTTTTAAGTCAACACTCTATGCCACTCATTTGGTACTCAGAACTGCCCACTTAGGGCTCTGCTTATGTGCCCTATGATTAGATGGTATCTAAGGCCCCCTGTGGGACTAATGATTTTATTAGGTTATTGCCTCAGGATGGAAATATCTCCTATGGATTCAGCTGGGTCTGAATTAGTTTTAGACTGTTGCCAATTCCAGAATCTGCAGGTGGTAACCTACACACGTGGGAGCACCTGGATAGGCAGAGGTTAGAGATGGAGACAGAATCTGACAGTCAGAAATGTTCTGTGTAGTGCAGAGCAGTTGCTCTGTGATTTGAAACACATGGTACATAATCTGCAGAATCCACAGACTGGAAAAACTACACACTGATAATTGAGATTTCACAGTGTGACATTGTGCATCTCCTCTTTTATTTAGAATCACTGGCCAGGGTGCTAATCTACATCAGGATTTTCTAAATAACTGAGAAATTAACCACTTATGCTTTTTTTTTTTTTTTACTGTTCAAACTGCTTTCAGTTATACAAAATGAATAATAATGAATAAATGCATTATCTTCTCCAAACTTTTAAGAGTACACATGGAATGTATTTTAGCAGCATTTCCTTTATGAATCTCAAGTTATTGCTATGAACAATAATATTTATGTTGTGCTGTAGATAGAGAAGAAACTGTATATGTTAACAAGGTTTCAGAGGACTGACTAATTTAGCGTATAATTGTTTTACCAACTGTATCAATTTCTCCTCACAGGTTTGAATTGTTTGTCTCCACTCTGGTTAACAGATGCCCTTAGGAATTATTCAGATGTATGTACTATTTTTCATCCCTGCCTTCAGTACTTTTCTGAAGTAAAAGGACTATCATTTCAAAGGCTATTGTAATCAGAGCAGTGATTGTTCTCTTCTCCCTGTTCATGCCATAAAAGTTATCGAGCACCTACTCTATGCCAGGGATTGTTCTAGGCATTTGTCAGTAAACAAAATAAAAATCATTGCCTTATATTCTAGCAGTGAAGAGAGACGAAAACAAACGAACAAAAACCAAAACAAGAAAGTGAAGACAGGTAAAAATACCTAAAAATAGGTAAAATATTGAAGATATAAGACCTTGTGCTATTTTAAAAAATGAAAAATAATGAAGGATACTAGAGATTGGGAATATTGGATGTAAGGAATGTTGGAGCAAGAGTGCAGGCTGTGATACAAGATGGACCTTATTAACATGGTGACTTGGAGCAAATATTTAAAGGAAGTGAGGAAATTAGTCGTGCAGACATCTGGGAGAAGAGCCTTCTAGGCAGCCGGGAAATTAGCAAACTCCCTGTTTTGGGAGTATTCCTGGAACAACACAGAGGCTAGTGTGACTGGAATGAATAGTGTTGAGGGAATAATAACAGAAGATGAGGTCAGAGAGAGGACAGAGAACAGATAATGCAAAACTTCATAAGCCATTGTAAGAATTTAGATTTTATTTAAGTTGTGATTGATTCTCCTATTGGAGCATGCCATAAACTCCAAATAGCACCTTTTCCCATCAGAGGTACCTTTAGTGCCATAATTCCTGCCAAGTCATATGACCCAAGTGGCAGGATTTCTTGTGCCATGGCTGGACCTGCAGCAGAATTCATTCATGCTGTGGAGCTGCTGGCCTGAAGCAAATAGACTGCAGATATTTCTCCATCAAAGATGAGTTTATTTGGAATCAGCAGAGAATTGCAATTCAGAATCTGCAACCACATGAGCCACATTCAAGTCCCTGCATGGGAAGGGAAGGAGAAAGATTTTATAGAGAGAAAAAGGTAGTTGGGAGGGTCATAATAAACAAAGAGCCCATGGCTTTTCATTGGCTGAGTCATTGTCAGGAAAGAAGAGGAATCTTTCTTTTTCCGTTGGGCTCTGCTGTTATCACAGGGTGTGAGATTCCCACACCCCCCCCTTTGGTCTCCCACCTCTATTTAATTGAGGTTTCTGTTTATTAATTTTTACAAACAGCTTTTCTTGTCACTTGGTGTATGGCTGGAGAAGTATCATCAAGCATGAATAGGCTGCTTTCAGAACCCAGAGAAGCCTGTCAGGTGTTGTGCTTCCTCCTTAATTATTAGCCTGTGTGAGATGCAATGATATATGCTCTAAGTTGGAGGTGATATCCCAGCATCCTGAGGTTCACTAAATTCCCTAGTACTCCACTGATGCAGCAGGCCCCTGAAACTTCATAGTGTTTATGTCTTTTCCTCAGGAGTATGTGTTTTACTAAGGCTTCCAATTTATTTGACATTTCCTTTTCATTATATCCAGTCAATGTTCTGTTATTGGTAAAATGGATATTCTACAGAATGTGCAGGTGGTTTAGGTCTCTTTGGACTATATTATGACAGACAGCAGAAGGGTTAACTTAGCCTGGAGTAAAGTTGTAAATGTGTGCTCTATTTTTATCCTATTTGATTGTGAACTGCTTCTGATTCTCCTTCTTCAGAGGTAAAAAAGAAAGTACTTGCCAGATCAATGACCCCATACTATGTACCTGAGTGTTCATTTTTTTCTAGCAGATTCCACATCTGCCATAGCAGCTTCAACTGGGGTTCTATATGGCAAAGCTTGATCATGGGTGTCTGCTACTATTCATCTTCTTTTTATAGTAGGAGGAAAGAAATGAGGTATGATAGCTCCATAGACTTTTCATTGGGTTAGTTTCTTTCGAAATGCCAATTATTCATCCTTGATTCTTTTTGTTTTTGTTGTATTACTGTGGTGATCTATTGTTGGCTACCCATCTATCTTGACCTATCCTCTGTTAATTGTCACCATAGTTCTCTGAAGTTAGGACTGCCTGCTACCTTCAAATGTTTCCACTCTTTGTTATCATTGGGCCTATTTTTCTTTGAAGGCTAAGTGTTACCACTTGGTCTCTATCAGTTCAGGATTCTATCATGCCATTGCTATCAGTGAGCCCAGTTCAATAACAGCATCTCCTTCAGAGATGCTATTGTCTACAGGGGAGAGCCTTATTGCTTTGGAAAATAGTATATTCTAGGGTGTACCATAGAAGATAATTGGCTGAAATTTTCTGATGTTATATGGTATATTCACTCTAGTATGCACACTTCTATGTGCATATCCTTGTCTCTACCATCTGCCACATCTATTCTGGTCTTTCTACAACATTTAAGGTGGGACACCCCTTTCAGCAAGCTTCCAGTTTCCAAACCGCAACTTAGAAGCAGCATATTAATTTCATTTTTCTGAGGTCCTTCCTACAGAGTTAAGTACTGCAAAGAATGCTCCTTTATTGATAAACTCTCCTTTTTTCAACTTCCTGTCCCTTTGCCCTATATTCATCATTTTCAAAATTCATTCCCTTTCACCACGGGAAGCTCAGCACTCCCTGGGAAATGTTGTGACTCAACCATAGTTACTGGTCTAGTGACCAAGAAGGAAGGAAGGAAGGAAGGAGTATATCCTCAGGAGTGCACGTGTGGCCTTGCAAGGAAGAGACCTCTGGATTATTGTTAAACAAGAGTCAGAAATTGGGTCACATCTGCAGATTTTCAAGTGCATTGAGCCAGATGTGTACATCCCAAGTTGCAGATTGCCTTCCATCCCAGTTAATGCTTGAATCGAGAATTAAACCTTCTCTGAAACTCTGCTACCCTTATAATGGCATTCTGTCCCTTGGCCTCAACTTCTTCTGTTCCTTAGCTCCGGGAGAAGAGGATCTTTTTATATACTGACAAGAAAGTCTTCTAATTTTCACACTTCACCTTAAATTACTGAGTAATTACCCTAAGCTCTTCATTATTTTCCTCCAGTGCATTCATTGTCCTATATAGTTAGTATTTTCTCTAATTTCTCAAATACCTGATGTATTGTATACAAGACTGTGTTCTCTTTTACTAAGATTATTTTATGTCTGTGAAATATATAACGATGTCACCACGAGAATTTACCAGGGGCTATCAGTACTCTACCACCAGTGATAGCGTATTCATGCCAGTCAGTCAGTTGGTGATTCAGCTCCAAAATCCCATTTTACAGTCTGTTTCTAAGACCACACTTTGGACCAACTCTCTTCAGTCAAAATCTCCAGTAGGCAGAATCAGAAATGGAGATTTCACCCAGGTGGTTTATCATGGGAGATGGACGACTGTAAGGAATAAGGGAAGCAGGGTAGAGCAGAGTTAGAAATATGACTCAGTTACAACAGAGGCCTTAGCTGATGCTACTAGTAATTCTGGAGCTAAGATGGACCCTCTGAGTTGTCCAAAGTTTAGGCAAGAGTGTTGGGCCTTGTTGTCCCCACATTGAATATTCATTGGATGTAAACTACTGTTGGAAATGGGGCATAATCTTGCCACATGAGCTTCCATCCATTCGCATCAGGAAACACTGGGAGAAGAACTCAGCTGTGATCTCTAAGCAGCCAACACTCCTAGCACCTGGGGGAATGAGTGCCTCCGTGCTTGTGAGGGATCTTGGCAGCGCGTACAACATCCAGTGTATCAGCAGAGAGAAAAGTTGTGGGTAAGGCAGATTTTGGGAGAATACAGAATTTAGTTTTAGATGTATCCAGTAAGAAAGATCTATTTGACAGTCAAACGGAGATTTGATTAGGCAGTTTGATGTGAGTCTAGAGTTTAGTAGAGAAGTTGAACTTAAAAAAAACTGTTATTTTTCTGCATGTGCTTCTGAGTTGCAGGGCTGATGTTAATGGCTATTGAAATTCTCAGACTGTACACTGTTGTGCACCTGTTGTTTGTTGAATGTCAGTCTCTCACATTAGAATATAAACTCTACACGTTTTTGGTTCACCATCCTATTCCTAGTATCTAGCACCTAGAAGCTCAGTATAATTTTGCTGAATCCCTGCCAGGTCAAGGTGTACCTTTACTTCTACTCAGAAATTTAATTAATTAAAGTATATAAGAATGTCATCTTTTGATTGCCTTTTAAATATTTTCATTCCATGTAGAGGGATACTTTTTCAAACTGCTTTAGAATTCAAAGATCTTAGAAATATGGAGGTTTTAGCTTAGAGTTAATCAGGGATTTGATATAGCTCAATATGTTTATTAAATTATTCTTGATATGCTTTTCTACATTATAATATTTTAAAATTATAGTACATACATGTAGGCACAGAAAGCAAGTTGAAAAAAGTTGCAATAATCCCTACTAGGAAAGTGTATGGATGTGCTTTAATGATTCTAGAAAAAATATGAAACATTCACTATTTTTAGCAAGCATTTATTAGCAAACAAAAGAAGGCTTTTTCCACCTATAATTTACCTGTTTTGTGAGAAGAATTTCTATCAAATTCCATGACTTGACACATTTAAGCCTACTATAAGCAGAGTTAAGATATCTTATTGTCCTTCCTAAAAATTAAATATCTCAATTTTGATTAAGTTAAATGTAAAGAAATTGGTTTATTCTCCAAGATATATACTAAAAGGAAGTAGGGCATGCTTTTCTTTTGTCTCTTCATGTTATTAATTTTCTAATTGTGAAGAGCCCTTGTGAATTGCAACTCAAATAATAAACATAACATCCTCTGAGGTCAGTGACTTGACAAGAGAAGAAACTATAAAAAAATAAAATCTGTGTGTATTTTCAAAGTGCTAATTATTAGTGTAAAAAATTAAGGAGTTATAAAATTGGTGGAATATGATGGTTTACTAGGTTGAAATAATATTGCAGATATGATGATAGTTAAAACCAAAAACTCTATATTGCATCTTTGAAAATGTTATTCTAGCATGAAATACACATGCAGTATTTTTAAAAATACAGAGCAAAGGTATGCATCATATAAAATAGACTAGCTCAAGATATATGAAAGGTGAAGAATTTCTGTTTGAAAATCATCCTGACAGCTGAATCTGGTAAGAATTATGTAAATAATTTCAAAAAAGTATTATTCACTCTGATTTGTGAGAACTTTGTTTTACTTCCTGTGGACTGCAATTTGAAGGAATGATATATTCAGACATAGGTGGGTGTATGTCTTTATTGAGTTAGAGATGGCCAGATTTCTTATGTAGATTTATATTATCATTATCCAGAAGCACTACCTTATGATCAGATATTTAAGGAATATCACTAGGATAATGATGCAGCAGTCTCTGTTCTTATAATTGTCTTTAGAAAGGGTTATGATGAAAAATAACATACAAATAAGGGACAAAGACAAAAATTTCTTTTTATCATAAGCGAGAATCACTCTATAAAGAACTATATACTAGATACAAAGTGCATTTTATTTCAACAAGTTTCTTTTGAGTATCTACATTTGACATTTTACTTGTTTCTGGATTAATGGAACTTAATGTGATTTCTGAAGACACAGATAAGAAGAGGAGACAGATTCTAAATAAATCATTGAAACATAAGTACAAGTAAGTTGTCAGACAACCTATAATATAATTACAAAGTGTTATGTGAATTTATTAAGATTTGTCCTATTTGTGGACATCATTAATGGCTTCTTAGAGGAGGATAATGATTTGAGCTAGTTTCAAAAAACAGAAAAAATTTAGCTGGAGAAGAAGGGAATTCTAGGTAGAAGGACTTTTATAAAGGTAAAAATTGGGAAAGACTGTGAGCATAATTATCAATAATATAGCCTGCCATTCTTTGATGGCACCAAGTCCATCTTGTCCTCCCTTCAAATGGAAGTATTTTAAAACCATTCCATGATTTCCAAGTTTCCATTCAACCTGCTTGTCACATATTTCTAGACCATTGCTTATTAAGGAGAGCAAAGAGACGGACGATAGTTTTCCTATAACTAAGCCATCTCTAGGAAAATTCAAGTTTTCATCTTTACAATAGAATAATTTAACAAATATCTCCTCCGGTACGGGTCTCTGTCTTGATAATCCCAGACCTTAGACCCTGGTCCACCATGTAATAAAGGCTACATTTGGAGATGAACCCTGGAGATAGCCCCACTCTTTGTGACTTGGTCTACCCAAAAATATGTTATTTAAGCTTGTGAATTGGATCATTCAAATGTATGTAATTCTTTCTGAAGGTTAAGGCAGATTATCTGCCACCCCACCAGATGGAAGTGAGACATCAGATCTGTTTCATTCATACAGAGGCTCTAGAGATCTTTGTAAAGAAGGAGAGTGTGGAGTTTCATCCAGCTAAATATTTTGGCTTCAGTGAAGACAAAGACCATTACTTCTGCTTGAGCATCAGTCCAATTTATTCAGTGTCCACTACTCAGGAAGAGTAAGTTTGCAGAAGAAGATAATGGATTCAGTTTTGAGTGTGGTGGAATTTAGATTCTCATTAAATGTCCATTGTAAATACTACTACTACTACTAGCTGTCATTAATCAAATGCTAGTTTTATACCAGGGCTGGAACTATATTCTTTACATGAATTGATTTATTATTTGTGTAATGAATACCTTATATAGATAGATGAAGAAATTAGAGTTTAGAGAAAGAACCAAAGAAAGAGTTAAACATGTCCCATGTACTTGAAAGTTATCCAAAGAGATGATAGTTAAATTTGTGAAGTGTATATAATTGCTAAGGGAGAGTGTATATGGTGAGAAAAGAGGGCTGATTATTAAGCCTGACCAAACCCTTTTACTTGTGTAGAAATCAGATGGCAAAAACTAGAACTATCAGTGGAATTCCAAGTGGCTGGGCAAGGGAGAAAGTGTCTTTTCTTAAAAACAGAGATGTGTTTATGTGGCCAAAGGCAAAAACACTATACAAAGGTGTGATTCATAAATATTAGAGCCAGGTGAGCATAAGAACAGTGAAATAAATGTAAATGGAGATCAAAATGGGAACAGAGGGCATTTTCTACCATTGGCTCATTTCTTCTACTACTTATGTCAAGGTGCTCAGGTGATTAAGATGCATTTATTAGTCCAGAGTTACGGTAAAGAGAAATGAGAATTTGCTTATCATTCGGGGGTAGACATGGAAAAGAAAACAACCCAAAAACATTACTGAAAATTCAAATTCTTGGATATATCTGTTAGTGCCCTGAGAAGAAAGAGATGGCACTGTTTAACTGGGTAATATGAGAGGAGTTTAATAAAGTGTTTATGAAAACTAGAAGAGATACTAACCCCAGGATTAGTAATAGCTGAAATCTACTTATGCCTCTAACTCTAAAGAAGAGGAAATTGCTCCCAGAATTCAGAGTAAAACAGCTGTTTAAAGAGGACCAACAGATAAAAACTATGGCCTGTCTAGGGATGCTACCAGCATTGGAAATCCCTCCTGGAGGAAAGACAGTAGAATACATACTGGAACTTTACCTTCCTATATTCCTTAACCTTCTGTTAGTGATACTCATTGGCCAAACCTAACCATAAACTGTAGGATAAGTGAGTTCGTTAATGTAGATCGAATAGGTTAGCCTCCTGATACATACAGCAGAATGGAGAAGGGTTTGTAAGAATGCACACAGAAGTTTGGTGTTCAGCAGCAATCTATCTTCTTAAGATTCTTCCCAAGGTTAACACACAAAAGATATACATTCAGAGGATAAAGAGTGAAAAAATAGAGTTCTGAGGATAAAATTCATAAGAACACCAAACTTTGAGACAAGCAGAAGATTTTCTTGTTATCTAAGAAATAAGAAAAAGGATATATTTCTTATCCTTGTCCCCATAGGATGCTGTACTATTCCATTCTGTCTCATCTGTCCCTGCCCTTGGCCCTTGGGGATAAGTTATGGATATATAGAAGATAAATCACATTATCAGTTGTATCATATACTTCAATATAGTTATGCACAATCAAAGCCAAAATAAAGGCATTTTATTTGTGAATACTTGGTCATTAGTGATATGAAAGAGAATTTATAACAGAGAAGTTGAGTAGGAGCAATATTTCAGAAGAACTGAGGCATGAATGCTCCCCGAAGAATTAGAAAACATGAATCTAGATTTTTCTTTTAAGAAATGTGATGGTAAACAGATAATATCTTGAGAAAAAAACATTGGACAGAAGAGGATTCTCATTTCAGATGCAAAAGAATATAACACATTCCTAACCGAGGTAAAGCAATAATGAAATAAGACATTCACCAAGTAAGGAAGGGATTGGGGAAGAGTGATGCAGAGAATTTCTAAAGAAGATGTGTTGGGGGCGAGGCACAAATTTGGGGATGCAGATGACAACAGAGTGGTCTCCTCAATAAATAAAATGGTATATTTTTCTTTAATACCAAAAGATTTAATTATGACTCAGGAAAAATTGAAGTGAAGGGACAAAGAAATCACATCATAGTTTATAACCAGGGTGTCAGTAATGTAGGAGTAGTCATCTAGGTAAGTGTGAGCTCCATGCAAAAGTATTTTAATTAAGTGCTTTTTGTCAGAAGGAACAGAGAGTCACACAAATTATTTTAAGTAATAAGAGAATAATTTTAGAGCTATGCAGAGGATAAGGATGTGACCTTATAAGGATAAGGTCCAGAACTTTTCAGGAATGCAAACAGGTTACACAGAATTCAAGGCTGCAGGCTTTGGATAGGTATTTTAGTGCTGTGCCATCAGCATAAATCAATAACTCTCTCTGTACCTATCTTCTTTCCCATTATAAACTGGATGTTTGATTTTATGCCACTCAGTTGAAAATATTCCTACCAGCTTTGCTAGAAATCATTGTTGAGAATTGGCAAGTGCTTTGTATTAAACTGCTAGAACCATAGCATATCTGTCCTTTGATCCAGTGCTCATCTGTGTTTTAATCAGGGTCTGGAGTCATGGTCACGATCATGTTTGCTCTTAGATACTTTTTCAGCAAGATATGTGTGCTTGGCTAAGTCCATAGCATTGGGAGGTAGGCACCTGTGCTGATATATCTAGCATGAAGTGTGAGATACTACTATTGCTGATGAGCCAAATTCTCAAAGAAAGCCAAAGCTAGTGCCAGTCACACAAAGACTTTTCTAAATTGCCCAAACTTGTGAGCCCAAAGATAAGGATGATCCTCAAGAGCAGAGCAGTTTTTATCCATGCCGTTACCTTCTATCTTCTGAGAGATAAATTATATATATATATATATATATATATATACATATATATATATATATATATATATATATATATATATATATATATATACACATATGTATGTATGTATGTATCTGGACCAAATAGGTATCCTTTCTGCAGAAGAGAATAATGTTGGCTACCATAACCTAGTTTACTGAAAATTTAAGGTACTAAGTAAATAACTGACCTCAAAGTTCTGTGTTTGTAATATCTCATCACCCCTTTATTTGTACCCAGATAGTATCCTGTGAGAAATGAGGGCAGAGTATGCGATCCTTCTGAATCAGCATTTAAATTAATGCTTTATTCTACTGATGTTTATTGAGAGGCTCCTACTAGATGCTGTGTTTTATGCTGTTATAAACAAAAAGGTATAGCTTCTTTCGTGTTCTTGTATTTAGCTATTGCCAGACAAAAAGAGAAACACTGCATAATCTCACTTTCAGTGTGGAATCAAAAATCGTCAAATCATAGAAAGACTGCACAGAATGATGGTTGCCAGAGGTTAGGGGTGTGGGAAATGGGGACATATTATTCAAGGGATACAAAATTTCAGTTACGCAAGATGAATAGTTTTGGGGATTTAATGTACAGCAACGTGACTATAATTAACAATACAGTATTGTATACTTAAAGTTTGCTAAAAGGGTAGATCTTAAGTGATCTCACCACCACACACACAACACACACATACACAAGATAACTATGTGAGAAGTTGATGGATATGTTAACTAGCTTGATTGTGGTGATCACTTCACAATATATATGTATATCAAAATTTCAAAATTGTATACCTTCAATGTATACAATTTATATGTGTCACTTATACCCCAATAATGCTGAAAAAAATTAGCCAAGGGAAGTAGAACACAGAGTCAGAGTCCAAGAAACGCAGAACTTCCACTAGCCTCTCTCTGAGAAGTCATGGATGGCTTACTTTCCTGTTCTGATGTGTGATAAAACAGAAGAGTATTATCAACCAGGGAAGTTCATTCCAACCTTGGTGCCCAGAGTTTTTACTGGGGCTTGATCACATCCTGCCATCTCTGGCCCTTCCAGAGGTTTGGCTGATAAATTTATTCTCCAGTCCTTCTGGAAAGAACTGATACTGCATGACTCAAAGCTCCCATTGTAAATAATGCTGATAGACTGTCTGGTAGCCAAAGCCCTCATGCAAACAAAGATATTCCTGACCTATGTGACACTCTAATGACCTAGGCATCATCTCAGGAGTGAAGGGCAAAGACCACAGCTTAATTCTTCACTACACAAACACAAAGGAATAAACTACTAGTGTATGTTATAACTTCATTGTATCTCAAAACGTTTTTACTGAGTGAGAATAGCCAGAGAGAAAAGAGTAGATACTATATAATTTCATTTATATGAAGTTCAAAACTGGCAAAATTAATCTATGATGATAGAACTCAGAAGAGTATTAACTGATGGGGCTTGATTTTGACTGAAAGGCACAAGAACATTTTCAGGGTGATGTAAATCATCTACATCTTGGTAGGGAGAGTTGTTACACAGCTATATAGTACATATATATTTATCAGAACATGAATTGCACCCTCATGGTCTGTATAGAAATTTTCCCTCAATTAAAAACAAGCTGGATATAAAAGTTTATTGCTGAGTCTACATGATGTGACTAGATTCAATATGGAAAAACATATTTAAACGGTTTGATATCCTAGAAACAATCTTAAGGAAATTTTTTAAATTGATCTGATACTTCTGGGTCATATTAAGATGTACAGTCATGAAAAATAGCCAGAGTTGATCTGATTTATTTCAACCACTTTCATATAGACAATGGTCTCTTTCTTTTCCTAGAAGTTAGACAAAATTAATAGTCACATTTTTCAAACATTCCACTCCAAAGCATTACTAAATTGGTTTATTAACATAACATATACATACTAATTTCAAAAATTTCCTGCCAGAGAAAATTATTTCTTGTGCAACAAAAGTCCAACTCTTTTATTAATGTAAGTTATAAGAGTAATTCTGAGACTGTGATAGTTGTAAATAAGAATACCAAAGATAATATTATCTTCAGAATAGCTTTGATACAATAAAAAGAACATACATTGGTCATATATTTTATTTTTCATATTTAAAATGACAATATATGGTAGTATGCATATGTTTTGTTTAAAATTGTCTAGCCTTTAGACAATTTTTTAATTTCTTAATGATAAGGGACCTTTTTATATTGCTCAGTTTAGTTGGGGAATTGCAACATTTACTTGTATCGTTTGCATAAGTTTCTTTTGAGTCAGTGGGAATGAACTCAGAATCCTGCAGTACTCCAAATGTGATAATTATAGCAATATCTTTCAGTGCTTTTCACAAAAGTGATAATCCTCTCAATCACCTGCTATGTATATATTTATAAAAAGTTATAAAGACAATTTCTGAATTATTTTCTTTCTATATTAAGTATTTCTTTTGGTAAATAACAAAAACCTTGATTTTGGTAAATTTATAATAAATGTAAATTGGAAGTTTAGGTAAAACTAGAAAATTGGCAGACATCACATAAAGAAGTGAGGATGATAAATAACAATGTGGAGGTTTTGCTAAGTATTGACAGGGTGTATAAAAAAAATATTTTCCTATTTATCACAACCTCCAAGCAAAAAGATCAATATAGCAGAGTACTCAATAAAAGGCATAATATCTATTACATGAAATTATTTTACATTAATACTGGATAAAACAGAAAATAACAGACTAAAAGGGGCTGTTTAAAATAAACACATTAATCATGCATGAGCCCTGAGAAAAGTTCCTGCCTCAATTTTAAATAATCAGGTTGAATTTTTCTATGGGCTTTTATTTTCATACCTCAAATATATCTCAGCAATGGGTAACTGCCAACTTATGAATATTTATAGCACATTTCCTAGTTTCTCATGCAAGATAAACTCTGAAGAATTTCATGGACAGAGAGTTTGATTTTTGCATGAGTCCCAATTGCATATTTCCTAAAAGTGAAGAGATGTTATTGATAAACTGAAATCACAACAACACTGCTTGAATCTAAAAATGAATTTGGATTATATGCCATCTAAAAAAGGATTGATTGAGGTGTGGAAGTGTACTCTTATTATATTTATATGAAATACTTAAAATTTTTTCTCTGTGAGTCTTAAAAAAATGTTTCCCATCTGATGACATTTTTATTAGTGAAAATTTGGGGGGATGAAGGGGAGATTTATAATCCTAAACCAGTCAAGATGGTTGAAGTACAGTTTTTTTTTCCCATCTCCCTTAGGTGTATCTAGAAACAATCTGGTGTTCCATGTTAGGGTTTCATGTAGGCAGACAGACAAGGTTAGTTTTATTATTATTTTTTCCTAAGATATGGTCAGAAACTGGCATTCTGTATTTGCATTAAGTCCTACTTCTGTTCACAGAATATTACATTTTTATTATTTTTCCTTAATTCAAAATTAAAGTGAGTTTTTAAAGTGATTATTCTAACTTAAAAGTGGTAAAAGGATACAACAAAAATATCACATTCTTCTGATATCTGATATCTTAGGCAATTACTTCAAATAGAATAGCTAAATATACTTAGGTTCATGATATAGCAAAAACATCAGGTAATCCCTCTGTCTTGTAGTTGCAAAATTGTGTAATAGACAAACAGAAAGACTGACAATAGATAGGAGTGTGGGTAGTTTACCACACAAAGGTAAGAGTGTGTGGGTAGCTATGAGAGTGGGAGTCTATTGAAGTTCAACTTTGTTTCTTTTTTCTCAATAAAATAGCGGGCAGGTAATAAACTGAGCATTTGTGTTGAGAAGTAGTGGTTGGAGTTTTCAGGGGAGGGGATTAAATGGTTACATCTGATATTGGGGAGTAAGAAAGTATGATTGCTGGGCACCGTTAAAGATCCTTGAGCTACCTTGCCATGACTTTAAAGACAGGCTAGTCAAAGTTAGACCAGTCAAAGCCATTGTGTTTTGCTCAAGCCAGTGCGGACATACAAAAGGTAGATATAACCTGGATTTAAGATCAACAGAGTAACTGTAATGGGAGAGTTACAAGAGGAAAAAGGAACATGCAAAAAATTGATTGTAAAAGTTGACTATAGAAAATAGGTAAGAAGAGGAGAAAGAAAAGAGATAAAGCAATGACACAAAATAGATTTAAAGTTATAAGTTATATTTTTGTCAAAGGCATCAGAGATCTTTTTTTCCCCAGCTTTATGGAGGTATGATTGATAAGTAAAATTGTATATATTTAAGGTATATAACATGATGATTTGATATATGTTGTGACATGATTACCACAATCAAGTTAATTAACACATCCGTCATCTCTCGTAGTTACTATTTAGTGTATGTGTATGGTGTGAACACTTGAGATTTACTCTCTCAGCAAATATAAAGTGTACAATGTAGTTTTATTAATTATAGTCACGATGTTGTACATTAGATTCCCAGAACTATACTCATCTTATAGTTGAAAGTTTGTCCCCTTTGGCCAACATCTCCCCATTTTCCTCACCTTACTGCCCTTAATAACCTCCATTCCAACTCTCTGTTTCTCTGTGTATGACTTTTTGGATTCCACGTATACGTGATACCATATGGTATTTGTCTTTCTCTGCCAAGTATGGAGTTTGATGCCCAACAAATTAAGTGAAAGACAAAACTTTTAGACACCATCTGTTGTCTAATGAATATTAGTGTGAATGATTACTTGTTTTGTTTTCAGATAACATTTTAATGACTTCAATACTAATTATTATACTTAGAGAAATATATCTCTTCATAGTACATGTGATCAAACATTGTTAAATGACTTTTGTCCAGGTGCTCAGTGAAGAGTTCAGACTTTTTCTCATATATGTAGACAACCTGCCAGTCTTTAGACTATTTTAATATTAAGTTCATCCTTACCTCACTGTGTTCTCCTGTGTTCTGTGCATACATACATATTCTTCTTCTTAATATTATTATGTTGTATTAATATATAGTAGTACATGGAAGCTACATTCCCTAGATCCTGTGACATATTGCTTTAGGCTATTTGGATATTAGCAGGCATCAGTTGGAGATGGTGTGGTAGGTCTCCCCATCTCCTTGCCTCACCTGTCATCTCTGGAAAAGTTTACATTTCCTCTATGGCTCCAGGACATACAGAATACGCTTGTGACATCCAGATGCTGTTCATGACACTAGTCTCTCTATTTATGTAAACTTACCTCCTCCTTTTGTTCCTCTAGCCTAGGAGTTAGCAGCTTCTTCTCTTCGACATCTCTAATTTTCTTTACTGTTCTTAGTTAGCTTCTCAGATTTTCTGTCAACTGTGTAACCAATTCACTATCATCGTGTCCCTCTATTTTATTTTTTTATGTTGTGTATTGAGGTATAGTTGACGTACAATATTATATAAATTTCAAGTGTACAGCATAGTTATTCACAATATTTAAAGGTTGTATTCCATTCATGGTTATTATAACATAATGGCTATATTCCCTATGTTGTACTATGCATCCTTGTAGCTTACTTATTTCATATGTAGTATTGATAGTTTGTATCTTTTAATCCCCTGTGCCTCCCTTGCCCCCCCCACAACTGGTAACCACTAGTCTGTCCTCTGTGTCTGTGAGTCTGTTTCTTTGTGTTGTATTCACTAGTTTGTTTTATTTTTTAGGTTTCACATATAGGTGATATCATACAATATTTGTCTTTCTCTGTCTGTATTCATTTAGCACAATACTGTCCAAGTCAATGTATATTGCTGCAAATGGCAAAATTTTATTCCTTTTTATGGATGAGTAGTATTTCATTGTTTATATGTACCACATCTACTTTATCCATTCATCTGTTGATGGACACTGAGGAAGCTTCCATATCTTGGCAAGTGTAAATAATGATGCTATGAACATGTGCGTGTACCTTTTCAAATTAGTGTTTGTTTGTTTGTTTTTTATAAGTACCTGGGAGTGGAATTACTGGATCATAAGGCAGTTCTATTTTTAGTGTTTTGAGAAACGTCCATAGTGTTTTCCATAATGGCTGTACCTATTTACATTCCCATCATCAGTGTACAAGGGTACCTTCTTTTTCACATCCTCACCAACATTTGTTATTTGTGGTCTTTTTTTTTTTTTTTTTTTTTTTTTGTGGTACACGGGCCTCTCACTGTTTTGGCCTCTCCCGTTGCGGAGCACAGGCTCTGGACGCGAACGCTCAGCGGCCATGGCTCACGGGCCCAGCCACTCCGCGGCATGTGGGATCTTCCCGGACCGGGGCACGAACCCGTGTCCCCTGCATTGGCAGGCGGACTCTCAACCACTGCGCCACCAGGGAAGCCCTGTGGTCTTTTTGATGAAAGCCATTCTGAATGTCCCTCTATTTTAAATACTGGTTTCTGTTTCTCTTGCTTGACCCTGAATGATAGAAACATTATGTAAGTTTACTGATTGTTGTATACCAAAATGTCTATATATGTCATTTATTCATCCAACAAACATTTAAGTACTTCTTTGGCATTAGGTACCAAACAGTTTTGAGAATATATATATCAGTGAGCAAAATTAAGTGTAGTTTGTCCTTATAAAACTCCATCTAATAGTTCAACAGATATATAAGAGACAATACAGAAATTCTTGGTGTTGAACTGGTTGTGAATAAGGTTGGGGGCAGGGAGGAGATAGTTTTTGCATAAGTAGATAGATATTTGGCAACTGCTCATAAAGTAATGTTGCATGTAGACCATGTTTTGTGGGGAAATGTGCTGAGATGTGTTTTGTTTTGTTTTGAAATGCTGAATTTTAGATGTCTTTGATATATCAAAACATCCAAAGGGAGTTGCAAAGTAGTCAACTGGAAAAGTGAAGGCTCAAGATAAATACTTGCTTGTTATTTGCAGATAACTAAAATTAGAAGCCCTGGGAATGAATGAGCTCACCTCAGGAAAAAGGGTATAGAAGGAGAAGTTAGGATGGATTTCTAGAAATTTATAAACTTGTAGACTTAAAAATAGTCCAATTCAGGAAATGAGTGATCCTCATTTTCCCTAGAACTACCTTTAAATATTCAATAATTGTATATCTACTGTTTTAAAATGGATTGTTCCTCAGAATCTAAGAAGAAAACAGCTTTAAAATTCCATCACATGAAATGTTTTGAATCATATATTATAGTTTTATGTGTACTTGCATATGACACAAATGTATTAATACTACTTTCTAGATGTTGGACCTTGAGTAATACCTAAAATTTAAAGATAACCTTTTCACCTAACCCCAGCCATAGACCAAAACATATGGAGAATTATGTGGAAACATCTTTAACAGATACCACTTTTTTTAACTTATCCACACATATTTATTCATTTTTCCTACAAATGCCAGAATATTGATATACACTGTGTTTATGTACAGAGACATACTTTCACTGACAAATAAAATTTTTGAATTAGTTCTCATAGAAAAACTCTGTATTCTTCAAACATTTATTTAATACCCAATTTAAAGCACTATTTAGGGAATAGTTTTAGAATATCTTTTCTTTTTCCCCCAGCTTTTTTTGAGGTATAAACGGCAAATAAAATTGTATAGACTTAAGGTATATAACTTGATGTTTTGATATACATATACAGGCATACCTCAGATATATTGCAGGTTTGGTTCCGGACCACCACAATAAAACTAATATTGGAATAAAGCAAGTTACACAAATGTTTTGGTTTCCCTGTGCATATAAAAATTAAGTTTACACTATATTCTAGTCTATTAAGTATGCAATAATATTATGTCTTAAAAAACAATGTACATACACCATTTAGGTATATTAGGTGTCTTAAGTTTCAGCAGTATTGCTCTATCTGATTCAAGTTTCCTGGTTTCTCTAATCTGAAGGTACAGTCCTCTGTCCAGGTTTACTCTGTACTCTCAGCCTCTTGCCCATGCCCAGAATTAGCACATAATCCGGGAAAAAAAGCAACTGCAAATAATAAGCTTTCCCCTTCAGGAACCTCTCTTTTCCAAAATCTTAGCCTTTCTACTCTTCCCTGTTTCTGCAGCTCTCTGATGTTTTAAGTAAATTATTTCTTTGTTTTATTTGGCTTTTATAGTTGGTGTGTATGTAAGCATTGCTCTGTTGCAAATTATTCCATCCTAACAGTAAGCAGAAATGCCTCTTACTTTAATATTTATTTCCATATACAAATTTTGTGAAGGTAGAATGCTTGATTTTGAATCTTGAATTCACCCATTACTGTATACATGACCAAGAAAAAGTCATTTAATCTCATATCATCTCAACTTCTACTTGTGTAAGCAAGAAAAAAAATCTGCCTACTGATAGATTTGTTATGAGGATTAGTTAATTCATAGCGATTGAAATAGTGGGTGACTTATTTTCAGTGCTCAATAATATATTAGCTATTATTATTCTTATTGCTTTTACTTTTGTTGTTTAAAATCATGAACTTAGCAGATATCCATGGCTACTTGAATATAATACAATTCAGAAGTTTAATTCAGTTCTGTATATATTAAAGAGGTGCTATGTGCAAGGCCTACCATAATTACTAACACTGTGGTGATCAAAATGAAAGGAAATACTATCTCGGGAAGTGTATGCATTAGCAGTGTACTTATGTAAAGAACAGTAAGTTCTATAAGAAAAGCAAAAACAAAGATAAGTTTAGAGGCAGAACAGAGAAAGTTGCCCCTCCCCACCAGATGTTAGATTAACATATTGGCAGCTCAGAAAATAAGTACAAATAGTTCTACCTGCTCGAGCCACTTTAAATACTCTCCCTAATAAGTTCCACTTGTGTAGACTAGAAGTTCTCATTATCGAAATGCCGCCTCTAAGCACAAACTAGGTTCCTGAAATATCTTTGAATTGGCTCATTGACTACACTGAATATGCTGCTCAGAACTGATAGAGAAACTGCCAGGGAAGAACTTGGCTGAAAAGCAAATTACATTTTTGAAAAGTTTCAGAAGTGTTTATTGAGTTCCAACCTGTTTAAGAGTCTCTTTCTTAATTGTCTTCATCTAAATGCAAGTCTCATTAAAATGCATGTAAATATTCAGCATTTTTAAAGCAACGATTCTCTTGTCCTTCTTTGATTGTACTTTTACAGAATTTACATTCTGAATGAATTCGGCTAGTGTCAGTTTAAATGGGGTTGAGTATATTTAGACTAATATTTGTGATCAATTCAATGATTTCCTTCTTCCGTCAAACCATGGACCTGAAAAATTTATTGGTTTCTTTTAAGAAGGGAGAAGATGAGAATGAGAAAAAAATGTGTGTGTTGAAATAAGTTGAGGCAGAAATCTGTGTTATACCTTTAAGATATTCTTTTAAGTCATTGTATTCAAAAACATTCTTTGAGTACCTACTCTTCGCCAGAAATGTTAGAAAAGAGTAACAACTAAATCAGTGTCAGTCTATGATTTTTTTTTTACTACTAGCCCCATTCTTCTCAAAATGCACATGTAAATCAAAAAGTGTTAACTTTAATGCTGTAAATGAATATATTGGTAGTATAGTTTATATGTCCCAGATAATTTAATACAAAGCTTATTTTATACTAATATTATAATAGATATTGAATTTGTAAACAAAACTATCTTTATAATGAATCATTGAAATTGTCAAAAGAACACTGATCTTTAGTTCACGCAGTGTTTTTAAACTATTAATGAATATGTTTTTAAAATTTCATGAAGATTGTTCTAAAATGCTTTACACACTTTTAAACAAGCATCTGTATATTTCACAATGAAAATATGAAAGGTAAGTAAATCAGAACTATTGAAGTTAATCATCACAAATACAGTAAGACATAAAAGTTGAAATTTCAACTAGGTACAGTAGCTTTGACATGCAATGCTATGTATAATCTGTAATGCACAGATTTTTAAGGATACAGCCTGCTACTCATTCATGACTCTAGCATCCTAGAACATACCCTTCCCACCTACCACATTTTGAGAATGTAAAAAGAATGAGAGAGATGAATAAAGTAGGTTTTTGTGAATACGGTATCTTTGAGAAAAGCAGGGCTGTAAGCCCCTTTTCCATCCCACTTTGTTGGGGGTAGTATCTACCTTTCAAAGAAAGTGAGGGTGGGACTTCTGTTAAGCTACTCAGAATACTTAATATGAGTCTCATGTAGATTGAAGATGCACTGCTCTGAAGATCTCACTCCTGCTAAAGAAATTTAAGATGACTAGAGACAGTCTGGAGAATTACTTTGAATATGGAACCCTTAGAATGCTGCTTTGCTGGGATCAATTGGGCTGAACTCCCAGAATTTGTAGCATACAGGTATGCATGACCATTTCTCATGGAAGATATACTAGTCCCATATGACTCTGTGGGATGGTCTTCTATCTTTCATGCTTCCTGGAAAGGTGAAGGCACTCTATCAGCAAAAGCCTAGATGTGAACTTCTAGAGCCTGAGGAAGGAGCCAAAAATGAGTACCAGAAGAAAATAAAAGCATTCCAGGGTTAAAAGAATTTCAGGATGGGGAGCCTAGTGGGGGACCTTCTGAGGATTGCTTGAAAATATTCCATAACAAAATCATGTTGAAATACTTACTAGCTCCACAGAGTACAAACCCAGTTTAAGGCACTATCAATTTAAAATAAGGCCATTCCTCTTCCTTTTTAGAAAATTTAGAGAAGACACCAACCACATACACCCTTTTCCTATGGTGAATTTGCAGCCAAAAGCTGGTCCAAGCTACACAAGGAGAGGTTATTTAACTTTAAAGAAAGCTCAGAGTTTTGAATGATATTTTAGATTGAACTTTTTATTACTAATTGAGTAAAATAGTAATAAAATAGCACTTGTGGTGGGTAAGAGCAAACTGAACAAAAAGTAGAAAATAGGTATGGGTGATGGTAAGTTCAAAATTTAGATGATTGACTAAATTTCTCAATTTTTCCTAGAAGATTGGCAAGAGTGGTGGACTAGATTACAGTCTTACTAAACACTTCCCCCATAGTGCCTCATCTGTTGGGTGGGTCTTGATTTGTGTAAGCCTGTAACAGTAATCTTCCCACACCCCAGACCCTATCACAGGGATAAGAGACAGGTAGGGACATGACCTTAAGCTAATCAATACAGGACATTTCCCAACCAAACAAATATGCTCAGGGAGGTAGAAGGAATCTACCTTCAATTTTTGAGAGTCACCTTGGGGACATGAGGGCAGCAAACACCTGGAGAAAACCAAATATACATAAAGCATTCATGAGAGAGAGTCACAGAAATTTAGATACCCGAACCCAGCTGAAACTGGTCTGAAGTCAGACCAACTGGTCTGAAGTGCAATGAAATCAATTTTACTCCTCTCTTGTTTGACCTGTTTGGGTTGGGTTTTCTCTTATGTATCTAAAATACAGTCATATAGATTTGTTTACAGATTATAAAATAATGTTAAAAATGACTTCACCCAGGACTTCCCTGGTGGTGCAGTAGTTAAGAATCTGCCTGCCAATCCAGGGGAAATGTGTTCGATTCCCTGGTCCGGGAAGATCCCACATTTCGAGGAGCAACTAAGTCCGAGGACCAACTAAGCCCGCATGCCACAACTACTGAGTCTGCGTGCCACGACTGCTGAAGCCCACGTGCCTAAAGCCCATGCTCTGCAACGAGAAGCCACCGCAATGAGAAGCCCGCACACTGCAGCGAAGAGTAGCCCCTGCTTGCTACAACTAGAGAAAGCCCACACACAGCAACCAAGACTCAACACAGCCAAATAAATAAATAAATTAAATAATTTAAAAAATAATTTTAAAATAAATAAAAATAAATAAAATTATTTAAAATAATTTTTAAATAAAATAAATAAATATTTATTTATTTGACTTCAGACAATTATACATTATCATGATTTCATATTAAAGGTATGCATAGAGGGGATTTCATGGCTAACTACTCCTTTAAGAGGGCAGAATAGCAGTGTGTTTGATAGGGTGGGCAATAGAATCATGTTCCAGAGTTTTAACACCTCATTTCATATTCATTACTTTTGAGCTGTTTCTTCATGTATCCAAATCTGAAATGGAAATACCACTGGAAAAATCTGAGAAGCAATTCCTACCTTTCTCTCTAGTGTGCCAGACTTAAAGAAAAAGAAAGTTTTGATGGGGTTGATTTTCAGCAGGTGCATTTATCTTGAGAGAACTGTCCTTAGTTGGGGGACTATAATACTGCCAGTTGTCCTCTGATGACTTCAGAAAGAAAGGGAAACAACAAGAGTAAGAATCATAGAGAAAAATAAGGTATAAGTTAATTAAATTTAATTGTATAACTTTCTTTATTTTTCCATTTTCCTTATGCAAGGTCAGGAGGACAGGTACTGTATTAACTCCTATTGCTGCCATTACCACAATTTATCAAAAATATAATGGCTTAAAACAATACCCATTGATTATCCCACATTTCTGTAGGTGAGAAGTTTAAAGAAGCTTGACTGGACTCTCTGTTCGGGGTCTTAACAGGCTAAAATCAGTGTGCCAGCCAGGGTTGCAGTTTTCATCTGGGTCTTGTAGTCCACCTCCAAAGTCAATGATCGTTGGCAGAATTCATTTCCTTCTCATGCTTTCCATGTGGTCCTCCTGATTGTCAAATAAGCCACAGGAGATAAATCCTTTCCATGCTTTTAATCTCTCTTTTTCCTTCTGCTACTAGCCAGAGAAAGGTCTCTACTTTTAAGGGTCCATATGATTAGATTAGGTCCACTGGATAATTCATATTTCCCTATTTTATGATTAACTGATTAGTAATTTAAATTGCATCTCTAAAGTCCCTTTTGCCATGTAACATGACATATTCATGGAACTCATGGAACTAACACCAGTGGGTGAAGGTCCTGGGACTACACAGGTTCTGTATTTTATTTTTTCTTTTGAGAGGAAGCATGAACATATTAGAATAAAAAGCACTTATTTATATTGTAATCTTGGTTTAATTACATGGCAGTCCATTTATATGAGATGAATAAGCCCTCCAGGTATCATTTCCTTGACACTTTTGAAAAAAGTTGTTTGAAAAACAAAAATTTGGCTTTATTTATTGTTGTACCAAATCAAATTTATACAAAAGTTTGATATTATTTCACATTCTTCCTAATGCCTCTTGCAGAATTTTGCAAACATCCCTCACTAAATAAATTATTGAATCACTACATCTGAAGGCCATAAAAAGGCCAACAGCATAATAGATGACATTTGTTTGGAACTTTGTATCAGTCTTATAATTAAAAATTCATATGAGATCTGTTTTTTCCAGTAACTGCCTTTTGCAAATTACAATGACATTTCTTGAGGCATTAAATATTTTTAATTGTTTGTAACAGTTAGTCTTTGCAAAACACTCTAATGAACTAGAGATCTTGACAAACATAACTCAGTAAACAATAGTCCAGTTGGAAGACAAAGTGTTAACAGGCTTACAATCCACTCACATGTTATTTACTTTACTTAGGTCAGCTCATTGTGGTACAAGAGCTGTGATCAGAAAAATAACAGAGGAGCTGAGACAAAAGCCAAATGTTTTTTAAAATAAAAAAAAAATAAAATTTAACTATAGTTTTGGTTATAATACAGAGAAGACTATGGCAACATAAACTATGTTTGTAAAGAAAAAAATTATACTGAAGCCAAGAGTTTCTATATTTTTAATCATAGTTCTAGCTTTCCTATAATTCCATGTATGTCTTTCACAGTTATAATCACAATATACATAAAATCATATATATACTTCTCCTACCTAATATTACAGGGCAAACACTATTCCATTTTTCTTCATAACCCTATTTTGATAGTTGGCTAAGTCTGTCAATTTCATGAAACATAAATTCCTTAGCTATTCTATTGTTGGACACTTAGATGGCAGTATGTTTTTAATAATATAAATAAGGCTGAATATTTTGCCAGTATTTTCTTTTTTAAAACAATAGTTTCCAGAATTAGATTATTTTGAAAAGTGGTTGAATGTTAGAAAGAAATTAGACAAATATTTTGAGGAAAATCCCTGAAATAGTTTTTTCAGAGGACTTATTGGATACATGTCTTTTGTGGGTATGTATGGATTGTTTTGGCTGAAAAGATAAGGCCACCCACAGCACAGATTTGTTTTCACACTCCATCTGTTTGGTATATACTGTGTAGATGAGAAAAAAGTTCTGACCCCAGTGAGACAGAATGTTTAATAATATTTCTATCATATTCTTCAGTTTTTCTGTGTCACTCTCTCCAGATGCCTAACAAGATTGTGAGCTTTGCACAAACCTTCCAAAAATGGAAGCTACTTCTCAAAACTGAATAAGGTTTAATGACCACATTGAATTCATCACAAAAAAGTGCTACTTAAATACCAAATAATGTATGTACAAGTATGGAGAGGTACAAGGCATGTGGACTAAGCTTATGGTCTAACTCTTTGTGATAAAAGTACACATCCCTGAACGGGGTTGTTTCCCTACGTGTGTGAAAGACTGTTTAAAATACTGTTGTACAAAATTTTTATCTGCTCAAAAATCTTTGTATTCTTGATATAAGTTTGGACTGATTTAATGATAAATTCTTTATCTTCAGTTGCATCTTATGATTTGATTTAATTTTCCATTTAAGTTTTATTCATAATTTAACAGCAAACAATAATGAATTTGAAAGGTAAAATGTGAAATTTCATCCAACTCAAAAATTACCCAAACCTATATCTTCATTATTGCACTGAAGGTTTTTTATTATGTTTTCTTATTCCTTTCCTAAACTAACAGCACTGATTTTACATATTATTACCTTAGGAGTTAATCATGTGTCATCTTGGAATATATATTGTGTTGTTACTTTTAGTATTATTAATACTGTTAACTCATAATTTATTTTTAAATGTTCTTAATGAAAAGGAAGATCATATAAAAATAAGCCCAACTCTACAAGTAGTTAAGAATCTATTGTACTTAATATTTTTGAGACTTCTGAAAATAATTTTAATAGATGTTCACTAAACTTCCTCCTAGATTTAAATCCTTGACATTTATAAATGCCTTTGGCTTATTTTTCAACGTGGCTGTAAATTTCTTGTGGAAGGGACTGTGAATAAAATGCCACTCACTGTAAGCCACACAGTGCCCAGCAAAATGTCTTATATACAGTAAATGCCCAATAAGTAACAGTTGATATAGCCAGGGAATTAGCTAAATTGTTAGAGCAAAACTTTTATGTAAGAGTTATCAACTTTGTCACTTTTTGCTCTGCTTTGGTTTAAAACCACTTTCACTTCTTCTATTGACCAATGGTTTTTAGACCAGTTTTCTGATTGCTTGTCAATAGTTTGGTCAGGTTTAGAGAAGAAAGTCAATGAGTTTATTTTCCCACTCTTCCTCATTTTAAATATCAAATTTTCATGGAAATATACAAATATGAATATTAGGTTTTTAGTCAGATAGTTCATCCAAAAGCATTTGCTTCAGGTGGTATAGAAACTCACTATGTTCCTGAGATAATTTGGTATCAGAGTTATTACACATGGGTACTTTTCTATTGCACATTGGTACTTTCTCTGTAATACACATTGGTATTTTTACCCTTCCATAAACACATTCCATCTTTTTGGCTTTTATTTTACCTTCTACTTTTACACAAGAGTGGAAAATAAGCATGATTTATAAACACTCGTGTTTATAAAAGCTCACTGTTCTTAAACCTGTGTTTCTTAATATGGATTATTTTTCAGGTCTAATCTTATAGAAATATGAGAATAGAAATCTTAACTGCCCTAAAAAAAAATATATATATATATACACACACACACACACACACACACACACACACACATTGCTTAATTGAGAAAATTTTGAACTGAATTTAAGTCCTATATTAGTACCTAAGTATTATTATGTTACTGTTTCACTGACAATGCAGTAACCTGTTTCTCCTCTTATCTAAACACTTCTTTTTCTCTTCACCACCTCCTCCTCTTCATCTTGATCCCAATCATGGGAATCTTGTAAGACCAAAGGCATGGTCTTTTGTTCTTTTCCTGTTCTTCTTTCTGTGAGAAATATTCTCTCACGTTTTCAGACTGTGCATTTATAGAAATATTTTTTGCATGTGCTACTACTACTAATTAACCTTAAGTCTTATTTTCATTTTTGACAATAGAAAACTCTAATGCAGGATCTTTGTCACCTCAGATTCATAATATCAAAAACAAAGTCAGCATTTTCCCTCACAAAAGGGATTTTTTTCTTATATAATTTTGGTAAATGCTGTAGATATTATGCCAGTATTCCAGATCAAATGCTGAAATTCATAGTTAATGCCTCCTTCACTTTCAGCCCCCAAGGAACTGCTGATTATCATTTACAATATGTATAAATCGCACTTCTTCTTTCCCAGTCTCACTTTCATTACTCTCATGTAGATCCTAATGAAACTAGGCTTGAATTTCTGGAAAAACTTAGAAATAATCTTTTTATACTTTACTGTTTCACTTAAATGTAGTTTTCTGATAACTGGGGAGTATTTTTTTAACAGTATCTCTTAAAATGTGAGATGGCAGTGAAAAAAGTTCAAGGCTATCACATATATAAGAAATCCCTAATATTTAAAAATGATTAGAGAGGGGTCTAAGATGGAGTGTAGGAAGACCTTGAGTTCATCTCCTCCCATGGACACACTGAATCTACACCTGTGTATAGAACAATTCCTCCTGAAGAAGACTCGAGAGCTGATTGTACAGCTATTGCATATAGAAGAACACATAGAAACAGGTAGAAAAGATGGAGACATGGTATCCATGGAAACCCCACCTCAATGCAGTGACCTGCAGTAGGGAGGCATATAGCTGAGGGGTAGAGTGCAGACTACCTGCCCTGGGACACAGAAAAAAAAATTTTTTTAAATCCCAAACAAAACAAAACCCCCAGCAGTTTAAAGGGAACCTAGACTATACAAGAAGGAAATCCATTTACAAACCCTAGAGTTTCTGCCAGTTGGACAGGGGACTGCTGGAGCCCTCTATGGGAGCCCTCAGAGGAGCCAGTCAAACAAAATGAGGAGACAGAGAAATAGTTTTCAAACAAAAGAACAAAAAACCCTGAAAAAAGCCCTAATGAAAGATAAGTAATTCACCTGATGAAGTGATCAAATAAATGGTCATAAGGATGATTACTAAACTCCAGAGAGGAATGGAGGGACTCAGTGAGAACTTCAACAAAGACTTAAAAAGTATAAGAAAGAACCAATCAGAAGTGAAGAATAAAATAACTTAAAAATACACTACAAAGACATCAACAGCAAATAGAATGATGCATCAGTGATCTGCAAGATAGTGAAAATCAATCAGAAAAGCAAGAAGAAGAAATGATTTTAAAAAAATCAGGCAAGTTTAAGGGACTTCTGGGACAACATCAAGCATAACAACATATGCACTATTGGGGTCCCAGAAGGTGAAGAGAGAGAAAACAAATACCATATGGTGTCTCTTATATGTGGAATCTAAAAAAGAAAACAAAGAAAATAAAACAAAGCTAAAAGAGACTCAGATACAGAGAAAAAGCTGGTGTTTGCCAGAGTGGAGGTGGATGGGGTGTTGGTCAAAATAGATGAAGGGATTAAGAGGTACACATTTCCAGCTACAAAATAAATAGATCACAGGGATATAATGTACCTATAGGGCATAAGGTCAATAATACTGTAACAACTTTGTGTGATGACTGATGGTAACTGATCTTATTGTGATAATTTTTTTTCTTTTAAATTTAAATCTCTCATCATTTTTAAACATTGAAATGTTGACTTATGATATTGTGTTAGTTTCAGGTGTGCAAAATAGTGATTCGGTATTTTTGCAGATTATATTTCATTATTGGTTATTACAAGGTAATGGGTATAATTCCCTGGCTATACAGTAAGTTCTTGTTGCTTATCTATTTTATATATAGTAGTTTGCATGTGTTAATACCATACCCCTAATTTGTTGCTCCTCCTCTCCCTCTCCTCTTTCTTAACCAAAAGTTTGTTTTCTATGTCTGTGAATCTGTCTCTGTTTTGTATATACGTTTATTTGTATCATCTTTTAGATTCCACATATAAGTGATATAATATTTGTCTTTTTCTGTCTGACTTATTTCACCAAGGATAGTATTCTCTAGGCCCATCCATGTTGCTGCAAGTGGCAATATTTCATTATTTTTTATGGCTGAGTAATATTGCATTGTGTCTGTATACATTATATATAACATACCATATATATATATGGTGATTACTTAGTAATTTATAAAAACATCAAGTCACTATTTTGTACACCCGAAACTAATTTAATTATGTATGTGAATTATAACTCAATTAAAATTTTATAAGTTAAAAGGATTATAACTAGGCTTAATTTCCTCACTCAGGTCATTCTTTCCTTTATTGCATGTTTCTAACTCTTTCAAAATATACAGTTTACACTTGAACAACAGGGTTTGAAATGTACAGTTCCACTTGTAAGCTGATCTGTTTAAATAAATCCACACTACAGTACTGTACAATCTGCAGCTGGTTGAATTCGTGGATGCAGAGCCATGGATATAGAAAGCTGACTGCAGAGTTGTATGTGGATTTTTCACTGTGTTTGGGGTTGGCGATGCTAACCCCCAAGTTCTTCAAAGATCAACTGTACTCTTTGTCTACACCCAACACCAGTGCACATACACACACAGACACATAGACACAGACACAGTAAATATATCTAAAGATTACTTTTGAGGAAGCTTTTTAGATGTTTTGTTGATAGATACATCTTGCAAAGCACAGAGCTGCAGTCCTGACAAATAGTAAACACTCAATGATATAGACTAATCAATTGTTTATAAATTCAAGTTGACCCTTAAGATTATATGAAACGTACATTTAGAACTCTAGCATGTGATAGGTTATCAAAATATCTGAATTTATATCAGGCTTCATTAGTATGCTTTGTAATCTAGATTTTCTTTAAAGGAAAGTCTCGAACTTCCTCTACATCTGGGAAGATTTTTCTTCTTTTGGACAGAATAATGTGTTATATAACATATTGAAACAATTGTTTTCTAGTTATCTTCCAATATAAAATGGAAATCTGAATATGATATGATAAAAATATAGACCTTGAAGAGTGAATATAATGGATAGATTTGATCACTTTCATCCCCAAAATACAGATGTACTCACATATATCTGCGTTATCTTGTTACTGATAAATGTGTTTTAGAGACCTTCTACCAGTAAAAGAATTCACTCTATTAAATTTGTTTTTATAAAGATTCCTTTGATAATTTATTCAACAAATATTTTGTGCCTACTCTTTGCCAAATACATGCTAGACTGAGGACAGAAAGAGAAATACAGAGCTGTGTACTTCAGGATGCTGTCAGTCTAAATAGAATAAAATAAATATGTTGAACATAAATAATTACATGTAAGAGCTAAAAGACCTATGCCCTAGATGCAATAGTAAAGCAAACAATGGATTGATCAACTCTGATAGGGTTAATCAAAAAAATGTTTAATAGAGGAAGAGATACTTATAGTAGGCTTTTAAAGGATTAGTAGTTATTCAGGTGAGGGAAAAAAGCATTATTATAGGGAAAACTATAAGGCATTATTATAGAGAAAACTAGCAAGATCCCAAAGGCAAATCTGTCTGAAATTAACTGATGGGGGTTAATCAAAAAAATGTTTCATAAGAGGAGGAGATGCTTATAGTAGGCTTTAAAGGTTTAGTAGTTATTCGGGTGGGGAAAAGTCATTATTTTGGGGAAAAGTAGTGGTATCCCAAAAGTAAATCTCCCTGAAATTAACATGGAGTTTGGGGAAATTCTAAGTTTGTCATGGCTAGGGCAAAGATTATATGTAGATGTTTAGCTGGGGAAGATATTGAAGAAATAAACCAGGTCAAACAATGAGGACTATGGTCATGAGTTTGGATTTTTATTTCTGGTGACTTGGAGACTAGAGACAGTCAATGAATTTACTGTGAGAATTGCAGGATACGGTTGGCATTTTTTACTTTTCTTCAAAAAAATTGGAGAAAATATTGTAGAAGTAGGTTTGAATGGGAGGTTAGAAGTCCCTACATAAACATTTTTAAGCATCCAAGGGAGAGGAAGAAGAAATATAGATGATGACTAGGGGCAGAAAAGAAAGAGAATGTAAAGGAGACATAACTGAACTGAAAATCCAGACCACTTGTGTCAACATTACTTAACGATTTATTCCAGAAAATTCTTTACCAGGAAAGTAATTCTGTAGACCAATAATTACTTTCACCTTCAACCTAGACCCCAACTCTCTAAATACCTTGACTCTTAAATAACTCCTAAATAACTTGACTCTTCTGAGACTATTGAGACTCAAGGTGGCATTCTTCCTTGCTGATAAGTTTAATAAACTCAAATTTATTTGATGAAAATATTTTTCTGGCAATCTTTGTGGGAGAGTTTACAGCCAAGGGAACTTACTTATTTCTTGGATATAATGGGTGAAGGGGAAGGAAGGAGGCAAGGGGGTTATGTATTCATAAAGGCAAGAGGAGAAGGAGAAGATGATCAGTTTTCTAGCTTCAGAAATGAATGAGTATTGCTAAAGAGCAATTTTGGGTTGACCTATTGTGATGACTTATTCTGTATGTTAATTTGAGTACATCACAGTACCCAGGTATTTTATCTGTATATTTCTGTAAAGATTTTTTTTTTTAGATGAGATTAAAATTTAAATCAGTAGACTTTAAAGCTGATAGCCCTCCATAATATGGGTGGGCCTCATCCAGTCAGTTGAAAGGCTTAATAGAAAACACTTTAAGGTCCCCAAGGATGAGGGAACACTGCTTACAGACTGTCTTTTAACTCAAGCTGTAACATCAACTCTTCCCTGGGTCTCTAGCCTGATGGCCTACCCTGAAGATTTGGGACTAGCCCAGACAATTGAATGAGCTAATTCCTTAAAATCTCTTTCTCTTTCTCTCTCTCTGTCTCTCTCTTTCACATACACATACATACACACACACAACACATTGCAGTGGTTTTGTTTCTCTGGGGAACCTTAATATACCTATCAATTAGTTCATTATAAAATTGATTATTTATGTATTGAATGCCAATTAAGCTTTGCTTTTTGTGTTGAGTGAGGTTACATATACTCTACCTCGAATATGATACACTTGCAACATGTCAAATTTGCTACTACTATTGAGCCAGTTTATTTGATTTTGACAGTTTAATCTATTTGCCATTATTTCTATTTCATTTAAATTTTTCTCCAGATCAATGTAAAGATTTATTTGCTAAAAAAAATTTTGGTGACTTTATTTTCATTTACATTATTTTTACTACCATATTACGTATTGTATGTTTAAATTGTTTTATGAAGCATGCTAAGGACATTACACATATTTTATAATTTAATCACCAAAACTGAGCAATGAGGTAAGTACCATGGTCATGACCATTTCTCAGGTGAGAAAATTAGGAAGATTTAGGTTAATTTACTTAAGATCACACAGCTAAATTGGAACAAATAGGACTGAACCCAGACTGTATATGTTAAGGCCCATGTACTCAACTTGCATGCCATACTTCAAACTAATAATAGAAATAACCTATATGCATATTTATATGTTTCATGGCAAACACTAAATAAAACCTGACATAGTGGAAAGACATTATGACAATTATAGTTAAAATAGAGTTCTGATCTTTCTGTTATACTTTGTAAACTTGTGTTTTCATTAACCCTTCTGGTCTTAATTGGAGTAACTGGAATTGGACTAAATAGGCACTAGTTTTTGAAAGCCCATGAATAATTTTATGAAAATGTAGACATTTAAAGTAATCCTGGCATAGTAATTCTCATACATTGCACTGTTTGTTTGTTTTTACGTATGGACATTGTTAAAAGTAGCAGAGTGTTGTGATACCTTTCTTAATTTTTAAGGCATAGTATTTCTTTTTTTAAACATGGATGAATAGACTATTCTGTTTATAATAATTCAGTGAAAACACTGCGGGCTGGCAAGAAGAGTTTAATTGCTGTGCCAGTTTCTGATTTATCTTATTAGTATTCTCTACTTTTATTTTTATATTTTAAGAAATGATTTTAAAGTATTCTTTGTTTTTTGGCTGCATTGAGTCTTCATTGCTGCATGCGGGCTTTTTTTTCTCTAGCTGTGGTGAGCAGGGGCTACTCTTCATTGCGGTACATGGGCTTCTCATTGCAGTGGCTTCTCTTGTTGCAGAGCATGGGCTCTAGCTCTAGGTGCACAGGCTTCAGTAGTTGCAGCACACAGGCTCAGTAGTTGCAGCACACAGGCTCAGTAGTTGCGGCACGCAGGCCCTAGAGTGCTCAGGCTTCAGTAGGTGCGGTGTGTGGGCTCAGTAGTTGGGGCGTGCAGGCTCTAGAGCTCAGACTCATTAGTTGTGGCGCACGTGCTTAGTTGCTCTGTGGCATGTGGGATCTTCCCAGACCAGGGATCGAACCCGTGTACCCTGCCTTGGCAGGCGGGTTCATGACCACTGTGCCACCAGGGAAGTTCCAAGAAATGATTTTTAAGTATTCTTAATCCTTTAATTCTTGGGGCAGACAGTTCAGAAATCCTTTCAAAGATTTCACATATTCAAACACAAGCTTTACTTTTGATTTTAAAGAATTTTTAGAACTGTTTAAATATTTTATTTGACACCATCTAGCAGTCCACAGTAAGTTAGTATCTTCCCTATAACAACTCAATTTAAACTGATTAATTCACATCTCACGATATATCGTTGACTTTTACAATATATCGTTGACATTTACTTTGCAAGACTGCCTGAATATTAACACGTGCTTGTATATGTTCTATTATTTCATACAATTTACAGACTGTAGTTTCATATTAAATATAGAAGGAAGAAAGTAATGCAAATGATCTAAAAGCTGCAATCATAAATATATGTATTAAAATGTACAAGATTTTTTCCTATTTTGATAAAAAGATCACCTTTTAAAATGCAGATGAGAATTTTATATTTATACTTTTTGAATAAGAGATAAATATATTTTAAGTATGGTTATATCAGTGAATATGTTCTGTGGAACAATGAATTAAAAAAATAAAAACCATCTACTTGCTTGTTGTGAATATAGTGTCTTTATATGTAAACCAACGAACTAGAGCTGTTTGTAACAGAAACCCAGCTACCTAGCTTTTCTGGGGAGGCTAGAAATAGATAGGCTTTGAGAGATATCCTTTATTCCTTTTAACCTTTCCCAACTTCTTATTCTCTAGCTCTTTCAGTACTGGCCAATTTTTCTATTAACTACTTATTTACAACTTACCTACTTTTAGATGTGTTTGAAGCTACATACAATAAAAACACCAGATACAATAATACTATTAAAACCATACAAAAATCCTAAGCTAATTAAAGCTACTGAAATTGAGTACAAGGAATGGAAAGGCAAAAAAGGGTGGGGGAAAGAAAGACTGCTTATATAGTAACAGTGGTCAAAATAAAATAAGGAAGCATGGCATCCTGTCAAAATGTGTGAGTTTTAAATTTAATTCTTAAGGACTTCCCCAGTGGTCCAGTGGTTAAGACTCTGCCTTCCAATGCAGGAGACGTGGGTTTGATCCCTGGTCGGGGAACTAGGATCCCACATGCCGTGGGGTGTGGCCAGAAACTTAAATTTAATGCTTAGCTCTCACCCTGAGAAAAATTTAGTTTATTTTTATGTACAGATTTGCAAAATGAGCTGATAAGTCAAAATCCCTAGTTACAATTAGATTAAGTAAAGTGTAAAAAAAAAAAGAAAGAAAGGTCATGAAAGACAAAGATATAAGAGACTTCACAGAATTGAGAACTGTGCTTTGATTACAGTGCAATGTGGAATCCTTGATTGGATCCTAAAACAGAAAAAGAACATCAGTGGAAAAACCAGTGAAAACCAAATAAAGTTTGTAGTTTAGTTAGTAGTATTGTACCAATGTTACTCTCTTAGTTTTGATAAATACAGAATGGTTATGTGAAATGTTAACATTAGGAGAAGCTGGATGAATGGTCCATGGGGGCTGTCTGAACCATTCTTGCAACTCCTCCATAAGCTGAAAATTTACAAAATGCAAAGTTAAAGAAAGTTATCTAATTATTTAATAGCTAATGAAATAATTACTGGATATGTTTGTAATTCAGTAATACACTACAACAGCAGATGAAAATTATATTTGCTTTCTATACTGCTGTGATGACGTGGTGTAATTAAATAAATCTAAAAATGTTACCTCAATTAGACTCCATTAGTGGTGTATCCAGGTACCCAGGAAACAGCAATCACTAAAGATGGAAAAATATAAAAGAGGAGGAAACAAAAAAAAATAGCATTTAATATTGCTGACAAGAAGGGAAGATGTTACACAGGAGCCTGAAATTTTAAAGAACCCCTATTAAAGTAAGAAAATAGTAGGTTAGAAGTTAGAGGAGGTCACTGACTGGTACTTTCCCTCTTTTATGGAGGAGAGTCACTGTGATGACTCTGTGATTCTTCACTGTGAAGAAACTCCAAAAACGTTTGAAGGATAAGGAAAATGCCATGGTTTAAACAATCAAAATAAGAAAAAAAAATAGCAATGATTTTACTTCCAGGAATCTTTGTGTAGAAATTCCACAGAACCTGCACATGTCAACTACCTTCTAAAGAAAAGGTGCTAGGCTGTAATATTGCAGGTGGCCTCTACGTTTTAGGAAACTACCTCAAACTGTAACCCATTTAGTATGAAAAGCATCCTGAAAAAAAGAAAAAAAGGTTATATCATTACTTCACATCTTATATTAGCAAGCTAAATGCCAGATTGCTTAAAATGTTAAATGTAGGTATTAAGAAATAAAAGCATAAGAGAATAAAATTTAGATCACAGATGCATGATTGTAGATTGAGATAAAAAATAATGATACTATGAGTGAAAATATTGATGAATACAAAGTATTGAAATACAATACCATACATATCTATACCTACACACTTAAACTTGATATGTACAATTTTAAAAAACCCTAAAAATTAGTAACAACATATTTTGTAACCAAAGGATAAATATTTCTATTGTATAAAGAATTTCTCTAGATGAAAATATGGAAGTAAATATTGCAATAGAAAAAAAAGAGCCATGGCTTCAATTCAGTGGGCCTGTAAACTTGGAAATAAACTCTTCTCCCACACACACACTAGTAATAAAACTAATTACATACTGGAAGGGAAATAATAATTAAAAACTTACATATCTGAGAATATTCTATGTATGTTTCGGGTCACTGTCACTCTTTTTTTCGTGTATAGTCATCCTTTACTGACTAGAAGTGTCACCTACACAATAAACTAATTAATTTTAAATGCCTTAGATTGTCCTTGCTCTCTGTTCTTACTCCATTAATATTTCTATTTAGGTGCTTCCAACATGCTTTTTAAAATTTACTTAAGTGTGTAGACTATTTTACAGTTTGTCATAGCAACTCACTGTCCTCTTGATTCATTTCCTTAGCCCTTAATGAGTTCCAGTGTCTATTTGAATTTTCTATTAATATATTATTTCAGCAACTGAAATTTAGTGTTACTTTTCTCAAAATACTTTCAGGCATTTAATGTTATATACTTACTAGTGGTGTATCTCTTTTCCATTTCTTTCCATATACACTGCAAGGCCTTTAAATTTACTTTTTCTCTAGTCATTTGTATAGTGTAATATACACATATTATATGCATGTGTACACATGTATATATAATTCACATATTCAAAGTGTGCAACTCAGTGACTTTTGCACAAAATGAATGTACTCATGTAATCAGCGCACAGATAAAAGAAGAAGAGATTACCGGCACCATAGTACATCCACTCATGCTTCCTTCTAGCCACTAACTGCATAAGATAACCAGCATCTTGACTTATAATAGGCTAATTTTGCTTATGTTAATGTTCTTTTGAAAACCTATTCAGTTGTTACTTCATTTTTTCAGTACTATTTTTCCTTTGCGTAATCATTATCTTAAAATTATTAGTAACATGCATTACATAGGTTCTTGTCGCAGAATGGTTAATGAGAACTCCCTCTACTAGCCATGGTAAAGTATTAAAACTAGGTAGCTAGAAAACTATACAAAATATACACAACAGTTTTTTTCAGATACCACAAAACAGCACAGGACTGTGATCCCCAAGAGTAGGAAACAAACAAGATAAGGTCTCTAATCACCTGCCTTCCTGCCTAAAGATATTTTCTAGACTCTGATGCAAGTATAGTTATTGAAGCAGAACACAGTGGTCTTTCTGAATTAGACAAATTCAATTTCAGGACAGCAGAGGTACCTAGAATTTATGGGACAGAACACCAGAGAGGAGGAAACTCTTCAGAGAAAGATCTCCAAAGATCTGCATATGCATTCTCTTTGAATCTATTGCTGAAAATGAAGTTACACTTAGGTAGGGTGAAATTGCATGAATGGGCAAAAATGACTGAGAGCTGCAGGATAAATTGTTCCCAGAGCTCACAAAGGATGGGAAGATATTCCACTTCCAGTGAGTCTGAGAAGAGAGACTTAAAATTACCTGTACATTCAGAAGAAATGCCAGAGGAAATACAGAACAACCACAGAAATGATTAGAAAAATAGCAAACACATAGTCAGATCATGAATTTAAAGCAACCATGTCAATAATTACATTAAATGCAAATAACCCAAACACTCCAATTAAAAGACACTTTGCCAGATTGGATAAAAATGCAACTATGTGCTGTCTACAAGAAATCTGCATAAATTATAAAGAGACGCAAAAAGGTTAAAAGTTAAAACATGAAAATATATACCATGCAAATACTAAACATAAGGTAGCTGAAGTATTCTGTATTAAAAGCTAAAAAAGCAAACTTTATAACAAGATGTATTAACGGAGTAATGAGAGACATTTAATAACAGAAAAGATCAATTTATCAAAAAGATGTGGCAATCCAATACTTGTGTGCAATAATTATAGAGTTTCAAATGCATGGCACAAAAAAATGACAAAGAAATAGAGCAATCTACAGGTATAGTAGATAGCTCCAGCTATCTCTCATCTTCCTCCTTGGATCATGGGTTAGCCAGTCATCGTTCAGACCCTGAGAGTTTAATCATTGTCAGAGTAGAAAGTAAACTCCCTTCTCTTGAGTTATACAGAAGTGTTTATTGTGGCCAGAATTCAATATTGTATTAGTTTTTTTTATACTTTCAATAAAAATTTAAATTTTGAGTTTCAATGTAAAATTGGGTTGACTTTTTAACAGACTTTATAGAGCAGTTTGGGTTGACTTTTAATCATGATACATATTTATTTTACAAAAGCTCAAACTATTGAAAATATTGAGAGGGAAATTAAAAAAAATGCTCATAGTTAAGCCACTTTGTTTCTTTTTAAATGAACCAAACATTTCATATAAATTAAAAGCTTTCATTAGTCAAAGAAAGTGCAGCACAGGGAGATTCATTTATTTATCAGGAGACTAGACTTAAAAACTTACAAAGAAGAAAACATAAAAATTAAGTTTCATTGTTCTCAAGTAGAGGCACAAGCTTCACCCAGTTTGTGGAGCAGGTGGAAGGCATTAAGATTAGATTAGAACCAATGGATTATAAAGTAAAAGCAACTTTAAACTTGTTTTATTGTTGCTGATCTCTCATTTACAGAAGATTGCATTTCATAGAAGACTTAACTGCCTTTTATGGTGGGAATGTTTTAACACATTTATTTGTAAGGCTTGTAAGGATTTATAAACATTATGTTTTAATTGTTGTTGTAAGACTGATGTACTATGGCTGCTGCTTTCCACTGTTTTAGTTCAATAAATCTCCATGTTCATATCCCCCAGACTTTTTTTTTTTTTTTTTTTTTTGCTGTACGCGGGCCTCTCACTGTTGTGGCCTCTCCCGTTGCGGAGCACGTGGCTCACGGGCCCAGCCGCTCCACGGCATGTGTGATCTTCCCGGACCGGGGCACGAACCCGTGTCCCCTGCAGGCGGACTCTCAACCACTGCGCCACCAGGGAAGCCCTCCCCCAGGCTTTTGATTGGCCATTTTAATACACAAGCCAGGATTTTCTTCCTGACCTTGTGTAGGAAGGAGGAACAAAGGCATGGAACATATTCAATAATTAATGTTTTCTGATATTCAATATATGGTATAGATACTTAAAAAATCCTTTAAGATGTGAATATTGATCAAGTGTGAAAATTGAGACATACCATTTTAAACTTTTAATTTTAGGGATTTTAATATTTTTAGCATACTTGTAAATATTTAGTAGTGATTATTTTTGCATTATTATTTCACATATACTAACTTACTCGTTAATACACTGACAATAAATAACTTTTTAAAAAACTTAGTGAATTAAAATGTTAACATGTTAAGTTACTGTATAAAAACAAAGCTGAATTTACAATATCTTGATAATTTTAAGTTAGAACATGGAATAAAATACACATGTTGACTGTATGCAGGTTATTAATGAATAGTTCTCCTGTGACTCTCCCTCAGAACCATCCAGACTATCCTACTATTGATATTTTCATGAAAGGTATTCAGCCCAGGTCAATAAAATCAAATTGGAAGCAGTTTGTTTTGAGTATAGTATTTGGAGTGTAATACTATGTTAAAAATGATTAAAGAAATGGATGGTCTCCTTTAGGAGAACTGCAAATGGGGCAGAAGGCAGCAAGCTCTTAGAAGTAAAGAACAAGGAAGAGAAAAATAGAAAATATCTTAAGTGGCTGTTGCCACATAGTCAACTTTGGGGTGAGAAGGCCCTGAGTTGGCCTGGCATTTGGGGATTGGCTGACTGGATATACCGTGTTTCTGGTCAAGCAGAGCATTTACAGGGACACACAAGTTATCTAAATTTAGTTTTGTTGGCGTAGTACCCAGGCAAAAGTAGCTCCATCTTAGGCACAGGAAATTATTTCAACCACTATCATTGGGTATATCATGAGATCACAATAAATCACCTACCATGTAACATTTCATCTTAGTTCACTGACCATGTATGCACCTGATTTTGTTCAATAAACACATTTTTATTAATCACCTGCTTATGCCTCATGCATAAAGAAAAATGTATGATCATAAGGCAATAAAAGATTCTGGTATTAAATAAAATAGCCAGCCATATAAGAGAAATATTTGGAAAGCTAAAATTGAAAGCTGGTGATTTAGCTGAAGAGAAAAGCGATTCTCTGGATTTGTGCACGCAGAATCCCCTAAGCAGGACTGTAGGGCTTGGTCAGAAAAGACCTTTTACAAAGATGGCATTGATAATTATGGATTGACTGTCTTGGTTCATAGAAATAATCTTTAAGCAGAGTCAATCACAGCAGTAAAATGACTGATTTTACTGCCTGAATTCATTAGAGATTATTGAGAGGGTGTGATTTTTACACTGGTGAATTCTGTAAAATATGAGCCTTTGGAAATTGAGGACTTTGTCTAGATGGTTCCTTGCCTCCCTGTTAGCTTCAAAGTAATGTTTTTAAGTGTAAAAATGTGTTATCTTTGCTTCTAAAAAAATTTGTGCATAATTTTTTTTGTAACCATCTCTAAGAAGGAAAGAAAATTGACTAACATTATAGGAAGTTAATTTATTTTTAGAAGGTTAATTTATTTTTGGGGTGAAAATAGTTTTAAAATCATGTATTTCATTAAACCCTGCCCCAAAGAACATGTTGTTAAGAGAAGTTTTACACTCTTTCACAATTCTTTTATTATTTTGCCAGGCTAGAGAAGATTAGATGCATTCATACCTACAGCTTTAGACGGAATTCCCTTCATTTATTTGAATCTCTTGAAACTTCTTTTGTAAATGATAATCCAAGTCCAGTTAACAAAACAATCTTAGATCATCTAATAGCATGTGGCTTAAAGGAGTGAGAAGCAATCCTGTAGTACATTGCTACACATGACATTCAGGTTTGAGCTACTACAAAGGCCTCTGAACAGAATGAAGCATAAATCAGCGCAAGCTGTGGAAACAATAGCTTTCCAAATATTGTGCTCTAGTGTCGACAGAGCGCCATAACACAAAAACATAACAGAGTCAGAATCAGACCACACTCAGGTTTTCAAAGGAAAATATACAGTGCTGCACAGCACAGATGCCATCCCTCTCCTCCCGGTATACACACATCTGTCGCAGTTCTGAAATAGGTCTGTTTGGCTCAGAGGAGGCAGTGATGGCACTGCCGTTAACTGTTTGATTTCAGTGAAGCTCAAGCTAGAGATTTTAGGAGGATTTCTGGAGTGCCATTTGCTGAGACTTGTTTCTTACTGATACCTTGCCACTCTTTTCTGATGTTTACGTGGGGCCAGTTTAAAAAGATATTGCAACTTAGACCTTCTTTTAATAATTTTCAGTGGCAACAATGCCCACAATACATAGACAAACATGCTTTCTTTTTTTTTTTTTTAACAAGACATTCTGTAGTAATTAACATATTTGTATTTGTAACTCAAGATAACTGAAGAATGGTCTGGATACAGTAAATTCACTGCTGCCTGCTAGGCCCCAACCATAAAAAGACATAGTCAAACTTGTCCCTATCCTCTGCCTTTCCCTCCAATGTGCTGATCATGAGGTGTAATTATTGTCTAGGATATAAGGCGTAGGAGATTTTACAGGTTTTCATCATGGTGTTTTATACATTTTTACAAGCTAACTTAAGTACAATATTTTTATCAAAAAATAATAATGCTGAGACTTTCAGAGGCTACAGTGCAATCAGATGATCAGTTTAGGCCCCAGTCTTTGAAGAAGAAGTGTAGCTGGGGCAGGGGTGAGGGTAGGGGGGCAGATGATCGATCTAAATTTTGGAGCTAAGAGAGCATCACGAGCCTTTATACAGATAGTTAGCTTTTAACCTTTGATTTTAATTACGTATGTGTGTCAGAAATTTGATTTTAAATGTCCCTCTTATAATTCCTGCTTTTTTTTTTTTTTTTTTTGGCGGTACGTGGGCCTCTCACTGTTGTGGCCTCTCCTGTTGCGGAGCACAGGCTCCGGACGCGCAGGCTTAGCGGCCATGGCTCACGGGCCCATCCGCTCCGCGGCATGTGGGATCCTCCCGGACCAGGGCACGAACCAGTGTTTCCTGCATCAGCAGGTGGACTCTCAACCACTGTGCTACCAGGGAAGCCCAATTCCTGCTTATTAAATTGACTTTGGATGTGTATTACTGTGTGCCTGTTTATGTTGAGGGGCAAAAAGACCAAGAAAAATGTGGCTGAGGCTCAGTGTCCCCCTAAGGATTACCCCAGTGGTGAGTGCTCCAACAGAAGGAGGAATAGGAGTTCTAAAAATTCTGAAATTTTTCTCAAGCATATGTATATATTTATTTCATATATAATATATATATAATATTATATATATATTCAGCAGTTAGTAATAACTGACATCTATAGTACACGTATAATGTGCCAGGTACCATGCTAAGATTGTTATACATATATCTCAGTCTTTGAACAAGCTTTAAGTAGTAGATACTATAAAAAAATCCCAGTTTACAGATGAATAAATCAAAGCACAAATAGTTTGCCCAAGATTACACATGCATTAAAGTTGTAATTAAGAATTAGACAATCGACCTTGGAGGTTGTTTTTTAAATATGGTAGTTGCTTTTTAAACCTGCAGTCATGTGGTAAGCCATGCAGAAGCACTCATAATTTGCTTAAATGATTTTTAAGTTTAATGTTGTTAAAAGACATTATCTCTTAATAACTTACACTTCCATAGTGTCTAGTACTCAAGGCTGCAAGTGACAAAAATCTCTGGGAGGAGATACATATGGTTTTTATTTTGTTATATTGTTTTATTAATACATTGATAAATAGTATTCATTATACTAATTATTCATTATACTGATAAGCATAAATAATAAATAGTATTATTGTATTATAATGACACAGAGGATAGCTCATGAAACTCAAGGTCACAGAAATAGACTGGAAGCAAGGTCTGAAGCACAGAGCTTTGAATAGAGAGGGAGCGATCCACATAATTCAGAGCAAAGAATTGAAAAGAATATTTCTGACAACCTATATTTTCTCGCTACTAAGAGATAAGATATGAATTCTTTCTGACCAAGAGTTTTAAAAAGGATGGCAAAAGATAAGAGAGTCTAGATGATGATGTACAGAGGGATGATTTGTGAGAGATTTGTGAGGTAAGCAGCAGATTCTTCAGGGGAGACCTCAGAGAAGAGGAGTAAATTTCCCAAGATTTAACCTGGAAAGAGAGCAAGACTCTTACAGATTGAGCAGTTATTGACCAAGATTGAATTTCCAAAAGGAAGTGGCTCTGAATAATCTTTAATTGCATAGATTGTGATTATCTATTAAAAATTACAGAAGCCCTGATGCAGCATGGACCTGGAAATTGGCATTGAAAAATTTTTGCCTCCCTAGAGCACAATAGTAACACATATGATTCAGTCCAGAACAGCTGAAAGACACAGAAGCCAAGTGGAGAGCAAATGTTATGGAAGAGGAAATAAAGAGGCAACGTCTGTGGATATAAACAGCAGATGTAGTAGAAACAAAAGTCATGTCAAATCCTTTTCATTTATAATTTCTTCCTTGTTCAGTCATTTTTTTTCAACAAGTGTTTATTGAGCATGTACTATGTGCCAGAAACTCTTCTAGGTGCTAAGCATATAGCAAAGAACAGGACTAAAGTTTTCTGTCTTCATGGAGCTTACATCCTTGGGGGAAGGCTGACCCATAGACAGATTAGTAACTAGATAAAATACCAGATCTTGGTAAGTGGTATGGAATAAAATAAACCGTGATGTAAGGGTGCTGGGGGAGGGAGCATTTGCTATTGTATCCTATAACCTGTTTGGGGAAAGCCTCACTAATAAAATGACGAGGAGAAACCTAAGGGCAGTGCGAGAGTAAGTCACTTGTTATCTGGCGGAAGAAACATGACAACAGTAAATGCAAAGGCCCTGGAGGAGGGGTATGCTAAGAGGATACAAAGAAGAGCATGGAGGCCAGTGTGGGTAGAGTTGAGTGAAGAGGCGGCAAGTAGAAAAAGGTGAGATCTAATAGGGTCAGTAAAAGCCAGTGAGCAAAAATAACACTACATATCCCCAAATCTTGGTATTATTTAGGCCTCCTAAGTCCAAATATCACCTGGGAAGAAGATAAAATTCATGGAAGGCAGGAGAATATTGATTGAGCAGTTATTGAGAAAGATTGAATTTCCAAAAGGAAGTGGCTCTGAATAATCTTGAATTGCATAGATTATGATTATCTATTAAAAATTAAACCATATCATAAACTGACTTAAGATAGATTGAAAACATTTTCAGGTATAATTTTTTTATTAACCTACAAGTTGTATATTAAGAAATCAATGTGAGTCACCAAACAGTGAAGAATAAATGCTAATTTATAGCTTTATGAAAAAATTCTTAAATAGCATTTCGGAAGCAATGTTTGGAATCTAATTTTATTTATTTTGAATTACAGTGGATATAGATGAAAAGTTAAGTATCTTCATCAGTGTTTTGGGGCAGCTCAGGAAATAAAAAGGCCTAAAATAAGAAAAACTGCAAGACAATATAAACAGTGAATAACCTGAATATAAACTGTTCAATGAGGGAGACAAGAAATAGGTTTTTAAAAAAATCACTAAAAAGCTTTGGCATAAAATTGTGTGATGGAAATATCTTGTGACTTAAAAGCATATTTTCAAAGATAACATTTGCTCAAGGCAAGGATATTTAAAAATAATAGGATTTTATGAGAATATTCCAAACAAATAATTTTTCCTGGTTAACCAGTTAAATTACTACAAGTGCTAATTTGCGTCCTGTGAATAGTAAGACAGTTCTCCTCTCCATTTCACAATTATTTTTAAGTGAGTTTATTTTCTAGAAATGGCTAAGCCTGATTTTGTTGGATCTTTGCTGAGTAATAGAAAGCATAGTTTTAAGTATGCTGGGGGATGTCCAGTTCCTCAGTAAACAAATAGAAGAATCAAATACAAGTTAATGAGTTTTCAGGAACCAGTAGAATATATATTTTGTCACTGTGGCTTGGAACTTAGAATGCTCATTTATGCATACTAGCTGTTTTGCTTCTTTGTTTAGAGAATGCTATCAGTAGAGTGAAATCCATTAATTAATTTTCCATGATTATACCTTTCTAATTATACAAAATTAACAATCCATTCATATAGATTCAATAAAATTATAATAATTCATAACTTTTGGTAAATCTTACATTCATTCCATTATCAGATTGTAAAATGGCCAGGATATTTTTCATTGTCAGATTGTAAAAATAATTTTCAATCCTATCTAGTTTTAAATTTTTAGTTCAGTTTTTATTTTTTATACATGCATGTGCTTGCTGAACATTTCTGTTTCTCCAGAGGTCCTTATAGTTTTCTTTTTTCCTTTTCCCAATCAGCCCTGCTAAGTTTATGACTGTCATCTTAATAATTTTTATCCTCAGCTCTGATTATATCTACCCTAAACCAAACCAAAAAATATTAACCTTTACACACTTACATAAAATTCTATACCCTGGGATTCAAGGCCTTCTATAACAGGTAACACATTTCAGGCCTTCTTTCCCAGAGTTATGCTTGGGAAAGAAGCGTAACGCTTGTTGGCTTGGCCAAACTCATGGTTTCTCTATAATACCCACAATTTCCTGTCTACTTTTACTCTTTTCCTAGATATCATTATAACAACACTAATGTGATTTAATATCGGCTTGACATCACATAGTTTACAAACTGCTTTCAAAAATACTTAAGTCATTTAATCCTGAAAACAAAACAAAACAAAGAAACAAAAACAAAGAGAAACATTCTGGGGTCTATCTTCATCTTATTGGTAAGGCATAAGGGACTCTATAAATGTGACCCATATATCAGTGAGTAGAGGCAAGTTTTACATCTTTGCTATTAAAGATTATTCCATTTACTAAAGCTTTTTCCAATTTCTTAGATATAATAGAATCTTAGATCACGGGAGCATCTTAACAATCACCTAGTGTAACCATTTTGTTCTTTAGACAAGAAAATAAATAGTCACCTGGACTTAGAAAGTCTTGTCTTCCTCACCTGGGTTTGAAACACCTGTGCTCTGTATGCAACACTTTAGGGAATCAAAGATGACTAAGACATGGTCAATGAATGACCAAATAAAATACATATTCTAAGACAGAGGCACTTTAGCCAAGAGGTGAAGAAAGTTAGGTAAAGAAGCAGTCAGTTCAGAATGGAGCTCTGGGAATGTCTTTTCTCAAATACAGCCTCATGATACTTTATTGGCACATTATTCTAAACTTACTACATCCTGTTTAATATATAGATATTTATGAAACTATATTAAGGACATAGCTTTCTATTACTACAAAATTTTGCAACAAAATATTGAGTAATACCTGCACATAGTCATTATTCAGTTAATATTTGTTTAAATGAATCAAATGATCACATAGTAATTCTATAGAGTTAACCATGAAAATAATAACTTTACTTTGTTTAGTGTTCATTTTATATTCCAAACACTAGGCTAAACTTTCAACGCATATCACATTTCATGCTTAGTGTAAGCATATGAGATAAATATTATCCCTATCACATTGTATTTTTTAACCCAAATCTAGTGTATATGAAGATTTGTATAGGTATTTGATGATTTGAAAGCACTGAGAATAAGGTCCATTAGCTCTGATTGGACCACGAACATAATTTATTTGGGATAGGGGAAGGGAACAACATAATAAATTAGACCTACGGAAGCAACAGAAGTTGATGTATATGATTTAATCTTCCACTTGAATACAAGGAATTGAAATTTAAGATAAAGATATTTTACTATCAGAGACAAAAGGAAGTTAAATGTGTCATTTTATTCACTCTTAGTTCTTGGCATTTCATGATAAGCCATTTGTATTTGAGTTTGGATGGAGCCACCTTATGAGTATGTTCCAGTTTGAAAATACAGAAACTAGTCTGTGTCTCAGGATTTATTAGCAGTGAAGATCATTTTCAATAGAAAGAGGGAGGGACAGCACATTTTAAAAAACATTAAGGAAAAATTCAAACAGTAAAAGTATATAAAATGGTATAATGCTGCATAACATCCAAATTTAACAATTATAATTTTTTCTGTATTTGCTTTATCTACATCTTTAAATAATTATTTCAAAGTAAATACAAATTTTTTTTTACCTTTTATTTCTTTATAAATTTATTTATTTCTGGCTGCGTTGGGTCTAACTTGCTGCGCGAGGGCTTTCTCTAGTTGCAGCGAGCAGGGGCTCCTCATCGTTGCGGTGCACAGGCTTCTCATCGCACTAGCTTCTCTTGTTGCAGAGCACAGGCTCTAGGGCACAGGCTCAGTAGTTGTGGTGCATGGGCTTAGTTGCTCTGCGGCATGTGGGATCTTCCTGGACCAGGGCTCGAACTCGGGTCCCCTGCATTGGCAGGTAGATTCTTAGCCACTGCACCACCACGGAAGACCCAAATACGAATACCTGAATGATTTAGTATCTCTAAGAAAATTGCCTACATAACCAGAGTATATCCACTCCTAATAATCCCATTATTTTTTTTTCAGGATGCCAATAATGTCATTCTTAGTGATTATTACAAACCCGTTTCCAGTCAAGGATTATACCATATACTTGCTTAGACCAGATTTATTAATAAACAGTTTTGGTTGGGAAACTTACAACAGTTGGAGCAGATTAATAATGATTTGAAATAAATATTAATATGTGGTGTATCAGTTGTCTATTGTTGCCTAACTTATTTATGCCAAAATATACTCCCAAGAGAAGGACAGTTATGGAATTCAGATATCTATAATCCAATTAAAAACACCCCAAACTATAATACAATTATATATATATATATATATATATTCTATGTAAATTGTAAAAAAAAAAAACAGGATGGATGCACAACGAATTTAGGATTATGGTAACTTTAGTATTAACAGAGTAGTTTTGAATGGGTCAGTGTGTATGGTTCAAAGTGTACTTCAACTTTAGTTGCAAAGTTTTGTTACTTTCATATTTAAAATGACCTAATGGACTCTAATGTTAGTCTCTTTAGGCCCCTTTACATTTTATAAAAATTATCAATAAATGGAAATATTTATATGTGGAAAAACTGAAGACAGCATAATCAGTAACCTGTATAGAATTACAGCTGTGAATGAGAGTAAAGAAATAGTGATGAGAAGAACTGTGGGGTCAAGGGAGACATTTGTTTGTTTTTCTCCTTTCAGTTTTTTCTTTAATTCAATTTAAGTTTCATCTGAAAAATCTAAGCAGGAAGTCAGCTTTATGATTTCTAACTTAATTTTTTTCCTAAGCACTGACTTTGATTACATTTTAGGTCATATACAATATAGTCCATATTAATTTTGCATGTCTTTAAAGTTTAACAGGATGTTAAGTTACAGAATTTCAACAAATATAAAGTATAAAAAATTGAAATATAAAATACAAAATATTTAGTGAAATTGCAAAGCTGATCACCAAAGTCACTACCTACCTCCATATCCAAAAGACAACCATCAGGGTGCCTTGGCATTCCTGTGCAGAAATGACTAAGGAGAAGTAGAACAAGCCCTGATAGCATCACTTGCTTTCCAGTAATTTAAGGTCAACCCTGAAAAAGAAAGTGACAAGCTAATGGAGAAGAAAACTGTTGGGCAACCTGAGTTCTTGGTAACTTTCTTCTCTCTTTCTTGAAACTAAGAGAAGGGGCCTCACAAAGGGTGTCTCATAGAATTTGGGGTTTTCCACATTATTTTCCCATAAGCTTTTGTAGCCTGTTGTTGCTCTGTCTCCAGCCCTATTCAAGGCGGACAAAAAGGAATTCAAGAAAAAAATCTGAGTTGGTGGTGGGGATATGTGACGAAAGGTGGCAGAATATGCTACTCCAAAATATGCCACTTCAGTACAAGAACCATTTTGAGCTAAAGGCACTTGAAAGACAGCAGCTGCAAGAAGAGTGTCCTGATCTCCTTTTTTCTTCCTGAAAACAGGAGATAAAACTCTCATATGCCCTCCGTATACTAGGAGAAAAGAAACATTCTTATCATCAGGGAAGGGCTGTTAAGACTAAGAGAATTTTATACAAACAGACCTTGTGAAAATGATTCTTACCTTCCTTTAGCCTCCCCATACGTTTTAGTTACTTTTCCACAATTGCCTCTCTTTGTTCAACCTATTTTAAAAGCGTTTAAATTTTGCCACTTCTTTGGGTCTTCATTTCCTTAAGAGGGCTTCCTTGTAACTTAAGACTGAAATTTATATGCTTTTCATTAATCTGTCTTTTGTTACAGAGCCAGAGTTGAACTTTAAGATGAGTAGAGGAAAGAATTTTCCTCCCCTACAGTGATACATCCAGAATACAAGAGTGTTCAGTTAACAGATGGTACTGTGGACAGCTGAGCTTGAGCTAGCTTATGACAACCTCAACTTAGTTTATTGCCACTAAGCTGCCAGGAGCAGGAGCTACGAGCTAATGTAAGAGATCGCATTTAAGTTGACCTTCCATTCAGTTAAAACCATAAATGTGGCAGGACTCCTGCTGGACCTGCTGGAGAACTCACACACCCGACACCAGAGGGCACTGTCAGGGCATAGCCAAAAAAAGGACTTCAGCAGGGCCAATTAACTAAGGATGCTTGCCCCCTCCCCTTCCTTCCCTCCACCCAGACTCCAAAACACAAGAAGAGAAAGGGATCTAGAAGAGGGAGGAAAGAGAAAAAGCAACGATGAGGCTCTATCACCTCTCCACTCCAAGGGCCGCAGACAAAGCCTAGGCCAGTACTGAGGGTGGGAAAAGGGAGAATGTGGAAGATGAATAGATAATCAAAATCTTGAATTAGATTGTGCTGGGATAGATTATTTTGTGTGTGTGTGGTACGCGGGCCTCTCACTGCTGTTGCCTCTCCCGTTGTTCAGCCTCCACGTGTTTGTGTTTTTTACATTTTTTTCCCCTGTAATCGATTTCTAATCTCATACCATTGTGGTCAGAAAAGATGCTCGATATGATTTCAATTTTCTAAAATTTACTGAGGCTTGATTTGTGACCCAAGATGTGATCTATTCTGGAGAATGTTCCATGTGCACTTGAGAAGAAAGTGTAATCTGCTGTTTTGGGATGGAATGTCCTATAAATATCAATTAAATCTGGTCTATTGTGTCATTTAAAGCTTGTGTTTCCTTATTAATTTTCTGTCTGGATGATCTGACCATTGGTGTGAGGTGTTAAAGTCCCCCAGTATTATTCTGTTGCTGTCAATTTCCTCTTTTATATCTGTTAGCATTCGCCTTATGTATTGAGGTGCTCCTCTGTTGGGTGCATATAGATTTATAATTGTTATATCTTCTTCTTGGATTGATCCCTTGATCATTATGTAGTGTCCTTCCTTGTCTCTTGTAAAATTCTTTATTGTAAAGTCTTTTTCATCTGATATGAATAATGCTACTCCAGCTTTCTTTTGCTTTCCATTTGCACGGAATATCTGTTTTCCATCCCCTCACTTTCAGTCTGTATGTGTCCCTAGGTCTGAAGTGGGTCTCTTGTAGACAGCATATAAATGGGTCTTGTTTTTGTATCCATTCAGCAAGCCTGTGTCTTTGGGTTGGAGCATTTAATCCATTTATGTTTAAGGGAATTTAAGGTAATTATCGATATGTGTGTTCCTATTACCACTTTGTTTTGGGTTTGTTTTTGTAGGTCCTTTTCTTCTCTTGTGTTCCTCACTTACAGAAGTTCCTTGTGCATTTGTTGTAGAGCTGGTTTGGTGGTGCTGAATTCTCTTAGTTTTTGCTTGCCTGTAAAATTTTTGATTTCTCTTTCAAATCTGAATGAGATCTTTGCCGGGTAGAGTAATCTTGGTTGTAGTTTCTTCGCTTTCATCACTTTAAATATATCGTGCCACTCCCTTCTGGCTTGTATAGTTTCTGCTGAGAAATCAGCTGTTAACCTTATGGGAGTTCCCCTGTATGTTATTTGTCATTTTTCACTTACTGCTTTCAATAATTTTTCTTTGTCTTTAATTTTTGTCAATTTGATTACTATGTGTCTTGGCATGTTTCTCCTTGGGTTTATCCTGCCTGGGACTCTCTGTGCTTCCTGGATTTGGGTGGCTATTTCCTTTCCCATGTTAGGGAAGTTTTCGACTATAATCTCTTCAAATATTTTCTCAGATCCTTTCCCTCTCTCTTCTCCTTCTGGTACCCCTATACTGTGAATGTGTTTGCATTTAATGTTGTCCCAGAGGTCTCTTAGTCTGTTCAGTTCTTTTCATTCTTTTTTCTTTATTCTGTTCTGTGGCAGTGCATTCCACCATTCTGTCTTCCAGGTCACTTATCTGTTCTTCTGCTTCAGTTATTCTGCTATTGATTCCTTCTAGTGTAATTTTCATTTCAGTCATTGTATTGTTCATCTCTGTTTGTTTGTGCTTTAATTCTTCTAGGTGTTTGTTCTCGAATTAGATGTTCCTTCTTTAATTCTTCTAGGTCTTTATTAAACATTTCTTGCATCTTCTCGATCTTTGCCTCCATTCTTTTTCTGAGGTCCTGGATCATCTTCACTATCATCATTCTGAATTCTTTTCCTGGGGTTGTCTCCTATTTTCACTTCATTTAGTTGTTTTTCTGGGGTTTTATCTTGTTCTTTCATCTGGTACAAAGTCCTCTGCCTTTCATGTTGTCTATCTTTCTGTGAATGTGGTTTTCCTTCCACAGGCTGCAGAATTGTAGTTCTTCTTGCTTCTGTCTGCCCTCTGGTGGATGAGGCTAAGAGGTTTGTGCTAGCTTCCTGATGGGAGGGACTGGTGGTAGGTAGAGTTGGGTGTTGCTCTGGTGGGCAGAGCTCAGTAAAACTTTAATCCGCTTGTCTGCTGATGGGTGGGGCTAGGTTCCCTCCCTGTTGTTTGGCCTGAGACAAGCCAGCACTGGAGCCTACCCAGCTCTTTGGTCGGGCTAATGGTGGACTCTGGGAGAGCTCACACCAAGGAGTACTTCCCAGAGCTTCTGCTGCCAGTGCCCTTGTCCCCACGGTGAGCCACAGCTACCCCCTGCCTCTGCAGGAGACCCTCCAACATTAGCAGGTAGGTCTGGTTCAGTCTCCCATGGGGTCACTGCTCCTTCCCCTGGGTCCTGATGCACACACTACTTTATGTGTGCCCTCCCAAGAGTGGAGTCTCTGTTTCCCCCAATCCTGTCAAAGTCCTGCAATCAAATCCTGCTAGCCTTCAAAGTCTGATTCTCTAGGAATTCCTCCTGCCGTTGCCGAACCCCCAGGTTGGGAAGCATGACGTGGGGCTCAGAACCTTCACTCCAGTAGGTGGACTTCTGTGGTATAATTGTTCTCCAGTTTGTGAGTCACCCACCCACCAGTTATGGGATTTCATTTCATTGTGATTGCACCCCTCCTACCATCTCATTGCAGCTTCTCCTTTGTCTTTGGATGTGGGCTATTTTTTTGGTAAGTTCCAGTGTCTTCCTGTCAATGACTGTTCAGCAGTTAGTTGTGGGTCCTGTGCTCTCACAAGAGGAAGTGAGTGTACGTCCTTCTACTCCTCCATCTTCTAAGCTATCTCTAAAACAACTTTTAATAACAAATGTTACCAAGGATGAGGAACAATGAAAGTGCTCTTGATTATTCATGTCAGTAAAAAATTGATTCAACGGTTTTCAAAAGCTGTTTAGCAAAAGCTAAGTTGAGAATAAACATATTCCATAACCTAATTATTACTGGTAAAAATTTGTATGCAACTCTCATATATTTGCACAATGTAACATTTTAAAGAATATTTATTGCATTTATTGTAATATTTAAAAATTTAGAATCTTTGTCCTCTAAAATGAAAATTGATGTTATACTAATAAATATCAAAATTAATTAACTAGGTCTACAAATATCAACATGGATAAAGTTCAAAAGCATAATGCATGAAACATTTAAAAACATGTAAACCAATGTTATATACTTTTATGGAGAAGAGATAAATAAGAATAATGAACATTAAATGTAGAAAAGTAGGTACTTCTGAAATGGAAAAATGAGCATGAGATTAGGAAAATATAGAGGTCTTCAAGCTTTTAAATTTATAATTTATTTGAAATATAAAAATGAATCTGAATCATATAGGGCAAAATATTAAGATCTGACCAGCCAGAAGAAAAAAAAAAGGTGGATGTTTGTTATACTATTCTCTAATATTTGATGTATACTTAAAATATTTCTTAATAATTAAAATAGAAAAGGATTGGTAAGTGTGGAGAGATAATATAAATTTATATTTGACAGTTTTTATACTTGTTATGAAAGATAAGCAAAGCCAAAGAAGATTTGGGAGAATGAGACAATAACTGAGAGGAGGAATACATGAGAGGAGGAAATTCAGAAGTAAGAGGTTATTTGGGGAAATAACAAATACAGTTTGCCAGGAAAAAATTTCAGTTACCAGATATCTATAGTTAGCAATATACATCAGGAGTTGAATATAGAGACCAATGGGACATGTAAATGAAGTTTTGTATGTTATCCATGTAGAAGTGATAACTGAAACTATGCAATTGGATGAAATTGGAAGAAGAGTAATTGGGAAGAAGCAAAAAGCCTTTGGAATTCTTCATCTGTACATGGCAACCCCAAATTGCCTGCAATATAAGACCAGAAAGACATAACTAAAGAAGGCATTTTCAAATTGAACTAAAGGAATGTGACAACAGTGTATAGACTTTAAGGAGTACGAGAATCTTGGTTGAGGGGAAATAGAAAGAGGATTCAAGAATATTCAGAAGATTACATATTCTAAGCATAGATTAACTTAATATACACAAAATGAAAATGATATGATTATAAATATGGGTTAAAACATCATTAGAGTGGGAGATTTTATCAATATCATTCAATAATTGATAAAACTAACAAAAATCAGTAATGATACAGATAATTTGAAAAACACTTAAGAAACTTAATCATAGAAAAATAAAATGATATAATTCTCTCCAAAATAATTTTTTAGGCATTTTATAAGTTTTCCTTGAAAATAAACCTTGAGATTATTCTCAACTGTAATCTCAACTGTACTTGAAAGAGTTTGTCAGGAAGATCCTGCACATTACTGAAGAATACTAAATTCAGAGATATTCGAGAAAACTGTAATTGATTCTCATTATCTATTTCAGTGTTTTTTTTCAGTCAAGCAGGAATATTTCTGAAAATAAAGGAATATTTTCTGGGCTCCCTTGTAAATACAGTTGACCCTTGAACAACATGGGTTTGAACTGCATGGGTCCACTTCTACATGGATTTTCTTCAATTGAAAATTCTATTATACTACATAATCCATGGTTGGTTGAATTCCTGGGTAGCAAGAAACCTTGGATATGGACGACCAACTTTAAATTATAGGCTGAGTTTCAGCACTTTGAGGGTGAGCACTGCTAACCCCTGTGTTGTTCCATGGTCGACTATAAAAGTGAATTAAAATCTGTTAAATGGGACATAAGTGATATTGGTGTGTGCTGCCTGTAGTAACTGTCCTTAAAGCCAGAGAGTATTGCTTTTCTCCTTTTTTCCCTTCTTTGTGGCTGGAATTTGGATTCAGTAGCTGGAACTGAACCATGAAGCAGAAACCAGGCACTGAGGATGCTAGAAGAACAAGGTGGTAAGACCATGGGTCCTGATGTTCCTGAAGCTGAACAGGACAAATAACATACAGGGGAACTCCCATAAGGTTAACAGCTGATTTCTCAGCAGAAACTATACAAGCCAGAAGGGAGTGGCACGATATATTTAAAGTGATGAAAGCGAAGAAACTACAACCAAGATTACTCTACCCGGCAAAGATCTCATTCAGATTTGAAAGAGAAATCAAAAATTTTACAGGCAAGCAAAAACTAAGAGAATTCAGCACCACCAAACCAGCTCTACAACAAATGCACAAGGAACTTCTGTAAGTGAGGAACACAAGAGAAGAAAAGGACCTACAAAAACAAACCCAAAACAAAGTGGTAATAGGAACACACATATCGATAATTACCTTAAATTCCCTTAAACATAAATGGATTAAATGCTCCAACCCAAAGACACAGGCTTGCTGAATGGATACAAAAACAAGACCCATTTATATGCTGTCTACAAGAGACCCACTTCAGACCTAGGGACACATACAGACTGAAAGTGAGGGGATGGAAAACAGATATTCCGTGCAAATGGAAAGCAAAAGAAAGCTGGAGTAGCATTATTCATATCAGATGAAAAAGACTTTACAATAAAGAATTTTACAAGAGACAAGGAAGGACACTACATAATGATCAAGGGATCAATCCAAGAAGAAGATATAACAATTATAAATCTATATGCACCCAACAGAGGAGCACCTCAATACATAAGGCGAATGCTAACAGATATAAAAGAGGAAATTGACAGCAACAGAATAATACTGGGGGACTTTAACACCTCACACCAATGGTCAGATCATCCAGACAGAAAATTAATAAGGAAACACAAGCTTTAAATGACACAATAGACCAGATTTAATTGATATTTATAGGACATTCCATCCCAAAACAGCAGATTACACTTTCTTCTCAAGTGCACATGGAACATTCTCCAGAATAGATCACATCTTGGGTCACAAATCAAGCCTCAGTAAATTTTAGAAAATTGAAATCATATCGAGCATCTTTTCTGACCACAATGGTATGAGATTAGAAATCGATTACAGGGAAAAAAAATGTAAAAAACACAAACACGTGGAGGCTGAACCATATATTACTACATAACCAAGAGATCACTGAAGAAATCAAAGAGGAAATCAAAAACTACCTAGAGACAAATGACAATGAAATCATGATGGTCCAAAGCCTATGGGATGCAGCGAAAGCAGATCTATGAGCGAAGTTTATAGCCGTACAATCCTACCTCAAGAAACAAGAAAAATCTCAAATAAACAATCTAACCTGGAACCTAAAGGAAGTAGAGGAAAAAGAAGAAACAAAACCCAAATTTAGTAGAAGGAAAGAAATCATAAAGATCAGAGCAGAAATAAATGAAATACAAACAAAGAAAACAATAGCAAAGATCAATAAAATTAAAAGCTGGTTCTTTGAGAAGATAAAGAAAATTGATAAACCTTTAGTGAGATCCATCAAGTAAAAGAGGGAGAGAACTCAAATCAATAAATTTAGAAATGAAAAAGGAGAAGTTACTATGGACACCACAGAAATACCAAGCATCATAAGAGACTACTACAAGCAACTCTATGCCAATAAAATGGACAACCTGGAAGAAGTGGACAAATTCTTAGAAAGGTATAACCTTCCAAGACTGAACCAGGAAGAAATAGAAAATATGAATGGACCAATCACAAGTAATGAAATTGAAACTGTGATTAAAAATCTTCCAACAAACACAAGTCCAGGACCACATGGCTTCACAGGTGAATTCCAGCAAACATTTAGAGAAGAGCTAACATCCGTCCTTCTCAAACTCTTCCAAAAAACTGCAGAGAAAGAAACACTCCCAAACTCATTCTAAGAGGTCACTATCACTCTGATACGAAAACTGGACAAGGATACTACAAAAAAGAAAATTACAGACCAAATATCACTGATGGATTAGATACAAAATTCCTCAACAAAATACTAGCGAACAGAATCCAACAACACATTAAAAAGATCATACACCATGATCATGTGGGATTTATCCCAGGGATGCAAGGATTCTTCAATATACACAAATCAATCAATGTGATATATCACATTAACAAACTGAAGAATAAAAACCATATGATCATCTCAATAGATGTAGAAAAATCTTTTGACAAAATTCAACACCCATTTATGATAAAAACTCTCCAGGAAGTGGGCATAGGGAAACGTACCTCAACATAATACAGGCCATATATGACAAACCCACAGCAAACTTCATTCTCAAAGGTGAAAAACTGAAAGCATTTCCTCTAAGATGAGGAACAAGGCAAGGATGTCCACTCTAGCCACTGTTATTCAACATAGTTTTGGAAGTTTTAGCCATGGCAATCAGAGAAGAAAAAGAAGTAAAAGGAATACAAATTGGAAAAGAAGTAAAACTGTCCCTGTTTGCCGATGACATGATACTATACATAGAGAATCCTAAAGATGCCAGCAGATAACTACTAGAGCTAATCAGTGAATTTGTTAAAGTTGCAGGATACAAAATTAATGCACAGAAATCTCTTGCATTCCTATCACTAACAACGAAAGACCAGAAAGAAAAATTAACGAAACAATCCCATTCACCATTGCAACAAAAAGAATAAAATACCTAGGAATAAACCTACCTAAGGAGGTAAAAGACCTGTACTCAGAAAACTATAAGGCACCGATGAAAGAAATCAAAGATGATATAAACAGATGGAGAGGTATACCATTTTCTTGGATTGGATGAACCAATATTGTGAAATGACTATACTACCTAAAGCAATCTACAGATTCAGTGCAATCCCTATCAAATTACCAATGGCATGTTTTACAGAACTAGCAGAAAAAAATCTTAAAATTTGTATGGAGACACAAAAGACCTCAAATAGCCAAAGCAATCTTGAGGGAAATAAACGGAACTGGAGGAATCAGACTCCCTGACGTCAGACTATACTACTACTATAAATAAATTGTTGTATGTTCATACAATGAACTAATTAACAACATAAAGAAAAAATTGAGAATACACACATTAACATGAATGGTTCTAAACAAAATTATGCTAAATGACAAAATCCAGGCCCCCCCAAAAGTACATATGTTGGTTCCTATGGATATGATATTTTAGAAAAGGAAAAACGAATCTACAGTTATAAATCATATTGATTTCTGCCTGGGGTGGCAGGTGATAACAGGTTGAAATGAAAATGGAGTAATAAAAGGTCAGGCATACAAAATGGAGTCAGGTAGCCATTGAGGATATGGTCTCAGACTGGTCCCCAGAACCTGAATTTTCTAAACTGTACAATACCAAACCCAAGTATACCTCCCATCATTTTTAGAACAAGACCTACTAGCTGCAACTTTGTTGTAACTATGCAACAATTTCAGACCTCAACCAATCCCAATCCTTGCTTAACAAGCACCCTTACTTCTTAAGAGCTACAATAATAATACTTTTTTTAAAACATCTTAATTGGAGTATAATCGCTTTACAATGATGTGTTAGTTTCTGCTTTATAACAAAGTGATTCAGTTACACATATACATATGTCCCCATATCTCTTCCCTCTTGCATCTCCCTCCCTCCCACCCTCCCATCCCACCCCTCTAGGTGGTCACAAAGCAACGAGCTGGTCTCCCTGTGCTATGCGGCTGCTTCCCACTAGCTATCAGTTTTACATTTGGTAGTGTATATATGTCCATGCCACTCTTTCACTTTGTCCCAGCTTACCCTTCCCCCTCCCTGTGTCCTCAAGTACATTCTCTAGTAGGTCTGCGTCTTTATTCCCGTCTTGCCCCTAGGTTCTTCATGACCATTTTTTTAGATTCCATATATATGTGTTAGCATACGGTATTTGTTTTTCTCTTTCTGACTTACTTCATTCTGTATGACAGTCTCTAAGTCCATCCACCTCACTACAAATAACTCAGTTTGTTCCTTTTTATGGCTGAGTAATATTCCATTGTATATATGTTGCACATCTTCTTTATCCATTCATCTGTTGATGGACACTTTGGTTGCTTCCATGTCCTGTCTGTTGTAAATAGAGCTGCAATGAACATTTTGGTACATGACTCTTCTTGAATTATGTTTTTCTCAGGGTATATGCCCAGTAGTGGGATTGCTGGGTCATATGGTAGTTCTATTTTTAGTTTTTTAAGGAACGTCCATACTGTTCTCCATAGAGGCTGTATCAATTTACATCCCCACCAACAGTGCAAGAGGGTTCCCTTTTCTTCACAGCCTCTCCAGCATTTATTGTTTGTAGATTTTTTGACGATGGCCATTCTGACTGGTGAGTTGATATCTGATTGTAGTTTTCATTTGCATTTCTCTAATGATTAATGACGTTGAGCATTCTTTCATGTGTCTGTTGGCAATCTGTATATCTTCTTCGGAGAAATGTCTTTTTAGGTCTTCTGCCCAGTTTTGGATTGGGTTGTTTCTTTTTTTGATATTGAGCTGCATGTGGTGCTTGTAAATTTTGGAGATTAATCCTTTGTCAGTTGCCTCATTTGCAAATATTTTCTCCCATTCTGAGGGATGTCTTTTCGTCTAGTTTATGGTTTCCTTTGCTGTGCAAAAGCTTTTAAGTTTCATTAGGTCGCATTTGTTTATTTTTGTTTTTATTTCCATTTCTCTAGGAGGTGGGTCAAAAGGATCTTGCTGTGATTTATGTCATAGAGTGTTCTGCCTATGTTTTCCTCTAAGAGTTTGCTGGTGTCTGGACTTACGTTTAGGTCTTTAATCCATTTTGAGTTTATTTTTGTGGATGGTGTTAGGTAGTGTTCTAATTTCATTCTTTTATGTGTAGTTGTCCAGTTTTCCCAACACCACTTATTGAAGAGGCTGTCTTTTCTCCAGTGTATATTCTTGCCTCCTTTGTCAAAGATAAGGTGATCATATGTGCGTGGGTTTATCTCTGGGCTTTCTATCCGGTTCTATTGATCTATATTTCTTTTTCTGTGCCAGTACCATACTGTCTTCATTACTGTAGCTTTGTAGTATAGTCGGAAGTCAGGGAGTCTGATTCCTCCAGCTCCATTTTTCTTTCTCAAGATTGCTTTGGCTGTTTGGGTTATTTTGTGTTTCCATACAAATTGTGAAATTTTCTGTTCTAGTTCTGTGAAAAATGACAGTGGTAGTTTGATAGTGATTGCATTGAATCTGTAGATAGCTGCAGTAATAAATCTTGAGAAACAACTTGTGTAACTAACTCTTGCCTTGCAGTTTTTGCCTTTATAAGTTTCCTCCATCATAGTCTAGTGGAACACATTTCAAGTGCTTCTTAAATCTGTGCTTTCCAGGCTACAGTCCGAAGAAACCACAAATAAATGCCTCTGTATTTCAATCAGGTCTTTGTTTCTGAAATTTTGGTGAACACACGGAAGAGAGTGATGGGATAAAAGTCAAAAGTGGAATTTTAAAGTTTTATATCATGATTGGTGTAGTGGTCACATGGGTGTATACATTTGTGAAAACATCCCAAAAACAATGAAATGGATTCATTTTACTGTATAATAAAGAATACTTTGGTAAAACTGACTTGAAAAAGGAAGTGTGAAAAATCTACATTGAGAAAACTACAAACTCAAAATCTTAGCAGTTACTTAAAAAATGCAGAAAGATACTCTGCTTCTGGTCCAAGAATTCATTACTGAAAATCAGTTTTCTCAATTAACATACTTATGTAATTTCAATTTAAAAAATATGGTTTTTTTGGACAGTCGTAAAAGGTTTTAAAAGTTTATTTAGAAGGAAATTATGGAAGAACATAAAGTATTTTGAAACAAAATAATGATCGAGGACTTGCCCCAAGAGATATTAAAATGTGTTCTTAAGAAATAATGTTAACAGTGACATATCAGAAAAATTATAGGAAAAAAAGTATAATTAAAAAAATTATAAATTATAGAATCGTTTCTTAAGTTTCAGTGCAAATAAATCTTCCATCACATCTTATACAAATATCAGAAATAAAATTTAATTAAATTCAAGGATTAAATTTTATCTTAAATATAAATTAAATACAATATTAAATTTAATTATTTAATTGAACATAATTAAATATTTAACATAAGATATTCATTAAATGGAGATAGACTTTCTGGCTATAAAGTGGGTATCAAGAAGTCAGACAGGGAAATGATAAATAACTATACAAGAACTGCCATATGACCCAGGAATTCCACTCCTGGGTATGTATCTGAAAATAAACAAATAAAAATGTGAAAAGATATGTGCATCTCATTGTTCTTAGCAGCATTATTTACAATTGACAAGATATGGAAACAACCTAAGTGTCCATCAACAGTTGAATGGCTAAAGAAGTTATATATATATATATATATATATATATATATATATATATATATATATATATATATATATATATACACACACACACACACACACACACACACAATGGAATGCGCACACACACACACACACACACAATAGAATGCTACTCAGCCATTACAAAGAATGAAGTAATGCCATTTTCAGTAATATGGATGGAGTTGGAGGGCATTATGTTAAGTGAAATAAGTTTGACAGAGAAAGACAAATACTGTATGATATCATTTATATGTAGAATCTAAAACATACAACAAACTAGTGAATATAAGAAAAAAACAAAAGGAGACAAAACAGACTCACAGATACAGAGAACAAAACTAGTGGTTACCAGTGGGGAGTGAGAGAGGGGCAATATAAGGGTGGGAGGAGTGGGAAGTACAAACCATTGTGTATAAGATAGGTTCAAGGATGTATTGTATAACCTGGTGAATATAGCCAATATTTTGTAATAACTGTAAATGGAAAGTAAACTTTCAAAATTGTATAAAAATTCAGAATAAAATTCATTAACTAATGCCCAATATTAATGTACAGTTTTTTTTCTTTTGGTGTAAAACTTGTGTATAATTATGTGTACAAATCTGAAGTATACACTCAGTAAACTTTGACCTGTGTAACTCAAACTCCTATTAAGTTATAGAATATTATCATCAGTTAAGAAAATTCTTTTATATCCTTCCCAGTCAGTTCCCCATTCTCTGCCCTGAGGCTACTAATGTTATGATTTTTTTTTTCATCATAGGTTACTGTTAGCATTTCAAGTAAAAGGAATCACACATGTACTGTTTTCTGTAAGACTTTTTCAGTCAGCTTTTGAGACTCATCTATATTTCAGATATCAGTCATGCTTTACTTTTTATTGCTAGTAGTAGGAATACATGAGTTTGTTTACTCATTCTCAATCTGTTGAACACCCAGGCTTTTTTCAGATTTTGGCTGTTACAAATAAAGCTATGCATATTAAAAGAAAAAGTCAGATAGGGAAATAATTTCAATTCACAGTTAACATTCTCAACACTGAAAATAATAAGAGCTAAATGAAAATATTGCATGAATATGGCAAATGAAATACTACTGTTTCTAAAATACAGAGCACTTGTGTACTGATAAAAGTGATGTCACAGTAAGAAGTGGCAGAAGATATGCATAAATATTTCACAGAAAATTTATTTAAGAAATTAATTCTAAAAATATGAATGTCACTTTGTGTTACAATAAATGTCAATAAAAGGTAAGATGGATTTTTACTTATGCAAAAGAAAAATATTAAAAGGTATAATAAATATTCTCCAGTATATTTTGAAATGGGCATTCTCAAAGCACTGTTTGTAGAAATATAAATTGGTTAAATTTTTGAAAATCCTTATTCAATATCTCAAGTCACTCAGAGTGTTCAAATTCTTTTCTAGTAATCTTCTGAGAATTTTTACAAAGGCAATAATCAGAAGTGTGGTAAAATTTTATGTATACAGATGCTAATTATATAATTATTTAGATACAGCCTCAAATACAATATTAAATATTCAAAAGCAGTGACTTATACATGCATAATTTATATAACTGCCATTATATGTATACACATATTTTATGATTGCATTTTTTTTAATGATATGTGTTTAAGTAGCTCAATCACATGCCCTTTCTCTTTTTTTTTTTTTAACATCTTTTTTTGAGTATAATTGCTTTACAATCGTATGTTAGTTTCTGCTTTATAACAATGTGAATCAGTTATACATATACTTATATCCCCATATCTCTTCCCTCTTGCGTCTCCCTCCCTCCCACTCTCCCTATCCCACCCCTCCAGGTGGTCACAAAGCACTGAGCTGATCTCTCTGTGCTATGTGGCTGCTTCCCACTAGCTATCAGTTTTACATTTGGTAGTGTATATATGTCCATGCCACTCTCTCGCTTTGTCCCAGCTTACCCTTCCCCCTCCCATTGTCCTCAAGTCCATTCTCTAATATGTCTGCATCTTTATTCCTGTCTTGCCCCTATGTTCTTCATGACCTTTTTTTTTTTTTAGATTCCCTATATATATGTTAGCATATGGTATTTTTCTCTTTCTGACTAACTTCACTCTGTATGACAGACTCTAGGTCCATCCACCTCACTACAGATAACTCAATTTCGTTTCTTTTTATGGCTGAGTAATATTCCATTGTATATATGTGCCACATCTTCTTTATCCATTCATCTGTTGATGGACACTTAGGTTGCTTCCAAGTCCTTGGTATTGTAAATAGAGCTGCAATGAACATTTTGGTACATGACTCTTTGAATTATGATTGCATTTTAATATGTATAAATCATAATGAAAAATTTATGAACATTTCTAAATTGTTTTTTAAAATTCTACACTATATAACTCATTAGAGAATACATTGCAAAAATTGTAATGACAGTATAGAGACTATAAAACTACAAATGAATTATTAGACATGTAATAAATGTGATTTGGTTTATCGATAAGCACTGATAATTCCTAGTATTGTCCAATTTGATTTACTGAAATTTTAAATCAACTTCATAGATTAAATCTGTAATTTTTTTAACTTTCCATCTTGAAAAGTAAATTGATTTATTTTCCCATATTGACAGCTATTTAGCATAAGATAAAGAAGTTTGCATGTAATCTATTAATTTAAAAACACAAGATGTTTTAGCATTTCTATACTTACTGTTTTATTATACAGTTATCATTAAAAAGTACATCTTCAGTCAAGACTTGGACAAAATCTTATATGTGTTGATTTTCTGTCCCCCTCTACTCTGATATTTGTAATTCAACACCATGAAAAAGTAAATGGGAAATTTCTTTTTCTTAGGTGTGAAATCAAGGAACAAACTTGCTCTTCTTATATCTTAAAATCCCCCCAATATAAAGTGCCAATGGTCATTACAAACCACCATCCTCAACCTTGAGTCTTGTTTGGACATTTTAGTGAGACGATGCAGTTTTAACAAATGCTGCTAGCTAAAAGAAGAAAAAAAAAAAGACAAAATGATATAAAGCTTACATTTTAAGGTAGAGTTACAGTTTAAAAGCTATTTTTTAAGTAAGAAGATGGCTTTTAACTGGAAACCAGAAAACCTGCCAAGCATATGTTATAAGTGGATATAAAAAAAAAATGTTAGTACATTCAGTCACTGATTGATATGCTTTGAAAGACTGTTCACTTAGGAGCAATCTCCATTTGCAATGCTAGAGCATAAAATGGAAAAGGAGAGGAAATAAACTTACTTAAATCATTTATTAAAGATTTGCAGAGGCAGTAATAATTTTACCTTTAAAAAATTATCAATTAATGAAATAGTGCTGGTAAAACCAAGGGATGGAAGCCAAGTATATGTTGGCTGGTGTTCAGTGGCTTGGTCCCACATCTCTGCCAACAATACGTAGCTCTGACCTTGAGACACCTGTCTGTTGGAAGAGACTGTCAAACTGAGCTATGTAAAAGTTGCTCTGTGCTTTGAAAATGAGGAATAGAATGAAATCCTAAACTTTTCTTCTGTAATCTGAGCTGTTAAACAAAAATTTTGGGGGATTAAGCTAATCAGCTCATTAGCCCTCTTTTCAGTTACCAAATCTAGTGTTTATAGGAAAAAGTATTATTTTTAAGTGTGAAACAAAATTTATAAAAACTTCCTCAATGGGAATTAGAAACTGTACCGTATTTACTTATTTATTTAATATATCGATTTATATTTATATATATATATATTCATTTGTTATATATAGTTAAAACTGAATCACTTCACTATACACCTGAAGCATTGTAAATCAACTATACTTATATATATATTCTTTTTCAAGTTCTATTTCATTATAGTTTATTACAAGATATTGAATATAGTTCCCTGTGCTATACACTAGGTCCTTGTTTATTTTACATATAGTAATGTGTATCTGTTAATCCCAATTTCCCAATTTATCCCTCCCTTTGGTAACCATAAATTTGTTTTCTGTGTGAGTCTATTTCTGTTTTGTAAATAAGTTCATTTGTGTCATTTTTTTAGATTCCACATGTTAGTGATATTACATATTTGTCTTTCTCAGTCTGACTTCTTCATTTAGTATGATAATCTCTAGGTCCATGCATGTTGCTGCAAGTGTCATTACTTCTTTTTTTATGGCTGAGTAGTATTCACATATATACATACACACACACACACACACACACACCCCACATCTTCTTTATCCATTCATCTGTCGATGAACATTTATGTTGCTTCCATGTCTTGGCTATTGTAAATAGTTGCTGCAGTGAACATGAATATTGTAAATAGTGCTGCAATGAACATGTGGTACATGTGTCTTTTCGAATTACAGTTTTCTCGGGATTTATGTCCAAGAGTGGGATTGCAGGATCATATGGTTACTCTATTTTTAGTTTTTTAAGGAACCTCTGTACGGTTCTCCATAGTGGATGCACAAATTTACATTCCCACCAACAGTGTAGAGGGGTTCCCTTTTCTTCACATCCTATCAGGCATTTATTACTTATAGACTTAAAATTTTTTTTCTTAAATTTTATTTTATATTGGAGTATTGTTGATTTACAATGTTAGTTTCAGGTGTACAGCAAAGTGTCAGTTATATATCTACATATATCTATTCTTTTCCCATTTAGGTTATTACACAATACTGAGTAGAGTTCCCTGTGCTATATGGTAGACTTTTTAATGATGGCCATCCTGACCTGTGTGAGGTGTGTTCTGTGTTCACTCAGAGGTGAAATCTTTTTAAAGATTTATCAGAGTTTTGTAATTTCCACATATAGAAGTTGTACATGTTTTATTAGATCAATATGTAAGAATCCCAGTTTTTGGTGTTAATATACATGATATTGTGTTCTTAACTGTAAAACCTAATTGTTAATTGTGGGTATATAGGAAAGCAATTGACTTTTGTATAATAACCCTATGTCCTATGATCTTGATAGTTCCAGGTTTTTTGTCATGTCATTTGCTAAAAAAGGCAATTGTATGTTGTCCCCATTTTATTTTATTATTATACTCATTTGGACTTCCATACAATGTTAACACGGAACAGTGAGAGGGGACATCCTGCCCTGTTTTTAATCTCAGAAAAGACATCCAGTTTCTTGCAATTATGTATGAAGATAGCTGTAAATTTTTATATTTGTTCTTTTCAAGTTGGTAATGTTTCTCTTTATTTCTAGTTCGCAAGAGTTTTTAATCACAAAAACAAAAATGAAACTAGCTTTTATTAAAAATGAGAATGATTTATAAGATTTTAAAAATGAGAATGATTTATAAGATTTTTTTTCTGTATTAGCTGATAATAGTCCTATAATGATTTTTCTTTAACTTCTTGAATATGATGGATTGCCTTTATTTATTTTTGAATGTTAGATCAACATTGCATGCCTGGAATAAATCTCATCTGGTTGAGGTATATAATTCTTTTTATACATTTTTGCATTGAATTTGCTAGTAATTTCTTGAATTTTTTCATTTAAATTCATGAGAGATATTGGACTATGCTTTTTCTTGTGTTATCTTTATCACGTTTTGTTGTTAGGGTAATGCTGATTCGTAGTATGAGTTAGAAAGTGACCCCTTGTGCTTCTAATTTCTGGAGGACATCATAGAATTTTGTATCATTTCTTTCTTAAACATTCGGTAGAATATTGCAGTGACATCATTTTGCCTCATGCTTTCTTTTTGGTAGGTCTAAGTTATTGATTACATTTTCTGATTGCTATAGGCTTATTCAGATTACATATTTCTCTTTCTGTGAGTTTGGTATCTGTATATTTCAAGGAATTTATTCATTTTATATAAGTTTTCAAATTTGTGGGCAGAGAATTATTCATATGATGCTTTTATTATCCTTTTAATGTCTAGAATCAGTAGTGATGGCTTCTCTTTCATTTCTGATATTCACATTTATTTCTTCTTTCCATTTTTCTTGATTTGTTTGGCTAGAGTTTTATCAATTTCACTGTTCTTTTCAAATAACTGGCTTTGATCACATTGATTTTCTCTATTGGTCTGCTATTTTCAATTTTATTGATTTCTGCTCTAATTATTATTATTTCATTCTTTTTTTCTTGCTTTAGTCTAAAATTGCTCTTCTTTTTCTAATACCCTAAAGTGGAATCTTGCTTGTTGATTTTAGATCTTCTGTTTAGTATCAATACTTTAATATTTACTCTAAGCATTCACTCATTGCTTTCACTGCACCTCATGAATTTTGAAAAATTTTATAAATTGTTCTGTCAAAAAGTTTACCATTAGTTCAAAATATTTTAAAATTTCTCTTGAGATTATTTCTGGGCCCCAAATTTTGTTTAAAAGTATGTTGTTTAATCTCCTAATATTTTGGTGTTTTTCAGCTACGTTTCTGTTACTAATTTCTAGTTTGTCTGTTGTGCTCTGAGAGTATGCTTTATATGATTTTTATTATTTTAATATGTTAGGGTGTATTTTAGGTCCCCGAATGTGCCTATTTTCTGAATGTTCTCTGCAAGCTTGAAAACAAGATGTATTCTGCTTTTGTTTGTTGTAGTATTCTATAAATTATATCAATTTGATTGATAGTAGTTTTCAGGTTACCTACATGCTTGATCTATCAGTTTCTGTCAGAATCTATCAGATTCTGTCAGCTTGATCTATCAGTTACTGAAAGACGGTTGTTGAAGTATCTAATTATATAGTGGGTTTGCCTGTTTCTCCCTGCAGTTCTATCAGTTTGCCTCATGCAGTTTGACAGTTTCTTGTAAGATGCATACACAATAAGGATTGTTATGTCTTCCTGGAAAACTGTTCCCTTTATGTAGTGCCCCCTATTTATCCCTGATTATTTTTCTTGAAGTCCTCTGTTTCTAAAATTAATATAGCTACTCCAGCTACCTTTTGACTATTGTTATCATGGCATATCTTTTTCCTTCCCTTTACTTTTTTTTTTCCTCAGTCAAAAAATTTTATTGGGTCATTACTCTGCTTTTGTGTGTGTGTGTCTGTGTGTGTGTGTGGTATAATACAAACAGCATTTTTCACCTTCACCTTTTTAAGTGTACAGTTTAGTGGTATTAAATACATGCACATTTACTGTGCGACCATCACCACCACCCATCCCCATAACTCTTTTCATCTTGTAAAGCTGAAACTATATACCCATTAAACAGTTACTCCCCATTTTCCTACCCCCACAAGCCCCTGGAAACCACCATTATACTTTCTGTCTTCATGATTTTGACTGTTCTGAGTATCTCACATAAGTAGAATCATACAATTGTTGTATTTTTGTGATTTGATTATTTCACTTAGAATAATGCCCTCAAACTTCAAGTGTGCTGTAATATATGTCAGAATTTCCTTCCTTTTTAAGGCTTAATAATATTCTATTTTATATATATATATATATATACACACACACACACACCACATTATGCTTATCTATTCATTTGTCAATAGACACTTGCATTGCTTTTATGTTTTAGTTATTGTGAGTAATGTCACTATAAACATGAAAATACAAATATCTTTTCAGGACTGTACTTTCAATTCTTTTGGATATATACTTAGAAGTGAAATTGCTAGATTATATGATAATTCTATTTTTAATTTTTTGAAGAACCACCATACTGTTTTCCACAAAGACTGTACTATTTTACACTCCCACCAAAAGTACACAAAGGTTCTAATTTCTTCACATTCTCACCAACATGTTCTTTTCTTCTCTTTTTTATTTTAACCATTATAATGGGTGTGAGGTGCATCTTGCTCATTTTTTAATTGGATTGTTTAGGTCTTACATTTAGGTACTTCATAGATTTTGAATTAATTTTGAATATGGTGTTAGATATGGGCCCAACTTCATTCTTTTATATGTGGAGATGTAGTTTTCCCAGCACTATTGGTTGAAAAGACAGTCCTTTCCTTATTGAATAGTATTGGTGCTATTTTCAAAAATTACTTGCTCATATATGCAAGGGTTTATTTCTGGGCTCTTTATCCATTTTCCAATCCATGAACATGGGATATATTTCCATTTTTTTCTTTCATCTCCTTGATGAAGTTAATTCCTAAGTATTTTACCCTTTTTGATGTTATTATAAATGGAATTGTGTTTGTAATTTGTTTTTCAGATTGTTCATTGTTTATGTACAGAAATGCAACTTATTTTTGCATGTTATCTTTGCATCTTTTTACTTTGCTGCATTCATTTATTGGTTCTACAGCTTTTTTTGGTGGAATCTTTAGAATTTTCTACACATAAGATCATCTCATCTGCAAACAGATGTAATTTTATTTCTTTTCCAATTTGGATGCTTTATGTTATTCCAATTACACATATGATACACCTTTTGAAATCCAAGAATATTATTCAATTTTTGCATGTCTGATCTCTTTTGTTTTAAATTCTTTACTGTTTGCATTTACTTTTGTGAGGTTTCATTAAATTATCTTCATGCTCGCTCATTCTTTCTTTAACAACATCTAAACCATTATCATGCCCATCAAAAACATTCTTTATTTCTTTTACAGTGTTTTTGAGTTTTACATTTTATTTTTATTCTTAGAGTTTTCATTGCCCTGCTTATATTACTCATCCATTCTTACAGGTTGGGTACTTTTTCCACTACAGTTCTTAAGATGCTAATCATAGTTATTTTTAATTCCATATTTGATAATTACAACATCTATGTGATATCTGAGTCTAATTCTGATGCTTTATCTATTCAGACTGTATTTGTTTGATTTTTGTTTTTTTACCTTTAGTATACCTTGTAATGTTTTATTGCAAGCTGGACATGCTGTATAGAATAAACAGACCTTTACTGTGAATTTTTATTAATTTGGGTAGGGGTTGGGCTCTACTTAATGTTTGCTGTAGTTGTAAATGTCAGAGGTTTAAAATTTCTCTCATATCCTTGTTTTGATCTCACCTGTTACTAGTGGACTTCTCTAAGAACTCTTTCTTTAATAGCTGCATCTTTCAGCTCCTTTAGCTATAATCTGTACATGGAGTGTGGTAATGTGTGGGGAGATGTGAGAGGGAAGCTCTCTAAAAGCCTATGATTAAACTACTGCTTTTCAGAGAACCAGTTCCCTAGGCTGAGACCATCATAAGTGTCTTAGGTACACACACACACACACACACACACACACACACATACCTCAAGTGAAAGAAGAAGGCCAGAGGAGACTGGAATCAAAAAATGCCTTGTTTCAAGGTATGTAAAACTGTGATAAACTCTTTTTCTCTTGAAAGTAAGCCTCTGCTACTAAGAAAGTTCTGAGTGTGTTTCACAACAGTTACTCCTCCCCCACCACCAATGCAAAAGTTCATGTGGGATCTTTCTTGGGTCTTTGTCATTAGAATCTGCAATGATTCCTGTAGGTAGAGCCTGTGAGAATGTGGATATCCTCCTATGAATGGCTGTCGTCTGCAATAGTAAGAGTTTCTCACTACCATATTAGGCCAAACTCAGCCTTCAGGAATTTGTCAAAATTACCATTGAAGACTTCCTACAAGTTTTTTGCTCTCCAAGCTCACCTTGAGATAAGCATGGTAGTTTTGGATGGTAGTTTGCCCTGTGACCTCAGTTCTCTGATGGGTCCATGGAAGTTCATTGAATTGGTCTGTTTAGCCTTTCTTCTTGTAAGTTTAGGAGGGAGAGTTTCCAATCTCTCTGCGTGTTGGAACTATAACCAGAAGCCTGCATCCAACATTTTATGATGAAATTTTCCAAATACACAAAAAATAAAGCACTTAAGGCACATAGATACACAACTCAATTACATAGATGCATAGCAAACATGTAGAAATATAGAGAACATTTATCTCCAATTTATGTTTTGTACCCAGTTTCAGTAATTATCAACATCTTTTCATATGCCCACACCCACTTCTACCCCACTATATTATGTATATTATCTAAAGTATTTCAAAGAAAATCCAGATATCATATCATTTTACCCATAAGTAATCAGTATTAACCTGAAGAAAAAGGAACATTTTCTCCAAATCCACAATGTCATCATCATGCCAGGCAATAATAACAGTTACTCAAAATCTTCTCCTACTCAGTCCTTTTTAAAACTTCCTAGGATATCTAAAATTTGTCTTTTTATATTTGGTTTGTTTTATAAACTAAGTCTTAATACAAGAAAGTAACCATAACTTTATGGAATTTCCCCAAGCTATCATTAGGAGATAGGAAAAGGACATTCATTAGAATACGGTTGAAGAATGTGTTTGGAAGAAATAAATCATTTTATATTTATTCCCCAGTGAGTTGAACCTTCTCAGTAAATTGATGAAAGTTTTTTCTTCCAGAGTCAGAGCTAATTATGGTACCATTTTAAAGCATATTCTCTTTTATGTATTGAATCAAAATATGAAATTTACTAAACATTAAATTTTTGTTAAAATTTTTATCTACTTCTAAGCTTTTTTTTTAATCATTGTATTGTTCTTTTTTCTATTCCCATGGGAACTATATTTGGCTTTCAATTAGTTTACCATGTAATCATCCTTCTACTTTTATATAATGTTCTTTTAATGCTGATATTTTTCTTCATAAATTTTATATTTAAAAATGTATTGACATTATACTTAACTTACAAATTAATTTGGATATGATTAAAATTTACTGTTGGAAACAACAGAATAAATACCACCAAAATTGCCCTCTCATGATAAGCAAGTTTAATAGTGGATAAAATGCATGAGGCATTTTTTTCTCAGGCAATGGACAACAACCAGTGATGGTCTGTAATGAGTGAGAGAGGGACACGCATGAGGAAGGTCCTATGGCAACTCTACCTCTCTGCTTACAGGGACTTTATTGACCATAGAATGGAAGGGTTGACAGGCTTAAGCTGGCCATAGTGACATCATGAGCTGATGAGGCAGAGATCAGAGTCTACAACTGCTTAAAATGTTAATATTTGTTGGGCAATTTATCTACAAGGAGGAAGCTGTCCAGATTTGGGGGTAGGGGTGGGGCTGGATGTCCTCTCCAGAATTCTGCTTGGGGATTTCTCATGTATCCCTGCTGAGGGCTGGGCTAAGCATGCTCAGGGCATGTCACTGAGAGACCCATCCAGAAAATAGCTGCCATGGGGCTGAGAGCGGAACAGATATCAGCATTCATGCAGTACTTGGGCCAGTCTGAGTATAAGACTTCTTGAGCACCTCCAGAAAGGGACACAAGTTAGGAGTAACAACCGCAACCTAAAGTAAGTGTGATACTATGGGTTCAAGACAAAACAGCCCTAAAAAACAAAAAAAATGAAGGCTTAACAGGATCAAAAGAATTCTCCAGTAGTTTAATTGACTACCAAGCCTAGTTTAAACCACTATCAATACCCATTAAAGAAAAACAGCATAGTCCAGTCTCTATAATATACATGCACAGTGTCTGTCCTACAATAAACAAAGGACTAGCCATGCAACGGAACAAATATGTGTGACCTGTTATCAAAAACAATGAAAAAGGTGATCAGTAGAATAAACTTGGAGATGATTCAGGTATTGATGTTAACAGAGAAAGACTTTAAAATAGCTACAATAAACATGTTCTATGCCTAAGGGAATAAATATGCATAATGAGTGAAAATATGGAGAATATCAGTAGGGAAATGGATACTATTTAGAAAACAAAAGCAAGAATTAATGCACTCAAATGGAAATTTTAGAGCTGAAAAATACAGTATATGAAGTAAAAACTTCCCTGGATTGTTTTAATAGCAGATGGAGACTGCAAAGTAAAAGATCAGTGAAACTAAAGATGAATAAATAGAAAATATACATTTTGACGAGCAAAGGAAAAAAATGACTCAAAAACAACATCAAAAAAGGTAGAGCCTCAGAGACATGAGACAATATCAAGTATTTTAGCATATGTACAATACGAATTCCAGAAGGAAAGAAGAAGGAATTGGGCATAAAAATATATTTGAAGAAATAATGTCTAAAAGTTTTCCAAATGAGCCCAAAATATCCACTTACATATCCAAGAAGAGCAGCAAACCGCATACAGGAAAAATTCAAAGAAAAGCAAAACTCATAGTTAAACTTCTATAAATCAGAAGTAAAAAAGAGAAAACCATAAATGCTGCAAGGAAAACAACAAAACTTAGAGACACATAAAAATAATACAAATGTGATAAAAAATGGACGCCAGAAGCTATTAGAATGACAACGTTAAAGAGCTGAAAAAAACAATTATCAACTTAATATTCTATATCCAATGAAAATATTTTTTAGAAATAGGAGTAAAAATAGCCATTTCTTATGAATTAAATAGGAGAAAACTCATCAACAACAAAATTGTACTAGAATAAAAAAATGCTAAAGGGAATGCTATTAGAAGGAAACTCGTATCCACAGAAAATAGAGAACAGCTGACATCTTAATTTTTTGTGTAAATATAAAAGGCAAACTTCCTTTACTTCTTAATTTAGTAAAAAGATGACCATTAAATGCAAAACTATAACATGACATTGTGAGTTAATGTATGTACAATGTAAAGTACATAACAACATTAGCATCAGTCTCAGACCTAGAGTCTCTCATACAGAGTGAAGTAAGTCAGAAAGAGAAAAACAAATACTGTATGCTAACACATATATATGGAATCTAAAAAAAAAAAAATTCTGAAGAACCTAGGGGCAGGGCAGGAATAAAGACGCAGATGTAGAGAATGGACTAGAGGACACGGGGAGGGGGAAGGGTAATCTGGGACGAAGTGAGAGAGTGGCATGGACTTACACATATTACAAAATGTAAAATAGGTAGCTAGTGTGAAGCAGCTGCATAGCACAGGGAGATCAGCTAGGTCCTTTTTGACCACCTAGATGGGTGAGATAGGCAGGGTGGGAAGGAGACGCAAGAGGGAGGAGATATGGGGATATATGTATATGTATAGCTGATTCACTTTGTTATAAAGCAAAAACTAATACACCATTGTAAAGCAATTATACTCCAATAAAGATGTTAAAAAAAAAGGAAAAATAAATATACTGATTTTATTAGGTGATAGAAATGTGGATAATTTGAATTTTACATTACTGTTATTATTTAAATATTGGTTTTCAGTAGACTTTTTTAAAAAACCTACAAAAGAAGGAAATAATTGCTAGGTTCTATAATAAAGCCATGGGAATCATTACTGTGGAGAATTCCACAGTATAACTTATCTAGAAATAAAACAATAGCTGCTTATTTTTAATCCATAATCAAGGACCATGTAAATGATTTTTATAAACAAATATAAGCAAGCAATACATGCATATGTGCTTGTTGAAAATATTTTTTAAAATATAGAATTAATTAGAACTTTATTCATCAGATGTAATTTCAGTACATCGTGTGTACTTGGGGACAGTTATCTGTGTATTTATGTGTGCACTTGTGCACATCTTTGTGTGGATGTAGAGGAGAGAGGGTGATGGAAGACAGAATGAATTAGAGATAAACTCATTTTATAGTCACATTATCTTACTATCTCTATTTTTCTAACAAAACTTTTGCTGGAGAAAAAATCAAAGTTTACTCAACTAATCCCCACATAACATTAATATTACTGTGCAAAATTCTTAATTAGGGAATTTAACTTAAAATCCCTGTACATCGAAGTGTGTACATCAGGAAAATTCCTTTAATGCAGTATATTTATTTTTTACGCACGTACATAAAATTGTGGTGTAACTATAAACAGAATTAAGGAAAAGTGCTGTGGAAAAAATTAGAAGACAACTTATTTGAAAAATATTTCTCTAGAAATATTGAATTTAGCTTCATTAATTAGTATCTATTTACTTGTTTGGGTCAGTTTTAAAGGATTAGAATAAGAAGTTTGAGTGCTATAGCATACAAAAACCACTTTATGCCTTACAAAATGAAAAGGATCTTTTATTTCTTGGATTGTGGATCACCTGGTTTTCTTGATACATGCTTCTATGTTGTTATTTACAAGGGGAAGATATTCACGAATGGTGATTTTAAAAGGTTCTGAAGTCTCCTTGGTGTCAAAAAATCTTAACTAAGCAAATTTTTAGTTAGCCAATTGTAAATAAATCTATAATGTGGAGAGATTTAAATTTCTAACAAATTATACATGGACCTAAAAATTAAGCAATTATATTTGGCATCACCCATTTTTAGTTTAATTGAGCCTAAAGCCTCAAGAAGATAGGTGAAAAGTGTGTGTGGTTCCAATTCTGTAGTCATTGAAAAAATAAAAAACAAACCCTGCAGTAATTTGCATTTTTCTTCTAAGAGTTATAATGTTAGCATTTATTACAACTTATTTTTAAACTTAAAAGTCTATTTTTTCCTATAGAATTTGAAGCAAACAGCAATTCGTTAGTTAACTCTCATTTAGTTTCATTTAATTACATAATCTGTATTGAAAATTAATATTTCCATTAAAGCTGTGTTCTAATTCTATATTAAATCATTGTGAATGACTGTACTGAAAAAGTTGGAGCATATACTGATTGCACCACGAGCCCAGAGGTAAAATGGCTCTTATTTAAAAAAGGCTTTTTGTAAGGCTCATAGACTGCCACATTCTATTAAGATGAAAAAATTTGATCAACTGCCTCATGGAAATGGCTCTTTACAGTTAACACTATTAGCTAGTTTTTTTTTTTTCACTATGGAAATGGGAAGATTATAAAAATGTATCTAATGCGGTAAGAAAACACAGTTCTTTTTTAAATTAATGCAGTGAGATTGCTGTTTCATTATATACTTATATTTCTACTTGTTTAAACCCAAAAAACATACTATTCAATTCAATCCATTTTTAAGAATGTTCTTTATCTCATCATTATCAATCAATCAATTTGAAACATTAATTGCATGACCACATTGAACATGATCAGTCTCCTTGATAGCCATCCTATTTTACCAATGAAAAATATTCCAAGTAACCAGGAATATATAAACCACATAACATATATTTTTTCCATCTGAAGTATTCCAGGCCATCACAAAGTACAGCAGGGCAAAGGAAAAATGGTCCCTAATTTTTTTTTATCTTAAAATCACATACAGGGGGAATAATTCCAATAGGAAAGCCATTATTCAACCATATGGACATTCACCACTTTCCTACATTGAGCAGTTGACATGATATACTTAGCAGATGATACAGGAAAGGGAATGGCCCTAAGCCTCAAGCAAAAAATGTATTTAATACGGTCCTAGGATTATATAAAGCTACTAGTGAACTGGTAGAAATGATTAAAGCTATTCACAAGAGGACAGCATCTTAAACAATGACTCCCAACATATCCACAGATAAATTACCATCAAACAAAAAATCAGAATTTAGAAAATAAGACATGCAAGAAAACAGAAAAAAGAAACAAATAAAATAAAATAAGATAAAATAATAGAAAATACAATAGAGGCTAGCTTGCTAAGTTAGACTTAGGAGGTTACTAAGAAAAAAAAAGACTAGTACAAGGCTGTCATTTTTTATTCCTATATAAAGCAAACACTCTCCCTTATTATTAACAGACCTTAAAATACTGTGTTTTGCAGAATTCACTACTTTACTATTTAAAATGGCATATTCTTATTCTCTATTTTCCACTTCTTTTGTTTAGAATTTCAAGTTGCATTATGTTTTTTTCAGAATGTGCGTAGCACAGTCTAGCCATATTATATATTTTAGAAAATAATGATTTTGTCAGCTTGGAGTCAAGAATATGTGAATTTTGTTAGAAGAGAAAAATTGGCAATGATTTAAAGATAAATTAGTTTCTGTTGCCTACTTGTCTTTTTAGATAAAGTACAAAATACTTCTGTGAGTGTCTTGAGCATGTAGTGTGCTACTATTTCCTACACATATTATAATACATACCACCTGTGATTTTTCTTAGGTTTATCATATTAATATGAAACTATGTCAGTACAACATATGTGCAACCTATAAAATGTCTCATAAATATTTGTTTTAATTTATTTATTTTAATTTCCAAATGTATTTTTGAGTATTATAACAGCAAGCACAATGGCAAAACTTGGATGAGAGGACAAAAAGGGAAGTGTAGCAAATTGAGAAGTAATGGTGAAACTCATAATGGCAAAAATATGTATATGTGTATAACAAATCTGTGTTTAACAAATGAGCCACAAATCTGATCAAGAGGTTTCTCATGGTCAACATTGAAAAATAATATTTTTCTATTATAAATGCACACCATTAGTGAGATATCATATTGAGCCATCGGAGAATTTACAACAAATTTTGGTATTAACATCCATAGAAATTTCTCCCAGTAGCCTCCACAGAAATAATTATACTCCTTTATTCATTTGTTATTTTATGTTTACAATATTTTTATAACAATACCTTTCCTGATTTAAATTAAATATTGAAGAAATACAATTTTTCTAGTGTATGTGGAGAGTATAAAGACAGTAATTCTAACCCTCTTGTAGCCATTATCCAGTGTGACAGAGAACATAACCATTTCATTACAAGAACCTTTTACCAGAGGTCGCCTTCTCTCTGAATTTTGTATTCTCTGGCAAAAAGCAAATTTTGCATGTGAGTTGGTTATATCGGATTATGGATTATATAGATTTCCATGTTTTTATTGAAATATATATATAGATCGAACAATATAATAGATTTCCTTCTTCTATTTTTTCCACTTAATAGTATGTTGAGATTTATGTTGATTATTTAGCTAAAATTAATTCATTCTACTTCATGAATACAGCAGTGTGTGTGTGTGTGTGTGTGTGTGTAAGCATTTTCCTTTTGATATTTCTTGCTCACAGACTTTTGCTGCTACAAACTTACTAACATAAAAATTCTCATATATACTTTTGTTATACGAATTAAGACCCTCTTCTCCCCAGGTTATATGTCTAAAAAAAAGTACCTGAAAAATAAGGTATTGTCAAATTAGTTTTCATCGGCATTTCTCTCTTCCACATGCTTACCAACTATTGCAATATTTAGATTTCTTTGTTTTGTTTTTTAAAAATTTTTACTGCTCTACTAGTTTAAGTGGCAACATTGTGTTTTATTTCCACTTCTATTATAAATTAAGTAAAAAAAAAAAGTTTCACATGATTCTTGGCCATTTGTATGTCCTTTCCTCAAATACCATTAGAAAAGTTTATCCATTTCCCTTTGGGTTGTTTATGTCTTAAAAATGTGTGGAATATATTTCACACATATAAAATACATATTCTAATATACAAGTTATGACACATACATGTCATATTTTTCAATGTGTACATATATTCACATTCTTTTTTTAAAACATCTTTACTGGAGTATAATTGCTTTACGATAGTGTGTTAGTTTCTGCTTTATAACAAAGTGAATCAGCTATACATATATCCCCACATCTCCTCCCTCTTGTGAATCTTTTGTTAGATATCTATGGCAATATATTTTTCCCAGTTTGTGGCTTGTCTTTTCACTCTTCTTATGACAGCCTTAATGAATAGAGATTTGTAATTTTAGAAGCATAGAACTTAACATAATTTCTGTTCATTTGTACCCTTTCCTAATTTAAAATCACAGATTTGTGTGCATATACTCTATATATGTAGAATGCATATTTTTTAAGTTGTATAGGCTTTCCTTTAACATTTAAGTAATTAAATTATTTGGTATTTTTCTTTTTCAGTATGGTTTACTGTTTATTTAATAGGACTTTATTTCATTATTTATCTATCATGCCAGCTGTCATTTATTGTATTTCCAGAAGACATAAACCTGTTCCTAATCTCCTTAGCGTAGTCTAGTCACATATTCCTTTCAGTGCTATTCTGTATTAATTAATATATCTTTATATTCTCAGGATATATATCTTTGAATATATCATGGTTTTTATTCATATTTAACTTCCACTGGAAGTCTGAGTTTTTCTGTTAAATGTTCCTCTCTAATCTTCATCCCTCTTTACTTATATTTTATGTTTTCTTTTTCATTATACCTTATGTTAAATTAAAAATTTTTTCCCTCTCAATAATTGTCTGTTCAATAGAATCTAATCTGTTGTTAAATCCTTCTATATTCCACTTCTAACATTTTTAATTTTCACGAAATTTATGTGGTCTTTTCCATAACTGCATGAATATTTTTATCATTCCCTTACCCTTGCTTCTTTTCTTTTCCTTTTTTTTTTTCTTTTCATGGAAAGGCATTTTATTTTAGATATAGCAGTTTGTACATGTCAATCCCAAACTCCCAATCTATCCCTCCCCTACAACATTCCCTCCTGGTAACCATAAGTTCATTCTCTAAGTCTGTGAGTCTGTTTCTGTTTTGTAAATAATTTTATTTGTATCATTTTTTAGATTCGGCATATAAGTGATATCATATGATATTTGCCTTTCTCTGACTTACTTCACTTAGTATGATAATCTCCAGTTCCATCCATGTTACTGCAAATAACATTGTTTCATTCTTTTTAATGATTGAGTAATATTCCATTATATATATGTACCACATCTTCTTCTTTTTTTTTTTTTGCGGTACGCGGGCCTATCACTGTTGTGGCCTCTCCCGTTGCAGAGCAGTCTCCAGAGCAGGGCACGAACCCATGTCCCCTGCATCGGCAGACGGACTCTTAACCACTGCGCCACCTGGGAAGCCCCTGTACCACATCTTCTTTATCGATTCATCTGTTGATGGACATTAAGGTTGCTTCCAGGTTTTGGCTATTGTAAGCAGTGCTGCAATGAACATTGGGGTGCATGTATTCTTTCAAACCATGTTTTTCTCTGGGTATATTCCCAAGAGTAGGATTGCTGGATCATATGTTAGCTCTATTTTTAGTTTTTTAAGGAACCTCTGCACTGTTCTCCATAGTGGCTGTACCAATTTACATTCCCACCAACAGTGTAGGAAGGTTTCCTTTTCTTCACACCCTCTCCAGCATTTGTCATTTGCAGATTTTCTGATGATGGTCATTCTGACTGCTGTGAGGCAATATCTCATAGTTTTGATTTGCATTTCTCTAATAATTAGTGATGTTGAGCATCTTTTCATGTGCATCTTGGCCATCTGTATGTATTCTTTGTAGAAATGTCTCTTTACGTCATCTTCCCATTTTTTTGATTGGGTTGTTTGTTGATATTGAGCTGCATGAGCTGTTCATAAATTTTGGAGATTAATCCCTTGATGTCAGTCGCATCATTTGCAACTGACAACCAGCCATTCTGTGTGTTGTATTTTCGTTTTGTTTATGGTTTCTTCTGCTGTGCAAAATCTTTTGAGTTTAATTAAGTTCCATTTGTTAATTTTTGTTTTTTAATTTCCATTACTCTGGGAGACAGATCGAAAAAGCTATTGCTGTGATTTATATCAAAGAGTGTTCTGCCTATGTTTTCCTCTAAGAGTTTTACAGTATCCAGTCTTACATTTAGGTCTTTATTCTATTTTAAGTTTATTTTGGGGTATGGTGTTAAAGAATGTTCTAATTTCATTCTTTTACATGTAGCTGTCCAGTTTTCACAGCAACATTCATTGAAGAGACTGTTTTTCCTCCATTTTATAGTCTTGCCTCCTTTGTCGTAGATTAATTGGCCATAGGTGCGTGGTTTATTTCTGGGCTTTCTGTCCCATTCTGTTCATCTGTATTTCTGTTCTCTGTTCTGTTTTTCTTAAGGCACTCTTATTTTTTAAACAAAGTAAATATATTTATTTAATAATTGCTGTCTAATAATTCTAACATCTCTGCAAGTCTGAATTTGCTCTCTGATATTTCTTGGTTATAGCAACTTGGTTTTGTCTATGCCTTGTGACTTGCTTTTTTCACTTAATTCTACCTGTGAGAATCTTTGACACATTCAGAGAAGGTATACTTTTTCTTCTGCCAGTCATATGGGTTACACAAACCGAAGAACACTTTAAAATATTTGCTAGAGATTTGGAGAAACAACATAGATTTTATGAAATTGGTTACCATGCTTAGATGAGGTCTGTCTTGTGATTGTAATCTTTAGGATAGATTTATCTTACCCTTCAGAAAACCAAGATTCATGTGAGATTGTCCAAATTCATTGCATTCTCTCCTATGAATGAAACTATTTCCTGGACTTTGTGGTCCAATCTTTATACCAGGGGATTCTATTAGTTATTCAACCCTAGGAAAGCCCTAGACATTATTTCTTGTCATTTACCTCACCCACTTCTTCCCACTCCTCATACACCTCTCAAATTGAAATTTCAGGTGACCGGGGTTTAGCAGAAATCCTCTGGGTGGAAAGCCAGCTTCTGAATTTGCTTCCTTCAAAAGATCCCCCTTTTCACTTTGTTTGGCTTTTCCTGTTTCCGTATATTCTTGTTAACTTGACAATGCATTTAAAATGAAAATTTCATATCATATAAGATATGAAAAGATATAAGAATTTTTAGCTGCTTAATGTGAATGTCATCCAGGGTATTTATCCAGTCTGCAGTACTTTACAAAATAGAAAATTATCTTCATTTTTATACCTATGTTTATGTCAAATATTATTAGAGTAAGCTTATTAGAGGATATATATTAGAATAAAAATAAAATATGCATATATATAACCAAAATCAAAGAAAAATATACAAATAAAATTTAATTATACTCTGGGCTACTGAAAATTGTGGGGAAAAAAAGAGTGACATAAAATTATTTTCAACAGCATGAGCTAAAATTAAATCTCACAGTATTTTTTTCAAAGTTTCAGAGAAGAAATACTTGACTCAGTCTTCATCCTTGTAACTGCTGGCATTTTCCCCTCCTTATTGTACATCTATAGATTATTTCTTCAACATGAGTGCAATTGAGAAGACAGAGTACTTGCAAGGTCTTCTTCTTGTGCTGGCCTTTCTCATCTGCTTGACATATCATAGTATCTCATGAATAATTAAATATAAGAAACTTGGACATATTTAGTCTGCTTTTAAGGTTTTCTTTCTTTTTTCTTTTTCTTCTTTCTTCTTCTCAAATACTTTGAATTTAAATAAAGGATAATTCATTTGGAAATTCTACCACAATATATACATGAACTGCAGGGGAAGAGACATACCCTAAGATGTATAAATAGTTGATTTTACTACAAACAATTCCTCAGATACATACACAGTTTTAGCAATCAATATCTATTTGGACAAAATATGTCCTGTAAGCTTAAGATGACACTGTCCATTCCAGTAAAAGGATAGTCATACTATAGCAAAGCACACCTATTATTGTGTTGTTTTTGGCAACAGTGAATGTTGAAACAGAAGACAGTTCTGCAGTTCTTTGGTAGGTAAAATTATTTATCTTTTCCTCTGAGAGCATGGCTACCATTACATGCTGAATATTTTGCAATAGATCTGTGTGCTGATTAAGATTCATGTTGAGGTATTTCTTAAGTATTTAATTTGAAATATAAATTTATTTGACAGACTCGGTTACTTTGTGTATCTTTCCAAGCAGTATGCACATGTGGTTATATCTTTTCTCCTTTCTCCTAAGCTTCCCTTTGACCACCGTTGAAATGTTATTTATTTAGAGAAAATCCTCTATTGGTGAATACATTTTTCCCCTGTGGTTTTAATGTCTTCAATATTGATATGCTGGAGAATTAATGATATAGAACAACAAGCTTTATTCTTCCTCCTCCCTTTTTCCTATGAATACATTGAGCTAGCACTTAAACAGATATAGTTGCACCACAGAAAATTTTACTGGCAATTATGTTACAGAAGGCTGACAATCCTTTACATGGAATTCAGTTCCATGTAACTGAAACTCTTCATTAAAAACTGAATGCAACAATTAGGCTAAAACCTGAAATAATTTTACAATAACATGAAGATGTAGAATATCTCACTTTCACTATTAAAATTCCAACTATGTGGTGCCTTAATTTATAATTTGTATATTATTTACTCAAAGTGGATGTATTTTACAAAGGGAAAATATGACATTTCACAATAATGAAATCACGTCAAAACGTGTCTATAGCTATCTAAATGAAGAATCTTAATGTGACGGGGAAGAAACTTTTCTGTGGACTAATGATGCCATTATAAGGCAGACAAGGAATTCATTGATTCATACAATAGATGTGTTTTTGAAAACACCTGCCAAAAATGCAAATTTTGGGTTTCCCTTGTGGTGCAATGGTTAAGAATCCACCTACCTCAATATCAAAAGAACAAACAACCCAATCCAAAAATGGGCAGAAGATCTAAGTAGATATTTCTCCAAAGAAGATATACAGATTGCCAACAAGCACATGCAAGAATGCTCAGTGTCATTAATCATTAAAGAAATGCAAATCAAAACAATGAGGTATCACCTCACACCAGTCAGAATGGCCATCATTAAAAAATCTACAAACAATAAATGCTGGAGAAGGCGTGGAGAAAAGGGAACCCTCTTGCACTGTTGGTGAGAATGTAAGTGGATACAGCCACTATGGAGAACAGTATGGAGGTTCCTTAAGAAACTAAAAATAGAACTACCATGTGACCCAGCAATCCCACTACTGGGCATGTACCCTGAGAAAACCACAACTCAGAAAGAGTCATGTACCACAGTGTTCATTGCAGCACTATTTACAATAGCCAGGACATGGAAGCAACCTAAGTGTCCATTCACAGATGAATGGATGAAGAAGAAGCGGCACATATATACAATGGAATATTACTCAGCCATAAAAAGAAATGAAACTGAGTTATTTTTAGTGAGGTGGATGGACCTAGAGTCTGTCATACAGAGTGAAATAAGTCAGATGGAGAAAAACACTGTATGCTAACACACATATATGGAATCTAAAAAAAAAAAAAAAGTTTCTGAAGAACCAAGGGGCAGGACAGGAATAAAGATGCAGACATAGAGAATGGACTTGAGTACCTAGGGAGAGGGAAGGATAAGCTGGGACATAGTGAAAGAGTGGCATGGACATATACACACTACCAAATGTAAAATAGATAGCTAGTGGGAAGCAGCTACATAGCACAGGGAGATCAGCTCGGTGCTTTGTGACCACCTAGAGGGGTGGGATATATGTATACATATAGCTGATTCACTTTGTTATACAGCAGAAAATAACACAACAATATAAAGCAATTATACTCCAATAAAGATGTTAAAAAATTTTTAAATAATTTATTTGACCAAACAAAAACAGACAAAAAAAGAAAGGAATCCGCCTGCCAATGCAGGGACATGGGTTGGAGCCCTGGTACCCAAAGATCCCACATACTGCAGAACAACTAATCCTGTGCACCACAACTACTGAGCTTGCGCTCTAGAGCCCGCGAGCCACAACTATTGGAGCCCACGTGCCTAAAGCCCATGCTCCGCAACAAAAGAAAGCCATGGCAGTGAGAAGCCTGCTCACCGCAATGAAGAGTAGCCCCGCTCGCTGCAACTAGAGAAAACCCGTGCACAACAACGAAGACCCAACACAGCCAAAAATAAATAAATAAACATATTAAAAATAAAGTATTAAAAAAAAGAATGGACATTTTGAAAACTGAGCCATTTAATGTTCTAAAGAGTTGCCATTTAAAAACAATCTGATATAAATTTCTTTTAAAGAGAATGTAGTATAAATCTCATCTAAAAGAAAATAATCAGTACTTTTGTATAATTTTTTAACAGTGAATCTCTCCTTTCAGAGGTTTAGAATTCAACATAAGCAACTAATGTAGCACTTTAAAAATTTTGTAATTTATACTAGGGCTTTCACTTTATGATATTATGAGATTTGTGTTATAAAATAAACAGAATTTGTGTGTTTTAATTAGGAATTTGGTTCTCTTTTATGTTTGCTGCTGAGTAACTTGATCATTTGTTTAAGGTCAACACATACTGAAAGATCTGAAAGACTCTGAGTTCCCCCTGCCCTCCCCAAGGCACAAAGAACAGAAATAGTACCTATCTTAGCCTAAATGTTTCTGAGAAAATCCTGTGACAATATGATCTCAGGGAGCAAAAGTGCAAGACATGGAGAGTGAAAATGAGAAAGGTGAAAAGACCAACACAAGGATGTTATATGGATTTGACCAGTGCTACAGGCAACTGGTGTTTTATCTTATAAGGATGTCTAAGAGGCCTTATACAAGACACCTCAGAACTGTCCACCTGAGGGTCCAAAATGAGGACATATTCATCTAATCATTCTCATACCTAATTGGCCGAAGGTGGCTCCATAGGCTTTGATTACTGCATATTTCTGATTTGAACATATGTGAATGATGGGCAAATTCTTATGTGTTGCCCTGCCACAGTTTCAGGGAAACTCCATGGCAGGAAGCAGGGGTGAGGTGCTATCAATTACATGTGCATGAAGTTGGTCAAAATCTTCATTCAGTTATTACTGTAGCAGTGGCTGGAGTATGAGATAGGGCCAAGAAGATTTTGAAGTTCTCACTAGAGTTGTACAAAAGGAACCTATAATATTCTTCTTAGATTTCAATTTTATTTTGCTGTGCAAAATACAACCAAGATAGACTGTATAAAGTCAGGCATAAACTTTAATCTTTTCAATTAAACTTAAATGTTCCTCAATGGCACTCCCACCACTTCCATAATTTCTTCCAGTGTTGACATTTTGTGACATACTATAAATTTATTTGATGTTGTTATTGCAAATCTTTATATTTTACAAATGCTTTTAAAGTTAGACTTCTTAAAAAATTCCACATAGGGACTCCGCTGGTCACACAGTGGTTAAGAATTTGCTTGCTAAAGCAGGGGACATGGGTTTGAGCCCTGGCCCACGTGCCGTGCAGCAACTAAGCCTGTGTGTCACAAATACTGAACCCGCATGCTGCAACTACTGAAGCCCACGCGCTTAGAACCCGTGCTCCGCAGCAAGAGAAACCACCACAATGAGAAGCCCACGCACGGCCACGACGAGTAGCACCCACTTGCCGCGGCTAGAGAAAGCCTGCGTGCAGCAATGAAGACCCAATACAGCCATAAATAAATTTATATAAAAAAGAAAAATTCCACATAAAAAAGAGTCAATATAATATTGCCATTTAAGAGATTTTCAAAATATTGGGTGTCTATGCAATTCTCCTGCTGTAATTTTGGATGTGATAGTTTTAATTCTTTGCTACTGAAATGCTTTAAAAAATTACATGATGGTTCTTCCATTAATCTTGAGATTCTCTTTGAGGTTTTTTTATTGATCTTGGCCTACCATTGAGTCTTAAGTTCCTTCTTGAATGTTTTGAGCATCATCACCTCAAATAGTTTGGAAGGCAACTCCTTTTCCAAGCGTGGAATCAGGAAGCTTCAAGATCCAAAATAAGATTCCTATACCATGAGTCATCAGGCCTTAAATGGTGACGTGAGGATAATTCTTATAAATAGATTTTTCCTATTTAGCTTTTTGGAAATCTTATATATATATATATATATATATATATATATATATATATATATATATATATATATATATATGTTTTTATTAGAGTATAATTCCTTTACACTGGTGTGTTACTTTTTGCTTTATAACAAAGTGAATCAGTTATACATAAACATATGTTCCCATATCTCTTCCCTCTTGTGTCTGCCTCCCTCCCACCCTCCCTATCCCGCCCCTCTAGGTGGTCACAAAGCAACAAGCTGATCTCCCTGTGCTATGCGTCTGCTTCCCACTAGCTATCTGTTTACATTTGGTAGTGTATATATGTCCATGCCACTCTCTCACTACTTCCCAGCTTATCCTTCCCTCTCCCTATGTACTCAAGTCCATTCTCTATGTCTGCATCTTTATTCTTGTCCTGCCCCTTGGTTCTTCAGAACCTTTTTTTTTTTTTAGATTCCATATATGTGTGTTAGCATACAGTACTTGTTTTTCTCTTTCTGACTTACTTCACTCTGTATGACAGACTCTACATCCATCCACCTCACTGCAAATAACTCAATTTTGTTTCTTTTTATGGCTGAGTAATATTCCATTATATATATGTGCCACATCTTCTTAATCCATTCGTCTTTTGATGGACACTTAGGTTGCTTCCATATCCTGGCTATTGTAAATAGAGCTGCAATGAACATTGTGCTACATGACTCTTTTTGAATTATGGTTTTCTCAGGGTATATGCCCAGTAGTGGGATTGCTGGGTCATATGGTAGTAATTTTTTAGTTTTTTAAGGAACCTCCATACTGTTCTTCATAGTGGCTGTATCAATTTACATTCCAACTAACAGTGCAAGAGGGCTCCCTTTCCTCCACACCCTCTCCAGCATTTATTGTTTGTAGATTTTTGTTTGTTTGTTTGTAGATTTTTTGATGATGGCCATTCTGACCGGTGTGAGATGATATCTCATTGTAGTTTTGATTTGCATTTCTCTAATGATTAATGATGTTGAGCCTTCTTTCATGTGTTTGTTGGCAATCTGTATATCTTCTTTGGAGAAATAGGTCTTTAGGTCTTCTGCGTACGTTTGGATTAGGTTGTTTGTGTTTTTGTTACTGAGCTGCATGAGCTGCTTGTAAATTTTGGAGATTAATCCTTTGTCAGTTGCTTCATTTGCAAATATTTTCTCCCATTCTGAGGGATGTCTTTTCATCTAGTTTATGGTTTCCTTTGCTGTGCAAAAGCTTTTAAGTTTCATTAGGTCGCATTTGTTTATTTTTGTTTTTATTTCCATTTCTCTAGGAGGTGGGTCAAAAGGATCTTGCTGTGCTTTATATCATAGAGTGTTCTGCCTATGTTTTCCTCTAAGAGTTCGATAGTGTCTGGCCTTACATTTAGGGCTTTAATCCATTTTGAGTTTATTTTTGTGTTTGGTGTTAGGGAGTGTTCTAATTTCATTCTTTTACATATAGCTGTCCAGTTTTCCCAGCACCATTTATTAAAGAGGCTGTCTTTTCTCCACTGTATACTCTTGCATCCTTTATCAAAGATAAGGTGACCATATGCGCGTGGGTTTATCTCTGGGTTTTCTATCCTGTTCCGTTGATCTATATTTCTGTTTTTGGGCCAGGAACATGCTGTCTTGATTTCCGTACTTTGTAGGATAGTCTGAAGTCAGGGAGCCTGATTCCTCCAGCTCCGTTTTTCTTTCTCAAGATTGTTTTGGCTATTCGGGGTCTTTTGTGTTTCCATACAAATTGTGAAATTATTTGTTCTAATTCTGTGAAAAATGCCAGTGGTAGTTTGATAGGGATTATTTTGGATCTGTAGATTGCTTTGGGTAGTAGAGTCATTTTCACAATGTTGATTCTTCCAATCCAAGAACATGGTCTATCTCTCCATCTATTTGTATCATCTTTAGTTTCTTTCATCAGTGTCTTTTAATTTTGTGCATACAGGTCTTTTGTCTCCTTAGGTAGGTTTATTCCTAGATATTTTATTCTTTTTTTTGCAATGGTAAATGGGAGTGTTTTCTTAATTTCACTTTCAGTTTTTTCATCATTAGTGTATAGGAATGCCAGAGATTTCTGTGCATTAGTTTTGTATCCTGCTACTTTACCAAATTCATTGCTTAGCTCTAGTAGTTTTCTGGTAGCATCTTCAGGATTCTCTATGTATAGTATCATGTCATCTGCAAACACTGACAGCGTTACTCCTTTTCTGATTTGGATTCCTTTTACTTCTTTTTTTCTGTGATTGCTGTGGCTAAGACTTCAAGAACTATGTTGAACAATAGTGGTGAGAGTGGGCAGCCTTGTCCTGTTCCTGATCTTAGTGGAAATGATTTCAGGTTCTCTCCATTGAGAACAATGTTGGTTGTGGGTTTGTCATATATGGCCTTTATTATGTTGAGGAAAGTTCCCTCTATGCCTACTTTCTGGAGGGTTTTTATCATAAATGGGTGTTGAATTTTGTCAAAAGCTTTTTCTCCATCTATTGAGATGATAATATGGTTTTTTTCCTTCAGTTTGTTAATATGGTGTATCACATTGATTGATTTGCATATATTGAAGAATTCTTGCATTCCTGGGATAAACCTCACTTGATCATGGTGTATGATCCTTTTAATGTGCTGTTGGATTCGGTTTGTTAGCATTTTGTTGAGGATTTTTACATTTGTGTTCATCAGTGATATTGGCCTGTAGTTTTCTTTCCTTGTGACATGACATCTTTGCCTGGTTTTGGTATCAGGGTGATACTGGCCTCGTAGAATGAGTTTGGGAGTGTTCCTCCCTCTGCAATATTTTGGAAGAGTTTGAGAAGGATAGGTGTTAGCTCTTCTCTAAATGTCTGATAGAATTTGCCTGTGAAGCCATTTGGTCCTGGGCTTTTGTTTGTTGGAAGATTTTTAATCACAGTTTCAATTTCAGTGCTTTTGATTGGTGTGTTCATATTTTCTATTTCTTCCTGGTTCAGTCTTGGAAGGTTGTGCATTTCTATGAATTTGTTCATTTCTTCCAGGTTGTCCATTTTATTGGCATAGAGTTGCTTGTAGTAATCTCTCATGATCCTTTGTATTTCTGCAGTGTCAGTTGTTACTTCTCCTTTTTCATTTCTAATTCTATTGATGTGAGTCTTCTTCCTTTTTTTCTTGATGAGTCTGGTTAATGGTTTATCAATTTTGTTTATCTTCTCAAAGAACCAGCTTTTATTTTTATTGATCTTTGTTATCGTTACCTTCATTTCTTTTTCATTTATTTCTGATCTGATCTTTATGATTTCTTTCCTTCTGCTAACTTTGGGGTTTTTTGTTCTTCTTTCTCTAATTGCTATATATTTAAGGTTAGGTTGTTTATTTGAGATGTTTCTTGTTTCTTAAGGTAGGATTGTATTGCTATTAACTTCCCTCATAGAACTGCTTTTGCTGCATCCCACAGGTTCTTGGTCATCGTGTTTTCATTGTTATTTGTTTCTAGGAAGTTTTTGATTTCCTCTGATTTCTTCAGTGATCTCTTGGTTATTAAGTAGTGTATTGTTTAGTCTCCATTTGTTTGTATTTTTTTACAGGTTTTTTCCTGTAATTGATATATAGACTCATAGTGTTGTGGTCGGAAAAGATACTTGATATGATTTCAGTTTTCTTAAATTTACCAAGGCTTGATTTGTGACACAAGATATGATCTATCCTGGAGAATGTTCCATGAGCACTTGAGAAGAATGTGTATTCTGTTGTTTTTGGATGGAATGTTCTATAAATATCAATTAAGTCCATCTTGTTTAATGACCATTTAAAGCTTGTGTTTCTTTATTTATTTTCATTTTGGATGATCTGTCCATTGGTGAAAGTGGGGTGTTAAAGTCCCCTACTATGATTGTGTTACTGCCGATTTCCCCTCTTATGGCTTTTAGTATTTGTCTTATGTATTGAGGTGCTCCTGTGTTGGGTGCATAAATATTTACAATTGTTATATCGTCTTCTTGGATTGATCCTGTGATCCTTATGTAGTGTCTTTCTTTTTCTCTTGTAAACATCTTTATTTTAAAGTATCTTGTGTCTGATATGAGAATTGTTACTACAGCTTTCTTTTGATTTCCATTTTCATGGAATATCCTTTTCCATCCCCTCACTTTCAGTCTGTATGTGTCCCTAGGTCTGAAGTGGGTCTCTTGTAGACAGCATATATATGGGTCTTGTTTTTTTATCCATTCAGCCCGTCTATGTCTTTTGCTTGGAGCATTTAATCCATTTATATTTAAGGTAATTATCGAGATGTATGTTGCTATTATCATCTCCTTAATTGTCTTGGGTTTGTTGTTGTAGCTGTTTCCTTCTCTTGTTTCCTGCCTAGAGAAGTTCCTTTAGCATTTGTTGTAAAGCTGGTTTGGTGGAGCTGAATTCTCAGTTTTTGCTTGTCTTTAAAGGTTTTAATTTCTTTGTCAAATCTGAATGAGATCCTTGTTGGGTAGAGTAATCTTGATTTTAGGTTTTTCTCCTTCATCACTTTAAATATGTCCTGCCACTCCCTCCTGGCTTGAAGAATTTCTGCTGAAAGATCAGCTGTTAACCTTATGGGGCATCCCTTTTGTGTTATTTGTTATTTTTCCCTTGCTGCTTTTAATATATTTTCTTTGTATTTAATTTTTGATAATTTGATTAATATGTGTCTTGGTGTGTTTCTTGTTGAATTTTTCCTGTATGGGACTCTCTTTGCTTCCTGGACTTGATTAACTATTTCCTTTCCCGTATTAGGGAAGTTTTCAACTATAATCTCTTCAAATATTTTCTCAGTCCCTTTCTTTTACTCTTTTTCTTCTGGGACCCCTGTAATTCGAATGTTGTTGTGTTTAATGTTGTCCCAGAGGTCTCTGAGAGTGTCCTCAATTCTTTTCATTCTTTTTTCTTTATTGTGCTCTGCAGTAGTTATTTCCGCTATTTTATCTTCCAGGTCACTTATACATTCTTCTGCCTCAGTTATTCTGCTATTGATCTCTTCTAGAGAATTTGTACTTTCATTTATTGTGTTGTTCATCACTGTTTGTGTGCTGTTTACTTCTTCTACGTCCTTTTTAAACGTTTCTTGTATTTTCTCTATTATATTTGCAAGATTTTGGATCATATTTACTATCATTACTCTGAATTCTTTTTCAGGTAGATTGCCTATTTCCTCTTCATTTGTTAGGTCTGGTGGGTGTTTGCCTTACTCCTTCATCTGCTGTGTGTTTTTCTGTCTTTTCATTTTACCTAACTTACTGTGTTTGGGGTCTCCTTTTTGCAGGCTGCAGGTTCGTAGTTTCTGTTGTTTTTCATGTCTGTCCCCAGTGTATAAGGTTGGTTCAGTGGGTTTTGTAAACTTCCTGGTGGAGGGTACTAGTGCCTGTGTTTTGGTGGATTAGGCTGAATCTTGTCTTTCTGGTGGGCAGGTCCACGTCTGGTGGTGTTTTTTGGAGTGTCTGTGGCTTTATCATGATGTTAGGCAGCCTCTCTGCTAATGGGTGGGGTTGTGTTCCTGTCTTGCTAGTTGTTTGGCATAGGGTGTCCTACACTGTAGCTTTCTGGTCGTTGAGTGAAGCTGGGTCTTGGCGTTGAGGTGTAGATCTCTAGGAGATTTTTGCCGTTTGATATTATGTGGAGCTGGGAGGTCTCTTGTGGACCAGTGTCCTGAACTTGGCTCTCCCACCACAGAGGCACAGCCCTGACACCTGGCTGGAGCACCAAGAGCCTTTCATCCACACAGCTCAGAATAAAAGGAAGAAAAAATTGAAAGAAAGAGAGAAAGAAAATAAAAAATAATTATTAAGTAAAAATTTTTTAAATGTAAAAACTAAACAAAAACGGACAGACAGAACCCTAGGACAAATGGTAAAAGCAAAGCTCTGCAGACAAAATCACACACAGAAGCATACACATACACACTCACAAAAGAGAAAAAGGGGGAAAAAATATATATATCTTTGCTCCCAAAGTCCATCTCCCCAATTTGGGATGATTTGTTGTCTATTCAGGTATTCCACAGATGCAGGGTACATCAAATTGATTGTGGAGATTTAATCCGCTGGTCCTGAGGCTGCTGGGAGAAATTTCCCTTTCTCTTCTTTGTTCGCACAGCTCCTGGGGTTCAGCTTTGGATTTGCACTCGCCTCTGCATGTAGGTCAACTTAGGGCATCTGTTCTTCCGCTCGGATAGGATGGGGTTAAAGGAGCAGCTGATTAGGTGGCTCTGGCTCACTCAGGCCAGGGAAGTGGAGCGGTACAGATGTGGAGCGAGCCTGCTGTGGCAGAGGCTGGCGTGCCGTTGCAGCAGCCTGAGGCATGCCGTGCGTTCTCCTGGGGAAGTTGTCCCTGGATCATGGGACCCTGGCAGTGGCGTGCTGCACAGGCTCCTGGGAGGGGAGGTGTGGATAGTGACCTGTGCTTGCACACAGGCTTCTTGGTGGCTGCAACAGCAGCCTTAGCATCCCATGCCCGTCTCTGGGGTCCATGCTGATAGCTGCGGCTCGTGCCCATCTCTGCAGCTCCTTTAAGTGGCGCTGTTAATCTCCTGTCCTCGCACTCCAGGAAACAAAGAGGCAAGAAAAAGTCTCTTGCCTCTTTGCCAGCTCCAGAGTTTTTCCCCAACTCCCTCCCAACTAGCAGTGACACACTAGCCCCCTTCAGGCTGTGTTCACGCAACCAACCCCAGTCCTCTCCCAGGGATCCGACCTCCGAATCTCGAGCCTCAGTTCCCAGGCCCCGCCTGCCCCGGTGGGTGAGCAGACAAACCTCTCCGGCTGGTGAGTGCTGGTTAGCACCAATCCCCTGTGCGGGAATCTCTCCACTTTGCCCTCCATACCCCTGTTTCTGCGCCCTCTTCCATGGTTCTGAAGCTTCACTGCTCCGCCACCCACAGTCTCCACCCACGAAGGGGATTCCTAGTGTGTGGAAACCTTTCCTCCTTCACAGCTCCCTGCCCCTGGTGCAGTTCCCATCCCTATTCTTTTGTCTCTGTTTTTCTTTTTTCTTTTGCCCTACCCAGGTACGTGGGGAGTTTCTTGCCTTTTGGGAGGTCTGAGGTCTTCTGCCAGTGTTCAGTAGGTGTTCTGTAGGAGCTGTTCCACATGTAGGTGTATTTCTGCTGTATTTGCAGAGAGGAAGGTGATCTCCGTGTCCTACGCTTCTGCCATTTTGAAGATCCTCCTCCCTATATATATTTTTAAACAGCAAAATCCATTGGAAAATTGTAAGGTTGGTCTGGAAACTCCCTGTTTGGCTGGCTTTGGGACAATTTGTTGAATCACCAGTCCTGCCTTTATTATTACTTCTGCCTTTCTAAGAAAATTTCATTTAAGAGTTCTTAAAATATATCTTTCCCTGGAATTATTCAGAGGAGTTCTAAGGCCATTAAAAAAAATAGATTTTGAATCTCATTTTCTTCTCTATTATGAATTTGTGGCTGATAAGAAAATTGACATCTTTAATGACTTTGTGTTTCAATTCTGTAATCCATACCTGATCTAGGGTACCAGATGTGATTGTTCTTTTTTTGTACTTTCCCCAAGAGTATTTATTCCAAGTGAAGAATTTATGCTACTTTCAAAAACAATTTCTAAAATTCCAATGCAATAAAGAGGTTGTGAGGAGAATTGTGAACCAAATATTAAGCTTCTAAACATGAAAGTTATGCCGTTTTTAGAAGCATAAACTTTTCATCTGATTAGTCTGAAGTCAGGGTTATATACGGGAACAATGACATTTCACATTTTCTCTAGCTGTGAATTTTCCACATGATGATATTATCATAAGAATTACAATAATACCTTTCTTTTATAGTGCTTTATAATTACAAGTTACTTTCACTTTCTCAATTGCCTTTAAGAACCATAAAAAATGTAAGATTATTATTATCCACATTTTATAAAAGAAACTGTACCTTGGGGCTATAAAATGGACTGACCAGTCATATAGCTAGCAAGTCTTATATTGGAACATTCTTTCTTGGATAAATAAAATGAATAAGTATGAAAACATAATTGATAAGTATGATTGTCAATTTATTGATGAATAATAATGATTCACTGAATTATTAGCAAAGAAGTAGAGCTCATTGAAGCGTCGATTCGAGGGCTGACAAAGGGAAAGTAAAAGATCAGCTTGGAGCATCTCGTGGTGTAAGGAAATAATCAAAAAAATAAAAATTAGGGCATGCTAAAATGGTGTAGAAGCCAACCTGAAAGAGGTGGAACAATTTGAACAACAAAATAAAATAAGTAATAAATTACTCATGTCCATACTGATATAAATAAATAGTTGAATAAAGAGATTCTTCTTTACAGATGAATTCCAATTAATAATGTAGAAGGGCTTCCCTGGTGGCGCAGTGGTTGAGAGTCTGTGTGCCGATGCAGGGGACATGGGTTCTTGCCCCAGTCCAGGAAGATCCCACATGCCGCGGAGCAGCCGGGCCCGTGAGCCATGGCTGCTGAGCCTGCACGTCCAGAGCCTGTGCTCCGCAATGGAAGAGGCCACAACAGTGAGAGGCCCGCGTACCGCAAAAAATAAATAAATAAATAAAATAATAATGTAGAAGAAATGAAGAAAAATTTTAAAAATCACCATTAGAACACCACAGTGTCTTCCTAAGGGGGGAAAGCAGTAGCGGCGGGTGGGCATGGTGGTGTGATGAATTGGGAGATTGGGATTGAGATGTATACACTGATGTGTGTAAAATGGATGACTAATAAGAACCTGCTATATAAAAAAATAAATAATATTCAAAAAAAGAATAAAAAAGAACAACACAGTTATCATTATTGCAGGCAAGATCTGATGGATGATAAAATTAGCAACTTTTTTGTGAAAAGCAGGATATTTGGATGTCTCAAAGAATCTCTGCTAAGATATGTATTACATAGCAAAGCATAGTAACTTAAAAGTGGAGAAACAGGGAAGATACCACCTTAATCAAGAAGTTGATTTTAATAGCCCCAGTTGTGAAATACACAGATAAAATATATCATAGACTCCCTGAGATGATACCCTGAAAAGGGAATACCATTTGCATGGTATTCTTGCCTCCCCCCCCACCCCCGCAAGTATATATCCTAAATCTCATCATGAGAGAATATCAGAGGAAATCAAAATGAAGTATATTTTACAAAATTATTTGACAAGTATTCTTAAAAGTGTCATGGTTATAACAGAACAAAAGGAAAGACTGAGGAACTATCACAGTTTGTAGGAGACTAGGGAATAGGAAAATTGAATACAAGTGAAAACCCAAGATTGAATCTTGGAACAGAAAAAGGACATGGAAAACCTGAAGAAATCAGAATAAAGTCAGTAGTAGAGTTAATAATATATCACCAATGATAAATTCTTAGTTTTGTTAGTTTATTATATTTTTAAGGTAGATAATTTTACATATATATATATATGTATGTATATATATTACATTTAATGAACCAATACTGATGCATTATTATTAACTAAGCCCATAAGTTATTAAGATTTCTTTAGTTTTTACCTGATTGTATTCCAGGATCCCAACTAGGATATTACATCCAGCATACCACATCACTCTTAGTTTTCATTTCTCCTTAAACACCTGTTGGCTACAGTTTCAGACTTGCTAAGCTTTTGACGATATTGACAGTTTTGAAGAGTACTGGTCAGGTATATTGTAGGCTGCCACCTTTTTAGAATTTGTCTGAGTTTGTTGTTTTGCGGCTTTTGTTTTTGTTTTATTTTTCATGATGAGACTAGGGATATGGGCGTTGGGGAGGAAGATCACAGAGGTAAAGTACATTTTAATCACCTTATATTAAGGACACATCCTATCAACATGATTTATGACTATGATTTTGACCTTGTTAACCTGGGTGAGTTTTCTCCACTGTAAAGTTTCAACTTTTCTCCCTTTCCATACTTTGCAAGGAAGTCATGATGAGCAGCCCGCACTTAAGGAGTGGAGGTTATACTCCACCACCTTGAGGATAGAGTAACTACATGAATTACTTGAAATTCTGCATGGGAGATTTTTCTTTTTTCTTCCTATTGACTTGTTCATCAATATAGTCATTTAAATCACTATGGACTCATGACTATTTATTTTGTACTTTGGGTTATAATCCAATGTTATTTTATTTATTATGTTACTAAAATTTTTCCAATTTAGAAGTTTAGAAGCACTTTTATTTGTATCCTGTGTACATCTGACATACCTCCATCATCATTGTGAGTTTGGATTTTGTTTGTTTTGTTCATTGAGCACATCTGTACTCCCTGGCACTATAAGATGCTTCATGTTCATCTTAAAAAGACAGTAGTTATAACATTGATTTTAGGAATTTAACAGGTATAGGCCAGTTCAGATTATCGATTTGTCCTTGTGTAAGTTTTAGTGGTTTGGCCTTTCAAGAATTTGGTCCATTTAATCTAAATTATGAAATATGTGGGCATAGAGATGTTCAAAATATTCCTTTATTTTCTTTTTAAAGTCCATTGGATTAGTAGTGATTGGTCCTTCTTTCATTTCTGATATTAGTAACTTGTGTCTTCTTTCTTCTTAGTTAACCTGGCTAGAGATTATTTTAAAGAAATCAGAAGATGGCAGTGTGGGAAGATGCGGAGTCGTCTTTACACAACTAGAGCGCCTGCCGGCCGCTGGTGGGGAACTCTGACCCCCAAGGAGATGGGAGGAACCCCAAAGTGAAGCAGGAGGATGTAGAGGGATGGGGGTGGGTGGTGAAGAAGTGGAGGCTAGATAAGATCAGTGCCCCTGAGGCCAGGGAGATCAGGAGAGGCAGGTGGGAGGGACACTCTGGGAAGAGCAGGAGAGCAGAGGGCGAGCGCCTGGTCCACTAGGGCAGGGGAGCTTGCTGAGCTCCCAAGCCGCTTCCCCCCCCCCAAAGTCCCATCCAGGCCACATGGGTCCAGGGGGCATAGGAGGGAGGCTGGGGAGATCAGGAGAGGCAGGCAATAGGGGCCCTCCCAGACCCCAGGCCAGAGGAGCATGAGAGGAGAGGAGGACATTTGCCCCTCCCACTCAAGCCCAGGAAGCCTGCTAGGCTCCCAGGTGAGGTCCTCTACCCACTGAGACCAGGGGTGTGGGTCACATCTGGGCTACTTTGGTTCCTTGAGCCTAAGCCCCACCCCACATAGCCCCCAGGACCTTTTCCAGCCCTGTGGGTCCTGAGCATAGGCCCCATCCACCACCCAAACCTTGCCCTTGCATAGGCCCCACTCTACAGCCAAGGTCTTCCCCCCTATTTTTTTTTCTCCTTTCCCTCCTCTTTTTTTTACTATTATGGTACTGATATATCTTCCAGTTGTTGATGCATCTATATTTTTATTTTTATATTCTTTCTAACGTATCTGTTAGTTTCCTAGTCTAATTTTATTTTTTACTTTGTTATTCTTCTGTTTTGTTTTGTTTTGGTTGCTACCCCATGTGGCTTCTGGGATCTTGATTCACGAGTCTGGGGTCAGGGGGAAGCACCTGCAGTGGGAGTTGCAAGTCCAAACCATTAGACTAACAGAGAACCTCAGACTCAAGGGAATATTCATTGGAGTGAGGTCTCACAGAGTTCCTAATCTCAGCACCAAGACCCAGCTCTACCCAATAACCTAAAAACTCCAGTGTTGGAAGCCTCAGGCCAAACAACCAGTAAAAAAGGAACACAATCCCACTCATAAAAAAAAAAAATGAGATGGCAAAAAAATATGTCACAGATGAAGGAGCAAGGTAAAAACCTACAAGAACAAATAAATGAAGAGGAAATAGGCAATCTACCTGAAAAAGAATTCAGAGTAATGATAACAAAGATGATCCAGAGTCTCAGAAATAGAATGGAAGCACGGATAGAGAAAACACAAGAAATGTTTTAACAAAGATCTGGAAGAACTAAAGAACCATAAAACAGAGATGAACAACACAATAACTGGAATGAAAAATACACTGGAAGGAATCAGTAATAGAATAACAGAGGCAGAAGAAAGAATCAGTAATCCGGAAGACAAAATGTTGGAAATAACTGCCAAGGAGCAGATAAAGAAAAATGAATGAAAAGAATTGAAGACAATCTCAGAGACCTCTGGGACAACACCAAATGCACCAACATTCAAATTGTAGGGGTCCCAGAGGAAGAAGAGAAAAAGAAAGGGTCTGAGAAAATATTTGAAGAGATTATAATGGAAAACTTCCCTAACATGGGAAAGGAAATAGTCACCCAAGTCCAGGAAGCACAGAGAGTCGCACACAGGATAAACCCTAGGAAAAACACACTAAGACACATACTAATCAAACTAACAAAAATTAAATTCAAAGAAAAAATAGTAAAAGCAGGAAGGGAAAAACAAAAAATAACATACAAAGGAATCCCCATAAGGTTATTAGCTGATTTTTCAGTGGAAACTCTGCAAGCCAGAAGGGAGTGGCAAGATATACTTAAAGTGATGAAAGAGAAGAACCTACAACTAAGACTCCTCTACCCAGCAAGGATCTCATTCAGATTCTATGGAGAAGTCAAAATCTTTTCAGACAAGCAAAATCTAGGAGACTTCAGCACCACCAAACCAGCTTTGCAACAAACGCTAAAGAAACTTCTCTAAGTGGGAAACACGAGAAAAGAAAAAGACCCACAAAAACAAACCCAAAACAATCAAGAAAATGGTAATAGGAACATACATATCGATAATAACCTTGAATGTAAATGGATTAAATGCCCCAACCAAAAAACACAGACTGGCTGAATGGATACAAAAACAAGGCCCATATATATGCTGTCTATAAGAGACCCAGTTCAGAACTAGGGACACATACAGACTGAAAGTGAAGGGATGGAAAAAGATATTCTGTGCAAATGGAAATCAAAAGAAAGCTGGAATAACAATACTCGTATCAGATAAAATAGACTTTCAAATAAAGACTGTTATAAGAGACAAGGAGGGACAGTACATAATGATCAAAGGATCAATCTAAGAAGAAGATATAACAATTTTAAATGTTTATGCACCCAACATAGGAGCACCCCAATACATAAGGCAAATGCTAACAACCATGAAACGAGAAATTGACAGTAACACAATAAGATTAGGGGACATTAGCACCCCACTTAACGCTAATGGACAGATCATCCAAATAGAAAATAAATAAGGAAACACAAGCTTTAAATGACACAATAGATCAGATAAATTTAATTGATATTTATAATACATTCCATCGAAAACCAGTAGATTACACTTCTCAAGTGCACATGGAACATTCTTCAGGATTGATCATGTCTTGGGTCACAAATCAAGTCTTGGAAAACTTAAGAAAATTGATATCAATTTTCTTAAATGAAAAGATCAAGCATCTTTTCTGACCACAACACTATGAGATTGGGAATCAATTACTGGAAAAAACTGTAAAAAACACAAATACATGGAGGCTAAACAGTGCATACTAAATAACCAAGAGATCACTGAAGAAATCAAAGAAGAAATTAAAAAATACATAGAAACAAATGACAACAAAAACACAATGACCCAAAACCTGTGGGACACAGCAAAAGCAGTTCTAAGAGGGAAGTTTATAGCAATTCAATCTCACCTCAAGAAACAAGAAAAACCTCAAATAAACAATCTAACCCTACACTTAAAACAGCTAGAGAAAAAAGAACAAAGAAAACCCAAAGTCAGTAGAAAGAAAGAAATCATAAAGATCAGAGCAGAAATAAATGAAATAGAAACGAAGAAACCAATAGCAAAGATCAATTAAACTAAAAACTGGTTCTTTGAGAACATGAACAATACTAATAAACCATTAGCCAGACTCATCAAGAAAGAAAGAGGACACAAATGAAATTAGAAATGAAAAAGGAGAAATCACAACTGGCACTGCAGAAATACAAAGGATTATAAGAGACTGCTACCAACAACATATGCAAATACAATGGACAACCATGAAGAAAAAGACAAATTCTTGGAAGGGTACAGTTTTCAAGGCTGAACCAGGAAGAATTAGAGAAGATAAACAGACCCATCATAAGTAGTGAAATTGAAACTGTGATTAAAAATCTTCCAACAAACAAGAGTCCAGGAACAGATGACTTCACAGGTGAATTCCATCAAACATTTAGAGAAGAGCTAACACCTATCCTTCTCAAACTCTTCCAAAAAATTGCGGAGGGAGGAACACTCCCAAATTCATTCTACGAACCCACCATCACTCTGATACCAAAACCAGGAAAAGATATCACAAAAAAAGAAAATTATAGACCAGTATCACTGATGAGCATAGATGCAAAAATCCTGAACAAAATACTAGCAAACAGAATCCAACAGCACATTAAAAGGATCATACACCATGATCAAGTGGGATTTATGCCAGGGATGCAAGGATTCTTCAATATATGCAAACCAATCAGGGTGATATACCACATTAACAAATTAAGGAATAAAAACAATATGATCATCTCAATAGATGCAGAAAAAGCTTTTGACAAAATTCAACACCCATTTATGATAAAAATTCTCCAGAAAATGGGCATAGAGGGAAACCACCTCAACATAATAAAGGCCATATATGACAAACCCACAGTGAGCATCATACTCAATGGTGAAAAACTGAAAGCATTTCCACTAGGGTCAGGAACAAGGAAAAGATGTCCACTCTCGACACTCTTATTCAACATAGTTTTGGAAGTTTTAGCCACAGCAATCAGAAGAAAAAGAAATAAATAAATCCAAATTGGAGGAGAAGTAAAACTGTCACTGTTTGCCGATGACATGATACTATACATAGAAAATCCTAAAGATGCCACCAGAAAACTACTAGAACTAATCAATGAAGTTGGTAAGGTTGTAGGATACAAAATTTATGCACAGAAATCTCTGGCATTCCTATACACCAACAATGAAAAATCAGAAAGAGAAAGTAAGGAAACAAAAAGAATAAAATGCCTAGGATTAAACCTGCCTAAGGAGGCAAAAGACTTGTACTCAGAAAACTGTAGAACACTGATGAAACAAATGACTACACTACCCAAAGCAATCTACAGATTCAATGCAATCCCTATGAAACTACCAATGGCATTCTTCACAGAATTAGAACAGAAATCTTACAATTTGTATGGAAGCACAAAAGACCCCGAATAACCAAAGCCATCTTGAGAAAGAAAAATGGAGTTGGAGGAAGCAGGCTCCCCGACTTCAGACTGTACCACAAAGCTATAGTAATCAAGACAGTATGCTACTGGCACAAAAACAGAAATATAGATCAATGTTACAGGATAGAATGCCCAGAGATAAACCCACACACATATGGTAATCTAATTTATGACAAAGGGGCAAGAACATGCAGTTGACAAAGACTGCCTCTTCAAAAAGTGATGCTGGGACAACTGGACAGCTACATGTAAAAGAATGAAATTAGAACACTACCTACCACCATACACAAATCTAAACTCCAAATGGATTAAAGACCTAAATGTAAGACCAGACACTATAAAATTTTAGAGGAAAACATAGGAAAAACACTCTTTGTTATAAACCACAACAAGATCTATTTTGAGCCACCTCCTAGATAACAGAAATAAAAACAAAAATAAACAAATGGGACTTAATTAAAAGCTTTTGCACAGCAAAGAATACCATAAACAAGACAAAAAGACAACCCTCAGAACAGGAGAAAATATTTGCAAATGAAACAACAAACATAGGATTAATCTCCAAAATATGCAAACAGCTCATGGAGCTCAATATCAAAAAAACAGTGCAGTTAAAAAATGGGTGGAAGACCTAAATAGACATTTCACCAAGGAAGACATATAGATTGCCAAGAGGCACATGAAAAGATGCTCAACATCACTAATTTTCAGAGAAATGCAAATCAAAACTCCAGTGAGGTATCACCCCACACTGGTCAGAATGGCCATTATCGAAAAAGCTAGAAACAATAAATACTGGAAAGGGTGTGGTGCAAAGGGAACCCTCCTACACTGTTGGTGGTAATGACACAACCACTATGGAAACCAGTATGGAGGTTCCTTAAGAAACTAAAAATAGAACTACCGTATGACCCAGCAATCCCAGTGCTGGGCATACACTGGGAGAAAACCATAATTCAAAAAGACATGCACCACAATGCTCATTGCAGCACTATTACAATAGCCAGGACCAGGAACCAACCTAGATGTCCATCAACAGATGAATGGGTGAAGAAGATGTGGCTCATATAGACAATGGAATATTACTCATACGGAGTGAAGTAGGTCAGAAAGAAAAACAAATACTGTATGCTAACACATATATATGGATTCTAAAAAAAAAAAAAGGTACTGATGAACCTAGTTATAGGGCAGGAAGAGGTAGACATAGAGAATGGACTTGGTGACATAGGGTGGGAGGGTGAAGCTGGGGTGAAGGGAGAGTAGCATCATCATATATACACTACCTAATGTAAAATAGTTGGCTGGTGGGAAACAGCAGCATAGCACAGGGACATCTGCTCGGTGCTTTGTGATGACCTAGAGGGGTAGGATAGGGAGGATGGGAGGGAGGCTCAAGAGGGAGGGGATATGGGGACATGTGTGTGCATATGGCTGATTTGCTTTGTTGTGCAACAGAAACTAACATGGTATTGTGAAGCAATTATACTCCAATAGAGATCTATTAAAAAACAACAACAACAACAAATACAATTCAGCATGCCCATGCCAAAAAAAAAAAAAGTATCTGGTTTTGCTTTCATTGATATTACCTATTTTTCCTCTTTTAAATTTCATTGATCTGGTCTAATATTAAGTATTTCTTTTCTTCTGCTTGTTTTAAGCTTAAATTATTCTTCTTTCTCTTGGTTCCTAAGGCTGAAGCTTAGATTTTTGATGTTAGGTCTTTCTTCTTTTTTAATGTATGCATTTAATGCTATATATTTCCCTCAAAGTCCCATTTTAACTCTGTCCCATCATTTTTAATTATTTGTATTTCCATTTTTATTGGGTTCAAAATATTTATCTTCCTCCCTCCCTTTCCTTTCTCTCCTCTCCTTTTCTTTCTTTCTCTCGAATATAAACAGTTAAACCACAAACTTTCCACTGTTTGAACTGTATCCTATAAATTTATATAAATGTTATATTCATTATACACCTTAACATACTTTAATTTTTTGCCATTATTTGATCCATGAATTATTTAGAAGTATATTGTTAATATATACAATTTGACTTATAATCATACTTAAAATCATATTGTTAGTGATTTCTAATTTAATTTCCTTGTGGTCAGAGAACATATTCTGTTTTCAGTTTACTTCAGTTTTTACTCTGTTTTTCATACAAGACTCAATAGTCTTGTTTCATGACATAATGTCTACTTTGGTAACAGTACAATTTGCACTACATGTTGCATACAGCATCCTATAAATGTGGTACTTTTGTGTCTGTCTCTTATGGCTGAATTTATTTTTGTCTAGAAGTTTTCAAGTTTACTGAGAGAATGGTGTTAACATCTCCAGTTGCACTTATGGCTTGTTTATTTCTGGATCTAATTCTGTCCATTTTTGCTGTATGTTTTTAGATTCTGTGCTATTAGGTACATAAATTTTTAAGACTTTATATTTTCTGAGTGACACTTTTATTATTTCTTTTAATATTATGGCTTGAAATCTATTTTATCTGATAATAATAGGCCACTATGACCTACTTACACACTGTTTGTATGGTATATTTTTTCATAGTCATTTACTTTTAGCCTATATATGTCTTTATATTTAAAGTCTGTCTCACTTAGGAAACACATATCTGGGTGTCGTTGTTTATGTAGTAGTTATTTTAGTCTATTCAGATAATCTCTGTTGTTTAATTGGTGTATATAATCCATTAATATTTTTTAATTTTTAGGAGGGGAAATTTCTTTTTTTTAAATCATTTTATTGAGATTGACATACAAAAAGCTGCACATATTTAATGTATACAACTTGATAAGTTTGGAGATAAGTATATGCTTGTGAAATCATCACCATAATCTATGCAATAAACATATCCATTGCCTCCAAAAGTCTCGCATTCCTCTTTATTGCTAATATTATTATTATATCATTATTATTTGTGATAAGAACACTTAAGATCTCCCCTCTTAGCAAATTTTTAGATATGCAACAGAATATTGTTAAATTTAGTCACTATGCTGTACAGTAAATCTATGGAACTTATTTTGCATAATTGAAACTTAATATCCTTTGACTAATACCTCCCTGTTTCCCCCTCTCCCCAACCCCTGGCAGCCACCATTATGCTCTCTGCTTGTATGAGTTTTAGTATTTTAGATTCCTCATGTAAATGGTGTCAAATAGTATTTGTCCTCCAGTACCTGGCTTATTTCATTTAGTATAATGTCCTCTAGGTTCATTCATGTTGTTCTTGCATATGGCAGAATTTTCTTCTTTTTAAGGCTGAATAATATGTCATTACATATATATATGTAAAATATATATATAATATATATATACATATATATGTATACATATATGTATACATATATATGTATATATATATTATATATATAATATACATGTATATATATACATATATATATATATAAACTATATATGTATCACATTTTTTATCCATTTTTCTGTCACTGCCCATTTAGGTAGCTTTTATGTTTTGGTTATTGTGAATAATGATGCTGCAATGAAAATGGAAGTGCAGATATCTCTCAAAGATTCTGATTTCAATTATTTTTGGTATATACTCAGAAATGAAATTGCTGGATCATATGGTAGTTCTGTTTTTGAACATTTGAGAAACCTCCATACTGTTTTGCATAGTGGCTGTATCAGTTTACATTATTGCCAGAACTGCACAAGAGTTCTATTTTTCCACATCTTCACTGATACTTGCTATCTTTTGGTTTTTTGATCATTGCCATCCTAAATGCTATGAGATGATATCTCATTGTGGCTTCGATTTACATTTTCCTGATGATTGGTGATAAGGAGAACATTTTCATATACCAGTTGTCCATTCATATGTCTTCATTGGAGTCTATAAATTTTAATATGATTAATGTTACTGTTAGGTTTGGATCAAAAATTTTATTATTTTCCTTCTACTTGCCTTTCTTGTTTTGTTCCTTTTTTCTTTTTCTTTATAGCTGTATTTTGAGTATTTGAATACAATCTTTTTTTATTGACATATAATTGATTTACAATGTGTTAATTACTGCTATACAGAAAAGTGACTCATATATATATATATATATATATATATATATATATATATATATACACACACACACATGTTCTTTTTTTTATTCTTTTCCATTATGGTTTATCATAGTGGGGATAGCAAATGTAAGCTTTTATATATAGAATGGATAAACAACAAGGTCCTACTCTATAGCACAGAGAACTATATTCAGTATCCTCTGATGAGCCATAATGGAAAAGAATGCCATCTTTTTTTAACTTTAAATGATTATATGATTTATAAAATTAAATAAGAGGGGGAAAAAGCACAAAGGAAAAATACTGCTTTTCATTTGCCTTGATATTTATTATTCTTGGTGCTCTTCATTCTTTCTTGTAGATCTGATTTTGATCAAGTATCATTTTACTTAATTTTGAAGACCTTCCTTAAACTTTTTATAGTGTTGGTATGATGGAGATGAATTCTGATAGTTTTGCTTTTCCCTGAAAATATGTTTACTTTTGATGGATATAGAATTCTGTGTCGATAGTCTTTAGCCACTTTAAAGATAATGCTTCACTCCCTCTAGGCATCCTTATTTCTGATAAGAAGGCAGCCATTGACCAAATGGTTTGTTTTCTGTTTATGATGAATCATTATTAGTTAGCTGCTTTCAAGAGTTTCTTTGTACCTTTCAACCATTTGACTATCGTGTGTCTTGGAGAGGTTTTCTCTGGTGTTCATTGGCTTGTTATTTGCTAAATATCATGTATCTGTATATTTATATATTTTTTTTCAAATTTGGGGAAATTTTGGCTATTATTTCTTCAAATTATTTTTTCAACCTTGATATCTCTACTCTCCTAGAATCTTAATTCCACATATGTTGGGCTGTTTAATACTATGTAAAACATTAGTGAGGCTCTATTTGCTCCCCCTCTCCCCACCACCAATATCTTTTCATCTTTTTCCTCTGTTATTAACCTTGAGTACTTTCTATTGATCTATTTTTCTAGTTCACTTAATTTTTTTTATCTGTCCTCTTTCATTGGTTGTTAAGTCTATTCAGTGAATTTTTTTCATTCAGATATTTTATTTTCCACCTCTATCCAGAATTTTTGGTCTTTTTTTATCATTTCTCTTTCTCCTGAAATTTCCTATTTTTCATTCTTCTAGTAAACATAATTTTTTTTTACATCATTGAGGATAGGAGTAATACCTGCTCTAAAATCTGTATCTGTTAGTTTGTATGGCTTATCTCAAGTCCAGATTTTATTGATTTTCTTTTCTCTTGGGAATTCAATCCATGTTCTTGGTTCCTCATAAGTCAAATGGTTTGGGATTGTATCCTGGGCATTATGAATGTTAAGTTTCATAGCTTTGGGGTTGCATTATATTTCTCTGATGGTGTTGTTTCCTTTGTGTATCAGGGGATTTTCTTACCTGTAGTTAAACTGCAAACTCTGTTTCACAAATGGCAGCTTCAGTGTCAGTTCAGCTCTTTTGCTTTTAGGTAAGCTACTTTGAGTCTCTTGGGTGACTCAGAGGTCACTGAGAAATGTAGGTGGACAACATTTGCATATCCTTTCTCTGTCTCTTTTTTTTCTGTGCTTCCTCCACTGACAATATGATAGTTTACCACCAATAGTTTTTTGGTACCCCCAACCAGAAAGACTATAGCTTTCCACCAGTGCTGCTGCTGACAATGAACTGCCATGTGAGATGCAGTTAGTCACAGGCTAAATGGTCAACTAACTTCATACTGTTTGTCTTCTCTGAGCATATACTATTCTCCAGAGTCTGCCTGCTTCTGTTAATATGTAGTGACTTCAGGTTATTTTCTGTTATGTCAAGGTTTTATAGTTGTTTCCATAGTGAGAGTTCTCCAGTCGGATCTTACTGCAGAATAATGGAAAGTTAGAAGTTAAGAATGGTAGAAGTCATACAAATATTGCATTTATTTACTAAAAACGACTATGATTTAAAACGGAGTATAATCGTGTTCAATTTTCAAGAAGAAATGAAAGGCTACTCTTTCAGTTAGTAAAGTATCATTTAGTATATTATTCATAAGAACATTGTTGAAATATACTATTGTGGTTAGACATAAAACTGTATTCATATTCCCTAAGGGAGTAGCTTATTTCTTAGAATGATATAAGCCATTTTATATTATATGTTATGCCGAATACAGAGAAAGAAAATCAACGAAGAATGATCAGATAGTGCCATCCAAGAACTTTAAATACCCATGTCATTTATAAGAACTTATTTGTAGGGGTGGTGGTGGTGGTGGTGGGATGAATTGGGAGATTGGGATTGACATATATATGCTAATATGTATAAAATAGATAGCTAATAAGAGCCTGCTGTATAAAAATAAATAAATAAAAATCAAAAAAAAAAATTTATTTATATAGTTCTTTTTTGTAACTACCATTTGCCTTGGGGGGGGAATCTCGTTAGAAGATAAATTTAATTGTTTACATTAAGTTTATTTTCTAATGAGGTTTGTTTAAAACTTGAAATAATTTATTCATCATATCTACATCTCAGTAGTAAACAATTCTAGAAATGTCTAGTAACAGTTTATATTACTCAAATAGTCAAGTTCACTCAAAAAGTCATTTCACATACACTCTTTTGATCTTCATGACACCAATTTTATTCTACTTTGGCTCACTTTCTGTATATTATAATTTTCAAAATTATCTATCATTAATTAGGCATTACACAAATTAATTGTATGTGAGTGTAAAAGACTATGAGAGAGATAACATTTTTCAAACCTTCTATAACTCAGTTTGGATTCAGTTTAAAAATCAATTTAAAATTTAGGTGGTTACAGTTAGGCTTCCAAAGACCTTTATGCTATTTATAGTATTGGTTGTTATAAAATGAATTCTTTGACCAATTTTTTTTAGAAAAAATTGTAGATTATTATGGTTGAATTCCTTTTCTCTTCTCGTAACAGGTAACTATGAACTTAAAATCATAAAGCTCACATCTGTGGAAAACCAAAAAGAGAGGGAAAGGATCCCATCGTAAGTTACTTTAAATGTAAAATGTTTGTTTAAGAGATTTTAGGATTATTATTTTTTTAAAAAGATTTCTTTTTTGATGTGGACCATTTTAAAAGTCTTTATTGAATTTGTTACAATATTGCTTATGTTTCGGTTTTATGGCCCTGAGGCATGTGGGATTGAACCCGCACCCCCTGCATTGGAAGGTGAAGTCTTAACCACTGGACTGCCAGGGAAGTCCCAGGATTATTATTTTTAATGCAATAAATTCTATGTCATATCTCTAAGAAGTAGGGTTATATTTTAACCCTAAAGTTAATTTTGGATTAAAAAGATGCTTTTGAAATTGCTATAATGCAGTTAGCTAATTGTAATTTTTGTTATTTGAGCACAAGAACGTGTTTATCTTCCCTCAATTCTGTATTTTCCAGTGTTTTCAGAGAATTTTTCAACCTCCTTAAATTTGTAAGGTATGTTACATACATAGCACAGTGGATTTGCTAATGAGACTTAATTTCCCTTATATAGTTTTTGTGTAAATTAGAACAGTGCTCAGTACTATGACTACTGTACAAGGTTCTTTTTGAGAATCAACTGTGATAAATAAAAGGAAAACACTTTGAAAACAAAAGTGCTACACAAATGTTTGTAATTATACAGTTTTATAATCTTTTTCCTGAATTAGAACCACTGGATTTTCACTGGAGTAGTCTTCTCAGGGCCCTGGAGACACATCAGAACTGTTTCTCATAGCACATTATTCCTTTTTCCACAACGTGTAGTTCCATCAATCCACGTTTCATCACACTTTTAGGATTAAGAGCCTGAGTTATTGTTTCTCAGCAAGTATTTCAGTCTACATTTATACTTCACTCTATCCCTGCTCTCTTATATAACAACATATTCTATGTAACTATTCATTTTGACCCTGAAAAAAGACCAAAATATAATTTTGTCAAATCACAGAGCTCCTTTCTGAGGTTACATTATTACCTGAAAGAAATCTCTTGCATATCTGGGGAGCTTGCTACATACTGCAGGCCTCTTTTAATTAAAAAATGTTGTATAATTGTCAGGGTACATTTTAAACTATGTTTTAACAAGCAAGGGGCTATTACAACTTAAATAAGGATATACTGTCTTGCCAATGAATATAGATTGTTTTATATTCCCTAAGAATTCAATTTTTATTTTGTTTAGTGGATGTGCATTTAATATATAAAGTGTACTCACGTGGAAAAAAGATTTTGTTAGTGATTAGCTAATTAAATTAATTAAATTAGTAAATTCCAGTGACAAACATATCTCCTTAATAAAGTAGAATATAATTCTATTCTTAATTAAGATATTAGAATTAGCATTTCTTTTCAAGTTAATATAAAGTCCAGATTGAATACATTTTGAGTTTAAGAAGTTTGTCTTTGTGTGTGTTTGTCTGCTTGTTAACTTTTCTTCTGAAGCCTCTTACTATTATCCTTGGAAAAAATCATCTTCTCAAAACACTTAGCACAAAAACAAAAGAAAAACAAAAAATAACCAACCAACTGAAAAAGTTCAGAGAGTTTTAGAAACACAGTAAAATTATCGAAGTAAAGTTTCTGTCCTCAAAAGTTTAGAAATAAGTAAAGTAAATCTATTCAGCTTCAGATGACTTAAATACAGTCCTATAGATATTATGTTAATTTTTCTTTCATTCTTTCAGGAGGGGGAACATTCTAACAAAATAGAATTATTTGAAAATAAGAATTTTCATTTTTGAAGCCTTGAGTTTCACATCCCTGAAATTAAACAGTTATGCAATTAAGTAAATATGAATTGATTCTCAATCAGGGTTATTGTGGGAGGAATCTTTATGCAGTCATACTCAATGACAAAATTTTCTTTTAACCCTGTTTTGTGTGTATTTGTGTTTGTGTTTAGAGATAGTGTTGCACAGACATCTGGGAAGCTAGACTATTAGATATGAGAGCCAATATAAGAAAAGGAATAGAGTGTGAATAGGGGATGATTAAGGACAAGTATATGGATTGTTAAATTAAATGAGCCCATGTAAATTTAGAGACCACATGTTCTTAAGATTTATCAATGCCCTTTTGGGTCCTTTTTAGAAAGTTTAGTAACCCAGATTCCTGGAACCACAGAAAACAATTGTAAGAGAATTAAAGGATAAGGAATAGTAAATAGTAGTAGTGGGAAGGGAATAGGGCAAAGGAATTGGGGGTACCATCAAAGGATTGGTGAAAATGATGTACCATGAACTTGCAGTCTTGTAGCTTGAGCTGTATTGGCTCACGTAGATTGAAAAGAAAGCATAGGAGGAACACAAAAGTGAGGGATGAGATCAAGTGAGAAACCCGTATACTAAAATGTGTATGTATAAGAAATGATTTAAATATCCTGTCAAAGGGAGGAACTTATATACACTGTGTAGGATAAAGGAGTAATAGCAGTGGTAAGAAAGGTTAATAACCCACCCAGTAGCCCAGATGTCCTGGATTCCAAAAGATGCACAATATCAAAATCTGTATGGTATAGTCAAATGTTTATTTTTCAAGAAGTTAAAATTTAACATCTGTCAAGGAGCCAATTACATGTGTATTTTGCACCAAAACATAGATGTTTTCCTTTTCACTGAAAACTCAAGAGAAACATTTAATGTACTTGAAGAACAGAGGCAAGATAGTATTATGTGTTTTGTCATTAAAGAGCCAGACCCTTCACCAGGTCAAGTTTTAGAGTCAAGGACAAGTGTTAATGTTTAGTTCAGAATACTTACAATGTTTTTTCCATAGCTAGTAAGATGTAAACTAACTGTCTCTTACTATTTAAAACCACCATAAACATACTGAATATGAAACTAATGAGAAATCCCTTGTGCCAAAAACTCAAACAATAACTGTATAATAATTCCCAAGAAAGACACATAAAATAAATAAAGTAGAATATTATGTAACTCTAGCAATCTTCCTTTGCATAATTAGATAACTTGAAGTGCAGGAAAGAACCATCATTTCAAAAAAGGTGATTGTAAAAGGTGATGTCTATCTCAAATCATAATACTGTATTATAAATACACACACACACAAACTTAAATCCAGAAAGATAACTGAAGATCATATATACAAATATTCTCATTTTGCAAATCAGAAAATGAGGCTCAGAGATTACATGTTATCAAAGTGCAAGCAACTATTTATTAGCTGAATATTTGACTCACAACCTCTGATTCTTGTCTCCAAGTTCCAGGACTACATATGTTATTTGTCTGTTTTCCATGCTTTATTATATTAGTATATCTTAAAGTTCATAGATATATTATGTATAGGCATTTGGAACCCCTCCAGTTTAATTAATTTCCCACTTTAAATTATGCAAAACATTTATTAAAAAGTATTCATCTGTGTTATTATAGTTCATGCTGATATTCCACTAGTACTTATTGTAAAAGAGACTAACACCAGGAACAACAAATTTAATGTAAACCATTTTCCATTAACTAGAATCTGATGAATACCAGATCGTGTAGATTAGCAACGCAACCCTAAGGTTTGTGAAACATCAGTGTCTCCAGTTATCCCTAAGTGGTCTGTAAATTAAGTAAAAATCAATATAAAGTAATTTTAATTTATTTTAGTTCATTTAGTATTCAATAAGTCGTAGAAGATTCATTTATGTCTAGTTTTCTTAACAGGTTTTATTTTTTAGAGAAGTTTTTAGGTTTACAGAAAAATTGAACATATAGTAATTAGAGTTTCCATAATTGCTTCTCCCCCCACACGTGGTTTCTACTGTTACTAGTATCTTACATTAGTGCAGTTTCAATTGATGAACCAATATTTATACATAATTATTAATTAAATTCCACAGTTATTATAATTTACTCTTTGTTTTAAAGTCCTATGGCTTTTTACTAATGTATAATATCACGTCCACTATTACAAAATCATACAGAATAATTTCACTGCCCTAAAAATGCCCTGTGTTCTACCAATTCATCTCTTCACTCCTCCCCTTGAACCCTGTCAACAATTGACTGTTTTATTGACTGTATGATTTTACCTTTCTAGACTCTCGTAGAGTTGAAATCATACAGTTGGTAACTGGCTTCTTTGACTTAGCAATACACATTTAAGAATCTACCGTGTATATCTGTGACTTGATAGCTAATTTACTTTTTTGTCACAGAATATACTCCGTTGTATGTACCATAGCTTTTTTGTCCAATTACCTATTGAAGGACATCTTGGTTGCTTTCAATTTGGGGCAATTATGAATAAAACAAATCTAAATATCCATATGCAGGTTGTTGTGTAGACATGAGTTTTTTACTCATTTGGGTAAATATCTAGGAGTGTGATTGCTGGATTGCATGGTAAAATTATATTTAGCTTTGTAAGAAGCTGCCAAACTGACTTTCAAAGTGACTGTACCATTTTACATTCTCATGATAAATGGGTTAGAATTCCTTTTGCTTCACAGCCATGCCACTATATGGCTGTTGTCAGTATTTGGAGTTTTAGCCGTTCTAATAGATATGTACTGATATCCCATTGTTTTAACTTGCACTTTGTCAATGACATGTTATGCTGAGCATCTTTTTATATGTTTATTTGACAACTGTATATCTTCTTTGGTGAGGTGTCTGTTCAAATCTTTGGCCTATTTTTTGAACTTTGTTGTTTTTGTTGTTATTGTTCTTGTTGAATTTTAAGAGTCCTTTGTACATTTTGGTTACAAGTCCTAGATCAGATATGTGTTTTATAAATAGCTTTTCCCCCAGTCTGTGGCTTAACTTTTCATTCTCTTAACAGTATCATATAGAGCAGAAATTTAATTTTAACAAAGTCCAACTTATTAGTTCGTTCTCTCATGGAGCATGCCTTTGGTATTGTATCTGAAAAGTCACTGCCAAATTCAATATCGTCTAGATTTTTCTCATTATCTTCTAGCAATTTTTTTTTCTTTTTTATTAAATTCTCTTTTGTTGAACCACTGAGTATATGTTTCTTTCTGGGCCTCTGACCGATATGGGTCTGGACAATAAAAGGTATTTTCCAAATGACCGCTATCTCAGCATCTGAAGATTTAAATCCAAAGAATACGAAGTGTAACAGAGGAAACAGCTGAGTTAGAAAATGGTTCTCTGAAGAACAAAATATCTGGAATCAATGTAACTGAATGAAAGGAGTTCATCTCTTAGAGGAGTTCAAGATGAGGAGGATTCTGTAAAAGGAAAGACTTAGGTGAGATTGGAGGCTTTTATATCACAATGTATACATAAGTGTCAAGAGATTTTAATATGTGCTGGTTATGCACATTCTGAGGACTGAAAATATTACAAGGCAACCCTGAAGTAATATAGGTTTAATAACTTCGGCAAGCAGCTACCATCTTTAAGAATGGGGAAAGGAGGGGAAATTTAGTAGTTACCATTATCTTGAAGCTTGGAGGAGGGCCTTTGTGGTTCTGATACCAAGAATCTGAAGAGGATGGTTGGTGACAGTTCTGTAGAAACTCGGAGGAGAGAGCCTGAGACCCCCAGAGCTGGAACTTGGATCTGAGAAGGAGGCAGCCCAGCTGGTGCTGATATTTCTCAGGGGCACAAAAAGACTGGGAAAAATCTGGAAACAGAAACCAGCTGTGCTGCCTGAGTGCGAAGGCATTGTTGAGTGACGCTACTAAGGATGAGAAGTGAACAGAAATGAGGCTTTCCTCTTATATTCCAGTCTCCCTCTACTTTCCCCACTTAGAATAACTTAACAAGGAATCAGTTATAAAGAAAAAATGCAGTTTGCATAGTCACAGACCCATCTTTATAGAGGGGAGTATAAAAATGGTGTGTTTGGAGCTGAGAAAATTGTTATAGTTTCCTACTGGCTACTCATGGTTAGGAAAGGAGTTGTTAGGGCCTCTGATCTCCATCAGGTAACATCAGTAGCACAAGCTTGAGTTTCTATTTCATTTTGAAAGAAAACAATCTATGCTAAATGCTCTCTAGTTTAAATTCATGTGAAATAGGTAGGAAGATAAGTTTGACTTAGTAGCATTCCTGTTACAGTTTTCATGTTCACTGAGAGCTGAGTGTGTGTTATCCATCTACGTAACACATGGTAAGATGATTCTATCCTCCCATTTTCACTCTTCCATCATTATGGTTAATATCCAAGTTTAGGTACTTGGTACTCATCAGTTTTCATCTGGATTAATAAATGTTTTTCTGTTAGATTTCATTAGCCACAGTTTTTACATTGCTAATGATATACTATTAGTCATCTTTCTAAAATAAGAAAAAGTAGATAAATAAGAAAAATAAAACATCAATACCAATAACTGAGTTTCTGTTGATTCCAGGTAAATTATAAATCTGTAGCATAGAATATAATGCTCTATAAATTCATTTGAATTTAACCTTTTAGAACTACCTGTACTCATTCCCCTCCCATGGAATATTCTAGATAGAGCAAACTGTTACCTCTTCCCGAGCATAAGGTGCATTTTTACACATTGACATCCTGAGTTATTCTTTCATGATCTTTTAGGTAGTAAATGGATAATTTCCAGGAGGTCCCCAAGGAAACAATCTTTCATTTAAGGAAATATATTCCACTGCAGAAATGCAGAGAAGAATTACACCTACCCTTGAGGACTTCAAAATAGTGTCATGGTATAAGAAGGAAGCATAAAGATATAATAATCAGTACTTTATAATGATATATTATCAATAATAACACCACAACAATATTTTAAATACCAATTATAAATCAGATCCTATACCAATTTTTAGACAACTTATTTTATAACTGGCACATTATGTGAAATATACAGTAGGGAAAAAATGAATCTCAGAGATCTCAGCTATGTTTTCCAAGCTTGAAAACCTAGTAAGCAGCATCCTGAGAGCCTTAGATTCCATCGATCTTGAAAGCTTTGGCCCTAACCACATACACATACTGCGTCTCTCTAAGTGTCTTGAGGGCAGAAACTATGCCATTTAGTTTCAATAGCTAGCCACGCAAATTATCTATAGGGAATTAATAAAGACTGGTGTGTAAGGATAAGGTAAATAATAATAAGATAATACACTAGAGAGTGACACCAGGGCTGGGGAGGTCAAAGATCAAGTAAAGTGGCACGATTAGAAGGGAGGAAATGCTCTGCATATTTCTACAAAGTGCAGAAAAAACTTGAATGGCCAGGACAAAAGCAAAAAATAAATCCTTAGTAGCTAACAAAGGAGAGGACTGGAAGACAAGGGAGCTCATGCAGAATATGAATGCAAGAGCAAGATTTTTCAGAGACCCCATTTTTGTCTTTACATATCATATTATTGTTCTTGGATACTGCACATTTTAAGGAAAACTTGCCTAAATGCTCATAGGTTAAGAAAAAAGAACTCTGACAGGGTAGTAAGTACCTGAGATGAACCACACAGTTTTTTGTTTTTTTTTTGCGGTACGCGAGCCTCTTACTGTTGTGGCCTCTCCCGTTGCGGAGCACAGGCTCAGCGGCCATGGCTCACGGGCCCAGCCGCTCGGCGGCATGTGGGATCTTCCCGGACCGGGTCACAAACCCGTGTCCCCTGCACCGGCAGGTGGACTCTCAACCACTGCGCCACCAGGGAAGCCCGAAACACACAGTTTTCGAAAAGAATTCCTCACATACATCATGTTGCATTATTAGAGAATTTAAAATTGCTATTACGAATGCTAAATTTTTGCTTTTTTTAAGTGGTGATTTGATATTTTCATTCTAAAAGTTCTATCCTATGAGATAATATTTTCAGGATTGATTTCAATTAATGCTTCAAGCTGTCAATAAAAAAATAAACCAGTCAATCTAAGAAAGAAATGGAAGATTTTATTCGAGCCAAATTTGAGTATTATAACCCAGGAAGAGCATCTCAGAAAGCTCTGAGGACTCTTCCACCCGTTAGAAGTCAAGGCACAGTTATATAAATTTTCTGAGACAGAGGGCTTTACATCAAGTGAAGTATTATTGGCAGTTTACATATTCAGATCTAAGGGTCATTGTGGTGAGTCATGTGACCCTTTACAAGATCAAGAAGGAATGTTATCTGTTAAGGAGTTGTCTTGTTGATGCTAGGACAATGTTGTTCTTATGGTTGAGCAGGTATTCCTTCTGATGTGAGAGGTTTGGTTGATGCATAATGCAAATACACAATGCACAGTGCAGGGAGAGAGGAGGCCAAAAGGCAGAAAAGAATTTTTATGTTTAGATTTTTCTTGTCTTGCTATTGAATATGAATTTTACTTCACAAAGGATACCTGAGACCTACTCACAAAGGTCTGTCCCCTACACATTCAAAAATCTTGAGGGTTACATATTAAAAAAAAAAAAGTTTGAAAAGAATTGAGATGAGGAGCTTCCCTGGTGGTGCAGTGGTTGAGAGTCTGCCTGCCAATGCAGGGGACATGGGTTCAAGCCCTGGTCTGGGAAGATCCCACATGCCACAGAGCAACTAGGCCTGTGAGCCACAACTACTGAGCCTGTGCGTCTGGAGCCTGTGCTCCGCAACAAGAGAGGCCACAATAGTGAGAGGCCCGCGCACCGCGATGAAGAGTGGCTTCCGCTCGCCGCAACTAGAGAAAGCCCTCACACAGAAACGAAGACCCAGCACAGCCAAAAATAAATAAATAAATTTAAAACTATTGAAAAAAAAAAGAATTGAGATGAAACCAGTGAATGAAATTTTAGTCTGAAGTTATCATAGCCATGTTACCAATGAATTTTTATGGTACTTTCCTCTGAATTAATTAATTAATTAGTTTTGAGACCATCTGAAATTGTGTGGCAGAGTGACATATTAAGTTATTTTTTAGGTATTTAAACAAATCTAAACATAATCTTAAATGTAGATTTATAATAAATGGTATTATATAAACTTATTTATTAACTATATTGAGCACCAATTATATAGTAGCTACTATAGAAAGAAATAAAAATATTGTTTTATTCATTAAGGAGTTTAAAGTCTATGGAGAAATAGATAAGAAAATAAACAGTTATGTAATTGGGTAATATTACATTTGATCTAGACTCCATTAAATCTTTGTATTTGAACAAATGATCTATGAAGTTTCTTCCAATTCTAAAGAAACACCATCTGGAGACTATTTCTTGAATCACAATATTTTCTCCATACCTGGAGTCCTCTTAAGTCACATAACTTGGGCCAGATTTTATTCAAACTGCACACTATCTAAATACCTACTTGATAATAGCTGGCAATCAAGCATGATTTAGGTAGATTTTATTGTAATAACTAGTTTGAATAATGATAGTCCAGCATGGCAAAATTGTTAGGTTGTTAGCAGGGACCCAAAGTCAAAATTTCTCCATTCTATGGTGGAATAAAAAGTAAAATTTGTTACAAATGATCAGTCACGCATGATACCTTGAATACACGGATCTTCTCCTATGGTGATTTTCTTATCTTTGAACAAAGTGGAATAAGTAGGTTATATCATAGAATCCTAGATGTTAAGAAAAATTATTTCAGTAGAGATATTCTCTATTTGCCAAACATTCAAAAGGGGCAATAGACAGTGTTACATGTTCTACTGGAAATATTTCATAGGCTTACCTTGTGTTACTGAATTTTGTTAAGTAAAGGAAACTGAATGTTCCTTGTCATGCAGTGGTTTATAGGCAAATGCAAAAAACTATAAAGAGTTTTTATGTCTTGTGTAAAAAGTAAATATTGAAGCACATAAAATAATTGCAAGTAATCTTAGAGAAAAACAGAGTTTTTACAATGAAATTCTTCTTGAGAAATTGTTGCACTTTGGCTTCATCCATAGATTGTAAAACAAAAAATGTTCACTAGGTAGGAAAATAGAACCATTAAAAAGAAAAACATTGCATATGACTTTTATTTTGTAGTAGAATCATATGTTCCTTCTCTAAGATTCAGGAAAAATACTTTTCTTTCCGGTTGTTGTGTTTAGAATTAATCATACAATGCATTAGTCATAACAGGGATAGATTCCTTAATCAGTAAAAATGATTCATAATGGTAGAATGTTAGGTACCTGTGATCTGATATATACATTCCACATGGGATACCCAGTGTACAATAATATAAACTGGACTTCTTGGGGAGCAAAAGTCTCCATATAGAGAAGGGTTGATGGCATTGACAGTTTCACATTCCACAAAAGATTTCCTTTCTTCCTCTCCCCCCTTCTCCACTTCTCTCCCTTTCTTCTTTTCTGTCTCCCTCTCTTCTCTTCTCTCTCCCTCCCCTTCTTTCCTTTCTTCCTTTTTTTCTATGTCTTTCCCTCAGAAAATACTTATTGAACAACTACTATATTCCAAGCACATTTCGTATGTAACTTTAGATTTTTGTGACTTGGTGAGGGAGAGAGAGAAGAAACAACATTCAACCAGTTGAGTAAAAGAGTTAATAACTGGTCAAAAAGATTCTGCTGTCGTTTTCAGGACAACATTAATTTTACAGCAAAAAGAAAAATGCTACCTTCAGTTTCCCTTGGCAACATTCTTGTTACCTAAAGGGATTTGGCTCCTAGCTTGGTATCTACATTAATTTAATATCAGTAAAACATGAAACATATAACCAGAACTGTCAAACACAGAATTTTGCCAAATATAGCATCTTAGTATTAGTACTGCATAGAAAATAAAAAGGCCATAAACTATTCATATTTTCTTATTTGAATCATATTTCATAGTCTATCCATATGGCTTTAGGTTATAACTTACTAAAAGGAAGTACAACTAGTCAAAACATAATTCATGCCATAATTTTTGTAGGAAGATATACACAATTTCCTCATGTTCAGAATTAAGTGTGTTTACCTACATGGTCCATAAACATCTAGTTAGAAATAATAGATCAGTATATATAAATTATGGTTAAATGATAAGTGTTATCCTCTGAATTTCCACTACAATATAAACCATTCTTTTCACATACATTTTACTTTTTCACATATATTTTCAAATTTGATATACATTTGACTTACAGTTTTTAAAAAATTATTCCATTACCCTTTACATATGAAGTAAAATAAATAAGTTAACAAACATAAAGATATTATCAATAATGTAATTCAGTGGTTCAGTGGTTTGGATGTGCCTTACCATGTCCAAATATAATAACCCTAGTTATTCTTAGGTGAAATAATGGAAAAGAGGAAGAGACTTTAACTACTGAGCTCTTTGCTATATCCTTGTTCTATTCTGTAAAATTTAGTTCACTCAAAAAATATTTATAGAGCAGTTTCCATATGTCAGGCTCTGTTTTAGGTACACTAGGTACAGCATTAAAACAACTCAGAAAATCTTTCCCCTCAATAAACATACAACCTAGTTGGTAGAGGATGAGAATCAGTTTTGGGGAAAAAATAAAGCAGAATAAAGAAATAGGAAGTCCCAGGGTATGGTTTGGATTTCATCCCAAGTTACTTGTGTCTATATGCTAGATTCTGAGTGAGGCCAAGATTTAAGGAAAGGTTTTCAGAATAATAGCCTGGGGGAATGATTTGGATGGAAGTGTGTATTGGATATCACATTACCTCTCTAAGCAAAGTATTCACTTCTGTTCTCCTTCTGGAAATGTACTTCCTTATCTCTGAATACTTTAACCATTAACAGTCTACTTCTATATATGAATTGAAAGCATCTCCTATCTTTGTTCACTCTCATAAAATTTGGGCTGGAGTGCAGACCTCTTTCCTAGATCATCTTAGCCCATCTAGCCTGAAAGGGATATATAGCTAGCTAAATACATTCATAATAATATTAATAATACTAGTTAAAGTTTATTGGACACATTATGCCAGGCATACTTCTCTGTGCAGGGCATGCATTATCTCTAAATTCTATGGGGTTGTCAATGTCATTCTCTCCATTACAAAGAAGAAGATGCAGAGTAAGGAACTTGCACAAAATTCATATTCTCTGCAATCTCACTTCAGAGTTTGCATCCATCTAGAAGCTTCTGGATTTTTATTTCTGGATAATTAGGCAAACAGAGCCCCATCTATTTTGGTTTGTTTACTTCACCATGTCAAAAAAATCTTTAACCTTAATTATTACATCTTGTGTAAAATACTTTCTCACTTATAGAATAGGTCAGGGCCTCCAGTTATTTATTTTCATACAACTATGAGTTTGCCCCATCACATTTCATTTTAGTCACTTACTTAATTGGTTATGACACTACAGTCTCAGCAGGAATCAAGCCCATTGTCATTCTTATTATACCTCAAGAATATGAAATAGTCCTGGAGCATAACCAGCATAAGCATAACCTGGAGCGCCCTAAATACTTTTAGAGTGAAGAGCTTTTAAAAAAACTGAATTGACTGACAGAGTAATGTCTAAGAGAGAGGGAGATTAAGAGAGAGAAAAAAATTGAATTTATAGAAATTTGAGATTAACTCTATTGTTTCTGTTATTTAAAGCAGTTCAAGAATATGAAATATACTAAACTATTTTCTAACTTCAATTTCTCAATAATTCAAGGAATAAGTAATACAATTTTGGCAGAGTCCTCTAGTTTTATGATTTTTTATCAGAATTAATTTTCAAATACATTAAATATTCATGTTAGATCTATTGTTGACTTTTGATCTCATGTTAGTTTTGTCTACTTGCCATTGTTTCATCATGAGCCTGTTCCAAACCCCTAGGGGTATATGGTATTATTATAGAGAAGACAGACAAGAATTGAGCAGAGAAATGGAATAGGATAGATTAGAATTTGGAAAGAGAAAGAGGAAGTGTGTGTGGGTGTATGTGTTGGGACAAGTGCTGTCAGGATGACAGCAGAGCTGAGCTTTGGGAATGACAGCATTATTAGAGAAAATTGAATCTCGGATAATCTGTTCCAGGAATCATTTTAAAATTTCTATTAATTTTGCCATTTTCTTTAGTTTAGTTTGTGCCATCAATTGTATCTTTCTTAAGCTTTTTCAAGTTGACATTGTCAAGGAAAACTAAATCAACCCTCTTTCCTAGTTTTTACACTATTATAATCCAATTAATATATTTCCTATAATTTATATAAAAAGTTTGAAAAATACAAGTTCATATATTTCAACTTGAAAGGTGCATTAAGAATATATATAATTATGTAAAATGCATTAAATAAAATTAAAACTATGATTCAATTATTTTTAATAACTATAGTTTAAAGCAGTAAAAGATTATGGCTTCTTCTGAAATATAACTTCAATAACTTTCAATTTTAGGCATACATTACTTAATTTGAGATTTTGAAAACATCTATATGAACTATATTAACTATTTTTTTCATTATGTCGATGAAAAATTAATCAGCCAATCTAAGAAAGAAATGGAAAACTTTATTTGAGCCAAATTTGAGGATTATAACCCAGGAAGAACATCTCAGAAAGCTCTGAGAACTGTTGTGCCCATTAGAAGTCAAAGCACAGTTATACAAGTTTTTTGTACATTAAATGGCATATTATTGACCGTTTACACAATCCAGATCTAAGTGTCAAGTGGTCCCTTACAAGATCAAGAAGGAATGCTATCTTTTAAGGAGTTGTCTTGTTAACGTTGCCCTTTATGGTTGAGCAGGTATTTCTGGCAATGGGGAGGTTTGGTCAATGCATAATGCAGGTACACAATGCACAGTGTGGGGAGAGAGGCCAAAGAGCAGAGATAATTTTTATGTTTGAATTTTTCTTGTCTTGCCATAAAATATGAATTTTATTTCACAATTACTCTTCTATTTTCAAAGGAGTCTTAGATTGATGTTTCCTAATATATGAGTAGAATTCACCAGAAGGCTTCAATACCTGTAGTTTCATGTTTATATTCTATAGTTTATTTAGTTCAATCCCTCAAAGTCATTCTCTTGTATGTACAAATTTTATCTATGAATGTTTCCTAGTATATTTCACATTGGTCTAGATCTATTTAATTTTCTCATGCTTATCATTTAAAAAATAATGGCATAGACTATACGTTTTTACTTTCCAGATACAGTTAAAAATTATATGTAGGGCTTCCCTGGTGGCGCAGTGGTTGAGGGTATGCCTGCTGACACAGAGGACACGGGTTCGTGCCCTGGTCCGGGAAAATCCCACATGCCACGGAGCGCTGGGCCCGTGAGCCATGGCCGCTGAGCCTGCGCGTCCAGAGCCTGTGCCCCGCAACGGGAGAGGCCACAACAGTGAGAGGCCCGCGTATTGCAAAAAAAAAAAAAAAAAAATTACATGTAGGGTATAAAGTAGAGTATTTTCTAGTTGATTTCTGAGCAGCTTTAGCTCCTTCTTTTTTTTAGGGTACCCTTATTTGGTGTTCATTATTTCTCTTCAAGTTTCATGTGCTGTAAGGAGACTGATATTACCCCCAGCTTCAGGGATGGGACTTCAATGATCTGAGCCAATCTGGATAATCCCATCTACTCTGACACAGTGTTCTGTTCCAAGATGCAATTATACCAAAGGCTTATCGGTGCTCTGTATTTCCCTGGAGTCACTAAATAGGGCAAGGTCAATCAGAACTAAACCAATTATATTTGTTCTTATTTGTAGCAGCACATTCTCCCATCTGTTGGTCGTGCAAAAGAAGTATTCAGCCCCTACCCCTACATTCTGCCCTTGACCCTGTAGACTGCTGAGCAGAGAGGCAGTACAAAAGGAGATAATTAGAAACCTTATTGATACATTGCTGAATGAACCAATACAGATATGCCCTTGTCTCTAGATTCTCCAGCTATATAGTGTGTTAATGTATTTTTTATAATCTTATGAAGACAGTTTGAATTGTGATTTTTTGACTATCTTTATCAGAAGACACTCTGACTTCTCTAAAAAGTAATTAGATGTAGTTTATTTGAGTTCCTCCTCTTTTCTTATAAAAGTAAACATTGGGTTTTCATGTTCTATCTCTTATATGGACTTCTAGATTCTCTAGAGGATCATGGAATGTCCATCACTCTTATGCTTTGAAGGCTTTCGGTACTCAATGACACAGAGTCTACCCAAGTCTAACTTTACAATTGCTCATGGCTGCTTTCCCCCACTGCCCTTGTGAAGACCCTACTTGCCAAGCACCTTCTGGTGTAGACAGAGAAGGTCGAGGAATATGCTCTTTCCAAATCATTAGCTTCCTTATGCCTCCTAAATAAGTTAAAATAAGTCAAACAACTTTTAATTCAATCAAATAAATATCTCAGTATTATTTTATATAGGGAGGATAGGGAGTAGATTTACACATATTACTGAAGATAATTCTTCCATGCTCTGAGTTCCAGTTGTGAAGAGAGTGTTTAGATCATAATTTTTCCAGGCTCATTTCAGTTTGATAACTAAGTGGATCTTTGTTCTTTGAAATACCTGTTAATGAAAATCAAAGGCAATTTCAGTACCAAATGGTATTAATTAGTTGATAAACTGCCACAATATGGTTATACAATTTATTTTAAAGCCATTCTCTAAATACAAGGCTTACAAAGTTCCTTTAAGATTTTTGTTTTATTTTCTATCTTCATCAAACATCTTCTATTGTGTCTGATTCACAACTAAAAAAAATGCATATTTGAATTAGTAAATTATTTTGTAATCAGTTGTTTATGTTATTGTTTCTATGACTAGACCATAAACACTCAAAATCAGGGTGCACTTCTGACTTTATAGAAATTCCTATCTCCTAGAACAGCTTTAGATCACACAATAGTAGTAAATATTTCTGGAAAATTGAATTAACTTCCTCATTCTTTCTTTCACTACCACTGCAGCCAATATTAGAGTTTATTTTGAGGTTATAGGAAGGGGGCTGTGATGGCCAGAATAATGGCCCCAAAGATGGCACTGTCCTAATCCTCAGGGCCAGTGAATATAGTAGATTACAGGGCAGAAAGGGATTAAATTTATAGATGGAATTAAGGTTGTTAATCAGATAGGAAGTTTATTCTGGATTATCTGGGTGGGCCCAATATAATCACAAAGGTCTTTAAAAGTAGAAAAAGGAATCAGAACCGGAGAGGTGACAGAAGGAGAAGACTCAGCCCAACTTTGCTGGCTTTCTTTTGGATGAAGTCCATGAACAAGGAAAGCCTCTTGAAACTGAAAGACAAGACATGTAATCTCCCCTAGCATCCCCAGAAAGGAATACACTTTGCCAACACTTTGATCTTAGTGCAGTGTGATACAGGTCATTCTTCTAACCTATAGAATTGTGAGACAATAAATCTATGTTGATAAATTTGTGGGAGTTTTTTTCAGCAGTAATAGGAACACTAACTAATATAGGGCAGTGACAGGCTCCTCCTCTGTGATGACCTTAGAAAAGCTCCTTCTCACTGACATCCCACTGGCTTCTTTTTTCTTCTGTGGTCTGAGATATTCTGTACCATGAAGCCTCACTTGTCCCCAAACACATAAACTTGATATCCTTTCCACATTGCCCAACTTAAAAAGAAAAAAAGAAAAAAGTTAATTTAAAGTGAAGAGAAAGTTGAAGGTCAGAAAAGGGAACACCTCAAAACACCCAACATTTCCATAATGTTAATGACACTTTCTATGTCTGCTTCTCAGTTTAAACTGAGATCAAGTAAAAAACTTTGCAAAGAAAATGACTTCCAGAAAGAAATATAAATTAAAAAAATTTAAATTTATGTGCATATATTGTTATTCATAAATTGCCTCACTTTAATATGAATGTAATGAAGCAACATTTAAAGAAAGACTTTATCTCTGATACTTTTATTCAGATGAAAAAAGCTTTATATTTGCATATTTGGGTCATTGCAAAGACTCTTTTCCATAAAATTTTGGTAATCAGTGCAATGAAGCTGGAAAGATCTTGCTTTCAGTGTTCTGGCTCACTTGTGACCTGTTCATGCTAACAGCTTTAATGGAAATATTTAATTGTTTCATTTTATATGTAATCCTGGCAGTAGTTTGACATTTTAATGTTTTGTCATATTATCTTTCTGCTTTTCTCTATTTGAGCAGAAACCATATGATAATTTGAAAATTAAAAAAAATCTTACAAAAAATGAAAGATTTAAAGTAATACTATATTTTAAGCACAATCTCTAATGATTGACTATTTTCATAGGTCATAAGTATGTTCTAATTTTACTTCTCAGGTGACACAGGTTATATGAATAATTGTGAAAACAGAATGGACTACCAAGAAATCTAAACTTATTTAAAAAAACCCTGAGTTTTGTGTAGACACCCTTTTTTTTAATTCATTGAATTGCATAACTTTAATATATCTGAATAAAGCATTATTAAAATAAAGAACTTATTTTACCTCCTAAATTTTTAAGATATGCAAAGAGTGCCTTGATGATTTTTGTATGGTAAATAAACTTGGATTATATATACCAGGCAAACTGACCAGAGGCTAGAGAGGAGATGGGTGGACTTTGGAGGCTGGGGCTGGGCAGGAGAAGGGAGAGAAGAGGGTTGGAGAGGAGAAGGCACTCCTATCTAGGCAGCATGTTAGAGGAGTACAAAGACAATCATGAAAGGTTAACTTTCCTGAATATTTGTAGCCATTTTCTTGGCTTTTTTCTGCTCCATTCTATCTTACTATAATTAAGGACTTGGAGAATTATAGGATCTATATACCCCTTCTTCCTTTGGAAATTTGGTGCTAGAGATTGAATACTTTCTTAAGATTGTACGCAGAATAAAACTATGCAAAGCTCAACTATTTTCATTTACATACTTGGAAAAAAACGAGTGAACTATAGAAATGCGACTTTTCATGCTTGTATGCTAACGGTGATCAGGAATTTGAGAGAAGTATACGAAAAATGTTGGCACTGTTTCAGAGAGCTGTAAAAATTTCCTGTTGAAGGAAAGAAGCAAAAGTGTCCTACTACCTCTGAAAAATTCTTCCATCTGGCCTGAATACATACTCTTGTCCATTATATTTTATACAGTTACTTAAATTTATGAACATGAGTTCCTCTCAGATTTAGGGTAACTGACCCTCTCATGATCCTTTATGAAATGTTAGGTGAAAAAATAGAATTTATACAAAAGCTCATGCATGTAGGCATGCTTTCTCTAGATGTGTATTTACTTGCACACAAACAGCTCCAGTCAAACCTGATAAGAAGAAAGCACAGGAGCCTAAGATGGAGCAGAAAAATGGCAACTCTTACACTGGTTTTGTGTTATTTAGGGAATATAAAGAAGTGGATTCTGTTATCAGTCCAACCATTTTGTGAGTAAATGCAATTTTTCTAGAAAGTTCCTCAAATTTAAAGTGATTTTAAAAGAACTGTGAATCGAAATAAAGGGTGGTAAGAATCCTTTATTTAAAATGTTAAGTAAGCTTGGGATTTCAATAAACTTCAATTTGGAATTATGCTTCTTTCAGTGTACTTACATTATGATTATGAAACCACTGGGAAACACTGGATATTCACCAAACACGTGAAAATAATTATTCATCCTGTTGTAGCACCAAAGAACAGATGTCAACGCTCAGCCATGTAGGGAAAGATAGCTATTAGAAAGGAAATTAAAATCACAGCCAGTGCCAACAGGTTTTTTGTAACTAAGTTATTTACATTTTGATCCAGTGGAAGAAAGAATACATTAGAATTAAAACAAAAATTTAGAAGAAAGCTGGAAGGGATAGTACAGTAGTAAAGGATACCAGCCAATATGAAAGGACAGGTGTTAAATCTTCCATAGACTATAATTGTCTTTAAACAGTTTAAAGTAACATATTATAGAAAGGATTTTAAATTGGGAAAAGAGCTTTATCTATGTAGCTTTATGTTTGTTTAAGGAAAGAGCCACTTTGCAACAGGAGGCAGAATTCTTTTAGGTCAACATTACTTTCCCACGAATTTCTGTCTTTTGGTAATCCTTTTGGAAGCAAATGCAAGTGAAGGAAAGGGTTGATCCAGAAAGCAAACACCTATCAACAATTTTCTGCAGCCCTTCTCAGACTCAAGCAACCATTCTGAGTAGGAATGCTAGCTCTGGTCAAGAGGTAGAAGGTTTCGGAGAGCAATTTTAGGCTTAGTAGAAAAAAACGGTACTTAAAAAAAGGCTTTAAGAAGTGATATTTAGGGAAAGCGGCGGTGTGGGGGGGGGGATGGAGGTGGGGTGGTGGTGGTAGGATGAACTGGGAGATTGGGATTGATATGTATACATTAATATGTATAAAATGGATAACTAATAAGAACCTGCTGTATAACAAATAAATAAAATAAAATACAAAAATTAAAAAAAAAGAGATACAGAAAATTACATATGAGTTCAGAGAATATATGTGATCATTAAAAAAAAAAGTATGGTTCCACGTACTTTCCATGATCTTATTCATTTTATTAAAATCTCACAATGAGAGGGAAAAAAAGTGACATTTTGACATTATGATTTCAGGTAATGACATATTTACCAGTTTATGATACCAGTTTAAAGTAAGAAAAATTTAATTGCCCTCCATGTTTAGATAAACTCAAATCACTTTGCAAACACATACCCAGTGAGTGTAGTGAAGGGGTAGCATTTTCTATGACACTTCAGTCTGTTGTGTATATGTGATAGTTCCATGTATTTGAAAGCTTTTTCATGGTTAACCTTTATTATGTTCTAAGGCTGTTTTTTTCTTCTATAATTTTAGTGCAATTTGAGTGTAAGATGAAAAAGAACCCCACAAAACTGCCTGCCTAAAAGTTGACTCTCCATCACCTTCCACAAATTTGTCCCTTGCATCCCTCCCCCATCAACCACCACCCACTGTCTCTGACCTCTCTTTTTGATTGGAAAATAAATAAGTTTTCCTTACATTATATTGATATACAAACTAATTTTATTAACATCAGTAGCTTTTAATATCTATATTATGTAATATACAACTTTTTTATTGTGTACTCTAATGCATAATGTTTCAATTGATCAAAAGACATTACATATCTTTAAGAGTTGGCTTGGTATCTTGGATTGGAATAGAACATATAATTTTTCCCATTAAAAATAATAGGAATTTCTCTTTCACGTAAGGGCTTTTTGCTTAATGGCGGATTTCCAGGAACATATCCAGTTGTAAAGTGAGAAATAGGTGGTATTATCAGGATTAATATTAGTGATAGAGATGAGAGTATTTAGTATTTGCCTGAAGCATATGAACCATCTCTTTATTGAAGCTTACTGTTTTTAATTGGAGATGACAGTCGAAGGTATCCTAAGAATGACTAATTACTGATGGTGTTAATTTCAATGTTACCAAAACACATGTTAAATATATTTTCGAAATCTATGAATTAAAGCATCTGTAGTTTCTACTTCTTAATATAAATTGAGGACTAACTCAGGTAATTAAATGAAATATTTTGGTAGAGTGCATGCAAAAAATCTTGTTGGGGTTGTGTTTTTTTATTCAAATGACATATGAAATATTTATATGATGCAGACAGCCTAAAATTCCTATCGTATGTGATCATCACTAGAATGTTAATGAGATATTCACAGATAAATGCATCATGTGTTGGAAAAATTTAGCTGTTTGGCTTTTTCAGGAAAATTGAGCCACTACTAGAATGAAAAAGTAAGGTATTTAATATGTAAATTGTGGCTTACAAGAATGTGAGTGGAGCCTGCATCAGTGAGGGTCTGAAAGGCCATCCATACTCAATCACTAAGGACTCAGCCAGAAGAACAGGGCTCAGTAGAAGCCAGAACTCATGGAGAAGTCAGCTGATTTGCTGCTACCTCTGTCACCATCATGAAAGGAAGTTCTTAAAGGTCTTTGAGTTCTGCAGATTCCTCGCATCTGGCTGCCATGACCTTTTGAGGAGAATGACTTCTTTGTCAGTTCTACCTCCCAAATGTTACATGACTTGCCCCTCATTAGCAAACTCTAACCCATGACCAGGTATGGAAGTAAATTCTAGGAAACGTTGTCCCCAGCTTTAGAAGGGACTTCTGGTGGTGCTGAGTTAAGGACAATCAAGTACATTACCAAAAATGCTATAACATATCTATACATATAAACATATAGTCACGTTGCAATGGCTTAATGAAATAACCAATTAATTATTGCTAGAGTTAAAGTCCTCCTATTTTCAGTCTTAGGTAGCTGGATACTTAAAGAATTAATATTTGTTAACTGGGTTTTCAGATATTGTCCACCGTTTTCTTTTTTTCTTTTTCCCTAATGGGTCTTAGAAACAATCTTCACCTTTTTTTAATATCCATGCTGTAAGGAATCAGTGCTTTTCTAACAATGTATGTAATTCATTTTTCAATCAAGTATCAGGTATAATCAAATGATGCATTTGATTGCTAACTTATACACATCATAAAAATTCAATTTTTGAATAAATTATTACCACCAATTTCTACTTAAAATATTCAGTTTCCCAGATGTACTTTTTTAAAACTGAAAGTAGTTGTGGGTGAAATAAACATAGTTGTAATAAAATAGTAATATTGTTATTTCTTGACAATTTGCTATGTATGAAGCAGAAACTAAGCCTTTTATATATCCCAGCTCATTAAATTATCAACTTTAATTATCAATCTTATTTCAAGTATGTTTTATGAATCCCTCTTTAAAGTTGAATGAAATGAAGCAAAATTTTAAGTAACTTGTAAAAATTCAAAGAGCTATTGAATGATAGAATTTGGATACAAATTCAAATTCATGCTATGAGTTAGCTTGAAATCATAAGCCTTCCATAACATTTCCTATAATTTGCAGTGTAGGTGTATATCTGATGAGACCAAAATTTGGCATGTAGTGGGAATATGGTTGGGGAGCAGTATATGGGAAGGCTGGGAAACAAGAGGACCATGTGAAATATTCTGTTTCCTTGAGATAGCACATTTGTCTAGACTCCAAACTCTTCTTTATACAGGCCCTTCCTCTGATTATGATTTTTCTAATATTTCTTGAAAGCTAGAGGAAACATTTAATGACTAAATCAAAACCTCAATAATCTAAGCAATCATTTTTATTAAATAGAGTCTAAGTGCCAGTACAACATAATTTGCAGCAGTATTCTAATATACATTTCTCCTCTGCCATTTATTTTTAAAATTCTAGGCAAGACCTTATATAAGATTTAAAAGTACATTACTTAAGAAATAGGAAGGTAATGATTTTCAAATGGCTTAATGATTTTGAACATTAAATGTTATATTACAGATCTTAGAATGTTTTACAATACAGTATTAATTTACCTGAGAGGTTATTCCACAAGGAATAAAAACATGTGTTTCTAACTAAACTTATTACTTTAAAAGCTTGATGAATGACAACTATGAAAAAAAAATCCCCTTAAAACCATAGACTAATTGGTTGAATATAAAGTCTCTGGGGTCTGAAACAACAGCTGTGCATATACATTAAGGCAAAATATGAGGCAAGAGGAACAGATAACAGCAAATAAGTCTCATTTTATGCCGAATGATATAAGAACTCTTAAATGTTTCCTTTCTCTCCTACATTCTGTTCATAGACCCACATGTTCTATGTCAATGAGTAATGACTTGCCATTCTTTATGTTTTTTTAATTTTTTTCCTGTTTCTGTTGCCTTTCCTCGTTACAGTTCTTCTCAGTGTCTGCTCACAACCTTGGCTCAGTTCAACCTGCAATATGGAGGCAAATCTAGGGAGTAGGTATGGTTTCTCCTTACAGGCCCTGTACTCTTCAGGATCGCCATTAAGCCAGTTATAGCTTTGACATCTTTTCTACATTTTTTTATATCTACAAGATTTTTAAAATATTGCATCTTATTGTTGCACAACTTTTACAGTCCCCTGCAATCTCTTTACCTGAACGTAAGCAGACTGACATTTTGAAGTGAAATGAAAATATGCTGATGCAAGATACAAATTAAAATGGCTTCCCTTGCCCCTGGGATAATTCAGCAGTCTTTGAAATGGCTCACAGAGCCATTCCAGCCTGACCCCTGCATACTTCTATGGCTTCAGTGCTCATCTTTCTTGCTTTTGCACTCCATTCTTGGGTTGCTTGATTCTGCTCGTCTTTCTCCTCTCTTAGTCTTAGTGTGGGCTTTAACCTCTCACTTGATCATCTCCTGCCATGTTTTCCTGAATACATGTTAGTCATTTTTTTCAGGTATCGCCTTAGAAGTCATGCTCTTTATGTACTTCAGGAATGTTTATCTTCTTACCATGCTCTCTATTTTGTTTAGCTTCAGCTACCACAGTGCCACTGTTTTTTTTGTACTTTTGTTTTAATTGCTTGCTTTTTTCTTTATGTTGTAAGCACTCAGAGGGAAAGACCACATCTATCCTGCTCTCCATTTCAAATTTCATTCGTCGCACAGAGTCTAAGATATTATTTGTTAAATAGACATTTCATCTTTGTAAATTCTTTACCTGGATGCCTCTTATCTTTTACCTATACACATTAAATTGTTAATATGATTGGATTGTCAGCAGTTACTAAGTCAATGGTGTGGGGGTTTGGGAATTTTCAGAGGGAATGATACAATATCAAGCATTATATATTAAAATAAATTTTAACTCAATAATTATAGGAATTTTTTTCTAAATAAATTTCAGATCTGTGAATGAGAATTAGCTTGTTCAGTTAGTATTGTATGAGCAGTGTTCAAACTATGAGGACAAAAAAAGTACTTTAGGTGTGTGTGTGTGTGTGTGTGCATGCATGTACTGTTTTGCCAGACACCACATTTACTATTTATACAATGCCTGAAAATCATGTAGTAAAGAAGAAGACAATCAAGAGGTAAGTTGGTTAAAATATTATAAGAAAACAGCTAATATCCTAACAAATACACAGAACTTATATATCCCCTTTCCTATTATAAATATCTCAAACATTAAACTAAGAAACAAAGCTGAGGAAAAAACAGACTTTGAACAAATAATATAAATGGAGAAAATAAATGTGCTAAATAAAATATAAATTTCTTTTGGCCAGATTAAATTTCCCTGTAATACTATTTTGGCATACTACATATTGAATAATGAATATTTAACAAGTAACTATGGACTTGGATAGGAAAACAGCTATAGCACCTAATTCTTGACTATTAAATGGCTTTCTAAACTGACTTGAGAATGAATTATGAGTTAATTTGGCCACCAATAACCAACATTTCTTCTGGTATCCTGTACTGGATAGCATGAGGAAAAAAGATTTCTTTCAGAGATATGTGAACCTAAATATTTGAAAACTTACAAAGACCTTCTGCATAATAGTAGGTTTCTCAGTGTTTTTGAAATATGTTTTCCCACACTAAATCAATTTTGAGTGTGTGTATAACAATTGATTCAATGTTTGAAAAATATATATGTATATACATATTGGTTTGAAGGAGGAAAGAAGCAGAATTATTAACAGTTAACAGTTATTATTAACAGTTCATATAATCTCTGTCTTAGATGTTAAATAAAATATGTCTTTTGCAACTTAATATTCAGAATTTTGGTAAAATACTGAATTTCTTTACATCTCTATTCTATGGATGTTTTATGAATTAAATAAAACAAGGAATATAATTAATCCAGCACTTGGCTCAGTACTTATCCTAGTAGTAGTAGTTGTATTGGTGTATTCATTTTAAAAAATCAATTTTATTTTTATTATGCTTTAAATTTTGAATTTGACTTAATAGTTCTTAGTGCTCTGAAAATAAAGACATATTTTCCACCACATATTTTGTTGTTCAGCGACAGCAAATGGAGAAGACTTAGTTTCATACCTGCACTTTTCCAATGAGAACTTTTCAAATAAATTAACTGGAAATTAAATGTGAAGATATTAAAATATATATATATTTCAAAAAAGGAAATTTCCAAAACAAACAAACAAAAACACAACAACAACAAAAACCCTTCATGAACAATCTTAAGGAGCTATTTTTTGTTTTAAGTCACATTTTTATTTTGTTATTTTTAAAGAAGCACTACCCTTAAAGATTTCAGAGTAGTTTAAACTAGAGGGTGCATTTCATAATGTCTGATCATTTGCTCAATACTTAATTTATTCTACAGAAGACATCTGCCATATAAAATTACAAGAAAATGGAACAGGTATAAAAATCTTCTGTGCTGTAAATGGAACCATTAAATGGTGCCTGCTTTGTCACATTTTGTTGGGACTGGTTAGAGATGTAACATCAGGTAATACATTTCAGAGTGATGTGACAAGGAAATTAGATACTGAATGCTTTGTAGTTCTCAATTTATAAAACTTTAAAATCTCATTTAAGGAATGACACATCCTAGAAAAGGAACCAATCAAAACTTCTAAATTCTTGAATTAACAACAAGAAAAATTAACTTTTTTTTTAAAGAAAAAAGTATTTTGTTCACTGGGATCTGAATCATTACCTAACACCTCTGTTAGAATCCTTGCCAAACATAATCTGTGTACTTATTCAAGGTTGCACGATGCATTAACTACATTTAACAATTTAATTAAAATAAGAAATTACATTTAATTATTTATAATAAATTCTTTCAAAGTTTTCAATATCAAATTCAATGAATGGGTGTGTGTGAGTGTGGTATTTTAGTTTTTTCAGATTAAAAAAACACTTAAAATTCACTAATTCTAAGAACTGAATTTTATAGAACCCAAGATAAGAAATAACAGTACATTCCCTAGGATAAGTTGAATTATTGTTGGATGGGTGGTGGTTTTGGCAGCTTACATCTCAGAAGCAGCAGGGTATTCAGAGCTAGTAATGATAAAAATACTTTTAAACGAGAGCTACAGTTATAATTAAAGTATAAAGAACTAAGATGGGCAAGTTCAAACATTCAGCTCTGTGTCCTAAAAAGAATAATGAAAACAAACAAATCAAAGAATTGAAATAAAAATTTTAAAGAAGAGAAAAACATCAATTGAAAACTAAAGTAAGCATAAAATAAAAATATGAGAATGGACGGTAAATAAAATCCATATATGAAATAGTAAGATAGTAATTCTCTTTGCTTTTCAGCTTTAACTTTGAAGTTTAAATGCATATATAATTTTAAGTAATTGCTCTTTATTTGGAAATTTTGAATATATACTTTATGAAATAATTCCTGAAAGTAATAAACTGAAATGTCAGATTATACTACTATTATGAAATTATAAACATGCAAATATCCATTCAATATCTATTTACTGAGTACCTTTCTGTGCAAGACATGTGTTAGATAAAATGAGAACTTAAAAATGTGTACTAAGTTTACTCCTGCCTTAGTGAAGTTAGCAATCTTGTATAGGAACAGGTGAGTGAGCAACCGATGTAAGATATTCACTCTGTACTTATCTGAAAGTGCTTCTTATATTATTCACAGAGGTGACACGTTAATTCTACTCAAAGGGAGCAATAATGTCCTTCCTAAAGGGATCAGATTTGAACTGAGACTCACTAGCAAATATATGACTTTAGCTGGTGAGATTTTGAAAGCAGTCTGAGTTTAGGAAATGAAATATAAAAACCATAGTTGACAAATGTACAAGATAAGTTCAAGAGACAGATAAGTTCAGTTTATCAAGATGAGTGAATGCGATAGCTTGGTTTCAGGAAAGAGGAGTTTCAGGAAAGGGGAGGATGGAAGAGTTATAAGTGGCACTGCATGGGACCAGCAAGTATGGGTCAGATAATGGAAAACCATGAACGGAGCCTCATTCTTTGAGAAGTGGAAAGTCAATGCAGATTGTTGAGAATGGAAATATGATCAGAGAGGCCAGATTGGAAAGAATTTAGTCAAGGTAGTTAGTATTCTAAGTGGAAAGGCAACAATACTCTGAACTATTACATGTTGGAAAGAAGGGATGAATGAAGATATTTTTTGAATTAGAAGTAATATTTATTCATTGCTTAAAAAATACTTAATGTCAACTACATGTCATACACTATTCTAGGACCTAATAATAGAAAGATTTTCAAAATAGAGAAGTTTCCTACTCCCCACCCTTGGGGAGCTTATGTTCTAAATCACACTGGTTAGGGAGGGCTTCTTTGGGAAGGTGATGTAGAAGAAGGAATGTGACGGTAAAGAAGCAGCAGGTCATGCAACAATAAAAGGAAAGAACGCTTCACATAGAGCATGCAGTTTGTGCCAAGGCCTACTGAGGAGGAAATGCAGAAACGTGCTGATTTCAAAGGATAGGAAGAAGGTCTCTATGCTTGGAGCTTGAGTGACAAGGGATGGAATGGTAAGAGGAAGAGAAGTAGAGAGAGCTTTATAAGTCACCATAAAGAATTTTGATCATTTTTTTTTCTATTGGGATTGGAAGACATTACGTAGAAATGTGACAGATTTAGCTAGTGGTTTTGAAATTTTACTCAAGCTATCTTATAAAAAAAATGGATCACACAAAATCAAATGAATAGTAGATGATGTCTCCAGTGCTTTGACTCTGTCTGACCCGAATTGTGATTCCATTATGAAAAAAAGAAAAAGGAAGAAGAGACTTGGGAATTAAAATAATGAGTTTGTTTTTTCTCTTACTTTTGAGTGTAAAAAGTGTAAAAGTGTAACATCACAGAAACTCAGGGAGATAAATGTCGCAGAGGACAAGGGCTGTACTGACACACACTACAGAGAAATCAAGAGTGATGAACACAGAGAAGATGTAATAGATTTATCTATTACAAGGTCATTGTAAATCATCCAAACAGCAGCTAGCTAAAGTGATGAGAATAGAAGCCAAATTATTAAGTTTGAAAAGGAGGTTAGAAGTGGAGCTATCAAGTGAATTCTGTTATTTAAAAAAATTTAGCAGTGAAATAAAGGAAAAGATTCAGGCCTTTCAGTTATGTTGTAGTGCTACAAAAGAAGTCATTCTTCTGAAATATGAAGCAAACATATAAAAGCTGATTTCTGTGTTTTTTTGATCAACTTTTTGCATTTTCAGTTCTGGAAGTAATGTGTCACTTTTTTCACATTTACACGTATTTTAAATTTAGAAATAAATTGGTTGTACATAATGCTCTGACTTTACTTGCTTAATATAATGAAAATGAGTGAAAAATATTTGAAATATGGAAAGTAATTTAATAGATATGAATTTGATTTATATGGTTTTAGTTTTTTCTTATGCAGAAGTTCATTTAAGGACACTATTATAATTTAGTAGGGGTATTAAGTAAATGCGAATGACGCAAAATGAAACTTTAAATAATGTTTCCAATATTTTGCCTCCTCCCATCTCAAACATTACAATTAAACTCAGTTTGAAGGCAAACTTCTGGTTTAAAACAGTATGGCTAGGTAGGTTTATTCCTAGGTATTTTATTCTTTTTGTTGCAATGGTAAATGGGAGTGTGTCCTTAATTTCTCTTTCAGATTTTTCATCATTAGTGTATAGGAATGCAAGAAGCTTCTGTGCATTAATTTTGTATCCTGCTACTCTACCAAATTCAATGATTAGCTCTAGTAGTTTTCTGGTAGCGTCTTTAGGATTCTCTATGTATAGTATCATGTCATCTGCAAACAGTGACAGCTTTATTTCTTCTTTTCTGCTTTGGATTCATTTTATCTCTTTTTCTTCTCTGATTCCTGAGGTTAAAACTTCCAAAACTATGTTGAATAGTAGTGGTGAGAGTGGACAGCCTTGTCTTGTTCCTGATCTTAGAGGAAATGGTTTCAGTTTTTCACCATTGAGAATGATGTTGGCTGTGGGTTTGTCATATATGGCCTTTATTATGTTGAGGTAACTTACCCCTATGCTTACTTTTTGGAGGGTTTTTATCATAAATGGGTGTTGAATTTTGTCGAAAGCTTTTTCTGCATCTATTGAGATATCACATGGTTTTTCTGCTTCAGTTTGTTAATATGTTTTAACACATTGATTGATTTGCGTATATTGAAGAATCCTTGCATTCCTATGCATTCCTATCAAGTGGGGTAAACCCCACTTGATCATAGTGTATGATCCTTTTAATGTGCTGTTGGATTCTGTTTGCTAGTATTTTACTGAAGATTTTTGACCTGTATGCAGAAAACTATAAGATGCTGATGAAAGAAATTAAATCTGATACAAACAGATGGAGAGATATACCATGTTCTTGGATTGGAAGAATCAACATTGTAAAAATGACTATACTACCCAAAGCAATCTACAGATTCAATGTAATCCCTATCAAAATACCAATGGCATTTTTCACAGAACTAGAAGAAAATATTTTACAATTTGTATGGAAATACAAAAGACCCCGAATAGCCAAAGCAATCTTGAGAAAGAAAAACGGAGCTGGAGGAATCAGGCTCCTGCATTTCAGACTATACTACAAAACTACAGTAATCAAGACAGTATGGTAATGGCACAAACGCAGAAATAGAGATCAATGCAACAGGATAGAAAGCCCAGAGATAAACCCATGCACATATGGTCATCTTGTTTTTGATAAAGGAGACAAGACTATACAATGGAGAAAAGACAGCCTCTTCAATAAGTGGTGCTGGGAGAACTGGACAGCTACATGTAAAAGAATGAAATTAGAGCACTCCCGAATGCCATGCACAGAAATAAATGGAAAATGGATTAAAGACCTAAATGTAAGGCCAGACACTCTAAAAGTCTTAGAGGAAAACGTAGGCAGAACACTCTATGATATAAATCACAGCAAGATCCTTTTTGACCCACCTCCTAGAGAAATGGAAATAAAAACAAAAATAAACAAATTGGACCTAATGAAACTTAAAAGCTTTTGCACAGTAAAGGAAAACATAAACAAGATGAAAAGACAACCCTCAGAATGGGAGAAAATATTTGCAAATGAAGAAACTGACAAAGGATTAATCTCCAAAATATACAGGCAGCTCATGCAGCTCAATATCAAAAAAACAAACAACCCAATCCATAAATGGGCAGAAGACCTAAATAGACATTCCTCCAAAGAAGATATACAGATTGCCAACAAACACATGAAAGGATGCTCAACATCACTAATCATTAGAGAAATGCAAATCAAAACTACAATGAGATATCATCTCACACCAGTCAGAATGGCCATCATCAAAAAATCTACAAAGAATAAATGCTGGAGAGGGTGTGGAGGAAAGGGAACCCTCTTGCACAATTGATGGGAATGTAAATTGATACAGCCACTATGGAGAACAGTATGGAGGTTCCTTAAAAAACTAAAAATAGAATTATCATATAACCCAGAGATCCCACTACTGGGCATATACCCTGAGAAAACTATAATTCAAAAGGAATCATGTACCACAATGTTCCCTTCAGCTCTATTTACAATAGCCAGGACATGGAAGCAACCTAAGTGTCCATCGACAGATGAATGGATAAAGAAGACATGGCACATATATACAATGGAATATTACTCAGCCATAAAAAGAAACGAAATTGAGTTATTTGTAGTGAGGTGGTTGGACCTAGAGCCTGTCATACAGAGTGAAAAAGTCAGAAAGAGAAAAACAAATACCATATGCTAGACATATATACACTACCAAATGTAAAATAGATAGCTCGTGGGAAGCAGCTGCATAGCACAGGTAGATCAGCTCAGTGTTTTGTGACCACCTAGTGGGATGGGATAGGGAGAATGGGAGGGAGATGCAGGAGATATGGGGATATATATATATGTATAGCTGATTCACTTTGTTATAAAGCACAAAGTAACACACGATTGTAAAGCAATTATACTCCAATAAAGATGTTATAAAAAAGCAGAACAGTATGGCTAAACATTTCTAAGAAACTTTTTAGAGCTCAAATGACAGAAGTAATAGAATTGTCTGTGAATCCAAAGCACCTCTTGGTGTATTGCCTCACTTGATCCCCATGACAACTTAGTAAGTATGCAAATTGAGGAAGCTGAATCTTAATGAGATTGAATTGAATTTTACAGTTTAGCAATAATAGAATTAACATTTTGGCCCTAGTTTTATTATACTTAAATAGGAGCTTTTGCCAAAAAGCAATGTCCGGAATATTCTAAGAAAGCCTGTAATGGACCCAACAAATCTTACCATTTATTATTTTTTCCTGTAATGGTTTCTAGAAAGTTCAGAAATCAGTTTTACAATTATTCCAGGTCATATATTGTTTTACTACATTATTGTTATTTTGCATTGCTTTACCATTATGTATTTAAACATTTTGGTTTGTCATTATTTGATAAGAAAGTTTGTATTGTATTTGAAACTAGACACGATGATTACAAAGGATGAATAAATGAATGAATGAAAGTACTAAATTATTCCTTGACTTTTTTTGTATGTATTTGAAGAGATCTTCATTCAACTGAAATTTCCATTTCAGTAGCATATTCTAATACTATTTATTTAGTAAATATTCACCAAGTACCCATTAAACATATTAATTAAAAGAACAGTATGATACACAGTATGAGCAGAGGGTTCTTTGTAAGTGAGAGAGAACCATCTGGTTATTCATCAAGAGATTCCACAAGATGGTCTTTAACTCTGGTGAGTAAGTATCTAAGTTTTAGAATTAAAATCATGATTTTTCTGCCTAATGATAGTAGCTCCTTCTGTTAAGGGTGAATATATGTAATAGACAAGTTCAAAGATACTCTTATACAAACCAGAACTACAATGTATTAATTCAAAGTGAAAATATATCTGCTGAAAGAAATGCATTTGTATTATCTGCTAAATGTTTCTTTCTTGTTATAAAACAACATGGGAAAGCCAAATTATAATCATAAATTTGTTTAGTGATAAGATCCTCAAAGAATTAAAAAATATATATTTATGATTGCCTGCATCACATTGGCAAAATGAGAAACTAAAATGTTTTATTTATTTGTACAATCTTGTTACTAGTACAAAGTTCTTGTAATTTATTTTTATAAGGCAGATTTGTAAACCATTTGAATAAGCCAGTCACGTTCTTTAGGCCTAAGAAGTCTTTGCCCTGGACTAGATTTGGAAGTCCCTTCCTCAATGAATGTCCTTCTCATATGTTCCAGCAGGAACAACACCCTCAGTGTATTGACAAATTTTTAATTAATGTTACTATTTTATTCACTCTTTCTCATATGTGTCAGTGTCCTATGTGTCATTCTATTTGTTTAAGGTGATTTTACATACTTGTGATGTAATCAATTATAGAATGACTTTATAATATTGGTCAAAAAGCAACTTTATTTTCTCATTTTCAAGTTCTTAGAGACATGTCTGTTTCCACTTATGAAAACAAATGTATATTTAAATGTAATATTGCAACATGCATATTTTTTAAAGTCCTATGCTTTTTTTTTTTTTTTTACAAAACTAATAATGATAGTTATCCATAGGCAAAATAAAAAAGAAGGCAAACCCCACATCTGGGAACACTGAATCTAATTCCACAGTTATTTAGAAATCATTTATCCATTTTTATTAATGATTCTGGTATAGTTTTATTATGTAATCTTCCCTGATGCATTTTCTTCTTTAATTTGATATTAGTTATTAGTTTTCTTTTAAGTAAATTTTAATTTTCAAAGTGAAAAAAATTATTTCTAATCTGATTAGGCAGATGATAATGTACCTGCAGTATATTGTAAATAGTCAGTATTAAAGAATATTGTTTGAATTGTATTGATGTGTCTGTTTTACCAATAAAGTGCTATAAATTTAGATTTATTCAAAATAAAGGCATAAGTGAATCAGTAAAGTGATTACTATTCAACATTTCAGCAGGCTTTCTCAATCTTTCCATGCCTCTTTTCTCAGTGAATAACTGGACATATGGCTTTGTAGGGTTCTCTGGAGACTGAAGAAGGGAGTGATTTTTTTTTTTAAATAAATTGATTCTAGTATCTGTGGTGCGCTTCTGTGTGTATCTGTGAGTGCTTGAATATGCCGCACAATATGAGGCTGGGGATTTTTGCCAAGGGAGAGCATGTGGCCATCCATCACAGGGGGGTGGGCAGTCATTTACAGAATGCTCCTTCCCCTTTCCAGAATTAAGTTGCCAAATGTGGAAAGTTACTGAATAAAAGTAATGAGGTCATTCATATGATAGCTGTATGACTACAACTATGTGCAAAGAATGTATAGACATATATACACACACACACACATATGAAAAATTTATTCTTGAGAAATAGTTTGTATGTAAATATATATAAGATAAAGTTTATGTGCAAAAAATGTTTTAGGGTAAAGTTCTTCAGAAAAGTAAAATTCAAATTCAATACATGCAACTATGATTTCAAGCAGCAATTGAGAATTTCTGACTGTCTGAAAGGTTATTTACATGAATATTTAAATCAATGGGGTGGATGTTAAGTCATTATCATATTTAGAGTTTATTACTTACCTTTAAGTGGCATTGCAACAGTTTGTTTTAAAAGTCAGTCTATAGAATTCCTTTACAATTATTGAGACAAGATGAACAATTTCATATTTCATCTTAAGAATGTGAATATATATGTCGCTCCTAAAATTCTTTTAGGGAGTAACTGAGTAAGGAAATCAGAAAATACTGTTGAAATACACAAGTTGAGAAGGAATAAAATAGGTAATATCATGACAAGGAAAGAGTGGACTGATGCATTTCATATTTTAAAGAGAGGATTCTGTAAGACGCAATAATTGTTTGCCTGAAGTAGGTTGATGTGGCGCAAAGGAAGAAGGTGTTAAATATAAAGGTAGGTTTAGAGTCTGAGTAATGAGAATATTGGAAGATTTGAAGTGTCTTGTCGGAAGACTGTTTTAAACTTTTTCTTGATTTCCATTTGGCAGAATCCATCTAAAAATTTGGGACATGAGTCAGTCAGGTCTTTCAAACTATTTAACCATTCATCTAGTCAGGTTTATTTGAGTACCAAGATATCTCATTACTTAAATATAGTTATTGCAATTGAGGAAAATAAAACACTTTACCTTGATCAACTGAAATGTATAATCTGAATTATCTAAACTTTTAATCTGTAAGAGTCTACTACCTCAATATTCTTAATGTAGTTTAACTGTTTTATTTGGTTTAATTGAAAATTTGGTAAGATCATAAAAGCTTATCACCATGACTCCTTATAGCTCTTCAGTTTTTAAATTCAAATTGTCCATTTTAGTATTATGCATGTGGTTATTAATACAATTCTAATACTATACACACGTACATACGCATATACACACACATCTCTTCAAATTCAGCTTCAGCACATAACTTTATGTGCTTAATTCTTCTAAATACTACATTAAGTGCTAAAGGAAAAAATCTGAATAAAACATGATTCTGCACTCAAGCTGTTCGCTGACTAGTTGGAAGGATAGATCTAGAACGTAATTCAATAATGGAGTGATATGGAAAAAATTATTGAATAAGTTTCAATGTACAGAGGCAGAGTGATCCTAGGGTGCCACAAGTATGTGAAGGAGGCTTCAAAAATGAGGTGAAATCAGAGGGAAGTTTTGAGGGCTGAATCAGACATTTGCAAAGGAATCCAAAGGAGGAGGGGTATTTTGAGTGGAAGAAATTTCCTTAAAGATCTTGGTATGTTTACGCTACTGCTCAAAATGAAAGAAGTAACCCTGGAGAATAAAAAGTGAGTATAGGTGAATGTGATTAGGACGAGAGGCTGAGGAAACAATATAGGATGGCAGTAATGAAGCCTGAAGAGCAAAAAACATGGACCTCATCTGAATACTTTGGCTTAGTGTCAGGGTCTCTGCAGTCTTTCCACTGCTCCTCCTTGACCCACCTCCAGATTGATTCAGGCCTGCAGTGAAAGGGAGTTTGCATGTATGCATCTCTTATTACATGCCAGCCATATTGTCTCACGTAATCCTTCCAGCAAGCCTCTTGCATTAGGAAGGAAAGATAAGCAGAAGCCAGCAGATCCTGGAGGCATCTGTACACAGCACTGGGAATTTAAGATTTTATCCTATTTGTGATGGGAATTCAACATTTATAATAATAAATGAAATAATAGATAATAGACTTGCATTTCTGAAATAACACTAAAATAGCAGTATGGAGAATGCATTGGCAGGGTACTGAGGGCAAAAATGAAAGGATATAGTTCAGATATTCATACTCATATAGTTTCAATACCTTTAGTTGTTAACAGATAATAGTTTCCTCAGTTTTATTACCATGAGAACAATAGGATACATACCAGAAGAAAATAAACCTACTCTATTATTTACTCCCGGTAAGCCAGATGTTAATGTCACACATTTAAGTGTGGATTTTATAAACTAGGAAAAAAGCACCAATTGATTGAGGAAAGCAGAAGAGTTTGAAGTGAAAGGTTTTCTGAAAATGTTCAAACTCACTTGGGAATGCTACTTATTGTTCTTTTAAAAGCTATTACTCTACTGTACCCTGCATTATGCTCAAGGAAACCACTAATAAATAGCAATAATAATGACATGGTAAATTGTCCCTAATGGATTCCTATACATTTCAGTAATGACTTGTATAACAAGATTAAACTACATAGGAAAGAATAATCAGAAAACATGTACACATATTATATCCTTTATTGTCTTATTTTATAATGTTAGATGTTCATGATTGTGAGTGTAATAAAAACTTACAGGGCTTCCCTGGTGGCGCAGTGGTTGAGAGTCGGCCTGCCGATGCAGGGGACACGGGTTCGTGCCCTGGCCCGGGAAGATCCCACATGCCGCGGAGCGGCTGGGCTCATGAGCCATGGCCACTGAGCCTGTGTGTCCGGAGGCTGTGCTCTGCAGCGGGAGAGGCCACAACAGTGAGAGGCCCGTGTACCGCAAAAAAAAAAAAAAAAAAAAAAAAAAAAAAAACTTACACAAGACAATGCTATTAAAAAGAAACCTAGGGCTTCCCTGGTGGCACAGTGGTTGAGAGTCCACCTGCCGATGCAGGGGACACAGGTTCGTGCCCCGGTCGGGAAGATCCCACATGCCGCAGAACGGCTAGGCCCGTGAGCCATGGCCGCTGAGCCTGCGCGTCCGGAGCCTGTGCTCTGCAACAGGAGAGGCCACAACAGTGAGAGGCCTGTGTACCGCAAAAAAAAAAAAAAGAAACCTATAATTACAGCAATGAGAATAAGCTCTGAAAGCAGAATCAATAGGTGAATTTCAAAGTATTTGTAAAGAAAATAAAATCATTTGGGAAATTTTGGACACTTGTGATTCTGTGCTATACACCTAAATTATTATGACTTACATAACTCTGGCATAATTTCACCATGGCTTGACTTTTTCCACATCTGGATTTAGTTGGTGGCTTTAGTAACATGGATTTTCTTCAACAAAGTCTACATTTGGTTTCAAGATTTTGTCTTAAGAGCATTGGAGAAGATCTGAAGGGCTGGGGGATAATTCCTTGAAATGTAGCTTTTGGCAGGAAAGATTACCATAGATAGCCTTTTGTATTTCCATACAGGAAAACTGTTAATATATAAATATCCAAACATTCAGAAAGCCAAGAATATAAAAGTCATGGTGCTTATTTGATCTGCCAATCTGCTTTTTAAAGGAGAGTGATGTGAAGGACCATTAAAAGTTAACACTATAATTAGTCTACAAATGTAGTAGAGTTTGGATTCATGGACCTTATCTTAAAGTCAGGGAGATGAAGTGAACAAGTTAATGTGTAAAATATTGAGAAACATTCCTATAGCATTCCCAATGGTATATATTGAAAACAAAGGTATACTGAATAATTAATATGCACCAGTTAGCTTCAAAGTGTTTATACCATTTATACTTTGAAACAGATCCCATACTGCATTATCACTACCATTTTACAAGTGGGAAGGGTGAGGTATAGTGAATATTATTGTTCTGCTCAGAAAGTGGCATTCAAAATGTTTTGATATTTAAAAATATATGTTCTCTTTGTCCCCTCTTCTAGAATTCATTTTCCATATGGATAGGAATTATCAAAGCAAAAACTGCACTGGACAGAGTTATAGAGGTAAGAAAGATTTTTTTCAAGGCTATTCTAATAAGGGAGAGAGACCAGAAAACAGTTCAAATACAAGTCTAGTGGAAAAAGGATGCAAGAGTTTTTAAGAGGGGAGCTGGGAGATGATCATGTGCTGTCTGTGTTTCCTAATAGAAGGACATTGAAATTGTGTATAAATTTTAACTTAGTAATTCAATTTCTAATACTTTATTCTTGGAAAACAATCCAAGAAGCACACAAATATATTTTTACATATTAATATTTAATGTAGCATTATTTATGGTAGTGCAAATCTGGAAACAATCCAGATGAGCAGCAAAAGGAAATTGGTAAACAAACTATTCTATCCAAATGAGGGCACACTATATAACCATTTCACAGTGTTTGAGGGGCATATTTATTAATGTAGAATAATATTTATGGTCTTAATCAAATAAAAAACTAAGCAGATTATATACATATTTATATTGAGTATCCATTTTTGAAAAGAATATTGCATTTAGTAGAAAATTTAGACTCATATGAGGTAAAGATGTAGCAGTTTTTATTTATGAATTATGAAATTAGGGTGATATTTTTCATAATCTTTGTATTTTCTAATTTTCCAAAAAATAATATGCCTTTTTTGTGTGTGTGATTAACGAAATGTGGAAAACAGAGAGAGAGAGAATAAAAGGGAGAGAAAGAGAGAATGTGAGGGGCATTTGAAAATAAAAACACTTGAAACTTTAGCAAAATGAGGTTAAAATGATCATATACTTCATAGAAAATTAGTATTCTATTAGTAATGGATTGTTTATTTAGGTTTCTTTTACTTATGACAAATAGAAAAAGCTCTCACTTATGTAAATATTAACAATAACACAATTATAATATGTATATATGACATATAATTATATACTAATTATAAATGTAATTATATATATTAATACTTATTAGATGAAGACATGCTTGTGGCTAGATAAGTGAAATGTGTTTGCAAATAGCTGGCTTTAGTCATGACTGAAATAGGGTCATCTGGCCCATCACTTTGTTGTGTTTGCTTTTGTGCTGTCTGTATTTTCTGGTAGGACCCAACTTTAGTGTACACTAAGTTATATGTTTTTCTATTTGTTAACAAGTTAATATCCAAGTAGCTGGAGGTGTGTCCTATCACAATGTATATATTCAAGGCGATCAAACATCTTGGCTAGGAGACATGATTGTCTAATTGGGCAAGTTCAGATTGAAGTCTTCAGCACTTCAATTACATGGAAAGATGGAAAGAGGAAAGATGGCCCTCCAGATGAAAATCAGGGTGCTGTTTAATATATGTGAAAGAATTCTGCATATGAAAAGAATCAGGTGGCCACTAAAAATATAAATTATACAGGTGTCAGTGAGAGATCGTAACTAGGCAAACTAGGTAGAAAACTACTGTAATGATTATTATAATTACTGTACTAATTAATGTATAAGTGATATGGATTAATGCAGAAACATTAATGTTATTATATATTACAATATAATGTAAAATATATTAACTATGTAGAAAGATATTAATTGAAAGTGTGACAATAGTATAGTAATTCTATAATTAAAACACAAATTAAATGATGTTTTTACACTACCTCACAAGATTTATGTGTAGTTTTATATAAGTTTTGTGAAAAATACTTTATTCGACTAAAATTTAACCATATCTCCTTGGAAAAGACAGTTACAGAAAATAATGAATAAGCACAAATGTACAGAGCTAAAGCGAAAAATTTTTCAAGAACCGAAGTTTATGATTTGAAATTTTCCAAGTCAAAAGCCATTTCTAAAATCCATTTGGCACATCATATACTTACAGTACCCTGTCTAATAATCTGTTAATAGAGGTAGAGATGCAGGAAAGTGCTGCTTTAAAGAATCCAAGCTCAGAGTGAGACTGCTTGCACTTGAATTTCAGCTTTATCATTTACCATTGGTGACTTAATCTCTTCGTGCCTCAGTTTCTTTATCTGAAAGCAGGACTTAATTCAGCACTTAATTCAGGGATTAAATGGGTGTATATATATATATATACACTCACACAAACGCACACGTATACACATATGTACAAGTTAACACAACAGTGTCTGACATATAGAGAGCATTTCAAAAATATTGAACATTGTTAATAAAAAATCAGTATTAGATATTAGCATTTTGAAACACAATTATTTTCTAACAAAATTGACTGCTTTATATAAAAAACGATTATACATGGCTATCTGTATTCCAAGTTAAATTTGTTTGCTTGCTTGTCTACAGGTAATTTATAAACACTAAAATTGTCTTCACTGTGAAAATTTTTTTAAAAATTTTCTTCAAAAATAATTAGACCACTGTTGTGCACTATAATTGAGCTGCAATCACAACAAAACTCCAATGGTCATAGAACAATTGAAAACAATTTCCTATAATCACCATTATTTAGAATAGAAGATGTTTTCTATTTTCATTAGGATATCTAATTTTTGCCTCTGTACTTGTCTACCCCATAATATTTTAAATGTTTTGTCTCATTATTCAGAAATTACATCCTCTTGCCTTGCAAAACCAAGAATTTGCCTACCTCTAAAAGGAGAAATGGAACTATTCCAAAATCTTTAAATATGAAGGAAAGATACATGCACATAGACACGTCGAATATATTCCTACAAAAATTTTGGGAAACCATGAGAATGGGTGATGAGTTTGGTGGGAGGGAAGGGAGAGAATAAAATTTCAAGTAGAAAACTAAAAAGAAATCTGAGAAAAACAACCTAAAATGTATTTGTCAGTTTCTTTTGTTGATGTGCCTTTTTATTTTTTTATTATTATTTTTTTAAAAATTCTGTATTTATTTATTTTTGGCTGCTTTGGGTCTTCATTGCTGCACGCGGGCTTTCTCTAGTTGCCGTGAACGGGGGCTACTCTTTGTTGCGGTGCTCAGACTTCTCATTGTGGTGGCTTCTCTTGTCGTGGAGCACGGGCTCTAGGCGTGTGGGCTTCAGTAGCTGTGGCTCTCGGGCTCTAGAGTGCAGGCTCAGTAGTTGTGACGCATGGGCTTAGTTGCTCCGTGGCATGTGGGATCTTCCTGGACCAGGGCTCAAACCCGTGTCCCCTGCATTGGCAGGCAGATTCTTAACCACTGTGCCACCCGGGAAGCCTGATGTGTCTTTTTTAAAGCATTCCTTGGAACAAAGTGTCTTTAACAGAGAAGGTAATCAAAAAATAAGGCTTAACCAAATATGTGATTTTACAAGTTTGAAGCTTGTCATCTACTATCGTATATAGGGATGATTATCCTGGAAATTAGTTCCGATTAATCAGTAGGCAGGCACTGTGTAGTTGGACTAGAGTATTTGCATATTTTATTTTTCACGATGGTGTGCTAGAGGTAACTTGTATTTTACTTTGAGAGTGATTTTGTCCCAACTCTGTGTTCAGTAACAACACATTGGTAGATTGAAATTGTCCATGCTAGGTTTATTAACACCATGGACATCAGCAAATACTAGAAAACAGGGCTTTCTTTATCCATTTTTTTCTCTAGAGAGCCTGATGTTCAGCATTTACCAGCATCCTGCTCATATCTCCTCTAGTCAAGAAATGACCTCATTCTGTGAGAAAAACTCATGACACCGAGTCTTTTCTCTCAAAACTGTGGGTAATTTGAAGTCTAGAGAAAGTAATCCCACTACTGGATATGTGACTAATGTACCATATATATGTGAGTACCATCAAGTTCCCCCAAAACAAAACAAACTAATATGAATCAAAAAGACAAAAACTATAAGCACTAGAGTTCTGTGTTTTTACACTCACTAAAGAGCTAACTAGATTTTCCCAGCCAATTTCAGAGACAGTAAGAACACTATTTCTCAGAGAAGCAAAATAAGCTGAAAATAACAGTTTGAAGTGATAGCTTAAGAAAGAACAGAGACAATGTCAAACTACATCCAGGATCTGTTTAAAGAGACCCACTTCACGTGGGTCTTCACTTTGCCTAAATCTGACATTAGTCCTGAAAATGTCACTGTGAGTATTTATTCCCTACACATAAAATACCGAGACTCAACATGTCAGGTTAAAGCAGCATGGCACACAGAGAAAAGTGAGCTGTTTCAAACAGTGTTAGGATGAGACTCTGAAAGACTCTGAGTGAAGATGTCTTTCAGTCGTGTCATAAGTAAAATATCAGAAAGATAAGGAGTTTATTTTTTAAGTGAAAAATATCACTTATAACAGCAAAATTGATAAGTAGCCTCTCTAATTCCTTTTGAAGACCAAGTCACTTGATGTTTGGCATCTGGTGTCAACAGTTAATAGGTGACTCCATAGAAATGTGGAAAATGATAGAAGGACATCATCTGGAATATTTGATCATTAATCTGTTTCTAAATGATTACCTCAGCCAGAAACTTAACATTAGTGGGGACTTGTTGTCATGACTATGACACTGCCATGTTCAGTCTTGTCCTTCTGAAGGGAAATAGAGCTGTACTTCTACTCTGCTTTCCTTACTTCCTTTCCATAATATTTCAATTGTAATTTTTGAAAAGAGAGTAATTGTGTGAGGGTAACCTAAAGGGCAGGTCAGTACTGTAGAGAGGAACTATAGCATACAGAAGGCTGTACCACAGTAATTATTTTAATAGAGAATATTTACTGCAAAAATGTTGTATAATTATTGAAAAAAATAAACCAAAATGGATAACAAGGGTAACACTGAGACAATCAACTTAGACCTTGGAGAAGTATCCACTGCTCAACTTGCGCTGAATCTTCAGGGTTATCTGAAGAAGCAAAAACAAGCTAGTTTTGCAGGTTGGAATAAGTCACAGCTGCCAGGATGAAGGGTTGCTGTGATGACATTGTCCAGAAGGAGAAGCAAACAGGTGGCAGCAATCTCTTCTTCGCCCCCAGACTTCCAGATCCCCTCCAGCATCCCATTTGGCAGAGCCTAAGAGCCAACTAGCAAAGTAGAATGTGATTCACAGAGTCCCAGCCCTCACATCAGAAGGCAGTGGAGTGAAGAATGGGTTTGAAGCTGAGCTAAAGCTGGAACTTTGTCCTGATCAGCAGAAATACCTACTTTATTTATAAACTCATGAACAAAAATATATGGTTGATATATTAAGTTAATAAATTTTATAGTGGTTTGTTGTACAGCAACAGATAACTAATGCACTACTGTTCTGGTTAAAATGCTATCTTCAAACCTGGGAGAACTCAGAGATTCTTTTTATCCATGATTTCCTATTGAACAAACAAGTTGAGAATAAACTTTATTTCTACCATATGATAAATGGAGAAGATACAGAAAGTATTGACTGCACATAAAAATAGAACTAGGGTCAAAAATAACTATGGAGCTTTTTTTTTTATTTTTAAAAAAACTTTTGGCTGTGCCACGTGGCATGTGGGATCTTAGTTCCCCGACCAGTTCCCCCTGCATTGGAAGCGAGGAGTCCTAACCACTGGACCACCAGGGAATTCCCTGGAAATTATTATTAGAGAGCAGAATGTAAATATTTTAAAACATAAAATGTAAAAAATGTAGAATATATATAGATATAATATAGATAAATATAGATATGTATATATCTCCAAAGAGTGGAGGTGAAAGATGATTATGATAGATGTCTATTGAATTTGGGCTCATTACTTCTGGCAAAACTGTACTCAGTATATTTGCAGCCATACCTCCCTCTTTTTCATGCCGTGGGATGGTTAATCCTGCTCTCAACGTCAGGAGTAACCACTGATAGTTTGTATATATCAGCATATCCCTTCCCCCTCGTTGCACTTAGTGGCTCAGATGTAAACACACCATTCATTTTATAGCCGGGGTTTCTTAACCTTGATACTCTTGACATTTTGAGCCAGAAATTCTTTGTTGTGGAGGACTGTTCTGTACACTGTAGGGAGGTCGAGCAGTATCCCTGGCCTCTGTTTACTAGACTCCAGTAGTATCTATTACCCTGTCCCATTTGTGACAAGCAGAAAGGTGTCCAAATATTGCCAGATATCCTCATGGGTGCAAAATTGTCCCTGGTTGAAGACAAAAAGAAATGCAAATATAAATATATATATTTATATTGTTTAGGATTTAACAAGTAATGCTTATCTTTCAGCAAACAAAAGATAAAACCAGAATACCACCATGCTGTCCAATATTATATTCTACCACAGAACATGTATGTTTCTTAAAAATAAGTAAAATGGAAAATACCTGATACATTTGAACATGACAGTTCATGCCAATAGAAAATTGAGCACTGATCAAAAAAAACAGCTGTCTAGATTTTGTTAAGTGAATAATTAATGCCTCTGATGTTGCAATGAAGTATGCTTTAGAGGGCATTTTATAATGATAAAACGCTTAAGTTTAAGGGTCTGTAGATGAATTTTGATAAGCAAGCTGTTGCTTTACAATATAAGCAAGCTGTTTTCTTCAAGTGAGAAAATTGCTCTAAAAAGAAAGCTGTTTGCTTGGGTGAGAAAATTGGTTACCCAGTTAAACTTGTTTATATTAATATTCTGAAGCAAACAGTGAAAAGATGTGTTAGTTTGAAGTTTTACATTTCCTAGAGCAAACAGATAAGTTATATTTGCTTCAGTCATTTCAGTTCTCATGTTAAGTGGAGAAGCAAGGGTCTGATACCTACCGCTCCTCATAGTTTTGAGGTATAGTTTTCCTATACATGTACCAAGTTGCTTCTTATCAATTTAATTTTCTGATATCTTTTAGAAGGTAATACGTTTATTTTTAACTGAGTCTAGTTTATTATAATTTTTATTTATGGGATTTATTTTTACAGGTATGCTTGGAAAATTCCTACTGAACCTGAGACCCTGTTATTTGCATTTTACTCTATTACCTATGTAGTTGGCATTATCGCCCTATTTTTTCCTGGCATCTTTTCTTCCGCTCCTAAGATTAATGTGGTTAGAGTGGAAGCAGACATACTTAAAATTGACCTAAGACAACTTAGAGTCTCTTCATTTGGAGTTTGTATCTGGAAAAGGAATCAGTTCTTGGTGATTCATATAAAAATCCAAATACTTCCAGTAGCTATATTTGTGTGTGTTTGTGTGTGCTGTTTGCATTATGGGTCATAATATCAGAGGAAGAGTTGAGCTACAAAAAAATAGAAGAATGAAGCAGATATTTAGAAAGAAACAAATATGAGATAAAGAAGAAAAGTATTCCTGGTGTCAGGGCTGGCTGCATAATTTGTGGGGCCCAGTGCTAATGAAAACATGAGACCTCTTATTCAATAAAGCAAAAACAAAGTGCAGTTAAAGGTACAAAAATATAAAACTTTTCCTCCGTCTTTTGTGGTCCCTTTCTTGACCTATCAAGTTGTTTTTAATTTCCTACGTAATTTTGTGCTTCCTTAAGAATGAGGATACTTGCAGGGCAAGTGCAGACCCTCAGAAGTACCCACTGATGGATGCACACTCTGCTCCCCTATGCATCCCTTACCCCCAACCCAGGCACTGGTCTAAGATGCTGTGACCCAGCCAGGGAAAGTCAATCTTTTCCATAAGCCAATCACTCCCAACCCAGAGTGAGAGGAGACTCCGAAGGGATTGTGATCTCTGTGCCAGGGCACATTAATACCTGAATCATGAATACACGACAGTCTCAACCTACCAAGTTGTCTGATGGATGTGCCATGGCTTTGCCAGCCTGGGGTGGGGATGTCTGCTGCCCATGCTGCATTCCCAACTCTGACTTGTGCCCAGGTCTCCACAGTTGCTGGGTAGATCAGGGGTTGGGGAGCAGTGCGGGGGCCAAGCCTCTGGGGGGCAAGTGCAGCAGGGACTAGTGGGCAGCTGAGAGGAGATATGGGCTGGCAGGCCAGGGTGCCAGAGGACGGGGGGAAAAGGCAACCTGGGAAGAGGAGAGGCAGGAGGCAAGACCACCTAGGTGCCTAGCCTCCAGGGCCCTACGACATGCTCCATTGTCCTGTGGAACTTCACCTACAAATACAATTTCAGAGATAAATGTTAGGTAATTTCAAGATTAACCACAGAATATTAACTTTTAAGCATCGGCCTTTCTGAGTGAGAGACTCTGAGTGGCTGTTTGTGAGCCCATGAATCTGACCCTAGTAGGCATTACAGTCTCTAGTTTAAGTTTATTCCTGAGACCTAGCTGTATGCATGTCCTTGGATTTTTGGAGACTGCCATGTATCCTTACCACTTGTTCTCATTTTTTGCTTAAGGTAGCCATAGTGAAAATCATTTATTTTTCATTAGGATTCCATTCTTTTCATTGGCTTATTTCTCTCCCATTCCCTTCTTCTACCTTTCCACTACCCCCATCTCTCCCTACTACTCCCTCTCTGTAACTTTTTCTTTCATTCTCATTTATATCTTTAATCTTAGAGTTTATTGTAGGATATATTGTCATGAAACACCTAGTAAGACCCTAATTCCATGACTTTGATATGGAAGAAGTGAAGTTATCTCAGAGAGACATCTCCCCCTTAATCTCATGATATCACAGCATCTCTTCATGTTGAAGGATAAACAAAAAATACTTAAAAATTAATTTGGGCTAGTCTCTTATTTCAGAATTCACTAAGATAACATAATTATTTTTAATTAATTAAACTTTTAATTAATTAAAATGACTAAGAGACCCTAATATTAACAACCCTCTAGACTTTAAGAAATAATAATTTGTTCCATTCATTTACCTTTGATTAGATGAATGTAAAAATGATAAAAAAAAACTGTAAACAATAGAAAAATGACATTCATGTTCTTAACAAAATGAAGCATGTCAGATCTGAAAAATCTGTAGGTAGAAAAATCTTTCACCTTAAATAGGTTTCTGTTTTTTAAGTCAAATTCTTATCTGAACTTTTGCCAAGGAAAGGGTATTAATATTCAAAGTGCTAGGGAATATAAAGTTTGTTTAGAGTTGTGCTTTAGACAAAAATCCTATCTAGTAAATTTAATATACTTGGGCCACAGAATATATTATACATTCTTACATTACTCCCAAAGTATCCACATGTTAATTTCAGTTGAGGCTCTTCCAGTAAAGGGCAGCTCCTGTTAGCATGTTAGCATTCATAAAAAAAAAAAAAAATGTCTTTTAGATGCACATTTTAGAATAAAATGGAAGAGTAGTATTTGTAGGATCAAAAAAAAAAAAGAGTTATCGCTATAATTTCTATCATAATGCTAAAACACTTTTCTTAGTACTAAAAGAATACAAATATTGATGTGCTGTGTGACCTGGAAAAAGACTACAGAGATAAATAGAACAAACCAGAAAACCGAGAAAGCATTGTCTCTAGTAAACAATGGATCTATTCTAGGCTGTTAGTTTGTGTTACATTCCATTTTTGTTAATTCGAAGTTTACAAAATACGCAGGAACTTTTGTCTGTCCAGTGATTTATCTATATAGTTTTCCACTCTATTTTAAGTAGTTTTAAAACATACAACTCTCTAGGGACCATGCTGAGAGGATACAAGTATAGTTATTTTCACTTCATATTTTTAAAGATGAAGAACTTTAAGTCTTCACTAAAACACTATTATAACTTCAACTTTTGCTCCCTTGGCATCCTTCCTTTTTCAGCTACTGTTCTTTAAATAGCCCTTCTGTTTTTTTGTATTTATAAGCTCTTTCTCCCTACTGACATTTTTTTCCTCAGGAAATAAACATATGACTGTTGTTCTTTTATTAAATAAAGGTATCAAATGGGTCAGAGAACCTTCAGAAGTGGCCACAATTGAACCCACTATTACCACCAAAATTCTTAATGCCAGTAGAGTAGTCAGTGTTTGTCTCAAGTTCCTCACTTCTCCTAGTCTCCTATAACCTCTATAATTCTACTCAAATTATATTTTCCAAAGGGAGCCAATGACCAAATCACCATACTTCATTTCAGTCTCCATCTTGCTTTAAAATATTTGTTACCATTTAAAGTTTCACTATAAAGAGAATAGAATGGACAATGAATAAACTAATATCCAGATTACACCTCCAAATGGTAGCCTTGTATTTGTGCATTGCAGCAACACTGCTTCATTAAACAATAATGATTTCTGCGATTAAAAAGTGTATGTATGTAAGGACTATACCTTCAGGTTTTTTCCATACTTAAAAAAATAACTATAGAAATAGAAAAAATAATCATATTTTCTTTGAACATCATGATTTTTATGTGATTCAAATGTTTTAATTAAATAAATCAAACTTTTAAATTACATCATTTTATGATGTCCACATATAGAATATAGGGGTACTTACAAGATACAGTGCTGGTCTTTTTAGATGTAACTTCTCTGTCTAAAACATTGATTCAGTTGTTTAAACTTTTTAGCTTCTAAGAATGATACAAAAATTATGATTAATTGATTCCATTTCAGTATTTTGTATATATTATATACTATATATTATGTATAATTATATATGTAATATATCATGTATAATTATACTTGTATATATATATATATATATATATATATATATATATATATATACACACTGACTGTAAATACAAAGTGTTTGAGGCTATTTCCAAAAACTCCTCAGAGAAATTTATGCACTACTTATTGCTTACCAGTCAGTCAGTAACAGAAATGATATAATCAAATTAAATAATTTTAGTGCTTACTACAAGAGAAAAAAAGAACACTGCAAAATTGTGAAGTATTACATATTTTATTACTTAAAGTAATGTTTATGTTATATTTTCAACATCCTGACATTAGCTTACACTCCTTTATTTTTTGTATTCAAAATATTTGGGAACAGTATTCTTCTTGGTTTTACTCCATTCTGGTATGTTCATACACAAACATGCATACACGCCTACACACACACACACACACACACACACACACACACACACACACACGCTTCGGCTGTCGTGACTCTCTGCCAAGATTGCAGCAAACTAATTTTTTCTAGTTCTGCTCCGAAGGCAAGATTGCAAAAAGATGTGACTATGTGAAAACCTTCATCAAAACTATTCTCCATTTAGATTCCAACCATGCTTTCATTGTTACATTTATACATGTAATTCCTTTCAGTGCAAGTATCTTACATGACTCAGTAGACTATTTAACCCATTGTTTTAATTTCTTTTGACTTCATTTCTCATTATTTTTATTTTATTTTAAAAGATACTGTTTCCTAAAGAGAGAAAACTTGTTCATCTTCATTCACACACTTTTCTAAATATAACTGGCTTATTTTAACTCTTATGCGACATTTTCATGGCCAGTCATATTTTGTTTAAGTTAAATTCAGTAAGTAAATCATATGACACACTTGTCTAACAATATGAAAATAAGAGTGTTAAGACTTATGAGACAAAGTAGTACCTTTAAACTTTTTTTGAGTTACAGTTAATTTACAATATTATTTTAGTTTTAGGTGCACAACATAGTGACTCAATATCTTTATAGATTATACTCCATTTAAACTTATTATAAAATATTAGCTATACGCTCTGTGTTGTACACTATATCCTTGTAGCCTGTTTATTTTATACATAATCTTTTGTACCCCTGAATCCCTTATCCCTATTTGCCCTTCCCCACTTTCCTCTTCCTGCTGGTAACCACTAATTGGTTCTCTAAATCTGCAAGTCTGTTTTTGTTATATTCATTTGTTTTATTTTTTAGGTTTCACATATAAGTGACAACATACAGTACTTGTCTTTCTCTGTTTGACTTTTTTTTACTAGGCATGATACCCTCCAGATTGTTTCATGTTTTAGCAAATGGCAAAATTTCATAATTCCATTTTCTATGGCTGAGTAATATTCCATTGTGTGTGTGTGTGCGTGTGCGTGTGTGTGTATAGGTTGCTTCCATCTCTTGGCTACTTAAATAATGCTGCTGTTAACATTGGGGTGAATGTATATTTGTGAATTAGTGTTTTCATTTTCTTTGTCCTTTCTTTCTGCCTTTAAATGTTTTCCTTCTTATCTCACACTAAATATTTCCTAAAAGTTGATGGAACATTTAAAATATTATCTAAGATATTAAAAAACAATGACAAAAATTATGAATAATATTTTTATCCAATGTCGAAAAACTCCAAGTGTATGGATTTTGGTACTTTGACCTATAACAGCTCTTGTGGCTCTCTAGAAAGCAATGATTTCTTCAGGATAAAAATACCTACTTAGGGGGTATTAACTTTAAATTGTTTTGAATTTGGAAATAGCCCCAGGCAGATTTTCACAGCATGTTAAATTATCATGAAATAAATCAAGTTATGCAAGTACTCAATTGCCTGAGAAAAGTGAGATTAAAAAAAAATAATAAGTCAGCATTTTCTGTTAGTATTTAAAACTGCTTAGCTACTTTAGTCAATGCTCCATCTGTCTGCACAAACAGACTTACTCATCAGGAGGAAAATTCTATTTTTTAAAAATGTATATGGGAAGGATGTTCTCAGAAATTGGTAGAGCTCTTTTCTGAATGTGTATAAGTTATGCAAAAAAAGTTTCTCTAAGAATGCTTAAGACTTACAAGAAAGTACATTATGCTGTTGTTTAGACACTATAGATATACTTATTGGATAACAATATCCCCATAGACTTCTTGGCTGCAAATAGATATTGGCAAGGCCTTCTTGATTTTAAAAAACAAATTGGCTCAATATATGCAAAGTTATCAGCAATAAGGAGTAAATCTTTAAGGCTCAGTGAGGAGTTGCTCAACTATTCCAAACCTGTACATATCTATTCACCTATTTATTATTCAGTTTAGGGGTTACAGCATCAAAGGTGTTTTAAAAGTGTGTATCATAAGACTCAGCAGGAGATATTTATACAAATGCACCAACAATAGCTTGGTTATTTGAAAATCTTTGTCAAAAAAGTGTGTTCGTATGTATGTGTGTGTGTCTGTGTTTACACCTGTAGGTGGGAATAGAGATTGCCTGTGGATGTTTCTAAAGATGACAAGGTCCTTCCCTCAAGAGATACATTGCTTACTGGAGATATGGGAAAATACCACAATTCCTCAGTTCTAAGGTGTATATTTTTCACATTGTAATATCTCTAAAATTAGGATGACTCAGAGTCAATAGTGTATTACAATTTTTGTCAAGTTGTTATTGTCATATAGTTGTCATTGTTTTCACATGCATGGGACACTGTTGTGTGATCAAGAAAATGCCAACATCAAAAATTACAGAATGGGAGGGTATGACTTAGAAGTAAAACCCAAAGATAGTACTGAAGCCCTCTCTTAAGAAATAGATTATGAATGCTCTTGATGATAGAGAATGATACTATATAACAAATATTTATAATCCTGAGTTGAAAAGTAACTTAGCAAAAGTTGAAATCAGAATTTGAATAGCTTTAGAAACACTTTACCCTCTTTATTTCATGTAGATTTTCCTTCTTAGATCTGCACAAAAGTATCATATAATAAATTATTTTAAATAAGTCTAAAACACTTATTTCTACCAGTAATATATAATTTTATGTAGAATGATACATTAATATTAATTATATTAACAGTGAGTTTTGGTTTCTTAGAGGATTAAAAATTTTGGTACACCCATTTATGTTTTATATTTGATGAAATATGGCAATTGTAATAGCATATGAAAACTACTAAAATAGAGGGGAAAAGCTGTACAATATGGAGTGAGAGTAATGAATTAGCATAGTCTGAAGGTGTCAGGGGAATATTTGACAAAAAAATTGAAAATGGAACTGAATCTTGAAGGATACACAAAGGCTTTACCAGGAGGAGAAATGTAAAGAAGGTTTTCCATGCAACAGGTAGAGAGGCATGACAGAGCATGGTGGTAAAAAAAAAAAAAAAAAAAAAAAAAGAGCCGTAAATGCAGCTGAAGCATTTTGCAGAATGTGTTCCTTAAAGTATTATTCCAGAGAAATGGTCAGCAATGAAAGGCATCTGCGGTCAAATAAACTGGTATCTTCTCCTCCTTGGGAATTTCACAAAAAATACACTATGTATTAGGGATTTGGCTTAATTTTTTTAAACTAAATATATTTTAACCCAGAACACACTCTTAGGAAATGTCAGGGTAGACAATGAATTAAAAGGGAAAGAGTGCAGAGAGATGGGGCTGGTTATATAAAATAGACCCACAGGCCTTTTGAATACTGAGTAAGATTCTTCAAAGATTTTGAGCTTTATTCTTGGAGCCATTAATAGCCATTAGGAAATGGGCAAAGAGTCCCTATTTGAGATTAAAAAGTTTAATAAAAGGCAAGAACTTTATATAATAAATAAATAAACATATTTAAATACATATATTAATATATAAATTAAAATAGAATTTTACTTAATAAAGTTAGATGTTACTTTCCCAAGAAGAAAGAATAAGTATTGTGCTCTTTTTTCCCCCTACATGACAGGCATTCACTATAAATGTTAATAATATAGACTCACCAAGTGTAGTTCTAAAATAACTTAAAAAAATATCTATAGTATTGGATGTCTCATTGGTTGTCTATGAGGCATTTTTCAGCTAATTCCTTTTTAAAATATTTATAAAACTATTGAAATATAAACATAATAATTCAATAAGATTTAAATTATTGAAGAATAATTCTCATGATAGAAACCATTCATTTCAAGGAATATTAAAATGAAATTTGTTTCTGTAAGGTAACAATATTTGTAGGATTACATGTAAATTTCATATGACTGTAAATATACATTTACACGTAAAATTTAAAAATTCTTTTAGTTTGCAACCTGTTTCTCCAAAAAGAGAATATATTAACCATTCTTACTAAAACATATGCTACTGTTAGTTCACAGCTTATTTTCCTGGATGTGATTTAGCAAAATTGTACTATGGAGTAAATCTCCAGGTGAGGTTTAATGTATGTTTAGTATTAATCATTGGAAAGCTTGTCACCAAGTTGTTAAGCAGCTCACAATAGGAAGAACATATTCTACCACACTCTTATAGTAAATCACTGTCTTTGATCTTTCTGATGAAAATTGAACCTTGAGTGTGTTAACATCATGTTCAGTAAGATTATTTATTGTTTTGATGTGGTTAGATATATTAGGTATGTCTTTGCATATCACGAAGTAGGAAGTTAGGTTGGATAGTGCTGTTAAGGCCACAGGTGAAGAAAAATGCCCTCCACAAAGATAAAAGGGTATCATTAACACTGGCCAAATACACTGAACACTAACAAGGGCCAACATACTGTTTTAAGCTAAGAGATATAATTGGTAGTTAATGCACCTTTGAATTCCCAATGTTTTCCACATCGTGTATAACTCTTTGAACTTTTTAAATTCTAAGTTTTTCTCTAGAAATAAAATGAAAAGTACAGTGGGTGTAAAGGGAATAGTACAGCTGCATGTCCTGGTTACCTGGTTGACACACATTTATTTTCAGTAATAGTAACAGCAGCAGCAACATCTGGATTCTTGGCTCACTGCACTATGGGAAATGACTGGCCAGATAGTGCTTACTTACACTGGCATCCAGTGACTTGCCTGAAGTTCAATCAGTTGGGGGACTATCTGGGAGAACCTGCCCAGATGGATGTCATACTCCTTTGATAGCCCTGTCACTGGCAAGAATTTGTTCAAGTTTACGTGTCTAAGAATAAAATCTTGTTCAAGTTTCTGATGATTTCTTCCATATGTTAAAACCCTTTTTTTGATACAGAACAAAGGCCAAAAGAATTCAAGTGGAGGCAAAAAAGGAGGTTTCAAAAGATCCCTTGGCTGGCTCACATTTGATGAATTATTAAACTACAGATTTCACCATGTGATAGAGAATTCAGTTTTCAGCTCTAGATGAAATACCAAAGTGAAAGAACCCTTCTGAGATGACAGATTTACAGCAAAGCTGAAAAGATGAACAACTTCAACCTAAAAAAAAATTATTTATAAGTAATGCAAAGAAAGAAACAAGCTGATTTCATAATTTGACATCAGTGAATGAGCAGAACACATATAGTGAGAATATAACTTTCTCTTCGATGTCTAGACCTTATTTGCAGAGGTTAACCACAAATTTAGCTTGAGGGTATTTCAGGGTTAGATAAAATCCTAAAAAAAAAGTTAACTATTTGATACTTAATTCCTCTACAAATGCCTGTTTTTGCCAGGCTATGCTTTGATACTACCAATGATAGCAGTTCACTACTTTCTGAGGCAGACAGTTGGAAAGTACATCTTGGTATTTAAGGGAAATCATTAGCCAACTACATTATGAGATCAGATTGTATTTGTGAGGACCATTGTATCTGATTCCACTCATATTAGTCTTTTTTTCAAATATTTGAAAGCAACCATTATATTCCACCACTCCTCTCATCTTGAGTCATTCTGTCTGCAGGCTAGCAAACTCAGTTTCCCACTACTTTTTTAATGCATGTATTTCAGAACTATTTATTTTCCTTGTACACATTTTAATTTAAATATACCTATCTTAAAGTGTGATTTTCATAATAAATAAGATTAAATGTGATCTCACCATTGTGGAAAATAACTCGTAAGGACAAGCTAAGATTTGTTAGATAATTCAAATGTTGCATATTATAGATTCAAGGAGACAGACTCCACAGGATATCCCAGAGATATCAAAATCCAGATGGTCACTATTTATTCTTCCTGGAAAGGCAGTAAGAGTGCCTTGTTCCTGTCTACCTTCCTGAGTATGGCTAACATTAAAAAAACCCTTATACCCATTCTTTACCCTCCAATACCTTATAGTCTAATGAGATAAAAGACTGATAATCACAAGATAAAAATAGATTGTAGTAAGTACTCCTATTGAAGTAGAACACATTGAGTCTCTTTTATTATGAAGGTCTGAGGTCTCCAAGGTCTCTAAATTCCCTTTGCTCAGATTTATTTATGACTTGAATAAATAAATAGCTATTTATTCATTTATATGAATTAGGGTAATTAACCTAAAGAAATCATACCTCTTTAACCATTCATTTTTTGTTGTTTTCTCCTCATTCACTTGTTTCACAAACATTTTCTTTAACATCTTTACTGTAGTATAATTGCTTTACACTGGTGTGTTAGTTTCTGCTGTATAACAAAGTGAATCAGCTATACAAAAACATATATTCCCATATCTCCTCCCTCTTGCATCTCCCTCCCACCTTGCCTTTCCCACCCCCCTAGGTTGACATAAAGCACCTAGCTGATCTCCCTGTGCTATGCGGCTGCTTCCTATTAGCTATCTATATTTAGTAGCGTATATATGTCCATGCCACTCTCTCACTTCGTCCCAGCTTACCTATCTCCCTCCTCGTGTCCAAAAGTCCATTCTCTACATCTGCATCTTTATTCCTGTCCTGCCCCTAGGTTCTTCAGAAACTTTTTTTTTTTTTTAGATTCCATATACATGTGTTAGCATACGGTATTTGTTTTTCTCTTTCTGATTTAATTCACTCTGTATGACAGTCTCTAGGTCCATCCACCTCACTACAAATAAATCAATTTCATTTCTTTTTATGGCTGAGTAATATTCCATTGTATATATGTGCCATGTCTTCTTTATCCATTCATCTGTCGATGGACACTTAGGTTGCTTCCATGTCCTGGCTATTGTAAATAGTGCTGCAATGAACATTGGGGTGCGTGTGCCTTTTTGAATTATGGTTTTCTCAGGGTATATGCCCAGTAGTGGGATGCTGGGTCGTATGGTAGTTCTATATTTAGCTTTTTAAGGAACCTCCATACTGTTCTCCATAGTGCCTGTATCAACATACATTCCCACCAAGAGTGTAGGAGGGTTCGCTGTTTTCCATGCCCTCTGCAGCATTTATAGTTTGTAGATTTTTTGATGATGGCCATTCTGACTGGTGTGAGATGATACCTCATTGTAGTTTTGATTTGCATTTCTCTAATGAATAGTAATGTTTAGCATCCTTTCATGTTGGCAATCTGTATATCTTCTTTGGAGGAATGTCTATTTAGGTCTTCTGCCCATTTATGGATTGGGTTTTTTGTTTTTTTGATATTGAGCTGTATGAGCTGCCTGTACGTTTTGGAGATTAATCCTTTGTCAGTTGCTTCATTTGCAAATATTTTCTCCCATTCTGAGGGTTGTCTTTTGGTCTTGTTTATGGTTTCCTTTGCTGTGCAAAAGCTTTGAAGTTTCATTAGGTTCCATTTGTTTATTTTTGTTTTTATTTCCATTTCTCTAGGAGATGGGTCAAAAAGGATCTTGCTGTGATGTATGTCATAGAGTGTTCTGCCTATGTTTTCCTCTAAGAGTTTTATAGTGTCTGTCCTTACACTGAGGTCTTTAATCCATTTTGAGTTTATTTTTGTGTATGGTGTTAGGGACTGTTCTAATTTCATTCTTTTACATGTAGCTGTCCAGTTTTCCCAACACCACTTATTGAAGGGGCTGTCTTTTCTCCATTGTATATTCTTGCCTCCTTTATCAAAGATAAGGTGACCATATGTGAGTGGGTTTATATCTGGGCTTTCTATCCCATTTCACTGATCTCTATTTCTGTTTTTGTGCCAGTACCATACTGTCTTGATTACTGTAGCTTTGTAGTATAGTCTGAAGTCAGGGAGCCAGATACCTCCAGCTCTGTTTTTCTTTCTCAAAATGGCTTTGGCTATTCGGGGTCCTTTTGTGTTTCCATACATATTGTGAATTTTTTTGTTCTAGTTCTGTAAAAAATGCCATTGGTATTTTGATAGGGATTGCATTGAATCTGTAGATTGCTTTGTGTAGTATAGTCATTTCCACAATGTTGAACCTTCCAATCCATGAACATGGTATATCTCTCCATCTGTCTGTATCATCTTTAATTTATTTCATCAGTGTCTTATAGTTTTTCACATACAGGTCCTTTGTCTCCTTAGGTAGGCTTATTCCTAAGTATTTTATTCTTTTTGTTGCAATGGTAAAAGGGAGTGTTTCCTTAATTTCTCTTTCAGATTTTTCATCATTAGTGTATAGGAATGCAAGAGATTTCTGTGCATTAGTTTTATTTCCTGCCACTTTACCAAATTCATTTATTAGTTCTAGTAGTTTTCTGGTAGCATCTTAGGGATTCTCTATGTATAGTACCATATCATCTGCCAGCAGTGACAGTTTTATTTCTTTTCCAATTTGGATTCTTTTAATTTCTTTTTCTTCTCTGATTACTGTGGCTAAAACTTCCAAAACTATGTTGAATAACAGTGGTTAGATTGGGCAACCTTGTTTTGTTCCTGATCTTAGTGGGAATGTTTTCAGTTTTTCACCATTGAGAATGATCTTGACTGTGGGTTTGTCATATATTGCCTTTATTATGTTGAGGTAAATTCCCTCTATGCCTACTTTCTGGAGGGTTTTTATCATAAATGCATGTTGAATCTTGTCAAAAACTTTTTCTGCATCTATTGAGATGATCATATGGTTTTTCTCCTTCAGTTTGTTAATATGGTGTATCACATTGATTGATTTGCATATATTGAAGAATCCTTGCATTCCTCGGATAAACTCCACTTGATCATGGTGTATGATCCTTTAATGTGCTCTTGGATTCTGTTTGCTTGTATTTTGTTGAGGATTTTTGCATCTATATGTTCATCAGTGATATCGTTCTGTACTTTTTGTGACATCTTTGTCTGGGTTTGCTATCATGGTGATGGTGGCCTCATAGAATGAGTTTGAGAGTGTTCCTCCCTCTGCTATATTTTGGCAGAGTTTGAGGAGGATTGATGCTAGCTCCTCTGTAAATGTTTGATAGAATTCACTTGTGAATCCATCTGGTCCTGGGCTTTTGTTTGTTGAAAGATTTTTAATTGCAGTTTTGATTTCAGTGCTTGCGATTGGTCTGTTTATATTTTCTATTTCTTTCTGGTTCTGTCTTGGGAGGTTGTGCTTTTCTAAGAATTTGTCCATTTCTTCCAGGTTGTCCATTTTATTATAGTTGCTTGTAGTAATCTCTCATGATCCTTTGTATTTGTGCAGTGTCAGTTGTTACTTCCCCTTTTTCATTTGTAATTCTATTGATTTGAGTCTTCTCCCTTTCTTTCTTAATGAGTCTGGCTAATGTTTTATCAGTTTTGTTTATCTTCTTAAAGAACTAGCTTTTAGCTTTATTGATCTTAGGTATTGTTTCCTTCATTTCTTTTTCATTTATTTCTGATCTGATCTTTATGATTTCTTTCCTTCTGCTAACTTTTGGGATTTTTGTTCTTCTTTCTCTAATTGCTTTATGTGTAAGGTTAGGTTGTTTATTTTAGATGTTTCTTGTTTCTTGAGGTAGAAATGTATTGCTATAAACTTCCCTCTTGAACTGCTTTTGCTGCATCTCATAGGTTTGGGTCATCATGTTTTCATTGTCATTTGTTTCTAGGTATCCTTTTGATTACCTTGATTTCATCAGTGATCTCTTGATTATTTAGTAGTGTATTGTTTCATCTCCATGTGGTTGTATTTTTAACAGTTTTTTTTTTCCAGTAATTGATATGTAGTCTCATAGCATTGTGGTCAGGACAACGCTATGATTTCAATTTTCTTAATTTTACCAAGGCTTGATATATGACCCAAGATATGATCTGTCCTGGAGAATGTTCCATGAGCACGTGAGAAGATAGTGTATTCTGGTGTTTTTGGATGGAATGTCCTATAAATATCAATTAAGTCCATCTTGTTTAATGTGTCATTTGAAGCTTGTGTTTCCTTATTTTCATTTTGGATGATCTGTCCATTCGTGAAAGTGGGGTTAAAAATCCCCTACTATGATTGTGTTACTGTCAGTTTCCCCTTTTATGGCTGTTAGCATTTGCCTTATGTATTGAGGTGCTCCTATGTTGGGTGCATAAATATTTACAATTGTTATATCTTCTTCTTGGATTGATCACATGACATTATGTAGCGTCCTGCATTGTCTCTTGTAATAGTCTTTATGTTAAACTCAATTTTGTCTGGTATGAGTATTGCTACTGCAGCTTTCTTTTGATTTCCATTTGCATGGAATATCTTTTTCCATCCCCTCACTTTCAGTCTGTATGTGTCCCTAGGTCTGAGGTAGATCTCTTGTAGATAGCATATATATGGGACTTGTTTTTGTATGCATTCAACCAATCTATGTCTTTTGGTTGGAGCATTTAATCCATTTACATAAGGTAGTTATCAATATGTGTGTTCCTATTACCATTTCCTTAATTGTTTTACGTTTGTTACTTTAAGTCTTTTCCTTATCTTGTTTCCTGCCTAGAGAAGTTTTTTAGCATCTGTTGTAAAGCCGGTTTGTTGGTGCTGAATTCTCTTAGCTTTTTCTTCTCTGTAAAGGTTTTAATTTCTCCAACAATTCTGAATGAGATCCTTGCTGGGTAGAGTAATCTTGGTTGTAAGTTTTTACCTTTCATCACTTTAAATGTGTCCTGCCACTCCCTTCTGGCTTGCAGAGTTTCTCCTGAAAGATCAGCTGTTAACGTTATGGGGATTCCCTTGTATGTTATTTGTTGCTTTTCCCTTGCTGCTTTTAATATTTTTTCATTGTATTTAATTTTTAATAGTTTGATTAATATGCGTGTGGCCTGTTTTTCCTTGGATTTATCCTGTATGGGACTCTCTGTGCTTCCTGGACTTGACTGACTCTTTCCTTTTCAATATTAGGGAAGTTTTCAACTATAATGTCTTCAAATATTTTCTCAGCCCCTTTCTTTTTCTATTCTTCTTCTGGGACCCCTGTAAGTCAAATGGTGATATGTTTAATGTTGTTCTAGAGGTCTCTGAGATTGTCCTCAATTCTTTTCATTTTTTTCCCTTTATTCTGCTTTGCAGTAGTTATTTCCACTATTTTATCTTCCAGGTCACTTATCCATTCTTCTTCCTCAGTTATTCTGCTTTTGATTTCTTCTAGAGAATTTTTAATTTCATTTATTGTGTTGTTCATCATTGTTTGTTTGCTCTTTAGTTCTTCTAGTTCCTTGTTAAATGTTTCTTTTATTTTCTCCATTCTATTTCCAAGATTTTGGATCATCTATACTATCATTACTCTGAATTCTTTTTCAGGTAGACTGCCTATTTCCTCTCCATTTGTTTGGTCTGGTGCATTTTTACCTTGCTCCTTCATCTGCTGTGTATTTCTCTGTCTTCTTTTTGCTTAACTTACTGTGTTTGGCATCTCCTTTTTGCAGGCTGCAGGTTCATAGTTCCCATTGTTTTTGGTGTCTGCCCTCAGTGGGTAAGGTTGTTTCAGTGGGTTGTGTAGGTTTCCTGGTGGAGGGGACTGGTGCCTGTGTTCTTCTGGATGAGTCTGGATCTTGTCTTTCTGGTGGGCAGGGCTGTGTCCGGTGTTTATTTTAGGGTGTCTGTGAACTTATTATTATTTAAGTCAGCCTGTCTGCTGATTGGTGGGGTTGTATTCCTGTCTTGTTGTTTGGCATAGGGTGTCCAGCACTATAGCTTGCCAGTCATTGAGTGGAGCTGGGTCTTAGCGTTGAGATGGAGATCTCTGAGAAAGCTTTCACCCTTTGATATTATGTGGGTCTGGGAGGTCTCTGGTGGACCAATGTCCTGAACTCGGCTCTCCTACCTCAGAGCCTCAGGCTTGACACCCAGCTGGAGCACAAAGACTTTGTCAGCCACACGGCTCTGAAGAAAATGGAGAAAAAAAAAAGAAAGAAAGAATAAAATAAAATAATTAAAATAATAAATAATTATTAAAGATAAAAAAATTAAAAAGAAAGAAAGAAAGAAGAGAGCAACCAAACCAAAAAAACAAATCCACTAATGATAACAAGTGCTAAAAACTGCGCTAAAAAAAACAAAAAAGGACAGACAGAAGCCTAGGACAAATGGTGAAATCAAAGTGTACAGACAAAATCACACAAAGAAGCCTACACATGCACACTCACAAAAGAGAAAAAGGAAAAAAAATATATATCATTGCTCCAAAGTCCACTGCCTGAATTTTGGGATAATTTGTTGTGTATTCAGGTATTCCACGGATGCAGGGTACATCAAGTTGATTGTGGAGATTTAATCCGCTGCTTCTGAGGCTGCTGGGAGAAATTTCCCTTTCTCTTCTTTCTTCGCCCAGCTCCTGGGGTTCAGCTTTGGATTTGGACCCACCTCTGCGTGTAGGTCACCTGAGGGCATCTGCTCCTCCTCCACCAGACTGCATGGGGTTAAAGTAACAGATGACTGGGGCCTCTGACTCACTCAGGCTAGCGGGGGGGAGGGGTATGGAATGCGAGGCCAACCTGTGGAGGCAGAGGCCAGCGTGACGTTGCAACAGCCTGAGGAACTACATATGTTCTCCCGGGGAAGTTGTGCCTGGATCATGGGACCCTGGCAGTGGCGGGCTGTACAGGCTCCCAGCATGGGAGGTGTGGATAGTGACCTGTGCTTGCACACAGGCTTCTTGGTGGCGGCAGCAGCAGCCTTAGCGTCTCATGCCCGTCTCTGGGGTCCGCGCTGGTAGCCGCGGCTCAGCGTCTCATGCCCGTCTCTGGGGTCCGCGCTGGTAGCCGCGGCTCATGCTCATCTCTGGAGCTCATTTAGGTGGTGCTCTGAAATCTCTTCTCGCGCACCCTGAAACCAGTGGTGCCTCTTAGGCAGCTCCATACTTTTACCCGGACTCCCTCCCGGCTAGCTGTGGCGCACTAGCCCCCTTCAGGCTGTGTTTTCAAGCAGCCAACCCGAGTTCTCTCCCTGGGATCTGACCTCTGAAGCCCGAGCCTCAGCTCTCAGCCCCCACCTGCCCTGGCGGGTGAGCAGACAAGCCTCTCAAGCTGGTGAGAGCTGGTCAGCACCGATCCTCAGTGCGGGAGTCTCTCTGCTTTGCCCTCTGCACACCTGTTGCTGCCCTCTCCTTTGTGGCTCTGAAGCTTCCCCCCTCCGCTTACCAACCCCCCCTCCCCCCGCTTACCCCATGCTCTGTCTCTGCCAGTGAAGGGGCTTCCTAATATGTGGAAACTTCCTCCTTCACAGCTCCCTCCCCGAGGTGCAGGTCTCGTCCCTATTCTTTTGTCTCTCTTTTTTCTTTTGACCTACCCAGGTATGTGGGGAGTTTCTTGCCTTTTGGGAAGTCTGAGGGCTTCTGCCAGTGTTCAGTAAGTGTTCTGTAGGTGTTCCACATGTAGATGTATTTTTGATATATTTGTGGGGAGGAAGGTGATCTCCACATCTTACTCCTCCTCCATCTTGAAGCTCTTTTCACAAATATTTTTATTTGTTCAGGAAAGTCATGAAAATTTCTTTCACTCTGTCTTTGTAATGTTCTTTATACCCATTGCTTTTCCTTCTTTCAATTCTCACAAGACTGGAGTTTTCGTAACTTGCTTATTATAACTAAAGATTAAACATTCAACGTTTATTAAAACAGCACTATTCATTTTTTAGCAAAGAAAAAAGGCTTTTCTTTAAAAATGCAATTATTTTAAAAATCAAGTTTAATTTTCTGTTAATTTTGAGAGTGCTCAGAAGATCCCTTAAAGATCCCTAAATTATGTTTCTATTCTATACTTTCATTTTTTTTTACTCTGAAACTTCCACTGCTCTAGATATTTATTAAAAATCATGGGCTTCCCTGGTGGCGCAGTGGTTGAGAGTCCGCCTGCCGATGCAGGGGACATGGGTTCGTGCCCCGGTCTGGGAAGATCCCACATGCCGCGGAGCGGCTGGGCCCGTGAGCCATGGCCGCTGAGCCTGCGCATCCGGAGCCTGTGCTCTGCAATGGGAGAGGCCACAGCGGTGAAAGGCCCGCGTACCACAAAAAAAAAAAAAAAATCATACCACTTAAGCATTGTTCTATTTTTGACTAATTTATCAGAAGAATAATATATAAATACATAAAGCTTCAACTACATCATGTTTAAAAAAAGAAGTTTCTGCAGTATCCTGAAAATCAAAGATTTATGTGCAAATTGAAAAATGATTATTTCCAAAGAACGAACGTATAAACATGCATGAACACAACTTATACATGTCTAATATTTCTTCTGCTGTTTCTTGAGATAAGCACATAAATGAATTCTTGGGTCTTTCTCCATGTGATAATCATGCCCAGAATTCTTATATTATTTCACCCAAGACAACTTTGGTATTCTAGTATTCTAGTATTCCAATACTAGGCTAGTATTCTAGTCTGTCTTAAATATTAAAAACTCTTAGCCTGGGACAAATTGTCAGCTTAAAATGCTACAGTCAATGAGATGATTATGTGGGGCATTGTTTTTGCAGCTCAATAATTATTTTCCCTCAAAATAGGTTGCTAGGGTTAGAGTTATCAAATAAGAATAATTATGATATGACGGTGACCTTGAAAATGTCAGTTCTGTGTTTTAAAAGTATTTTGTAAAAATGTTGGAGCATATGGTCGAACAATTTTCTTTACAGCAGGAATTCTGAGATCTTATGTAATATGGTTCAAGAGCATTGTAAATCTCTAAGGGATGATATAGTAGGCAGCATTTCTAGGGGAAAAAATGTGTGTGTACACACACGCAGGCACACATACATATTATCTATCCATCTATCTACACATATACAAATAGCTGTTTGAGGAATATATCGTGGGACTACTGTTCCAAATAACACACTTTAAGAAATGCTGGTATAGGCGAACTATTCATCTCACATCAGTTTATAAAAGGACTAAGAGATAATTTCTTTGGTGTTTTGCTCAGAGTCAAACAGATGATTAATGACAAAACTTTATTTAAAAGATATGGCTATAGCAGCAGCAGTAGCACAGACAGCTCAGCTACATTGTCATCAGCATACAGGCAGCCAGTCAAAAAGTAAAATGAAGACAAGGCACACTAACCACTCCCAAATTCTGAGTCTTGCATTATTTTTTCTCTTTTTCAAAAACATAAGAGCATATAATCAAAAGGATTCTGAGTTTCAACTTTGTTTTTATTTTTTAAATGTGTCAGTATTTTACACTGCTGTATGTACAAACTTTATACAGAAGCACAATCTTAGGATTTTAAAATAAGAACATAGGAATGGTTTAACAAACCATTAGGGTTGTTTTGCCCAAGTTATTGCTTTTTAAAAATGTCTTCACTGTACATAATATATATGGAGTTAACTTAAGAAATATTAGAAACATCTTTTAGAATAATGTAGTTTGATATTTATTTAGTATAAAAAGTTTGTGCACAACAAATACAGTTTTTACAAATTGGTTTAGAAATATATATATATATATATGTATATATATATAATCTGTCTTCTTGTCTAATCAGTACCCTTTCTCCTTGCCCCTTACTGCCATAACATTCAGAGGTGAGCTGTTGAGTTGTGATTGCTGCTTTTTTTTAATTGAACAAATAGCAGTAATAATTTAATAGAAAATCAAAATTTCCCAAAGTAGTTACTTTCAAACACTATCCACTAAAGTACTCTTCTATTCATCTTTCTGCCTTGGTCAATCTTGTAAGCTATTTTTAAAAAAACATTTTACTGTATTCCTACTGTTCATTCCTTTATCGCAAATACATAACTTGAGCTCTCTGCATATTTTTCTGTGTGTGTGTGTGTGTGTGTGTGTGTGTGTGTGTGTGTTCTTCTCCCCATTTATGTATTCTGTCTCTATCTTTGCTCTCTTTTAATGAATGAATCAATCATTATATATTAATTATTCATCTTATACCACAGTACGGTAAAAAATGGAAGAGATGCAAAGGAATCTAAGGCAAGATTCTTTCCTTCAAACAGTTTATAATAAACTTAGGGAAAGAAAAGTGGCTTGAGTTAAATATTTACATACTGTAATGACTGTAAAGACAATATAAATTAAGGGAACCTGCCATTGATATGGATTCTAAGGGTCTGAGAAGAAATTTTAGAATTGAAGTGAGGTTATATTGTCCTTCAAGGTTTTAGAGGAGGAAAAAAATAATTCCATGCAACAGTGGAAACTCAGAAGTATGAATGAGAATAAGGTAGTCAGCCTCATACATGAAGAAGGTGCATATATTTTGGAGAGCCAAGGAACCAGGAATGGAATGACTATTTAACACTAGGTTGTTTAATCTAGCAGTACGTTTTACCTTATTATTAAAATAAAATGTAACATTTTGATAATGATTTCAGCATATACAAAAAATTATTTGTTAAATACTGAATACTTATTACTAAAATTCAACATTTTTGCAAAGAAGGAATAGAAGTAAATATCCCTAACCACATTAACAAAATAAAAACAAAAACCTACACACATTTTAGTAAATGGAGAGCTATTAGAAATGTTTCTTTAGGTATCAATAAAAGTAAAAATATCATCATTATTTTACTGCTTTTGGTATTACATGGGCGGTCCTAGGTGAAATCATAATAATGATAATAATAGTGATATAGATGCACATGAGAAATTAGGATTACTTTTCTTCATTTACAGATAGTATTCTTATTTCCAAGAGAAAAACTAGAAAAAAATGCTTATTTATTAAATATTGCCTGAGCATAGCAAGTTCATGGATATACACTCATTTAAAAAAATTTTATATACTAGCAACAACTAATTAGAAAGTGTAATTTAAAAATATCTCACAATAGTAGTAGCATGTTCCAGTACCTAGGAATAAGCCAAAAAGGCAAGATATTTATAGGTATAATTATAATTTTTAATGAATGTTTTAAAATAAGATAATTATGTACAAAGATGTACCGTGTTCATGAATGGGAATGTTCAATATTCAATATATCAATTCTCTATAAATTAATTTATAAATTCAAAGCAGTGAAATCAAAACCACCACTTTTTTTTTTCCATTAAAATTGAAAAACCCTTCATTAAATTTTTAGGGAATTTTAAAAGCCATGAATAGGCCAAACAATATAACATAAACCCAAGGAGAGAAGATATGACATTTAAAGGTTTAAGACACAAATCTATAAAATTCAAGAATTTGGGTGTTGAACCAGGGATAGGCAAATAGATTATTCAGAAACAGAACTTAAACATTTTGGCTATCATTATTATTAAATCAGATAAAGTCTTATACTCATATTCTAAGATGGAGGAAAACCCCTGGTACCAATATATCCCAGAGAAAACTTTCTTATACTTGTATGATGAGATAAGTGTAATGTTACTCATTTCAACATTATTTGCATTAGTAAAGAAAACAAATGAAGTAGATTTCAAGATTGTAAAGCATGAATAAACTATAAATACAATGGATCATCAAACAACAGCAAAGTGAATGCAGTTGTACTTGAATACTTGAATTATCCAAATTGAATTATCCAGTTTTACAAGATTGTAAAAACAATTTTGTGTAAAGAAAGGTTGCAAACATATATTATGATAGCAAGTTTTGTTGATTATACACACCAGTGTTTTGTCACTTTTTATACATGTATATGTAGTATATATGTACACTTATGTATATAGATATGTGCAAATATAGGTATGTACATGTGCACCAAATGATAAGAACATAGATGCAGTAGTACTTAGCTTTGAAGAAAAAAGAAAAATGTGAGATTGTGGAGGAAGTACAAGGATAGTTTCAACTATATCTATAAAGTTTTGTTTTAAAGATCTCCAAGTTTGTTCTCTTTGATATCTTTTTCCTTGGACTGGAGTTGATGGAAATCATCCATATATTACATAATAAACTAACAGCTCTTTTGTGAAGAAAACCTCACTCTCTAGTCCCATCAAAAGCTCAATAAATTCTTTGTCTTTCTTATATTGCCTGGGGGTGGGGGATGAAAGCCTAATGCTAGTAGAACCACTATTATAATCTCTTAGCATACCTTGTACAGCTGGTTTAGCAACTGGATTTAGAATGTGGGGTATTTGGATCTGTAGTTTAGTCTTGACCTCTTTAGCCTGAACCACCTCTGAGATAGGAAGAATCCCATTTTGACATGTTTCACTAATGGTCTCTCCCCTTATGTATTTCCCCCTTGACATAACCATACAGTTCCCTTGCGTAGTTATCCTGTGAAATTATAATTCGATGTGCTATGCTTATTTTGCTTCAGAAATCAATATTGTTTTCCGTTGGTGTCCAAGTAGGTAGAGATTCTTCAAAGTGCGTTCAGAATCTCTTATGATATTTAACTAAACTCTATTTCTGACTTCCCTCCATCCTTACTCCCACAGTGAAGGAAAACAAAATGGAAAAGCATCTATTGTTGCTTTTCTTCTATAGGAGAATGAGGGCTTAGTGGGGGAAGGTCCATAATTATCAGCATCTTATGAACCTAGAATTTTCTAACTTTGCATATCTGATCATTGAAATCTTAATGCTTTTTTTCCTCAAATTCCAAATCCTCTATAAAGCCATGTCTCTCTCTTCTAAGGGAAGCAATTTATTAAAAAAAAAAAAAATCAGTGTTAACTATGTGCTATCCTTCTAACCACTGAGATAAAGAAATGAATTTTAAAACCACAAAAAGAATAATGAACAAAATAGAAAAAATTCATTTCCTCATTTTATATTCTGTGTAATATAATCTATCATTTTAATTTCTCCTACCACCATCTTCTTCCCTACTCTAAATCCAACTTTACCCAGGCTAGTGCTAATTTCCTTAAAATGCTATATATTTATTGCTATGTTAATTTCTTGATAGGCCTGATTCAGTTTTCTCTATTTCAGTTGCAACACACACCAAAGCAGAGAACATAATAGGGGCTCAACATATATCCGGATTTGACTTTATTCATTTAATAAACATTTTTGGTGTCATACAACATGCCAGCTGATTCTAGAATAGAAACTGGATCTGAGCAAATGTAAAATGAATAATGACTTGAGAGAAGCAGATGTTATTATACATGAATTAAAGATCATTTGTTCAAGTTTGATGTATCATATTAGTTCCTAATTGGGCAAGAAAGAAAGGGTCTGCATAGGCATTAAATGACTATATGGTCCAGGATCCTGAATGGTTAAAAGAATGTGCTGTCAGGTTGCTAACACAATAGCAGGGAATTGACAGGGGGAAAATGTGAAACAGCTGTTGTTATATTTTAAGAAGTCTTAAATAATGCTAAACAGTGATTTTTAAAAGATTATTTAAAGATTTAGGGAGAGAATCAGGTTTTAATTACAGCAAAGAGTAGGAATAGAAAATGCATGTAGAAAAGCATAACCACAATGAGTTAGTGAAAGAAGGTAGAGAACAGTGATATGAATACAAATAATGCTTATATTTGAAACTATATAGAGTGCAAAATACATTTGGCTTATCATATCCTATCTTTACAGCAATGCTTTGAAACAGGAACATGATTAGAACTTGCACTGAATTCTACATACCTTCAACCTAGTTCCCATTGCTTCAAATTAAAACTATTTGTAGTTTTGATAGAAGTTGCTTGTGTGAGATAAGAAGTATTCTTCTAGGATCAAATGGAAGTTTTATTTCTATATATTTTCTAGTTTAGTCTGAATTATTATTGATTCTCCCATCAATAAAGAAGTATGAAAGGAATAATGTGATTATTTTGGTAAAAGGAATATTCTGGAATCAATGTGGAAAATGGAGAAGAGTGGAGAAAAGACAAACATAGAAAAAGGAAGGATAATCAGAAGGCTGTGGAATTAATCTGGTGAGAGGTATGAAATAAGAAGTTAAGTCATGTGAAATAAGAAATGTCAATGGAGACAAGGAGAATGGATCAGTGTTTGGATGCAGGGATAAAAGAGAGGAAATATTGACAACTAAAAACTAGATTTCTAGCTTTAGACACTGGCTATTACACAATGTCCGTCTCTATTAACACCAGAAAAGGGAGAGATTTTGTGGTAAATGGGAGACAAATTGGTTTGAAAACATTTTGTGTGAAGTGTTTGTTCTAGGATGTCCAAATCAGAATTTCTAATATAGAAGTAAATAAGTAAATATAATCTTAGAGCAGAACTCTGGAAAGATTTTAAAAATCTAGGTGATGAAAGAAGTCATGGAAATGAATGTTTTCACTAAGTAGAGTCTGCCATTAGAAGACATGATAGTGGGTGGTGAAAACTGGTGAACACCAACAGATAAAAACTTAGCATAGGGAAAAATGCCATGAAAAAGATGGAGAAAAAGTTGCTATATATGTAGGGGGAAATATGGGAAGGTGTTTTATTGCAGATCTCAAGGTAAAAAATCATGGGAAGAAAAAGAGAGGTTGATTAAATCAAAGAGAAACCATGAAAAATAATAGCTAAAAGTCAGTTTTCCTACAAAGTGACCATTCACAACTTTAACCAGACTTGTTTTGGTAAAGATTTGAGTATAGACCCCAGGCTACAAGAGTTTGAGGTGTGAATAAAGAAAGGTTGGACACAAGTCTTAGCGGGAATGAAAGAGACACTTGGTCTTTGGGTGTGAATAAAAGAGACAATTATTAAAGGCATGAAGAGGAGGTGATAGAATATAGCATAGAGATGGTGAGATTAGCCTTGCTATGGGAGGAATATTTCCATTTTTACCAGAGAGGAAAGAGGCAAAGGTGTTGAGGCAATTTTATCTACTTTGCAACAACTCAAAAACTAACAGGAAAATAGTAAATGTTTTTGATAAAGATAACCTCATTCTGTTCAAACTAGAGCCAATTTAGATCTTAAGGTTTGTCTTCAGTGAAAGACAAGAAAAAAAAAAAGAATGAGTTTAAATGTTCAGATGTTTAAAAACAAACATCTAGAGCAGCAATTTAGAGTAACATGATATTGATCAAGAGAGTAGTTAACCTCTCATAGCTAGTAGGTATTTGCATGTTTAATCACAGATGGTGTGTATAGATTTGTGCCAGAACTTGCTGTCTCTAATTGGAAACACCTCAAGTCAACTCCAGGCCTCCTTTTCAGAAGCCAAATGCACTTTTAGCCCAATGCTGCCATTAAAATTCCAGGTTTTTAAAAGATGTTATTCCAAAAACTCACTGCCATAAAATATATGTGCATTTTATTATCTCCCTTCCCTATGTCAGTACTCTCAGAGTGTAATTTCTTCACCTAAATAAATATATTTAAAATACATTGATTATAATAAATTTGACTTTAATTTGTCTCATATGAAGTTTGTTTTTCCCCCTCATTTCAATATTCATAAAAATATGTTTGAACAATCACTCAAACAACAACAACAAAACCTTACTCTTCCTAACTCTATATCTATTTTTTCCTCATAGACAATATCTTTTCCACACCAACAAATAGCATTACATTCTTTATATTTTCTGAAGGCTTGTCAGAGTCACTGGTTATATTTCATTAACTGATCCGTATGGTTATTGATAGCTAGTTCACTGTTGGTCACATTTTTAATTGTCCCCTAATACTTCAAACTTTTTTCTGACATCTCTCCTAATCCTTCAAGTTTTCTTTCATTTCTGCACATTTTAAACTAATGAAATACCCTTTAATAGTCCATACTGTGTTATAAAAGTCTGTTCTGTGTTTTCGTTTTTACTTTATAAAGTAAAATTTATAAATGAACATATAAATAAAGGATATCTCCATTTAGGATTGTAGTGGGATTATTTTAAAATATTAGCAACTGTATTTGTGCATCTACAAAAAGTGAGTGCAAGTAAGTGTGGGTTTAGAACAGTTAGGGAAAAAGAGAGTAATGGAAGGGATATAGAACAAAAGTACTAGTAATATTAAATAATTATCAATAATGTTTAAGTTCTACATTTATTGGGGATACCATCCTCTTTAAGTTATATTCATAATCTTATTAAATATGTACAATTATAATGACCACGTCAAAGTAGAAAGAGAACTTGAGGTTTAGAGAAGTTATTATAAATGACATCAATGATCACACAGCTAGTAATAGTGAAGCCAGAATTTGAACGCCAATTGTCTGAATCTAGGAAGGATCTTAAACACTAATAATATTTCTGGTTAGAGATTGTTCTACAATTGGAATTTGAGCACTAGTTCTATTGATTACTAGTGATAGAAACTTAAAGAACAAATTTCTGAAGCTTGGTTACCTTTGCTTTCATATTTGGGTAATGTTTGTTTGTATTAGGTAGGTTTAATTGCTACCACAAAAAGACTCTTAACATCTTTTACCCAAACAAGTTAGGAGATTAATTATTTCTCAAGTAACAATCTAGAGATGGGCAATTGATTTAAGAATGGACTGCTAAACTAGCATGGCAAGCAGCCCACCTGAAAGTCATAAAGAAATTCATATTTCTTATATCTTTTCAATTTATCATTACCTAAGGCCTTTTTCTTATTTCACATGATATAATACACACTTTTGTAATGAGGGAAAGAGAAAATGGAAAGCAAGAAATTGCCTTATAAAATGCTATAAGTTGCAAAAATCACTTATTCCATTGACCAAAATCAGTCATTTATATACCTAGCTTCAAGAGAGACTGATAAAGGTAGTTTCTAGTTGAGTAATGTGTCAGTCATGAAAATACACGGCTCAAATCTCTCTTTAAGAGAATAGTTTAGGAGAAATGTAATTGACAGATGTCATCCAGCTGCTGGACTTTTGGATTCACTGTAGCATTCTAGCCAATGATATGCTCTCTTTGGCCTATACCAAGTCAACAGTTGTGCTTGTTGGGTTACTAAAGCTAGATTGTTTCTGTTTAGAACCTCTCTGATGGGTAATCATTTTTTTCTGGGTCTCTTTAAATGTCTGGCATATGCTTCCTCAAAGCTGCACTAAACTCAGACCTCATTACCTAATCATTTTACATTCCATTCTTCCTTTCACAGATGCCATACTTTATCATAGTCTGAAAGTGCTCCTCGCCAGCTCTTAATCCTTTTTCACTTAGCCTGGAGTTTAAATCTCCTTTACATCTAATTGTACTTTGTCATATGCTTCTCAGAGGACCCAGAATGAGATAGTGGTCATGTGCTTAACTAAAATCTTAGGGGTTCAGTTACACAAGAGGAAGGTTATAATGGATCCCAGGAACATTTTACTTTCTCAATAATGATCTTCAATTCTGTTCCACCAAATATCAATTCATATCATTTTCTCCAAATATAGAACACATTTACTCTCTCTCCAATGAAGAAAATCCAAAGTCCCATATGGTTATTTCATCCAGTTTAAAATTCAGGATCTCTGAATAATGTGATCTCCCTTCTATCCAATTAGCATATGAAACTGATTTAATTTTTTTTAATAAAACATGCTAGTTATCTTCTCACATTGAATATAAAATGACAAAACTGGAACTTGTTGAATACAATAAAAAACTCCCACTTGGAAGAAGGAAGAATGCAAACACATTCAGTTATCAACTCCTGATAGGCTGGAATTGAGGGGAATCCTATTCTGTCAATAGAGTTAAGTACTTCTGTTAGCCCATCAGCCTGCACCTTGCTCTTTTCTATGGAAATAACTCTGTATACCTTGTTTTCTATGGTTCCTGGTTTTGTTCTTCGAGAGATATTTTTAAAATTGGTTTAGGGTAGATATTATTAATATTCAGTACTAATGAGCTTCTCTCCACTTATAGGCAGAGGAAAAAATTGTTCTTCTATGCCCACTTGAAGTTACATATGGCCACATGGCTTTCTTTGGCCAGTGAAATAATGGAAGCATCCTAATGGTGGTGGAAACATATATTTACATGGGAGCCATCTGCCCTGGAGAGATGTCTGGTTTTACATTAAACATGGTAGATATAAGAAATAAGATTTTTTTTTTTTTGGTCTTATGCTATAGAGATTTTAGTCTTGCAGTGAAACTCAGTCTACACTGATTAATCTATCATTTTTTTTTTGCATGGTCACATTTTAATGAGTGTTGAAATGTGTGCCTTCTCCAGAAATGGTGAGCTTTTTGAATCTATTTTCTGCTAGGGAAGGTTTGGAAATCTCGGGGCCATTATAGGAATAAAACAATCCAAGATAATTTTGTAATTCAGACTTATTTCTCTGGCAGTAAATTTATGTAGTAGGTTTCTAGTTGATTCATTCCACTGTTGAGTAACCAAACCTAAAAATCTTGACATCATGTCAAAAATCTTGACATCATGATATTCTTGACATCATGTTTAAATCTATTGATTATCTTTTTTTGGTTACTGGCTTCTGTGAGTGAATCATCTGTCTCCCCCTGTTTTTAATCAGAACATCTGAAGCAGTATGCTATCTGAAACCCCTGTCTTAGACTGTTTTTTAACCTCAGTTCTGACTCACAAGATCTAGCTGAAATTCTAAAGGAGAGACCTCAGAGCAAATCTCTGAACAAAAATAATATCTCCTTCTAATTACATTTGAATAACTTCTCCAAACATATGATATACCCTGAACTGTTCAGTATAGCTATAGGCTTATGGGCATGTGGTGTGCCTTCTAGGTTAACAAATAACAGCAATTTAACCAAATGTTTGCCAAAACGTAATAAGTGTCACCAGCTTTTTAGCCTGCAGTACTGCCTGTCCTTCCATATTCTAAGCCAGTACTACATATTTCAGATTATCTATTTATATATTTTTAAAATTTTATGGGCCCCACTTACATCAATGGACAGATCATGCAGACAGAAAATCCTTAAGGAAATACTGGCCTTATGATAGATTAAACCAAATGAACTTTATTTATATATGTAAATGAACTTTTATATATGAACTTTATATGTATATAGAAAATTCTATCCAAAAGAAGCAGAATACACATTCTTTTCAAGTGTACATGGAACATTCTCCAAGATACATCACATGCTAGGTCACAAAAGAAGTCTCAATAAATTTAAGATGATTGAAATCATATCAAGCATCTTTCTGACCACACAACTATGAGACTCAAAGTAAAGTACAAGAAAAAAAAAACTGCAAAAACACAAACGGGTGGAGACTATACAATATGCTACTAAACAACCAATGAGTCACTGAAGAAATCAAAGAAGAAATCAATAAAATACCTGGAGACAAATGAAAATGGAAATGCAATAATCCAAAATCTGTGGGATGCAGCAAAAGAAAAGTACATGGCAATACAGCCTACTTCGGGAAATGAGAAAAATCTCAAATGAACAACCTAACCTTACTCCTAAAGGAATAGAAAAAAGCAGAACAAACAAAACTCAAAGTTAGTAGAAGGAAAGAAATAATAAAGGTCAGAACAGAAATAAATGAAATAGAGAATTAAAAAAATAGAAAAGATTAGTGAAACTAAGAGCTAATTTTTTGAAAAGGTAAAATAAATTTATCAACCTTTAGCAAGACTCATCAAGAATAAAAGAGAGCCCAAATAAATAAAATCAGAAATGAAATAGAAGTTACAACCAACACCATAGAAATACAAAGGATTATAAGAGATTACTATGAAAAATTATAGTGCAAGAAAGTTGACAGACTAGAAGAAGTGGATAAATTCCTAGAAATGTACAGTTTCTTAAGACTGCATCAGGAAGAAAGAGAAAAAATGAACAGAATGATTACCAGTAATGAAATTGAATCAATAATCAAACAAACTGCCAACAATGAAAATTTCAGGACCAGATAACTTCACAGGTGAATTCTATTAAACATTTAAAGAATAATGAACACCTATCTTTCTAAAACTATGACCAAAAATTGAAGAGGAAAGAGTGCTTCCAAACTCATTCTACCAGGCCAGCATCACCCTGGTAGCAAGATCAAACAAAGACACCACAAAAAAATTATAGGCCAATGTCACCAACTAACACAGATGCAAAAATCCTCAACAAAATATTAGCAAACCAAATTCAACAATACATTAAAGGGATCATACACCATGTTCAAGTGGGATTTATCCCAGGGATGCAAAAGTGGTTTAATATCTGCAAATCAGTCAACGTGATATACCACACTAACAAATATGTTTGAGCATTTAAACTAATGGGTTTCTTGATCAATTACATAATCCATTTGGGAGCATTTAATAACTCAGTCACATTAAATGTACTTTCATTTTGGTGTTTATAATTTACTTGCCTTCCAAAGTCCATGATGTCATATATGTTTTACTGAAATTGGGATGAACTAGAGGACATTCAATGGCATTCTCTTAGATGCCCTTTTGGGGAATTATGAAGAATAAGAATGCATACACGTACCTATAGAAAGAGAATCTCTTTCTTTCATACCCTTGAGAAAAGTAAAGAGTGTTGAAAAAGGAACATATTACAGACAAACATTAATTACTCATATGGACATCATCAAGTGCCAACTATGAGCCAGACACTATGCCAAGTACTAACAAAGGAAAGATGAGTAAGATAGTATCTCTTGCCACGGGTTTAGACTGATCAAAACAACAAACATTAATAGGTATTTGGTGATTCTGGTTCAATATTTTGAACTAGATTGTTCTGCTAGCCCTCCTGGAACCTCATTACAAGATTTAAAAGACATATAAACCCACATCAATAAACAGAACAGTGGTGGAGAGGCAATTAATGGAAAACGGTTGTAAAAAATACCTGGAAGAAGAACACTTAGTATGTTTGCTAGATAAAGTAAGGCAGTGGAAGTCGTAGTGCAGGACATCCTCAGAGAAGGCTGAAGAAAGAGGAGAGAGATGACCTGCCAATGCCAAATCACCCATTCCTGCACACAGGATGATTAGATGGCAAACATCCCCCCCTTAGGTAAATGCATAGAAGTAAATGTAATTATATGACTGGAAAGGACTAGAATAGCTGCAGTTGTAACCCAGAATAAATCATCTGCATTCTGGCATTTGGGAATGCTCAGTAAAATGTCAGACTCTTCACCAACTCATTCTAGAATGAAATATATCAGTTGGCAGGTTTCATTCATGAATGAAAACCACATAGTAGCCTCTCCTTTTACTTTATTAATTTAATCATATAATTAATTTCTCAACAAAACCAAAATTGTCCCTGGAGAAAAAATATATTCAGGGAATTGAAGAGTACATAAACAGAAAAACGAACAATCACAGCCAAAAGAATTAGAGAAGCTAGGTTAACATATTTAAGCAATCTAGGACAACCAAATTCCAACTAAAAGGACTGTGGAGAAAGAGAGTAGAGGAAACCAAACGGAAGACAGTATAAAAAATAATTCAAGAAATTATTTTAAATTAAAACCCTTCAAGTAAATTAATTAATTTACTTCAAGTAAATTAATCAAGTAAAGTAATTAAAACTCTTCAAGTAAATATGATACATATGATATAAATATAGAGATGTGTGTGTATATGTAAAGTGAATAGAAATAATTGGAGCCTTGATGCATTAGTATTGGTTTTAAGAACGTCAACGATTCTAAAAGTCTTTTAATTTTTCTTTATTTCAATTTTCACTCACTTGAAATAAAGTATTTTTTCTTTTCATTTGAAATATGACTGTGGAAGTGTCAGGATAGTAAGGTCAATTGTGGCAAAAACTCACTGAAATAAATATTTTATTTTGAATTTTGTTGAAATATTTCAGATTCCATTCACTGTACATCACCAAATTAATTCCAGATTTACACAGGACAAAGGAGTTCATTAATTTCTTGTAATCATTGCAATTTGAAAACTTCTGATTAGTCCGGAAAGTCAATGAACACATTGATGCAATAGACGTAGAAGTCTGTTTAATCTCAGAAGAAATTGAAACAAAAAAAAAGTTTAAACAAATTGTGTGGCACTCTTGAAGTTTATTGTACCTGGACTGTGCTGTGAGGTTTTTTTTTTTTTCTTTTTTTATAAAATTCACGTGGGAAAGTTTGTTTCTTATGCATTTTCAGTTTAAAATTATATGCATGAATATGGTCCTCAAGCCTAACATTTTTTATTGTAAACTGCAGATTGCTTTAAATGTCCATTTTTCAGAAAGTATAAAAGCTCAAATAACCATATATCTAATGCCTGATTTTGGATAGATACTGAATTAGATCTGAATGGATACAAATGTGAATAAACCATTATAAGAAAGACCATAGAAAACTTATTCCATTTTGAACTTGGTTTTGGCTCTATTGAAATTTAATTAAAAATAATTAAAGTGTAATTCCATTATTTGGACACATCATATTGTGGTTTATTAAAATGGTACAAGCTTCTGGGCTGAAAGTTATAGGTATCTCAAAATGAAATAGGTTATTTTGAGAGATAACAGTCTCTACAGGAAAGTGAGAGAGAGTGAATTCTGTTTTCATATTGTAAAGGGTTTCTGATATAACAACCACATATACCTACAAAGAAAGACTCTGGCTATATTGATGTTTTTTTTTTTTTTTTTAACATCTTTATTGGAGTATAATTGCTTTACAATGGTGTGTTAGTTTCTGCTTTATAACAAAGTGAATCAGTTATACATATACATATGTCCCCATATCTCTTCGCTCTTGTGTCTCCCTCCCTCCCACCCTCCCTATCCCACCCCTCTAGGTGGTCACTGCCATGAAAATGATTAAAAACACCAGCTCTTCTGTTTAGTCAGTGTGTGTGTTTTTTTGTTTTGTTTTGTTTTTGTGAACACCAGCAAAAAGTAACGATACATTACCTACCCAAAGAATATATAATTTCAGTTGAACAGTCTACTCAGTAATACCAAGGCTGTCATTAAATCAAGAAAATTAAGATTGTGGATTTTAGGATGGTTTATAACTTTTCTGGAAAAAATTTGTGCTCGCTTGTCAAGCCTTTTATTTCCCACCCAGCAAAATTTAAATATATCCCTTTTTTGTGCTCACAGACTATTTTATACATATATATGTTCTGTATAAGCATTTTGTTGTATTTGTTGCTTTTGGTCTTTCCCACAAGAGTGTAATGTCTCTAAGGCAGGCATATTGTATTGCTTGTTTATTTATCTTCTTCTCTTACCACATCCATGGGCAGTTTGCAGATGCTCAAAAAGCAGTTACTTGATCTCTCAATTAAAGCAAATATAGAATGATATGTAAGTTCTCATTGCGTATTTATTGTAGCAATGAGCATTTGTTTCTTCATAAACTACTCAAAATTTAGATATGAATTTAAAAATAACTACAATGGTGTATGTTAAAATATTTTATTAAAAATTAAAAAAATAATAAGCACTCAAAACCACATTAAGAATTAGAATGTATATTAAATATTTTAGATAAACTTAGAACATACTCTATTATAATTAAAAGAAAAAACATGATCAATGATCAAATAACACCAACATAGCTGTTAGAATGAAAGAGTAAGTGAATCCTTTGAAAAATCAGTAAAATACACTTTGAAAAAATGTATAAAGAATAGAAGTTTTAAAAAATCACCACAGCTTAAATTTATTTTTTTAACTAGGGATTACTAAGATCTAGGGAAGAGAAATGGGAACACGGCTCGTTGATAAGTATTGGATTATGCTGGCAAATAATACTTGGCACTCAGCACTGTCCTCTAGCGTTAGTACCAAGATACTGTTGATAAGGCTAAAACAAGGGGACTCAGTTTCCTCAATTTCAGCAGTGTAGAGGTACAAGTTTAAGTAGAGCAGATTCAGGAGCTGTCATTCTGTACTCAAGCCTTCTTCAGGATAATTACTCTTATTCCCTTATCCAGAGTGGCTGTCTTTCTTATAGTGAGGTCTCTGTATTTTCCTAGAAGCACGTTACAGTTTTTGTATTTGCCGCCATACAGCCTCCATCTCAGCTGCTTTTTGTTCTCACTTTTGTTGCCAAAAGAAAAAAATCTTCCTGGACATGACTGTTGCTGAGCTGAATCAGGGAGAAGTGTTTAGAGGGCAGGTGGCAGGTAGGAGTGGGGAGAACACAGACTAGTTGAAAATACCTGAAAAGTTACATCTGTCTTCAAAAGGAAATTTTTACTAAAGAAGAAGAAAGCTTATAAAAAATTAGGTCAATAGTTTAAAAAATAGAGAAATTTTAAAATATATTTTTGGGATTATTTTTTAATATATGGAAATATCAAATCACTATGTTGAGCAGCAGGAACTAACAGTGTTGTAGGTCAATTATACTTCAAAAAGCAAGCAAACAAGCACATTCACAGAAAAAGAGATCAGATTTGTGCTTATCAGAGGTGGAGGAAGAATAGGATGGAGGTAGCCAAAAGGTACAAACTTCCAGTTGTAAGATAAGTAAGTACGAGGGATGTAATGTACAACACGATTAATATAATTAACACTGTTGTATGTTATATAGGAAAGTTAAGAGAGTAAATCCTAAGAGTTCTCATCACAAGGAAAAACTATTTTCTTTCTTTCTTTTCATTATATATGAGATGATGGATTTTTACTAAATTTATTGTGACAATCATTTCATGATGTAAGTATTTCAGATCATTGTGCTGTACCCCTTAAACTTATATAATGCTGTATGTCAATTATATATCAATAAAACTGAAAGAAAAAATATAGAAACATTTAAATAAAACTTTTCATTCTCCATGAACGAAATGTTGAATATTGAAGAATAAGAACTATGTCTTTACAATGGAAATTTTAAAACTTTGGCAAATGTGTGTGAACACAACTCTGGTGGAGAAAATAGGATTAAAGAGTCACTATGAGTTGACTATACCAAACTCCTCATGATTATTTTTCTGTTAAAAAAAAAAACTACTTTCATACCACTCTGCAAACCAAAATAGAGTGGTAGCTTATGTTTCACAATTTGTGTTTCTGATTTTAATTTCTCTCACAGCTTTGTCCTACAGAGATTTCCATGCCCTCTACAAATTGAGGCTGGTATGTGTCCCACTTTTGCTTCCAGTTTCTTTACTATCACAGATATCATCAGTGACATTAAACTGGACCTTGCTATTCTACTCCAACATTACTTTGCTGAGTTATAAAAGAATGTTCTTCACTTACTAAATTAAAAAAATATATTTGAGTCATGAGTATAAATTGGCCATAGATATCTACAAGTATGCCCTACTATTTGTGCAAATTTGTAATGAATGATCTGTAGAATGCATATATAAGGAGAATTGTGCATCACTACTCAAAACAAGGAATGAGCAAACATTTGCTAGATACAGACTTAAGTAAACTACAGAAGACTTAAAGTTTCCACTCCTCATTTCTCTCCTCCCACCTAATAGAAAGGAACAGTATGCAGAATTAAGTAACTGGCAAACATCCCATAGAGTGGAAAGGTAAGAAAATGAATCACTTTTGGCAATATCATTAGAGATGAAAGAACACCTAGGCATATACCCTATAGCTAGAGAGGTAAAAACATGGTAAAGGGCTTTAAAAATTCTTCTGGTTTTGGTTAACTGTCTTGGAAACAGTTATTAACAAGGAGAGTCATGATTTACCTCTGAATTAATGATACCTTTGCCATGAGAAGCAAACAAGCATTATCTTACATACTGTGGATAAAGCAGATAAAGCATTGATTATGTGAATCCAGGCAAATCTGGGATCAACTGGAAGATATGTTCTAGCTCTGTGACACTGCTCAAGTCATCTGCCTCAGTTTCTTAATGTACTCTCATAAATGTAGAAAACAATATGGGAAACAAAAGCAAAAATAAACAAATGTGACTATATCAAACTAGAAAGATTTGCATAGTGAAGGAAACTATCAAAGAAAAAGCAACCTACAAAATGGGAGAAGATATTTACAAATCATACAACCATTAATGTGTTATAAATCCAAAATATGCAGAGAATTTATACAACTCAACATCAAAAAATAAATCCTGGGGCTTCCCTGGTGGCGCAGTGGTTGAGAGTCCGCCTGCCGATGCGTGCCCCGGTCCAGGAAGATCCCACATGCCGCGGAGCAGCTGGGCCCGTAAGCCATGGCTGCTGAGCCTGCACATCTGGAGCCTGTGCTCCGCAACGGGAGAGGCCACAACAGTGAGAGGCCCGCCTACCGAAAAATAAAAATAAAAATAAATCCTGATTAAAAGATGGCCTCCACCTAGAGGGGTGGGATAGGGAGGGTGGGAGGGAGGGAGATGCAGGAGGGAAGAGATATGAGAACATATGTATATGTATAACTGATTCACTTTGTTACAAAGCAGAAACTAACACACCATTGTAAAGAAATTATATTCCAATAAAGATTTAAAAAAAAAAAAAAAAAAAGATGGTCAGAGGACCTGAATAGACATTTTTCCAAAGAAGATATGGAGATGGTCAACAGACAACTGAAAAGATGCTCAACATCACTAATCATCAGAGAAATGCAAATCAAAACCACAATGAGATACCACTTCACACCTGTCAGAAGGGCAATCATCAAAAAGAACAAATAACAAGTGTTGTCAAGGATGTGGAGAAAAAGGAACCCTCATGGACTATTGTGTGGGATTGTAAATTGATACAGCCTCTATGGAAAGCAGTACGGATGTTCCTCCAAAAATGCAAAGTAGAACTCCCATACAATCCAGCAGTTTCACTTCTGGGTATTTACCTGAAGAAAACAAAAACACTAATTTGAAAAGATAAATTGTTCGTCGATAAATGAATGGATAAAGAAGATGTGGTATATATATATATCTTCTATATATATATATATTGCATTGTGTGTGTGAATATCTATACATACACACACACTGGAATATTAGTCAGCCATGAAAAATGAAATCCTGCCATTTGTGACAACATGGATGGATCTAGGGTGTATTATGCTAAGTGAAATAAGACATAGAAAGACAAATACTTTTTGATCTCATAAAGGGGAGTCTAAAAAAAGAAAGCAAACAAAGAAAATAAAATGAAAACAGATACATAGTTACAGAGAAAGAAGAAACCAGTGGTTGCCAGAGGGGAGGGGTGTTAGAGGGGTGAGGTAGGTGTAAGGGATTAAGAAGTAAAAACTTCCAGTTATAAATAAGCCACTGGGATGTAATATACAGTGTAAGGAATATGGTCATTAATATTGTTATTGCCATAACTTTGTATGGGAACAGAGGATTTTCAGGTTTGCCGTGGTGATCATTCCATAACGTATTCAAATATCAAATCACTATGTAGTATACTTGTATCTTACATAATATTCAATATGACTTCAATTTAAAAGTATATATGCTAAAATAATTAGATTAATTTTGTGTATCCTTAGATCACTGTTTCTCAGCCTTGGAAAAATTGACAATTTGGGTCAAATAACTCTTGTTGTGGGCTGCACTGTTTATTGTAGGATGTTTAGCAGCATCCATGGCCTCTACCCACTAGACGCAGTAGCACCCATCCTCCCCAGTTGTGACAAACAAAAATATCTCTAGACATTGCCAAATGTCCCTTGAGCAGCAAAATTGCCCCCCATTAAAAGTAATTGTTTTAAAGACCTGAGATGAATGTTTGGGAAATGCAAAAGACAAATATTAAGTGAAAGGATTAGAGATTTCTTTTTTCAGAAACTGACATGCATGGTGTTTAAACTTACAGGATTACAGTTGAAAGTTACTGTGAGTTTATTCAGTACAACTTCTAATTTGATAATGGAATCACCTGTACCTATTGCCTACAGATATTATATCCCAACGTCGTCTTGACAAATTTGGCTGCTAAGCAAGTATTTTTTCCTCCTTTTCTTGTAAATCTAGAAGTTAAGAAATAGCCAGCCATTGGAACAACTCAACAATGTAAGTGTTTGATTAATGTAGGCTTGTATTGGAAATACGCAAAGAATCTGAGTGGACATCTCAATAGAAGGTTGGATGGAAGGCATTCCCACATTAGATAAAATGACAAAAATACTCCAACAACTATAATTTTGTGCATATAATAATAGTGATTTTATTGCTTACGTATGCAATTATGAAATAGCCACGTTGTTGCCTACAGTCACATATATAAAGATGTTGAGTCCCTTAGCTTACTTCAGCCAGGCTGGATGGCACCTTTCACTTGACAGGCAGCTTGCCATGACTCACTCAGCACTTCCATAAGTTCAGTAAATAAAACTAAGTGAAAATTGGTAGGAAAGAAAGTGTGCGTATGGTCTCCAGATGCAATTTTGCTACTATAGTACCACTAATATAATCCAGGCTCAGTCAATTTAACCTGGAAGACACCCAGACAATATGGAAACATTGACTCTGTTAACAGGTAGCATCAGGTTAGAGTCTCTGAAACCATACCACACACAGAAGGTTTCTACTTAATAGAAATCATTGATTTTACTATTTTACCATTATGTTCTTAGAGATTCTAAGATCACATGAGCACTAGTTTTCTTGCCAGTATTATTTTCAGCAAGTTCCATGATCCATCACAGTTAGACAATGGGAAACTTATCAAGTAGTTGCCATAAACCTGTCAAAATCTAATTCATCAATAGTCTCAAATGTCACTCATTCTGTCAAGTATGCACTTACTAGCCACAGGATTTTACCCTCCGCTTTCATGTATAAATTCTCCTGTAGATAATTTTCACTATCATATTAGATGTAAATATAGATGCAAATATATATAGATACATAAACACACGTATGTATATAGATATCTATCTTAAGATAGATGATAGATAGATAGATAGACAGACAGCTTTAGGAAGAAGTGAGATAAATAGATTTAGAAAGAAGTGTCAGGGACATACTCCTTGGAAAAATTGAAAAAATGATGGTTTTGTTTGTTGTGTTTTAAATGAGGGCTAATCAGCAATGAAAGAACATCATGAAAATTAATGAGCTGCCCACTAAGAAAGACTCAAGCAAGATTAATTACTCCAAGATGCGATAAAAGGGATGTTTGAAAAAAGTTTTCTCTGGTGGAAACCAACTAATAAAAACCCAAATAGTGAGGGTTGCTTTGGCAAATAATTTGGTAAATTATTGGCACTTGGTATCTTTGACCCAGGTAATGAAGAAGGAAGTTTCTCTAGATATATGACAAAATGGTAGCAAAGAAACATGTAACTTTTTATTTTTTAACTTTTTTATGTAATGTAAATAAGCAGACTGACATAAAAATCACAGGCATTGTCATATCTGATTTTGTAACATCAGGATGTATTAATTATTCTTTTGTTTAATTTTAAAAAGTTAGTTTCTCTTTTTCCATCAAGCTACCTTATAAACAGCCTTACATGTCTTGTAACTACAGGGGCCTTTCCATATTCCTTTGTATAATGAATTCTTACCTTCTCTCAATTTTCCTCAGTGCAAATAGACCAAAAATAAAAAGAATTCATTTGTCTAATAGATGTATTCATGAGTAGTGAACTCTGTTTTAGTAAATCATGTGCACATACTCTAAACTGGATTAATGAAAGGAAACTTATTTTTAAAAATAAGAACAAGGGAAGCTTTCAAACAGCTTGACTCACAGGGAAAACTGCAAGCTCTTTTCTTTTATGTTTTATGTTCTGTGGTCACTCATTGAAAGTTTATTCCCTGATATGAGTACTGCTGGGTACAAGAGGCATCGAGTGTGTGGATGGAGTAGAATAAATACATTATTATTACAAGGAGGCCGTTCAAAATGCCTCTGGTGACTATGGATGTTGTATTTTCTTAAACGAACACTGCATCATTTTCTTAGTAGATGGGAGAACTCACCATGTGAATACATTTCATAGAGTAGCATAAAGCCACCTACTGGTTAATCCATATGAAAACTCTGTGTGATGGTTAAGTATTTCCAGAGTTGTCATGGAGAAGCTGAGAGGCAGACAGAAAATCAATGCCAGAGTAAAAATTGCACCTTTAATGTTTTGTATTCTTGAATGTTCTCTGAACACCCCATTTGATTTCCCTATACAATTATTTATATTAATTAGGATAATCAATATGCCAGGCACATTCCATTTATGTCTCATGTATTCTTCCTAAAACTACTGAAAAATAATACTTATCCATATTTTAATGAACTTGTGACAAACTAGTGTAGAGCTAATTTCAAATTCAACTTCCTTAAACTACAAATTTCAGGTTCTTTTGAAAATAATAAATACTTTCCATTATGTATTGGAAAAATATGGTTTTGTGCATGCAGATTACATAATAAATATATCAATAGTATTAGTGCTTGATAAAATTTCTAAGAATTATCCCAGTATCTTGCACATACTGGAATACTTTGTCTATGTCTCTCTCTCTCTCTCTCTCTCTCTCTCTAGATATATATGTACATATTTGTCATTAATTTGAATAGTAGAAATGGGAAGAATTGGAAATATGAAGACTTTGTAAAATCAGTGACTTGTCCAAAATGATAGGATCAAAATTAGAATATGATCAATAACTTCTGACTTGACTCCAAGTAAAATAATTTCTAGTTTCTTCTTACATATTATACTTAACACTAACATGAATATACATTGATATAAATTTTATTAATTCTAAGGGTTCTACAAAAATATACAGTTAATATGCAGTTGTTTTCACACTAATATGTAAGCACAGTTGTTCAAAAGTCAAGACCAACAGTTTTTGAATCATCTTTAGTGTGTAAATTTTAATTCTTTTGTATAATTCTAAATATTTCTTTCACATTGGTCTTACAGAGGCTGACATGTTTTTTGAGTCCAAATACTTTCTAAGGGTTACATAAATTAGTATTTCTGAAAACTACTATTTATAGGATGTAGGTGATTTCTTTTCCATCTTCCAGAAGCAGGTCTCTATAATTTTAATACCTTCTTCAAAGATGTACTTTTACCATTATTTTAATTGATTTTTGATTCCCATGGTAATTGCAATATGACTTTTACAACCAACCATAATTTTTTACCTTAGCTGTCAGAGTTTACTACCACAAGATGACAGCAGATATCAGATGTGTAAGAGCAAAAACGCTAAGTCACACAACCACAGGAAAGTGTAGCTCAGACTTTTGAAAAAATTGTACCAATCAAATCTCCTGTGCAGTAAACACAAAATGAAATACATAAAATAATCCTACTAGAGAACATAATGGCAAATGTAAATGACAGTTTTATGCTGGAGATAAAATACTTTGAAACGGGCCTGCAGTCCTATGTTAATTTTCTAATCTAAAACCATATTAATAAAATCAATATAGACATTTAGGCCCTCTAAGTTAAATGTGTTCTTTATTGGGAAAAAATCTTCCATCTACTCATAATAGTAGCATAATTAGAAAATGAATCATAACATTGAATTTTGAGAATTGGATAAGCTCTATTAATTGGATAGTAAGTTGATTTAACTGTATAAACCCCCTTGGTACAAACATTTTAACTAACAAGTTTGGACATTTAAATTTTTGAAAATACTTTTTCTGTTAAAAAACAATAATTTTCCTTATTAAGAATTCATAATGAGAATAATTATACATATGTAGCTTGGCTGTACATCTCCTCTTTAAAAAGTATATGGAATAATTTTGAAAATAGAATATCTGTGAGTTACCATAATTAAACATTAGAATCACTGACATTTATGATTTTTCTTTAAAAATATAAAATATTTTGTTACCATATGGCTTATTGGTTTAGAAATGGGAGGCTGCATAACATAGTAGCTAAAGGTACAATTTCTGGAATCAGACTGCCTGAGTTCAAGTAATTGCTCTTCTCTTCACTCTGTCTGTGACCTTGGATTACTTACTTAATTTTCCTGTGTCTGTATCCCCATCTATGATATACATTTAAAATTATAGAATAACTTCTGTATTATTATTATTTCTATATTCTATTTCAATTTCTATATTCTAAATTGTAGTACAATAATTTCTAACATGTCTCACAAAGCTATTGGAGCATTTCAGGAGAGAATACACATATTTGCTTAGCATGCTGCTTGCAGTTTGTAAACTCTGTATAGTTACCTGCTGTGGCCATTTTTAAAGCAATTTCATTTTTAAAGCAATTTCAAATGACTTTCCCTGTATTTTGCCAAAATATTATATAGTTTATTGCTTTCCATGTTGATGATTCAGAAATTCACATTATGTTACTTTGGGTGTGTATGTGTGTACACTTTTTAAAATGACACTTCAAAGGTTTGGGAAATCTTTGAAATCTTATTGAAACCAGAACATATGAAACCTGAGTGGCCTGACGAGCCAAAACACCACTATTCTTTCCATATATCAACCCACCCTTTGGTGAATTTTAAAGGTTCAGATGCAGCCAGGCAGTTCTAAATGCACCATGAGTTTTGTCAGTATTCTTGCTGTTAGGATTCTGGACAATGGCCAAGCTATAAAAATAGTTTAGACATGAGTGAAGTGATGGAGTCACTCATGGGGAATAACCCTGTTATCCTCCATTCTTAAATGCGAGGTTGCAAAATCAGTCAAATAACTCAGAGGGGGGAAGTTGGCCCCCTCTTCATTAAAAGAAAAAAAAAATCAGAAACAAAAGGTAGCCTGATTTCTGGGGACATTAGCCATTTGTATGTGCAGTTAGATGTAAATAATGGAATTTTCCATTTCTTAGTACTTGGGTGTTTTGAGCTAAGGAAATTCAAGAATCATTTAAAAAATCACAGCATAGTAATTGTTTTTAAGAATTAACAAAAGTAAATCTTGGTTAAATTCTGCTTTTGGATTCTTGCCTATGAGTACACTATTGCATTCACTTTGTTTCTCTTTAAGTTTAGCCCATTCATTAGGAAAATGATACTTTTTTTTTTTGTATCTCCATTTAATTTTTGCAACTGATGAGCACTTTTTTTTTTTTTTTTTTTTCTTGCTGTATGTGGGCCTCTCACTGTTGTGGCCTCTCCCGTTGTGGAGCACAGGCTCCGGACGCGCAGGCCCAGCGGCCACGGCCAACGGGCCCAGCCGCTCCGCGGCATGTGGGATTCTCCCAGACTGGGGAATGAACCCGTGTCCCCTGCATCGGCAGGCAGACTCTCAACCACTGCGCCACCTGGGAAGCCCCTGATGAGCACTTTTTAAGGGGCTCATTTTAATATGAAAATTAAAGTATTTTTCTGTATAGCCGCTGTTACAATTACTGCAAGTACATTTAAGTGTATCTAATAAAAGAATTATTTTATTTTAATTAGATGACTGCAGTGCCCTTCTATCTCTATAACCAACAAAATTTGAAGGTATTTTCTCAACGCACAGTTTCAGTGCATGATTTATAGAAAGCTACAACAATTCTCATGTGAAAGATCACCATAGAGAGAATTTAATTATGTATTGTGAGAGTCAATGTCACTTAAGCCTACATCAGGATATCGCAGCCTTTAATTAAGTTGACCCTTACACCCTGTGCCAAAATATCTTTCAAGTCAGCCAAATTGCTAAGTGTAATATGCTTATCCATGACAATTGGTAAAATAATCCAATATTGTTCTAGTAGTGAAGCTTATATTTAGTTTGAATTTACCTGAATCACACAGTTTTAAAAAGGTAAGACCCCTAGTCACATACACGAAAATTTTCCTAAATGTCAGTAAATAACAGCACTCAGTTATTATAAAGCAGTTTTCTCCATAGGACTTAACAAAAATTTTTATAAATTGTTTTATTCAGATAAATAGATTCATGTTTTTGTTTTCCAAATAAAAAGTATCATTTTCTCTTCATTCAGTATTTAGTCAACAAATGTAGTTACATCCTGTACTTTGAATGGCTAGTCCCCATGAAACCACTGACAACTCCCATTTGTCTATTTTGATGCCCCTGATTTTTTTTTTTCTTTTTCCTGGCTCAGATTTCAAAAGGTCATAATGGACATTTTCTTTACAATCCCTGAGGGAGTTCTTCACAGCTCTGTTTACCTGCTTCCTGTTCAAATTGCTTAAAGAATTTGGGGCTGAAAAACATTCTTTTTATTAGGGCTCAAACAGACTTCTTTACACAGACTATAGTTTCTCAAAAAAATTGGCTGAATTGAAACAAAAGGCTTATCAAAATGCCTCTGGACGTCTAGAAAACAATTAGTAAAACAAGATAATTGTCAAATTTAATTTCATCCCTTTGTAAGAATCACCTCATTAAAATGTTTGTGAATAATTTCCAGTGTTGCCGACAAACCACTTAACTGTACAGTGCTTATGTAGAAAGAATAAAATCCAGTGAGTCCCCACTGAATCACATGATTTAACTGATGGCTGCCATGTCTAATTATGATTATTATTACAACAACCATTTTGAAGGAATTTATTTAAATATTGTTTGTCTCATTAGACTGAAAGGGATTCTTAGACAAAATTTAACAAATCAATTGCATTGTGTAGAATATAGTTAATACATATTACAGGAGATATTTATATTTCATTATTTTAGAACTTGAGAGGATTCACAAGAATTTTATCACAGAGCAAGTCAAGAGTTAGAAGGTAATTGTAAAAAAAAAAAAAAAAATGAGATGTAATATCATAACAAAAGACCATGCTGATGTCAGAGGGCTGGCTTTTTTCTTAACGAAATCTTATAGACAAAGATGAGGTCACTCAAAAAAACTGCTCATCAAATTCTTTCTTCCTCCCTACTCCCTCCTGCTTTTCTTTTCTATGGCTTAGTCTATGATTGTGTATGTGTGTGTATAAAACTTAGGTCCTAAATTACAATATGTTTTTGTTGAGACATTACTAAATACTAGTTTTTCTACAAACAACTAAATGAACAATTAAGTTTTTAATTGATTATGTGGATACTTTATTCAGTATCCACATGTGAAAGATTTACATTTAAATCATAAATTTGAATATAATGATAAATACATAATAGAAATAAATTAACACTTAAAAATAAAATAGTATTTCAATTTCTTTTGCACCTATTATGAAGATAATAAGTTGATGTGTATTTAGAATATTTCAAACCGATATTTGTTTTTTTTAAACAAATAAATCTGTTCTCTAAATTAATTTTTATTTTAAAGTGTTTGTTTTGTTTTCTATTTCAGATAGGGTGTATTTCAAGCAAGATCTCAGTGGTCACTAAGATTGTATCTAGTGAAAAAAATCATATTTCTGCTAATTATTTTTTAAGGGCCTATGTCTTCTCTTTCCTCTTGAGTTTATGTACTTAGAGTCTCTCATTTTCTGCACTCAGACTCACACCACAGGTATCAAAGGAGAAAAATAAATAAAATATTTTTCCAGTAATATATTGATGATTCTGTTCTACAGTCACACATAATTATGTGTCTCTATAGTCTGTCTTTTAAAAAGAATATATTTACTTGCCATTTTCTCCTTAAAAGTAGGTGTATGGGGGTGAAAGCTAGAGATAGATGGGATTGAGAGCTGAGGTTGGGAATTACCTTATTCCAAGATACTCATTAATAAGAGGACAGTTTAAGTGAGTAGTAACAACATTATATCTTCCTGCCTACTATTGTTTATTGAATGCTTTAAAACTAATGCTTAAAACTATTTTGTTTCTTTTTTCCCATAAATTTTTAAATAAATACATGCTACACTGTATATTATTTCTCATACTTTATTGTGCACTGGTGCATGAAGTTTTGGAAATGCTAAAGAATATATTACATAGTTTAAAAAAAAATGTTGTCATGTTTGCCTTGAAAGTGAATTTAGTGGACCTAGAACCTCTGAAATTGGCAGTGCTCCTGTTGAAACTTTTCCTGAAGTTCTCTACTTATGGTATTCTCAGAAATAACAGGATATAGGGAGACCTTTTAGTCTATAGCTTCCCAAGGTCATGAGATGTTGAATTGTGGATAAGAATGTTTTTAGAGTGTATATGCCAATACCCATTATTTCTTAGGAACAAAATATTTGTGTTCTCACTCTGATATCAGCATGCTGTAAAGCCCTAGAAAGAGGTGAAAAGCAAGAGGGCAGAACTTCCAGAAAGATCCTTCTAGAAGTAGTTTGGTAAAAACTAAGAGCAGTGTTCAGTGGGTAACTATGATAATCCCAGTGAAATCACTTCCCAGTGAGTTAACATCAACACAAGAACTATAGTTATACCATGTGTTTCTTTTTCGATAACCCCACTAAACTTTTTCAGAAGTATATTCGCAGTTAATTTTCATAGAAAGTTATCGGTGTATCTCCTAAACCATGTCCTGAGAACGTTCATTGCAATGGACACTGAAATGGTCTAACAGAAGCTCCAAGGGGATTCCTTCTGTAGTCAAATCAGCTCAGTGCCCCAGAGTTTTAGAGATTTGTTTTAAATGCCAATAAAATAATTAAGTCTAATGCAGCAAAATAACTAGCCAAATATTTTCAGCACCTTTGCCAACAGACCCAAACCTGAAGCAAATAAATTCAGTGAATTTTTAGGTAGGGTGACTGTTAGAAACTTAGCACTAGACATAGGAAGTCAAAATCACATAGTCTTTGTAAACAGTTGTCACAACACAAAATCTGCTTTTTTATCCTTATACAACAAAGTAATGCCTTTTTAACTGTAGTTATTTATCTTCATAAACAGTAACACTTCCTATCTCAGTGCTTAAACTAGCAACTCATAGCTTGCCTGTTAAAATCCCGCCACAACTCTACTCCAAAGTAGCAATCATTCTTCCCTCTCACTGAATTTTTTTTTAATCAAACTAAACAAAATCCCTCACATACACCTTTCATCTTCCTGATATATTGTTTCGGGCCTACACAATCCCTTTCCCCAGAATACTAATCCTCCTTAAATCCGCATCTTCTAATATGGAAATCCCAACTCAAATCCCTCTGCCAACCACAAAAATTTTCCCCCAGCCAGAATTAATCTAGTCCTCTTCTAAACTCCCATAACACTGGAACAATATCTCTATCCTGTCATATTTTATTTTGTATCCTTTGTTACAGTATTGGGTTATGTCTGCTCTTACTTTCAGTTTGCATATTCTTCAAGAGCAAGGAAAGTGCATGTTTGTGTATATATTTACATGTCCTCTCAGCATAGTACTTTGCACATATTCCTTGTAAGCTTCATAAAGGAATTGGTATTTGAGTCACCGTCATCATGAGGTATCTGACAAAATAAAGCTTAAATGAGCTTTATTTAAACAAGATTTCCATTTCCCAGAGAGATGGCATTGACTTTGCAGTGAAAGAAGTGCTAATTTCTCACAAGACAACAGTCATTGGTAACTCTTAAACATAAATATATGAGATAATTTCCCACTTTTCAAACAATGCCTGTGAGCTTTACATCACTGTTCATGGTATGTTTGACCCAAAACTACTCAAATCCTAAGCAATCCACCCTCAACTTTCACTCATTCTAAGGACATGTTCCTCTGTTCCTCTCTGGATACTGTGATGTTCAGAAGACCTTTTACTTTAGGAAACTCCTACACCTTTGAAGTCTCATTAGAGAAACCTTTGGTAGGTTGTGTTTTCCTGTCCACAGTATATGTATGAAAAATTAATAAAATTTTTTCTCCAATTTATGTCCATTTTATATATCATGAAGTTTAGAAAATGTGTTGTGGCATTTATTCATGAATACTAATGTGCAATGAACATTGTAACTATTCATGGGAAAAACAATCTCCAAAATAAATAAATAAATAATCACAGTTGAGAAAGAGGAGCCTGGCAGGATAAGAGCTATCTTTAGCATCAAAGATAGATGTTAGAAGTTTTTTATACAATTTCCTACCTTAATTACTTTCCCATCACAGTTGGTTTAATGTTTTCTCGTGGATGGAAAGGAAAAGATAGAAGTCTGTTATCCTTCTGCTTCATATGTAAGTGCTATGGATCAATGTTTGTGTCCCGCCAAAATCTGTATGTTCAAATCCTAACCCGCAAGGTGATAACATTAGGAAGTGGGGTCTTTGGGAGGTGATTAGATCATGAGATTGGAGCCCTCATGACGGAATTAGTTTCTTATAAAAGAAACTCCAGAGAGCTCTCTTCCTCTTCCTCCATGTGAGGGCACAGCAAAAAGATGGCAATCTATGAACCAGGAGGTGGGATCTCAGCAGGCCAGAATCTGCCAGCACCTTGAGCTTGAACTTCCCAGTCTCTAGAACTGTGAGAAATAAATTTCTGTTGTTTATAAGCCACCTCATCTATGGTGTTCTGTTATGGCTGCCCAAACTGATTAAGATGCTAAGTGTATGCAAGAAGCACAAATATGACCTAGTGCTGTCCATTATACTACAGGCACCCTTTATTTCTATTACCCCTTCATACTTCACAGACACTTTTATATGTTTCTGGTGTGCCATTGTTTCACTGAGTGACTGATTCAAATAATAATTCATTACTCAAATGAAAATGTGTTCCTTTTGAATATTCCTGTTGAATTCCACAACAGTCTTCACATCATTTTGAGAAATTAATCCATGGTCTAGAAAAGTCACCAGGAAGACTAGACAGTGTAGTCGGCACACATTTGAGCAGGAGATAATCAATTTTACTTTTTAATACATTAGGTAATATTTGTGTAAAATGATATCTCACTGGGGATAGGCTTATTTCTATTTCATACTTCACTAACTTTTTTTCATGTTAAAAGGTGTTATTCTTTTCTTTTATAATCATCATTAAGATTCCCATTATCCAGGTATTAAAGGAACTTCTCTCTACTATGTATTGAACCTTACTGTCAGGTAATAATAAAAGACTGTCTTGAAAAAGAAAACAAAGGAAAACCAAAAGCAGATCAACAGTGAGAATGAGCACAGGAGAAAGATTATGGTTTAAGGCCATTATAACTTGCTAAGTTACACCTAGAAGTCAAGAAAAGTTTCATATACTGGAAAGAGTCTTCAAGCCTGTGTTTACAGAGCCATGGTGTCCTATTCTTTAGGAGATGACAAAATACCACAAGAAAAATGAATTTTTTAAATAAAAGAAATAAAAGTTTTATAAGAAAAATAAATGGCCAGAGGAAAAACTAGGAGGAAAAAAAAAAAAAAGCAGGAGCAGAAAAAAAAGAAGCGAATAGAATTAAATTAATTAAATTTATTTTAATAACAATTCATTTTATACTTGTTCCATGCCAGATGCTATGTTAATTGCTAAAAAATAAAAAATTATATTAAAATCCCACTCCTCAACAAATTCATAATGTAACAGAGGAAATTGGTATTAATGATGATAATAATAATAGTAATAATGAAAGTAAAACATTTTGTGCAGTAACTAGAGTAGAATGTTATATGAATGTCTTTATGAAGAATATCAAAATGAAGTGTGATTTTTTTTGCTTTTAAACATAGCACCGTGTTTACATAGATAAGGCTTAGGCTTAAGGTAATCATAAATTAATAGAGTAGACATAGAAGTCAATACAAGTTTAATGACCTTGAGAGAGTCTCCTTACTTGTGAATATGAAGCCATAGTGCTATTTTTCAGGGGGTGACAAAATAGCACAATATTAATTTTTAATAATGAGAAAAAAACCCTAAACTTTAATATTAGTATTAGGAAAACTTGAAATTCTCAGGATGTTTATGTTGTTGTTTTGGGATGCATGTTTGTATGCTCACATGACAGAAATTTTGGATATAGTTTATAGACTAAGAAAATGATCCTTTATATTTTATATTAACTTTTGATCAATATTTTTGTAAACAAAATGTAGAAGTTAGACTTTTAGAATCAGGTCTTTTTCATGTACTTTTTATTAGGGAATGTTTCAGACATGAACCAAGATAGCGGGACTTTCAAAATAAACTGATATAAATCCGTCCCCTACCTTAAATCTTATTTTATTTATATACCTATTTCCTTTTCCCCACCCAAATACTATATTAATGAGAGTCAAAGTCATCATTTCATTTCATCTGTGATTATTTAAGCACATTCAGAGCATTTTATTTTATTTTATTTTATTTATAAATTTATTTATTTATTTACTTTTGGCTGCGTTAGGTCTTTGTTGCTGCACACGGGCTTTCTCTACTTGCAGCGAGCAGGGGCTACTCTTCCTTGTGGTGTGCGGGCTTCTCATTGCGGTGGCTTCTCTTGTTGTAGAGCATGGGCTCTAGGCATGCAGGCTCAGTAGTTGTGGCGCATGGGCTTAGTTGCTCCATGGCATGTGGGATCTTCCCAGACCAGGGCTTGAACTCATGTCCCCTGCATTGACAGCCGGAATCTTAACCACTGCACCACCAGGGAAGTCCAAGAGCATTTTAGATTCTGTAGAATCATTATTTACATCCCTTAATGTTATAGATGACAAAATTCAATTCAAAAGACATAAAGTAATATGTCTAGTAAATAGTAGAGTTGGGATTAGTATCTGAGCCCAGTGCCTCATCTGGTCCTTGTACAGCTTCGTTTTAGGAAGTTATAAGAAGAATGGGAATTTCTCATTAGGGAATTGCAGAGGAAAAGATGACACAACAATGAAAACATGAAGGCCTTAAATTCTATTTTCAGCCCACAACTCTGAAGAGCTGTTACAGCTGCAGTGCTACAAACCCTCAGAGTTATAGTTCTTAAGAGCATTCCCTAATATAATTTCTGCATGCAAATCTCAGTCTCTGCTTTCTGGAGAAATTAACCTGTTTCAAAATTGAACCTTAGAGTTATTTCTTGTTATTGTTATACGTCTGTATATTTTGAAGGCTCTGATTTGTCCTAAAACAATTTGCATGTCTGTATGACTCTTCCCCCATTAGTGACTGGCAAGAGAAGTATAAAATAAGATGGTAAATTGCTTAGTTAAGCCAAAATTGGGATGTAAACTTGTTTACGGGATCTTAAGTAAATAGCACAGAATTTATACTGCAGATTTGATAGGAAATAAGTGGCTGTTGCAAATGTCTGTATTTGTGTCATAGGAAGGAATTTATCTCTATATAACTGGCTCAGCAACATCAATGTGTAGGTTAGTGGGCTTGGGTAGTAGACTGCCATCTCCACTGAGTTCTAATAAAGGGTGACACTTGCCAGAATGTTATACAAACAATGACAAAATGAAGACACGAAAGTCACAGACTACAACTTATTTTTTCCCCAAATATGTTGGGGACAAAAGTCAGAAAGCAGTCTGTAGCTGCCTATAATTGCACTCATGAAGCAGCAGTGAAATTTGGCCAATTTCTACTTTGTTACCAACCATTGCTAGAGTTGAAATAATAAGTTTCAATTAAGAGATCTGTTTATGCTTCACAGGGTCATCCATATTTTTCTCACTAACTCAGAGATGGCACAGTTCAAGATACTATGAAGCAGCTAGGAGGGATAAAATCTTGGAAGAGAACTGAGTATTAGGAACCAGGGAATACTACATAAGACATTTTGTTGGACAGTGGGATGGATGCACCTATATGCAGTCCTTCTTCTCCTGGCTGTTTGTATTGACTTGCTTGTACATGAGGTGGTTCTAGTTTCAGTGTCTTTAAACTTCATTCTGACATATAAAAATAAATCACCAAATTACCTATAAGCAATAATGAATAGCAGAGTTATAAAATACAAGGTTAATATACAAATGTCATCCTCTTTCCTTTATTATCAGCAATGGACAATTGAAATTTGAAATTCAAAATACAATAACATTTATATTAGCACCACAATATGAAATACTTAGGCATAAATATAACAAAATATGTACAAGGTCTATGTGAGAAAAACTATAAAACTGATGAAACAAATCAAAGAACTAAATAAATGGAGAGATATTCCATGTTCATGGATATGAAGACTTAGCAGCATTGTCAAGATGTCAGTTATTCCAAAACTTGATTTATATATAACATATATATATCTTATATCTATTTTATATATATAGACATACACATTACATCTTTCACAAAAGTTGTCAAAATGGTTCATAAATTTAAATGTAAAACACAAAGCTATACAACTTTTTGGAAATAGAAAAAAGTCTAGATGGCCTTGGGTTTGGCAATGATTGTTTAGATACAACACTAAAGACATCATACAGGAAGGAAATAATTAGTATGTTGGACTTAATTAAAATTAAGTCCACAGGCACTGTCAGGAGAATGGGAAGACTAGCCACAGATTGAAAGAAATTATTTGCAAAAGACATACATAATAAAGTACTATATTCCCAAAGTATACAAAGAACGCTTAAAAGTCAACAGTAAGAAAACAATTCAAGTTTTAAATGGGCAAACGATCTAAATAGATGCCTTACAAAAAATATATATATTGATAGAAAATAATCATGTGAAAAGTTGTCATTACATACCTATTAGAATAACTAAAATCCAAAATATTGATGTTACCAAATGCTGGTGAAAATGTAGAGCAACAGGAATTCTACTTCATTGCTGGTGGGAATGCAAGATAGTACAGCTACTTTGGAAAACTGTGAACGTTTCTTAAAAACTAAACATGGTCTTATGATCCAGTGATTGTGCTCCGGAGTGGTTTGAAAACTTATGTCCACACGAAAGCCTGCACATGGATGTTATGGCGGCTTTATTCATAACTGCCAAAGCTTGGAAGCAATCATGATGTTCTTCAGTCAGTGAATGAATAAATAAACTGTGGTACATCCAGACAATGTAATATTATTCAGCACTAAAAAGAAATGAGCTACAAACCACGAAAAGACTGTGAAAGAAGCCAATTTGAAAAGGCTGCATACTGTATGATTCCAACTGCATGACATTCTGGAAAAAGCAAAACTATGGAGCCAGTTAAAAGATCAGTGATCGCCAGGGAATGGGGGGAAGAAAGAATGAATCAACAGAGGATATTTAGGGCAGTGAAACTAGTTTGTGTGATAATATAATGGTGGATACATGCCATTATACATTTATCTAACTCATTGAATTTACATCACCAAGAGTGTGTCAGTGTAGGTTCATTGATTTTTTAAAATGTACCTGTCTTTGAGAGGGGCTTGATAGTTGGGGAGGTTGTGCATGAGTGGGGCATGGGGCCTGTGGGAACTCTATGAACTTTCTGTTCAATTTTGTTATGAACTTGAAACTGCTAAAAAAAAATCTATTAAAAATATAAAAATTGGGAATTAAAAAAATAAATTGCCTAAATAACATGTATTCTGGTCTAGCTTCATACATACCCTCAGAGCCAAATAATGTCAATATAGTTGACAATTTAAAAGTCAAAACACCAGTTAACATTCAACTACAAACCTCTGAGTTATACTCAACACCATTAACCAGTACAAAATTAATTAAAAGCATTTGAGAACTAAGTGGTGGGTGTGCATAGATTTTCGAATCTTGCAATAGGTGTTACGCCAGCAGGAATATCTAGTTTTACTGATGATGAATGTTAGTCTACTTTCTGATTGGCATATTTATGAAGAGGCAGCACGGTGTGATGGATCAGCAGGTGTGGTGTGGAGTTTAACCAGTGGCCATTTGAATACTTGATCTGCTGCTTCCTGTGTAAGGGACAGTTCACTTCTCTGTAAAATAAAGATAAAATAAATTTTTAAAAATTAATACATATAAATGCCTTAAACAAGGCTTGCACATAGAAGATACTGGATAAATATTGTAATTTTTATTAGGACTGCTGGTGGAAGTACAGGCAGAAAGAATATGAGAATTAGGGTATAGGATGGGATACACTTCCTAAACCACAGCTTGAAAACTGTCAAGTCACAGGCCCAGGGCAACTTGAGCTTTCACAGAAAGTGTTGACTTAACTTCAAAAACTAGGCAACTATTCCTTTTATTTATTTTTTATCTTTTTAACTTTTGTTGGAGTATAGTTGATTTACAGTGTTGTGTTAGTTTCAGTTGTACAGCAAAGTGAATCGGTTATACATATAATGATTCATTTTTATATTATTTTCCAATATAGGCCATTAGAGAGTATTGAGTAGAGTTCCCTGTGCTACACAGTAGGTCCTTATTAGTTATATATTTTATATATAGTAGTGTGTATGTGTCAATCCCAATCTTCCAATTTATCCCTCCCCCCTTACCCCCTGATAACCATAACTTTGTTTTCTACATCTGTAACTCCATTTGTGTTTTGTAGATAAGTTCATTTGTACCCTTTTTAAATTATTTTATTTTTGTTTTTTAAACATTTTTTTTTGATGTGGACCATCTTTTAAAGTTTTTATTGAATTTGTTACAATATTGCTTCTGTATTATGTTTTTGGTTTTTTGGCCGTGAGGCATGTGAGATCTTAGCTCCCCGACCAGGGATCAAACCTGCATCCCCTGCATTGGAAGATGAAGTCTTAACCACTGGACCACTGGGGAAGTCCCTGAACCCTATTTTTTAGATTCCACATATAAGCAATATCAAAACTACAATGAGGTATCACCTCACACTGGTCAGAATGGCCATCACAAAAAAAATCTACAAACGGTAAACTCTGGAGAGGTTGTGTAGAAAAGGGAACCCTCCTATGTTGTTGGTGGGAATGTAAACTGGTACAGCCACTATGGAGAACAGTATGGAGGCTCCTTAAAAAAACTAAAAATAGAGCTACCATATGATCCAGCAATCCCACTCCTGGGATATGGAGAAAACCATAATTTGAAAAGATACATGCACCCCAATGTTCACTGCAGCACAATTTACAGTAACAAGGACATGGAAGCAGTTTAAATGTCCATCAAGAGAGGAATGGATAAAGAAGATGTGGTACATATACACAATGGAATATTACTCAGCCATAAAAAATAATGAAATGATGCCATTTGCAGCAACATGGAGTGACCTAGAGACTGTCATACTGAGTGAAGTCAGACAGAGAGCTATTCCTTTTAGATAAGCTGTGGCTCTCCTGTCTTCCTCAGTCTCTGGTCTTTCTCACTCTTGCATATGACCTACTTAGTCTCTGCAACCATATATGTTTGAAGACCCCAATTTAAAGTGAACTAAATTGCATGGGGTAAGTCTACTTTTAAGTAGCAAACTATATTGTCAAACAATATTTAATAATATTTAATGGTACTTCTATTTAATTATATTTACTGTTTCACATGTTAAAATGTAGATAATTTTACATAAAGGCACAAATAATTTCTCTTTAGTGGAAATTTATGGCCATTGCACTGTAAGACATAACCAATTTAGCATCTAATACCTAAGTTCCATTCATTAATTGAAATGTATCTGTAAATGTGTCTTAAATATGAAATCATCAAATGCTTTTTGACATAATTTTAACATCTTATTGTTTCCTAATTAAGTAATAAGTTTAATAAAATATTGACATGTGCTCATTTTATCTTTGCATGAGTCATAATTTTACCATTTGAAATTATACTTTAGTAACCTTATTGTTAAATAAACATTAGCAAACTAATAGTAGTGGTTAAAGATATATTTATTTTAATTCATTTTGAATACAAAAATAGGTTTGAATATGAAATCAGATTCAAGTAAAAACCTTATAATCTTTAACTTGAAAATGTTTGCAGTAGAAGTAATTGTGAAAAGTAGTACATTAATTTGGTAGTGGGTGGAATTAGATGTTTTAAACATGAGCTTATGCAAAATTCTGCAATTACAGTCTAAAATAAAAAGATCACTTTTACAAAATTTGAGCAGAATCTGTACCAGTGCTCCTAAGCTGTGTTTCCCAATTTCTCATCTACTGCTTCTTCAAATACCTAAAACACGCTTTGATGATTCAGACTCTATTACAAATTTCAAACAAAAGTAGGATGAAAATATAATCCTATTCTGAAATCTTAATTCCAGAGTAAAAAGAAAATGTCAAGTAAAATAAAAAAAAACAAAGAATGCAAATTTAACAAAAAAGACCCTCAATCCTTTTAATATATTTTGAAAATTTTTAACTGAAAAAACCCTTAATCCTTTTAACATATTATTGATATTTTTATGACACCTTGTCAAAAATCATTTCCTATTCACCCAGTAAGTTATATGTTTTCTTGGTAATTAAGCTTGTTGGGAATAAGTTAATAGTACTTAGGAAAGATAATTTCTCTCTCTCCCCCACACTCTTTTTCTTTCTTTCTCACCATCACATTCATCTTCATACTCATCCATATATATACCCACATGCACAAACACATATACCCATGCACTGCCCTTTTAGGCATTAAGAAGAATGCCAAAAGGAAAACAAGATTTATTTTCAGCCTGACCATTTCAATGTAAATATTTGACGAACTATATGCTTATACATAGTAATTATTTATATAGCAAGTAGGTATATATAAATGATAATTTGTATCTTTAAAGATGTGTTAATAACAATATTTCAATAGTATATTAAAAACTTTAGAAAAAATAAAGCTCAGTTAAGTTTCAAGAATATTGGCACTTTTTACCCTCATATTACATATAATGCAAGATAAACCCTATTCCTTAAGAATATAATTTTATCAGTTGGTTGGTGAAAAATTCATATTTATGAAAAGAATTTTTTAGAGATATAATCAATGGTGTGCTGGAGCCAGCTTTCATGATCTTGTCCGAACTGAATGTTTCCATTGTTTCCCATCTCTGTGTTTCATCTTTAGTGACCTGTTGGTACTTTAAAATCAGCCATGGTGGGAGTACTTCTTTACACAGTGAAAATTGAAAAGTACTACAAAATAAAGAGTTGTTCATATGTGTCTTTGTGTGTGTGTGTTTGGAGAACGGATTATTAAAAATTATCCACCATATCACTGGACATCACCTACACCTTGCACAACACAGTGATCTTTTTTTTCCCCCTGTTTCAGCTGACATTAAGCTTTCCTTTTTTCTTCAAATATATCCTTTTATGTTTGTAGTTATAGAAGAGCCAGTAAATGAAAAATGTGATTACTGATAAAGTCCTTTTGTTACGCTTTATAGTGTGAAAAATTATGAAGCATAGCTTCAAAATATATTTTACTATTTAAATATTCAAGTGTGAATTAATAGTATTTTAGGGATCATCATTTTTATAAAACTAAAACTCTCTTTAGAAATGTTCTAATCATTGTCCATCCTCTTCCAATGAATTTAGAAAATGTCAAAATCTATCTGCTTGATTAGTTTCTCCATTTCAAATAGCTTTTAGGGGACAGAAAAAAAATGAAACTCATGGATGGATTGAATTATGACTGAGACGCCCATCTTAAGGCAAAAAAGGTCTTCAACAAGTCAGTGTTTCCTTTCTGGAAACTTACTTTCTTATCACCTAGTCAGAAAACCTCCTGTCTTTATTTTATTTTTGATTTTGGCAACATCTGTGTTGTTTTTCTTCCATGACTGAAGACGCTACAAATTGTGGTGTCACATGCACCACTGTTGTCTGGAGTAAAGCTGGAGACTACATAATGAAGGTATATCTAATTGTGTTTACTTCTAAGATGTATATAGACGTTTAGAGTCGTAATTTTGCATTCCTGGATCAAGAAAAAGAAGTAAAGCTCCTCTTTCGTTGCTGTTGTTTTTTCATTGTTGTTTTCAGAAATGAAAAAAAATTGTGTTATAAGGAAAACTTCTTTATGGTAAAGAAAAATTTTCTAAACTAGATGTCTTTCTAGGTGCATCAAAATCGGTCTGTGTTCATTATTACATCAATTTTAGCCAACTCTCAAAGTGAAGACATTATTGGTGATAATTTCTTTTTGGATTTGGCTGGTTCACATTCTTTCTAGGATGTGAAGTTCATGGTTAATACATGTCAACTTGAAAAATAGGATCCAGTTCCACTAGACATCCATTGGAGACAGAATTTTGCTGCAAATAGTCAATTCTCTTTATTCATAAATTCCATATTTGCAAATTTGCCTACTGGAGAAAATTTATTTGTAACCCTCAAGTCAATACTCATGACACTTTCATGGTTATTTACAGATTTGAGGGGAGAAGCAAAAAATTTGAATTGCCTGACATACATGTTCCCAGCCGAGGCCTGACAGAGTGACGCTGTTAATTCTTGCTTCAGCTCTTATACTGTAAATGTGTTCTTTTTGTGGTCTATTTAGTGCCAGTTTTTGTGCTTTTTGTTGGTGGTTCTATTGTTTAAAATGGTACCCAAGCATAGTGTTGAAGTGGGTCTCCTGTTCGTAAGCACAGATAGGCAGTGGTGTGCCTTAAGGAAAAAATGCATGATGCATGTGTTAGATGTGTTTGTTCAGGCAGGAGTTATAATGCAGTTGACTTCTACTGAGTTCAGTGTTAATGAATCAATAATGTATATTAAAGTGTCTTTAAGCAGAAACACATAAAACAAGTTACCTAATGATTAGTTGCTAGAAGTGTTGTGACCAGAGGCTCACAAGAACTTAACCCTGTATTTCTCCTAGCAGCAATGATTCAGTATTCATTAATTTAGCATTTGCAGCCACTTTGTAGATTATGACTACTGTAAATTATGAGGATGGATTGTATCTTGAAATAATGTAGTGAGCTAGAATGTCATAACGAAAAAAGATTTTGTGGAGAACTATCAGTTTTCACAAAACCTTTATTATCATTAAGTGATACTCTTCAATTAAACAAGATATAGATATTTATAATCAGAATTTAACAAGTGACAATAATGATATAAATTTCAAAGCCACCTTAAAACTGTCAATTCTATAACTATTTGTTGGCCAAGGCATTCCTAAAAGTTTGACTCATTTTGAGAACACTTATTTTTTGATAATATTAGCTCTGTATACTCTAGATGATGTAGACATTCATTTTTAGAATTATTCAACTCATTTAAAAACTATAATATATATAATAGAAAAGTGAGAAAAAAGGGTTAACAGGGTCTAAATCTTCAGGTCATCTGTATTTGAAATATAATAAACTTCTACAATTTACATATATCCAAAAATGTATTGTCTTTATAACATCAACCCATATAATTTAATAAGGAGAAGAAAAATAGTTACCATATATTGAATATTTATTACGAAGCAAATGTTTTCCTTTGCTTTTTGTATGTTATTGTATTTTGTCCAATAACTCCTCTGTCAAGTAAATTATGTTAGTATCCCAATTATACATATAAGGTTACTGGGAGCCAAGTCTATTAATTAACAAGCCCAAAGTAACATAGCTGCTGAGGAAGAAAGCCCAGATTCAAAAGTGGGTAGGCCTGACTCCATAGGCCAGGAAATAAAGACATAATGTATTATAGATAACACTTTTAGCTAATAATATTTTGTCAGTACATGAAAGTTCCACTTTCAAATCTGCTCTCCATCCATGATACCTAGAATATCACCTATGTCTGTCTACCTATCTATCTATCTTAATATATATGTAGAATATTTGTAACTTGAACTGTTTCCCTACTTTAAAATTCAACACTATTAATTAAGAAACAGAGAGTAGTCATGAATATAATTAGGTGTGAACTGGGATAAGGGTATGGGGTACTTCAAAACAATTGTCATATGCTTTTTTAGGGAAATAAGTAATTCTCTAAGTTGTTGGAATGGCTAAATATTTAACAAATAATTTAAAGAAACAGAATATTATGACCTCCAGAAAAGAATACCTAATGGATTTGGTACAATTATGGGCACCTTTATTTAAAAATTTTATTTAATTTATTTACTTTTGGCTGCATTGGGTCTTGGTTGCGGTGCATGGGCTTCTCATTTAGGTGGCTTCTCTTGTTGCAGAGCATGGACTCTAGGCGCTCAGGCTTCTGTAGTTGTGGCTCTCGGGCTCTAGAACGCAGGCTCAGTAGTTGTGGCGCACGGGCTTAGTTGCTTCGTGGCATGTGGGATCTTCCCGGACCAGGGCTCGAACCCGTTTCCCCTGCATTGGCAGGCGGATTCTTAACCACCGCACCACCAGGAAAGCCCTCGACACCTTTTTTTAAACAAAACTGATGACAAAACAATCTTTTCTCAGAATATAAACACTGAAACGATAGCAGTCAGGTACTCTAATTATTCTTTGTAAAATTCTCAGATAAATTTGATTATGGTATTACTTTTTGTTTAATATGTGCTATACATCATTTTAATAAAGTAATTATTATTTCTGCTTTACTCATTCCTAGTGAGTATGAGATTTCTCCCTCTTTTTATTTGAGACCGGATTTCCACATACCCCCAAACCCTTTGAGGATCTTTTTAATTTTTCAAAGAAATAAGTTTTTGACACGCTGTTTTATAAATCCAGTGGAACCTTTAGTTCAAATAAACTGTGATTCTTTTATTTCAGTAAAATCTTTCGGAGTGGACCAAGGTAGATGATCAAATGTGATTCTTCCTAAGGGCATTACAGTACAGCAAATGTATTTGTTTTCTGGATTTGTGACAAGTAGCAAACTGTTTATAAATACAGATTGAACCATAGGTATTAGTGACACTCTGTCACATCAAATCACACAGTTTCCACTAAATAATTTTAGGGTGTCTGATTTTCATTCTTTCTGTGCCTGTTTTTATAAGCTGAAAACGATCAGCTTTGTTCCACTGAAATAAAATTCACAACAAAACATGAATTCTACCCACCCCTTCAACATGTCCATCCCTGTTTAGTCATGGGTATCTGAAGTGGCATAAAGAGCAGATTTCTTTCACCTTCAAAGACAAAATAGTGCATCTCCTCCCTGGTTTTTTTTGTCCTCTATAATAGGAAAATCTATCTGAAAACACTAACCAATTTACTACCTTCTCTAAAGTTTTATGGCAAATTAGGCACAGCTGAAATCAATGGAAAGTTCCTCTTGCAGGGTTTCTCAGGGTTTGATTCTTCACACATGGAATTTGCCAGGAAATCTCAATTATGGTTTGGGCTCTGCTGGAGGGTGTGCCTCCTGGCGGGAAGAATCCCTTGCAATAGGGATGAAGACCCTCCCTGCTGGACTAGTTCTGGAGTAACTCAGAGGATAAATAGACGAAGTGGTCTCAAGAGTGTCCATCCAGATATACAGAGAGGCATTTAACAGCCACTGCCATCTCCTAATTAGAAACAGGTGCACTGAAACGTTCATCGACAGCTCAGTTTCTGCCCTTCTTTACACTTTAGCGGTATGTCAGTGTTTGACAATTAGATGAAAAATGCAGATAGATGACCGTAATAGAATGGAGGATAAAGTGAGGAAAAATATGACTCCCAGGGATAAAGTCTTGGACTCAAAAAACATAGACAGTGGAGTCCCCTTATATATTATATAAGTTATTAGTTTGTAAGAAGGAAATGAATTACCCATAATTATACTAAACAGATAGATTCCATGGACAATGAACACATTCAAGTCTGAAATAGTCATTGGCAAAATTCACAGAAAGGATATACAAATGGTCTATAAAAGAGTTGTGAACCATGTAGACTCCAGAGCCAGGTGGCCTGGGAGCAAATCCTGTCTACTTACCTGTTGTATCATCTTGGTCGTGTCACTGCTTAACCCTTGTGGATCATAGAGTTCTCATTTTTCAAAATTGGAAATGTTACTAAGACTTGCCTCCTAAGATTGTTGTGAGGATTAAGTGAGTTCGACTAGACCTAAAGTGCTTAGAACACCGCTTGTCACAAGGTAATTATGGTCTGTGTTAGCTATTGCTTTTGTTGTTGTTATTGTTACTGTGTATATCTTTGGTATTAATGAGAATAGCCATCATGTGGCATGGCTGATCACTTCTCTTAGAGAAACTTATTTTCGTTTGGCGTCTGAACCACCACATTTCTTAATTTTTTTGTTTCACTGTTCTTTTCCATTATCCTTTCCTGACTTTTTCATCTTTTGCAGTGTGTCTAACATCACTGTCTCCAGGGCCTCTAAATTTGGGATTTGCCTCAGGGATCCTTCTTTAGACCTCTTTTCTATATGTATTTACTCCCTTGGTGATAGACTCATGGCTTTAAGTTCCCTCTATCTGCTGACAATTCCCAGAAATATATCTCCAGACCGTATATATTTCCTGAACTACAGGCAATTGTTTATTTCAACATCCCTCCTGTAATCTGTACAAAGCAGGAGCAAAAACAGGTTTTGTGAGACCTAAAACTTATGTAATTTGGGGAAACTTTAAGAAAAATAACACAAAAATATTAATACAAAATTAGGGCTGTTTTTTTTTCTCCCACATGTTCTATAGAGATTCACACTTCTTTCTTCTGAGATGTCTTTTAGCATTTTACCATAAGTGCTCATACTGTAATACTTCTTGTCTGCACCTGACTTTCCTACTTCACTTAGAACACTCTTCAATTCCCCAATACTCCAGCAGTCATTGAAATCTGTATAAGAGAGGTGCCAGGGTTTTACCCCTCACTAGCTAAATAGTAAATCGGCCTCAGTAGGAGGGTATTTGAACTGATTCTAATATAGTCCTCCTTCCTCTTATTTAAAGAAATTGGAAAAGAGAGTCTCTTTGAAGCCAGAGTTCTGGATATAATTTTTTTTCTGATAATTTGATGCATTTGTGCAAGTCTTGGAAGAGGAAAGCAGCATATAGATAATTTTCCTGTAAGTCTTGGCTGTTGCTTCTAGCTGTCAAGGTTGAGGACACACGAGGCTCTGAAGAGCTTTCCAATGTCCACTCTTTGGGTTGGTGGGTGAGAAGAAGCAGTGGTCACAGCAGGGGCTTTTTGATCTGACTTAATCCCTGGAGCACAGATTGATATATCTGTTCTTCTGTTTCCTGGTGAGGAGAGGAAGTTAATGAGGTAGTGATGGGGGAAGAGCTATTGTAGACATCTGAGCTCTGGGTCCAGAAATTATCTCCACAAAAGGACCTGGTGTAGTGGGGCAACAGAAGAATTTCACATGTTTGTTGGATGTGAGCCTAGAGTGTTTGTTTTTGTTTTTTTCCTTTCAGATAAAACCAGTGGAGAATGTAAGGTATCAGAAAAGAAATGTAGATGGAGTGGGCCTAGTGAGTCAAGTAAAGTTCTCATATCTCAACATTCCAAAGGAGGAACAGGAATATTCCATTTCCTAGACGTGTCATGAAAGGATCTGAAAAAGCCCAGCGTTTTTCACAGCCTAACATGGGCCAGCTGTAACAAAAGTGACTCCCATTCTTAGGAGAGACCTGTAAGCCTTTGAAAAAGAGTACCAAACTTAAAAAGACCCTGAGGTTGAAAATAGATAATTTAGCAGTGAACTGCATAGACCACATAAGAATGAGGAACACTTAGCAGAAACCAGTGGAGAAAGTTGATGTCCCAGAAAAATTATCCCCCTGTAATTTTACTAGGCATTACCCAAGAAAAATAAAAACATCCACTGAAAGATTTGTAAACAGATGTTCCAAACAGTTTTACTCACAATAACCAAAAACTGGAAAAAAACCCTTAAATATCCTAAAATAATAGATAAACAATGCTTTACATTCCCACTAGGAATTAAAAAGTTCTCATATGGGACAATGTTGTCTCCCTGGGGAAGATCAGTAAAATGCAGAGTCACTTTTGACTGTCATGATTGAGGTAGAATGTGGTATTAGCTTCTAGTGAGTAGAGGCTAGAAAGGTTCTTAAGCATCCTACAATGCACAGGACATCTCCTTTAAAACAAACACTATCCAGCGCAAAAAATCAATAGTGCTGAGGTGGAGAATCCCTGTACGTGAAGGGCACCAGGAATCTGAATAGCAGAAACTGGAAACGACGATCTCAGAAAAAACAGATATATAATGTATTAATTCTTAAAGGGTACCAATTTTATTAAGTAGGTGATCAAGATTTCTCTGTTTGCTTTGAGCTCTCAAGTTATTTTCTGGTGTCTTGGAAGTGACTGATTCACCAAATGGCCTCTTGGGACAATAAATTCTCTTCCTAAATGAAAAAATAAAGTCTAACCCTCAAAGCTTTTACTCATCTTCTCATTATATAACTAGTTCTATTATGCTTAACTGAACTTCCAAGCACTCACTTTGGGGCTTCTATTTTATTTTATTTGTTTATTTATTTATTTTATTTTATTTATTTTTTGCATCAATCGACCTTTAATGTCCAAGGCATGGATGCAGAGCACAGGAGATGTGGCAGGGTCTCAGCCCCTGCTCCAGAAATGAGGGAGAGATGAACACAAACCAGACATTTCTAACTGGCCACACAAATCTGGGAGGGCAGGGGGAAACAGTTCTGGACATTCATAAAAAAATAAACCGAAACTCATGCACTCAGTCTCATGCTCACCAAAGGGTTTGATATAGGGGACTCACTCACCATCCCAGAGCCCATCCTCCCCTGTCAGCATCAAAAAGAAAGCTCAGCACACACTAAAGTCTTGAGAAGCGACCATTCTCCAGCCTCCCCGCCTAGCCCTAGGATGGACTTAAAAGAAAAAAAAAAAGAGAGAGAGAATGAGTTGGATCCCAAACCCCACTCCACACAGCATCAACCCTACACATGAGAGTTTTTCATGCGAACTGCAAGAATCAACTGGGGCTTCTATTTTAAATGAGCAAATATTTCTTGGTAACAATGTACACTGCATCAGACAATGGGGAAAAATCAATGCATCATTTTTACTTGTTAGCGTAGACCTTAATTAGATCATTTTCCCTCTCTTTTGTTTGTCTTTTCAATTCTAAATAACTTCCCCGTTAGCTGTTTTTCTTTTCTGGTGATACTAGTGTTCTCATGCCAAGATTTCAAACCTATATCTTAGTTTTATGTCACTGACATATAAAGTACTAAAATACAGGGACTAGTCAAACATTGTAATTCAGCAATAGCCTATATCTAATTGCTTTGCAGAAGAAAAATAAGGAGCTTATACTGTAAAAATATCTACCCATCAAAATGTTTGAAATGGAAATTTAATGGTCTAAACATCTATTTAAGTGCATAGAAAAATGTATAATGGCATTCAAACAAAACCATAGTTGATAGTACTTCATGAAAATTATTTATCCTTTTAAAATTTTGTCATGAACTGGGGAGCTTGTGATCTCTGGATCCTTTTTTCTTAACTTGTACATATAGAATGTCACAACATTGGTCTTGTGGCGATCAAATATGAAACCATTTCAGAAGGGAGATTTCTATATACGGATCTTATGCAGGAGATACTTTTCAAACATACCCAATGGCTTCTATTTGAACAGGTGTTTAAAGTTTTTCTTGCAACCTTTGCCTCCAGATTTCTGCAAATACCTACATTATTTCCAGACCTTCATTGTAATTATAAACATATTTGTTTAAAAAGTGCATTATTCAAATAAAAAGTTGTTTTTAAGTGTTAAAGGGTCACAATTAACTGGTCTAGCTTAGTATTACAATATTAAAATGTTATTATAACTCTTGATGTAGACATATTTAATCCAGTGGAAAAGGATTTCACTTTCCAAGTTAACAGCTAACATCTCTTGAGGGATTTATTTTGAAATAAAAGTAATGTATTAATTGCAACTCTACACAAAGGTCAATCCTATGCAACTGAACATAATCAGAGATTTCTATCTCATAAATCGATAACATATTTTCTTTAGAGAAAATATGGACAAGATTACAATAAACTAAGTTAAAATTCTTCTAACCTTTTGAATTTCCCTGTTCCAGCTATTAAAACAGATTTTTAGGAATAGAAATGTTGAAAATCATTTTACAACATCAGTGACATTTTCAATGTTTCCTCCTTTTCCTTCTCTTACTGTTTTAGATATTTGGACCTTCAGCAATTCATATTTTTCGTCACTAAATGGTGAATATAAATTATGGAACATATTGATGATCATTAGATTTAGAACAAAATTAGATTCCAATAATTGAACTGCAGAGGGGAAACTGGGAGAAGAAACAGGAACTAATACTTACCTGATGCCTAATGTGTGCCAGAAGTTTTGCAAGCCACACTGGCATGCATAAAAAAAGGACAGCGTTGTGGCTGTATTATTATCCCCATGTTTAGAAATGAGAAGTCTGCGTTGAAGAGAGATTACATACTTTTCTCAATCCACACAGTTAATAAAATTCTGCTAAAGATTTTGTCTATGTTTGTCTGACTCCAAAATCTGATGCTTTCTTTTTTGTTTTCTCTGATGGAGGTTTTTATTTATTTCCTTTTAAAACCACTTTATAGCGATATGGTTGACATACAAAAAGCTATGTATTTTTTTATGCATACAACTTGATGAGTTTGGAGAGAAGTATACATCTGTGAAATCATCACCACAATCTATGCAATTAACATATTCATCACCTCCCAAAGTTTTCTCCTGCCCTTTTTATTATCTTCTTATTAATTTTGTGATAAAAATACTTAACATAAGACCTATCCCCTTAACCATATTTTAAGTATACAATACAGTATTGTTAACTGAGTCATTATGCTCTACAGCAAATCTCTAGAACTTATTCATCTTGATAATTGAAACTTTGTACCCTTTGACTGATAACTCCCCATTTCCTCCACCTCCCAGGCCTTGGCAACTACCATTTTACCCTTGCTTCTATGAGTTTGACTATTTTATATTTCACAAATAAGTGGTATCATGTACTCCAAAATACATAAGAAACTGTTACAACTCAGTAGCAAAAAAATGGGCAAATAACTGAACAGACGTTTCTTCAAAGGAGACATACAAATGGACAGCAGGTATATGAAAAGATGCTCAACATCACTAATAATCAGGTAAAGACAAATCAAAACCACAATAAGCTATCACCTCACACCAGATAGAATGGTTATTATAAAAAAAACACAAATGATTACAAGTGTTGGTGAGGATGTAGTGAAAAGGGAACCCTTGTACACTGTGGAAAACAGTATAGAAGTTCCTTAGAAAATTAAAAATAGAACTATATGATCCAGCAATCCCATTTTTGGGTATATATCCAAAGGAATGTAACCAGGATATCAAAGAGATATCTACACCCCCATGTTTATTGCAGCATTATTCACAATAGCCAAGACGTAGAAGCAACCTGAATGTCCATTTCTGCACAAATGGATAAAGGAAATTTGACACACAGTGGAACAGTATTCTTCCACTGCCGGGGGCACAGGTTCGATCCCTGGTTGGGGAACTAAGATCCAGCATGTCGTGCAGCAAGGCAGAAAAAAAGGAAAACAATTCTGCCATTTTTGGCAACGTGGATGAACTTGGAGGTCGTTATGACAAGCAAAATCTGACATTTTCTGCTCAGTAGAATATAGTATTAGACCTAGTATTAGAAGATAGTATTAGTATCGCTACTTGTAATAGTAATTGACCTGAGAATAGTGATAGCAGCAGCAGTAGTAATTGACAAAGGAGAGAAAAATTAGAAAGAGGAAGAGAGAAAGCTAGAACTTATTAAGCATTTTCTATGTGCTAAAGATTTTGAATGAATTACTTACTTTAATCCTCAAAACACTGACATACAGTGGGTAGTGCTATTTTGCATATTTAGTAGATAAAAAACGTTAAGTGATGTTAGATTATTTGTTCACGTAGCATAGCTAATAAATTATATAGTTCATATTCAAACTGCAGGAATCTAATTTTATAACCCCTGTTATTACCACTTGGCTGATAATTTATTATGGTTCATTATATCGCAAGTAAAAAATATATAAGTAACACAGTAATTCTCCTCTGATACAGAATGAGAGAAAAAAACAGAATGATAGGAAGAATCTTCAGTAAGCAAAAGCAGGATAAAAATGACATTTACAGTATAATCTTAACTATATTCAGAATTATTGCAAGAATGAATAAGTGGTGTAACACAAACTGTTACTGATCATATTACCTGTGTTGTGGAAACTACTACTATTGTTATTATTATTTGCTTTTCTTTTTGTATTTTCCAAAGTTTTATTAATTGCAATGATAACTTTAACATTTTCATTAGACAATAAACAGTATTTTAATAGCTTTTTAAAAATTGGAAACTGATGCAGAAAAGTATTTTATGATTTCTCCATATCAGTATTCATTTTAGACTAAGAATAAAATCAAGATAACTATTGTGAAAGGATTATTACTTCTATGCTTAGAACAGGTAAACACAAAATATAGGTAGGAGAAGACTTTGGTAAACTTTAAAGAGTAACTTTCTATGAAGTTTTAACAACTAAATGAGTTATTTTGTTTTTGTGCAGGCATCAGCAAAACCATTATAGATTTTTCCATCTTTAAGATTCAAGCTAAATGTTACAGTTTTAAAGGATTCTGTAATTTGTCCTGCTGTGTATAAAAGCTGTGGTTTTCCCATTGAAATTTACAATCAGCATATTCCATAAAGTTCTTGTTATGTAAAGAAATAGCTGAAAGGAAGTGGCTATAGTATGCTTTGAATTGAAAGCTCAGTATCTTTATAATAGAAATATTCATCAGCATGGATTAATTTAAATAAAACTGACATATATACACTACCAAATGGAAAATAGATAGCTAGTGGGAAGCAGCCGCCATAGCCCAGGGAGATCAGCTCAGTGTTTTGTGACCACCTAGAGGGGTGGGATAGGGAAGGTAGGAGGAAGACCCAAGAGGGAGGGGATATGGGAGTATATGTATATGTATAGCTGATTCACTTTGTTATACAGCAGAAACTAACACATCGTAAAACAATTATACTCCAATAAAGATGTTAAAAAAAACATGGATTAGAGGATTATTAATGAACAAGAGGAATATGAGGTTTTATTGCATCTATATTTTAGTTTCAGTCAGTGACCATATAAACAATAAATGAAATATGGCAATAGAGAAATGAGAGAAAGACTACCTTTAAGAAACACAGTTGAAAGGAAACATGATACAATTTCAGAGACAAGGTTTGTGGGTTAGCAGACATTTTGTTCTGTCCAAAACATCCATAAGACATTGTTCCATAAGACATTTTTTCCATAAATCATTTGGTCCATGCAAAAAAGTCCTTGAAATTTGGTCCTGTCCAAAATGTCCACAAGCATATTTGATCCAGGACAAATTGTTTTGGACAGGATCAAGTACCTTTCGGCATGGGCCAAATATCTTATGGGCATTTTGGATAGGACCAAATGTCCTGCAAGGGGTTTGTGGAGAAGCAGTTTAATTTTAACCTCAGTTACACATAATGTCTATCCAGAATATGATCTTTCCAGGACTTAGAAACATTTCTGAATGAGCTATTTTTATGACACTACATCTTCAACACTGGAATCAAAAGAATTGTAAATAAAAATTAAAGAGAAAAAGTTATTTATAAGTGTTAGAATTTCTTCTTTGTTTCAAAATAGGTGACATCTCAAAGACTCAAATCTTGAAACAGTTAATTTTGGGGACTTCTAATTTATGAAGTAATTTCTTTTTGATAATCTTTAGAAATATTGAGGCTTTGGATTATTCAAGGATGCAATATGAAAGCTAGGATGGAAATGACATTCTGAGGAAAAAACTGGCATACTAAATAAATTTTTCAATTACTATCACCCTTTCTGCATACAAGTCATCTTATTTTGCTTTCAATTAAGGTTTAAATAAGGGAAATGTTTACTATATCAAAATATGATTTATCCATTTAATAATAATAAATATCACTATTTTCATTAAAGTTCATAACTCTTATTAATGTTTTTATAATAAAATAATTATCTGCAAGGAACCATGTAAATAGCAGCTAGCTGAATTGAGCTATCAAAAAAAGATAAAAGTAAACATATGCAATCATGAAAGATCTGAGAAGCTATTACATGCATAACATGTATTATCTAACCTCAAGTTCTACATAACTTCACTGGGAAATATGAAAAAATTACAGTGCAGTAAAACCATTATTTTATATTACAGAATATTACCATTGTTTTCTATTTATGATGTGACTTCCCAGTAAATTATGTAATTTGGCTGGCATTTGATGCAAGTCCATTTAACATTTTAAAGCGGTATTATAATCTTGATCAAATTCTAAAATAGTCTTTTGCTTAAAGACTGGAAACATTCTAAACTGATTATTTAGACACCATAATGAGTAGAATAATGAAGAAGAAAATATGAGGGAAAGTGGAAACTGTTTTCAAAGAGGAGGTACATTGAAAAAGATTCAAAAAATGAAAAAGAGATATAAAATGTGCCTTTCACTAGCCTTTGAACTGCCCAAACTTTTCCACTGAAGAGTAAAGTTACTAACTACAAAGCTATCAGAGAGAATCCTTTGCCTACTTACCACTTTCTAGACTTCACCTCCACTATGTTCATTATTCTCTTTCCCTTAGAAATTTGCAACTTGGAAAATACAGCTCTCACTAGTTAAAATTTTTCAAGACATTGTCTTAGTAATTTAAAGTCTTTGCTTTCTGTAAAGTAATCTAATTAACTTTCTTTTTCTCTAGGACCGTATTTGAGGTCCATTTCCAGCTTTTCTGCCTGGCTTATTTCTATGCCAGTTTTCTAATTGGATGAGTCAGCGCTCTGTCAATTTCTTTTATAAAAACATTATGAAATGTTAACTCTTGATCTCTTTAATGGGATCTTTGTCAATTCAAATTGTGGGCCCTTTGGCACTCAACAGTCTCCATCAGATATTGCATTTACAACTACACTGCCACATTTCAAAACATGAAAGCCAAAGAAAATACTGCAGGATTCCAGCTAAGGATGTGGAGTTTAGATCAATTCTTCAAAAAAAAAGCAAAAGCCAAATCTCTATTGCCATGTCGTGATGAGTTTTACACTTGAGAAACTCCAAAGTTTTGATAGTTATAGCTATTGTATATTGTCTTATTATTGATGTAAAAGTTTTTTTTTTAAGAGTGATAATAATCATCAAATTGAGGTGAGGAATGCTGCTTAAACTTTTCTATGAAAAAATTTTCTAGGAAATAACTTTTTAAGATGAAGAAGAAAAGCAGAAGTATTAGAGGGTTTGATTTGCTTTATGTTCATGAGTGGCAGCAATGACTTTTTTAAAGTATATTTGACATAATAACAATAACAAAAGTATAGCATTAAAAGAAAAGGATGCTATGAGGGGAAAGATTACTAATGTTTGCTACTATTTTATTCATGTCACCTAATACATATTGGAGTTATCTTTAATTTTTATTAATATTTTTATGGCTTATGCAATTATTTTTAATTATCTTGAATAAATTTAATTATAAAGATACTTAATGTAAATTTCTTATTGAATTAAATAAGGAGGAGGTTTCCTTTATACTTTGAGTATCACCACTTTTAGACTGCAAAAAAAAACAATGACAGTCTATAGTCTAATCTGGTTGGGGATTTTATTCAGGAAAAATAAATCTAGCAAGCAAAGTATTCCAATATGTAGTACTGATATAAGAATATTCAAAAGAATATTACATCATTCAATAAGAATATGAATATGACAGAGTGTAAATAAGAATTATTCAATAAGAAATACACAGTTTCTTATTGGGAGAACTTATACTTTCTTCCTATGTATTCCAGAAGGATTAACCTGAGGTATTTTTATCCATTTGGTAGGCAATTGTATTATCTCCGTTTGTAATTGAATAAGCAGAGATACAGAAAAGTTAAGTAACTTGTCTGAGGTCAGATAACTTCTAAAGAGTGCCACAGGTTCATAGGTTGACTGATTCTAGTGACAGTGCTTTTATCTACTGTGCTGTGTTGCTTCTTTCTATGGTCCCCAGATCCAAGCATTTTATCAGAGTTTTTCAGTTTTTATTAAGTATATTTATGTGTAAAATAAATGTCTTTTTCACATATACATGTATCATTATAATAACATCCAATCACTTCATTTAATATTAGGATTGTTGTCCTTTATCCAAGTACAAAATGACTCAGTTACAGAAAACATAAATAATGGAAAACAGAGTAAAGAAGGAACACTGACAAATTAATATTCTAGAATTAGAGAACAGGTTATAATGGAATAGAAAATAATCAAAGAAAAGATAGAAGATAATTCCCCTAATGTCTCACTGATTAACAAGCAAAATCTATAGAATTTGACCTCTCTCAAGAAATATCCTGGTATTTTAAGTTTATCTTGAGAACAAGTAATGTGGCTAAGCCATATGAGGGGAAAACAAAAACAGACTTTCATAATAGAATAATGTGGGGGCTTAACATTAGTTCTAAGTGATAAAAATATTTAGTAATAATTGTTTAAGGAAAAAGTACTTCAATTGAAGAACTTTAACCAGGTGTATTATAATCCTTGTGTAAGCAAAAGACACAAAGTATCAGATATCTAAGGGTGGAAGAAATAAAACATCCATAAAATCTCCTGAAAAATATAGTCAAAACATAATCTATCGATAAATTATTTTATTCTTTAAAGAAATCAAGAAAAAAGAGACAAGGGAAAGAAATTATCAGTAAAACTATGAAAACTTGTATTTACTAATAATTATTACCACCATGATAATGAAAGCACCTGTAAGAATCATGACATAAAAATTAAATGAACATAATCTACAATTACTAATGACATGTATCTGAAATAACATTTTATCGTCACAACAACTGAATGAATGATGGAGCTAAAAGAAGAAAGTAAATGTTAATTTTTGTTGAGTACCACCATAGGGAAAAACAAATATTTCTTTCTTTCCTAAACAATCTAGATTTTTTTTTTTTAGTATATGATCTTATTTTTATTCTTATATTAGCTTTGATTCAGGCTTATTGAATCTTGAACATTATCAAAATTAGATTAGGATTTTCTTAAATTTTCATTTCCTTCTCCAAGCATTCCACTCATCTTGTGGAAAATTATTCATTCTTTATTTAAAATAGCCACTTATGACTTCCAGTACAAGTAGGATACATTAGGTAATAGGAAGCCAATACTTCTGCTGATAACAACTAGAAAAAAGCTGGATAAATTAAAAAAATAAATAATTTGAAGGCACCAAAGACTATTTCATCCCCACACAGCATCTCTAATTCAGTCCTATCACCTAACAGAAGAAAGATACCTTCTCTTGGAATACAGCATCATCTGGAGCCTCTATGATCTTTTTCTAACAAATTTATTGACATAAAGTAAAAAATTATTAGACATGTTAAAATATAAGACAGTAAGACTGATAACCTAGAGAAGGCAACAGACAATAGAGGGAAACCAAAAGGTAATTCAGACATTAGAATTAATAGAAAAAAGTTTAAGTAACAACTGATATGTTCCAGAAAATGCAAAAAATAGAAAAAAGCATTTGAAATTATGGAAAAATTCATTGGAGAATTGAAATCTATAAGAGAGCATTAAATGGAAGTTTAGGAAGTGGAAAATCAAATACCTGATTGAAAATGTAGCATATGGATTTCACAATACATTTGACAGAGCAGAAAACTTAATCATTGTGAAATGGAACATAGGTGAATAAAAACAGTCAAATTGAAACAGAGAAACAAAGAATGTTAATAGAAAAATAGAGCATAAATATACATGAGATGCACTGGAAACGTCTAATATGTCTGCCTTGAGTCCCAGAGACAGAATGGAATGGAGATGAAGCAATATTTGAAGAAATACTTGCCAAGAATTTTTCAAAGCTAATGCAAGACATCAATCCACATATTGAAATGAATCACAAGCAGAACGTATATAAAGAAAATTATAACAAAATATATCATAAATGAAACCAAAGGCAAATAGGAAGTCTTTAAAGTAGTTAGTGAAAGAAGACATGTTAATTTCAGAAGAGTAATAAGTCTGAGACCTGACTTCTCAACAAAACTGATTCAAAGACAAGGACAGTGGAGTACTATCTTTAACCTGCTGAAAGACAAAACTCTAAACAAGAATTCTATACCCAGAAAAAAACTTTAAATAAATTTGAAGATGTATTGTAAAACAAGAAAAAATACTGAGGAAGTTTCTCACTACACAAACCTGCAATAAAAATAACATAAAATTGATTTCTGTAGTCAAAAGGGAAAAGTTCAAGATGTAAACATGGAGATACAAGAAAAAACAAGTAACAGTGGAAAGGGGAAAATATGGATAAATATAAATGAATGTTGTCCATACAAAACAGTATTTAAAAAGACTTTGTAATTTGAAATAAATTTGGAACCAAAATGCATGACAGCATCAATGTAAAAGTCTGGAGGGGGAAGTGGTAATAAAGTCAGTCAGCTGTATAGCAGATTCCATGTCTCAGAATATGATTGCTTGACCACTCCCATTAGAAAATCATCCCTTCCATAAAACTCAAGGAGAGAGCAAGAATGTGCAGTTATTTTCATTCTGTACCAATACTGTCTCTTTAATTAACTAAGAAAACTAAGTGATTGATAGACCCACAGAAAACTAAGCTTCATTACTGTAGAGATGGAGGGACCCAGATTCTCACCATGGTCAGATATCTTCAATAGCTCTGCTCCCTGAGTTACAAAACTACTCTAAAGAAATGGCCATGTTGAGCATTAATAGGAGAGTATTATGTAAAATCTGTTTCATTCCATATTCTTCTCATAACTACAGCTGTGTTGTCACAAACTAATTGATTAGTTCTTGCGATGGTTAGATTTATGTGGCAACTTAGCAAAACAGGTTTCTTCGAGGAAGAAGAAATTCTGCCTCAAGTCTGCGGTGTCAACTGAGTTTCTAGCCTATGAGCCAGCCGTACACATTTCAACTTGCTTAGCTCATTATTGAGTAAGCCAATAAGCTTATTGGGTAAGCCAACTTCTTGAAATAAATCTCTGTCTCTCTCTCTCTCTGTTTCTCTCTCTCCCCATATATATGTGTATGTATGTGTATATGTATATATATGTAATATATACATATACACATACATACACATATATAATCTCCTCCTCTTTCTATTCCTGTGGAGAATCCTATGGACATATGTTTCTATTTTATTTTCCTTATGAATTTGATGTAATTTAGCATATGTTCCTATAAGTTTTCTAATAACTGAATGGATTTTTTTACATCCAACTCAGATATATTTCCACAATAGTCTATTTGCTTTGTTATAGGTGGTGACAAGTTAGAGAAAAATTGTGTATAAGTTCTCAACATAGCTTAAGAATATATCACCTAAATTTTGAGGGCATGGACCACTTAACTCTTGCTTTAAGTGAATCCAATGGTAGTCATGGGCAACTCTGTAAGAAAATGTTGGACTTACCTCCCCAAGTATACCATACTTGCATACTTACTTTTAAGCAAAAGTTCTACCAGTTATTTTGATGAGTACTGATTGTATGTTCAGTGTTCAGTGGATTTAATAAAAACTCATGGTTCTAGTAGAATTAAATGAATTTTAATTCTAATAGAGACGTTTAGTTAATATGACTAGTACAGCATCTAGTGTGGTATAAAACAGGCTTAGAATATAGTTCTAATTGTTCACATTAGAGATCTACTGCAATTTCTCCTCACCACGAATGATGATGCATTCTTTTAAGACACGTTTTTAAGTTCTACTGCTAAACGAGATACCTAAATTTGTAATCATTTTATGTATTTGGCATGGGTTGGATGCCAAGTACATAAAAAATATAGGCAAATAAAAAATAGGCAGTTATTTTTATTGGCTTACAATGTTTGTTTCTGCTGTACAGCAGAATGAATCAGTTATAAATATACATGTATCCACTCTTTTTTAGATTCTTTTCCCATATAGACCATTGCAGAGTATTGAGTAGAGCTCCCTGTGCTATGCAGTAGGTCCTTATTAGTTATCTGTTTTATATATATTGGATTGGCCAAAAAGTTCGTTCGGGATTTTCCATAAGATGCTATGGGTTTTTGGCCAACCCAATAGTACTGTGTATATGTCAGTCCCAATCTCCCAATTTATCCCACCCCTGCTTCCCCCTTGGTAACCATAAGTTTGTTTTCTACATCTGTGACTCAATTTCTGTTTCATACATAAATTCATTTGTACCATTTTTTAGATTCCACATATAAGCGATATCATATGATATTTGTCTTTCTCTGTCTGACTTACTTCACTCAGAATGGCAGTCTCTAGGCCCATCCATGTCGCTGCAAATGGCATTATTACATTCTTTTTCATAGCTGTGTAATATTCCATTGTATATATGTACCACATCTTCTTTATCCATTCCTCCGTTGATGGACATTTAGGTTGTTTCCTTGTCCAGGCTTTTGTAAATAGTGCTGCAGTGAACACTGGGGTGCGTGTATGTTTTCGACTTATGCTTTTCTCCAGATATATGCCCAGGAGTGGGATTGCTAGATCATATGGTAGCTCTATATTTTAGTTTTTTTAAGGAACCTCCACACTATTCTCCATAGTGGCTGCACCAATTTACGTTCCCACCAACGGTGTAAGAGGGTTCCCTTTTCTCCATACCCTCTCCAGCATTTCTTGTTTGTGGATTTTTTGATGATGGCCCTTCTGACAGGTGTGAGGTGATACCTCATTGTAGTTTTCATTTGAATTTCGCTAATAATTAGTGATGTTGAGCATAAATTTAAGTATGTGGGAATGTTTTGTAGGCTTCTTGGAAAAGTGGAAAATCATGTGCTCGAGGCACGATTACACATATGTAGAATATCTTTTCTGCCCTCACAAGGAGAAAAACATGAATAGCTTCCCTTTACAAGATATTATATAATTACTTTTATACTGAAATTAATCAAAAAGATAGTACATTAAATATGGTAAAATATATAAATGGAATATCGTTTTTAGATCATGATAAATGTATCGCCAACATATGTCTAACACATCTATTCAACTTGTTTTTGTTTGGAACTGGTATTTTCCTATGATATATTTTCCTATGATAAATTTTATACAGAAAGCCATTCTCAAAAACAAATTTATTATATCACTATTAATATCTTCCTGACTTTATTTCTTCTAAAACAGTTACAATTCAGAAAAGCCATTATCCTGAATTTTTCAATGATTACTCTTACAGCGTCTTTCCAATGATTTTTTCTAAAAAGAATATCTCTACACCCTCTTCAATTGCAGCTCTCTGTATAACAAATATGTTGTTCTTTTGGGATAGCATAACATTAGATTTAGCAAGTTTTGGTTGGCACATCTCACCCCCTTACTGATTTGTTCTGTTGGTATTATTTGTGCTGTTTTGGTTTTATTGTCACAACATACTGTCTAAAAGCTTTGCATAATGTCTTTCAAGTGGTTAGACGTAGTAAACACTACAGACTTTTTTTTTTTTTTTTTGCGGTACGCGGGCCTCTCACTGTTGTGGCCTCTCTCATTATGGAACACAAGCTCCGGACGCACAGGCTTAGCAGCCATGGCTCACGGGCCCAGCCGCTCCGCGGCATGTGTGATCCTCCCGGACCAGGGCACGAACCCGTGTCCCCTGCATCGGCACGTGGACTCTCAACCACTGTGCCACCAGGGAAGCCCAACACTACAGACTTTATTCAAGGTGACTATATCTAACGGGAGTAAAATTCATTGTCCATTTTTTAAACCCATTTTGTTATGTAGTTAATAAAAACAAATGCATTTACTTGAACACACCATCTTGGTTTTAAAAGTTAAAAAAATTAAGTCCCCTAAGATGCTGTAGCTTCAAACCATACATTAATAAATTGGGTAATACAGGAAATTCAACAAAAATTCCATTTTCACTGGCACCTAAAAACCAAAGAGTCAAAAGAAAGAATGAATAATATTTCAGAACTTGGATAAATAAATATGTATACAATTATAAATGTATGCCAAAAATTTTAAGATTTTCATTTTATACAATCAATTAAACTATACTTTTTTCTTAAAAATGTTTTCTTTTATGGATGGGTAACAGTAACAAACTTGATTATTAATGTTGAGGTGCTTTCTTTTTTCTTTACTTAATCAGAAAAGAAGCCAGAATTATTAGTCAATAGTCACATGTTCATGCACACATATTTTTATAATCTTCGCATATCATGTAACCTTTGGGACAAAGAAGTTAAGTATCATATTATAACAAGAGCTTGAATTGAGGTCTCACAACTCACATTGTAGTCCATTAGTCTCAGATAAAGCTTACAATAGCAGACATGATTACTTAAACAGTTCAGTAATATGTGAGATATTATTCAGTCATCTAGTATAAGTAATCATAAAGACATGCCATAATTTATTACAGTTGGATCAGGCAAAGCATCCTGAAGCACCAACAAAATTATTCCCCTTTATATGTATACTCAACTAATCTTTACATGCAGAGTCTCATGAAGAAAAGAACCACTGAGAGTAAAGCAGACCAACAGAGGGAGATGACATGGATATCTGCTGCTATATCCATGTAAGCTATAATTTAAGGTCAGCAAAACCAGAGTTGACTTTCTCTTTTCCCCTATGAAGAAGTAAGATGCCAAAACATCTTAGAAGTTGGCTTTGATTCACCAGCAGGTATAAAGAGTTGAATGTGAGTAGCCATGGTGATTGAATAAATAAAAATGTAATCTGAAAAAAAGTATACCTTTGACATTAAAAATTTTACATCAGCCAAAATATGCTATAATATTTTTAAGAGAGATTTTTAAAAAATCAGAATGAAGGATACTAAAACTTACATGTGAAATTGTTTGATTTCACAAAGTAGTAGTTTATACTTTTTTTGGTAAATAGTCATGCAAAAACCTTTTATTTTTCTAAAGCCATGAGCTTTTTAATGTGCTTTAAAAATTGTGTTTTCTGGGACACTTAAATCCCTGAGCTACATTTATTTTCTAATAATAGCTAAGGAATGATGATAGATATTCAAATATTTTCTGCAGAGTGAGATTGCAGACAGTGATTAAAATGCAATGACTGGTTTTATAGGAAATTATCTTTATAACCATTTAATCGAGTCCAGTTTATAGAAATCTCTGTTTATTACCAAGTATGAACACATCTAAATGTAAACCATTATTTCACTGTTGTTTTCAGTATAGTCAACTGCTGATTGCCAGAAAATATAATACCTGTAATATGGATTTTCCTAAACAGTTTACATTAAAACATAACTTTTCCTTACTATCTAATTTGCTTCTAAGGTTTTTCTATCACCAGGGAATTTCTTATGGGATATAAACTTATTTTATTTAAAATTAATAATTTAGATAATAAATTTGCCAGTCATGCATAGTTAAGATAACCCTGCTCTATACTGATCAAATGTTTTCAAACACAAAGAAGGAGGTATAAGTAAACATAACTTTGTATAGAGGGGAATTTAACTTTACAGTTACCTCTTTTTTTTTTTTGTCTGGGAGTCTTTATTTTGCATTTATTTATTTATTAATTTACAATGGTGTGTTAGTTTCTGCTTTATAACAAAGTGAATCAGTTATACATATACATATATCCCAATATCTCTTCCCTCTTGCATCTCCCTCCCTCCCACCCTCCCTATCCCACCCCTCTAGGTAGTCACGAAGCACTGAGCTGATCTCCCTGCACTATGCGGCTGCTTCCCACTAGCTATCTATTTTACGTCTGGTAGTGTATATATGTCCATGCCACTCTCTCACTTTGTCCCAGCTTACCCTTCCCCCTCACCATATACACAAGTCCATTCTCTAGTAGGTCTGTGTCTTTATTCCTGTCTTGGCCCAAGGTTCTTCAGAACTTTCTTTTTTTTATATTCCATATATGTGTGTTAGCATACAGTATTTGTTTTTCTCTTTCTGACTTCACTCTGTATGACAGACTCTACGTCCATCCACCTCACTAAACTCAATTTCATTTCTTTTTATGGCTGAGTAATATTCCATTGTATATATGTGCTACATCTTTTTAATCTATTCATCTATCAATGGACACTTAGGTTGTTTCCATGTCCTGGCTCCTGTAAATAGAGTTTCAAAGAACATTGTGGTACATGACTTTTTTGTTTTTTACATCTTTATTGGAGTATAATTGCTTTACAATGGTGTGTTAGTTTCTGCTTTATAACAAAGTGAATCAGTTATACATATACATATATCCCAATATCTCTTCCCTCTTGCATCTTCCTCCCTCCCACCCTCCCTATCCCACCCCTCTAGGTGGTCACAAAGCACCGAGCTGATCTCCCTGTGCTATGCGACTGCTTCCACTGTCTATCTATTTTACATTTGGTAGTGTATATATGTACATATTACTCAGCCATAAAAAGAAACGAAATTGAGCTATTTGTAATGAGGTGGATGGACCTAGAGTCTGCCATACAGTGTGAAGTAAGCCAGAAAGAGAAAGACAAATACCGTATGCTAACACATATATATGGAATTTAAGAAAAAACAAATGTCATGAAGAACCGAGGGGTAAGACAGGAATAAAGACACAGACCTACTAGAGAATGGACTTGATTATGGGGAGGGGGAAGGGTAAGCTGTGACATGACTCTTTTTGAATTATGGTTTTCTCAGGGTATATTCCCAGTAGTGGGATTGCTGGGTCATATGGTAGTTCTATTTTTAGTTTTTCAAGGAACCTCCATACTATTCTACATAGTGGTTGTATCAATTTACATTCCCACCAACAGTGCAAGAGGGTTCCCTTTTCTCCCCACCCTCTCCAGCATTTATTGTTTGTAGATTATTTGAAGATGGCTATTCTGACCTGTGTGAGATGATATCTCATTGTAGTTTTGATTTGCATTTCTCTAATGATTAGTGATGCTGAGCATTCTTTCATGTGTTTGTTGGCAATCTGTATATCTACTTTGGAGAAATGTCTACGTAGGTCTTCTGTCCATTTATGGATTGAGTTGTTCTTTTAATATTCAGCTGCATGAGCTGCTGGTAAATTTTGGAGATTAATCCTTTGTCATTTGCCTCATTTGCAAATATTCTCTCCCATTCTGAGGGTTGTCTTGTCGTCTTGTTTATGGTGTCCTTTGCTGTGCCAAAGCTTTTAAATTTCATTAGATCCCATTTGTTTATTTTTGTTTTTATTTCCATTTCTCTAGGAGGTGGGTCAAAAAGGATCTTGCTGTGATTTATATCATAGAGTGTTCTACCTATGTTTTCCTCTAACATTTTTATAGTGTCAGGCCTTACATTTAGGTCTTTAATCCATTTTGAGTTTATTTTTGTGTATGGTGTTAGGGAGTGTTCTAATATCATTATTTTACATGTAGCTGTCCAGTTTTCCCAGCACTACCTATTGAAGAGGCTGTCTTCTCCATTGTGTAATCTTGCCTCCTTTATCAAAACTAAGATGACCATATGTGCGTGGGTTTACCTCTGGGTTTCTATCCTGTTCCATTGATCTATATTTGTGTTTTTGTGCCAGTACCATACTGTCTTGATTACTGTAGCTTTGCAGTATACACTGAACTCAGGGAGCCTGATTCCTCCAGCTCCGTTCTTTCTCAAGATTGCGTTTGCTATTTGGGGTCTTTTGTGTTTCCGTACAAATTGTGAAATGTTTTGTTCTAGTTCTGTGAAAAATGCCAGTGGTAGTTTGATAGGGATTGCATTGCATCTGTACATTGCTTCGGGTAGTTTGGTCATTTTCACAATGTTGATTCTTCCAATCCAAGAACATGGTATCTACTCCATCTACTTGTATCATCTTTAATTTCTTTCACCAGTGTCTTATAGTTTTCTGCATACAGGTCTTTTGTCTCCTTATGTAGGTTTATTCCTAGATATTTTATTCATTTTGCTGCAATGGTAAATGGGAATGTTTTCTTAATTTCTCTTTCAGATTTTTCATCATTGGTGTATAGGAATGAAAGATTTCTGTGCATTTATTTTGTATCCTGCTACTTTACCAAACACATTAATTAGCTCTAGTACTTTTCTGGTAGCATCTTTATGATTCTCGATGTACAGTATCATGTCATCTGCAAAGAGTGACAGCTTTACTTCTTCTTTTCCGATTTGGATTCCTTTTATTTCTTTTTCTTCTCTGACTGCTGTGGCTAAAACTTCCAAAACTATGTTGAATAATAGTGATGAGAGTGGGCAACCTTGTTCCTGATCTTAGTGGAAATGGTTTCAGTTTTTCACCATTGAGGACGATGTTGGCTGTGGGTTTGTCATATATGGCTTTATTATGTTGAGGAAACTTCCCTCTATGCCTACTTTCCTGAGGGTTTTTATCATAAATGGGTGTTGAATTTTGTCGAAAGCTTTCTCTGCATTTATTGATATGATCATATGGTTTTTCTCCTTTCATTTGTTAATATGGTGTATCACATTGATTGATTTGCATATATTGAAGAATCCTTGCAGTCCTGGGATAAACCCCACTTGATCATGGTGTATGATCCTTTTAATGTGCTGTTGGATTCTGTTTGCTAGTATTTTGTTGAGGATTTTTGCATCTATGTTCATCAGTAATATTGGCCAGTAGTTTTCTTTCTTTGTGACATCTTTGTCTGGTTTTGGTATCAGGGTGACGGTGTCTTCTAGAATGAGTCTGGAAGTGTTCTTCCCTCTGCTGTATTTTGGAAGAGTTTGAGAAGGATAGGTGTTAGCTCTTCTCAAAATGTTTGATACAATTTGCCTGTAAAGCCATCTGGTCCTGGGCATTTGATTGTTGGAAGAGTCTTAATCACAGTATCAATTGCAGTACCTGTGATTGGTCTGTTTATATTTTCTATTTCTTCCTGGTTCAGTCTTGGAAAGTTGTGGTTTTCTAAGAATGTGTCCATGTCTTCCTGGTTGTCCATTTCAATGGCATATTGTTGCTTGTAGTAATCTCTCATGATACTTTGTATCTGTGCAGTGTCAGTTGTTACTTCTCCTTTTTCATTTCTAATTCTATTGATTTGAGTCTTCTCCCTTTCTTTCTTGATGAGTCTGGCTAATGTTTTATCAGTTTTGTTTATCTTCTCAAAGAATCAGCTTTTAGTTTTATTGATCTTAGCTATTGTTTCCTTCATTTCTTTTTCACTTATTTCGGATCTGATCTTTATGATTTCTTTCCTTCAGCTAACTTTTTGGTTTTTTGTTCTTCTTTCTCTAATTGCTTTAGGTGTAAGGTTAGGTTGTTTATTTGAGATGTTTCTTGTTTCTTGAGGTAGGATTGTATTGCTATAAACTTCCCTCTTAGAACTACTTTTGCTGCATCCCATAGGTTTTGGGTTGTAGTGTTTTCATTGTCATTTGTTTCTAGGCATTTTTTGATTTCCTCTTTGATTTCTTCAGTGATCTCTTGGTTATTCAGTAGCATATTGTTTAGCCTCCATGTGTTTGTTTCCTTTACATTTATTTCCCTGTAATTGCTATCTAGTCTTATAGTGTTGTGGTCAGAAAAGATACTTGGTACAACTTCAATTTTCTTAAATTTACCAGTGTTTGATTTGTGACCCAAGATATGCTCTATCCTGGAGAATGTTCTATGATCACTTGAGAAGAAAGTATATTCTGTTGTGTTTGGATGGAATATCCTAGAAATATCAAATAAATCCATCTTGTTTAATGTGTCATTTAAAGCTTGTGTTTCCTTATTTATCTTCATTTAGGATGATCTATCCATTGGTGAAATTGGGCTGTTAAAGTCCCCTACTATGATTGTGTTGCTACCAATCTCCCCTTTTATGGTTATTAGCATTTGCTTTATGTATTGAGGTGTTCCTATGTTGGGTGCAAAAATATTTACAATGGTTATATCTTCTTCTTGGATTGATCCCTTGATCATTAGGTAGTGTCCTTTTTTGTCTCATGTAATAGTCTTTACCTTAAAGTCTATTTTGTCTGATATGAGAATTGCTACTCCACCTTTCTTTTGATTTCCATTTGCATGGAATATCATTTTTCATCCCCTCACTTTCAGTCTGTATGTGTCCCTAGGTCTGAAGTGGGTGTCTTGTAGACAGCATATATATGGCTGTTGTTTTTGTATCCATTCAGCCAGTCTATGTCTTTTGCTTGGAGCATTTAATCCATTTACATTTAAGGTAATTATCGATATGCATGTTCCTATTGCCATTTTCTTAATTGTTTTGGGTTTGTTATTGCAGGTCTTTTCCTTCTCTTGTGTTTCCTGCCATAGAAGTGCCTTTAGCATTTGTTGTAAAGCTGGCTTGGTGGTGCTGAGTTCTCTTTGTTTTTGCTCGTCTGTAAAGGTTTTAATTTCTCTGTCAAATCTGAATGAGATCCTTGCTGGGTAGAGTAATCTTGGTTGTAGGTTTTTCCCTTTCATCACTTTAAATATGTCTTGCCACTCCCTTCTGGCCTGCAGCGATTCTGCTGAAAGGTCAGTTGTTAATCTTATAGGAGTTCCCTTGTATGTTATTTGTTGTTTTCCCCTTGCTGCTTTTACTATTTTTTCTTTGTATTTAATTTTTGATAGTTTGATTAATATGTGTCTTGGGCGTGTTTCTCCTTGTATTTATCCTGTATGGGACTCTCTGTGCTTCCTAGGCTTGATCAACTATTTCCTTTCCCATATTAGGGAAGATTTCAACTATAATCTTTTCAAATATTTTCACAGTTCCTTTCTTTTCTTCTTTTTCTTCTGGCACCCCTACAATTCGAATGTTGGTGCATTTAATGTTGTCCCAGAGGTCTCTGAGACTGTCTTTAATTCTTTTCATTCTTTTTTCTTTATTCTTCCCTGCAGTAGTTATTTCCACTATTTTATCTTCCAGGTCACTTCTCCATTCTTCTGCCTCAGTTATTTTGCTATTGATTCCTTCTAGAGAATTTTTAATTTCATTTATTGTGTTGTTCATCATTGTTTGTTTGCTCTTTAGTTCTTCTAGGTCCTTGTTATGTGTTTCTTATTTTTTCTGTATTCTATTTCCAAAATTTTGTATCATCTTTACTATCATTACTCTGAATTCTTTTTCAGGTAGAATGCTTATTTCCCCCTCATTTATTTGGTCTGGTGGGTTTTTACCTCGCTCCTTCATCTGCTGTGTGTTTCTCTGTCTTTTCATTTTGCTTAACTTACTGTGTTTGGGGTCTCCTTTTTGCCGGCTGCAGGTTTGTAATTCCCATGTTTTTTGGTGTCTGCCCCCGGTGGCTAAGTTTGGTTCAGTGGATTGTGTAGGTTTCCTGGTATAGGGGAGTAATGCCTGTGTTCTGGCGGATGAGGCTGGATTTTGTCTTTCGGGTGGGCAGGTTCGCATTCGGTGGTGTGTTTTGGGGTGTGTGTGACCTTATTATAATTTTAGTCAGCCTCTCTGCTAATGGGTGTTGTTGTGTTCTTGTCTTGCTTGTTGTTTGGAATAGTGTGTCTAGCACTGCAGCTTGCTGGTCAATGAGTGGAGCTGGGTCTTAGCATTGAGATGGAGATCTCTGAGAGAGCTTTTGCCGTTTGATATTACGTGGAGCTGGGAGGTCTCTGGTGGACCAATGTGGTGAACTTGGCTCTCCCACCTCAGAGGCACAGGCCTGACACCCGGCCAGAGCACCAGGACCCTGTCAGCCACACAGCTCAGAAGAAAAGGGAGAAAGGAAGGAAGGAAGGGAGAGAGGAAGGGAGGAAGGAAGGAAGGAAATAAAATAAAGTTATTAAAATAAAAAATTATTATTAAAAATTAAAAAATTTTTAAAAAGGACAGAAAGAAGGAAGAGAGCAACCAAATCAGAAAACAAATCCACCAATAATAACAATTGCTAAAAACTATACTTAAAAAAAAAAAAGAAAAAATGGACAGACAGAACCCTAGGACAAATGGTAAAAGGAAAGCTATACATACAAAATCACCCAAAGAAGCATACACATACACACAAAAAGAGAAAAAGGAAAAAAAAGAAAAAATATATATATATATATTGTTGCTCTCAAAGTCCACCACCTCAATTTTGGGATGATTCGTTGTCTATTCAGATATGCCGAAGATGCAGGGTACATAAGTTGATTGTGGACGTTTAATCCACTGCTCCTGAGGCTGCTGGGAGAGAGTTCCCTTTCTCTTTGTTCTCACAGCTTCTGGCGTTCAGTTTGGATTTGGCCCTGCCTCTGCGTGTAGGTCGCCTGAGGGCGTCTGTTCTTCGCTCAGACAGAACGGGCTTAAAGGAGCAGCTGATTCGGGGGCTCTGACTCACTCAGGCCGGGGGGGAGGGAGGGGTACGGATGCCGGGCGAGCCTGCGGTGGCAGAGGCCAGCAGGACATTGCACCAGCCTGAGGCGCACTGTGCATTCTCCCGGGAACTTCCGTGGATCACAGGACCCTGGCAGTGGCGGGCTGTACAGGCTCCCAGCAGGGGAGGTATGGATAGTGACCTGTGCTCGCAGACAGGCTTCTTGGTGTCTGCAGCAGCAGCCTTAGCGTCTCATACCCGTCTCTGGGGTCCGCGCTGTTAGCCGCGGCTCGTGCCCGTCTCTGGAGCTCCTTTAAGCGGCGCTCCCAACCCCCTCTCCTCGCGCACCCTGAAACAATGGTCTCTTGCCTCTTAGGCATGTCGAGAGTTTTTCCCGGACTGCCTCCTGGCTAGCTGTGGCGCACTATCCCCCTTAGGCTGTGTTCACGCAGCCAACCCCAGTCTGAATCCCAAGCCTCAGCTCCCAGCCCCGCCCGCCCCAGTGGGTGAGCAGACAAGCCTCTCTGGCTGGTGAGTACTGCTCGGCACCGATCCTCTGTGCAGGAATATCTCTGCTTTGCCCTCTGCACCCCTGTTGCTGCACTTTCCTCTGTGGCTCTGAAGGTTTCCTTGCCACCCCCCACCTCTGCCAGTGAAGGGATTTCTTAATGTGTGGAAACTTTTCCTGCTTCACAGCTCCCTCCCCGAGGTACAGGTCCCATCTGTATTCTTTTGTCTCTGTTTTTTCTTTTTTCTTTTGCTCTTCCCAGGTACGTGGGAAATTTGTTGCTTTGGGGGAAGTCTGAGGTCTTCTGCCAGCGTTCAGTGGGTGTTCTGTAGGAGTTGTTCCCCATGTAGATGTATTTTTGATGTATTTGTGGGGAGGAAGGTGATCACCACGTCTTACTCTTCTGCCGTCTTGAAGGTCTCCCTTCATATTTTTTAGGAGGAATCTCTCTCTCGCTCTCTCTCTCTCTCTCTCTCTCTCTCGCTCTCTCTCTCTCTCTCTCTCTCTCTCTCTCTCGCTCGCTCGCTCTCGCTCTTGCTCTCGCTCTCCGTCTCTCTCATTTTTTATTTATTTATTTAGGATAATGAGAGCTAAGAGAAAGTTGATTGGATCTAAGTTTAGTCTCATGGTGTTTTAAGTTTTATTCTCCGGTGCTTCATAAAATGCTTTATTTCTGAACAAAAACTACCATCACTACTTACAACACAAACAGGATTATCATTAATAAGCCCAATTGTGTCGAAAAATTAAGATACTCATAAGAAAAGAAATCCTGTGCTGTTTCTCAACTATCCATCTCTGTTAAGAGGAAATATTTTCTATCGAGGATGTGTTTGGGTAGAGACATAAAAGTTTAGGAAGAAAGCATCGTGAAGATTGCCAGACTAAACATAGTAAATGTTGTAGGTAATATTGAAGGTAATATTGAAGACTCATTTATTATGCTCTGTTGTAGGATTTTTTTCCTAGCAGTGATCACTAGCATGCTATAAGCATATAGGCAGGCTTTATATTTATTCAGAGATTTTTTTTTTATTCCAGGATATGGGAAAGAAAAAGGATATTGGTATTTAGAAGATCTGAAAGACAACAGTTCAAAGAATGGGGCTTGCACTTGAAGAAAAGTAAGCTTTGACAGACGACAGTACTGGTAAGGAAGAAAATAGAAGAGTCTATAGATTAAATAGCCTGAGAAAATATAGGAGTAAAAAGTAGTAAAACTCAGTGGAATAAGCATCAAAGAAGCAGGGGTTTTATTAAAGGAAAAGCCATTTCCTTGAAGTTGCTTCAGGGTTGAGGTGAGATAATGTGTGAGCTATAGGAAATGGTTATTCTCAAAGGATACTGTACTGGAGGCTAAGGGCAGGAGAAAGCAAGATTATCAATCATGGAATGATTGGAGTTTCAGAGGACGCAATGGGAAAATTTGAAAGAGGGGAGAAAGTGTCAATTTAAGTCACTGGAGAAGAAGCTTACAGTATTATGTGTCTATAGATAATCAATCAACGTTTATATAATATTATCATTTTAGGTATGAAGTTAGGGGAATGGTATAACCCTCATGGTGAACGTTATTGACTGATGAGAGGCTATATATTAAATCACATTGGTCCCTGGTGTCACACTGAATGCTGAGAACTAAGTAAATGCCTTCTCCACAGGTCTGATGGCTGTGGTGTGGTCAGAATAAGTCATCACACCAGGTGGCTGAGAGCAAATAATAGAGTTCATCTGGCACTTGTTGCTTTCCCATAGAGCCCTTGAAGTGGGCACAGTGATAGGCAGAGAAGCCTGGGCTGGCACATCAGGATTTGCAGCTTGTGTCAAATCATATCACGTTTTGCATGTGGCTTTCTCTGCTTTTCAGTGCTCTAGGACATTTTCCTTGGAGTAAAATGTCCAAGGATCAAATTTTTTCTTCCAAAATGTGTTAGAATGGTGATAAAGTATTTCTAACAGTTGTATTTTTTACTTTCAAGAGTTTGGATTTGGAAAAATAAAGAACTTATTTCTGTGGTTCTTTATTTGTCACATTATAATGAGTGAAAAAGGGAAAGGAAGTGAGTAGTGGCAAAGTTGACCTCTTTTGCTTGGTTAAGCAACCAAACTCATGTAATAAAGACTTATTTCCTTAATTTAATTTAACTTTCATTAATACTAATATATTATGCCCTGGTGTTATATCTTTCTACAAAATGCATGCAGATTGTTTATATATCTGGACTAAATTTGAAAGCATTATGACCTCTGGCTCTTCTAGGTACCCAGTGGTTGACAGAATTATTTCTGAAAATTTAAACAGCAGAGCCAGAGAAGACATTGTAAAATCTTCTGAGATTGAGAAGGAGATTATTTCACCATTTGACGATGTCTTAAGGATAGTTACATAAGAGGATTTCTAGAGAATTTCTTCTGTAGCCATAATTTAAAATGAATGTTCCCAAGGCACAATTCTGGGAAATTATATTAATAACAGCTATTTGTTTGATAATTTAATTGACAACTTTTCATTGACTATTACCAATTCTAAAGTGACTTCTTCAGATTATATGGGAATTGACTTATTTAATTTCCACACTTACCACATGTTTACTAAACCTCTTTTGAAGTGATGAGATTCTGAACTTACAAAGGCTAAGCTGCAAGTTTATAGCTCTTATTCTATGAGTACTATTTAGTTGTGCACATAACTTTGTTATTATTCTTTTTCTACCAGACTATATGATTAACAGATTCAACCAGGTATATCTCTCCTATGCTTAGGTTAAAGTGAGACTCACCCATATCTCAAATTATTGATTTAAAAGGATTTATCAGAAGCCATAAACAAAAAAAGATAAGGGAGAAAACACACACACACAAAATGACTCCTTTTCTGGCTTCTCACCCCACTCACCTTTCCATTGTAAACATAAAATTTTCTTTCTTACTCCTATAATTCTTATGCTTAAAATCGTTCCACTACCCCCAATTTCCAGGATTATCACTTCTAGTGCAGTGTTTTTGAAACTGAGATAATGGATTAGAGGATCATAACCCATTAGTGGGGTTGTGAAATCAATTTAGGGGTTAAAATTGAATAAAATAGGACTGAAAATATGAGTGCATCAAACACAATAGGGATATGTATGATTTCATGAAACTTTAGTTTCTGTAATTATTAGAGTGTGTGTCTATGTGTTCATATGTGTGTGTGTCTGAGTTATAGGCTGTTTTGCAGTGTAGGTTGTATTTGTAACTCTGGTGCATGTTCAAAAACATTTGAAAGCAATATCCTAGAAAATGGATACTCGTCTTTCAGGACATGATTTTTACAAAACCATGACGATGAAGCTTTGTGTGCTACCGGTCACCTTTGCTGGAAAGAACTGATTGCACTATTTAGCACCACATTGTAGCCTGTAATGCCATGTTGCCTTTATTTCTATGCCTGCATTTCTTTGATGAGCTGTATTGTATACTTTGATAAAACAAACTGACTTGTTAATTCATCTTCACAACCACAAACTTGAATTGTCCGGTATATAACAGACACTTAGCTCATGTGTTTGAATAATTATATAAACCGGTATGTAATTAATTAAAGCATGTTCAATTTTGAATAAATTATTACTTCTTTAAGTAGATACAATACATAACTTAAAGTCAAATAGAATTCTGCAGTTATAATCTAAGCTTTATTTACTTTAGACATAGAAAACATGTTTCCTGATACAACCCTACCAAGTGATACTCCTAAAATGAATAGATGCTATTACTTAATTTTAAAAAAAGTTAGGTGAAACAGTTTTAATTGTAATCACCTGTAAACTTTCCAGCCCCAATTAAACTACAAAATGAAGCGAGGACTCATTTGAAATGCAGGTGTAACATATATCTGTGTCACAGTGTCTGCAAACAAGTTAGCTGCTCTGAAGAAGCCTTTATAATATCATTGCTAATATTTGCTCATTTCAGTGATCTGCTGTGTTTTCTCAAGAGGTCAGATGCTAACCCTCACAAAGCCGGTTGCCTAGGTACTACCACACTCTTTCAGTCCTTCTTAGGCCCACTAGCAATTAGTTTTGTGAACAGAGAAATAATGATTTTTTTTTCTGACGTTACTAAAACAACTTTTACTTGAGCTGCTTCATTGATGTTTTCTTTAATTGTATACCACTAAGCCATAATTATTATGCTCATAAAATAAATGCAAAAACAGAAGATGAAGTCATCTTGAAAATGCCTGCACTAAATTGGATTGATTTATTGGTATTCTTGTGACCATCTCTTTCTAACAGCCTCACACCCACACAGTGAAACTACTCTCTAGTAATTACTGATGGAATTATGATATTTTATACATTATAAAAATGCTACATAAAGTTTACATATTATAGTAGAAAATATGGCATTATAAAATAATACAATTATTTTATTGGGGACAAATATATATTTAAAAATATACACAATATCAAGAAACACTTTTCCCTCTCTAGTACACCATTAATATGAAAGATTATTTTTCAAAGAATGCCAAGAGGAGAGTATATCATTCTTTTGTAATTTCCTATATGTAATTTATAGACTTAAAGAAAGAATCGAGAAAAAGTAATTAATAGTTTTCAAAATTATTAGTTAAATTTTGGAGGAAAAATTACACTAAGTTCATTATTTCATTGTCTATAAAACTAGTAACCTTTGTGTAATTACACATATTGCTCATACTTATATAATGATTGCTCAACAATCATAAGATAGTTGGTCATATTTTTATTACTGATATGTTTTTAACAGTGAAAAGTGAAGTCTCCTCCACTGAAACAACTTCACAGATATAACAAAGAATCCATAATCAGGAAAAAAAATGATTTAATCTTTTTGGAACATGACACAGTTAAAAATTGTAGTCACAATATTGCCTGCATAATTTCAAACAATCCTTTACCAAGAGAAGATAGTACTTTCATATGAAGTCGAATGATTCTTTTTAGAGACATCTTGTTCTTTTTGTTCCTTTCTAAAACTAAGATACAACTTTATTGTTGTTATCTCTAACAAAATAAAATAACATTTATTTTTACATTTTAAGAACTAATTATTTTTTTAAAAATTTGTCCTAAGGATAAAACAATGATGTCCCTCTTTCAACCTTATCTTTCAGCAGGTATGGAAAAAAACAAAGTGTGTATGTAAAAATTTGTTAATCTTCAGAAGTTAATGCATAAATATTACAAAAAATAACAATTAAGACTTTTAAAATTTTAACTTGGCAACTAACATTATATTTATGCAAATATAGCTTCTATTACATTAATCCTAAAATAATCTGGTAAACTATATTATGTTATTGTCACTAAATTCAACTAGATAGGAGAATGTCATCAGCAAAGTACAGGCAGATTTCTTTGTTATTTCAAACATGATCAAACTTAGCAAGTTGTACCATCCTTCTCTTTCATCATTTTGGTGGCAAATGGTGAATGCTAAATATCAGTTCTGCCACAATGTTTAGCAAAATCAACAGATGATAAATTAAATCATAGCAAGTAATTCGATAAGTATAACGTAACTTTACTTCTGAGATTAGAAAGTAATCATTTGTAAATTACACAAAGAAATATCAATTTCTTACTGCCAGTTTTATTTTAAAAATTCAGTTGCACTATGTATAATTATTAATTTTCTAATCCATCCTCCATACCAGGAAAGAAACTAACCAGATTATAGAAGATTTTATTATTGATAAATTTGATTGTAAAAAAAATGCAATCCCTTCCCTGAGATAAAAATCTCAGGAATTGTCTTTTCTAGGAGGAGTCTCTAAAACATTGCAAAATCAAAAAAGATGAAATGCTAATTATGTAAGTCCAAGATATGAAGCCAGCTGTGGGAACATAAGTAATTAGACATATTCCAGAGCCTGTGGTCAAGCCATAGATAAGCTGTATTTATAAGGCCATTTTTGGTATTTGCTAATATTAGCAAGAAATTAAAATAAAAATTAAATTGTTGTTGCTAAAGTTTCTAATAAGAGGCAACTTGTAAGTGAATGCAATAATCACTAGTGCTTTTTGCAAAATATTTCTATTATTCACCATTCTAGACATAGGTAAGATCCATACACTAGAATTTTCCTTTTCCTCCAGTGATGTTTAAGATCCAGTGATGCTGCTTCATCATCAGCTTGGGCCCCTGACCTACCATTAGAAGCAGAAATCCCTTGCATACTTGCAGTGAAGAGAAGGCATGAGCAAGTAAGAAATATTATTAAATAATATTTTGGAACTTTTATAGAACCATAATTTTGCCTTTCCTGACTGATACAATGGCAGAAATAATACCCGTGAGCTTAGCATTTTACTCCATGTCCAAAGCTTTCTTTTTCTTCACAATTCCATTCTGTCACAGAATGCATGTAGTAATCCTTAGCAGGTCATGAAATCAATAGAGTAGATCATATCCAGTATTTTTTTAAAAAAAGAAATTAAAATGAAAATAATGGAAAACAGCTTAAATAAATGGTTAATTCATCAGACCACTATATATATGTATGTGTGTGTAAATGTGTGTATATATATGTATGTATATAATAGAAAGAGAGAAAGGAATTTTCAGTTATATATATGTATAAGGTAAAATGTAGGTAACAGTAAAACATATGATATAAATCATATGCTATTTGACATAGAGGAAAATGAAAACATAATAATATTATAATTTGTGTATTGTAAATAAACCAGTACTCAGGGAAATTTATAGCATTGAATGCATATATTAGAAAATGAAACATCTAATAAGAAAACCTAGATAATTGACTTACAGGTTTACATGAAGGAAATTAATAAAATGCCTTTAACCATTAGAAAAATGCAAATTAGAACTGCAGAGGTAACATTGCACACCCTCTAGAATATCTAAAATTAAAAACAAACAAACAACCTGCCAGCACCAAATGTTAGAAATAAAATATTACCTAGGTAGCCCTTAAGTATTTACCTAATACAAATTAAAATATATTTCCATACAGACACTTACACATGAAGGTTTATAATAGCACAGTTCATAATACTAAAATACTGAAAACAAGCCAGGTGTTCATTAAGCTGGTTGGTGTATATGGTGGAATATTATTAAGTACAAAAAGGGACAAATTAGTGAAACATGCAACAACTTGGATGATCTCAAAAATACTGAAAGAAGTCAGATACAAATGACTGCATATTGCATGATGCCATTTGTGTGAAATTCTAAAAATGATTGAATTAATTTATATTAGTACAGAAACCAGATGATTGCCTATATTTGGGTGTGGAGATGAGTAGCTAAAAAACGCCGGCAGGGAGATTTTGGCAGTAACAGAAATGTTCTTTGAGATGGTGGTTACATGGGTATGCAGTATACATTTCTCAAAACTCTTCATACTATACATTTTAAATGAGTACATTTCATTGCATATAACTATACCTCAATCAAATTAATACAGTTTCAAAATCCAACAAAATATCAGTTGATACACAGAAAATAGTGTTCATGATGTTATGAAATCTAAAATATTGATATGGCAGAAATGTCTACCTTCCCATGCATTTTTTTCTTCATTTGGGCACATAACTAGACTATATTTCTCATCACTTAGTTAGGTATGACCATGTGAATGAGTTCTAGCTATTGGACTATTATACTGTGAAAGCACTGTTATTTACCAGTTCCAGGCCTGGTTCCTGAAAAGCACCTGTATATGAGATCCTCTAGTTCTTTCTTCCTTTGCTAACTGGATGAAAATACTCTTGCAATTTTGGAAGATATGTTGAATATGGCATAGTCTTCATAAGTTTGAGTCCCTGAATGACTGTATAGGAGCTACCCTCATATTGCCACTTCATATAAACACTTACAACCATCTGGAGCTGTTTATATGAATAAATACAAAAAAAAATTTTTTTTTGGCGTCTCTGTGGTACACCAGTCAGCCCACTCTAATAGCATTTGATATAAAATTCTGCAGAAAATAATTCTTAAATTTCTAAATTTAATTCTCCAGCAAACTTTCATCATCTTGGGATAAAAACTAAACTATTTGCTTAGGAAGCCCTACATAATTTGACCTTTGTCAGTCACTTTCTATCACTCTCTTTTTCTTTCAATATATTTCAACCACAATAAGTTTCTTGCCATCACTCAAACATACCAGCATGTTTTGTATGCTGTTTCTTCTGCCTGGAAAGATATTCCCCAAGATAATAGCATGGCTCATTTTCATTATCTCTTAAGATGACTTGACCACTTAAGCCTACTTCCCATCTACCATTTTCTCCCCTTTTGTCTGGCTTCGTTTTTCTTCAGGCAGTTAGCACTACTTTCCAGTATATCATATAATACACTTATTGTTAACCTGTTGATTTCTTGTTCCTACTACCAGCATAAAAGTTGTGCGAGGACATCAATAGCAGTTACAGGAGTACCTGGTACATACAAATTACTCAATATATGTTTGATGTAGAAATTAATTAATATATGAATATAATTATTAAGAATTTTGATCTTCTTAGAAATAAATGAGCAAAACAGTCAGGCAAAGAAAGAATATGCTAACATGAGTAATTCATATTTTCATTGTAAGATGCTCACTTTTCCATTGGTCAAGACACAATTATCGTGCTTATCTTGTTTGATTTTCATCTGAAAATGGGAGAAAAATCATCCAGACAACTAATATCAAAGAATTACCATTTTCATAAATGTGAACAGCTAAAGGATTTGTCATTCAAAGGAAACTGTCTCTGTTCAGGGTAAAATGTTAGACTAAAAAATGTGCAGATAAATTTTAGATGTTTGCGTACACTGTTCAATGAAAACAATAGAGCATGTACAAAGAAATACACACATTAGGACAAATACATGTGTTTTCTTGGGGAAAAAAGCATTTTTTGTCACTTTAATATGCTTTAAACTTTTTGATTACAAAGATGTATTATTTATAGCAGTAAATAAAATGTAAAATACTGTATATTACCATATACAATTATATATTAATTAAAGGCCAACAATACTTATCTAAATATTTTTTGACAAAGAATGAGTATTAGTTAAAACATGAGTCCAAATTAAGAAAAGGGTATCAAAATGGTAATATGTAGTGATTTGACATAGACATGCCTATGTCTTCTATTAGTTTGTGTCTTAAAAGAATAGTATTCTAGTCATCATTATATCCGCAGTGCCAAATGAAGCTCCTCAATCAGTACATAGTAAGTGCTGAATGGATGTTTGTGAATTGAGGATAGAATATTAAATGAAAGAATTAATGTAACTAAGGCTTCTGGTACTCTCAGCTTTTGGGGACTCAATTCTAAATTAAAATGTGTGGTCAAAAATATTATAAGAACACATGCATTAAAGTATTGTATTTCTTGGTTCAGGAGTTTTCAAATTTGATATACATAAGAATAACTTAAATACTTTAAGCTTCACCAAACTCATTAAATCTAGAGTAGGGACCAGAATCTATATCTTCAGTAAGAACTACTGATATTTTACAGTTTGATATAGAAGGCCCTAGAAAGAAATTTTGACAAATCCTTTATTAGGTTGTTTTCAAAACTTTAATGGCCATTACTTCCCATATAATACCTAAGAATGTCAGTTATCTGACTTTCTAGCTCAAAGAAAATTAACATTATCAATTCATAAAGATCCATAATGCACAGAATTTCTAAAACTCCATTAAGAACATTTAGCTGAGAAATGTGTCCCCTCATAAATATATAATAATTTTATCACAATATTTGAAAGAATGAAATAGGATTATTAAAGAAAACAACCAAGGCCACATGACATCCTTCTCACTAATGCCCACTTGTATAATCTTGGCTAAATCTATAGTTCTGCCAAATTAAATCTTTCAACTTTTCACCTCTATCATTTTGTTTTAATTCAGTAGTTATTTCTCAGATGTTTTAATCACTTGGGAGTTCTCACATTTTGGCAAATCTGGCATCGTATCCATATACTTTTACACTCTCTAAACTATATAGACCCAGCTGCCAATTTAGAGCAAATGAAAAATAAAAATTAATTTGTAAACACAACACTCCTTTCTCTGAAACATGATGAAAAACCTGTAAGACAGGAAAATAAATGAAATTTACCTTGTGTTCTTATCCTTGTGACTTTGGAGCAAGTAACCAGCTATGGAGGAGTAGAAAGAAGCTCTGATAGAGTCTCCATGTTCTTTACCTGCTTTAACGTCTAGACTCTCTTTTATAATCTGTACTTTAGTAGCAGGAAGTAAGGAATATGATTTTCCTATTTTTTACAGCTATAACCATTATTTTTGATAATTATTCTCAAGTAGACTTCTGAAAATTGCCACATTATATTTTCACATATAAGAAAAAGTAACAGGGGCTTCCCTGGTGGCGCAGTGGTTGAGGGTCCGCCTGCTGATGCAGGGGACGCGGGTTCGTGCCCCGGTCCGGGAGGATTCCACGTGGCGCGGAGCGGCTGGACCCGTGAGCCATGGCTGCTGAGCCTGCGCGTCCGGAGCCTGTGCTCCACAACGGGAGAGGCCACAAGAGTGAGAGGCCCGCGCACCGCAAAAAAACAAAAAAAACAAACAAAAAAAAGAAAAGGTAACAGGATATTTTGTTATGCATTTAAAATTTGTATAACTTTGAGCAAGTTCTCTAGCCCTTCTAGAACTTAGTCTCCTCATCGAGAAAAAGAGACGTAGCAAAAATAGACCTCTTCGTGGTTATTGTGCAGATTATATACGATGATAAACAGAAAGTATTTATTACAGTGCCAGGAAATAAAAAGTTCTTATGTTGCTTGTGGTATATTCGTTCATATTATGACAGATTAAACCACATATGTCTATGAATGACAAAATGTAACCAACAGGAAATGAGCAGAAGTCTCTAGTGTCAGGATTGTATCTGTGCAAACTGAAGATAATGTAAAACTTTGTAGGCAAAGTGGGGAACAGATTATACATAAATAATAAAAGATTACATATTCTGTTGAACAAAACTTTAAGCACTAAAAGCAGAGCTAGTTTTTCTTTTCTAGTTTCATGTTGGCTTATTTTAACAGACGGAAGTAGTGTTTGTTGTAAGGTGATATGATATCTTTGCATTTTCAAAACAAACAAAATATTGTTTCAGAGAAATAAGTTTAATGTCATAAACTATTAAAATGATCAATTTAAAAAATCATTAAATACTAATCAAGAATTATTTTGTGTATTTGATATATGTAAGCAAACCATTATTTGGTTTAAGTTTAAATGTCAGGTGAGTAACATGGATGTCATATAATTTCCTTAGAATGTGTTTCAGGTGAGTGGCTAATTAGAGATTTAACATTGATGAATTGATCACTTTCAGTTGTGTATCTGTGTGTGTGTGTGTGTGTGTGTGTGTGTGTGTGTCTAATTATTTTTGTATAAATATGTGAAAAATAATCATTGTACTTTTAGTATCACTAAAACTTCAGGGCACAAACTGAGAATTACTTTTCTAAATATCAATTTCTACAAAATTTTCAGGTATTTTTTTCAAGTTCTTGACCAGCAAACAATACGTAAAAGCTGTTTATGTGTTTTTAAGAACAACTTTGAAATATCTTTACATCTAGCCTATCATACATAATCGTCTAAACAGTCTTACCTGATCTCAAGTCCATGTGATTAAAATGCACACTGAAGTCCAAAGGGGGATAAATCCTCCTTAGTTTTCTGAGTTTCCTGGGCTTTAATTTGACTATGGCATTTCATTTTTCCAAGAAATGGTCAAATACTACATGTTTTTTACTACGTTGATATTTGCATCTTTTGCCTAAAGGAACTGGAGAATTTGGACCAGTCACCTCAATTTTGTCAGTATAAATTTCCATTATTTTATCTTTCACAAGCCTTCCTTCACACAGTCACCACCTAAAAGATGCAACACTACAGGCAATGACAATGTGTGGGCAAGGCATGAGGAGAATGAGGACTCAATACAAAGGACGAAATGCAAAGGAAGAAATGTAGCTGCTCCTTTTCACATTAAATCATACGTATAGAAATGACTTTTGGCTACTCACAAAAATCCATGCTTGTAAATGAGATTAGATGAGATTAGCTTTCTCAAAAGAGCTCTTAACTTGGAGTCATCATATATAAATTCTAAACAAAGCTTTGCCACATTCCAACTTCACTATTTAACGTTCATTGTAATACCTCTGTGTCCCAGCCTTAATTTATTTTATATAATCCATTATGTTATTTTAAGGATAAAGTGGTATAGTCTTTATTTAAACTGCTTCATAAAATATAATACATTACAAAGTCCTTAAGAAAAGATTTGTTGATTTATTCAAGTTAACAGATACTAATGAGAGGTCTAGAGATTTCAGTGCCCTTAAAAACCTTAAGTAAATTGCTCACTATTTCTGGTTTGATATTTTTTTAATCCTAAATGGATGGTGAGCATTATCAAATATGTATTTTTTCATTGATTAACACTATCATAGAGTTGTTTTCCTGTTAATACAGTGGATTTTATTAATCACTTTTCTTATTAAATAAACCTTTTATTCCTGGAGTCTCTGAGATAAGGTCAAAAAGGACCATGAGTGATTACCTTATTTAATATTTTCCTGGATTTACTTTGTTAACATTTTGTTTATGGTTTTGACACGTATAATTATAAATGTGATTAGGTCAAAATTTATTTTTCATGCATTATTATTATCATCTTTTGGTAATAGCGATCCTAGTCTCATAAATGAGTTGGGAAATGATCCCTATTGTTCTGTTCTCTGAAAGTGTTTGTGAATGATTCTAATATTCTGTTCCTTAAATGCTTATGGAAATGACTTTTGGAGCAGGTGGTTTTTTGAGCAGGGTAAGATTTTCAGTTATAAAATAACTTAAAAATTGTTATGAGATGTTCACTGTTAAATTTCTTCTCAAAATTCAGATGAAGATGGTTTTTCTTAAGTTGGTTCTTTTCCTCCTTTTAAATATTTGTTTTAGAGCACTTTTAGATTCACAGCAAAATTGAGCAGAAAGAAGAGAATTCTAATGTATTCCTTACTCCTCACAAACACAGTCTCCCCTACTGTCAACATCCCACACCAGAGTGGTATATTTGTTACAACTGATGAACCTACAATGAAACATCATTATCAACTGAAGTCCATGCTTTACATTAAGCTTCATTCTAGATGTTACATTCTATGTATTTTCAAAAATGTATAATGACAAGTATCCAGCATTATAGATTCATCGAGAATTGTTTCACTGCCCTAAAAATATTCTGTTTTCCTGCTGTTCTTTCCTCTTTCCCTCTCCCTGACAAGCACTGATCTTTTTCTGTTGCCATAGTTTTGCCTTTTCCAGAATGTCGTATAGTTCGAATCACACAGTATGTAGCCTTTCCAGATTATCTTCTTTCACTTAGTAATATAAATTTCTCTCGGTCTTTTCATGGCTTTTTGGATATGGATAATATTCCATTGTCTGGATGTATCACAGTTATTTATCCATTCACCTACTGAGAAAATCTTAGTTGCTTCTAAGTTTTGACAATTAAAAATAAAACTGCTATCAACATCATCTGTAGATTTTTTTGTGGATATAGTTTTCAACTCATTCTGACAAACACCAAGGAGTGTGATTGCTGAATCATATAGTCTGAGTATGTTTACTTTTGTAAAAAACTGACAAACTGTCTTCCAAAGTGCTGTACCATTTTGTATCTCCACCAGAAATGAATGAGAATTCCTGTTGCTCCACATCTTCACCAGCATTTGATGTTGCCAGTAGTCTGGATTTGGATTATTCTAATAGGTGTTAAGTGGCATCCCATTGTTGTTTTAATCTGCATACCTTTTAATCCACTGACATATGATGTGGAACATCTTTTCATATGCTTATTTGCCATCTGTATATCTTTTTTTTTTTTTTTTTTTTTGGTACGCGGGCCTCTCACTGTTGTGGCCTCTCCCGTTGCAGAGCACAGGCTCCGGACGCGCAGGCTCAGCGGCCATGGCTCTCAGGCCCAGCCGCTCCGCGTCATGTGGGATCTTCCGGAACCGGGGCACGAACCCATGTCCCCTGCATGGGCAGGCGGACTCTCAACGACTGCGCCACCAGGGAAGCCCCTCCCCTCCCTCTTGCATCTCCCTCCCACCCTCCCTATCACACCCCTCTAGGTGGTCACAAAGCGCCGAGCTGATCTCCCTGTGCTATGTGGCTGCTTCCCACTAGCTATCTATTTTACATTTGGTAGGGTATATATGTCAGTGCCACTCTCACTTCTTCCCACCTTACTGATCCCCCTCCAATGTCCTTAAGTCAACTCTCTACGACTGTGTCTTTATTCCTGTCCTGCCCCTATGTTCTTCAGAACTTTTTTTTTTTAGATTCCATATATATGTGTTAGCGTACGGTATTTGTTTTTCTCTTTCTGACTTACTTCACTCTGTATGACAGATTCCATGTCCATCCACCTCACTACACATGAATCAATTCCATTTATTTTTATGGCTGAGTAATATTCCATTGTATATATGTGCCACATCGTTTTTATCTATTCATCTGTTGAAGGACACTTAGGTTGCTTCCGTGTCCTGGCTATTGTAAATAGAGCTGCAATGAACATTGAGGTACATGACTCTTTTTGAATTATGGTCTTCTCAGGGTATATGCCCAGTAGTGGGATTGCTGGGTCATACAGTAGTAATATTTTTAGTTTTTTAAGAAACCTCCATACTGTTCTCCATAGTGGTTGGATCAATTTACATTCCCACCAACAGCGCAAGAGGGTTCCCTTTTCTCCACACCCTCTCCAGCATTTATTGTTTGTAGATTTTTGTTGATGGCCATTCTGACTGGTGTGAGGTGATACCTCATTGTAGTTTTGATTTGCATTTCTCTAGTGATTACTGATGTTGAGCATCCTTTCATGTGTTTGTTGGCAATCTGTATATCTTCTTTGGAGAAATGTCTCTTTAGGTCTTCTGCCCATTTTGGGATTGGGTTGTTTGTTTTTCTGATACTGAGCTACATGAGCTGCTTGTATATTTCAGAGATTAATCCTTTGTCAGTTGCTTCATTTGCAAATAGTTTATCCCATTCTGAGATTTGTCTTTTCGTCTTGTTTATGGTTACCTTTGCTGTGCAAAACCTTTTAAGTTTCATTAGGTCCCATTTGTTTATTTTTGGTTTTACTTCCATTTCTCTAGGACGTGGGTCCAAAAGGATCTTACTGTGGTGTATCTCATAGAGTGTTCTACCTATGTTTTCCTCTAAGAGTTTTATAGTGTCTGTCCTTACATTGAGGTCTTTAATCCATTTTGAGTTCATTTTTGTGTATGGTGTTAGGGAGTGTTCTAATTTCATTCTTTTACATGTAGCTGTCCAGTTCTCCCAGCACCACTTATTGAAGAGGCTGTCTTTTCTCCATTGTATATTCTTGCTATATCAAAGATAGGCTGACCATATGTGTGTGGGTTTATCTCTGTGCTTTCTTTCCTGTTCCATTGACCTATATTTCTGTTTTTGAGCCAGTACCATACTGTCTTGATTACTGCAGCTTTGTAGTATAATCTGAATTCAGGAAGCCTGTGTTCTACAGCTCCGTTTTTCTTTCTCAAGATTGCCTTAGCTATTCGGGGTTTTTTGTATTTCCATATATATTGTGAAATTTTTTGTTCTAGTTCTGTGAAACATGTCATTGGTATTTGGATAGGGATTGCACTGAATCTGTAGATTACTTTGGGTAGTATAATAATTTTCGCAATGTTGATTCTTCCAATTCAACAACATGGTATATCTCTCCAACTCTTTGTATCATCTTTAATTTCTTTCATCAGTGTCTTATAGTTTTCTGCATACAGGTCTTTTGTCTACTTAGGTTTATTCCTAGGTATTTTATTCTTTTTGTTGCAGTGATAAATGGAAGTGTTTCCTTAATTTCTCTTTCAGATTATTTATCATTAGTGTATAGGAATGCAAGAGCTTTCGGTGCATTAATTTTGTATCCAGCTACTGTACCAAATTCATTGATTGACTCTAGTAGTTTTCTGGTCACATCTTTAGGATTCTTTATATATAGTATCATGTCATCTGCAAACAGAGACAGTTTTACTACTTCTTTTCTGATTTGGATTCCTTTTATTTCTTTTTCTTCTCTGATTGCTGTGGCTAAAACTTCCAAAAGAATGTTGAATAATAGTGGTGAAAGTGGGCAACCTTTTCTTGTTCCTGATCTTAGTGGAAATGGTTTCAGTTTTTCACCATTGAGGTCGAAGTTGGCTGTGGGTTTGTGATATATGGCCCTCCTTATGTTGAGGTAAGTTCCCTCTATGCCTACTTTCTGGAGGATTTTTATCATAAAGGGGTGTTGAATTTTGTCAAAAGATTTTTCTGCATCTGTTGAGATGATCATATGGATTTTATTCTTCAATTTGTTAATATGGTGTATCACATTGATTGATTTGCATATATTGAAGAATCCTTGCAATCCTGGGAGATAAACCCCACTTGATCATGGTTTATGATCCTCTTAATGTGCTGTTGGATTCGGTTTGTTAGTATTTTATTGAGGATTTTTACATCTGTGTTCAGCAGTGATATTGGCCTGTAGTTTTCTATTTTGGTCACATCTTTGTCTGGTTTTGGTATCAGGGTGATGGTGGCCTCGTAGAATGAGTTTGGGAGCATTCCTCCCTCTGCTATATTTTGGAAGAGTTTGAGAAGGATAGGTGTTATCTCTTCCCTAAATGTTTGATAGAATTTGCCTGTGAAGCTATCTGGTCCTGGGCTTTGTTTGTTGGAAGGTTTTTAATCACAATTTCAATTTTGGTACTTGCAATTGGTCTGTTTATATTTTCTACTTCTTCCTGATTCAGTCTCAGAAGGTTGTGCTTTTCTAAGAGTTTGTCCATTTCTTCCAGGTTGTCCATTTTATGGCAGGTATTTGCTTGTAGTAATCTCCCATGATCTTTTGTATTTCTGCAGTGTCAGTTGTTACTTCTCCTTTTTCATTTCTAATTCTGTTGATTTGAGTCTTCTCCCTTTTTTTCTTGATGAGTATGGCTAGTGGTTTATCAATTTTGTTTATCTTCTCAAAGAACCAGCTTTTAGGTTTATTGATCTTAGGTATTGTTTCCTTCATTTCTTTCTGATTTATTTCTGATCTGATCTTTATGATTTCTTTCCTTCTGCTATGTTTGGGGTTTTTTTTTTTGTTCTTCTTTCTCTAATTGCTTTAGGTGTAAGGTTACGTTGTTTATTTGAGATGTTTCTTGTTTCTTAAGGTAGGATTGTATTACTATAAACTTCCCTCTTAGAACTGCTTTTGCTGCATCACATAGGTTTTGGGTCATCGTGATTTCATTGTCATTTGTTTCTAGGTATTTTTTAGTTTTCTCTTTGATTTCTTCAGTGATTTCTTGTTATTTAGTAACATATTTTTAGCCTCCATCTGTTTGTATTTTTTACAGATTTTTTTCTTGTAATTGACTTCTAGTCTCATAGCATTGTGGTCAGAAAAGATACTTGATATGATTCCAGTTTTCTTAAATTTACGAAGGCTTGACTTGTGACCCAGGATATGATCTATCCTGGAGAATGTTCTATAAGCACTTGAGAAGAAAGTGTATTCTGTTGTTTTTGATGTAATGTCCTTTAAATATCAATTAAATCCACCTTATTTCATGTGTCATTTAAAGCTTGTGTTTCCTTATTTATTTTCATTTTGTTTCAACTGTCCATTGGTGAAAGAAGTGTCTTAAAATCCCCTACTATTTTTGTGTTTCTGTTGATTTCCCCTTTTCTTGCTGTTAGTATTTGCCTTATGTATTGAGGTGCTCCTATGTTGGGTGCATAAATATTTACAGTTGTTATATCTCCATGGATTGATCCCTTGATCATTATATAGTGTCCTTTTTTGTCTCTTGTAATAGTGTTTACCTTAAAGTCTATTTTGTCTGATATGAGAATTGCTACTCCAGCTTTCTTTTGATTTCCGTTTGCATGGAATATCTTTTTCCTTCCCCTCACTTTCAGTCTGTATGTGTCCCTAGGTCTGAAGTGGGTGTCTTGTAGACAGCATATATACAGGTCTTGTTTTATAACCATTCAGCCAGTCTATGTCTTTTGGTTGGAGCATGTAATGCATTTACATTTAAGGTAATTATCAATATGTATGTTCCTATTACCATTTTCTTAATTGTTTTTGGTTTGTTATTGTAGGTCATTTCCTTCTTTTGTGTTTGCTGCCTAGAGAAGTTCCTTTAGCATTTGTTGAAAAGCTGGTTTGGTGGTGCTGAATTCTCTTTGCCTTTGCTTGTCTGTAAAGGTTTTAATTTCTCTGTCAAATCTGAATGAGATCCTTGCTGGGTAGAGTAATCTTGGTTGTAGGTTTTTCCCTTTCACCACTTTAAATATGTCCTGCCACTCCCTTCTGGCTTGCAGTGATTCTGCTGAAATATCGGCTTTTAATTTTATGGGGGTCCCCTTTTATGTTATTTGTTGCTTTTCCCTTCCTACTTTCAATATTTTTTTTCTTTGTATTTAAGTTTTGATCGTTTGATTAATATGTGTCTTGGTGTGTTTTTCCTTGGATTTATTCTGTATGGGAGTCTCTGCATTTCCTGAACTTGATCAACTATTTCCTTTCTCATATTAGGGAAGTTTTCAACTATAATCCTTCAAATCTTTTATCAGTCCCTTTCTTTTTCTCTTATTCTTCTGGGACCCCTATAATTCGAATGTTTGTGTGTTTAATTTTGTCCTAGATGTCTCTGAGACTGTCCTCAATTCTTTTCATTCTTTTTTCTTTATTGTGCTTTGCAGTAGTTATTTCCACTATTTTATCTTCCAGGTCACTTATCCATTCTTCTTCCTCTGTTATTCTGCTATTGATTTCTTCTAGAGAATTTTTAATTTCACTTAGTGTGTTGTTCATCATTGTTCGTTTGCTGTTTATTTCTTCAAGGTCCTTATTAAACATTTCGTATATTTTCTCCATTCTACTTCTAAGATTTTGGATCATCTTTACTATCATTACTCTGAATTCTTTTTCAGTTAAACTGCCTATTTCCTCTTCATTTGTTTGGTCTGGTGGATTTTTACCATGTTCTTTCATCTGCTGTGTGTTTTTCTGTCTTCTCATTTTGCTTAACTTACTGTGTTTGGGGTCTCCTTTTTGCAGGCTTCAGGGTCATAGTTCCCATTGTTTTTGGTGTCTGCCCCCAGTGGGTAAGATTGGTTCAGTGGGTTTTATAGGCTTCCAGTTGGCAGGGACTGGTGCCTGTGTTCTCGTGGGTGAGGCTGGTCTTGTGTTTCTGGTGAGCAGAACTGCATCCTGTGGTGTGTTTTGAGGTTTCTGTGAACTTATGATTTTAGGCAGCCTCTCTGCTAATGGGTGGGGTTGTCTTCCTGTCTTGTTTGTTGTTTGGCATGGGGTGTCCAGCACTGGAGCTTTCTGGTCATTGAGTGGAGCTGGGTCGTGAGATTGAGATGGAGATCTCTGGGAGAGCTCTTGCCGATTGATAGTACATGGGGCTCGGAGGTTTCTGGTGGTCCAATGTCCTGAACTCGACTCTCCCACCTCAGAAGCTTAGGCCTGACACCTGGCTGGAGCACCAAGACCCTGTCAGCCACACGGCTTGTGGGAAATTTGAGGTCTTCTGACAGCATTCATTAAGTGTTCCATAGGAGTTGTTCCCCATGAAGATGTATTTTTGATGTATTTGTGGGGAGGAAGGTGATGTCTACGTTTTACTCCTCTGCCATCTTGAAGGTCCTCTCTCTTCACACCTCCTGTTGCTAGAGGATCCACATTTCATCAGGGCCGCCAGCCAGCAGATCCCACCGGGCCGTCTGCTTCTTGGTCAGTAGCTCCCTGCACAACTGGTACCCAGGGCCCAACTCTAGTGAGCCCCTGAAACTGCTCCAATTTTTGTTTTTTATTGGTGTATTTAGACCATTTCTTTCACAGTGGTTATTGATATAGTTGGAGTAATATCTATTATATTTTTTTACTATCTTTCACTGTTGCCCTTTTTCTTTGACCCTATTTTTCTCTTCCAATTTTCTTGCATTTTGCTTTTGCATTTTGAGCAATTTAAATGATTTCATTTTCTCTCCCTTGCTAGCATATAAGTTATTCTTGTTTTTAGTTACTTTTTTGGTGGTTGCCCTAGAGTTCACAATATACATTTACAACTTATCCAAATCCACTTTCCAATAACACTATACTACCACAGGCAGTGCCAGTACCTTATAATAAATAAAAAAAATAATCCTAATTCCTTTTTCTTATCTCTTTTGTCATTGCTGACTTTCTTTTCATTTATACATAAGCATACAGAAGGATATGTATATACATAAACATACATAATTGTATTCATTGTTGCATTTATTATTTCAAACAAATTGTTATGTGTTAGATCAATTGAGAATTAGAAGAATAAAGGTGTTTATTTTATCTTCACTTATTTCTTTTCCAATATTCTTTCTTTCTTTGTGTGGATCCAAGTTTCTGATGTATATCATTTCCTTCTCTTTGAATAACTCCTTTTAATATTTATTGCAGTTCAGGTCTATTGGACACAAATTCATTTAATTTTAGTTTGCTGAGGTAGTTTTATTTCATATTCTGTTTTGAAGGATGATTTCACAGGGTACAGAATTCTAAGTTGGTAGGTATTTTCTCTCAACTTTTAAAATATTTCACTTCACTCTCTTGCTTGCATGGTTTCTGAGAAGTCAGATATAATTTTTATCCTTACTCTTCTACAGGTTAGGTGATTTCTTTTTTACCTTGGCATCTTTTAAGATTTTTTTCTTTATCTTTGATGTTCTGTAGTTTGAAACTGATATCCTTAGGTGTAATTTTTTTGCATTTATCTCTACTCGCTGTACTCTGAATTTTCTTGATCTGTGTTTTTGGTGTCTGACATTAATTTGGAGAAATTCTCAATCACTATTCCTTCAACTGTTGCTTTTATTTCTTTCTCACTTTCTTCTACTTCTGGTGTTCCCATTATATATGTCTTACAATTTTCACAGTTATCCCATAGTTTTTGAATATTCTGTTCAATTTTTTTCAGCCTTTTTTTTTTTTTTTCTCTACTTTTCAGTTTTGGAAGTGTCTATTGAAAGAATCTCAAGTTCAAAGATTCTTTCCTCAGTTGTGTCTAGTCTACTAATATGCCCAACAAAGACATTCCTCATTTCTCCTATAGTTATTTTGAGCTCTGGAATTTTAAAAATTTGTTCTTAAAATATCTATGTCTCTGCTTATATTACCAATATGTTCTTGCATGTTGTCTACCTTTTCTGTTAGAGTTCTACCATATTAACCACAGCTATTTTAAATTCAGAGTCTGATAATTCCTACATCCCTGTCACAACTAAATTTGGTGCTAATGCTCGTTCCATCTCTTCAAACGATGTGTGTGTGTTTTTTCCTCTTAGTATGTCATAATTTTTTTGTTAAAAGCCAGATATGATGTACTGAGTAGGAGCTATGGCAAAAAGGCCTTTAGTGATGTGGTAGTAAGGTGTGGGCAAGGTGTGTATTCTATAGTTCTATGATTAGGTTTCAATCTTTTAGTTACCCTGTGCCCCCGGGCTGTAAACTTCACAACTACCTCTCATTTTTTTTGCCCCCACCTTAGGAGGGACATGATGGCTGGAGGAACCCAGAGTGGTATGTTTCCCTTCCCCAAGGTCAGTCTCTGATATAACCTCAGTAGATTACATTGTATTAAAATAGTTTCTCTTGAGGGCAGGCCTTCTAAAGAAGTATAGAAAAGTTCTGGCCATTTCAAAATCGTTAATTTTTCCCTCTCCTTGCCAGAAGTCTAAGGGGATTTTTCTCTGAATTTTATGTGAGAACCAGGTAGAGCTACAAGAGGTAAAACTCACAAAATGGTGGGGGTCTCCTTTTAACTCTCAATCTTATCTACACTGAGCCTTCAGCAACTCATCAGTTACAGTACATGTTTTCCTATTCCAGTGCTGATTCCCAGGGATGCTTTTGCTAGTTGGTTTTTGCTTCAGTAAGTTGTCATTGTCTGTATCCATTTGTGTGTCTCCTATTTTGGGGGGCAGTGGTTTGTCCTGTGGCCTCAATTCTCTGAAGGATTTAAGAAGAGTTATTGATTTCTCAGTTTGTTCAGCTTTTTATTTATTATTAGAATGGACTACCAACTTTCAAAATCCTTACATGCCAGACTGGACACATAATGTCTTAAGTAAATTTTGATATGTTGAATTTTATGAGAGATTTACCCATTTCCTCTCAGTTTTCAACTAATTTTTTAAATAAAATTGTGTACTTTTTGTTTGTTTGTTTTTTTTTTTGTTTCTTGCGGTACGTGAGCCTCTCACTGTTGTGGCCTCTCCCGTTGCGGAGCACAGGCTTCGGACACGCAGGCTCAGCGGCCATGGCTCACGGGCCCAGCCGCTCCGCGGCATGTGGGATCTTCCCGGACCGGGGCACGAACCCGTGTCCCCTGCATCGGCAGGCGGACTCTCAACCACTGCGCCACCAGAGAAGCCCGACTGTGTACTTTTTTTAATCATAGTATTTGTGGATTCTGATTTGAATGCCTTTTCTTTTTTTTCCAATGAATGTTACCAAAGTTTTGTTCATTTTATTAGAACAAGAAGCATTATATTAGAAGACAGGGATGGAGGGAGGTGTGGGAATGGTGGAGGACTAAATCATCTTTCAGGCTATTCAGGTGACTTTGGTTTTTACTCTGAGGGAAACAGGGAGCCAGTGAAGGCTTCAGAAGAGTCTTTATCAAGTTCACTCAAGCTGCTCTCTTGTAGACTGAGGAGGTGGCAATGGTGGAAACAAGAATATTGTTAGGAGGAAATAGCTGCTATCATCACAAGAGATATTGGGTGCTGTAACCATACTGGTAGCAGTGAAAGTGATAAGATGGGGTTGGAGTCTAAGTATAATTTGAAGACAGAATCAAACGTTATAGGCAGGTTGGATGTGTGGTGTGAGAGCACGTAAAGATTAAACCAGGGTTTTGTACCTGAGCGAAAAGAATGTGAGAGTTAGCTGGGACTAGGACACTGCTTGGGGGAGCAATTTTGGTGACCATGATGGCAGTTAGATTAGGAATTTAGTTACAAAAAGTATATACCAGATTTGTATCCTAATGAATACATTCTACAAAAATGCAATTTTTCTTTTGAGAATAATTTTTGTCTCCCTGTCCACATGATAACCAAATTTTTTTCCTGGACCTGAGTGCCTCATGATCTTAAAATTGTTTTTACACTGTGTTTTGACCTGTTACTTTCTCCCTCTTTTAGCATATTTTATCCAGAAGAGTTAATATTCACGTTTTGATCTAAATTGAAATGAATTCACCTCATCAAGAAACAGATGCATGACATTTCTTATTTTATACCATTAAGTGAATCTCCTGGCTACTACTATTTTTTTGGTATGGTTTAACCACGTTTACCCAACTATCATCTATCTCTTCTATCACACGCCTTAGCAAAACATTTATTTTTCATCTAGCACTAATCCACACATCCAAATAGTCTCTTTCAGTTTCCCGTGTTCCACTTGGATCCAGGAGAACAGTATTAAACTCAGAGTAAGTTGATTAGTTTTACTGTGTGACGGCAATTGCTTTAAACACAGGATTAACTCCAGCCTCATACTCTTTTCCTTATTCAATAATTACAGATTTCCTGACCCTATGAGACATGAAAAATTTAGGTAGCACTTATAGCTAACATAGTTTGGCATTGCTAAGGAGAACGTCTTCCTATATACCCTGTGGCATTTCTAAAACCACTTCCCCAAAACACTAGCTAGTTTCAATTCAGCTCTTTTCCTGTTAACCTCTTGCCAGCATGGGCACTTGACTTGGCCATTCAGTGAGCCTTCCCTCATTTCCATTTCCACCTCCTTCACAGATGCAGAATTTCAGCTACAAGGCATGGAAGCACTATTCTGCAGCCTCCATTTCTTCTCAAGAGGCTATATATCACAACATATGTCCCCACATTTACCTCTAGTGTCTCTTCCCAAAATTCTCTTCTCTCTTTTTCTAATCATTTCCAACAAACTGCACATTCATTCCCCAGACTGGGGAGTATTATACAGATAATCTCTCTATGGAAATCCTAAACCAAAATTCAGTGCTATCAGGAACAGGGAATTATTTCAATTGGATATCTGAATAAAATTATTCCTCAGGTGATTCAAACGTTTAGTCTTATGGTTTCAGGCAGACACAGTGAAGTGTTCTGACAGTTTTAAGTAGAAATGGGAATAAAACTATTTTCCTGGATCAGATCAGTCTCAAGTTAACCATGCCAACTTTCATTAATAAATGTTCTCCAAGTTTTGCTACCTAAGCTATTTCCATTGTTTTTATTTCCTTTTTCAGGCAATATTCATTAAACAGGTGGGATTTTGAAATATAAACCCTATGAGATTTTAAAAGTTTCTCAGGAGAATAAGAATACAACATTATAATAATGTCTCCAAACTAGGCCCTTCATTATTATAAATAGTTAAACAACTTTGTAGATTTTCAAAAAAAATTTTGGTGAATCCTAATTTTAATAAAAGCCTTATATTATTAATATTGAAAATAAAGGTACAAGAACTAACTCAATTATTTGAAAGAAATTATGAGCAGGTGTCTTTATTACACAATTTTATTAAGTGTTTAATCAATGAATTATTAAAACAGTACAGTTTGTAATGCCACCTAGTGGAATTCTGAGTGAAAAAAGTCCCCTGAGTATAACTGATTTATAATACAAAATATAGGCAAAAAGAACGTTAATCCAATCTTCCTATATGTTAACACTGGACTCTCTCTCTCTCTCTGTGTATATATATATATATATATATATATATATATATATATATATAAACACATATATACATATATATATAACCACTTCCCCAGTGCATATCTGGCACTTGACTTGGCTGTCTCAATGTGACTTCTCTTCCTTCTGTAGAGAAGATAAATATATATATATATATATATATATATATTTATTTATTTATTTATTTATTTATTTATTTCTGTATGTTACCTTGAGATATAAAGCATTAAACATTTAAAAACATTAAATTGGAACAGAAAGAGAAGACAATGTATGTCTTAGAAGTTTCTCTTTAAATTTTTTACAGGTGTAGAATGTTTGAATTGAATCTCAGAGACAATAGGTAAATACTTGGCACAATAAGTTATAAATAGCTGCATATAAAGAGAATTAAAATAGCTAAATAGCAAGGTATATACAGAATTTATGGTAATATATAACATCTTTTTAATATATTAGCACAGATTAAGCCATTATCAGTTAAACCTTTACTTTTTAACTCCATGTAAAATTACTTGGATAAGTATGAAACTGTGATTTATAAAACTGGCAGTATATAAAAAATTTTCTCATTAAAAGTTTTGAGGGATAAGGCCCAAGAATGTCTATTTCTGAAACCTCCACAAGTTATTATGACACATAATAATGGCTGATATCTGCTGGTGTAAATTATTATCTAGACTCAGAGTCTAGTGTCCAGATCACCAAAAATGACAAATAAAACCAAATACAGAATATTGTCTTACGATGGTTTCTTTGTGCTTGGATAAATATGTATCATGGCAATACTCACTACTTCCACTTCTCTGTCAGTTTTCAATACTGGTATACCCTATGATTCTTTGTCTCATCTCCTCTCCCGTCTTTACAATCTCCCTAGATCACACAATTCATTTCTATGGTTTCAGATACCATATATATGCTGATAGCTTCAAAATATATGGAACAAATTCATATCTTATCTGGACTCTCAAATCTGTAAACAACGACCTCCTGACTATCCCTATAGTTTCACACCAATTTCAGAGTACCCAAAGCTAAAGTCATCCTATTCCATCTCTAACCCCCAAAGAAATTTATCAAAACTTTCACTTTCCCTATTTTAAGTAATGTAACCAGCATCCACCAAGATAAGAAAATAAATGTTCAAATGTGATTCTTCTATCTATTAACCTCTCACCACTTAACAGTCCTTAAAGCTCATCAATTATATTTCTTAGTCTTAAATCTCCTTAATTCCATCTCTCTTTGCTGTGATTATCTTAGCTCAGTCCTTCTTATTTCTTTCTCTGATATTGGACTCAGTTATGTTTCCCTCCAGTCCATCTCTTTCCTTCACTCTATAGAGTGATACCAAAGTGAGCATTCTGAAATGTAATACTTTAACCTGTCATTGATATCCTGAAGACCTTTTAAATGGTTTTGGAAATAAATTTTGTACATATTAACAGCAGTATTTCTCAGAGGCTCTTCAGTGATCCAACTGCCACAGAATCACCAATGGGTGGACTTGTGAAAATATAGATTCCAGAGTTTGATCCTAAACTATGGGGTGCAAGGAAAACTTTAAGGGAACACTCACTGCAGAACCACTGAATGCTGAAAGACACATTTTTTGAGGCATTGCTGGTATATTAAGCATTAGGAAATTTCTTCAAGAGCACTCCACCTAGAATAAAAAAAAAAATCAAATTGGTGCCGGATCGAGAAACCCGGTTACATATTTCTGGAAGTATTACAGGAATTGGTTAAGCAGACAATCACTGATATTGGGTTAGTGAGCTTTGTGCCAGTTTCTGAGCCTCATAGTCTTATATTGAGACAAGAAATTTGAGGAGAGCTGAAATATGCTCATATCAGGTACATCTCCTTGTAAAAAGATACAAATCACCACAATGTTCATTGCAGCACTGTTTACAATAACCAGGACATGGAAGCAACCTAAGTGTCCATCTACAGAGGAATGGATAAAGAAGATGTGGCACATATATACAATGGAATATTACTCAGCCATAAAAAGAAATGAAATTGAGTTATTTGTAGTGAGGTGGATGGACCTAGAGTCGGTCATACAGAGTGAAGTAAGTCAGAAAGAGAAAAATACCGTATGCCAACACATATATATGGAATCTAAAAAAACACAAAAAACAAAAGGTTCTGAAGAACCTAGGGGCAGGACAGGAATAAAGATGAAGACATAGAGAATGGACTTGAGGACATGGGGAGGGGGTTGGATAAGCTGGGACAAAGTGAGAGAGTGGCATTGACATATTATATGCTACCAAATGTAAAATAGATAGCAGGAAGCAGCCACATAGCACAGGGAAATCGGCTCGGTGCTTTGTGACCACTAGAGGGGTAGGATAGGGAGGGTGGGAGGGAGATGCAAGAGGGAGGGGATATGGAGATATATTTATGTGTATAGCTGATTCATTTTGTCATTCAGCAGAAACTAACACAACATTGTAAAGCAATTATACTCCAATAAAGATGTTAAAAAAGTATATGAATCCATTTTGGACAAACATTATGCCAGTTTAGTCTCACAGGGATCTGCCAGATGACAACATGGCAATCAATGGTCGTATAATAAATATCATCAAGCACACAAATACTTACGTGTGAAAAAAATGATTTTAATTATCTGCTGGGGCATAAGTTACTGAAATTGCCAGAAACACAATATTAGGGAGCCAAATATCTGTATAAGATTTTCAAGAAAATTTTTTAAAATGTAGTTCTAGAAATAAAACATAATTTTTTAAAAATGTAAAGGTGAATAGACAGATGAAAGAGCAAAAATGATACAATGGAAAAGAGAAATAAAGAACTAGAAGATGTATCCAAAGAACACACTCAGCATAGAGTGACAGAAAGATAGAAAATACCAAAAAAAGTGAAAAAAGTAACAAAACATTTTAATGTGTATTTGAAAAGATTCTCACAAAAAATAAAATAGAATGAAAGGGAAAATTTTAAGTAATAATTGCAGAACAATTTTCATGATTAAAGCAAAAACTGAATGGAATTCAGGAATTAAAAACATAAAGAAGTTGAACAAAATAACGTATATCCATAATTAAAGAGGTTACGATTCTGAATGTCAGGGTAACATAGCCTTTTCTGTGCCTTTATGCTATATTTATTTATTTATTTGGCTGCTTTGGGTGTTCGTTGCTGCACGTGGGCTTTCCCTAGCTCTGGCGGGCAGGGGCTACTCTTCATTGCAGTGGCCTCTCCCGCTGCGGAGCATAGGCTCCAGGTATGCAGGCTTCAGTAGTTGTGGCACATGGGCTCAGTAGTTGTAGCCAGTAGGGGTACGCGGGCTTCAGTAGTTGCAGCATGCGGGCTCAGTAGTTGTGGCCTGTGGGCTCCAGAGCACAGGCTCAGCAGTTGTGGTGCACAGCCCAGTTTCTCTGTGGCATGTGGGGTCTTCCTGAACCAGGGATCGAACCCGTGTCCCCTGCATGGCAGGCGGATTCTTAACCACTGTGCCACCCAGGAAGTCCCAGTGCCTTTATTCTTAAAATTTACTCCAAATTATTCTCTATCAGGTAAAAGTTATTCATTAATTTACTAAACATTGCATCATGAATTTGAAACTACAAGATAAGAAAGATTTATAAAATTATATTACCCAGAATATGTATATTAATTATGAATAAAGACATTTCCTATTAAATACTATAGGTAATTGAGTGTCATTCAAGTTTAGTTATATCTATCAGGAAAATCTAGCTTATTTTGAAGTAACAGACAACTCCCAAATATCAGTGGCAAGAATCATGGTTTATGTTTTGTTCATACTCAGTGTCTATCTTGAGTTATCTGTGCAAGCTACCTATTGTCATCATCATCCTCACCATGGAAACAAGGCTGGTACTGCCATTATCTGCTACTGTGAGTTGTTACAGTAGAGGGACAGGAGTAGGGGACGGCACTTACTGGCTCTTCAAATGTCTACCTAGGAGTGACACACACCCCATCCTGTCCTATTTCACTAGCCAAAACATATCACATGGCCACCACTAAATTCAGGTGGGAGGACAAAATGCAATATAAGCCAGAGTATCTGGAAGAAGAGGCAGGTGGAATATTTGTGATCTCTCTAATGCCTACCATCCATAGTACACTAATATAGTTTATGGAAAATAGAAACTTGGAGAATTTAATTATGACCATAATTACAATCAAGTAAAAACCCCATGGGCTTCCCTGGTGGCGCAGTGGTTGAGAGTCTGCCTGCCGACGCAGGGGACACGGGTTCGTGACCCAGTCCGGGAAGATCCCACATGCTGTGGAGTGGCTGGACCCGTGAGCCATGGCCGCTGAGCCTGTGTGTCCGGACCCTGTGCTCCGCAACGGGAGAGGCCACAACAGTGAGAGGCCCACGTACGGCAAAAAAACAAACAAACAAAAAACAGCCCTGTATTCCTCTCTCTTCTCATTCTCTCTCTTTCTCTCTCTCTCTGTCTCTCTGTCTCTGTCTCTGTCTCTGTCTCTCTCTCTCTCTCTCTCTCTCTCTCTCTCACACTTTCATTCCTATGTAATATTTTAGTGTTTGAGGAATATGTTTACCAGTCTATCTCTTTCTGGAACTGGACACCCAGCCCCTATTACCCTATGAGTGGAAGAAAGCACTTTTACATAATACCACCCACTTGCTGTGTCCCTAGATAAATGGAGCTTATTTATCAATTAGAGTAGAATAAAATAAAACTATATCATCAGTATTAAAGAAATCCCCAAAGAGAAAGAAAGGACTGTAGAACAGACCTTGTAGAGAGTAAAAAAAATTAGAAAAGGGAATTTAGATCCGTAAGTTGTACTGGAACAAGACAATCCTTAAAATGTTGAGAGCAGTTTTAAAATCACTCCAGTATAAATAAAGCTTCAGGGGAATTGTCTGAATAGGATGAGAGTGTTGAGTGTTGAGAGGATGAGTGTTCTTGTTTCCTTATCCTACTTCGGGCAGAAATGCACAGCCAGAAAAAATATTGTCAATCCAAGCATTAAATGTCACTACTAAATATAGCATAGACTGATCTAAAATGCAAAAGAATAGAAACAATTGTCAGTATTTGTGCACAGTGAACTTCTCTATCCTACCAATATCTATTATCCTAACTTTATAACTTCCTGTATATCTTTAATCAGTGTCAGTTTTTTTTTTTTTTTAAGAATGTGTTAGCAGTAAGTTTTCAATACAATGTAATTATCTGGGAAAAACAGGCCATATTTAACTATAATTTTGGTTTACTTCTGAATAATATTTTATTGTTAAATAATATATCCTCTCCAGGAAGTAATTTAGCCAGAAGAGAAGACAGTTAATCACAATTAATTAATTTTTTGAACTTACGTAAAGTTCTTAAGTTGTTTTTGTTTCCTAGTATGATAGGTTCAACTTTATGGGACAATACATATGTATTTTCATGCAAGTTCACATTTTAATTCATTGAATTATAAAGGCTAATTCAATATTTTTTTGCATTTGGCATTGGTAAAGATTATGAACATAAATTAATATTTATGTGTAACTAAAGATAACAGAGGCATGATAATCCTCAGATCATCAAATCTCTCAGAATAAGAATATGGCACGGGCTTCCCTGGTGGCGCAGTGGTTGAGAGTCCACCTGCCGATGCAGGGGACACAGGTTCATGCTCCAGTCTGGGAAGATCCCACATGCCGCGGAGCGGCTGGGCCCGTGAGCCATGGCCGCTGAGCCTGCGCATCCGGAGCCTATGCTCCGCAACGGGAGAGGCCGCAAGAGTGAGAGGCCCGCGTACCGCAAAAGAATATGGCACAACTAAATCAAATTTTAAATTTATAAAAAACAGTGAATATTCTGTTTTCCCCACTGAATGTAAAATAATGGTAGTTTCACTTGCCACAGAAGATGTTCCAGGGTTAATAACCGTTTAGAGTTAACTGCCCTTAGTTGTTCTGGAAAATTACCATGGATCATCTCTCCATCTCATCCTTTCTGTTCTTTGCCAGTGAACTTTGTACTCTTCACTCTTTTCTCCACATGAACTATAGTCACTGATAGCTTCTAAAACTCTTCTATCAAGGTTAGTACTACCAGAGGAGGATCCGCCTGCTCTTTGCTATTGGTTGGGCAATCTAGTAAAGATTTCTAAACGGCTTAATTTGATTCATGTGCACAGCTATGACTCATACAGGGATAGTCAGGAAGATATGACTAACGTGATTGGCTCAACTTGGGTCAGATTACGCTTCATGTTGGGCTTAGAATGCTTGGAGCTAGAATGCTGTTAGCACAGAAAAAGCTTACAGCCCAATAACATGGATTAAGACCAATCTTAGAAAAGGAGCAATCACTGAACCAGGTACCATCTCAAGTGTTTCATCCTTCTGATAGGCAATTCCACATTTTCTCCATCTCCAAACATTTCTTGATGTTAGGAATCAAAAATAGGGTACTCATGTTCTAAGGAAAGTGAATATATTTCCCTAATACACATTAGAAAGCCTAATTTTAAATCAATGAACGTATTAACTAACCTGATTCTGATAGTCTGTTCACAATAGATATGTGTATCAAATCATCACACTGTACATCTTAAACTTACTCAGTGTAATATGGTAATTATATTTCAACAAAACTGGGGGAAAAAAGAACTCACAATTCAATAATCAGATAAACAGTACAATGTTAAAGTCTGGAAAGGATTTGAACAGAAATTTCACCAAAGAAGATATGAATGGCCCATAAACACATAAAAGATGCTCAATAGCATTAGTTTTCACAGAATTTCAAACTCAGACTACAAAAATACATCCACTCATATGCAAATGGTAAACAGACTACCAAGTTTTGGCAAAAATGGGGAATGAATAGGCTCATGTTGCTGGTGGTATTGTAAGATGTTACAACCACTGTGGAAGGAGTTTGGTAATTCCTAATAAAGACAAATGTACCATTACCATATGACCTAACAATTCCACTTTTATATAGTTACCTAAAAGGTAACATATTCCACAAGAAGATTTGTATGCAAATGCCCTTAGCAACTAATTACTCATACACACAATAACATGGATTATGCTGAACAACAAAAAGCCAGACACAAAAGCATCCATAATATATAATTTTTATTGTATCTTTTTGGATTTATATGAAGTCCTAAAATTGTTAAAACTGTAAAAAAAAAAAAGTTCCAATATTTTACAAATCTAATGTAGGTGAGTGAATGAAACCCCAGCAAGATCTTCTACTAAAGCTTTCATTCACAGCTTGTACTCAAACATTTCATTTAGGTTAAGATAACACATCATTTTATATAATACATATGTCACCAATTTCAAGCAAAAGGAAGCCAGAGAAAAATGGTTTCTTACTTTTTTCAGAACTTTTTCTAACTTTCTGACTGATTCAAAACAAGAAAACAAATGAAGAATATTAGAAAAAGAGGCCTGGAGAAAATAAGAGAATAATTATGGGGTTTTCTTCTTTTTTAACAATTTATTATTAAGAGGAGGAATATGTAATCCTGAAAAAAATATCTGTTTTTCTTCCCACTTCTGTGATGCATGTCACAAAATCCTCAATGAATAATACACACTGATGGGTCTAAATATTTTAACTGTGTAAAATTGTGTGAAATAATGAATATGAAAGAACTTCCTATTTGAATGTATTCCCTGTACTCTTGTTAAAGAATCTGCTTTTGTTTGTAGTGGTTATGACAAGGATTATAAAACATGAAACTTGTCATTTAAGAAAAAAAGTAAAGAAAAATGTTCTTTCAATAGACAAGTAACCCAAGGTCTGCAAATAATTATTGTAAGAAATATGTCTGCTGGTGATACATTTGTTCCATACTATCATTCCATTTTTTTCCGTGAGGTATACTTAAAATTACACAGTTAGTTGTTGTCTAAAAAGTTGGAAGCAAGATGTTTGCCCAGCTTTTCTAATCTCAACAGCTACTATTCTAATAGAAAATGCCAATCTATCACCTAATGACATATTTCCACGACACCAACACATCTAAGTATTTTGAATGATTAGTTCTCAGTTAACTGAATAGTTATCTGGGTGTTTCAGAGGCAGGGAATGCTAATGTAAACCGATTTTTTTTTTTCAAAAATACTGACTCATTCTTTGCCACTAATGTAGGTATAGATATAACAGTATCTACTGATACGAAATATGGAATGTAAAATTAGATCTTTTTAAAATTTCTTCATTTTAGAATTATTAGATTTGGGGCCATCATTGTTTTTTGGGGGGGAATCACGGTTTTACAGTAGTTTGGATTCTTTTTAATTTTTAATTTTTGGCTGTGATGCACAGCATGTGGAATCTTAGGTCCCTGACCAGGGATCGAACCCGAACCTCCTGTGTTGGAAGCATGGAGTGTTAACCACTGGACCACCAGGGAAATTCCTGGAATTTTTAACACAGTATTTTTTAACCTTATTTTATTTCATGCCTCAACAGCTGAGCTAAGTTTGTCAAGCTTTAATTTCTAGAATTTATGCTGCAAAATATATACTCCTTAATTTCTTTAATATTAATTCATTTTACAATATAGTATTTGATGTAAGTTCTCAAAGTCCAGTGCTCTGCCTCCCATCCCCAGAAAATGTTTATTTGTTCCCTTAGAAGAGTAGTTTCTCCAAGTCATGGGGAAAAGACCATGGACTTTGGGGTCGAGTGAATTAGAATCTATCTTTAGCTCTATAGTTTACCAGCACCGTGGTAATTTATTTGCCCTAATCCTGATAACCTGTTTTCCTGTTAAATGAGAATAGTACTTACCCTCAAGGTTTGCTGTGATTACAGGACAATAACTGGCATAGAAGTCACTAAATAATCATTCAGTGTTTTCTAATTATTGTTGAAATGAATTCCTAGGATTATTCAATAAATATTTCTATATACATGTCAACAATTATTTTGACAAGCAAAAATATAAATATTAAAATTAAATTATTTATGCAGTGTAAACTCCCAAGATTTTAAGTATGGGTGATTTCTTAAGCACTCATTATACTTGAGTAAGCTGTTATAGGAAATACTATACTCTCAACACTGGATTTGTTGATATGACAATAGAAACCATTCAGAATGAAACACATTCAAAAAATAAATAAGGGGCTTCCCTGGTGGCGCAGTGGTTGGGAGTCTGCCTGCTGATGCGGGGGACGCGGGTTCGTGCCCCGGTCTGGGAGGATCCCATGTGCTGCGGAGCGGCTGGGCCCGTGAGCCGCGGCCGCTGGGCCTGCGCGTCCGGGGCCTGTGCTCCGCAGCGGGAGAGGCCACAGCAGTGAGAGGCCTGCGTACTGCAAACAAAAACCACAAGAAAAAAATAAATAAGAGCAGAGCACCAAGAAGTTTGAGATGAAATAATCTCCAACAGCCTGATATATGTAGTATGTGTAACATATGTAATTGTAGTCCTCAAAAAAAAGGGTAATCATAGGAAATATTTGGTGAAATACTGGTCACAATTTTCTAAAATTTGAAGACAATATAAGCTGACAGATTAAAAAATCTTAGTGAACCCCTGACTTAGTGATATAGTGGCAAGGCAGAAGGAAGAATAATTGCAAGGCAAGTTTGCTTATTTTAATTTGTTAATGAAGTTCATTTGAGGCAGTGTCTCACATGGGGTTAACAGTTGTCAGCATGTCAAAAATATTCAAGTAATTAGGTTTGCATTTTGAGGAAAGTGCAGATAAACATTATTGACCATTTATTTAGTTTTGGTTTGTGCAAGCTTTAGTACATAATCCATTCTAACAATTTTATATTTCTATACTAAAATAGTGATTTTTATTTGATATTGTGTTATCAGAAGATGAAATTTAAATTTTGTCTCTCTCTGGCAATCAACAGTTGAAAAGTAACAAAGTATCCTCATCTTTTTTTTTTTTTGCGGTACACGGGCCTCCCACTGTTGTGGCCTCTCCTGTTGCGGAGCACAGGCTCCGGACGCATAGGCTCAGTGGCCATGGGTCACGGGCCCAGCCGCTCCGTGGCATGTGGGATCCTCCCAGACCGGGGCACGAACCCACGTCCCCTGCATCTGCAGGCGGACTCTCAACCACTGCGCCACCAGGGAAGCCCAAGTATCCTCATCTTAATTTAAATGTTCCAGGTGATTTTTTTCAAGTCCCTAAACAGTAGTCGCTCTACCAAAGTAGAGATGCTATGATAGAAGAAAGGATACCAGCAAAATAGGTCTGTTATTCTCAAACAAGAAAACATACACTTGGCCAGAGAGAATTACCTTTCTAGCTGTGGGATTCTTCCTAAGCCAGAAGATTTCTCTGAGATATTACTAGAGAAATCATTATGGCTATGTAAGCCTGAGAAATAATAAAGTTTTATTTAAGAGCACTCTAGAAGAGAAGGATATCTGTAACATTAACTATATTAAGAGAAGAAAGGATCATTTGTTCCATTTGTTTATTATTTTAAAGTAACATTTGTGATTATCTCAACCAAAATTCTGTGTCTAAGTTGCATTTCTAAAAAGGAAAAGGGAGACAGAGACAGAATCTTTTCAGGCCCAAATATGCTTTTGTAAACATAAAGATGATATTATTAACAGACTTGTTTAAATACATAGTTAAATCACTTTCTTTAGGAGTGTGAATGAACTAAAACATTCCCTTCATAAAGCAAACCATATAAGAAGAATTATTTTCCAAGTTCAATACTTTCATTCTCAAGTTCAAGTTACATAATCGATCCTCAGTTATTATGAATATAAACTCTGTTGTGGCCAATAATATTTTAATAGGTGTCAAAACCCCCAGAATATTACACATTATAAGGAATATATATAGTATTCCATGCCATACTGTGTTTGGGAAGTGCTCTGTTGAGGGTGAGGTATCAGGGTCCAAGCTTCCCAAGATTTTTGCTTTGTTCCTAGAGTGAGGAGATTTGTGAAAGGGGATTAGGACTCAAGTGACCCCAGGGAGCATCTGCCTTATAGTCATTCAATTCTTAGAGTCGTGCTTCTTGGTAAATTGCTGTTTATGTTACAGCTCTTCACTTCCATGTGGAGGAATTCACTAAAATAATACTTCAAGCTCTTTCCCCACTGGGTATCCATTTCTTTCTGTGGGAGGAGTGAGTTTTCTGATTAGAAATCTAACAAAACTAGCCAGATATGCTCAGCTTAGCTCTTTCCTCTTTTAGAGTCAGGGGTCTCTTCATGTTATAAATTTTACAAGGGTAACCTCAGTAGAGGAAGTCTGTGGTTTTCCAGCTATGTCTGTACCTGGGTAAATAAGTGTACTTCTTCAATGCACTGTTAGCAAGCCATGTTTTCCAACCTAGCTTTTGTTATAAATAAAGATGGTATATTAATCTCCATCTGTCTCCTTCATCTAAGCCACACTTTTTGTATATATTTATGAAGGCTCTTGTTTCTTTCTACTTCACTTTAAATGTATCCACCTCTTTCACAAGGCTGTCATTTCCATTATAGGCAGAGGATGTCAATTCCATTGCCCCATTTTAATTGCTTAAAAGGTTTATACATAGGAAATAGGCAATGAGTGTTCATGGAGTAAATGGATGAAAAGGGCAGTAAGAATTCCATAAAATAAAGTTTATCTTGGATTTGTTTTACATAACAAGTTCTAAAATAAAGTTCCAGTAACCTTATTCAGTAGGCTTGCCGCTGTTTACTAGAATACAAAACATAAAGGTGATAGATTTGTTCTAAAAAGGGGCCATAACAGGGAGCCAATGTCCATCCTTGGCCTGCTGACTTCTGAAGAATCAAGGGGACTTTTCCAGGCAATTAAACATCCTCTGAAACACATACAGCTAAGTTTTCTGTTTCTCCTGTTGGATAATTCATCTTATACCTGTGGTTCTTTGTGTGATTCTTTCCACCTAGATCAAGTAAAAGAAGTAGAAGTTTGATTAAGGGTGAAAGAGAGCCCACTGGCACAATGACAGGGGAAAGCCTTTGAAAACACATGTATTTCTTATTCTTCTAGCAGAGCAGTCTTTCCGTTTCAAACCAGCTGTTTGATTCTCTAGAGTCCTGTTACTTACTTAGACTATCTCAACTTTGAAAACATTGTGGCATAAAGTTTTTAAAAGATGTATTCCAATATTGGTTTAGAATTACTCTTTTAGATCAAAATCCAGGATGCAGAAATTTAGCATGCAGGTAGACAAAAATGCATTACTGGAGTAGGGAATGTAAAAAAAAGTTATTAATATTTATTTGCTGAAATATTAGCTTATGAAATAAAGAATAACCAAGATTTAATAAGTATTAAGTAAAAAGTAGAACTCTCCCAGGCCATATTATAATGCCTCAAAAATCAGGCAAGAATTTTTCCATTTCCTTTCTTTTCCAAGAGGAAAATAATAGTAATAACTATGATACTGAACCTCCTCTGGGAGTTAGTAAAACATTATAAAAACTCCAACCTGTGCATTTTTGGTTTTCGTGACCTGAACTGAATATGACCTTATCCCATATTTCCAACTTCCTTTCCAAAACTGAGAAATTAGTGATTTATAACATCATGTCATTTTTGGCTGAGGTTACATATCATAAATGATGTTGCACGTTGTTACAACATGCAGAGTGTTGAACAAATATTTCTCTTGTCTTTCCTCTTTCTCTGTTGTTTATTCACTTGTATTCCTAGGAGATGCCAACTCAACACAAAACTTTCTGGCATAGAAATCTTTAAATGAGTGGAAATACCCAGTGACATTTTTGGTTTAGGACTTGTGCTAGCTATAGACTCCCTCAAGCCTACAGGAAGAAGCTATTAGAATGGATTCCCTACATGTTCATTTTAAATGGGTCAGAAGGTTACATGACAATATAAAACAGCACACTAGAGCTTTAAAAATGATTTATACTTTGTTTCATTTATTAATGCTAATAACTGTGAAAATTTTATATAGAAAAAATACTTTACTCTTAAAAAACATCATGTCTGTCTGTGGACATAATGGTGTTTGTAAAATGTCTTTATTTATACCTTTGTATCCTCATTTGTAAATTTTCTATGAAGTTTGGTTTTGTCTCAAATTTAGGCTTTTCTTCTTTTTCCTAGAAGAAACTATTCTTGGCCTTAGTAAAAAATAAATTAAAAGGTATATTTCATACAAATGCATTATATATTATCAAGAACATATGTGCAGTTACCTTGAAGAACATATTTAAAGAAAAAAAGAATAGGCATATTTTATAATTCCTATTTATTTCTATAAAGGGCTTTACCCTTTTATTTTATTTAACTTTCATGTCATTTAATCCATGCCAAGCATTGGTATGAATTCTTTTTACATATTAACTGAGGTAATTCCAATCATACTCCTATGTGGTAGCTACTACTAGTATCCCTGTTTTATGGGTAAGTAGATTGGGCCAAGCTGTGCTAAAGAAATTGCTCAGGTGACTCAGCTAGTGCGACAGAGCCAGATTCAGAGTCTGAGCTCCAGAGTCTGGACTCCAGAGCCTGTGCTCTTACCCTTTATGCAGTTACTGAAACTTCAGAATATTGAGTAGAAAAAAAAAACTAAAAAAAACAAAACATCCAAAATGCTGCAAAATATTCTTACTTATTTATTTTTGTCCATATGTTTATGCCTAGGAAGTAAATTTATGTTTTCATTTACGTTTACAGAACACCCACAATGGCTATACAAAAATTTACCTCAAGTTTAACCTATAATTTTAATCATAAATTTTAGTCTGTTATTATATTGTGAATTTAACTATCAGTTTGAAAAAATACATAAAATACTACTATATTTTTGTATACCTGTCCTTTATTTATGGAGGTTTAAATTCATAATATTTTCTCTTACAGATATGAAAATGAATACTATTAAGTATGGTTAAAATTTGGAGATTGTGGCTAAGCCTTTTTACAATAGTCACAACAGCATTATGAGCAGGTACAGTTATCCCTATTTTAATGAGGAGGAAACTAAACACAGGATGATCAAATAGGTAAATGGATGTTACACAACTCTACAGACTAATGCAGGATGCAAATAGGCAGTTTGACTAGAATCTCTGCTCTTATACATACTACATTCCCTCCCATTGAATAAACCATTGTTCATAGAGAGTGCTCCATGACAAAAGGCAAATTGTAAGGACTATAAATGCAGTTAGACAATTTGATGTATGAAAGGGTTGTATTATTTCCTTATTCGACTGGACTGGAGGTGTTGTTCCTCTACCTCTGCCAGCATTGGGAGCTCTCTGTCCCTCTGGATTCATCTATCTTTATATCTCTATACAAAGGTGGAAATATATGTAGAAATATATTTGCTTATTTTAAAAGGAAAAATATAAATTCTTTAAATATGCAAATAATGTATTTATTTAGTGATCAAAGTTAAAAGTCCTACGTGTGTGTATGTATGTATAATTTTAATTTCCTTTTTTGCATATTTTTCAATAATTTTGGCATTTTTAGGTTACTTTTAATGCATGGGATATCTTAGTGTCATAAAATATTACCCTTTTTCTACCTTATTTGTCTGTTTTCTCCATTTTAAAGAGGTTCTTCAGCTATGTTGACACAATGGCTGAAGAATTTTCTATGTCATACGTTCACAATTTTAATCCAGAAGAGGAAGGATGTTTACCCATTCATTTCAACCAAGTACCAAACTGAGACTCAATTGCTCTTATTTGCCCAACTTGAGCCAGAATTCATCTTCAGAAATAGTCCTTGTGGCAAGCTAGTGAAATGTATCCACGTGCCCAGTCCTAGTGTATAAACTTCAAGTTGAACCAGGAATTAGAGCTGTTCATGAAAAAAGCACGGGTTGAGAGTTGGTGAGTTGTGGTTCCCCAAATGAGTATCAGGAACAGTTAATATAAGTAAGGATAAAGGAATGCTGACTGGACAAAATCAGTAACTGTAGCCTATATGAGTTAAAAAAAAAAATTATCACTGGTCTCTTGGAGTTTATATTCTTGTGGATGAAGACAAGTAAATGAATATATATATATATAAAGCAGGTAAAGGTGACAGTTGATGTATTATAAATGAATTTATAGTGTAATACAATGTTTGGCAAATTTGCTATCAGATTGTACTTTATAAACTTTCCAACTTTTCTATGAACTAGAGCATTTCATAAAATTTAGAACTTCTTTTAGTCAATCAACATCATTAATATTAAGAAATGAATTATTCATACTGATCTTTAGGACATATATAATCAAATAGATGAGATAAATAAATACATATATTTTTCAATATTTTTCCACATATCTTTTTAAAGTTGGAATGACAAATTATAATCACCATTAGATGCAAGATGTTTAAAGCTCCAGTAGCTCAGGAAAATTCCCTATGAGATGAAATAGATGAATAGTATAGATTTTTTAATGAGAATATGATGTACCAGCTCAGCACAGACTAAACAACCCAAGTGAAGAATTTTGGACAATCTGGCGTAAACATAACAGAATGATAACTTAATCCTGTGCTTATATAAGCAGTGTGTATCTGGAGAAGGTATTTGACAGTGTACAGTGGAATAGTTGTAGCATTTCAATAATTATTAACGTATATCTTACTTTAAACAATCTTGATCAGATTCCCCAATGATTCCCTAATCATTTTAATTTATATTTATACTTGAACAAAAATTCTTGGTTTTAAAATAGTTGTTTCTTTGTATAGTATCTCCATTTTATGTAACATATACAAAAACAATTGTATAGAAGTGATGTGAAGTTTTTACTTTTTCTTACTTTATGATAAAACTTTATGGAAAAACCCGAATGAACTTCTGGGCCAACCCAATATAATGGAAGTAAAACAATTATAGTGATTTCAGAGGACACAAATGGCATCACATTTAAGAGGAATATTATTTTTATTGGCTAAAAACCTATCTTTAATACAAGTGACACAAACATTTTATCACTTCAGTGAACAATTTTTGGTTACCTCTTTACTGATTTATAAAATTTGTGGCCAACCTTCAGAATTTACCTTGTTCTCAAGCTTTTTGATTTTTGTACCCTTTTCTCTTTTCAGAGCCATGTGTTCTTTTATAGGAACTTAAAAGCTCAAAGTTCTTTGTTTATCATATTTACAGAGAGTAGAGAGAACCTGGACTTCCTTTTCTACTAATATGCCAAGACAGATGCTCTGAAAAAAATTCCTGATAAAAAAATGCCTATAAATGCTGGGAAAATGTAGCAAACATTTGTTAATGCAACACTGTGCTTGCAGGAGAATAACAAAAATCCCCTGAGGCAAAGAAAAAAAGCTGAACCCCAAATTTGCAACCTAACCTTCAAGCTATAGTCACACTTAAGCCATTTACTAATTGTGATAATGAAGAATACTGGTTTTTAATGCTGAACCTCAGAACATCTACAGCCTCCATGAAAATGTTGACAGAAATCCCCTTAGCTAGCAAAAGTAGCTGAAAAGGAAAATTGTTTATTTGGGTATTTACAACATGGTGGAGGAAGTTCATACTGAGAAAATGATATTAAATAGTTCCAAGTTTGGTAGCAGCCAGGAGTACTGACTAAAGTAAATGCCAAGGGCTACCATAGATAAAATTAGAGAAAACCTCACTAGATTAAAAACCCAGCTAAATTACAAAACACCCAAGAAAACAGAAAACCATGATGGATATTCCCCAGAAGTGAACATCATGGAACTTCGTATGATGTAAAGATTGAGTGAAATATACAGTCTAGCCGAATAAGCAAATAATACTACACTTCCATATGTCAAACTGGCAAAATATATCTATAGCCTTGAACATTCTCTTATCCCTTGAGCTTGGAGAACTTTCTATGCACACTGGTTTACTCAATGGGAGGGAATGTAATATATATAAGAGCAGATATTCTAGTCACACTGTGATTCACATCTTACATTTGTCCATAGAGCTGTGTGGAATTCAATTATTTATCTGTTTCCTCTTCATTAAAATAGGAACAATTAAATGAATTGTACCTGCTCATAAGGCGATTCTGAGCATAAAGTGAGATTTTAAATGAGAAAGCTTGGCCACATTCTCTAAATATTAACCATAATTAGTAGTATTATTTATGTCTATAAGGGAAATATTATTACTTTTCTAGTAAAGCTAAAAATAGTAATCGACTGACTTTTACTCTTCTGAGTCAGTTTCAGAATGTTAAGGCAAAGATCAAAGAGAAGAATATTATTTACCTCTAATCTTTGTGGCAACCATGTGATTTAAACACAATTTTTGGTATGTCAGTGTTATGGATTGAATTGTGTCCTCCCCCCAAATTTATATGTTAAAGTCTTATCTTCCAGTGTCTCAGAATGTGATCTTATTTGGAGATAGGTCTTTAGAGAGGTAAAATGAGGTCACTAGGGTAGGCTTCAATCCAATATAACTGGTGTCCTTATAAAAAGGGGAAATTTTGACAAAGAGAAATACCTAGAGGAAAGATGGCATGAAGAAACAATAGGGAGATGATCGCCATTTACCAATCAAGGAGAAACACCCGGAACAGATCCTTCCCTCACAACCCTCAGAAGGAACCAACCCTGCCTATACATTGATCTTGGACTTCTAGATTCCATAACTTTGAGACAATAATTTTTATTACTTAAGTCACCCAGTGGGTTACTTCTTTATAGCAAACTAATAGTATACAGGGTAACATGATTAATTTGGTTTAAAAAGAAGAGAGATTTAAATTAATAATAAACCTAAAGTTAAAGTAAGCTTAAAGTTTTTGCAAATATACAAAAATGGAAAGATTTTTAACACATTTTTACTTTATATTTCAAAATGATAACAATGCATGTGTTATGCTGCTTTATCCCATATGCTTACATATAGCAAAATACTGAAACCTCATAGCGCACAAATATTGGTATCTAATAGCATTTTCACTTTAATAAACAAAGCTTCATCTTGTTTTGAATCTTTCTTTTGAGAAACAACTATCATTTTGAAAGACATCAGAAGTTGGTCAAAAGGAGTCAGCTTGAAGAGACTCCTTTTTGCCAAACTGTCACAGTTTAGCTTAATTTTTTATGTAAAGATGACTGTTAATTGAAAATAAGTTATCTTGTTCTAAGCCACAAATCCATGCAGATGCTCAATTAAAATAAAGTTTATGGAAGTCAAATCTCTCCTGTAAGTCAACTGATTTGTTTCTAATTTTCACATAAAAGAGGGAGAATAATTCAACTGATAAAGGAAAGTATAATAAATGAGTTTTATGAATGCAATTTCATCTCCCAAATAGTTCAAAGAGTTGTTGGAGTAATAGTGATAGGTCTAGGTTTTGTTTTATTTCCCAGAAAAGAAAAATAGACAGTAAAGGAAAAAAAGCTTTAGGAAGCACAAACAATTTGAGGCCAAATCTATGAATTTGATAAGGTGAGTCTATCTTGGTTCAGGGGTGGATTTCAGAACTCTGCCTCAAGCAATACTCAGGTTTTTCCTACTAGGAAGCACTCACTCTGTGCTGATATGTTGCCCTGGGGAAGGGCAGTTTGACTCATGTGGATGAATAATTGCTCAGACTACTGAGTCCTTAAAAGAGAATGCTGGCTGGACACTACCCCAAGTAGACTAGCATGAAGCCAAACCTGTTAACAGATAGAATTATGTCATATAACCTGCTGGTGAGAGTAATCCAGTTGTCGAGAAACTGATGAATGTTGACTACTTTACAGGAGGAATATTGTGACACCTTTTAATATGTCGTTAGAAATATTTTATAGCCTTTAAAATCTTCTAATCTATGAATTTAAGAGAAATGGAGATAACATGGATAACTCTGTTTTGTTTTGTTTTACCCCTTTACTCTCTGACTATTATTAGATACTGGTTATGTGTTGGCCACTTTATTTGGTGCAAAAGCCTGGTACCAGCCAATCCCAAAACAGTTCCCAGTGTTTCCTGGATGTCTCATTGTTTCATAAATGAATTTTCTAAGCAGTTTACCCTTTTAGGTAATACAACACAATCATAATGAAAGCAGACTCTTAAGAACTTTTTTCTTACTTGTCATTAATTTCCCACTTTTTTGTTCTCTTCATGGGAAATTCTGATTCAAACAATATCTCAGGTATGATGTTTATAAAGTGAAAATGGTATTGCTTTTTAAAAATTTTAGTAAAATACACATAAAATAAAATTTACCATTTTTAGGTGTACACTTCAGTAGCATTAAGGACATTCTCATTGTTGTGTGACCATCCAAATCCATCCCCATAATTATTTTCATCTTGAAAAATGAAACTCTATCTGTTAAACAATAATTCTGCATTCCCCCACCCTTGGAACCCATCATTATAGTCTCTGTTTTCATGATTTTGCCTACTCTAGTTATGACATATAGGTGAAATCATACTATATTTGTCTTTATGTGACTGGCTTATTTCACTTAGCATAATGTCCTCAAGATTTATCCACATTGTCACCTATGTCCGAACTTCCCTCCTTTTTAAGGTTGCATAATATTCTATTGTATGTATATGCCACATTTTGCTTGTCCATTCATCCCTCCATGGGTACTTGTGTTGCTTCCACATTTTAACTATTGTGAAAAACTGATGCTATGAACATGTGTGTACAAATGTCTCTTCGAGACCCTACTTTCAGTTCTTTTGGTTATAAACCCAGAAGAGGGATTGCTGGATCATATGGTAATTCTATTTTTAATTTTTTGAGAAACCACCCTACTGTTTCCTCAGCAGGTCTACCATTTTTCATTTCCACAGCAATGTACAATGATTTCAATTTCTCCACATTCTTGCCAATGCTTGTTATGTTTTCTTTTTGTTTTTGATAGTGTGACTTAGTATCTCCTTGTAGTTTTGATTTGCATATTAGTGATTTTCAGCATCTTTTCATGTGTAATAGGCCATGCATAGATCTTCTTTGGAGAAATACTTATTCAAGTTTCTTGCACATTTTAAAAAATTAATTTATTTAATTAATTTTTTGGCTGCTTTGAGTCTTCGTTGCTGCATGCGGGCTTTCTCTAGTTGCGGCGAGCACGGGCTACTCTTCATTGTATATGCAGGCTTCTCATTGCGGTGGCTACTCTTGTTGCAGAGGAGATGCTCTAGGCACATGGGCTTCAGTAGTTGTGGCATACAGGCTTAGTAGTTGTGGCTCGCAGGCTTTAGAGTGCAGGCTCAGTAGTTGTGGCACATGGGCTTAGTTGCTCCATGGCATATGGGATCTTCTCGGACCAGGGCTCAAATCCGTGTCCCCTTCATTGGCAGGTGGATTCTTAACCACTGCACCACCAGGGAAGTCCCTCTTGCACATTTTTGAATCATGTTTGTTGTTGTTGTTAATGAGTTTTAGGAGTTCCCTATATATTCTAGATATTAATCCTTATCAGATATATAATCCTTATCAGATATATGATTTGAAAATAATTTCTTCTATTCTATAGGTTGCTTATTTACTCTGCTGATGGTATCTTTTAATCCACAAATTTTTAAAAGTTTTATAAAGTCCAGTTTGTCTTTTTGTTTTTGTTAACTGTGCCTTTGGCGTTGTATCCAAGAAATTGTTGGCAAATTCAATAGCATGAAGATTTTGTCCTGTGTTGTCTTCTAAGACTTTTATTGCTTTAGTTCTACATTTAGGTTCTTGATGTGTTTTGAATTAAGTTTTGTACATGGTGTCAGCTAAGGCTCCAAAGTCATTACTTTGCATGTGGATATCCAGTTTTTGTGCACCATTTGTTGAAAAGACTACTTTTCCCATTGAATGGTCTTGTCAAAAGTCATTTGACCATATACATGAGGGTTCATTTCTGGACTGTCTCGTTTATACCATTAGTCTATGTGTCTGTCTTTACACCAATACCATACTATTTTAATTACTGTAACTTTGTACTAAGTTTTGAAATCAGGAAGTGTCAGTCCTCCCATTTTGTTCTTCATTTTCAAGATTGTTTTAGCTATTTGGGGCCCTTGAGACTCCATATTAATTTTTGAATGAGTTTTTCTGTTTTTTCAAAAAAATGTCATTGTGGTTTTGATAGTGATTACATTGACTCTGTAGATTGCTTTGGCATTTTAAAAATTGACATTTAATATTGATATTTTAACAATATTAAGACTTCAAATCCATGAACATGAGATGTATTTCCATTCATTGATATCTTTAATTAATTTCAGTAGTGTTTTGTAGCTTTCATTGTACATGTCTTCCATCTCCTTAGGTAATTCCTAAGTATTTTCTTCTTTTTGATGGTATTATGAATGAAATTCTTTTGAATTTTCTTTTCAGATTGCTCATGCATAGAACTGCAACTCATTTTTGTGTGTTGACATTGTATCCTGCTACTTTGATGACTTCATTTAGTGGTTCTAACAGTTTTTGTGTGTGTGTGTGTGTGTGTAATCTTTAGGGTTTTCTACATATAAGATCATATCATCTGCAAAAAAGGTAGCTTTATTTATTGCTTTACAATTTGAATGTATTTTATTTCTTTATCTTGCTTAATTGTTCTAGATGGAACTTTCAGTAGTTGAATAGATGTGGTGAAGGTGGGCATTTTTTCCTTGTTACTGATCTTAGAGAAAATGCTTTTAGTCCTTCACCGTTAACTCTGATATTCACTGTGTGTTTTTCATATACGATTTCTGTTATGTTGAGGTAGTTTTCTTCTATTACTAGTTTGTTGAATGTTTTTATCTTGAAAGGGTGTTGAATTTTGTCACATGATTTTTCTACATCAGTTGAGATGACCGTGTAGTTTTTTCCCTTCATTCTGTTTATGTAGCATTTTGTGTGCATCAGTTTTTATGTGTTGAACTATCTTTGCACAACAGGAATAAATCCCACTTGGTCGTAGTGTAAAATTCTTTTAATATGCTGCTGAATTCTATTTGCTACTATTTTGTTGAGGATTTTTACATCAGTGTTCATAAGGGATATTGGTCTTTAGTTTCCTAGGGGAAAGTTGGCCTCATAGAATAAGTTAGGAAGAGTTCCTTCCTTTTCAATTTTTTTGGAAATGTTTGAGAAAGATTGGTGTTAGTCATTAAATGTGTCATAGAATTCACCAGTGAAGCTATCTGGTCTTGGACTTTTATTGTTTGGTAAGTTTTTGATTACTCATTTGAACTCTTTATTAGTTCTATGTCTATTAATATTTTCCGTTTTATTGTTTGTTTGTTTGTTTTGCGGTACGCGGGCCTCTCACTGTTGTAGCTTCTCCCATTGCGGAGCACAGGCTCTGGACATGCAGGCTCAGCGGCCACGGCTCATGGGCCCAGCCGCTCCGCGGCATGTGGGATCTTCCCAGACCAGGGCACGAACCCGCGTCCCCTGAATCGGCAGGCAGACTCTCAACCACCAGGGAAGACCAGTATTTTCTGTTTTGTGATTTAGTCTTGGTAAACTTCTGTGTTTCTAGGAATTTGTTCATTTCATCTAGGTTATCTTATTTGTTGATATATACAATTATATTCATTTTTTATTTCTGTAGAATTGGTAGTAATGTCCTCACTTTCATTCCTGATTTTAGTAATTTGAATGCTTGCTCTTTTTTTCTTAATCCATCTAGCTAAAGTATTGTCAATTTTGTTGATCTTTTTGAAGAAACAACATTGATTTTCTCTATTGCTTTTCTACTCTCTATTTCATTTATATCTGCTGTGATCTTTATTATTTCCTTCCTTTTTCTAGCTCTGGGTTTTAGTTTGTTCTTTTTCCAGTTCCTTACGTTGTAAAGTTACGTTGTTGATTTGAGATCTTTCTTGTTTTCATTTTCTTCACCCATCATTTCCTTGACTTTCTCCATATCTTACTTTATTTCTTGAGCATCTTTAAGATATATTTTTTAAAGACTTTGTGTAGTATATCTGCCTTTAGATCGCTTTCATGGACAGTTTCTGTTGATTTCTTTTTTTCATTTGAATGAGCCATACTTCCTGTTTCTTTGTATACTTTTGATGATTTATTTTGTTTGGATACTTGAATCTTGTAATATAGATTCTGAAAATCAGATGGTTTGTCTCCTCAGGGTTAGCTACTGTTTCTTATTGCTTTATTTCTTGTTTTTATTTTTTTACTTGCTGTAAGCTGTCTCTGTGCCAAAGATCAGCCTGAATGTCTTTGCACTGGCATTGAAGTGTCTTTCCCATTGTGCAGGCTTATATAGCTTATCCATCTTATGCACAAAGGCATATCAGCCAATATCACCACCTACACTAAATGAGAATCCTAAGAGCTTGGAAATGCTTGCATTTGTCATTCTATGCATAGTTAGACACTCATGTCCCTGCACCAGACAGTCCAAAAATCTCCACTTATATACCTAATCAGCTGACATTATCCTGTATAAGTTTCATTTATTTTTGTTTTTAGTTTAATTTTTTAATACCGCAGGTTCTTATTAATTACCTATTTTATACATATTAGTGTTTATACATCAGTCCCAATCTCCCAACTCATCCCGCCTCTGCCCCCTCCCCACCACTTCCCCCCTTGGTGTCCATACATTTGTTCTCTATATCTGTGTCTCTATTTCTGCCTTGCAAACCAGTTCATCTGTACCATTTTTCTAGATTCCACACATATGTGTTAATATACGATATTTGTTTTTCTCTTTCTGACTTATTTCACTCTGTATGACAGTCTCTATGTCAATCCATGTCTCTACAAATGACCCAGTTTTGTTCACTTTTATGGCTGAGTAACATTCCAACATATATATGTACCACATCCTCTTTATCCATTTATCTTTCATTGAGCATTTAGGTTGCTTCCATGACCTGGCTGTTGTAAATAGTGCTGCAATGAACATTGGGGTGCCTGTGTCTTTTTGAATTATGTTTTTTTCTGGGTATATGTCCATTACTGGGATTGTTGGGTCATATGGTAATTCTATTTTTAGTTTTCCAAGGAACTTCAATACTGTTCTCCATAGTGGCTGTATCAATTTACATTCCCACCAATAGTGCAAGAGGCTTCCCTTTTCTTCACACCCTCTCCAGCATTTGTTGTTTGTAGATTTTCTGATGATGCCCATTCTAACCAGTGTGAGGTGATACCACACTGTAGTTTTGATTTGCATTTCTCTAATAATTAGTGATGTTGAACAGCTTTTCATGTGCCTCTTGGCCATCTATATGTCTTCTTTGGAGAAATGTCTTTTTAGGTCATTTTTTGATTGGGTTGTTTGTCTTTTTAATATTGAGCTGCATGAGCTGTTTATATATTTTGGAGATTCATCCTTTGTCCTTTGATTCGTTTGCAAATATTTTCTCCCATTCTGAAGGTTGTCTTTTTGTCTTGTTTATAGTTTCCTTTGCTGTGTAAAAGCTTTTAAGTTTCATTAGGTCCCATTTGTTTATTTTTGTTTTTACTTCTATTACCCTAGGAGGTGGTTCAAAAAAGATCTTGCTGTGATTTATGTCAGAGTGTTCTCCCTATGTTTTCCTCTAAGAGTTTTATAGTGTCTGGTCTTACATTTAGGTCTTTAATCCATTTTGAGTTTATTTTTGTATGTGGTGATAGGGAGCGTTCTAATTTCATTCTTTTACATGAAGCTGTCTGGTTTTCCCAGCACCATTTATTGAAGAGACTGCCTTTTCTCCATTGTATATCCTTGCATCCTTTGCCATAGATTAGTTGACCATAGTTGTGTGGGTTTATCTCTGGGCTTTCTATCCTTTTCCATAAATCTATATTTCTGTTTCTGTGCCAGTACCATACTGTTTTGATTACTGTAGCTTTGTAGTACAATCTGAAGCCCAGGAGCCTGATTCCTCCAGCTCCGTTTTTCTTTCTCAAGATTTTTTTGGCTATTCAGGGTCTTTGTGGCTCCATACAAATTTCAAGATTTTTTTTTCTAGTTATGTGAAAAATGCCATTGGTAATTTGATAGGGATTGCATTGAATCTGTAGATTGCTTTGAGTAGTATAGTCATTTTCACAATATTGATTCTTCCAAGCTGAGAGCATGGTATATCTCTCCATCTGTTTGTGTCATCTTTGATTTCTTTCATCAATGATTTCTTTCATCAATGATTTCTTTCATTGTCTTATAGTTTTCTGCATACAGGACTTTCGTCTCCTTAGGTAAGTTTATTCCTAGGTATTCTGTTCTTTTTGTTGCAATGGTGAATGTGATTGTTTTCTTAATTTTTATTTCTGATATTTCATTGTTAGTGTATAGGAATGCAATTGATTTCTGTACATTAATTTTGTATCTGGCAACTTTACCAAATTCATTGATGAGCTCTAGTGGTTTTCTGGTGGCATCTTTAGGATTCTCTATATATAGTGTCATGTCACCTGCAAACAGTGACAGTTTTACTTCTTCTTTTCCAATTTGGATTCCTTTTATTTCTTTTTCTTCTCTGAATGCTATTGCTAGGACTTCCAAAACTATGTTGAAGAACAATGGCAAGAGTGGACATCCTTGTCTTGTTCCTGATCTTAGAGGAAATGCTTTCAGTTTTTCACCATTGAGAATGATGTTTGCTGTGGCTTTGTCATATATGGCCTTCAGTTTTACTGAGGCTTGATTTGTGACCCAAGATGTTTTCGATCCTGGAGAGTGTTCTGTGCACACTTGAGAAGAAAGTGTAATCTGCTGTTTTTGGATGGAATGTCATATAGATATCAATTAAATCTATCTGGTCTGTTGTGTCATTTAAAGCTTGTGTTTCCTTATTAATTTTCTGTTTGGATGATCTGTCCATTGGTGTAAGTGAGGTGTTAAAGTTCCCCACTATTATAGTGTTACTGTCAATTTCCCCTTTTATAGTTGTTAGCAGTTGCCTTATGTATTGAGGTGCTCCTATGTTGGGTGCATATATACTTATAATTTTTATATCTTCTTCTTGGATTGATCCCTTGATCATTACGTAGTGTCCTTCCTTGTCTCTTTTAACATTCTTTAATTTAAAGTCCATTTTATCTGATATGAGTATTGCTACTCCAGCTTTCTTTTGACTTCCATTTGCATGGAATATCTTTTTCCATCCCCTCACTTTCAGTCTTTATGTGTCCCTAGGTCTGAAGTGGGTCTCTTGTAGACAACATATATATGGGTCTTGCTTTTGTATCCATTCAGCCAGTTTATATCTTTTGGTTGGAGCATTTAATCCATTTACATTTAAGGTAATTATTGATATGTATGTTCCTATTACCATTTTCTTAATTGTTTTGGGTTTCTTATTGTAGGTCTTTTCCTTCTCTTGTGTTTCCTGCCTAGAGAAGTGCCTTTAGCATTTGTTGTAGAGCTGGTTTGGTGGTGCTGAATTCTCTTACCTTTTACTTGTCTGTAAAGCTTTTGATTTCTTCATCTAATCTGAATGAGATCCTTGCCAGCTAGAGTAATCTTGGTTGTCGGTTCTTCCCTTTCATCACTTTAAATATATCGTGCCACTCCCTTCTGGCTTGTAGAGTTTCTGCTGAGAAATCAGCTGTTAACCTTATGGGTGTTCCCTTGTATGTTATTTGTCCTTTTTCCCTTGTTGCTTTTAATACATTTTCTTTGTCTTTAATTTTTGTCAGTTTGATTACTAGGTGTCTGAGCCTTTTTCTCCTTGGGTTTATCCTGCCTGGGACTCTCTGTGCTTCCTGGATTTGGGTGGCTATTTCCTTTCCCATGTTAGGGAAGTTTCTGACTGTAATCTCTTCAAATATTTTCTTGGATCCTTTCTCTCTTCTTCTCCTTCTGGGAACCCTATAATGCGAATACCAGTGCATTTAGTGTTGTCCCAGAGGTCTCTTAGTCTGTCTTCATTTCTTTTCATTCTTTTTTCTTTATTCTGTTCCATGGCAGTGACCTTCACCATTCTGTCTTCCAGGTCACTTATCCGTTCTTTTGCCTCAGTTATTCTGCTACTGATTCGCTCTAGTGTATTTTTCATTTCGGTTATTGTATTGTTCATCTCTGTTTATTTTTTCTTTAATTCCTCTAGGTCTTTGTTAAGCATTTCTTGCATTTTCTTGATCTTTGCCTCCATTCTTCTTTTTCCAAGGTCCTGGATCATCTTTACTATCATTATTCTGAATTCTTTTTCTGGAAGGTTGCCTATCTCCACATCATTCATTGTTTCTCTGAGGTTTAATCTTGTTCCTTCATCTGGTACATAGTCCTCTGCCTTTTCATCTTGTCTATCTTTCTGTGAATGTGTTTTTCGTTCCACAGGCTGTAGGATTGTAGTTCTTCTTGCTTCTGCTGTCTGCCCTCTGGTGGATGCTATATAAGAGGCTTGTGCAAGCTTCCTGATGGGAGGGACTGGTGGTGGGTAGAGTTGGGTGTTGCTCTGGTGGTCAGAGCTCAGTAAAACTTTAATCTGCTTTTCTGCTGATGAGTGGGGCTGATCTCCCTCCCTGTTGGTTTTTTGGCCTGAAGCAATCCAGCACTGGAACCTACAGGCTCTTTGGTGAGTCTAATGGTGGACTCCGGGAGGGCTAATGCCAAGGAGTACTTCCCAAAGCTTCTGCTGTCAGTGTCCTTGTCCCTGCAGTGAGCTACAGCCACCCCCACCCTTGCACAAGACCCTCCAACACTAGCAGGTAGGTCTGGTTGAGTCTCCTGTGGGGTCACAGCCCCTTCCTCCTGGGTCCTGATGTGCACACTACTTTGTATATGCCCTCCAAGAGTGGAGTCTCTGTTTCCCCCAGTCCTGTCAAAGTCCTGCCATGAAAACCCTCTAGCCTTCAAATTCTGATTCTCTGGAATTCCTCCTCCCCTTGCCGGACCCCCAGATTAGGAAGCCTGACTTGAAGCTCAGAACCTTCACTCCAGTGTGTGGACTTCTGTGGTATAATTGTTCTCCAGTTTGTGAGTCCACTACCCAGAAGTTATGGGACTTGACTGTATTGTGATTGAGCCCCTCCTACCATCTCATTGCAGCTTCTCCTTTGTTTTTGGATGTGGGATATCTTTTCTGGTGAGTTCCAGTGTCTTCCTGTTGATTGTTCAGTAGTTAATTGTGATTCCTGTGCTCTCACAAGAGGGAGTGAGCACACATCCTTCTACTCTTCCATCTTGAACCACTCTCCCTATGTAAGTTTTTTTTTTTTTAACATCTTTATTGGAGTATAATTGCTTTACAATTGTGTGTTAGTTTCTGCTTTACAACAAAATGAATCAGTGATATATATACATATGTTCCCATATCTCTTCCCTCTTGCATCTCCCTTCCTCCCACCCTCCCTATCCCACCCATCCAGGCAGTCACAAAGGACAGAGCTGATCTCCCTGTGTTATGCGGCTGCTTCCCATTAGCTATCTACCTTATGTTTGGTAGTGTATATATGTCCATGCCACTCTCTCGCTTTGTCACAGCTTACCCTTCCCCCTCCCCATAACCTCAAGTCCATTCTCTAGTAGGTCTGTGTCTTTATTCCTGTCTTACCCCTAGGTTCTTCATGACATATTTTTTTCTTAAATTCCATATATATGTGTTAGCATACGGTATTTGTCTCTCTCTGACTTATTTCACTCTGTATGACAGACTCTAGGTCTATCCACCTCATTACAAATAGCTCAATTTCATTTCTTTTTACGGCTGAATAATATTCCATTGTATACATGTGCCAGATCTTCTTTATCCATTCATCCGATGATGGACACTTAGGTTGTTTCCATCTCCAGACTATTGTAAATAGAGCTACAATGAACATTTTGGTACATGACTCTTTTTGAATTATGGTTTTCTCAGGGTTTCTGCCCAGTAGTGGGATTGCTGGGTCATATGGTAGTTCTATTTGTAGTTATTTAAGGAACCTCCATACTGTTCTCCACAGTGGCTGTACCAAATTACATCAATTTACATTCCGTTTTCTCCACACCCTCTCCAGCATTTACTGTTTCTAGATTTTTTGATGATGGCCGTTCTGACTGGTGTGAGATGATATCTCATTGTAGTTTTAATTTGCATTTCTCTAATGATTAGTGATGTTGAGCATTCTTTCATGTGTTTGTTGGCAGTCTGTATATCTTCTTTGGAGAAATGTCTATTTAGGTCTTCTGCCCATTTTTGGATTGGGTTGTTTGTTTTTTTGTTATTAAGCTGCATAAGCTGCTTATAAATTTTGGAGATTAATCCTTTGTCAGTTGCTTCATTTGCAAATATTTTCTCCCATTCTGAGGGTTGTCTTTTGGTCTTGTTTATGGTTTCCTTTGCTGTGCAAAAGCTTTGAAGTTTCCTTTGCTGTGCAAAAGCTTTGAAGTTTCATTAGGTCCCATTTGTTTATTTTTGTTTTTATTTCCATTACTCTAGGAGGTGGGTCAAAAAGGATCTTGCTGTGATTTATGTCATAGAGTGTCCTGCCTATATTCTCCTCTAAGAGTTTGATAGTTTCTGGCCTTACATTTAGGTCTTTAATCCATTTTGAGCTTATTTTTGTGTATGGTGTTAGGGAGTGATCTAATCTGATACTTTTACATGTACCTGTCCAGTTTTCCCAGCACCACTTATTGAAGAGGCTGTCCTTTCTCCACTGTACATTCCTGCCTCCTTTATCAAAGATAAGGTTACCATATGTGCATGGGTTTATCTCTGGGCTTTCTATCCTGTTCCATTGATCTATCTTTCTGTTTTTGTGCCAGTACCAAACTGTCTTGATTACTGTAGCTTTGTAGTATATTCTGAAGTCAGGGAGCCTGATTCCTCCAACTCCGTTTTTCGTCCTCAAGATTGCTTTGGCTATTCGGGGTCTTTTGTGTTTCCAAACAAATTGTGAATTTTTTTGTTCTAGTTCTGTGAAAAATGCCAGCGGTAGTTTGATAGGGATTGCATTGAATCTGTAGATTGCTTTGGGTAGTAGAGTCATTTTCACAATGTTGATTCTTCCAATCCAAGAACACGGCATATCTCTCCATCTATTTGTATCATCTTTAATTTCTTTCATCAGTGTCTTATAATTTTCTGCATACAGGTCTTTTGTCTCCTTAGGTAGGTTTATTCCTAGATATTTTATTCTTTTTGTTTCAATGGTAAATGGGAGTGTTTTCTTGAATTCACTTTCAGATTTTTCATCATTAGTGTATAGGAATGCCAGAGCTTTCTATGCATTAATTTTGTATCCTGCTACTTTACCAAATTAATTGATTAGCTCTAGTAGTTATTTGGTAGCGTCTTTAGGATTCTCTATGTATACTATCATGTCATCTGCAAACAGTGACAGCTTTTCTTCTTCTTTTCCGATTTGGATTCCTTTTATTTCCTTTTCTTCTCTGATTGCTGTGGCTAAAACTTCCAAAACTATGTTGAATAATAGTGGTGAGAGTGGGCCACCTTGTTTTGTTCCTGATCTTAGTGGAAATGCTTTCAGTTTTTCACCATTGAGGATGATGTTGGCTGTGGGTTTGTCACATATGGCCTTTATTATGTTGAGGAAAGTTCCCTCTATGCCTACTTTCTGCAGGGTTTTTATCATAAATGCTGTTGAATTTTGTCAAAAGCTTTCTCTGCATCTATTGAGATGATCATATGGTTTTTCTCCTTCAATTTGTTAATGGTGTATCACGTTGATTGATTTGTGTATATTGAAGAATCCTTGCATTCCTGGAATAAACCCCACTTGATCATGGTGTATGATCATTTTAATGTGCTGTTGGATTCTGTTTGCTAGTATTTTGTTGAGGATTTTTGCATCTATGTTCATCAGTGATATTGGCCTGTAGTTTTCTTTCTTTGTGACAGCCTTGTCTGGTTTTGGTATCAGGGTGATGGTGGCCTCGTAGAATGAGTTTGGGAGTGTTCCTCCCTCTGCTATATTTTGGAAGAGCTTGAGAAGGATAGGTGTTAGCTCTTCTCTAAATGTTTGATAGAATTCGCCTGTGAAGCCATCTGGTCCTGGGCTTTTGTTTGTTGGAAGATATTTAATCACAGTTTCAATTTCAGTGCTTTTGGTTGATCTGTCCATATTTTCTATTTCTTCCTGATTCAGTCTTGACAGCTTGTGCATTTCTAAGAATTTGTTCATTTCTTCTAGGTTGTCCATTTTATTGGCATAGAGTTGCTTGTAGTAATCTCTCATGATCTTTTGTATTTCTGCAGTGTCAGTTGTTACTTCTCCTTTTTCATTTCTAATTCTATTGATTTGAGTCTTCTCCCTTTTTTTCTTGATGAGCCTGGCTAATGGTTTATCAACTTTGTTTATCTTCTCAAAGAACCAACTTTTAGTTTTATTGATCTTTGCTATAGTTTCCTTCATTTCTTTTTCATTTATCTCTGACCTGATTTTTATGATTTTTTTCCTTCTGCTAACTTTGGGGTTTTTTTGTTCTTCTTTCTCTAATTGCTTTAGGTGCAAGTTTAGGTTGTTTATTCGAGATGTTTCCCATTTCTTAAGGTAGGCTTGTGTAACTATAAACTTCCCTCTTAAAACTGCTTTTGCTGCATCCCATAGATTTTGTGTCACCGTGTCTTCATTGTCATTTGTTTCTAGGTATTTTTTTTATTTCTTCTTTGATTTCTTCAGTGTTCACTTCATTGTTATGTAGGTTTTTGTTTAGCCTCCATGTGTTTGTATTTTTTACAGATCTTTTCCTGTAATTGATATCTAGTCTCATAGCCTTGTGGTCGGAAGGATACTTGATACAATTTCAATTTTCTTAAATTTACCAAGGCTTGATTTGTGACCCAAGATATGATCTTTCCTGGAGAATGTTCCATAAGCACTTGAGAAAAATGTGTATTCTGTTGTTTTTGGATGGAATATCCTATAAATATCAATTTAGTCCTTCTTTTTTAATGTATCATTTAAAGCTTGTGTTTCCTTATTTATTTTCATTTTGGATGATCTGTCCATTGGTGAAAGTGGGGTGTTAAAGTCCCCTACTATGAATGTGTTACTGTCAATTTCCCCTTTTATGGCTGTTAGTATTTGCCTTATGTATTGAGGTGCTCCTATGTTGGGTGCATAAATATTTACAATTGTTATATCTTCTTCTTGGATCGATCCCTTGATCATTATGTAGTGTCCCTCTTTGTCTCTTGTAATAGTCTTTATTTTACAGTCTATTTTGTCTGATATGAGAATTGCTACTCCAGCTTTCTTTTGGTTTCCATTTGCATGAAATATATTTTTCCATCCCCTTACTTTCAGTCTGTATGTGTCTCTAGGTCTGAAGTGGGTCTCTTGTAGACAACAAATATATGGGTCTTGTTTTTGTATCCATTCAGCCAATCTGTGTCTTTTGGTGGGAACATTTAATCCATTTACATTTAAGGTAATTATTGATATGTATGTTCCTATTCCCATTTTCTTAATTGTTTTGGGTTCATTATTGTATATCTTTTCCTTCTCTTGTGTTTCTTGCCTAGAGAAGTTCCTTTAGCAGTTGTTGTAGAGCTGGTTTGGTTGTGCTGAACTCTCTCAGCTTTTGCTTGTTTGTAAAGGTTTTAATTTCTCCATCAAATCTGAATGAGATCCTTGCTGGGTAGAGTAATGTTGGTTGCAGGTTTTTCTCCTTCATCACTTTAAATATGTCCTGCCAGTCCCTTCTGGCTTGCAAAGTTTTTGCTGAAAGGTCAGCTGTTAACCTTATGGGGATTCCCTTGTGTGTTATTTGTTGTTTTTCCCTTGCTACTTTTAATATGTTTTCTTTGTACTTAATTTTTGACAGTTTGATTAATATGTGTCTTGGCGTATAATAATAAATTTACAACTCAAAGAGTAAGTCAAAATAACGTTAATAGGGCTTCCCTGGTGGCGCAGTGGTTTAGTCCACCTGCCGACACAGGGGACACCGGTTCGTGCCCCGGTCTGGGAAGATCCCACATGCTACAGAGCGACTGTTTTAAGTTATCAGTTTTAAGTTATCAGTATTGCATCAGTGAGCAGTTTGGCATAGAGTGGCATAGAGGAGGAAATAAAGAGAACGTTGTGATTATTCTCTCTATACAGGCATGTGCTGATAGTGAACTGACTGGTCTGTAGAAGGAAACATTCCATGATTGATGCTTAGGAACTCTGTGACACTGGAGTAGAATTGCCTTAGTTCAAGTCTTAGCAGTATTCCTTATGAGCTAAGTAATAATGAGCCATATCAGTAAGTTCTCTGAGTATCATTTTCATCATTTGCAAATGGGGAAAGTAATGCCACTTCATTTGTTTGCAGTCATTATTCAATTTAAATATACAATGATTGGCATAGGAAGCACTCAGTAAATTTGTGGGTATTTATCTACTTCCAGATATGTGTGTATATGTATGAGTGTGTGTGTGTGTGTGTGTGTGTGTGTGTGTGTGGCAGTAGTTGTGTAGTAGTCATGGTGGAAAGAAAGTTATGGATTTTAAATACGCTTTGAGTTAATATTGTCAGAATTCTTAAGAGATCAAACAGGTGGCCTAAGGAAGGACCCAAGAATGTCCCCTAGATTTCAAGCTTATATAACTGATAGTGTTATTACTCAAGATGTGAAAGCATGGGAGAATGTACAGTAATGGGATCAAGCGAGGAGAAACAAACTGAAGCCATGTTTGTCTGTCTCCAAAGTCCATACTTTAAACAATTCCTACTACCCTTCTTTTCTGTTTGCTATGGAAAGAGTTCACTCTTCTTTGTAGTCTCCTCCACTGAATGTGGAAACACTATTCAAATAATAAATAGGCCAATGATAATTGTGATTCCCGCACATTCTCTGGTTTATATTCATTTTGAATATTTGAGGCTCATACTTGATAGTGACTTTAATTGGTTTCCATTAATTTTTTTTCAGATAAATTTTGGTCATCTGCCACAACCCATTCCCCCAAAGTGGGAAAATATATATAAGCTTCATATTGATGTATTTACATAATATCATTTTTCTTATATTGTTTCACTATGTAAATGCCTTATTATTTTGCCCTCAACACAGCTTCCTTTTGAGGTTGGAATTATTGGTTAGTCATATTATAAAAGGCCTCACATCTATTGTTCTCTTATATTACATAAATAATATAAAATATAGGCTCAACTGGAATTGTGTTTGTATTAATGATCATAACCAAACTTTTGATGAAAAAATTAATACCATGATTATTGCTTTTAGCAAAATCCAAACATCTTAGCTCATTTCTAAGGAGGAAAATGGTCAGTGAAGCCTTCCTTGCATGGCTATCATTATTATCTTTGAGTCTTCCTCGGACCTTTCTCCTTTGGCTACAGGGCCATTCACACACATGGCAGTTTGTAGACAATGAGTTAAGTATGCAAGTGGTGAATTCTGTTATATAACCTATTCCATAAAGAAGATAAACATTCCTTTTAAGTAATAAAAACAATGATAAATATACCTTCTTCAATATATTTAAAATATATTACACAATAATTACCAAATACATAGTCTCAGCCAATTTATATAGACCTATCTTTCACTTCATAACTTATACGTACATTGTGTGTTTTTGAAAAATAAATTAAATAACAAACTTTTCAGTAATACTTCAAAGAAATTTCATTCTAATAAAATTCCCATTTAATTATCTGGAAATACTTGTACTAGTGCTGATTCTATAAAGTTTGGCAGGATAGTAAAGATGTCTGCATAAAAGAATTTTCATTAGAGAATAAAGTGGAATTCTTATAACTGTTATGATTATAAAATTTCTGCATGAACCGTGATAATGACACATTTCTAGGAAATAAAAAGGAAACAGCCAAAGAAGGAAGCTATAAAAAAGAATAGAAATAAGTAACATATGGGCTATGGAAATACTTTCATTGTCCTAAGTATCTCTTCTATGGTATTGGATCTAATATTTATTTTTACACAGTTTGGAAAAAATTGTCACCATCTCCTCTCAGAAAGTTTTAATATTAGGAGACAACTGTAACCTCAAACCATAATGCATAAAGAAAACTGGTCAGATGCAATGAGCATTAAGTAGAGGTATGGAAAGTCCCTAAGTGGTGAAAATGTTGAATTTCCCCTGAGCCCTAAAAACAGCAAAGGTTAATAAATCACTCTACACAATTTTGTGTCCTAGAAAATGGCTCACCACAAAGAACCATCCTTCCTCATATGATTTACTAAGACCTATTGTCCACTCTTTTTCATGACCCCTGTAAGACTCATTAGTAACACCTTTGTTTACCTATGACAAGGCTAAACACAGATCTTTAGCCTTTTGCCGAACATAACAAGGTCAGACACATACCCTCCAACTTGCTATCCATTGCCGCATGAATGATTAGCTGAACTGTTTGTCCCTCTAAATTATTAGACACAGAGATAAATATTTCCTGTTTTTCTGACTGACTGAGATCCCCCTAATTGCAAGATCAATTCCAATAGTAAATCATTCCAACTATAACTTGTCTCCTGCTTTTTGTAAAAGTACAAGGCAATATCATCCTGCCAAGATACTCTCATCTTCGGATCTGGGGTGTTCTCCCTATTGCAATAGCTTGAATAAAATCAATTTTCTTGTTCTGTTTTGGTCACTGAAAGAGGGAACATTCAAAGATGTGTACCCTATAAAAAAAGCAGATGACATTTCTCTACATGGCATTTAAGAACATAGACTCCTCAGCCATTACATCTGAATTAGAAACACATCTCTAACATTTAAAATCTTTTTGAACTTAAGTGTATTTACCTAAAATTTTTATCTCAGTAACCTCAATTTAAAATGGAAATCAGTATATGACCTATTTCATAGTGTCACTGAGAAAATGAAATGTTACTCTATATCTGTATATATACATATATCACTTAGAACTATAGTAAGTCAAGCAAGTCACACAGTAAGGATTATTTGAATGTTAGACACTTAATGCTTTTGAATGTTAGCTAAATTTGTTATTAATATTATTGATTTTATTATTTTTTTCTCTCAAGAAAGTTGCATAAACTAAGGAAATAAAACAATAATGGGTTTGAAAAAAAAAATGGAACAAAATTTTGTGGGCTAGAAGTGGGAGCATCCCTGGATGTAGCTTGGAATACATGTGTGGGTCTAAATGAGGACTCATTCAGAATATCAGTTTATACAAGATGGAATAGATAATCAGGATAGAAAAGAGGAAATGTCCTCTAACTGTGAATGTGGATCTCAGTTATAAGGACTAGGAGTTAAGTTACTTATATACACAGTTATAAACATTTAAAAATAATAATAATTCCTGCTTCCTTCAAACAAGAATGCAGCCCATCTCTGTATGAACCTAATAAAAATAGCTCATCCAAGAAGACTTACTCTTATAAAAGCATGAGGGAAAAGCAAATCAAGACACATATACTACTCATTTATTTATCTGTTTATTCATTCAACCAGCATTTCATGAAAACCCACTCCAGACATTTTTTTGATACATCAGTAAACGTAGAGATAATGTGCCTGTTTTTAAGGAATTTTCATTTTACTGAGAGAAATGGATAATAAGCAGCTAATATTCAGTAATAAACAATAAATTTTATAAATGACTAAATTTTATGTCATGGTAGAGAGTGATTAAGACTGGAGAAGAGAAAAAGTGAAACAAAATGAAGGGAATAATAAATTCTGAGTAGTATAAATGGGGGATACTTGGAGTGTAATATTAAATAGATATTAAAGATAGTCCACATAAAGCAATAACCATAAAGGACAAATATTGAGTAATACATCATTAAAAATTAAAAACATATGCTTGTAACATATGAAAGCAAAAAGGAAGTGGATAACCTAGCCACACACCGGAGGAAACTCTTTCAATATATTTATCTGACAAATGACTTTATCCAGAATATGAAGAATCCTACAACTCAATAATTAAAAGACAAATGAGTAAAATGGACAAAGGACTTGAACAGACATTTTAGAAATGACCAATAAACACATGCAAAGTGCTAAAATTAATAATAATTAGGGAAATGCCAGTTTAAACTACCAAGAAATACTATTTTATACTCACATAAATGATTGAATTAAAAAGACTAATGACATCAACTGTTGGTGACTATGTGGAGCAACTGATACTTTCATATATTACTGTGTCAATATAAAATAGTACAACAACACTGGCAAACTTTATGGAAATTTCCTATAACATTGATCATAAACCTATTCTCTAAGTCCCAGCAATTCTGTTCCTGGATATTCACCCAATTATTTACCCAAGAGATAGGAAGTTAAATGACCATAAAAAGACTTGCATAAAAATGTTCAGAGCAGTTTTTTTCATAATAGCTGCAAACAGCCCAACTGTTTATCGTGAGGAGAATAGTTAAAACAGAAAATTCTGTAAAATTAAAATATGATAATTAAAAGTTTAGTGTATTGGTGAAATGAAAGATTTGGGGAATTACTGAAGAACTTAAAAGCAAAAGTCAAATAGAAAGAAGACATGAGAAAACATAAAAGACAAAGAGGATTAATCTAAAAGCCCCAAGATCCAAGTGGAATGAATATAAGAGACTGGAAAGTAAGATGTTATCAATGGAATAATACAAGAACAAATTTTAGAACAGAATTGAGACAAGGGTCTTCTGTTTAATAGATTTACAGAGTCTGAGCAGAATAAATAAAATACCAAATGACTCACATACGTTGTATACTATAACTTTGGGATTTTTGATATTGGATTTTCTCTCCTTATAGAAAAAAAATCAGAGATAGAGGCATTTATTACTGTTATATAAGAAATTTTAGTACTATTTAAAATCTAATGTTGTCTTGGAATATTTTCTTTTAAATAAAGGTGACCATTAGGAAATACTATTCCTGATCAACTAATAATTTTATAGGAATACAATTACATATAGATACATATACATATATATATATATGTATATGGAAGTAGTTTGCCTTCTTTTCTAAGTTTAAGATCATAGCCTGTAATATAGAAGAAAATGACCTTTAAAAACAAGACCAATTCTTTCTCAGAGCTTAGATGGTGTGAGGTCTAAAGACTTGATCTATACTTCTTGATGGAAAACAAGCAGAAGGAAAAATACAAAGACATCTCTAATAGGTGCCCATACATGCACACACATATACACACACATCAATATTTACTCAGTAGTTGGGGATAATTTTGATACTATGAAGAAATTTTTTAACATTTTATTCTACATTAAATGGGAGTTCCTTATTACAGTTATAGTATGAACTATTATTTTATTAAATACAGAAAATGTGTATATCTGTATTTGAAATGATTCATCAATCTTCAAAACAATAGTGTGAAGCCTTCTTTTGCATAGTCAAGATTAAATGTAGTAGTAAAAGCATTTTATTTTTAGTCAGATTTTAGTCACACTGACATGACTTAAACCGTAGGTTACCACTTAGAAGCCATACCCTTGGGATCTGAGAAATTTGGTTTCATCTGCTAAATGAGAATGGTAATGTGTACCTTTTAAATTTAATACAAATTGTAATATATGTACAATATCTAACATGTAGCCTGGAACATTATAGATGTTCAATTCAGAATCATTTTGTAAAATCCTTCCCTGGCTTTCCAGTTCTCCCACAGTAAAATCCAGTGTCTTAAATATGTATCACCAGGCTCTTCATCATCAAAGACTGTCTCATTTCTCCATCCCAATATCATGTGTTTTCAGGAGTATTCAGGCACTTACAGTCTCTTCAATGTGCCATGCTGTCATCCATTTCACAAACTTTGCATATGCCTCTTCTTGCATTTGTCACTCCACTCTTCTATGTAGATATGTTTCAGCTTTCAGTTTCTCAATCAAATCTTATTCATTTTTATTTCTTCATTGATGTATTCATTCATAATATAGTGACTGTTGCTATTTTTCAGGCACTGTACTGTCTCTCAGAATGTAAAGTTTGCCCTTAAGGAACTTACAGTTGAGTGGGTGGAGTTACAAATACATGCACATGCACACACACACACACAAATATATAACACATGGGGGCAAGTAAATAAAATGTGTTGGTGATGAGAGCTATGATCAAAACAGAGCCATAGGCTATAAGGCAGTATGGATTTAATGGTGTAAGATAAGGCCATGAATGGGAGGAAATGAAGTCACAAACAAGGAATATTTACTATACCAGCCTGTAGGACACACTGAGGAATTTAGATTTTATTTTAGGAAGACTGGAGCATTTGGAAAAGGAAAGCAGCATAATCCAATTGGCGTGTAGCACATATCTTGATGTTTACTCAATGGAGAAAATTGTACAGGATAGCAAGGAAGGAATAAAGAAACCAAGTGGTCAAGGTGAGGGAAGATAATGACTTTTATTAATGTCAGAGGGACTTGGGTTAAGAGGTTCTTAATAAGATATTTTGAAGAAACAAATTGACTCCAACTTCCTGATGAGATTTGGATATGAGAGATAAGTGCAAGGTTGACATCTAAGGATGTTGGTTATTGGATCTACCTACACTAAGATGAGGTGACAGAGGAAGAGACTTGGAAGAAAATCAAGATTCCGTTTCAACACATTACATTTTAGATTCCTGGTACTTTTTCAAGTGAAAATATGACTTAATGGAGTTTTGAAAAATAATATTCCACAGAAGTTATCAACATACAGGTGCTATTTAAAGCCATGGAGCCAAGGATTATATAAAGAAGAGAAAGGAGTGGAAGACTGAACCATGGGTAGCTAAATTTTTTGGCAAAAAAGAAGAGAAATAGCATATAAGTGAAACATAGAAGAAGTGACCAAATAACTGACAGGGAAACCAGGAGAATAAGTAGTCCTGTAAGTGTACTGAAAAATTTTGTGTACAAGCTAAGATATTGTAAGACAAAAATTGAAGCACACGTTGGGTTAAATAGAATTGTTTTAATGCATTAGTCCAGGAATTCACAGTCCAGGTTTTTAAGGCAGTTTTGTTACTCTCAATATGACTTCCATATCTGGGTCCACGTGTCTGTTCCTGTTCCAGTCATCTCCCAGATGACGGAAAAGAAAGAAGTGGCAAAGGGAGTTAACTCCCATTTATTTTAAGGTCCTAATCCTGAAGAGGCACACATCACTTCTGCACACATCCTAATGGCAAGTACCTGATTTCATGGCCCTACGTACCTGCTGCAGAATTTGAAAATACAGTTTTTAAAGAGATGGCAATGTGTCCAGCTAAAACTTTATTACTACTGAAGAAGGAAAAAAATAAGGAAGGTAATGATTCGGAGTTTCTTCCATGCAGCTATAGTAAAGAAGACAGTGATTGACTATTTAGAATGTTGCAGTGAAGTCAAGAAATTTTAGGACAAGGGATTAATTGTTGGATTTGTTAAAATAGAGCTTACTAGTGACAATGATTTGTTTTCAGTGGAGTAGTGGGAACATGAGTCTGATTGCTGTCATTTCAAAAGAACTAGGAGATTTGGGAGTAGAAACAATAAATATGGAACAGCAATAGTCTTATTAACTTTTAAGAAAATGGCAGTATCACTGGTTTCCAGTCAAATTCATCCTTCTTGAAGTAAAGTAAGTGGAGACAACAACCAGAAATCACAAGGTCACACAATGCAAAATTTAAAACTTGATATGTATTTGAAAACATAAAACATTGTTTTAAATTTTATGTTCTAATTTGTTCCAGAATGGTTTTATGGAAGGAAAACATGTTTATGAAGAGTCAGCTTGGCTAATGCAAAGACAAACAAAAGCAGGCAAATTTTTTTTTTAAAAGACAGGCCAATCTCAAAATTCTAAACACTCTATACTCAAGACTCTATAAAATCAATGAGAGAAATACCAACACAAATGTGTTCCCTTGATAGCAGATTTTACCAACAAAAGGCAGCATAAAGATAGAACAATTTGATAGCAATTCAATTACAAATATATATCATTTGTGATCGGATAACTTGAATATATCCCAGCAGAGTGGGAAAGATTGTAAGTCAAACTAAAGGGAAAAGATACTCAGAGAATTCTTCAATAACCTCAATATTTTCATATCTCCCTCATTCAATGATACACAAAGATACTCAAAGAATTGCTCACATTTATTATATCACTTTAGCCAATATTTTGATGGAAATTCAAAAAACAGTTAACAAGCTAAAAGGAGCTTTCTTGAATAATGAATGACTAATAATTACAGAACACCTAGCTTATGTTGACTCCTAGACATGCAGTCAGGTGAGGAATCAGACAACAAATAGAGCATGGAGGAATTCAGAGATTATTTAAAGACAAATATTTTAAATGTATTTGATTTTGCACCTCTGATTTTTGTTTTTTTCCTTTAAAATTTTGAGAAGGCATTGTTTTGATTCATACTACTAAATACTTTTTAAAGTATTACATTTTTATCTCAAAATTTTATAAATGTTTAGAACCATTTCATATATCAATAACCAGGTATTGAAAGATTGAGAATTGATATTTTTATAAAGTAAACTTTTTAAAAAGGAGATTTGTTTTACTTCAAAATAACTTCTTGTTTCATTACATCCCACTGGCTTCAAAAGGTGTGCATGATTCCCATTCTGTGAAAATATAATTAGCAGTTACTGTGAAACACAAAGTATGTAGAGCATCAACAAAATTACTCCTTGGTAACAGACCAAACAAATTAAAATAAAGAAGGAACGATTTCTTTTGTAATCTTTCCATTAATAAATGCTTTTCAACTAACATAGTGGAATGAGTCAATCTGAACATCTCAAAAAACACTGCTTTTAATAATAGACTAACTGGTGTAAAAATAGAAAATATCTAACTGGTTATTTGACCCCCACCCCAAAGTGGTTCCACTGAAAGCTTTACCTTTTGGCTAATAACTTTTTATTGTAGAATAAAATAAATCATGTCAAATTAAGAATGATATGCTTATAAATATCAGAATGGAAGTAACTAAACATGTAGGAAACATTTCATTTGCTCCAGGAGTGTGTCATAGTTGTTGCAATATATCTGCATTCACAAAATTTATCATCTTTCTAATAGCAACAGTAAATTCCTCCTAGTAACAAAAATAGACTACTCGATTCTGCCTTTCAATTCAAAAAGGCCAGTTTCATTTACAGATGATGGGAAATATTAAATAATCTAACCTCTGCTCTCACCTGCATACTTGATGTTACTTGTGAAAACTATGTATACATCTAGGTGTTCCTGACAACTCCCAGCTTTCATGTGTCTGAATGAAAAGTCACAGGGCACTTGGAGTCTTGAGGTTGAGGCAAGTTCAATCAAAACATATTGGAGCAATCTTGAGTGTAAATGTGAAAAACAGCAGAGCATGTACATTACAGCATGGACAATTTTAACAAAGGGATTCCTTATCCCTCCCTTTATTGAATGAATAGACGTAAACTGTAAGAAAGAACTAATTCAAGCTATAAGAAAGAACTAATAAATACTCATATACATATACACACACACAAATGAACACTGACACACATTTTTGGAAGACAAACAGATAAAGTTAAGGTTTTCATTTTCAAGCTTGTCAGAAAATTCCCCTAACTAAGGATACCTGTTTACAATGTTTATATTCTACATACATTCTGTTGAACTCTATTGCATTATCCCCCAAAGCTATATATATATATCTTTTAATTCCAAAACAGTCCAACTAATACTTGTGAATTTTTTATCTACAAAATCATGTTTTCACAGAATTTCTCATTCGATGCCCAACTAATGGGCAAATACTATTACTATATATATTTATATATATATATATATATATATATATATATTTTTTTTTTTTTTTTTTTTTTTTTTTTTTTTTTTTTTGCTGTACGCGGGCCTCTCACTGTTGTGGTCTTTCCCACTGCGGAGCACAGGCTCCGGACGCGCAGGCTCAGCGGCCATGGCTCACGGGCCCAGCTGCTCCACGGCATGTGGGATCTTCCCGGAACGGGGCACAAACCCGTGTCCCCTGCATCGGCAGGCAGACTCCCAACCACTGCGCCACCAGGGAAGCCCCTACTATCTTCTTTTTATGGTTGAGGAAAAATGTTAAGAGGGATTAATGTTACCTGACTGTTAAGTGGCTGTTACCAAATTCTGCAATTAATAACATCAAATTTATTTCTAATTGTATAGTAATGTTGGAAAATAAGTCTTCCAGGGTATATTTTTTTAACATTTCTAAATATCACAGTTTATCTGTTCCCGGAAATGATAATTTTCTATAAATAGGGACTAACTCTTTGTAAGGAAGACCATGATAATCCACATATTTTACAAATAACAACATTACTGTAAAAATTGATTTTGAATATCAGTGATAAAGAGAATAATTAAAAACAGCAAATGTATATTCCAGCATGTTCAGTGAGCCTTAAAAATTTGGCTTCTAGCATGGAAATGTGTATTTCTTAAAGCAGAATCTCCCAAATTGTACAAATTAAAATAATTATCTAGGAGACTTATAAAAATAATGGATTACAGTCCATATATAGTGAATCAGAATATTCTGAAAAAAGACCTAGGAATCCACATTTTTAATAAATAAGCTACATGATTCCTATAATTATAAAAGGTTGGGAGAAATAGTATAGTTCACAAACTTCTAAGGGTAAAAAGGAATAAAATTCAGCATATGAATTCTTGTTCTAAATAAAAATATAATATTAAGTGTTTTTGCTAAGTTTTGAGAAATGTGTACACCCGTGTAACCCATAATGCTATCAAGATATAGAATCTCACTATTATATAATACCAGGAATTTTCTGAATGGCCTTTACAATCAACTCCTGCCCCACGTGTATGGAAATAATGGCTTTTCTGAATTTTTTCTACCATAGATGAGGTTTGCTTGTTCTATAAGTTCATAAAATTGCAATCAAACAATTTTACTCTTTTTTTAAGGCTTCTTTCACTCAGCATAAGGTTTTGGAGAATAACCTATGGTGTTTCATGTATCAGTAGTCTGTTATTTCTCTGTAGTGTTCCATTTTATTATTTATCTATACTCCTATTGATAGACATATGGAATGTTTCTAGTTTGGGGTCATTATGAAGAAAGCCACTATGAATATTTTCATACAAATATTTTGTGGATACACGTTTTAATTTTTCTTGGGTATATACTTAGGATTGGAATGACAGAGTCATAGGGTAGGTATAGTTTTAATTTTATAAGAAGCTTAAATACATTTTTCCAAATGGCTAAAACATTTAACACTGCCACCAATAATGTGAGTTCCAGTTATTCTACCACCTTCCATCATTTGGTGTGTTTTTATTATAGTGTTGATTTGTCTTTCCTTGATAACTAATGATGGTAAGAACATTTTAATGTGCTTAATGATTATTCAGAGATATTTCTAGTGTATTTTCTATTCAGAAGTGTGTGCATTTCCAGTTGGCTTGTTTCCTTTTTGGTAAACTCTGGCCTACTGCTCTTTGAGGCACATGTACTTATGAAGACTATGTAATTATGAATAATATGTATTTATACAGAAAAAAACACAAGTTATCTGAGTTGTCTACTTCTTCAAGTATTGAGTACGTTTCCAAACACAGAGATATACTTAGTATAATGGTAACCTCTCTAAAAGCAGAAAGGTTAGGAAGTAAATGCTAAAAATGGCTTTCTGTCTGTGGCCTGCAAGCCAAGTTGACTGAGAATATAATGTTCCCCTTGTCCATTTTAGGATAGGTAAAGATTCAAACTAAAATTAAGATAAAGAAAGGAAGCAAAGCAAGACATTTTTAGCCACAAGGTAGATCCTGGAGCTATAAAGGATAATAGATAAAGGAGGTCCCTCCATTAATTGTATTTTCAAACATATTTCTGTAAGCTTAGAGTTTCCAGTATAGTTCCACAGGTCACTGAATCTCACATTTTTTCAGTATTTTATTTCTCCAGATTTTAGTTTTGATAGTTTATATTGCTATGTCATAAAGCTCACTGATCTTTTGTATGCCCATTCTAAATTAGTTAATTTCATCCTAAGTTACAGTTGTATCTTCTAGTTTTTTCATCTTTAGTTTATGTTAGTTATTGTATGATTTTCTGTGGCTGGTACTTAAGTTACCCGTAAATCAGCTTGACTTTTTTGAGGCTTGTGTCTGTTTTAGCTGTTATCTATTGCTAGTTTATCCCTACTACTAAGGCTTGACTTTCCAAGGGTATTTAATGAATTACGGGTGGTCAGCAAGTTTTCTTCATGGAAGATGACTGGAACTTGACATTATAAAATAAATTTTGAAATTCTGTATTTTTCTATAGCTTATTATAATTTAAATATTTTGCCATTATCCAACTAGAACTAACTCATTTTTCAATATACATTAATTAACCTTCTTTATGTTTTTAAGTACAATTAGTTTACTCAAACTTTTCACCTCTTCTTGGATCAATTTTGATGATTCACACGTCTCTAGACAAATACACAATTGTTTTATAAAGTCACATTTAGTATTTTCTTTAAAATAGCTTAACCTGTTTTTCTAATATTATTTACATATTTGTTTTTCTTTTTCCTTATTTAATTTGCTGAGAGCTTATAAATCATGTTATTAAAATTTTTATCATTGTATTTTTATTGGTTATCTAATCTCAAAAGATAATTCCATATTCTTTGCAACTTTTCCTCTTCTTTAATGAATTATAGCTATAAACTTTTCACCTCAAAGCATTTACTTTATTTCATATGTATAAGTATAAAATATATTCCTTTTCATTGCTTTCTAGATAGTTTGGAATTTCATTATTTTAATTTTCCTCTTTGATTCTAGAGTCACATACATGTGTTTTTCCAAATTTCCAAGTAGTTATTCCTTAACACCCTTTTTATTATTCATATCTAACTTGATTATATTATAATAAGAGGAAGTAGCCTATAAAATCTTAATTGTCTAAGTTTTCCATGTGGTAGCAACTTGAGAGGTTTTACTAACAGCTTATACCAGTGGATATTTATATAATATATGCATATTGTCTATTTGGGAAAGTTAATTTTCTGATTTTCTTCTTTTCTTTCTATGCCTTCTTCCCCCTTTCCTAATTCCTCTTTCATTACTTCTATCTCTCTATGATGTATTTTACTATAAAATTTTATTTTATTATAAAATTAATTTATTATGGAATTTATTTTATTATGAAATCAATCAATGTCATGTTTATGCTGGCTATTTCTTCTTAATAATGTATTATTATTCACCAATAATGTCACCACTATATATTTATTCTCAAATTTCGGTATAACTAATGTGAATATTCCTGTTTGTGCTCATTTTATTTTCATGTACCTGTTTTTCTATTACAAAGTATTATTTTCAACCTTTCTTCGCTTAGTCTAATTATGTCATTGTTTAGGAAATAGTATTTAGTTTATTTGCTTCATGTTAACCTAATCTGAGACTGCATTATAGAAGGAGAATTAAATCTGTCCACATTCTATATAATGTTACGTACGAAATTAATAATGATGGCTTGTTATGACTGAAAGGACGTAGATATTTTTCTTTATGATTAGACTTTAGTAATTTTATCAGGATATGCTAAGTTTTGTGTTTCATTTGTTTTTGCTTTTTATTTATTTATTTTTTCTTATCAATTCATCCTGAATTGTCTGAGCTCTTTCAATCTTCGATTAAGTCTTTTCAACTCAGGGAAACTTTTTTCAGTAATTTTTAACTACTGCACTTCTTTAACTTTTCTTTTATTTTCTCCTGGAATTCTAAATACATTTGGGGTTCTAGATAATTTTTCTTTTCTATCAACATTTTCTTCCCACTTGACAGAAGTGCCTAGGCCTGGCCACCTTTGTACCACTGCGCGGTTGGGGACTGCCCTAAGAAGCAAATGGAATTAGCTCAAAAGCTAATATAAGCACTTACAGGTGGGAGTTGTCAGCTAATCACATTCCTCACATCTAGGCAGCCAGTCCTTCTCTCAGGAAGGGTCTGAGCAGTACATCTCTGTGCCTGTCACTAAATGGAGGGAAAAACATCTTTATCTTTATCCTGGTTGTTTAAAGAAGCTTAAAAGAACATATCAATAATATAATAACATTGTTTAAATATAGGAAGTAAAGAAAAATTAACAAGATTTTGAGATTAAAAGGAGCCAGAAATGCAACTATGCATGATATATACATTGTACGTGAAAGGTCACATTTTTAAAAACCTAAGCTTTCTAACACCTAACTAAAACTAAGAAGTTAGAGCATTTTTTAAAATTCATGATATCCTTAGATTAAGACTTTGCAGTTACTTACATGAATCACAACTTTCCTTGGTGCTATGATCAGGCAAAATTTCTTACCCAGCATATTTGTTATGGCAGTAGGCTGATTAGGGAAGGAGACCAGACTTTGTAATATCACTGAACCAGTGGTGAGATTGCCATTTTGTTTGTTTTCTTGCCCTTGGCATTACTCAGCCTACATTCAGTGATAGCCCCAAGCCCAAAAGTGTGCAGTGAGAAAAATCTCCAAAGGAAGTGTCCATATTCTGGTCCAATAAGAGGGAAAAGGAAACTTCTAATGGTCAGATGCAGTGGGGAGCATTCTATTTTTCTTTCTTTCTTTTTTTCTTTGTTTTCTCTCACCCCAACCACCAGTGACTGCCATGGTGATGGTGGCAACAGTAGAACAGAAGCCACAGTGCTGGTCAGGCAGTGGCCTTAAACTGAAAGGGAGGGAAAGTTTTCTCTCTAACCACAGGAGTTTTAGTCCCAAGAACATGAGCTGAAGTTCCACTGCTTATCTTCTCTTTCTTTATCCTGATAGTTAGCTCTAGATGTGGATGTAAACACAGGAAGTATGCAGGAGAGTGGGAAATATAAAGGAGTGAAGCCCAAGGGAAGCAGAAGAGTTAGAACAATCACAGAGAAGAAGATGCTCAAGAAAGAAATTCATTAAAATTGTTTATGATTTCCTGGGTTCACTCCCAAGCTGCACTGCATAGGCCTGTCCCTAAACAGAATATCAAACATTTTGAAAACTGAACTACAGAAAAGAAATCACCATCCAAGTCACAGACTGCCCACTGGGTGGCGTATATGGAAGACAGTTCCAGATAGCACTAAAAAAGGCTTTCAAAAGTTACAAAGTTATGATTATACAAGATGATTAGATCCTAGAGATCTACTGTACACCATACTACCTAAAGTTAACAATACTATATTGTACACTTAAAATTTTGCTAAGATGGTAGAACTTATGTAAAGTGTTCTTACACATAAAGTAAAAATAATAAATAAAGAGGGTGGGAGGAAACTTTTGAAGGTGGTGAATATGTTTATGGTATAAATTGTGGTAATAATTTCACAGGTGTATACTTATATCCAAACTTGTATACATTAAATTTGTATAGCTAGTTTTATGTCAATCATATCTCAATAAAGTGGCATTAAAAAAATGAGGCTCGTATTGGAATTCAGCCCTCAGAAAAGCCTGAACCCAAAAAGATGGAATGTCTATGTAAAACATTCACACAGATAAAAATCAGCATTATTTTTAGGATTCAAACAAGAACAAGAGACTAAGGATATAATATTCAAAATATTCAAGATGCAATCTGAAGAATCAGGAAAGTCTCAACTTGCAAGATTAAAAAAACTCAACAGACTTCAAATCCAAATAACACACATGTTGGAAATACAGAGAATGACTTAAAAACAGCTCTTATAGCCATTCTTCAAGAAATAAGGAAAGTAAAAAAAAAAGAAAGAAAGAAAATAGAAAGCCTAAGCAATAAAATAATAGGTACAAAGATAAACCAAGGGGTGAGTTCAATAGCATAATGGATAAAACTGAAAACTTATAATCAGTAATATAATCAGTGAACTTGAAGGTAGACCAAGCTGAAAAAAATAGAAGAAAAAAAGAATGAAAAAAATTAACAGAGTCTCAGAAACCAGTGGGAAAATACTAAAAGATTTAATATCTGTAGCATAAGCCTTCTAGGAGGAAAAGAGAACAAGTGTGGAGCGGAAACCTGTATTAAAAAAAAAAAAAAAACGGTTAAAACCTTCTAACTGTGGTGAAAGACATACACTTACATATTCAAGAAGCTGAGAAAATCCCAAGCAGGTAAAACTCAAAAACATCCATATCCAGCCTCACGATAATCAAACTTAAAAATTAATGACAAAGAAAATGCTTATAGAAGCTATAATTTCTCTATAGTTTCACTTATAGAGAAACAGTGACTTAAATGACTTAGGATTTCTTATTAAAAACCATGAAGGTGAGAATGAAGTGAGGAAAAAAATTTTTAATTTATAACGAGCTGAAAAGAAAGACGGTTGATTCAGAGTTCTATTTCTAGTGAAAATATGCTTCAAGAATAAAGGTGAAATAAAGAGAATCTCTGAGGAAAGAAACCTAAGAGAATATATCTCCAGCAGACATGATGGATATGCTCAAAAGGATATTATTTAAACAGAAGAGAATTGTGACTAAAGGGAGCCGGGTAACATGAGGAATTAAATAAGAGCAAAGAAATTATTAATATTTGGGTAAATACGACAGACTATTCTTCCCATCTTAAATTATTTAATATATGTTTGACAGTCTAAAGAAAAATTATAATATCATCCATACAAATTGGAAGAAGTAAAAATTTCCCTATTTGTAGACCACAGGATTGCCTAACTTAAAAACCCCAAGTTATTTACAGAGACTCACCTAGAACTAATAAGTGAGTCTAGTAAGGTCACGAGACACAACGTTAACTCACAAAAATCAATTATAATTCTATATAGTATTTATATAGATCCTTTTGACAAATGGTATTAGAAAAAAGCATATTCTATAGGCAAAAAAACGTATCTCAAACTAAACCTCATAACTTACACTACAATTAATTCTAAATGGATTATAGAGCTGAATGTAAAATATAAAATTTTTACTTTAAAACTTTAAATGTAAAATACAAACTTTTAGGAAAAAATAAGCAAAAATATTCAGAGGATTGTTAGATGTGACACAAAAAACACAATCCACAGAGAAAAAAATAAAGATCAACTGAACTTTTGCTCTGTGAAAGATGTTTTTAAAAGAACAAAGCACATACTTAAAGAAAATATTTTCAAATCATATTATATCTGACAAAGAACATGTATCCAGAATACAAAAAGAATTCCCAAAGCTCAGTAGTGAAAAACCAACCCAATTCATATATAAGCAAAAACTTGAATAGATACTTCACCAAAGAGAAAAGAAGAATGCCAAATAAGCCCCTGAAAAATGTTCAGCATTGTTGTCCATTAGGGAACTGTACATTAAAATCATGATGATACACTAAAACATGCTTATTAAAATGACTAAAATAAAAACAATAATGATAAAAAATGGTATTGAAACTGATAATAACAAATGCTGACAAGGACATAGAGCAACTAGGTATCTCATAGATTTACAGTGTAAATGACAAATGGTACAGTACCTCGGCAAAACAGTGAGGCAGTTTCTTAGAAACTTAAACATCCACTTATTTTATCACCCAGAAATATTATTCCTGGGTATTTACCCAAGGGATATGAAAACTCATGTTCACACACAAACCTGTACATAAATGATAATTGCAGCTTTATCCATAATAGCCCCAAACTGGAAACAACTCAAATGGCTTTCCTGAGTAAATCAATAAACAAAACTATAGTATATCCATACAGTGGAATACTATTCAGCAATAAAAAAGAAACAAGCTATTGACTAATGCAATAACATGGATGAATCATAAATGCATTTGCTAAATGAAAAAAGCCAGTTTCAATGGCTATATATCTTAAGATTTGATTTATATGACTTGCTGAAAAAGACACAATGACAGGCGTCAGGAATTATCGGTGGTTGCCACGGATTAGAAGGGAACATATGACTACAAATGGACAAAACACCAGGGAGATTTTTTAATGAGGTGCTAAAACTATTATCCTGGAGATTTTTTAATGAGATGCTAAAACTACTACCCTGATTATGGTGGTGGTTACACAAATCTATACATGTGTTAAATCTCATAGAACTGTACACCAAAAAGAAAGTGAATTTTACTGTATGCTAATTTTAAAAATGATAATGGGTTCCATAAAGAGTCTGGAAGAAGACCCTCCTCAACTCAGTGCTACACTGAAGTATCTCTGACTTTGCTCAGTTTCCTGCAAATAATCTGCTCACAACTGTGGTCTGAGCTTTCTATACAAGATCAAAATCCAGTGCATGAGGCTGGTATTAATACAATTTTATTCACCTCCCACCTTCCACTCATCTCTCCTCCTCTTTTCTTAGTCCATCTGTAAAAGTCCCTCTTTCTTCTTTCAATGCCTCTTTCTTCCTCTCTTTTTTAATTATAAAACTGGGGCTTATTTGTGCATTTTAGAGGAGAATTTTTTTAGGGAATGACAGAAGTAATGTGTTAGTCTAAATTTTCTTATTAAGTAGTCCTCATTCGATGGATATCTTATTGACCAGAAGCAGAAACTGGGATTGGAAACTAATAGGCTCTAGCACTAAATATTTAACTAAAATATTCTCTATGAAAAAATTTTTTGATTTAACTATACCATACTGTGGAACTGATCAGTTTTTTTCAGTACATACTAGGCTTTGTAGTATCTAATTTAAATTTATTTAACATTATTTCATTTAAAATTAACAAGTGCTTCTTTTTCACATGTAATTAACATTATTTTCTTTATTGATGTTTTAATTTTTATTGAGTCCCTTCTAGAATGAAAGAAATATGGGTAGTGCCTCTGCATTTTTTGTTAAAATTATTATAATATTAAATCTGAGTTTAGTTTAGCAGTAGTTTGTAACTTTCACTCCATCTCAGAATGAGGTCTTTTATAACAACTTGAGTTCTTAAATACACTTTTGCTGTACAGAAATTCTGCCAACTGTTACTGCCACAATGTTCATAAAACATTATATATGACATTACATGGTTAATGAAACAAACACTTGTTTTTAATTCAAATCAACATCTGGTTTTGCTCTTGCTTTACCACTGAAGAAGCCAAGGTTGACTGACTAAAGAAAGATCAATTAATATATGATGGTTGAATTAGATGTTACCAATCATATATAGTATATCCTCCTCATTCAAAGTACCCAATAATAATACAACTTTCCATTTATATTTGTTAATGTCGTTACTCTTAAATTTATGGTTATAATTTTGTCTAAAATGCTTGCTATTTCAAAAATTTTATTAATAGTGTTTTTCTCTACTTTCTGTTATGCTAAAGTGTTTGGTAAGTGAAATAGGAAACAGTGGGTGGTGAGATATCATCTTTGCTATTTTAACTATTATTTACATTAAAACTGGTTTTTAAATCTGCTTCAAAGTTTTGCTTTGCCAAAACGTTTTAAAATTGTCTTATCTGACATCAATATGAACTCATTATTAATTTAATACATATACTGGTAGCTGTATACAGAAACAATTAATAGATATGGACTTCTACATTGGTCGGTGCATATACATATATTGCTATCTGTGTCCACTGAGAGGGTTTAGAAGTATCCCAGTAGTAATAAGCATGTCAAATACAAAGACGTTGGTTTCTAAATATCATTCGCCAATAACAAGAACCAAAGTTCTTCAGAGAAATGGTTGATTCTAGGACTGGGCTAGGGAAAACACAAGACAATCCTAGAACGTTTTGCAGTAACAAAAAATAAGAAAGACAGAGTAAAAACCAGAAGAATGAGAGTGTGTCAGAGGGAATAAGAGCCAACTGAAAAAGCTTCCAATGACCAAAGGTAGAACAATTTGAAAAACAAAATAAATAATGACAATATTGAGTTATAAACCAAAGAATAAAATAAATATCTAAGCTCATGTTGATATAAATAAATGGTAAAATAAATTTTAAAACAGAGGAGAAGAGACATATATTCTTTTCAGAAGAATTCCACAAACCAAAGGTAGAAGGAATAAAAATACAATAGAAGATCATTATTAGGTCATTATGCAAAATATCTTGATGAATGCTAAAATTTGTGGATGAAACTTTATGAAGGATCAATATTTTTATAGCCTCAAAGCATCATCATTAATTACTGTGATGGTCTTAACTATGTGAAAATGCCTTGATAGTCCTCCCTCCAGGAGGTAGATATTAATTCCTTTCCCTTTAAGTGTGGGCTGGACTTAGTGATTTGTGTTAAAAGAATAGAGCATGGAAAGTGAAAAGTCTTACGTTTGCAACAATAAAAACTGGCACACAAGAACAGAATGATTTAAGCCAACGTTACCAGACACAAATCATACTGATGTTATGTATCCTCTGATATGATTTACTTTGAAGGACATTTTACCTCTGTGCTATTCTCCCAAATCCATAACTCCAGGCTAATTTTGAGAAAACATTAGACAGACTTTAATTAAAGGAATTCTACAAAATAGCTTACCAGGATTCTTCATAAGTGTAGAAGTCATTAAAAAAAAAAGGAAAGACTGAAAAATTGTCACAGATTGGAATAGAGATGATGACAAACAAAGTTCAGTGTGTTATCCTGGATTTAATCTTGAATAAAACCCTGACATTAGTAGGAAAACTGTTAAAATTCAAACAAAATCTATTAATTTGTTAACATTGTACCAATATGAATTTTTTTGGGTTTTCATAAGTTTATTATAGCTATTTAAGATGTTAATATTGGAGAAACAGGGTAAAGTTTATATGAGAACTCTGTACTGTCTTCACAATTCCTCCTTAACTCAAATTATTTCAAAATTAAAAAGGGTAAAATCCAAATGATCAAGTAACAGGAAGTGGCAATCAGATTCAGTAGTAATTAGGAAAATTTAATGAAATTCTGCAAGGCACACACAACAGATTGGCATGAAACGAAAGAGTCTGGAAATAATAAGTATCAGCTAAAGTATGGAGCAAGTTCTCTGAAACACTCCTGTTAAAAAATGTAAATAAGTACAGCTTTTTTAGAAAATTATTTGGCTTTATGTGGCAAAGCTGAGGATATGCTTATCTATGACCTAACAATTTCACTCTGAGGTGGATATTCTAGGGAAACTCATACCTATGTACACCAGAATAAATGACAAGGATATCCACAGCAGCATTGTTAGTACTAGCCCAAATCTCAAAACAATTGAAATGCCCATTGTTATTAGAATGAATAAATTGTTATATGGCCACACAATGAATTAACAAATATACAACAATTAAATTTATTGAACTCTAGCCATATGTAAATATTTATGTATACCATAAAAACAATACTAAAAGATACAAACACAAGATAAAATATGCAATATGATTACATTTATAAAAAGGTCAAAAATGTAATATTATATTGTACCTTTAGTGGGACATATGCATAGGTAGTATCTAAGTCTGTTTGGGCTGCTGTAACAAAAATACCATAGGCTGGTGACTTAAATAGCAAACATTTATTTCTCACAGTCCTGGAGGTTGTGAAGTCCACAATTAAGGTGTTGGCAATTTGGTGTCTGGTGAGAGCTCCCTTCCTGTTCCATAGACTGCATCTTCTCCCTGAGATCCTGCTGTGGAGGAAGGAGTGGGGGAGTTTTCTGGGGTCCTTTTAATAAGGGCATTAATCCCATGTATGAAAGCTCTGTCCTCACGAGCGTATCACCTACAAAAAGCCCCACCCCTAGTACCAGCACACTGGGGGTTAGAATCTCAACATATGAATTTTGGGTGGGAGGGACACAAACATTCAGGTGGTAAAAACATGAGTGAAAAGAAAGAAGTAATTATCATCACAGTCATCATGTGTTACTTGTAGGATCCTTTTGGGATACATACTAAATACTTTAAAATATTTTAAAAATACAAAGCTATTTATCATTAAAAAGTTTGCATTAGTAGTTACTCCTGAGCGGTGGTGTACAACGAAGCAAGGACACAAGAGGGGATTCTGGGCAGATTGCAGGTTTCTCCCTAGCCTAGATGGTGGTCACCTGGGCATTGGTTTTCTAGTTACTTGATATGTTGCATAATACAATTTTATGCACTGTCATTATATATATATTATTTTTCATACTTTTTAAAGGAAAATGCATAGGTATATTTGTTTTAAGAAACCCAGAATCCAAACTGAGATTTCAAAATCTATAATACTCCAAAAATAACATTTGTACAATTAATGAATAGGAGAAAATTTGGTTACGCAAAAGTTAACAAAGTGCTTACTAAAAGTGTCATTTGACTCTAAATTTGAAAATTAGGTATGGAATAGAGTCTCTATGAATGTGAAACACATTTTCCCTATATTTTGTAATGTAGAATCTTAAATTTATATGAAACTAGGAATAGCGGTTTGGCTCACCATCCAGTCTAAATATTCAAAATTGCTGCCAACCTGAGTGATTTAATATAATATATTCAGACTAAGCTGATACACTAAAAAAGTGAACACCAATTATAGGGACACAATAAAATCATAGGGGAGGTAGAAGAAGTAACACAATATTATAAGTTTCACTTTTGCATCACTTCCAATAGTTTATTATTCAGGCAAATCATAATCCCAGAAAGATTATACCCTCTCTGTGGCTAACTACAACAGTCCAAGTAAAATATTTCAGTCCTTCATGGGCTAGGTTATATAGCTGAAAAGAGGGCTAGTCACTAAATAGATCTCTTTAAATCCCTAGGCAGACTTAACTCCTTCACTCACCCATTGTGAAGCTTTTATTTTTATTATTTTTTACAATAGCTGCTGTCATTCCCACTTGCCCAGTTGTTCACTGACTCTACGGTTTAAATAAACCCAGACCATGAAAAGTTATCCTGGATCCTTCTTTCGGTGCTGAAGTAAGATTTTCTCACAGTCTCTTTTTATACTATAGCTTCCATTTCATAGATTTTTTTTTTCTTTCCACTGAACTTTTCTGTCATTACCAATATGTCTTCACAGTTTATACTTTTCCAATTATGTAAGAAAGGGGTGTTAGGACTTCCCAATGTACACACTTGGATCCTAACAGCTCTTTCCACATTATTTATAGTATCTAAAACAAAGACTGTATGGATCATAGACATTTCTTTCATCACTCCTGGATTTTGATATCACTGATGGATTCGTGCTAAGTAACTTCTCTCTCCATTGGACATTTGCTTGAATTTGAAGCCTGCTCTATGGGGGACATATAGTCACTCCAATTTTCCTTTGAAAAACTGTCCTCTAATACCTCTCTTTCAATACTAGGACATTGTATGTTTCCTCTGCTTTCTTTAGAACAACGTTCAAGCACATGAGGATTTTATCTCTTCATAGTTTCAGTTCATGGATCCAGAATCCCAAAAATGTAGGCAGATTACTGGATGCCATTTTGTCTGTATTTTTCCATGTTTTGGGTGATTGCAGTTCTAGACCAGTGGTCATATCAGATTGATTTCACCCGAGGGCCAAAAGAACAGTTTTCATGAAGTAGGTGTCCTAGTTGTTGTTTGTCTGTTCTAGACATAAGACTGGTCAAGGGACAGACATAGCTGAGTGGAAGTGACAGCCCATAGATGTGTGACTGATATTGAGAAGTTCAGAGACAGTGGCTTTTCTGAAAAAAGTGATTTTTTTCTTATAGCCATGTGAGTAACCATTTGCTACTAAAAACAAAATCTAAAGTTTTTAACAGCTGTCTTAAGATCTATCCTGTATAAATTTTAAATTGCCTTACTTTAAACATAAATTTTTAGTATATTATTCTTTCTAAACTATTAATTGTAAATAGTATTATATTAAAAACTAAATGAAATTTGTAACATAAGTAGAAAAAGTAATATGTGAGGCACAAGACATGAGACTACGTGAAAAAACATATTTTGGTTGTTAGTTTTCAGTTACCATAAAATTCAATTTTAGATTTGAAACCAAAGTTTTGCACTAAAGAAAAAGTGCTTGGTTTTCACAGCAATAATTTGTTTCTAGATTTTCTGTTTTGCCTCTTCCTCAATCAAAATAAAATTTTTTATGATATTCTGAGAGAGATAAATCAACAGTCCTGCAATATGTTGTAATCTGTGGCTTCTGAGGGAAATTAATAACATCTGTAATTGGAAACTTTGTAGAGACCAAATTTCCAATGAATGGCACCACAAATGCTATTATTGACTTGGAAAACTACTGTCTAAATAAAAATGAAAATCCATGTTTCAGGCCATTATTATTTCCTTGCCTCAAGTTAATTTCCTCTACACCACCTTTCCCACTGATGACAGCCACTAGAGTTTTGACTAACCACAGCATATTACTGTTCAGATGCCACAAATAGCACAAAACATACCCATACTGGAAGATAGCTCTGTTCTCATTCCAGGCTGAAAATATTTTTTCAGAGTGATAAACAGAACAGCTAACCCCAGTGACATTCTGGTACTCACAAATGTATAATATCTTAGTGTAAGTATCTATAGCAGTATTTGTCCTCTGTAACACTTAGATCTTATTTGCATGTCCAGTAAGTATTTTGAAGAGAAGAACATGTTTTTAAAATAGTAATAATTATGTAAAAAAATAGCAATAATATTACAGAAGGAGTCACTTTGAAATCATACTGAGTGTGCTGACAAATCAAAATTTTTAGCTATTAGACCAAGAGCCAGACTAGTCACTGGGCTTTGCAAATTCATGAAGAAACGTGTCATCTTGTTTCTTGGCTTCTTCCCTGGGTAGTTAGTTCTTGGGATTCTATCTTAACTGCAAACATCCACATTTTTCAGATAAAGAACCTAAAAATCTTAGAAATTAAGCAACGTTATTAGAAGTAAACAACTCATAAGAGAACCAAAATCCAGGTCTGTTCTACCTGAATTCAAGGTCTGTAATATCTCTAATCATGTGTCCCTGCTCTTCTTTCCTATTCTACAGACAATATCCTACAGACTTATAATCCTCATTCCTTAAAGTTATGAAGATTACATTCATGGTGTCCTGGAGGATGCGGTGAGGTGGTGAAAAGATGCAGGTATGGAAATCAGGTGGAGGGCATTGTAATGGTTAGGCTAGAAGCAATGAGCATCTAGAATAGAGAAATGTCATAAATGCAGCAAGAGAGGAAGAGATCAGTGACGTCTATACAAAATATATAGTCCATAACAGCTCTTTTAATGAAGAAGGAGGCTGCCTCACTCCATATGCTTTTTAAAGTCCTGAAAAAGAAATAAGAGTTAGGACAATTAGATTTATCTTCTAGAAACTTGGAATTGGAAATCATGAGATGAGCCAGTTGCTACCAAGCACTTGAGATAAAAAATATAAAAAGTTCAGACATTTAGAGAGGAACAGAAATGTAGTGACTGAGAGACATTCTGGCCCATGATAAATAGAAATCTGAATTCTTGATGGCTTTCAAATTCCCAGTTGCACTCCATAAGAGGTCTGGATGTATTTTGGTCTGTTTGTGGGTTTCTGTGAGATTATAGCATGTACCCATATAAAAACCACTTGCCTGAGCTGGTTCTAGTGAGTCTTTGTTTTTTGTCAAAAGAGAAAGAAAGATAGAAAAGGAGAGAAAGAGGAAGGAAGGGAGGGAGGGAGGGAGGAGGAAAAACTTTGAGAAATAACATAAGTTGTTGAGAAAGGTCTGTATTTATGGTGATGAAAGCATAAAAGGGTTAAAGATGTTAAAACAAGAAACCAGTGAGAGAAACTATGGACAAGAGGGTGATATAGGCACAGATTCATAACTCCTTTCCAGAAATCCACTCAGATGATCCCAACTGAATAATGAAATAGGACATCATTTATTCATATGGCATTAACCTTTACAAAATTTGTCTATAGGTCAAGTTCAATATGAACCAAAATGAAGGAAAGGCTGGTCCCATGTCATAGAGTGATTAAAAATAAATTTATTTTAGCCAAAATAGTTTTGTTTATAGTATATGGATTTATGCTTCACATCCTTTAAACTTGCACTTTATTTTTTTATATTTTATTAATAAAATTCAAGGTTAAAAATTAGGCTACCTGCTAAAAAAAGAAATGAAAATTGTATAAATTAATTATATAAAGCTATGCTAAATACTGTGAAAAATCTAGTGTGAATAGCATTCTTATTAAAAATAAATTGCAAAATTGGCTTTATGTTTAGAAGAAAAAACTTAATCACAGTCAGGAAAAAAACGGAAACATTTCCAGATGAAAATGGCTCTAGGCCTACCTGGTTTTGTCAGGAAGTGCTTTCACACTTTCAAGAAATAAATAATGTAACAGTTATGTACTAGTTTAGAGAGGATAATCTATCTAACATCTATCTATCTACTAAATATAGTATATGTGTATATATGCTAAATACAATATATATATACACATATATATAAAACTTTACCTTAATAAAATAAAAAAATATATTGACATACATTTTGAGTTAAAGCTTTCATTGTGTTAAAAAGCAAATTCTATGTTAATGTAACTATAGACAAAGTCCCCTATAGTCTATCATGTTATTGCTTGTTTTGAAGTAGGAAGTAAGGGTTCTGCAGATAAAAAAATATTTTTTTTAAATTTTATACCATATCATTTTTAATTCTGTCTTAACCTGAGTCATATTCATCCAATAATACATGGCTCCAGTGTCAGGTATTCCTAAACCAGAATGTTCTTCAGTCCAGTCATTTTGAAATTCCAATTTAGCTAACATATCCTCCTTTCTTAGAACACTTGGGAACATCTATAGAAAGATTAGACAAGAGGTCTAAATAGTCATCAGGAAGGCAGGTGGGGAGAAGAGGAGGAAAATAAATCATTGTGCTCTATTGTGTGACAAGCATTGTGATGGTAACTTTATCTTTAATCCTCATAACCTAACAAAGTAATTATTCTCATTTGACAGATTAGATATACTTCACAAATACTCTCCTATACTTTAGAGCATGCTATCACTCTAAATGTTAACACAGTAGATCCAAATTCAAAGTGAAAATCTCAGTTATATTAATGAAAGACATTAGAGGACAGTGGTTACAACCACACTCTAAAACTAGATGGCCTGTGTTCAAATTCAATTCTGAGATTTAATGTTTGTAACCTTGGGCAAATTTTGTAACCTATTGTACTTTAATTACTTCATTTTTAACAAATAAATCCTGTTTCCTAATGTATTATAAAGACTCAAATGGTTAATGTATATAAAACACCTAGGAAAATGCTTGATACATAGTGAGAGCTTTGTAGGTTTGCTAGTAATATTTTTGCATAAAATTAAACTTGGTGGGGAAAAATAAGAATTTTCTGTCCAATAAACCAGAACATATTTCCTGTTCACTGTTGTGCATGTTCTACAAACAAGACATTGTGAAATCCTAGAGTTTCCTTTTTCCTTAATCCTTCAACAATCTTTTAATTAAAATAAAGTGAAATTTCCTGCAGTTTTCCTTTTGAGTATTAATATCCTCCTCTAACTTAGAGTAATTTCCCTGTGTGATGGTTAATTTTATGTCACTTGTCTTGGGCCACAGTGCCCTGATATTTGTTTCTGTGAGGAAGTTTTTGGATGAGATTTACATTTAAGTTGATGGAGTTTGAAGAAAGCAGATTGCTCTCCATAATGTAGGTGAGATTTCTCTGATCAGTTGAAGGCCTGAATAGTACAAAAGGCTTGACCTCCTCTGAGCAAGAGGAAATTCTCCAGCATACTAGAGATTAATCCAGGATGTTGCATGTATAATGGATATTTTTCCTTTTTATTTCTGAGTGGCATTCTTTGGTATGGATGTACGGCAGTTTATTTAATCAGGCATCAATTGAAAAACATCTGGGTTATTTTCCGTTTGGGGTTATTATGAAAAAAAGCTGCTATAAATCTTTGTGTACAGATTTTTGTGAGAACATATATTTTCATTTCTTTGGGAAAATGCTCAGGAGTGCAGTTTCTCCATTGTATAGTAGTTGTATATGTAGATTTTTTTTTTTTTTTAGGAAACTGCCAATCTGTCTTCTAGAATTATCATTTTAAATTTCTACTGACAATACATTAGTGATCCAGTTTCTCTACATCTTAACAACATTTGGTGTTGTCACTGTTTTATCCTCCTTCTGATAGGTGTTTAGTGGTAACTCATTATGGTTTTAATTTGCATCTCACTAATGGCAAATAATGACAAACAATTATTCATGTGCTTGCTTGCCATCTGTATATCATCTTCAATAACATATCTTTGCTCATTTTCTTATTTGATTGTCTGTTTTCCTGCTGAGTTAGAGTTCTTTATATGTTCTAAATACTAGGTCCTTGTCATTTCCTTATTTGATTGTCTGTTTTCCTGCTGTTAGAGTTCTTTATACGTTCTAAATACTAGGTCCTTGTCAGATATATGTGGTTTACAAATATTTTATCCCAGTGTGTAGCTTGTCTTTTCATCGTTTTAACAAGCTGTTATCCAAAGCAAAAGTTTTTAATTTGATGAACTCCAATTTATTAATTTTTCCTTTTATGGATTATTCTTTTGTTATCAAATCTAAGAACTCTTTGTCTATCCTTAGATTTCAAAGATTTTCTCTTATGTTTCTGTCTAAAAGCTTTATGGTTTTATGATTTACATTTAGGTCTATGATCAATTTTGAGTTGGGGTATGTCATTACAGCCTTGAAAGGGTGATGTTGTACACTTACCCCAAACCTTTGCTGTCATGTGTGCAGGTAGGACAACATTTTTCTTCTGTAGTGTGGATGGAATATGGCTGTTACTGTCTATAAGTTTCCTGACCCTTTGGTTAAAGATAACAGACACTGGGGGAAGCTTTATTTTTTTCATTTATTTATTTTTTTAGTCTGTTCTTGCTGGCATTTCTGGATTGCTGGCTCCTTTAGCTCCATGTCTGGAATATATGAAGTAAAAAGAAAACCCAGAGAACTTGACACCCTGTCATTCATCAGATCCCGATGTTCCTGGTCAATCTGCCTCATTCTCTTCACCTTCGGAGTCTTTTTATGTTTGTTTTATATATACTGGCCATGAGTTTTAGTTATATTAAATAGTAGGAATAGGGAAAGTTGTGTCTACTACCTCTTCCCAGAAGTGGCAGTCATCACTTAAATTGAATTTGTATCTGTTTCTTCATCTTATAAGAGAGTATAGAACTACAACTTTACACATGAATTCATTGTGTGAATTAAATGAGCTAATATATTTAAAGTATCTACAACAGTGTGTGACATATAATAAGTACTTAGTATGTGGTATCTATAATTAATACATAATTGTTTCTCTCTTATGTCTAACTAATGAATCCTATGTAGCTAAATAGACTCCCATGTTATAGATCTACATATGATTTAATTCACATATATACAAACATAATTTGAACTATAATAGATTCAAAATTAATAATTGAAAGTTGTCCAGAAAATCACAAATATTGCTTTTTTTCAACACATATGTCATATCTTTGACTATAAGTTCTGTAAGTGAAGGAAACAATTGAATTCCCCTAGACCTGTTACACAGGAAGTCATTAATACACATGTGTTCGATGAATGATAGATGTTTCAGAATTTAGTTTAGGCTGTTAACGCAAATCTCCTATTTTAAAAAATAGTATAAAAAAAGAACTGCAGCTTTCTGTATCTCTTATTTTGCCCTTTCTTTTTCCTTTCTTTCCCTCTCTTTTATTTTTCTTGCCTTCATTTCCTGAACAGTTTAGTCCTACATACAGGGGTTATCAGGGCTGAGCATTGTATGCATCTGTATTTAGGAGAATCACGGTAGTCCAGAGTGTTAATTTAGAGCCAGCCTCAAATGAAGAAGAAGTTCAAAGTGTGGGGGAGGGGCGTGGCTTGGCTCAAGAGTCAGAGCCCAAGAAAGATGAGGAAGCTGTCTCATTGAGGAACATGGAGTTTCACAGCTGCAGTAGCCTGGGGTGGCATATGGGAGGCTGTCCAGCGCAGGGTGGAGGATCAGGATTAGAGCTAAGGAGAGTACTCATATATGAAGGAGCAGCCAGGTTCAGGATGTCAGAACCCAACTGAAGAGAGAGGAAATCTACACAGTAAGGCAATAATGAGAATTTGGTTATGTACGGAGGACCATTCAAATTAATATATTCATTTATATAATGGGAGCCAGGTGTCTCACTGTCATTTTTCTTAATATGAACTGTTAAAATTTAAAAGATGAAATACATAATCAAAAGATGATATTTAAATCCATGAAAACAGAGGTTTAAATAGAAGCAAAATTTTTGGCTATCCTTATGTACCACACGCCATAAATTCTAAGTTTATTTCTATTTTTTTCTCAAAATATACATAGCTCCATATGTCTTATAACCACCACTCTTCATGGCTCAGTAAGTCAGTTATCATTTATGCAAAGGATAGAGCTTTAGACTTAATGAATGATATATATATACATATATGCTGATATGACAAACAAAACCAGAGTACTGATATCTAACTTTGTACATTCATATATATACCATGGAAATGATTTATTGCATTTGTGAACTGCACTAATATTTTCCATTATTTTACCTTAGTTTTGCTGCATGTAAGTTCTGTCAGTCTTACTGTCAGGGAAACATTGATTTTCCATTGTAATCACTGCTGGTATAAAACACAGCTGCCTAACAAATGTATACTGGAATGGGCTGCTTTTAACATCTGTTAAATCTCAACACAGTGTACAACTGCTCTTTTTAGAGAGCATCAATCATGTAAGAGTGAGACAGAATTAAAGAGTTTAGCCCTGCTTGGCTCCCTTTGTATCTAATTTAGGCATGTATGACCCATTGCATTCATTGTTGTGCTTACAACAGCTGTTTCTTATTATTAAGAAAAGCAGCTTTGCGTGCAGAACATAAAACAATAAACGCTAGCCATGTGGATAGAGTACATTTGCTTCTCAAGGATATAAATATACACTTAATAAAAAAATAAGGTGATGCTAACCATATTTCACAGAGAACAAATGGTACCACTTCAAGCAATAAAGTCTAGCACCTCCTGATCAAAAAATCCCCAAATATTGAATCTAACAATTCCTATCCCTGCAAAAAATTTGTAATGAATAAAGTTACAGTGAGCACAGAATGGATTGGGTGCTTAAGAATTATGGTACAGAAAGATCATCTTTAATGTTTTTCCTAGAATTCCACCTAATTTAACCTTTAGAGACTATTAAGTATAGAAATTATAAAAATGGTAAGTGAATATAAGGATGTATGCTTCAGACAATGAACTTAATTTTACTTATATGTGTGCATATTTATAGAAAAATTTTGGAAACACTTTTTGGAAACACTTTACCTTGCCCAATTTGTAATGTGAAACTCTATTACTTTAATAATGACAACAAATAACTATTAATAAATATGTTGAAAATTAATTCTATACTTTTATAATTTCTTTCAAGTTGAAAGTTACTAAATTAAAAATCATGGAGGTGACTTTAGGACTTCCTTGGTTAAGAAACTTATCAATCAGTAGAAGTCAAAATAAGAAAATATGTTATCAAATTTATGAGTTAAATTTTTAAAAGACTGAGTATTTTCTGCATTAGATTTTCTTTAATCTCCTTTCAAACTAAAGGTCAGTATGTTTCTAAGTGGTCTTTGCTGATTATGATTAGTGACGTACCTATATAACAAAATGATTCCTTTTACTTTCTAGTAAAAATTTGTGCAGCTACAAGGAGTTAAATAAGCTAATAATTTCTTTTTTGATACAAATGATAATCTTCCACAGCAGTCTTTTATTTGAGTTCTTTTTAAAAGTTGCTTAACCAGATTACTTCTCTATATCCTTTTATGATAATGGTTTATCTTTTAAAATTTCCAAAATATCTTATTTATTACACTTTCTTTTTTTATTTACTTTCTCTATACAGACATATTATAGGAATATTTGAAAACTTTACATTTTTGGTTTCAAAAACTCTATAATATACTGGTAGATAAATTAGCCTATGAACTCTTAGAAACCAAGGACTATAAGTAACCCTGGGTCATAGTGACCTGGAAGTAAAAATGAAGTCGTGACAATAAGCAAAATTTATCTTTTCCCATCCACTATTACAAATACTAGTTCCTCTCCAAGTCTTCTTTCTTACCTTTTGGAGCCCAAAGGAGTTGTCTAATGAGTGTCATAAGAAAAAAACATGAAGTTCTCCTCTTCCTCTGGTCAGGTGCCTATTATCCTGACAGAATATGATTTTTGTCCCTCTGCCTGCCAAGTCCTCTGTACCAGAGCCTGCACTGGGCAGAAGTGAATAGGCTGCCTCTACCTTCCCCAGTCTTGATACCATCCTCTCTTTTACTGTTGCCCAAATAATGCTACTTTCTGATTCCAACATCTCACAGAAGCTTGGCTGAAAACAGTTGCATCGTTTTTAAGTTGTTGCACCTGTCTTTCTCTTCCCGGAATTCAGGTCTGAGTTCATGGTATTGGGCTAACGACAAATTTAAATGAGAAACACCAAGCTTTATCCCTTTGGAAAAAAGGAAGCTGACACCTGAGGGAGCTTTTTAAATTTTTTTTTCCTTCTGACCACTAGGGCTTTATTTTTTACTAAGAATGCTTTCTTACTTAATGTCCCTTCCACTCTTCCATCCTCTTCCACAAGAAGAGTCTACATTCTTCATACAAAGCAAATCCTAGCGACTCGCCAGACCTTCTAGACATGCATTGTGGATTCAAGTTAGCAGTGTCTGCGAAATATTCAATTCACCTTTGTTGTTCCCACAGCACCAGCTGAGTACCTATGCTTAATACATGGGTAACAAACTAAAATGTTTAATAGTAACTAAAATTGCTTTAAAGAATAAGACATTTATCTATACTAAATAGTGAGTTGTTAATGATAATATTGATTCATTCCTATATTTTAAAAATCTATACTGATAGTGTCAATATGTGCTAGGCATTAGGGAAATCATGGTAACTACAACATTCTGTAAGGAGAAAGGAATTCACAATCTGGTAAAAGAAACAAACACTAAACAAGTGAACAAATGCTCAAGTAAATATTGACAATATTTTTAAGTTCTCTGAAAGGATAATAATAGCCTAATGAGAATAATAAAGCAATTGAGAATATGAGGTGCTCAGGAAAATATACATGAACTATTTTGTCTGCTAAAATAACAACAACAAAAAAGCTATGAAAAGAACTGGAGGAAAACCATTGAAGATAGAGTCAAAAAGCATGCAGGTTCTGATACAGGAAAGAACTTGGTAAAGTTCAACCATGAGACAAAGAATGGTGTGCAAACAGCAAAGAATGTGGAAGAGGGAAGGGAAGGGCCAGTCCAGGCAGAGCCTTGTAGGAGGTGGGAAGAAGTTTGGATTTTTTTGACTTCACAATAGGAATACATGATGTATTTTAAACAAAAAGAGGTGTACGATATTATTTTAATTTTTTTGCATTTGTCATATAACAAAATATATTTGACAGTGTGTCGTATATAATAATGTACATACTTAAAAAGCAATACTCATCTTAGCCCATAAAACTTAAAATATATACCCATAATTTGCAAAAAAGGATTGCGACTTACAATTTTAACAATTTCCAAGTGAGTGTGTGTCACTGTGCCTTAATATTTTAAGCGAGTTCATTATGAATACCCATTTTTAAATTCATTTCTATAAAATGATTTATGCGCATGGATGTCTTCTATAAAGCATACCCTGAATTTTCAGTGAAATGAAGTCCCCTGTTTACCAAGTAGCATTATTTTAAAAAGAAAAGTTTTTCCTTTGCTCCTCTCTTACTTTTTAAGTGTTATTTTGTTTTAGTGTAAGTATGCACTTGGATACTCTATTTTGGACATCAGTATGTTGGATCCATTTCTGTCATTTATTCATTTTGAAGCTCATTTTTGGCTGGTGGGAGCTGTTTAATCTGGCTCCTGTGTGTTTTTGCCAGATTTCCATTAGTCTGGGAGAATTTTCTTACTTTCTTGAACAATTAGATATTTTACCTTACTTTGAAATTCCCCTGTCCCAGAATAGTAACCTATCATTTCTTCAAGAAGCACCAGTTTTTTGTTTCGCTTTGTTTTGTTTTTTTTTAGTAAGGAATAGTATTTAGAGTGGGCATAAAATATGCCCACTGCTAATGAGTCAGCTTTCCCGTCTTTTAATAATGACTTAACCTCAATCCCCTTAATTCCAGTTCAACATCATATTTCAGCATCATTGTTTCTCTCCTTTCCTTTCCCCATTCCATATTAGTATCTCCTGAGAAATTAAATCTTTACTTATTATTCTCATAAACAAAGTTAACTTGACATTTAGATGTGTAATAATAACGTAATTCGAAATTTAAAACTGTGGGAGAAGGTATTCATAAAAGTTGAATCCACATTTTTATCACTTTCAACCCACCTCCTATAAGCACCTGTTTTCATTAATTTCATAAGTTTATTGTTCCTGTATAAAATTCTTCAAAAATAGCCTTATTTTCATTTCTTGCACAAAAAGCAACATATTATATATACTGTTACACCTTGTTTTTTTAACTTTAAAATGTAGCCTAGGAAACATATCATATAAGTTCACAGAGATTTTTCTTATATTTTTTATAGCTGCATAGTATTCTTATTAAAATACAACAAAAATACATGCACAAATGTATACACAAATGCAATTTTCATAGTAATATGCTTCATTATATATATATATATATATATATATATATATATGTCTTTTTTTCCAGTCAATAACCTATTATGCTGTTAGATTATTTCCAGCATATTACTATGAAAATTGCATTTGTGAATGCATTTGTGCATGTATTTTTGTTGTTGATATTATGTCATTGTGTGTTTATTTTCCAATTAGTGAAATTATTTTCTAATTAGTCTTTAGGGTAAATTCCTAGAAGTGAGGTTGCTGGACAAAAGGCCAAAACAACTGTGTTTTATAAGATTTTCCTAACTTCTCTCCATAGGGATATTACCATTGTTCAAGTGCCATATATGAAATTGTTTTTACCCCCACAGTCTTGTCAGTCTTGCCTTGTTTACAAGCTTTTGGAATTTTGCCTTAAATATAAAAGGTGAAAAACACCTATTTCAAAGTAATTTTAATTTACATTCATCTTAGTATAAGTGAGGTCAAGCAAATTTATGTATAATTTACATATATTTTAGGGACAATTATGGCTGTTTATTTCTTCTATTTCTCTATTACATGTTTCACTTCTAGTCCCTCAGTTATCTTGATGCTGTTTATTTTTATAGTGAGATATAATTTGCATACAATGAAATTTACAAGTCTTATTTGAATTTGAGGAGACTCGAGGAATATATAGTGAAGTAACTACCACTGCAATCGGGATGAATATTTCCATCATTCCAGAAAGTACTCTCATGCGTTTTCCAATCAATGCCAACATCTGCTCCTCACAGCAAACTCTGTCTTGATTTTAAGCAGCATATGTTACATTTGTATTCTCTTAAATTACATATGAAGAGAATCATATATGAATCTTTGGGTTGGGCTCAGCGTTATTCCCATGAGGTTCATCTATGTTGCTGCGTGGATCAGTACCTCATTCTTTTTATTGCTGAGTGGTGGTCTACTGTCAGTTTATTGGTTCCTCTTGGTTGTTTCCAAATTGGGGATATTATAAATTAAGCTACTATGAACATTTTTATATGAATCTTTTTTTGAGCAAATGCTTTTATTTCTCTTTGATAAATACCTAGGGTAGCAGGTACATGAAATTCATAAGAAAATGTTGAACTGTTTTCCAAAGTGTTATGTTACTTTATATCCCAAGCTGCATATGAAAATTCTGATTTTTCCACATCCTTGCCAAATTTTTATTGTCAGTTGTTTTTAATTTTAGCCATTCTAAAAAATGATGATCATAACTCATTGTGGTTTCATACTGTGTTTCTATAAGACTAACGATGTTGAGAATATTTTCAAGGACTAATTGGCCATTTCCATATATTTTGGAAAATGTATGCTCGAATTTTCACCCACTTATGTCACATTATTTTAGTTATTTATCTCTAGTGTTTTTTAATATATTCTGGATATTATTCCTTTTTCTGATACATGTCCACTGCCAATATTTTCTCTAATCTATGGCTTGTCCTTTCATTTTCTAAATTATGTATTTGGATGTAGAGAAATGTTCAAGTTTGTTAAAGTACAATATGTCACTTTTATTTCTTTTTAATTAGTGTTTTCTGTCTCAAAAATATTTTCCTACCATAAGGATACCTAAATATTCCTCTGAGTATTTTTGTAAATCTTCATAATTTTAGCTTTTTTGATTAAGCCTCTGACCAATCTTAAATTAATTTTTAATATGATAAATGTTAGCAGTCAAGATTCTTTTTTCCCTATGATTCTACACTTGTTTAAGAACAATTTTTTTCTAAATAGGTTTTTTCCCAATTGAACATTTTTGGAGCCTTTGAAGATAAAAAAGTGACCATATATGTATGGGTTTATTTCCAGCCTCTATTTTATTCCATTACTCTAGTAATTTTATGTCAATACCATACTTTCTTGATTATTTTAGGTTAAGTCTTGAAACGAGGAAATGCAAATTTACCAACTTTTCATTTTTCATATTGTCTTGCCTATTTTAAATATTTATAATACTTCATAAATTTTACAGTGAGTCTGTCAGTTTCAAAAAAATTCAAGGGTTTTGATTCAGACAACATTTAATCTGTAGATCAATTTGGAAAAGATTGGTATGTTAATAATGAGTCTTAAAATTCATGACCATGTATATTTTCTCCATTATATCTGTTTTACTGTCTCTCTTGTAGTGTTAGATGTAGGGGTTTTGCATACTTGTAAAATTTATTTCTAAGAATCATGCCTTTGATTATACATGTGACTTTTTTTTTATCTTCCAACTGTTGCCCATATAGCAGTATAATTGACATATTGACTTTGTATCATGAAGCTCTGATCAATACATTTACTAGTTTTACATATGAGTACAGTGCTTAGAATTTTCTACCTATAGAATTAGTTCTTCTGTAAGTAAGAATGTCCCTGCTACCAAAAAGCTACTAGAGCTAATCAATGAATTTGGTAAAGTAGCAGGATACAAAATTAATGCACAGAAATCTCCTGCATTCCTATACATGAATGATGAAAAATCTGAAAGTGAAATTAAGAAAAAATTCCCATTTACCATGGCAACAAAAATACCTAGGAATAAACCTACCTAAGGAGCCAAAACACCTGTATACAGAAAATTATAAGACACTGATGAAATAAATTAAAGATGATACAAATAAATGGAGAGATATACCATGTTACTGGACTGGAAGAATCAACATTGTGAAGATGACTATACTACCCAAAGCAATCTACAGATTCAATGCAATCCCTATCAAACTACCACTGGCATTTATCACAGAGCTAGAACAAAAACTTCCACAATTTGTATGGAAACACAAAAGACTCCGAATAGCCAGAGCAATCTTGAGAAAGAAAAACGGAGCTGGAGAAATCAGGCTCCCAGACTTCAGACTATACTACAAAACTACAGTAATCAAGACAGTATGGTATTGGCACAAAAACAGAAATATACATCAATGGAACAGCATAGAAAACCCAGAGATAAACCCACGCACATATGGTCACCTTATCTTTGATAAAGGAGGCAAGAATATACAATGGAGAAAAGAGAGCCTCTTCAATAAGTGGTGCTTGGAGAACTGGACAGCTACATGTAAAAGAATGAAACTAGAACACTCCCTAACATCATACACAAAAATAAACTCAAAATGGATTAAAGACCTAAATATAAAGCCAGACACTATCAAACTCTTAGAGGAAAACATAGGCAGAACACTCTATGACATAAATCACAGCAAGATCATTTTTGACCCACCTCCTAGAGAAATGGAAATAAAAAAAATAAACAAATGGGACCTAATGAAACTTAAAAGGTTTTCCACAGCAAAGGAAAACATAAACAAGATGAAAAGACAACCCTCAGAATGGGAGAAAATATTTGCAAATGAAGCAACTGACAGAGGATTAATCTCCAAAATTTACAAGTAGCTCATGCAGCTCAATATCAAAAGAACAAACAGCCCAGTCCATAAATGGGCAGAAGACCTACATAGACATTTCTCCAAAGAAGATACAGATTACCAACATGAAAGGATGCTCAACAACACTAATCATTAGGGAAATGCAAATCAAAACTACAATGAGGTATCACCTCACACCAGTCAGAATGGCCATCATCAAAAAATCTATAAACAATAAATGCTGGAGAGGCTGTGGAGAAAAGGGAACCCTCTTGCACTGTTGGTGGGAATGTAAATTGATACGGTCACTATGGAGAACAGTATGGAGGTTCCTTAAAAAACTAAAAATAGAACTACCATATGACCCAGCAATCCCACTATTGGACATATACCCTGAGAAAACCATAATTCAAAAAGAGTCATGTACCAGAATGTTCTTTGCAGCTCTATTTACAATAGCCAGGACATGGAAGCAACCTGTGTCCATCAACAGATAAATGGATAAAGAAGATGTGGCACATATATATAATGGAATATTACTCAGCCATAAAAAGAAACAACATTGAGTTATTTGTAGTGAGGTAGATGGACCTAGAGTCTGTCATACAGAGTGAAGTAAGTCAGAAAGAGAAAAACAAATACCGTATGCTAACACACATATATGGAACCCCCCCCCCACAAAAAAAAGGTCATGAAGAACCTAGGCGCAAGATGGGAATAAAGACGCAGACCTACTAGAGAATGGACTTGAGGACACAGGGAGGGGGAAGGATAAGCTGGGACAAAGTGAGAGAGTGGTAGTGTATATATGGACATATATACACTGCCAAATGTAAAATAGATAGCTAGTGGGAAGCAGTCATATAGCACAGGGAGATCAGCTCAGTGTTTTGTGACCAGCTAGAAGGGTGGGATAGGGAGGATGGGAGGGAGAGAGACACAAGAGGGAAGAGATATGGGGATATATGTATAACTAATTCACTTTGTTATAAAGCAGAAACTAACACACCATTATAAAGCAATTATACTCCAATAAAAATGTTAAAAAAAAAAAAAAAGAATGTCCCTGAGCAAGAACCACCTAGATTACCTGCTACTGAAATAATATATTTCATTCTCTTGGGTTTCCTAAGTACATGATCATAATCTACTCATGGAATACTCTTATGCACTACATATGGCATTATAATCCCTTCCATAAAATTATTTCTGATTCTAGTTTTTTTGTTTCTTCATTTGTTTGTTTCTTTGGGTCTGGCTGCACTGACTAGAATCCTCAGTTCAGTGTTGAATAGTAAACCATCTTTGTTATATCCTTATGTTAAGTGTGATTCTCTAATATTTTATGATAAAGTATACTGTTTCTCTGAGTATCCCATATCTGTTTTTTTCTTAATTTAAACAAGTTCATTTATTCCCAGTTTCATGAGATTTTGGCATGATGATGGGTTGAATTTTATTAAATTATTTTGGAAATTTATTTGGTTGTCACATTACAACATCTACTATATCCTATTACTAATAGTGATCTAGGGTTCAAAGGACAATATAACTTAGCAGAAAGGATAGGCTTCACATAACACCAAATATATTTTCTTTTTTAACAGCTTTTTTGAGTTATAATTAATATAACAACAACAACAAATAAAACTGCACAGGGGCTTTTAGTTTCCAGTTATGTATGTAATTCGCTATTCTATGCTAACAATAAGTAAAAAGCCGAACAAACTGAAAAATCAACATCTCTTTTAGTATCTTTAAGAGAGCTGAGGACACAAGGCAAACCACTGCCCCTGAGACTGGCAAGACAGAGGAGACCACAGGGAGCCATAAGCTTACATGAGCAGAGACTCATGAAAGAAAATTACCCTGGGAACCGATACCAGAGTAGGAAAATCTGTACTGTAGTTTATTGGCAAATTGCTGAGTTTCACTGTGGACAATTTTGGGAGTTACATACTCCAAGAGGACTCAGTCAAACCCCTGCCCCCCCAATTTTGTAAGATTTACCTCTAGGAGCTTGATCAGGTTCTCACAGCAAATATTGGAGGAAAATCATCTCATGCTTCCACAGGGGAAGGAGAATAGGTACCTTTTTTTTTTTTTCCTTGAGAATGTTTTTTATCGGAGTATAGTTGATTTACAATGTTGTGTTAGTTTCAGGTGTACAACAAAGTGAATCATTTATACACATACATATATCCACTCTGTTTTTAAGATTCTTTTCCCATACAGTCCATTATAGAATATTGAGTAGAGTTTCCTGTGCTATACAGTGGATCGTTATTAGTTATGTATTTTATATATGGTAGTGTATATATGTCAATCCCAATCTCCCATTTTATCCCTGCCCCCTTACTCCCTGGTAACTTTAAGTTTGTTTTGTACATCTGTGACTCTACTTCTATTTCATAAATAAGTTCATTTGTACCCTTTTTTAAGATTCCACATATAAGCAATATCATATGATATTTCTCTTCGTCTGATTTACTTCTCTCAGTTTGATAATCTCTAGGTCCAGCCATATTGCTGCCAATGGCATTATTTTGTTCTTTTTATGGCTGAGTAATATTCCATATATATGTACATCTTTATCCATTCCTCTGTTGATGGACATTTAGGTTGCTTCCATGTCCTGGCTATTGTAAATAGTGCTGCAGTGAATATTGGGGTGCATGTATTGTTTCAAGTTATATGCCTATGAGTGGGATTGCTGGGTCATATGATAGTTCTATTTTTAGCTTTTTAAGAAACTTCCATACTCTTCTCCATAGTGGCTATACCAATTTACATTCCCACAGATCTAAATAAATATTTCTCCAAAGAAGACATACAGATGGCCAAAACACACATGAAAAGCTGCTCAACATCGCTAATTATTAGAGAAATGCAAATCAAAATTACAAAGAGGTATCACCTCACACCAGTCAGAATGATGGCCATCATCAAAAAATCTACAAACAACAAGTGCTGGAGGGGGTGTGGAGAAAAGGGAACCCTCCTAAGTACCATTTTTAAAATATGCCAGAGCACTCTTTTCTTCTTAACAAGGCCTTCCATCAGGAGAAACTAGTTAATCAGAGCCTAACCTGCTGGAATATTATCAGAGCCTAACTAATCTGAGGGAAAGCAAACTTTAAAATGCACCCCACTCTAGACACCCTCTCCCATATAAGGGGAGAGGAAAAAAAAAGAAACAACCTTACAAACACTGGTGAAGTTCACAATCCAGAGGTATAGGCTCACTAAACAACTGAGTCCTACTCTAAGAACTATAGGAAGCTTCCCCTCTCCTCATCTCTTTATAGCTCATTACTAAAAGTTTATTTACAGCCGTTCCTTTATGTGGTACATCCTGTCCAGCTATCAGGAAAAATTTACTAGACATACTAAAAAGCAAATAATACAATTTGAAGAGACATAGCAAGCATCAAAACCAGACATGGCAGGGGTGTTAGAAATATCAGAGGGGGAGGTTTAAGATAACTATGATTAAGATGCTTATGACTCTAATGGATAAAGTAGACAGCATGCAAAAACATATGGATAATGTAAGCAGAGAGATGGAAATCCTAAAAAAGAACTGAAATAAATCTTAGAGATAAAAAACACTGTAATGAAATGAAGAATAACTTTATTAGTAGACTGGATACAGCTGAGGAAATAAACTCTGAACTTGAAGATATCTCAATAGAAGCCTCCAACTTCTCAGAAATCATGCAAGTGAGAAGAGAGTGGAATAATGTAGTTAAAGTATTGAGAGAAAAAAAACCCAAAAACCTACCAATCTAGAAATATGTACCCTGGAAAGTTATCTTTCAAAATGAAGGAGAAACCAAGACTTTCTCAGGCAAACAAAAATTGAAGGAGTTTGTTGTAAGTAGAACAGTCTTTCAAGCAATGTTAAAAGGCGTTCTTTAAAGAGAAGGAAAATAATAGAAGTCAGAAACTCAAATCTACATAAAGAAAGGAAGAATACTGAAGAAGGAATAAGTGACTATAAAATAAAAACTTTTAATTTTCTTATTCTTTATTGACCTGAGAGGTAACAACTCATTCAAATAATAATAATAATTTGTTCAATTATGTATGATTATATATATAATACATATTATATACATTATATATAAGTAAAATAAATGACAGCAGTGATACAAGAATGATACAAAAAATGGGAGGGAACAATTAGGTTTTTTTTTTTTTATTGTGATGTACTCAGGCTACTCGTGAGGTGGTACAGTATTATTTGAAAGTGCACTTGAATGAATTGGAAATGTATATTGGAAACTCAGGCAATGTCTTAAATATATATATATATATGTGTGTGTGTGTGTGTGTGTGTGTGTGTGTGTGTATATGTATATATAGATAGATATAGATATATATCTGATATGCTAAGAAGCAGAAAAATGTGAATCACATAAAATGACCAATTAACACCACAAAAGGCAGAAAAAGACTGGAAGAAAAAAAATACAGGAACAAAGAACAGGGCAACAAGTATAAACGGTAACAAATATGGTAAATATTTATCCAACTATATAAATAATCATGTTGGACATCAAGGACCTAAATGCACCAATTCAAAGACAGAGATTATCAGAGTGGATCAAAAAGCAAGACCCAAGTATATGCTGTCTTCTTAAATATAAAGATCCCTAGAGGTTAAAAATAAATGGATGAGAAAGGTATACCATGCTAATACTAATCAAAAGAAAGCAGAAATATCTATATTAATTTCAGACAGAGGACTTCCCTGGTGGTACAGTAGTTAAGAATCCACCTGCCAATGCAGGGAACATGGGTTTGAACCCTGGTCTGGGAAGATTCCACATGCCGTGGAGCAACTAAGCCCATGCGCCACAGCTACTGAGTTTGCTCTCTAGAGCCTGCAAGCCACAACTATTAAGCCTGTGTGCCACAACTACTGAAGCCCATGTGCCTAGAGCCTGTGCTCCACAAGAGAAGCCACTGCAGTGAGAAGGCCACTTACCACAACAAAGAATAGCCCCCACTCACCGCAACTAGAGAAAAGCCTGTGCACAGCAACGAAGACCCAATGCAGCCAAAAATAAATTTTCAGACAGAGCAGACATCAAAGGAAGGAAAGCTATCAGGGATTTTAAAGAAAAGGGCATAGCATAATGATAAAGGGGTCAATTCTCCAAGAAGATATAACAACCCTTAGCATGTATATGTCTAAATTAGAGCATCAAACTACCTGAGGCAAAAACTGAGAGAAATTCAAGGAGGAAAAACGAATCCTCTATCATAATTGGAGAATTCAGCACGCTTCTATCAGAAGTGGATAGATCCAGCAAACAGAAAATCAGCAAGGACACAGTTGAACTCAATAGCACCATCAATCATCTAGATATAATTGACATCTATAGACTAATTTATTCAACAAAAGAGGAATACACATTCTCCTCAAACTCTTATAAAATAGATCCAAGATAGTTCAGCATATAGGCCATAAAAGACACTTTACAAATTTAAGAGAATAGAAATCATACAATGTCTGCTGTCAGATCACAGTGGAATTAAACTAGAAATTAATAACAAATATAACTGGAAAATCCAGAAATATGTGAAGAGTAAACAACACACTTCTAAATAACACATGAGTCAAAGAAGAAATCTCAGGAAACATTCAAAAATATTTTTAACTATATGAAAAAAACACAACTTATAAAAATTTGTGGGATGTGGCAAAAGCAGTGCAGAGATGGACATTTAGAGCACTAAATGCATGTATTAGAAAAAAAGAAAGAGCTAAAAGTATAAACTTCCATTTTAGGAAACTAGAATAAGAGGCACATTAAGTTCAAAGTAATCAGAAGGAAATAAATAATAAGAATTAGAATAAAAATCAATAAAATTGAAAACCAAAAGCCAATAGAGAAAAATCAATGAAACCAAAATGTGGTTCATTGAAAAGATCAGTAAATTGGTAAGGCTTTAGCCAGAGTAACCAAAGAAAATAAAGAGAGAAATGACACAAATTACTAACATTGAAATAAAAGAGAAAGCATTACTACAGATCCTATGGATGATAAAAAGATAATAATTGAATGACATGAACACTGCAATGCCCACAAACTTGATAACTTAGATGAGATGGACTAATTCCTTGAAAGGCACAAGCTGTCAAGACTCACATATGAATAAACAGATAATTTGATTTGGCCTACATCTATTACAAAATCTGAATCAATAATTAATAACCTCCCAAAACAGAAAGCACCAGCACCAAATGGGCTCAATGAATTCTACCAAACATTTAAGGAAAAAAGTTATACCAATTCTTGACAATCTCCTTTTGAGGATAGATGCAGAGGGAATACTTCCAAATGTATTCTCTGTAACCAGCATCACTCTAATACTAAAACCAGGCAAAGACATTAAAAGAAAACAAAACTATAGGCCAATATCTCTTATAAACATAAACATAGATGCAAAAACTTTAACAAAATATTAGCAAATCCAATCTAACAATATATGAAAAGAATATACACCACAGACATGTGCGATTTATCCCAGGTATGCAAGCCTTGATCAACATTTAAAACTCAATTAACTAAATCCAGACATCAACAGACTAAAAGAGAAAAATCACATGATCTTATTAATGGATGCAGAAAAGCATTCGATAAAAAGCAACAACCACTCATGATAAAAACTCTCAGTAATCTAGGAATAGTGCGAAACTTCCTCAACTTGACAAAGAATATCTGCAAAAAAAACAAAAAACAAAAAAACCCTACAGCTAACACCATACTTACTGCTGAGAAACTCAAAGTTTTTCCACCAAGCTCAAGAACAAGGCAAAGATATTGCCTCTCACTGTTCATTTTCAACATAGTACTGGAAGTTCTGGCTAATGCAATAAGATAAGAAAAGAATATGAAAGGCATACAGATTGAGAAGGAAGAAATAAAACTATCTTTGCTCACAGATGACATGATTGTCTATGAAGAAATTCAAAATAACTGACAAAAAATCCTGGAACTAATAAGCTTATACCAAGTTGTAAGATACAAGATGAATATACAAAAGTAAATAACTTTTCTGTATATCAGCAATGAATGAGAGAAATTTGATGTTAAACATAATGCCATTTACATTAGTGTTCCCCAAAATGAAATACATAAGTATAAACCTAACAAAATATGTACAAGATTAATATAAGGAAAACTACAAAACTCTGATGAATATGATTAAAGAACTAAATAAATGAGAAGATACTCCATGTTCATGGATAAGAAGACCCAAAAATGTCAAGATTCAGTTCTTCCCAACACGCTCTATAGATTCAACACAATTCCAATCTAAATCCCAGCTAGTTATTTTATTGCTATGAACAAACTCTTTCTGAAGTTTATATAGAAGTAAAAGATTCAGAATAGTCAACACATATCAAAGGAAAAGTAGAAAGAGGACTGACACTACACTATTTAGCTTACTAAAAAGCTACAGTGATCAAGACAGTGTGGTATTGGTGAAAAACTATAGACAAATAAATCATTGGAACAGAATAGAGAGCCCAGAAATAGATTCACATAAATACCCTCAACTGAACTTTGACAAAGGATCTAGTGTCACACAATGGAATAAAGGTCTTATCTTCAATAAATGGTACTGGAACAATGGACATCCACACACAAATAATGAATTGAGACACAAACCTTACACCCTTCAAAATATTAACTCTAAGTGTATCATAGGCCTAAATATAAAATACAAAATTGTAAAGCCCTTAGAAAATGACACAAGAAAAAATTTAAATGACCTTGGGTGTGGCAATGTCTTTTTAGGTGTAACCAAGAAGGTTTTATCCATGAAAGAAATAAAATTAAAATTAAAAATTCTTCTCTGTGAAAGACAATGTCAAGAGAATGAGAAGACAAACCACAGACTTGGATAATTTATTTGCAGAAGACACATCCGACAAGGGACCATTATTCCACATAAACAAAGAACTTTTAAAGCTCAACAATAGGAAAACAAATAACCCAATTTTAAAAATGGGCCAAAGATCTTAATAGACACCTCACCAAAGAAGATATACGAGTTGTATAAGCATATGATAGATACTCCACATCAAATTTCATCAGAGAAATGCAAATTAAAGTAACAATGAGATACCACTACACATCTACTAGAAGAGCCAGTACCCAGAACACTGACACCAACAAATGCTGGTAAGGATATAAAGCAATAGGAACTCACATTCATTGACGGTGGGAAAGCGAAGTGGTACAGTCATTGTGGAAGACAGCTTGGGTTTTTTTAAAATTAAAACTAAACATTCTCTTACTGTATGATCCAGCAATCGTGTTCCTTGTTATTTTCCCAAAGGAATTGAAACTTTATGTCCGTGTAGTAACCTGCCCATGATGTTTATAGCAGCCTTATTTATAATTTCTAAAACTTGGAAGCAATCAGTATTTCCTTTAGAAGGTGAATGGATAAATAAACTGTGGTACATCCAGACAATGGAATATTTTTCAATGCTAAAAAGAAATAGCTATCAAGCCCTGAAAAGACATGGAGGAAATTTAAATGCATATTACTAAATATAAGAAGCCAGTCTAAAAAGACTACATGTATGACTTCAACAATATGACATTCTGGAAAATGCAAAACTATAGAGATGGCAAAAATGTCTGGTTTCCAGGGACTGAAGAGTGGGGAGAGATTGATAGGCAAAGCAGAGAAGACTTAGAGCAGTGAAACTGCTCTGTATGGCACTATAATGATAGATACATGTCATTATACATTTTTACAAAACCATAGAGTGCATAACACCAAGGGTGAACCCTAATGTAAACTAGGGACTTTGGGTGATTATAATATGTTACTGTAGGTTCATCAATTGTAACAAATGTAGTACTCTGGTATGGGGTGTTGTTACATTATCCTCACAATTCTGAAATAAATCTTATGATAATTCTGCATTTTTTCAAATTAGTTCCTTTTAAAAAATCTCATTATGTGTGCAATGCAATTATTCCTCTCTATATTTTGAGCACCTATATTTGCAAGTGAGATTGGCCAACAGTTTTATTTGGTTTTGGTTGGTCAGTTTGTTTACCAGTACTCTTTTTGTTTTAGAGAAATTTGTATCAGGACTCTGTAATCCTTGTAAAATGTGTTGGAAAGGTCTTTGCTTTTTAAAAAATTATTCTCCAGAATATTATATAGAACGTGAGAATGATCTCTTCCTTGAATACTTGCTAAAATCTTCTCTAAAACTACCTTGGCACTGTCTCTCTTTATAGGTAGAAAATTTACCAGCTTTTTATATCTACTGCAGTTATTGATCTTTTGAGGTACTATAATTATTTCTGAGCCAGTTTTAGAAATGTATATTTTTCCCAGAAAATTGACCATTTTGTCTATGTTGTCAAATTTATTGCCATAAAGTTGAACACAGTATTCACTCTTTATAGTTATTTACCACTCTTCCTTAAGTCTTTAGTTTTGTGCTCTTTTTCTTCCCAATCTTGCTTGTATATGCTTTTTCCCTTTCTTTTCTAATCACAGTTAGCATAGATTTGCTGATTCAGTGGTGTTTGTAAAGAATAGGAATTTTTAATTAATGAATTATACAATTGTTTTTCCAATTCATTAATTCCAGCTTTATCTATAGCAATTACTCTTTTAATTTCTTTTTGTCTTTCTTATTTAAAATAAAAACATTTAACACTATATATTTTCCTATGAGTACTCTCTTGGCTCTATCCTCGTGTTTGGATATGTGTTTGGTTCTTCTCTAATACTGATTGCCTTGAGATATTTGATTCTTGGATCCATGCTTGTCCTGTATTGTTGATTTCTTATTATTTTAGCTGAATTATATATCTATTTATAACAGCCTTTTTGTATGAAGGGGTGTGATGCTGCCAGGTCTTACTTGAATGATTTGGTAGGAGGTGAAGTTCAGCTGCTGCTGTTTGAAATGAGCCAGCGTCATGTCTCTGGGACAGGAATCTCATTGTTCCTCCCCAGTGTCAATAGTCACCCTGGACATTGCTCTTTCTCTGTAGTGCATAACCCCACACTACTCATTGCTTCCAACTTGTATTTTATCTCTTTATATTCCTTCAAATGAAGGATCCATTTCTTATTTTATGTTGTAACTCTATATTGTAAATAGATAGATTGGTCAGTAGATAGATGTAGGTGTATGTATGTGTGTTCATGTATACATATATGTGTGAATGTTTATGTGTGTGTATTTTCTTTTAATCAGCTATTAAAATATCTATTTTATAGATTTAGTGATAAATTTTGAGGATTGAGGGGATCAATATATACAACATATTTAATTTATTTTCTATATTCTGAACCAATGAGGGATAGAAAATGGGGGGGGGCTCAAAGTATCAAATTTAGAACTTGTATATTACATACTTTAGGTGCACAACAACAATGATTGTATCACTGAATTAAACAGCCTTATCCAACCACCTCAATAGAGGCAGTGCTAAGAAACAACTGTTTGTTCCTCCCAGGAAAGAGAATATCTAAGAAATCAAAACAGCTAATGTGATATATCACTTGCAAACTTATCCTCAACTCTGGAGCCTGCTTCTGGGGAGACTGTCCTAGGAAAATGCTTCACGAGATTTTGGGGCACTTGATGTGTACCATATAAAACATGCTATGGTTGGAATGCCAAGGAATTATCTATCTAACTGAAATATCCTTAAAGGATATAATAGTTAATCGGCATAATAATATTCACTTATTTAAAAATATTTATGGAGCACCTATAAGGTATTTTTTATGGAATCACTAAAGCAAATGTCATATCCTAAAGTAAGAAACAAGACTGTAGAAGAGGATTTTCAAAGGATGAGCAAAAAGGGTTCTAATTTTTTTAATCCTTTTCCACATTCACTTACACTGTAAAGTCTAAAAGTACCTGGAGTTGGAGGTTAGAATAAAATTTACTGACAAATCTAAGGTCTGCTCTAAGTTCCTCTTCCTCCACCAGGGCTGGGGGGTGGGGGGCAGGAAGTAAAGCTTTAAGAAAACTCAGTGAGCTTGATTAATGCCCTATGAAAAGTGCACTGGCATGTGAATCCTATAGAGATATCTAGAGAGCGATGATATCACTAGTGGCTTGGACACATAAGTGGTAGAAAAGTAGCAGCTTTGGGTGGCCCACACTCCCAGAGCTTGTTGGGATAAAGCATCTGTTTTTACCAAGGACCAGATGTGTGCCATGCCACAAGAGAGTTAGGATGGTTTTGTCTTGGACACTATCCAAGAAAACTACCTTGAGGTGTAAATATATTTCAGCAGAGAGACATTAGAGATACCACTACAAACTTTGTAGTTGAACAAAGACAAAATGATGTAAAGATGTAGAGATGTGTTTACCCTTATCAAGACATCCATAGATAACTATCTGCTGGCCCCTGAGTGACGGGCAACATCCATATAGTTTTTTAAAAGAGAAAATCCAATTTAAAAACTTTCAAGTCCGTGAGTTGAGTTATAACTTTACTCCTATATTTGCTTTCTTTATACCTCAACCTTGAAAAGATCAGAAACTCGGATTATGATAAGAAATGGCAGACCACCCACTTCTTATCACTCCAGAGGGCATCATTCCCATTTAAACAAAATGTGGATGCCATCTCAGGACATATGCAGTGTAGCAGTTCTGGATAGGAAGCATGGAAGGGTTGGCTGGGAAAAGAGAAATGTGAAAACAATCATCTTTCTCAATAGACTTGAATGGGGAAAAGATCAGGGAATAATTTTTTAACTTAAGACTGAAAATTTGACAAACATTTTTGACTAAACTTTCAAATGACTAAACCAAGATTGTGTTTTATGATTTGAAGTCATATTTAAGACACTTTTTGTTACCTAAGTGCCACCTTAAAATTCATAGGTTTTAGTAGACAACTTCCAAGATGGCCCACAATGATCTTGCATACTGATGTTCATGCCCTTGTATAATCCTCTCCTTTTGGGTGTGATATGGGTCTAGTGAATTGTTCCTAATAAATAGAATATGGCAAAAGCAATGTGACATCACTACTGAGATTAGGTTCCCAAAGACTGTGATTCTGTGTTGCTGGCATTTTTTTCTGACCTTATGCATACTCATTCTGATGAAGCCAGTTGCCATGTTAAGAACTGTGTAGAAAGACTTAAGTAGCAAGGAAGTGAGGGAAGACTGCTGCCAACAGCTTGTAAGAAACTGAGGTCTGTTCAACAGCCTGTGAAAAAATAAATCCTGCTAACGATAAGTAGAATGAGCTTGGAAATGGATCCAACCCCAGTCAAGTTTACAGATGAGACCACAGCCTTAGTCACCACTATGATTGCAACTTTGTGAAAGACTCAGAGCCTGATGGCCCAGCTGAACCATGTTTGGATTCCTGATGTACAGAAATGGTGATGTAATTAATATTGTTAATTTAAGGCACTAAGTTTTGGGGCAACTTGTTACAAAGCAATAGATAACTAAACATAAACCTTGCCTTAGTTTTCAACCAGAGGGATGGGATGATATAACCCCAGCAACTAAATGCAAAAACAGTGAGAGACAATGATAAAAAATTTTGACTTCTGTTTATACTCCAGAGTACCTTCTCTAGTAGAGGTAATCCTTACAAAATCTGAATAAAACATATTATCTGATTTCAGCAGTTTACAATCTAAAAAGGGACACTTGCACCAAAGCAGGATGCTTTGTGTATGTACTGTGGAATTGCAAGGCGCTATTTTTAGAATTCATAAACTCCTAGAAAGCTTTAAGTTTCTTTCTCATCCAGAGATCAGAACTACCACTGACAATGCATTGCCTCCATTTAACAATTACCGCAGTATCCTACAGTTGTAATCTCTGTTTCATTGTGCTTTCATATATATAAAATTCACACATGCAGACACACACACACACACACACACACACACACACACACCCTCCAGGAGATATTTAAATGTAGAAGACTATATTGAAGATTCAAATGCTAGCAGGAAGAACAGAAGATATATTTATGTCCAAACAACAGACATTGATTTAAATAGAACTTTAAAGAGCAACAATTAATAATTATTACTTCCCTCCAAAAAATTTTTTATAAGTTGCTTCACTTTGTATGGTTCTCGATTCCATGTCATCTCAGCATCTGGTTATTCAGGCAATAACCCCCACCTTGTAATTCTTAACTCTTCTTTCTTAAGAACAGAAATAAGTTTCTCTAATTTTCCACCTAGTGCACTTCGTCTCTTCAGTTTCTGAGGCCCTTAACTAACACTCATACTCTAAAGGTCAACTTTTCTACCCCTAGGTACTTATTAACATATTTTCTTATAAAAGCATGAGGATTTTTAATAAAAATAAATTCTGTTTCAAGCTGCTAACTTCACCTGGTACTGGAATTTGACAGGGATCTTATTTAGTGCTTATGGACACTGAGGTGTGCTCCCGGATATCTACTTCTTTTGGAAGCAGAAGCATTCATTCCCACTAGCTGCTTAGGGTGTGACAGATGAACCAAATTTGGACACTATTCAGCAGTTCAGCATTCATCCAACAGAACTTGTGTGTTGATCACTGTCAATAAATCTTTGCTTTAGGGTTTGATTCCCAGGGAAACTAACCTGTAGATATTGGCAAGATAGGATAGCAGATTTCAGGAGGATGTTAATTAGATGGATTTTAGACACATTGGAGTTTGTGCACTGTTAGATGTCCAGTGTAAATTGGTCACTAGGTAGCAGAGAAAATAAATAGGAGAGAAAACCAAGTTGAATATAGGTGTTGGAGTAATCAATACACTGGATATAATTTGAATCAAGAGAGTTAACTACTTTCTTTTTATTGAAAAGCACTCGCCTTTGTTTTTCATGACCACCAAATTGGTTTTCATCCTGAAATTTTTCTTAAGTTCACCACTTACTCTTCATCGGCTTATTAAACAGTCTAATTATTTCATATATTAAATAATTAATTTATTAAAATAATATCAACTGAATTCCTATAATGTACCAAAGAGGGTCTAAGATATGTTGTTTTGAACAACACAGAAAATTTTCCAGCTAATGATTAGAAGGAGACAGACATCCATGATGTGACAATAATAATCCAGGCAAAGATTCTGATGTGTGAATCTGTTTGGTGTATTTAGCATCACAGATAAGACCAGTGTAGTTGGAAATCAATAAATGACTCAGGAGAATATATGGAGATGGGTTAAAGAGTTTGGCAAGAATTATAAGTAGGCTTTTAGATCAGGTTTCAAATTTGTTCTTTAACAGTACGAAGAAATTTGAGAGCCTATACAAAAGATAAATTCATTCGTTATTAAAACTTATTGAGGGCTTCCCTGGTGGCGCAGTGGTTGGGAGTCCACCTGCCGATGCAGGGGACGCAGGTTCGTGCCCCGGTCTGGGAGGATCCCACATGCCGTGGAGTGGCAGGGCCCATGAGCCATGGCCGCTGGGCCTGTGCGTCCGGAGCCTGTGCTCCGCAACGGGAGAGGCCACAACAGTGAGAGGCCCGCGTACCGCAAAAAAAAAAAAAAAAAAAACAATAAAACCTTATTGAGCACCTTCTTTGTGCTAGTTTGTATCTTTTAGTGCTGGTGTTACAGTGGTGAACAAAGTAGATTACCTAGTTGTCTTGTATCTACATTCTGATGGTACAATAAATTGACAACAGAGAAATAAATAATAGATAAAAATAATAGAGGAGAAAATAGAGAATAAATAATTCTGTAATAAAATATGAAATGGTGATAAAACTCCTGCAGAAAAAATAATAAAGCAGCATAACAGAATAAAGAATGACAAAGGGTGTTAGTTTAGAATGGGTGATCAAGGAAGACTTTTTCAGCACAGACCTGAATAAAGCATAAGAAAGAAATATGACAATTGTATTTATTACAATTATATTTACACTTTAGAATATTGTATTAACTATAAAAATTTCTTGACATAGATTTGAGAGTCACAAGCAAGTAGATGACTTTTAGAACATTGATATAAGTCCACTTTAGCAGAGAGTGTAGAAAGAAAAGAGATAAAAGGAAAAGCAAGGGGACTTCAACAGGAGACTTTCAGTTGAGAGGAAAGAAGTCCATCTGGAATAAGTTGAAAACAGTCTAAAGTGGTGAAAAGTGTGAGTATAAGAGCATGAATGACAGTTTTGAGAAATTCTCCTAGAAGTGGAAAAAGATGTGAATATAGCTTGTGTTAGGCACATGGGATCAAAGGAGTTTTTTGATGATTCTATTACGCGTTTTGTTTGCTGGTGAAGTATGTTCTTAATGATACAGAATTTGGTGATGTGGTGAAGAACAGAAATAATTTTAGGAGCAAAATTCTTAATTATGGAGAAGACAGTGTGAGCCAAAACAGAGGAAATGGGTATGTGTGTTTTGTTTTCTTAGGATTATAAAAACTCATGTGCAAAATTCATACATTTCTATAGACCGACTATTATTATTTTATTGTTCATATTCTATGTTACACCTACTAAGTTTACATATATGTAGTACTAGGAGAAATAAAAACCAAATGAAGATGGAATTTTATGTTACCCTTTTATTGGAACTTTTAAAATCCTATATTAAAGAATATAAAAAGAGATTTGACACCTTTTCTTTAAAGAGAATGAGAATAGAGTACACATAATAATGTTTTCTATTCACTTAAAGTAACATTCAAATGTATGACTTCACACTAAGTCACTATTTCATAAGTTCCACCCTGGCAGATGAAAATTCCTGATGGGTTAATATATCCTATGTCCACTTCTATCCCTTCCCATTTCCTTTTTGAAGATTATTATAACAGAGGAATTCTTTCTGCTCAGAATTAATGGCAATTTAAAATATATTTTCGGGCTTCCCTGATGGTGCAGTAGTTAAGAATCCGCATGCCAATGAAAGGGACACGGGTTTGTGCCCCGGTCCGGGAAGATCCCACATGCCGTCGAGGGGCTGGGCCCGTGAGCCGTGGCTGCTGGGCCTGCGCATCCGGAGCCTGTGCTCTGCAACAGGAGAGGCCACGGCAACGAGAGGCCCGCATACCGCAAAAAAAAAAAAGTCTGTTGCAGAAGAGACCACAGGTTGAAATCTAGAAATACCTTACTTCTTGAAGATCCTTAACTTGTACTACATTTTTCACAATTTCAAAACGGAACTTAAAAACTGATATATTGAATTTACGAGGGAATCTTGTTTTTGCATCACAAAATTCTGAAAAATATATAATTTTTAAATAAATATTTCCCTTATTAATTAGCTTTTTTTTTAACTAAGGTAAACAGTTACAAAAAATTAACTGCTCATTTGAAGAGAATATAAATCACAATAGGTTAAAACAATTCAGATTTATAGCGATAATTTAATTGTTAACATGTAAGTTCTGACAAGAGAGTATGTGTATTTAAACACTCTTAATATATAAATCATGCTGCCCAAATTTATTGGTAGTGAAATGTTAGACCTAAATTGTGATATTGTACAATATAGTTTAATGAGCAATGCTTTATAGAAGAAATACCCACATTCTAAACAAACAAAAATGTATTTAATATGTTAGGTGGTGTTTCAAACATGCATTATATTTAAGGACTCAGTACATATTACAGAAAAATGCATGGGTACTTCATTTTATCAATCTGAGAGAATTAAATTTTTTTCACTTAGTAAGGGTTACCTATGTGCCAAGGGGGGAAAGAAAAAGTTTCTGTCTTCATTTATTTTGTGTGAATGTGTGTCAGTGACCCTCCAAGTCACTGAAAATATAACAACAATCAGTTCTACCCTATTGTCTACCTTATTGTCTTATTTTGTCCTCAAACTATACTGTGAGGTATTAATATCTTCTATACAACAAATCACAAAACTGGGAATAATAAAAGTAATAAGTTGCAAAGTCACCATTATAACCCATGCCTCTCTGACACAATGGACAATTTGAGGACAACAGTAGTTTAGAAAAAGGATAATAAATTCAGCCTTACAAACTAAATTCCATACTCTGTTTAGGATAGTGTAAGTTAATGAAAATGGTATTACAAGAGTTTTACATTTATTCATTCATTGCATGGTCTGTGATGAACATCAATTGACTTACATTCCATGTAAACAAGGTTCCCTTTTTCATTAAGAATGAATCACAGTTGTAAATATTTATTTTCTCTGAGTCAGGAAGGGATTAAGTTGTTCAAATTAAAATCAGTAAGAGCATGATTTTAAAAGATGATATTCTACAGAGTTACATCAGGCTGGAACTATTATAAAGATATTCAGTTGTGATTGATAAACCTAATAAGATTGAAGAGATGAGTTATATAATTTAAAATACACATGATTGAAATGTATAAAATCATAATCATAAAGAATGTGAAAGTTTTGCATTTTGGCTCATAATATTTCCATGTTATTATTTTATATAATATATTTCATTTGAATGATGATTTGCATTCAGTTTTGCAATTCCATACATGATAATTAAGAGAAGCTTGCAGTCAGTCAGGCTCAAAGATCAGCTCCCATTATTTGATTCCAGGTTCTCCAGTCTTAAACTTTTCTTGTTGACATCAGTCTTTTCCCTTATTATGAAATTTACTCCTTTCTCTGAGAGGTTAACTTCTTACCTCATATAGAAGAATCTAAACCATTACCTAACATTTTTTTCTTGTTCCTATTATAAGATATTATCAAAGTGCATTAAACAAAACTACCCAAAAAACCATTTTTAGTGCTCCCTTTAAATTAGATAATAATAGAATTTTACCTAACATTTAACCATAGTAATAGTGTCTACTACTGAATATTTGTAGTATAAAACTTATTTTCCCCTCACACATTTTCTCACCGATAGCCACATTGCATTTTTGATAGCGTTATTCTCCCTGTCATCTAGGAATGAATCATTTGATCTGCCATTTCACTCTTTTTCTTATTTTCCACACCTGCTAAAACTTATATTCAATATTCATCTACTTTCTATCCCCACAGTCGTTGCTTACCCTTACATATCATGCACAGACGTTCACTTAGTGCATCCTGGGGACCCAGCACTGTGCTAGGTGCTGAGGATGCCACCGTGCAAACATGTCCCTGGCCCCTGTGGAACTGGAACCTTGTTACGAAGTCTCTTTGTGTCTTTTAGAAGTTTTGCTGCTTATATTCTATCATGTTCTATCATAAATTTGTTGACTTCCCTTTACATATTTTTTTTATCCAGATAAAACATAGTCAAGTTACACACTTGTGGAATGGCAAAGTTCATGGGACTTAGTGTTTTGTTTGTTTTTGGTTTCACTCACCGTACCCTTAAGTAAGGCTGAAGTCCTTCTCAGACATACTCATGGAAAGCAGGGTAATAGGCAGTGCAATTTCTAAGGTATCTGTTGAACCACATATGGTTATCTCCTCTTTCCACTGCCTGAGTCTAGCACTGACAGGTAGACAGGGTGACTTTACATCCTGACCACACCTTTCAATGAAGGCTTTTCCTGCCTCTTAAATTTCTACAGGAATTTATTGTTAAATTTTACCTTTACCAGGATGCAATGTGGTATCACTAAACTTATATTTTCTGCCACAGTAGTTTGTAGGAATTGCATTCTCTGAAAAGCTGTGAAAGTGGTGTTGGGCAGGCAAGACTGGAAAAGTCACCTTGAACAGATGACTACTTTATAAAGATTAGCAACAGAAAAGAGGAGAGAGAGTGCACATTTTCTGTTTGACATAACTGTATTTCTCTGAATCAGGAGTAAATGTTAGAAAACAGCTCATGGCCCCATGTTCTTTCAGTCATTCAGGGTTTCAGTTGTTTCATGAGGTGATGAAAAGTTCGGCCACTGATGGTTCTCATAAGTGTAATTTATATTTAGTTGGTATTTATCCCAGAGGGTGGCATTTGTTTTTTTATTGGTCTTAGGTTTAGTACTTTTAATGAGTTTTTATGTGTTTCCTGCTTAGGAATAGTTTCCAGGAAAGTAGGAAGAAGTTGATTCCATTTTAATCCAGAAGTTGCCCCCAACTTTTTTTTTTTGGTAGTGTAAACATTGAATGGGTTTGTTTTCCTTTACTTTTGAAGATTCCATTAAGTAGTTTGATTTATTTATAGTGACATCTGTTTTTTCCTTTTTTCCTTTTAGAAGGAACATGTTTTGAAACTTAGTTTAATTAAGAGAGAAACAGAGCAATAGAAAGCAGATGAACTTACACTTGAATGTTTAGAGCACCCAGAAGTGTTTGTTTTCTTTTGCATCTTTAAGCATCAGTTTGATATTACTTTTCATTTTTTTACATGAATGCTGCCGTAGATTGCCAATAAAGCATTTTTGGACCACTTTTAAAGCATGATAGGGAAATATGCCCAGATTGGCAAGCATCTTTCCTTTCCATCCTAGTTATTTCATATTCATTAAAATAAAAATATATACTTCAAATAAAATATGATTTGTGCTTTTATGTAAGCATGATCACAACTGGTTTCCCTCTATAACATGAAAAAAATACCTAATTGTTTTATAATGATAGCTTAAAAATCTAGGAATAATTATTTTAATAATGTATAATATTATTTTAATTATTTATTATTAGAAGTACATTACTTTAGTATAATGCATCATATCTGTATTTTAAGGATACTTTATTATAAAACTAAAAACAGGTATGTCTATCTGTTGAGTGTCTAATACAAAAATAAGATACACTTAAAAAAACAAAAACAAGGAAACATCTCATAATGGCTTGCCAGAATAATTCTGATGAGATGAGATGTGTGATAAGCAGTATGTCCTTAAGGAAAAGAGTGAAGAAGACACATCTCTAACAGAGCCGTGTTTTGGAAATTTTAAATAAACAAGACATCCAAATAGGCTATGATTAAGCTAAACAAGAAGCCCTAAATTTTTTTAAGCACAGAATATCGTCACTTTACATAGTATCTAAAGGCTTCTATTTTATTTTTAAACTTAATATATAACCAATTAGATTATTTCTGGCATAAATGTGTGGTGGCAAAAACAACCAATTTAAGAACCATTTTCACATGTGAATTTTAATGTAATTGAATAAAAATTCACTTTAAAATGTATTCACAATCTTTTAATGTTGTGTTACATATATATTCACTGCAGAAAATTTAAAACATACCAATAAGAAAACACTCTTATTTTCTTTGTAAAATTCCAAGAAAATAAGTAATACAAGGTAATTATTTTTCTAATTTAATTTTCTGTTAATAAATATATTACATTATTAAGTTTTGAATAAGCTTTCCTTGAATAATTAAGTAAATGAAAACTAGAAATATCCAAAATAGTTAATAGAAGTTATCAAAATTTATTTAATCTATGTACCCTTCATATTTTAATTTTAATCATCTTGTATACTAATATATTTAGAAAACAACTGCTGAATAAGAATAAGAAGGAGGAAGAAGAAAAAGAAATCAATTAATATGTGCAGAGCAATATTTTAAGTATTTACACCAACCTAATGAGCCAGATATTATTGTTATCTTTATTTTTCCAATGAGGAAACTGAGACACAAATAGGTAAAATATCTTGCCCAAGTTTTTATAGCTATTACATGTTAGAAGAGGAATTCGAGTTTAGGAGTCTGGCTCAAAGTCTGTACTATTAATCGATATATATTCTGATAGAGATAATTAAGATAGGTACACAAAATAAAAATGAAGAAGATAGGAGAATAAAATGTATTTGCTTCTAATTCACTACTATTTGTTGGGAGAAAAGATAATTTCAGAGCTGACATTAAGGCTATGTTCCACAAAGTCCTCAAGGATATAACCTTCTCTGGCTTCACTGAGCAAACTTCATATTCTCCAGATTCCCTCAAGATCAAGCTGGATATTCCAGCCTTCATATCTATGTTTTAGCCAACCAAAAAGAAAAGGCACAAATTGCACTTTAAAGGAACCATCCTGAATTTTATACACATTCCTTTCCCTACATCTGAATAAGCAGATTATACTCAATTAGTCACTGTTAGTTGCAAAGGAAATTGAAGTTGTATTATGATAAAAATTAAATGTGACCTTATTCTAAATCAAAGGGAAAACAGATTTGGGGTTAGATCACATATCTTCACAACTAATACATAAAAAAATACCCAAAAAAGTCGACAGCTGACACAGTCTTTAAGTGTTAGAGCTGAGATTTGAATTTAGCAACTTGAGTCAAGTTAATATAGCATCAAGATACTAATGGAAAAAAATGTTGATTAAATTGGCTTAAATGCAGACAACCTTGGAACAAGATTATAACGAGGATTCATCTAAGATACTGAAAATAATAAAAATTAAGACAAGTATAAAATCAAAATTATATTTTAGCTTTAGGTAAAATATTTCCTAAGATGAAGATATCTAAATTTCACTGGATAGAAAATTATACATATCCATCCCAGTGCAGAATTTGTTGAGAATTTATTAAATATACTGCTGCTGCTTTAATAAATGTAAGGAAGCTCCTGCTGATAGTTAGAAATCATCCAACTATAAATAAATTACACTTCAGCCACATTTTCAAATTGGATAAAGATTATTTAATATCAGGGAGTTATATGATTAAATTTTTCTAGTTTAAAAGCTTATAAGAGATTAACCCTCTTTCTTTTGGTATTTGCCATAACATAATCTTATTGTAATTAAAACTTAATGAAAACTGAAGGTCATGTATTATTAATAAATCCAGTGATCTTCAAATATCAATACAACTAAATTTACATTATAGTAAAGATTACTTCTCTGGGAAAATGTATTTAGTTTTTGAACACAGTTGGAGGAAAAATGTATATAATTCACTTATACAACCAATTTTTAAGGTTTTCTTCCTAGTTTTGATGTAAAACTTTTCTACAATGTTTAAACACAAGAGAAACAGAAGGCATCTGATCTTAACCATGATAATAATTTTCTCTCCCCAATTAATGTATTCATATTCATTAGGATAAAATAGAGGAGAACTCTGGAGCTAAGCAGATAGCCAGGAGGATGGAAATATAAGGATAAGTATAGGAGGAAGGAAGAAAAGTGTTCACTCAAAAGTTCAAATAAATAATAGAGATAAATCTTAAGTACTCAAAGAGGATTTGAATTCTTCCCTGAAATTCTTGCAGTTGGGTACTTTACAACAAAAAATTGTCAACCTATGAAATAAAGAAGCAACAAACACTCTTCAAATTCTTCACCAAAGAGAAGGAAGTTAAACTATTGGTATCATTTCAGAGGAATCAGAGAGATCCTCCTCTCTGGGAAAGAAAATACTCCTCTGTAATACCTGTTGAGTAGTAGCCATGAAAATGAGTCACTCAGATCTATTGCTTTGGGGACCACATAGTTGACCAACAGTCCCAGCTACTGCTGCTCCTCCAGATCTGCCATCACACCTATGACAAGGCCACCCTTCCCCAGAGCTGCTCCCAGCTAATTACTCCCAGGATATGGGCACTGAACCTTTCCTGTGGGAAGTAGGACTGCTCTGGTGGGTGAATTTGACTCACACACCCACCATTACCCTGGCCAAAATTTTCTCAGAACTGCACTGCCATGTGAGAGTTTTCCTCCTCCTCCTCTCCTCATTCCTTCCCATTCTCCTGCACAGACCAGATCTGCACTATGGTCTGAAGTTTCTCCTGCTTCCTCTCCTTTATTCTTCACAGTCATTTATCTCAATAAATCTTTTGCATGTCTCATCACACCTGGCCATCTGCTTCTTGAGAAAGCAGAACTAACGCACCTTGTGTAGGAAGTTACATCAGGGAATAAATACTGGCAGCCAAGATATAGGAAACTTTACCTTGTTTATAAATTCTCAAGATAATTTTATTGTTAATGTTTGTAAATCTCATCATCAAAATATAGCTGATTTTTTTTCCAGGGTCTTTAGAAATAAACTTTAAAGGTAGGAATAACAAAAATATAGCATGACTTCAAATTTTATTTGAGGTGATTTTGATGAACTTAAATCAGGAATTTTGCTTAATGTGGTACAGAACCACTTATATAGGGAGATATGTCCTCATATAATATAAAGCTTCAGGGGTATTTCTTTTCTATTTAAAATTTCTCTGGCAACTGCAAATCTAAGTTCTTGAAAGAAGTCAGTGAAAATACAATAAACAGCATTGTTCAACAAATTTACAAGAGATCGATGAGATCCTTTATATGCTTACATAATGGACGCATGCTCTATAAGTAGATTCTGCGTTTTTTTTCTCATCATGTAATTCAATAAATTAAATCAATCTTTATGGAAATCTTAGCTCATTTTACATGTCATTACATCTTTATTCTTTTGCACTTAAAGTGATAGTTTTATTAGTCTAACACCAAAAAAGGAGAATGTTTATAAGTCCCCTAGCACAGACTATAAAAAAGTTAAATTGCACTAAAATACCCACATGTAAGTTGAGCTGAGATCAAGTGGCTTAAGAAATTTGGAATTAATTATAAGAAAAATAAATCTTGTAGTCTAAAATAGTCTTTTACATGTTGTTCAATTATCATAATATAGTTAATATGAAAGTCTTTTTTATTGATAAACACAAGTAGTTTTTTGTGTTACAGAAAAAGACAAATTAAGAGCCAGTTAAAAGTTACCCCTTCATCACTGTATACAGATTATTGCCCACCCTGTGCAGTCTTTGATTTGAATAAATTATAAAGCAGATCTTAGAAAACATGATTCAATCCATTGAAAAGGTGTATCACCTAGACCAGTGAGAAGACAGTGTTAAATAAACAAGGTCTATTCATTCATCTCTCCTTCTCTCCCCCAAAATCTCTGTCAGCCACTGATATTTTCAATGATCTCTGCAATTTTGACACTTTCAGGATGTCATATAGTTAAAAATCATACAATAGATGGTCTTTTAAAACTGCTTTCTTTCACTAAGCCATATGCATTTAAGGTACTTTCATGTCTTTTTTGTGGCTTGATAGCTCATATGTTACTATCACTGAATAATATTCTATTATATGAATGGACAAGAGTTTGTTTATCCGCTCACCTACTGAAGAATTTCTTGGTTGCTTCCAATTTGTGGTGATTATGAATAAAGCTGCTATAAACATCCCTTTGCAGGTTTTTGTGTTGACATAAGTTTTCAGTTCATTTGTGTAAATACATAGGCGCACAATTGCTTGGTCTTATGGTAAGTCCATGTTTGGCTTTGTAAGAATCTTCCAAAATGTCTTCCAAGGTGGCTGTATTATTTGCATTTCCACTAGCAATGACTGAAAGTTCCCATTGTTGCACATCTTAGTCAGCATTTGATGTTGTCAGTGTTTTGGGTTTTACTTTTTCTAATAAGTATATACTTGTTTCTCGTTTTAATTTGTAGTTCCCTAATGACATATATTGAACATCTTTTTGTATGCTTATTTACAATCTGCATATCTACCTTGGTGAGGTGTCTGTTTAGATATTTTTGTCCACTTTTTTAATCGAGTTGTTTTCATATTATTGAGTTTGGAGGACAAGCATGATGAGTCTCATTCTGGGAGTGCTATAAAAACAGACAAAAGCTGAAAACTGGAGGTAACTGCTGTCTACAGGTGAAGGGCTGTTGTGTGGCTTTGCTGGCAAAAACGACAAGCAATTGGGGAAGAAAAGTCTTCTTTCTTTCTGTCTTCTAATTGCCTTCTAGAACCCTCTATTGATAGAGCTTAACAGCAAGTTAGCTGAAAATGGGAGGCTTCTTTGCTGTTAAGCAAGGTAAACTTAGCAAATATGCAAAACGGTACTAGTGATGTGATAATCTATAAACTTCTATCATATTAGTTTTCAAAGTACTTTATAATTTTATTCAGTATAATAAAAGGGATGCTCAGAAAGGGAGGTTAAAAAGATGATAGCTACAAGAAAAAAATGGACAATTTGTTTTTCTGAAAATGTTTTAACCTTAAAAAATGTTTTCTTATCCAAGGATCTATAATCGTTCAGTAATTGTTTTGAATTATTAGTTATCATGTTAGCATGTATTCAAAAAAAGATTTTTTAAGTAAACTAATTTCTCAGTATGACCTAAACTTATATGTAATGTGTAAATTTTAATTTGGCTGAACAGAACATGGAATTGCATATATTATAAAAAATTTCTTTGTTTCAAGGTGTTTTTTCTTTCAATGTTTATGAAAGGGAAATTCTTCTATTGGATATACCTAGTGATATTTAGTTATTTACAAGTGCTCTGTGCTGTACACCATTCAAAACCCATTTGTTTCAAAGCCTAACTGTTAAAAATATGTGTTATGATATTTATATTCCCATAGGTTCCATACAATTATTATTGAAGTTTACAATTAGATTTTTGCTATATTCACATGGAAAGAAAGTATACAAATATAAAACACAGCAGTTTTAACATCTTAAAAACTTGGGAATATTTCTACAGGTCAATTCTCACAATACTGTCTAGATTAATATTTTTTTAAAAAACATCTATTGTTTGGTATTGAGATTTTCTTTGATGATAGCACAATTCAGAAAAATGCTTCAGAATGGTACCATAATTTTTGTTGCTGCAAGAAAGATTCAATATAAATCAAGATATAAAGTGTGTGTGTGTGTTCATGTTTCCTTTTATTCCTAGTCTGTTAATTATTTTATTCAGGAATAGATATGACATCAAATATTTTAAAAAGTATCATACATTGGTGTTATCTTCAATTTATATTATTATAATCAATGTTATGTGGTGGTGAAACATCCAGTAAAACTACCACATTAAATTTAATAATAGAAAATATACCCAATGAACTTGTGGCAAGGTGACTTCTAGGCAAATGATGAAAATTTGAGATTGTTGCTGCATATAAGCTACCAAGAAAATGGATAAACTCAGAAAACAACTGGACAGATTTCAGGCATAATTTAGAGATAATATAGAGAGCCCAAAACTTTGGATAGAAAAATAAAACTGTATCTTGTTTCCCACCTCTCCAGTCAGTACAATATTCTCAAATTAAGATACAGCCTGGGGACACAGACAAAATCAAAAGAAGGGGAGTCACTTTTATATCTGAAAGAATAAAGATGACATCTAGTAGATCTTTTCATTTGGGCAAAAGAATTTATGAAAGGCATAAATTCATGGTTCTGCTGAAGAAAGATATACTTAAAGACTTCTAATTATATCTATAGGGAAATAGATGTCTCTAAAAAAATTATGGGGATAGAATGTGGCAAAGAGAATTGGCCAAACTCAAATAAATAGAAAATCCATGAAGTTTTTAAGAGAAATATATTTTTTAAAGTGCAGCAAGCCTTAAGTGAAATAGTGCAAGTTGAGAAAAGTTCTCTTGGTCCCCAACTTTCTATAGGTATGAAGAAAGATGGGAAAATTGTTCATCTCATAAAAAAAGCATGTTGTACAATTCTCTCTAAAAATGGTCAGAGATAATGATGGAAAAAGAAGGCTGTCCCTAGGGCAAATCCGAGAGTCTTGGAGAATATTGGAATGACCAAGCAGTCCCAGGAAGCAGAATCAGTAGTGCCTAATAAAATGCATCTCCTACCCCACAGTTAGGGAGATCTGGCATCATTTATCCAGCAGGATTTCAAAATGGTTATGGACAAATGAGCAAGTGACTCCTATGTGTCTCAAATTATCTAAATACAAGTTTTTACTGAGGATATCCATTCCCTGTTCTACCATTGTATTATTGGCTTGTTCATTTTTTCTGTTAGATGGCTCTAGTAGTGCTTAGCTGTCTTTAACTTCATTCGAAACAACTTTGTTACATTGTGTTGTGACAGCTATCATATCAGCGTGCATTTAAAAAGATACCTATCAAAATTGGTGAATTTTTGTGTAGACATTTTAATATTGAATATGGAAGAAAAATGCAACATTTTTGGCATGTTATACTTTATTATTTCAAGAAAGGTAAAAACGCAACTGAAACACAAAAATAGATTTGTGCAGTATATGGAGAAGACGTTATGACTGACTATGTCAAAAGCGTCTTGCGAAGTTTCATGCTGGAGATTTCTTGCTAGATGATGCTTCACAGTCGGGTAGACCAGTTGAAATTGATAGCGATCAAATTGAGACATTAATTGAGAACAATCGATGTTATACCACATGGGAGATAGCTGACATTCTCAAAATATCCAAATCAAGTGTTGAAAATCATTTGCACCAGCTTGGTTATGTTCATCGCTTTGATGTTTGGGTTCCACATAAGTTAAGCAAATAAAAACTTATTGACTGTATTTCCACATGCAATTCTCTACTTAAATGTAAGGGAAATGTTCTGTTTTAAAAAATTGTGACGGGTGATGAAAAGTGGATACTGTACAATAACGTGGAACAGAAGAGATCATGGGGCAAGTGAAATGAACCACCACCAACCACACCAAAGGCTGGTCTTCATCCAAAGAAGGTGATCTTGTGTATGCGGTGGGATTGGAAGGGAGTCCTCTATTATGAGCTTCTAGAAAACCAAACGATTAATTCCAACAAGTACTGCTCCCAGTTAGACCAACTGAAAGCAGCACTCGACGAAAAGCGTCCAGAAATAGTCAACAAAAAATGCATAATCTTCCATCAGGATAATGCAAGACCACATGTTTCTTTGATGACCAGGAAAAAATTGTTACAGCTTGGCTAGGAAGTTCTGATTCATCTGCCTTATTCATCAGGCATTGGACCTTCGGATTTCCACTTATTTCGGTCTTTACAAGATTCTCTTTTTGGAACAAAATTCAGTTCCCTGGAAGACTGCAAAAGGCACCTGGAACAGTTCTTTGCTCAAAATGATAAAAAGTTTTGGTAAGATGGAATTATGAAGTTGCCTGAAAAATGGCAGAAGGTAGTGGAACAAAAGGGTGAATACGTTGTTCAATAAAGTTCTTGGTGAAAATGAAAAATGTGTCTTTTATTTTTACTTAAAAACCGAAGGCACTTTTTGGCCAACCCAATATGCTGAGAGGATGTTTTCTTTCTTGTTCATAAATATTTGAATCATTAGGAACTAGTCCAAAGTTGATACTGAAATAGATCCCAAGATCTTGGATTTCAGGCCTTGTTCTGTTCTTAGATTAGAGTCTTGGGATGAGAGTGAACATGTTTTACATGTAACAAGCTTGTGAATAAATGCGACCAAGAGAGCACACTGCATTTAATAGAATGGCTAACATTCTTCACTTTTACCTGTTTCCATGCCCCTTGATATATAACTGTTTCCTCTATAACAAGTCAAAGTGCACTTTTCCCTCTGACTTTGAGGTTGGCTTTGATCAATAGCATGTGGATGGAAGGGATGATGTGCCAGTTCCAAGCCAAAACCTTAAGTACCGTTATGCATATACTGATTGTTCACTTGTGCTCTGCTAACACCTTTAAAAAGCATGTCTTAGCTGACTCTTAGATCCATGAGAATAAAAAAACGGTTGCTTTGAATCAATGAGTTTTTGAGTGGTTTATTACACAGTGGTTTGTAAACAGTGGTTTATCATGGTGGCAGCAGCTAACTGATGTAGTGAATCAAAGGATGAGATAGTTATAATAAAATTTTATAAGGTACTCTTGAATTGTTTTCAAGGTGAATGTAACCATTTATACTCCTCTTAGTAGCACTGATAAGTTCATGTCTCTCACATCCTTACCAACAATAGATAGTGTTAAATTTTCATGTTTCTTCTTTTTGCCAATCTAATGAGTGATTAATTAGGTCCTAGTAAAAACTGAATTTCCAGATTTCTAGTGACTTTCAGCACCTACTATGAATGCACTACTCATATTTGTGTGTTTTATCTTCAAGAGTTTGTCTTTTTGTATTAATATGTAGAAATGTTTTGTATTTTTTTACATAATCAAATTTCTATTCCTTTCTTGGCAATGTGAGTTCTAAATATTTTCCTAAGTATGAAGATTTTACTGCATGTGGCTAATTAATCATTTCCACATGCAGAAGGTTATAATTGCAATGTAGTCAAATTTATTATTTATTATTTTTGATTTTTGGTCTTTTAAAAAATTGTAGTGTTCCACAATGTCCAAAAGCATTTCTATATTTTCTTCCAAGTTATTTTTTTGTAATCTTGCTTTACAAATACACATATTAGTTATGGGTTGAATTGTGTCCCCCTAAAAAAATACGTTGAACTCCTAACTCATATGTGAGTTAATTTGGAAAGAGGATTGTTACAGATGGAATTAGTTAAGTTAAATGAAGTCATACTGGAATAGGGTAGACTCTTAATCCAATATGATTGGTGTCCTTTTCAGAAGAGGAAAATTTGGACACAGAGAAAGAGATAGATGGGGAAAATGCCATGTAATGATGCAGCTGTGAGCTAAGGAATGCCAAAGATTGAAGACCACCACCAGAAGCTGTGAGGAGGCAAGGAAGGGTTCTAACCAGAATTTCAGAGGAAGGATGGTCTTGTTGACATCTTGATTTTGGACTTCTAACCTCCAAAACTGTGAGAGAATAAATTTCTCTTTTAAGCCGCCCAGTTGTGGTCATTTGTTATAGAAGCCCTAGGAAACTAATACAGATTTTGGTACTGGGAAGTGGGCTGCTGCTGTTATTAATACCTAAAACCATGGAAGTGGCTTTGGAATTGAATAATGAGTAGAGCATGAAAGCATTTTGAAGTACATGATAGAAAAAACATAGATGGCCTCAAAGATGTTGGCAAAAATAAGGAATTTAAAGGCAGTTCAGGTAAGGGCTCAGAAAAAATGTGAGGAGAGCTGCAGAGAAAGCTTGTGTTATCTTATAGAATTCATATATCATCATGAACAAAATGTTACCAGTAATGTGAGTGTTAAAGGTGCTTCTGGAAAGGTCTCAGTTGGAATTTAGGAACATGTTATTGGAAACTGGAGGAAAGGTAATCCTTATCATAAAGTGGCAGATCTTGGTTGAATTGTATATGTACTTTTTTTGTGGAAAGTAGAATTTGTAAGTGATTAACTTTAATATTTAGCTGAGGAAATGTCCAAGGAAAGTGTATTAGAAGGTGCATCTATCTCTCTTTGCTGTTTTTGGTAAAATTCAAGAGGAAAGATAAATTGAAGAATGAACTTGTAAGCAAAAAATAACGAGCAGTTGATGATTTAGAAAATTCACAGCCTATTCTAAAAATAAGACCAAGGGTGTGCTGGACAATCATTTACTGAAGAGGTTAGGTAGGTAATTTATTAATCCAATCAACCTTCTCAGCAGAAGCCAGGAATAGAGATGAGATTATCCAGGAAGTATTTGAGTAGGACTCTCTTGTTTGATGACTTGGAACCATACAATTACATGGAAGACCAAGGTTTTTGAAATTTTTTTACCAATAGATACAATGCCAATATGGATTGAAAGGAAGAGAGATGGGAAGAAATGAGGGAAGAAAAGTTAGAGGGAAGAGTCAGAATGCAGAGGCAGGCAGGGCTACTGCTACTACCATGGGACAGAAGGCGCAGGCCTGGTGGAGGGGAAAGACACTGCTGCAGGTCCCCTGCCCAGGGCTGAGGGGGCAGGGTTGCCCCAGTGGGCCCAGAGGACAGAGTATGGAGGCACAAAAGATTATTCTCAGGCCTTGATATCTAATATAATTTGCCTTGCTGGATTTTGGATCTATTCACATCTGTAACATCTTTATTCCTTCCAGTTCCTTCCTTGAGTATGGATATCTATCCTATGATTTTCCACCGGTGTATTTTGGAAATTGACTACTTGTCTAGTCAGAGGTTCACAGATAGTGGGGAATTTTGCCCCAGGATGAATCATGTCCTGAGTATCACCCATAATTGATTTAAATGATTTAGATGATGAGACTTGGGACTTTAAACTGATGAACTTTAAATGAGATTTTGGACTTAGAGTTGATACAGGAATGCTTAAGACTTTAGGGGATGTTCAGATGGGGTGGATGTATTTTGCACATGGGAAGGACATGCATTTTGGGGGGTTAGGCAGAAGTGGATTGTTAACAGGTTGAGTTGGGTGCTTCAAAAACATATGTTGAAGTCCTATCCCCATTACCTTAGAATTTGACCTTATTTAGAAAAAGGCTCGTTGTACGTGTAATTAGTTAAGTTAAAATGAGGCCATAGGGCTTCCCTGGTGGCGCAGTGGTTGGGAGTCTGCCTGCTGACGCAGGGGACGCGGGTTTGTGCCCCGGTCTGGGAGGATACCACAAGCCACGGAGTGGCTGGGCCCGTGAGCCATGGCCGCTGAGCCTGTGCATCCGGAGCCTGTGCTCCGCAACGGGAGAGGCCACAACAGTGAGAGGCCCGCGTACCGCAAAAAAAAAAAAAAAAAAAAATGAGGCCATATTAGAGTAAGGTAGGCTCTTAATTCAAAATGCCTAGTGTAATAAGTGAGAGATTTAGAGGATACAGAGGCAGAGACAGACAAGATAATGGCATATGATGAAAGAGACAGAGATTGGAGTGATGCAGTTGCCAGCCAAGGAATGCCAATGATTGATGGTAACCACTAGAAGCTAGAAGGAGGCAAGCAAGGATGCTACCCAAGATCTTAGAGGGAGCATGGTCCTGCTAACATCCTGATTTTGGATTTCTGGACTCCAGAACCTTGAGAGAATAAATTTCTGTTTTAAGCTACCTAGTTGTGGCACTTCGTTACAGCAGCCACAAATAACTAATACAGTATTTAATACAGCAGTATTTTAAGTTATGGTGGAGGTACAAATCTAAGTTTATCACTCTTTTGATGTGAATAGCTTTTTTTTTCTCCAGCAGTATTACTTAGATAGTACATCATAAACACACACATACACACACACAGAATTCTAATAAAATAACTCTTTGTTTTACTTTGTGTACTTTTAATAGTATTTTTATAGTCAGTACAATTTTATAATGGGTTTTAATATCCTGTCTCCTCCTACTACAAATATTCTATTTTGAGCCCTTTAATTCTCTATATGAGTTTTTGGGTAGGCTTATCATGTTACATATCATGACACAAAATTGGAATTTCATTTAAACTGTAAGTTATATTGGAGAAAAAGGACATCTTTGCTGCATTTAGTCTTTCTATCCATAAACCAAGTATATAACTTTATGTATGTGGAAAAGCTCTCTGATTTTATATATTTTTTTCCTTTGGTGCCTGTTATCCAATAAAGATTCATGAGTTTCTTCATTAAATCTTATACATCTTTTGAAAGGTTTATTCACAAGTACTTTATAGTTTTCCTCCTATTATAATTTGTATATTCTTTGTCTTAGACTGCTGTAACAAGTTACCATAGACTGGGTGGCAATAAGCATTTATTTCTCACAGTTCTGGAGTCTGGAAATCCAAGAGCAGGGTGTCAGCATGCTTGTATTTTTGGTGAGTGCCCTCTTCCTGGTTTACAGGGAGGGTTGTCTTCTGGTTGTATGTTCATATGGTAGAAATTGAGCTTGCTAGTTCTCTGACCTCTTCTTATAAGGTCACATTCCACTTATGAGGGCTCCATTCTCATGACCTAACTACTTCCCAAAGGCTCAACCTCCAAATACTATCATATTGGGATTAGGTTTTCAACATATGAATTTTTAAGGACACAAAACCCAGTAAAAACTATAGTGTTCAGAATAGTTCAGAATATCTCTTTTATCATTTTTGTAGGGATCTTTATTAGCCTTAGCGCTATTATTGCCTGTTTACCTAAAGTATATGATATTATTATCATTTTGCCAGGTTTCTTTTGGTTACTGAGTACCTGGTAAAAGTTTTTTTCACTTTTTAATATAATTATGTTTCATTTGTGGCTTTTAGACTAGTGCTGGCTGGATATTTTTAACATCCAATTTTAGACTCTAGACCCTTTGCAAATTGATAAGTTTGCATTTATTATGACTACTGACAGATTTGTATTCTATTATCTTCTTTTGTAGGACATATAATAATTATCAACACCTATGTACCTATGAATGTACATAAAACCTCATAGAATTAAAAGAAACAGCTGTATTATAAAGTTCTATGGGTTTTTTGTTTGTTTTGTTTTTTTGCCAAGTATCATGTGTTGTTTTATGAATTAATGTAATTTTTATTGAGGTATATAGTTGATTTACAATATTATATTAGTTTCAGATGTACAGCATATTGATTTAGTATTTTATAGATTATACTCCTTTAAGAGTTACTACAAGATGATGGCTATAATTCCCTGTGCTGTACAATATATCCTTGTTGCTTATCTATTTTTTTATACGTAGTAGTTTGTATCTCTCAATTTCCTACTCCTAATTTGCCCCTCCCCCTTCCATCTCTGGTAACCACTAGTTTGTTTCCTATATCTGTGAGTCTGTTTCTGTCTTGCATATACATTTTTTGTATTATTTTTTACATTCTGCATGTAAGTGATATACAGTATTTGTCTTTCTCTGTCTGACTTATTTTACTAAGCATAACTTTCTCTAGGTTTCATTCATTGATGGCAGAACTTCATTCTTTTTTATGGGAGTAATATCCCATTGTGTGTGTGTGTGAGTGAGTGTGTGTGTTTGTGTGTGCAGCACTATTTACAATAGACAAAATATGGAAGCAACCCAAGTGCCCAAGTTCCATGGGTTTTGATAAATACATTATGCCATGCATTCACCATTACAGTATCATGCAAAATAGTTTCATCACTCGAAAAAAAAAAATCCCTGTGCTTCACCTATTCAACACTCCTTGCCTACCTCTGAGCCTCTGACAACCAATCAATTTTTAGAGTTGCTAGAGTTTTATCTTTTCCACATGTCATATAATTGGAACCCTATAATACATGGACTTCCCAAGTTGGCTTGTTTAAATATCAATATGCATTTAAAATTCATCCATGTCTTTTTGTGGTGGGGTAGCCCTTTTTTAAAATTGCTGAATAATCTTAGATTGTATGGATATACCACCAATTGTTTATTCATTCACTTATTGGTTTCAGTTTTCAGTGATTATGAAAATAACTGCTATGAACATTCATGTGCAAGTTTTTACATGGGCATAAGTTCAAATGAGTTGGATGTACACCTAGAGAACAGTAGCTAGATTGCATGGTAAGACTATGTTGAGCTTTGTAAAAATCTGCCAAAGTGGCTGTACCATTTTGCATCTCCACCCACTAGCAATAATAAGAGATCCGTTTGCTCTGCTTCCTAGCCAACAATGAGCATTGTCCATATTATTGGATTTTGATCATTTGTATAGTTTGTAGTGGTATTTTGTAATTGCTTTTATTTGCAAGTCACTAATGAAAAAAGATGTTGGGCATCATTGTATATGTTTATTTGTCAACTTTATATCTCCTTTGATGATGTGTCTTTTCAGATCATTTGCCCACTTTTTTTTTTTTTTTTTTTTGTGGTATGTGGGCCTCTCACTGTTGTGGCCTCTCCCATTGCAGAGCACAGGCTCCGGACACACAGGCTCAGCGGCCATGGCTCACGGGCCCAGCCGCTCCGTGGCATGTGGGATCTTCCCAGACCGGGGCATGAACCCATGTCCCCTGCATCGGCAGGCGGACTCTCAACCACTGCACCACCAGGGAAGCCTGCCCACTTTTTTAATTGGGCTCTTTGCTTTCTTGTTTTTGAATCTTAATGGTCCTTTATTTTGTATATGAGTTCTTTCTATTTTTCAAATTACTTTTTTCCAGTCTGTGTCTTATCTTTTGTTTATCTTAATTGTGATTTTAGCAGAGCAGAAGATTTAAATTTTAATAAGTCTGAAGCATCTTCTTTTTTTGCATATTGATTTCTACTTTCCCAGCATAATTTGTTAAAAAGATTACCCTTTCTTCATTAAATCTCCTTGTTTCTTTGTCAAAGATTAATCAACTATATTATTGTAGGTCTTTTTCTGGGCTCTCTGTTCTTTTTCATTAATCTATGTGTATATACTTTCACCAATATCACACTACCTTAATTACTGTAGTTTTATAATAAGCCTTAAAATCAGGTAGATTGGAGTCTTCTCTTCTCCAGTACCTTGTATGCTATCCTATGTCTGTGCCATTCCACATAAACTTTAGAATCAGTCTGTCAATATCAACAAGAAAGCTCACTGGGATTTTTATTGAGTTTGCATTGCTCTATAGACAAATTTGGGCAAAATTGACATCTTAACAGTATTTAGTCTTCCACTCCATGAACACAGAATCTTACCCTGTCTTTAGATATTCTTTTATTTCTTTCATCAGAATTATGTAGTTTCCACATATAAATCCTATAAATAATTTGTTAGATTTATACCTAAATATTTCTTTGATTTTTTTAAAGTCATGTTAAATAGCATTTTTAAAAAAAAATTTCAAATGCCACTTGTTTATTTCTCGGCTATAGAAAAGCAATTGACTTTTGTATATTAACCTTATATCCTGTGACCTTGCTTTACTCACTTATTAGTTCCAGAGGGTTTGTTTTGTTTTGTTTTTGTTTCTGGTCAATTCTTTAGGCCTTTCTGCATAGACAGTCAAGTCTCATGTCATCTGCAATAAAGATAGTTTTATTTTCCTTTTCAATCAGTTTACCTTTTATTTTATTTTATTGTTTTATTGCACTTGCTATGAATTCTAGCACAATATTGAATGGGTACAATGAGGAGGACATCCTTGCTTGTTCTCAGTCTAAAGGGAAAATGTCCAACCTCTCATCATTAAGTATGAAGTTAGTGATAGGTTTCTTTGTAGATACTCTTTTCCAAGTTGAGAAACTCTCCTTCTAATCCATAGAATTTTTATCATAAATGTTGTTGAGTTTTGTCAGATGCTTTCTCTGCATCAGTTTTCATGATCATATAATGTTTATTTTTTAGCCTCTTGACGTAGTAGAATCAAGTTGAATATGATATGTAGAATCAATTGTATCTACTATCAAAGTAAAATCAATTGAATATGATATGCCTAGGTGTAGGTTTTCTGTTGTTTTGTATTGTATTTATCTAGTATGATGTTTCCTGAGCTTCCTGTAACACTGGTTTGGTGTTTGTAATTAATTTGCTATGTTCTCAGCCATTAATATTCAATACATCAAATATTTCCTCTGCTTTCTTCTGTTTTCTCCTGATATTACAATTATGTGTATTTTTATCTTTTGAAATTGTTCCACATTTTGAATGTTCCATTCCATTTTTGTCTCATTCTTTTCTTTGGAAAGTTTCTATTGACCTATCCTCAATCTCACATCCTTTCCTTGGTGTCATTTACTGTTGATTCCACCACAAGCATTCTTCATTTCTCTACAGTATTTTTCATTTCTAACTTTTTAAAAATTCTTTCTTATAATTTCATTTTTTCTTATAATGCATACCTGCATGTTGTCTCCTTTTTTCATTAGAACCCTCCACATATTAATCAGTTATTTTAAATCCCATCTGATAATTACAACATCTGTCTCATGTCTAGTTCTGATGCTTGTTTTTTCCCTTCAGATTGTGTTTTTTCTTCCCTTTTGTATGTCTAGAAATCTTCTGTTGAACACCCGATAAGATGCATCAGGTAGTGGGGACTGAGAGAAATAGGCCTTTATTGTGAGGTCTCTTGTTTATCTGGCTAGGAGTTGGGCTAGGTTTAATGTTTGCTGTAGCTATAGGTTCCAGTCTTCCAATGCCTTAGGTTCTTTGTTTTTGTATCCACTCTGCATTTTGGACTTTCCTAAATACTCCTCTTTAGAGATAGGTGTATCTTGCAGCTCTTTCAGGTATAATTCACTGTTACACTACAGCCCTTTTGGTGTAGTGGTAAGGTGTTAGAGAGGAGAAGCATTCTGTAACCTCATGATTAAATTTCAAACTTTTAGTGGGCCTGTGTCTTTAGGCTGTGATCTTCACAAGTATTTCCCCACTGGCATAGCTTTTTTTTTTTTTTTTTTTCCCTTAAATGAGACAGGAAGAGTTGGAATGCGGGGGTTGTTGATAGAGAGGGAGAAATGCCCTTCTCCAGCTAGAAAAAGGCAAAATAAAATCTTTTCACCTAGGAAGTAAACCTGTGTTATGGAGAATGTTTTGAGTGTGTTTCATGTTGATTACTGATCCTTCTCTCTTCCTAGCCAGAGCTAGGAGAAGATGTTTCTCAGGTCCATGAGACCATGGTGGGGTCTCTGAAGGTGAAGTCCATAAAAGCCTGTGCTCCTCTAAGATTTCAGTTTCTGGGAGTTTTCACTCCAAAACTCAGCCTCTAAAAATGCATCAAAATTACGATTTATGTTCTTTGAAAGACCCAAGAAAAATTAATGTTCAGCTTACTGGTTTTTGTTTTTGTTTTTGTTTTTCTTGTCAGAAGAAAGGGAGTAAGGATTTCCAAGCTCTTCCTGTGTCAGACTTAAAACCAGAAGTTCACTAAAGTTCTTTTAAGGTAAATAATAAATGATATCCAATTTTAAATAGTGTATGCAGATTTAACATTCACTCCTTCTTTATTTAGCTATATCCAATCTCCAGTCAAGTTTATCACATACATAAGGACTTCTGAGAGTTTTAAGGATTGTTTTGCTCTTTTTTTAAATTAAACAAATGGCTGACTTTTATATCTCAGTTAATTCATCTCTGAAGAGAGATGGCATATAAGCATATTATAGGAGCTATGATTTAAACCAATTGTATGGAATCAGAAACCCAGAACTAAAGATGGCACACATTGATTCCCATCCCCCAAAATTTGCATAAATCTTGAGAAATATTTAGATTCCCTTCAGGAGTACAATGGAAGTTTGAGCTGATTTTATTTCAGTTGATGCAGACACAAGGGTATTCTCCATTTTTCTGCTTCTGATATCCTTAAGAAAAGTTATTAATCTTTGCAAGGATAAATTGAAATCCAGGCTCTGGGGACTTAAAATAATATGATATTCCAGATCTCAAAGATATAATTTTTTTCAAGAAGAGGCTTTTAAGCAAATATAAGTAAAACAGTGATTTAATTTTATGTTATTTAAAGTTATTTTCAGTAAACCTTTTAAAAAATAAAATTTATTTAGAAGAATATACAAATTTTAAGGGTACAGATTACAAATTAAAAGTGAACACACCTTTGTAATCAGCATTGATGAATTTTCACAAATTATACTCACATATGTAAACAAGACCCGGATCATGAAACAAACTAGTGCCAGCACCTCAAACACCCTCTTCATGTCCTTCCCTACCCCAGAGCAATGTAAGCTTCTAGGACAGCAGCCATCTAACATATTATAAAATACCAAAGGAGAGCTTAATTTACCCTTAATAAATGATCACTAGACAAACCACTGTAATTGTTATTCAAGAGTTAGAGCAAAAGTCTTCTAGAATGAACTTTCCTTAGTTGGAGTAGGATAGGATATGTTGCCATCAAAACAAACAAAATTCATTAAAACCTCAGTGGCACAAAAAAGGAAATTTTATTTCTCTTACTAAATGTACTTGAAGTCTGGGTGACTCTCCAGGGAAACTATTTTCTATGTTACTACTCAATGATCCAGACTATGCCAATTTGTTCCTCCATCTCGATAAAAGGCTGATGCGGTTGTTCTGACAAGGGAAGAGATCAGTGGAGTCTCACACTGGTTTCACTTCTTCCCACAGCACATGAGCTAGAACCAGTCATATGGCTCTGCCTAAGTCAGGAGAAGAGGAGCTGCAATGTGTAATGTGCTCAAAATGAAAGGAAAGTTGATTAGGGGTGAGGAGTAGAAGCCTTTCCTAAAAGAGATATTTGGGGGTTTATCTCCAACATGCTAAATAATTCTGCTTAACAGCAAAAAATATTTGTTTATAAAACGCAGAGTAGTTGTTCTAAATAAAACATTTCCTTTTGAAGAGTGTTCATTTTTTTCAATTTTGATTTAGTCTACTTTGTGCCAGCATATTATTGATTCTTGTTGTCTGTTTACTTTCCTGTCGTCTTTTAAGGCATGGCTTGAAGATAAACTGGAGATGTAGATCAGTCTTTATCTTGTCTTTAAGGAAACTGTATAAAAAGTAATTAATCTGGATTGCTTAATTTACTTTTAGTAGCTTAGATGCTGGATGACTGTGTTCTGGTGTTCAGGAGAAGAGAGAAAAGGATGCCTGCACCTGTAAGGATGTTGGTGTGATTTTCCATAAAGAAAAAGTAAAATCTCACTGCAAATCTTGCTGTGAAAATGGCATTCCTTAGACATGGGATGGTACTCTATAGGCAGTCCTTCATCATATGTTGGGGAAAATATCCTCTTGCTAAGCTTGGCCTTTGGATGAGGGCGTTGAGATTTTGGAAGTATTCCTAAGAGTATAGGTCTTAAGACTCTTTTCTTCCTTAACCTTGAAAAAGACAGAGCTGAAAATATAAACCTATCATTTAAAATGATTGCTAAAGAAGAAGGCATGGAGAAACTAGAATCCCAATGAAAGCCAGCAGACTGGAACTCAACATTTATTTATATCCAAAGAGTAAAAACATTTTCTTGCTCTTCAGCTAGGTATACATAAACACACTCACATTCACACATAAACACACAAAATACACAAAATTACAAACATAAATTTGCTATCCATCAAAAAAAGCCATAATTTTATAATATATTTAGAAGTATCACATATCAAGGCATGGCCCCATAGCACTACTCAGCCCTCACTAAGCCCTCATCATTCCATATGCAGCATCAAAATATTGAATGATGTGACAAACAAGGCTATGCCGCAAATTTTCAAAGATCTGAGTCTAGACTGGGCCTACTATTAACCAGCTGTGTTGCCTCATTCATGGTACTGAACCTGTCTAGATACAGGTTCTCATTTCCTTGTTGGTTTCTTCACAGATTGCAATGAGTGAAGATCACTTATGAAAGTGTCTTTTAAAGTACCATACAGATCTTCAGGCCCCACTCGTAGTGACTCAGTGTTGGAGAGGCCATGGGGAGAGAGGCCATTTAAACAGCCCAGTTCCAGCCATACTCCCAGGTAAATGCTGCTAAGGAAAAACTGTAAGTGAGACTAGCATGGGAGAAAAAAAAAAAAGAAAAAAAACAAACAAAAAAACACCTAGCTGAGCCCAAGCCAATCAACACAATCATGTAATGTAATAATCTGAGGTTATTTTAAGACTCTGAGAATGGTTTTTATGCAACGATACCAGTTAATAGAAAATGTAGATCTGTATCATGTCCCCAGGATCTCTAAGAAAAATCTCCCCAAGTGATTCTAATACTCAGCCAAACTTGGAAATGGTAGTGGGTGGATTTTCCAGTTTCAACATTTCAGGAGTCTAGGATCATAGGCTGGTCCAGAAATGAATCAGAGTCTTAATGTGATTCAAATTGAAAAAAAATTCTCCACATCGCCTCCTTCCAAGGTTCTAGCATTTAGGTAGTCTCAATAGGCCCTGGAACAAATTCAGACTCACTACCTGATATGACAGTGCTAAATGATAGAAATACCACAAATTCTGAGCCTTTTGCAATCTTCATTATATGTTCCAATTGACAGCCTAGTAGTTGAGTCTTAGGCATCACAGGAAATATTGCATATCAGACTCAACTGAGGAAAATTTATCCTACCATTATAGGATTCCGATTTTAACACTAATCTGTGTTTGAATATTGACTTCATCACTCAAAACTAAACAAAACAAAGCATCAGTGCAGAAGTATTTTACCAGACTCTGTGGTGAGTCTAAGCCAATGTGCCTGGTGTGTGAAAATGCATCAGGGCCAACGATTACAGGTTGTAAGAGATTTTCACAGCTAGCTCAGAAGTAAAGGACCAGGCCAAAGCACATAAGCTTATGATTGCCAAGTAAAGACACTGATAAGACTTCTGGTTCCAAGGAGATAAGGACTTGATTTTACTGTTTCTTAACAATCAATGGTAGGTCTTTGGCAACTATCAGTTCTATGAGCAATGTTATTGAAGGAAGCAACACACCAGCCTTTTAATATTTTTATAAACTACCTCATAAAACTTAAGGAAAGAAATGTTCTTCCTTACCTCCCTCTCTCAAGAAATTGTCATGTTCTGAGCTAGACTTTGATATGAGAGGAGCTTTCTTTGCCTTATAACAGCTTACACAATAAACTTTGCATTCAGGCTCATTTTTACTGTTTATTCCTCTGGCCAGACTTCTGGCTGTTGCATGGGAATTTTATCTACCTGCAGCCTACGTTTATACAGCAGTTCAAGATTTAGTTCCATATAAGAGACTCTATTCCTTTCCATTCATTGTTTTAAAAATCTGAAACAAAGAAAGTAATAAATCATTTCATAAATTATTTCATTTATTTGTTGAGTATTCAGGAAAACTGTAAGTAGATGATATGAACTCAACTTGTGTGCTCTGAAATTGTGAATTATGGGTCTATTTTCCACCATTTCCAAAATGTTCTGCTCTAACTTCTGTTTGTAATTAGTTACTTTGGAAAGAACTAAGCAGATGTGTTTCAGTTTCTTTGAATTATCAGCATATATTTAAGACAAACTGCATCTTCTGAAGAAATTGTGTCCTCAGGGGAATTATTTGTCTTGTGCTAAAAGACTTTTATTTGGGTTGTAGAGTTAGTTTTAGGTTTCAGGTGTGCTGGCTTGAGATCAATATAGCTAACAGCTACAACATAAATTTTTTAACACACAAGATCATCACACTTGGTTCTGAACCTTTGATTTCTAAGAAAGGATGTTTTCCCAGGCATTAATATCTGGAAACTGTATCTGTACAAGGATTTGCAGCAATTTGGATTGATGTAACAAAGTAGAAGAGTACAGGTAGCTGGAAGAAAGTTTTAAAATAATTACTAAACTTTCCCTATCGTACACTATAGACAAATTCTATTACAGATGTTGGTTTTTATAGGGAAGTAAATGTTCAGGATAGAGACATATATATCTCATGAAAACAAACAAACAATTCTCAATACAGAGCTTTCAGAAAATAGTACTTTTTATTTTTTAGAAAAAAAAATCTGTATTATTGGGAAAAAAATAAGTGATTTAAGAACTTATTATGAAAGATTCAAGGAAAAGCAGTACGTATTGTTATTCATTTGAATATATACATCCAATTATGATCTTTCAATCAGAAGATAATTTTAGTCTTTCTGTTAAGTTGGCAATTTATCATTTTCTACTTCATTATTTAAGTGCTTTAAAATCCTGTTCCTTCTTAATAATACCCTTACTTCTTTTAATTAAAGTAGTCCCTCAGAAATAATGTTATGCTTTTTTATTTTATAAATGACTTGGTTCCTAACCATTAACCAAGCAAAACATCTTTTACTTGGCATATATACTTAGAATTGCATATTAATACGGTTACATGTTGGTTTGATATAGGATAGTATTTTATGTTTTGTTTTATCCAACAGTTTTCTCCGTATATTTTATTCTAAGATTATAGTGCATTTTAAAGTAATAATCTAAGGTAAATATTATCAAAGTTCAAAGGAATAATTAATAGTATTCATTACTTTTTAAAAAATGAAGATATCATGTGTCAATATACCATGGCTTAAATTTCCTCAAGGCCTTTGGCCTTATAAATTACATTAATAAGATTTTCATATTTGAAATTTTCTTCTAGTTTGACTGTATTTGGTCATCTTACATGTGACAAAAATAAAGACTCCCCTACACAAAAGTAAATTATATTTTATTGAATCTCAGAAAGAACACTTGGAATTATCAGTGCAAGTTTCTACAATTTTAAAACGAATGTAATTGATACCTTAAGAAAAATTTTAAATAAATAGGAATTTGCTTAATAAAACATATTCAGTTTAGTTTTATAGTTCATGGTTTAAACATGGCTTTATATTTAGCGTCTATTGTAAATAAAAGGTTTGCTTCAATCAGGTTCCTAACTTCACTTACCACATCCTCAGAAAATAAACACTAGAAAATCTTTTATCTAAGAAAGATATCTTACACAGGTATTTTCTTAAAGAGAGTAAGATCAGTCTTCATATGCTGTACACTGTTTCTCATGGTGTATTAAAAAACAAATGTGGTTTGAAGCTATGGAGAGACAAGAAGACCTCTCATCTCACTCCTAACCTGTACTACAGTAGAAATGGGTATCTTATTTTCTTATTTTATTTTAAAAATAAAACCTTGATTCTAATTTGGAAGACCATCAAGCCTGTGAAAATGAATAACAACTTTGGCTCCAATCTGTAGTCTGTACATTCATGTAACTCCCACTGAAACTAATTACCTTTTTTCCTTCAATTTATGTTATTAGCAGTTGGGCATGCAGAGGTTTCTATTAAATTGTCCTTATTGAAGTCAGTGGGAGTTCAGTGATGTTGACGGGGGTTATATGCATGAAAAAGGTGTGAAAGAAAATGTTAAAACTTGCTCAGTTTAGACCCTTTAGCAAGGAAACGTGTTTCTGAAAATTAAAGATTTACTTGTCTTCCAAATCGGGGTTTGAATTTTACATATGCTAAATTGTCAAGCTTTTAAAAATGATTAAAAAAATACCAAAGAGAGGGGGGAGGACCTTCAAGATGGCAGAAGAGTAAGACGTGGAGATCACCTTCCTCCCAACAAATACATCAAAAATACATCTACATGTGGAACAACTCCTACAGAACGCCTACTGAATGCTGGCAGAAGACCTCAGACTTCCCAAAAAGCAAGAAACTCCCCACGTACCTGGGTAGGGCAAAAGAAAAAACAGAGACAAAATGATAGGGACAGGACCTGTACCTCTGGGAGGGAGCTGTGAAGGAGGAAAAGTTTCCACACACTAGGAAGCCCCTTCACTTGTGGAGATGGGGGGAGGGAGGGGGGGAAGCTTCGAAGCCATGGAGGAGAGTGCAGCAACAGGGTTGCAGAGGGCAAAGCGGAGAGACTCCCACACACAGGATCGGTGCTGACCAGCACTCACCAGCAGAGAGGCTTGTCTGCTCACCTGCCAGGGTGGGTAGGTTCTGGGAGCTGAGGCTCAGGCTTCAGAGGTCAGAACCCAGGGAGAGGACTGGGGTTGGCTGTGTGAACACAGCCTGAAGGGGGCTAGTGCATCACAGCTAGCAAGGAAGGAGTCTGGGAAAAACTCTGGACCTGCTTAAGAGGCAAGAGACCATTGTTTCAGGGTGCACGAGGAGAGGGGATCCTTCCCTCTCTGCCCAAAGAAGACAGACCACCGCCTGAACAAGCTCCAGAGACAGGCATGAGCCGTGGCTATCAGCGAGGACAGCAGAGATGAACAAGAAACGCTAATGCTGCTGCAGACACCAAGAAGCCTGTGTGCAAGCACAGGTAACTAACCACACCTCCCCTCTTGGGAGCCTCTGCAGCCCACCACTGCCAGGGTCCTGTGATCCAGGGACAACTTCCCTGGGAGAACACACAGCACGTCTCAGGCTGTTGAAATGTCACACCAGCCCCTGTCACTGCTGGCTCACCCGCATTCCGCACCCCTCCCTGCTGACTGAGTGAGCCAGAGCCCCCTAATCAGCCGCTCCTTTAACCCTTCCCTGTCTGGGTGAAGAACAGATAACAGAGGGAGACCTACATACAGAGGAAGGGCCAAATCCAAGGCTGAACTGCAGGAGCTGAGCGAACAAAGAAGAGAAAGAGAAATTTCTCCATGCAGCCTCAGAAGCAGCAGATCAAATCTCCACAATCAACTTTATGTACCCTGAATCTGTGGAATACCTGAATAGACAATGAATCATCTCAAATTGAGGAGGTGGACTTTGGGAACAACTGTAGACTGGCGGTTTGCTGTATGCAACTGACTAGTTTCTGATTTATAGGTTTATCTTAGTTTAGTTTATAGCGCTTGTTATCATTGGTGGATTTGTTTATTGGTTTGCTTGCTCTCTTATTTCTTCTTTTTTTATTTTCATAATTAAATTTTTTATTTTAATAACTTTATTTTATTTGTTATTTCTTTTTTTTCTCACATTTCTTCTGAGCTGTGTGGCTGAAAGGGTCTTGGTGCTCCAGCTGGAGGTCAGGCCTGAGCCTCTGAGGTGGGAGAGCTGAGTTCAGGACATTGGACCACCAGAGACCTCCTGGCCCCATGTAATATCAATCAGTGAGAGCTCTCCCAGTGATCTCTGTTGCTGCACCAATACCCAGATCCACTCAACGACCAGTAGCCTCCAGTTCTGGACACCCCATGCGAAACAACTAGTAAGACAAGAACACAACCCCACCCATTAGCAGAGAGGCTGCCTAAAATCATACTAAGTTCATGGACAGCCCAAAACACACCACCACAGGTGGTCCTGCTCACCAAAAAGACAAGAGCCAGCCTCATCCACCAGAACACAGGCACCAGTCCCATTACCCAGGAAACCTACACAGTCCATTGAACCAACCTTGCCCACTGGGGGCAGACCCCAAAAACAATGGGACCTACGAACCTGCAGCCTGCAAAAAGGAGACCCCAAACACAGTACGTTAAGCAAAATGAGAAGACAGAGAAATACGCAGCAGATGAAGGAGCAAGATAAAAACCCACCAGACCAATCAAATGAAGAGGAAATAGGCAGTCTAAATGAAAAGGAATTCAGAGTAATGACAGTAAAGATGATCCAAAATCTTGTAAATAGAATGGAGAAAATACAAGAAACGTTTAACAAGGACCTAGAAGAACGAAAGAACAAACAAACAATGAGGAACAACACAATAAATTAAATTAAAATTTCTCTAGAATGAATCAATAGCAGAATCAATAGCAGAATTTCACAGTCAAATTCTTCAGAATAACTGAAGAAGAAGAACGGATAAGTGACCTGGAAGATAAAATAGTGGAAATAATTAACACAGAGCAAAATAAAGAACAAAGAATGAAAAGATTTGAGGAAAGTCTCAGAGGCATCTGGGACAAAATTAAATGCACCAACATTCGAATTATAGCGGTTCCAGTGGAAGAAGAGAACAAGAAAGGGACTGAGAAAATATTTGAAGAGATTGTAGTTGAAAACTTCCCTACTATGGGAAATGAAATCAAGTCCAGGAAGCACAGAGAGTCCCATACAGGATAAATCCAAGGAGAAACACACCAAGACACATATTAATCAAACTATCAAAAATTAAATACAAAGAAAAAATATTAAAAGCAGCAAGGGAAAAGCAACAAATAACATACAAGGGAATCCCCATAAGGTTAACAGCTGATCTTTCAGCAGAAACTCTGCAAGTGAGAAGGGAGTGGCAGGACATATTTAAAGTGATGAAAGGGAAAAAACTACAACCAGGATTACTCTACCCAGCAAATATCTCATTCAGATTCAAGGGAAAAATTAAAACCTTTACAGACAAGTAAAAGTTAAGAGAATTCAGCACCACCAAACCAGCTTTACAACAAATACTAAAGGAACTTCTCTAGGCAGGAAATAAAAGAGAAGGAAAAGACCTACAATAACAAACCCAAAACAATTAAGAAAATGGTAATAGGAACATACATATTGATAATTACCTAAAATGTAAATGGATTAAATGCTCCAACCAAAGGCATAGAATGGCTGAATGGATACAAAACCAAGACCTATATATATGCTGTCTACAAGAGACCCACTTCAGACCTAGGGAAACATACAGACTGAAAGTGAGGGGATGGAAAAAGATATTCCATGCAAATGGAAATCAAAAGAAAACTGGAATAGCAATTTTCATATCAGAAAAAATAGACTTTAAAATAAAGACTATTGCAAGAGATGAAGAAGGACACTACATAATGATCAATGGATCAACCCAAGAAGATATAACAACTGTAAATATTAATGCACCCAACATAGGAGCACCTCAATACATAAGGCAAGTGCTAACAGCCGTAAAAGGGGACATTGACAGTAACTCAATAATGCTGGGGCACTTTAACCCCACTTTCACCAATGGACAGATCAACCAAAATAAAAATAAGTAAGGAAACACAAGCTTTAAATGATACATTAAACAAGATGGACATAATTGATATTTATAGGACATTCCATCCAAAAACAACAGAATACACTTTCTTCTCAAGTGCTCATGGAACATTCGCCAGGATAAATCACATCTTGGGTCACAAATCAAGCATTGGTAAATTTAAGAAGATTGAAATTGTATCAAGTATCTCTTCCAATCACAATGTTATGAGACCAGATATCAATTACAGGAAAAAAAAAACTGTAAAAAATATAAACACTTGGAGGCAAAACACTACACTACTAAATAACCAAGATACACCTGAATAAATCAAAAAGGAAATTAAAAAATACCTAGAAACAAATGACAATGAAAACATGATGACCCAAAACCTATGGGATGCAGCAAAAGCAGTTCTAAGAGGGAAGATTACAGCAGTACAATCCTACCTCAAGAAATAAGAAAACTCTGAAATAAATGACCTTACCTTACACCTAAAGCAATTAGAGAACGAAGAACAAAAAACCCCTAAAGTTAGCAGAATGGAAAAAATCATAAAGATCAGATCAGAAATAAATGAAAAAGAAATGAAGGCAACAATAGCAAAGATCAATGAAACTAAAAGCTGGCTCTTTGAGAAGACAAACAAAAGTGATAAGCAATTAGCCAGAATCATCAAGAAAAAAAGCAAGAAGTCTCAGATCAACAGAATTAGAAATGAAAAAGGAGAAGTAACAGCTGACACTGCAGAAATACAAAGGATCATGAGAGATTACTACAAGCAACTATATGCGAAAAAGATGGACAACCTGGAGAAAGTGGACAAATTTGTAGAAAAGCACAAACTTCTGAGGCTAAACCAGGAAGAAATAGAAAATATAAACAGGCCCATCACCGGTACTGAAATTGAAACTGTGATTAAAAATCTTCCAACAAACAAAAGCCCAGGACCAGATGGCTTCACAGTCAAATTCTATTAAACTTTTAGAGAAGACCTAACACCTATCCTTCTCGAACACTTGAAAAATATAGCAGAGGGAGGAACACTCCCAAACTCTTTCTCTATGAGGCCACCATCACCCTGATACCATAACCAGACAAAGATATCACAAAAAAAGAAAAGTACAGGCCAATATCACTGTTGAGCATAGATGCAAGATCCTCAACAAAATATAAGCAAACAGAATCCAGAAGCACATTAAAAGGATCATACACCATGATCAAGTGGGGTTTATCTCAGGAATGCAAGGATTCTTCAATATATGCAAATCAATCAATGTGATACACCATATTAACAAACTGAAATATAAAAACCATATGATAATCTCAATAGATGCAGGAAAAGCTTTCAACAAAATTCAACACCCATTTATGATAAAAACTCTCCAGAAGGTAGGCATAGATGGAACTTACCTCAGCAGAATAAAGGCCATATATCACAAACCCACAGCCAGCATTGTTTTCAGTGGTGAAAAACTGAAACCATTTTCACTGAGATCAGGAACAAGCCAAGGTTGCCCACTCTCACCACTATTATTCAACATAGTTTTGTAAGATTTCGCCAAAGCTATTGGAGACAAAAAAGAAATAAGAGGAATTGAAATCGGAAAAGTAGTAAAACTGTCACTGTTTGCAGATGACATGATACTATACACAGAGAATCCTAAAGATGCTACCAGAAAACTAGTAAAGCTAATCAATGAATTTGGGAAAGTAGAAGGATACAAGATTAATGCACAGAAATCTCTTGCATTCCTATACACTAATGATGAAAAATCTGAAAGAGAAATTAAGGAAACACTCTCATTTACCACTGAGAAAAAAAAGAATAAAATACCTAGGAATAAACCTACCTAAGGAGCCAAAACACCTGTATGCAGAAAAGTATAAGACACTGATGAAATAAATTAAAGATGATACCAACAGATGGAGAGATATACCATGTTCTTGGATTGGAAGAATCAACATTGTGAAAATGACTATACTACCCAAAGCAATGTACATTTTCAACCCAATCCCTATCAAACTACCAATGGCAATTTTCACAGAACTAGAAAAATACATTTCACAATTTGTATGGAAACACAAGAGACCCCGAATAGCAAAAGCAATCTTGAGAAAGAAAAACGGAGCTGGAGGAATCAGGCTCCCTGGCTTCAGACTATACTACAAAGCTACAGTAATCAAGACAGTATGGTACTGGCACAGAAACAGAAATATAGATCAATGGAACAGGATAGAAAGCGCAGAGAGAAACCCATGCACAGATGGTCACCTTATCTTTGATAAAGGAGGCAAGAATATACAATGGAGAAAAGACAGCCTCTTCAATATGTGGTGCTGGAAAACCTGGGCAGCTACATTTAAAAGAATTAAATTAGAACACTTCATAATATGATACACAAAAAGAAACTCAAAATGGATTAAAGACCTAAATGTAAAGCCAGACACTCTCAAACTCTTAGTGGAAAACATAGGCAGAACACTCTATGACATAAATCACAGCAAGATCCTTTTTGACCCACCTCCTAGAGAAATGGAAATAAAAACAAAAATAAACAAAGGGGACCTAATGAAACTTAAAAGCTTTTGCACAGCAAAGGAAAACATAAACAAGATGAAAAGACAACCCTCAGAATTGGAGAAAATATTTGCAAATGAAGCAACTGACAAAGGATTAATCTCCAAAATTTACAAGTAGCTCATGCAGCTCAGTATCAAAAAAACAAAGAACACAATCCAAAAATGGGCAGAAGACCTAAATAGACATTTCTCCAAAGAAGATATACGGATTGCCAACAATTGCATGAAAGGATGTTCAACATCACTAATCATTAGAGAAATGCAAATCAAACTACAATGAGGTATCACCTCACACTGGTCAGAATGGCCATCATCAAAGAGTCTACAAACAATAAATGCTGGAGAGGGGGTGAAGTAAAGCGAACCCTCTTGTACAGTTGGTGGGAATGTAAATTGATACAGCCACTATGGAGAACAGTATGGAGGTTCCTTAAAAAACTAAAAATAAAACTACCATACAACCCAGCTATACCAGTACTGGGAAAATACCCTGAGAAAACCATAATTCATAAAGAGTCATGTACCACAATGTTCATTGCAGCTCTATTTACAATAGCCAGGACACGGAAGCAACCCAAGTGTCCTTTGACAGATGAATGGATAAAGAAGATGTGGCACATATATGCAATGGAATATTACTCAGCCATAAAAATAAACGAAATTGAGTTGGTTGTAGGGAGGTGGATGGATCTCGAGACTGTCATACAGAGTGAAGTAAGTAAGAAAGAGAAAAACAAATACCGTATGCTAACACATATATATGGAATCAAAAAAAAAAAATAGGTTCTGAAGAACCTAGGGGCAGGACAGGAATAAAGATGCAGATGTAGAGAGTGGACTTGAGGGCACGGGGAGGGGGAAGGGTAAGCTGGGATGAAGTGAGAGAGTGGCATGGACATATTACACTACCAAACGTAAAATAGATAGCTAGTGGGGAGCAGCCACATAGCACAGGGAGATCAGCTTGGTGCATTGTGACCACCTAGAGGGGTGGGATAAGGAGGGTGGGAGGGAGATGCAAGAGGGAGGAGATATGGGGATATATGTATATGTATAGCTGATTCACTTTGTTATAAAGCAGAGACTAACACAGCATTGCAAAGTAATTATACCCCAATAAAGATGTTAAAAAAATATATCTAAAAGAGACATCTAGAAACATCTGAATTCTCCAAATTTATCATATAAAATGTATTTTTTGCTCCTCTTTATGATAAACTTTTTTCTAAATTTCCTATTAATGTATTATTGCATTGTTTTATTGACTGAAATTTAATTAAAAATGTTGGGAAAGTCAGTGGTCTGTGTACAATCTGTTGACCCTCAATCAGACTATTTGGTAACATGGGCTTTTTGTCTGATATTTCCTTACCAAGCAATAAAGATCCTACACAGTGATGCTGATCACCTTCTACAGGAATATCTCTTCTGATTTCATTTCATGCTCAATGGGTGTTCTTTGCTCTTCTTAAGCGTGTATGTCAGTGGACCTCAGGCATGCCTGCAGCTCTCAGTTTTCCATACTTCACAGAGGAGGGTTCAAGGTCCTTCTGCTGGGGCATGAGAGCAGTGCACATAGGCCAATTGCTCTGTGTCTGCTTCCAGGGACACCCGCTAGTCATGAGGGACTTACGAACACCATTGGAGTTGATCTTGTTCTGTCTCTTCTCTATGTGAATTAAAGCATTGTTCCACCAATGCCTGCTGTATTGTGCTTTCCTTGGTGACTCACATACCAAGATGCCAGGGACTTCAATTCCTGGTGGCTACCATTGTGATGATCTTTGCTGTTTTCCATGTAGTTGGAGTCCCACTCTGGCACTGGTAACCAGTACATGGTGTTCTGCTCAATATAAAACTTTGTTGCAAATGTATTTAAATGGGAGGAGGAGGTAACCGCTGAACAACTGCCCAGCCAGTCTACAAGAATTTAGCTGGCTATGGATGCTATCCATCTCAGGAAGATATAGAGCTATCAATGGAACCAGCTCTGAAAATCTTAATACAGGTTGTGATAGGTAGGTAGATCGATAGATAGGACATAGAAGTAATGAAAGGAGGATTTGTTGTGTGTAATTTTAAGTTTTAATCCACAAAACTCCATGGTATACCATTTCATTCAAAAAGAATATATACGCTTTCCCTGTACAAGGCATCACATATTATTTTAATGTATTTTACTAATAATGTTCAGAACAATTCTATGGAGTACAAATCAATATCTCTATTATATATTGAATAGATGAGAAACTGAAGCTTAGAGAATTAAAATGCAGTCTAGATTTCAATTCATGTTTTGTGATTCCAGGTTCAATTTTCTTTTACATTTTGTCATACTAGCTCATGAATCATCTTCAAAACTATTGTACATATGAAAATCCATTGATGTATTATTTGATGAGCATATCATTCCCCATCTTACTGAACTTCAGTAGATTCTAAATAGCTTAAATGCTCTCATTCTTTAAATCCCAATTCCCAGTTAAAATGTTGTAAAAAAACTTAGTAAAGGGATGTAACTCATAAATCTACACTGAATTCATAAACTTTATTTATACTAATGTTTTGCTAAGATATATGTGAGTAATTATGACCATATGTTTCCAATTTTATTTAACAAGATAAAGCAATGAGAAATGTTACTTGACAAAATATTTTGCCTAAACCAAGGCACTCAAAATAATTTGAGGATGTTTTGTCAAATCAAAATCCCCAAGTTCATTCATCCATCATTTTTTTCCAGATGTATTATTATCACTTTCTTTTCCTCAGCAAAATGTAGTAATAAAAATTGGATACATGACAACCTCTGACATCCAACACCAATGCTGTTCCCAGCACAGTGGTGACTAATTGAAGGAAATCCTATTGTCTAGAGAATAAATCTCTTGAGCAGATTGAGGAACTCACATTACTATTGTATAATATAAATCGACATAAAATTAAGTGTAAATAATAAAATTTTAATAAATGAATATCACATTGAAATTAGTTTAAGTAAAAAGAGGATGATATCTATTATCTCAATTCCAAATTAAATAAATACTTTTCTACAGAATTAGCAAATGTTATTTTCAAGATTTTCCTTTTTTGTTTCTCCCTTTTCTTTTGCTTTTTAGGAGATGCCAAATATGCCCTATATCAACTGAGATTTTGATAATTATGCTATTATCATAGTTGATAATCACAATCCTTTGTGCATCATACTAGCTGGAAATCCAAAGAAAGTGAAATAGGTGATAGACATATATAATATGATCATAGATATATCCATCTGTCTGTGATCTTCTGCCTTATATTTTGCTCCAACAAGTTTTTCTCAGTTTAATAATCCCCTCTTCAGGTAGCCAGGTTGGATGCCTCTCCCTTTTGTCTTTTTTGCAGCTTTTACATAATTCTTAGCAGAGCATTTAATTGTGTTGCCTCAAAATATTACTTGAAATTGTGGCTAACACCAAATCTTGCTTATCTTTGTGTTCTCTGTATCTAAAACAATGTCCTCCATATAATAACAACTAAAGAAATAATTTTTTAATTAAACGGCCCAGTTTATTGTGTTGCAGCCCTGAATAATCCACATTATGAAATATGGATTCAGTATATATTCCTTGGTGAATTTCTGATGTAACATATTCATTATTATATTAATTACAATTAAATGATAGTAATTGTCATTTTAGTACCTAGTATGTGTTATTGTCATGTTGCAGCATATAAACTACATGTTATGCATTTTTCATAGGTTGTCCTATTTAATTTTCATAATCATTCTATATGGCAGCAGAGTACTAACACATTTTTCTGAAATGGATACTGAGGTTTAGAGATATTAAATAAATTCCTTAAAGACATACACAACTAAAAAATGGCATATGTATTTAAATTAATCCTTTTTGGATCTTAGAGCCAGATTTTTCAACATTCTGCTAAGCTAGACTTTTTAAAGACAGTATGCTAACTGTAAATTCCTTGATTGCTCTTTTAGAGAAATCACTTTATTTTCTTTAGTAAAAGTAGTAGAAGACACTGGTGTTGTTCCTTCTAAGAATACAATAGAATTACACATATCTGTCTTTTTTGAAGTTAGGTGTGACTAAGGAACTTGCTTTGGGCAAAGCATTAGTGGTATGACGTGTTATATGTGTACACAATTGTCCATCTGTCATGACATTTGACAATGGCCCAGAGAGTTGAGTCCTGGTTCCCAAGAAAGCAACGTGAAACAAACTTCCCCAATCAACAAGTTAGAATCTTTGCTTTTTAAGTTACTGAGATTTGGGGATTGTTTCTTACTGCAGCAAGATCTACTTACCTGACAAGTTCAAGGAATTGATACATAACAAAAACTCAGTTTTAGACATGTTTTGACTTTTGTTGATTCAGATTCCAATGGAATACTAAGATATCAGTCAAGAAAATTCTGGAGATAAGGATCTAATTCTTTAATTCTCTTTTTTTCAACAGCTTTATTGAGGTGTACTTGTTATGCAAAGAACAGCACATGTTTCATGTGTGCAAGTTGAATAGTTTGGACATAGACAAACAGCTGTGAAACCATCACCACAGTCAAGGTAATACACATGTCTAACACCTCCCAAAGTTTTCTTGTGTCCTTTTGTTTTGTTTCAGTTTTTCTTTTTTGTGATAAGAACATTTAACATGATATATACACTTTTAACAAATTTTGAAGTGCATGGTACCATATTGTTAACTGCAGGCACTGTACAGTACAGCAGACCCCTAGAACTTATTCATCTAGCATGAGTGAAACTTCATACCCATGGAGCAACAGAGAAAATAATACATTATTAGTTAAAGTGCCAGCAATTATTTTCTGGTCAAAGTTTATCACTAGTAGTAAAGATTAATAAAAAGTGGCCAGAAAATTATAAATTTTTTAAAAACTATTTGAAAATATAATGAATAAAGCTCTACTAAAAAGCAGCTATTTTCAGTTCTAAGATGAATAAGGACTGAGGATCTAAGGTAAAACATGATGACTACAGTTGATGACACTGTATTATAAGACTGAAATTTTGTAAGAGAGTAGAACTTAAATGTTCTCACCAAAAAAGGAGAAATATGTGAGGTGATAAATGCATTAATTAACTAGATTGTGGGGGGGAAATCCTTCACAAAAACAATTGAAAAAAGACAACTATTTTCAAATATGTGATGGAAAGTAAAAGTCCTATATTATCCTACAGAAAAATAATCCTTGTTTACTTTCCTTTCTAAAAAACAATGCTTCATTTTTAACTGTGTGAGTATGTGTGACTTTCTGTGTGTGTGTATGTGAGTGCATGTGATTTACATTATAGCTTTGCGGGCCATTCCTGTAAGCGTCTTCGGAAATTATAACAGTATAATGAAATAGAGGCAGTACAGACAAATTCATTTGTTGATGAGAGATTGGGGGCTCCATTTAATATTATACTCATATTCCATGTGACAAAATATTACTTTGAATATTATTTGTTCACCAGTCCCCTAATGGTTCAAATTAAATAGATTTAGTAATTGTAAAAAATGAAGCAAGGTAATTCAGTTTATAAGTTAAGAACTGAAATCTGAGAAGGTCATTATCTTGAATAACAATGACTAGTTTTTCTTTTTTTATGTTTCTGTATTCACAAAGATATTGAATACACAAAATCAGTAACATATTACAAAGGAAAAATATTTAAGTTAAGCAGGAGATACATTATGTGTGCAAAAGGCAATGAAAATAAATATATAAGCATTCCTTACCGCACAATTAACTTGGAAATATACATTTATATCAATAGGCTGAGATTGTTCTTTTTAATATAACAGGAATATACACATTTACAGCTATAAGGCAATTGCATAGTATATTTTATTAGGTTTCTGCCATTGGCTTTTGGTTGGTTATTTGTTTATTGGTTTCTAGTGACATGAAAAACAATCAAGTTTGTTTTAAAAGATCAGAATATGGTCAATCTTTATAATTGTTGTATAATAAAAGGATTATTAGACAAAGTCTATAAGATTTTTGGATAAATTGCTAACAATATAGGCTGCAATATCTTCATTTGTAAAATAAGATTTGATGTTAGATGAGCTCCAAAGGTTTCTTTCAGTTCAGAATTAGGACATGAAATGTTAAAATTATAAGGCTATTTATTGCACATCAAATTTTGGAGTAATTCTTATGTGTTCTGAAATGATATTTTAGTAAATACAAATGAGTATTAGCCATTTCAATCATTAATTATATTGGAAAAGCATTTTTGAAGCTCTAAATATTATTTACTCCTTATACTCAGTCTTTTCAAACACTTGCCAGAGTAAGAGAAATCAGAAACTGTCAGCAGACACTAAAATTCCTTAGCATTTGACACTTCAAATATCTGCTGGCAACATCCCCAAGATGATGTCAGCTTCTTACAGAACAGGACATTTAATACTCCCCCAGAGCATCTCACTTTCAGAGTTGGTGGACTTTCAAATATCAAGTGCATTAATGGTTTTTCTCCAAACGGTAACAAATCTTTAGAAGTAATTCTCCAATCTCAACAAAGAATGATATTATGGTATGAAAAACAAGGGAAGGAAACATAAAATATATATTAAATGTCTGAGAAAACATTTATAAAATGAACAGATGCTTTTAAAAAAAATCCCAGAAACAGCTATGGTAAATGGTATAGTTAAAACTAAACTAATTATGATAACATTTTTAAAATAAAACAGGCCCTCTAAATAAAATTATGTCTTTTAAAGAGCTAATGAATAATGTGACTGTTCATACTACTTCTTAAGACCACATTTCAAAGAGACTTTATTGTGATTAATATAGCAACAGCATTTATTTAGCATCCATAGGTAAATAAGTTGTTGCTTATAAGTCAATTTTGTATATTAATAATGTTTTTAAATTAGCAACTTGGCTTATTTTTTATCTTTTACAAAACACATTTTTTTGCTCTCTAAACCTGACATTTTTCTTTGCAACTATAGTACACTATTACAATAATCAATTATTATAATAGATTGAAAACTTTTAGGAATTTTTACTTATGTGTGGTAAGCTAAATATTCCAACACTGAATAACATTGATAGCAATGATCTTTGGCTCATTTTGCTGATTATAATATATGAGAGTATAACATATACTCATAAACAAGACTTTGGGAATTATGAGAGTAAAAGAAGCTGAGAAAGGAAGTCACTCATAATTCCACTATCTATTGATACCACCATATTTCCTTTCTGAATTTTTCTACATGGTTTTCACCTGGTTAGAGTGATATTTCTATAAAATGACGCATTCTGTATTTTTCTCATAGCCATGTATCTTAAGCAGTTCTCCATTAAGATTCTAAAACCCAGTTTTAATGAAATATCATGCATTCTGTTGTGTTAAGGCACCTATTACAGGGTAATTAGGTGACCTCTAGTTTGGGGCTTTTTTATTTTGTCTTCACCATAATGTCTGTTATATCCCTAAGGCAATAAACATAAAAATATTTAAGTATCTCATGTAAAATGTAGTCTAGAGGAAGGCAGTTTAGTGACTAAGTGACATCAAGCCTCCATGTCATTTTTTCAGAAATTCAGTTAATCTTTCCCTGAGGGTTGCTAAGTGGCTGCAAAATCTCCAAGTTTCATGTCCTTACACAACTCTGCTCAAACACAGAAAGTATAAGAGCTAATCAGAGTGACGGGAGACTTCTTAATATACCTTTTTTCCTTTGGTCATGGAGAAAATAATCTTCCTAAGAGACCACTAACAACATTTTCATGATTTATTAGCCAGAACTGCATCACATGAGAACAGTTAATTGCAGGAGAGAGACTGAAAATGGGGATAAAGGGTCAGAATTGAACTAGATTAATTGTGTTCCATCCCCTTTGTCTGGCACATTGATATGCAAAGAAAATCACTTTTCATGTGGTAAAGCAGGAACAGGCATTCATTTTTGATTGGGCAAATAACTAGATTAAGAAAACCTCTGAATATCATGTCTGTTTCTTAAAAGATACTAGCAATTAATGTATGCACTAGTAGTATATAAGATTATATAGTTTCAGCTTTGTGTATTCTTATTCTAAAACTATTGCTAATTTGACATGAAATTTTAATTTTTTTTATTGTAATGCTGTAATGTTTTAATATCCAAATGTCTTTTATTTTTTTCTTTTGGGAGTTGCTTTGTTCTAGACTTTTAAAATTATTTTTTGATGTCTTCATATATCTCACACAAATTTGAAGTTGCTGTACTGTTAGGATAGTAATAATTACACTGTGACACACTCAGCAAAAATATGAATGACAGTATTTTCTAAGTTCTTATTAGCTGAAAACTGAGTTGCCCTGGTGAAACTCCCTGTAGTAGTACTCCCTTTCTTTGTTATTATTTGCAGATTCTAACATCTTGACTATTGGAAATCAATAAAGATGATTTTTTAAAATTTTGTCTATTAATTTTTATAATTTTCTGAACTTTGGGTACTTCTCAAAAATTTTTTTATAATTTACTCTTGTGTATTTGAATATATTCCATCGTTTTACATTTGCTGGGTTGGCAGTGTTTACATAAGGAAGATGCTACCTAAACATTTCATTTTCCAGAAACAAGGGAGGGAAAAACTAAGGAAAGTCCATTTGCCCAGTTTCTAGTACAGGGTTAGGGAATTAAATGATGATAATAATAGTGCCACTAATGATTAGCCCATCAAACCCCATGAACCCATGAATATCCTTCTGTAACTACTGTCATTTAAAAAGAGATAATTTGCCAAAAGATGCAGAGAACAGACACTCTTACGGAATATGTGGTTGAACTGTTTGTAATGGAAAAAATTCTGGAATGATTGGAGAAGAATTCCTCTCTTCAATGACCACAGAGCTCAGAAGGTAGAAATAATAGGCCAACCAGGACTAAAACATTGTTGATATGAAGTGAAAGACTATATTAAAAGTCATTTGCAAAATATTAGTGTTACAGATGTATATTAAATACCATCTGAAACTCTTTCTAATCAAGTTGACCAGGGCCAAAGTCTCTGCTTAGGCCTTTGACTTTTTTTTTTTTTTCTAATTCTAATGATACTCAATGATAGTCACTTTTCCAGATAAGACCTTCTATTTCTTTGATTAATTTCTAGTTAAGTTTATTTTTATATTGATCTTATAAATATACATTTCTTAAGAAAAAGTTTTATATAGCTGATTCACTTTGTTATAAAGCAGAAACTAACACACCATTGTAAAGCAATTATACCCCAATAAAGATGTTTAAAAAAAAAGAAAAAGTTTATTTCTGATATAATAAGAGTACTTCTTTAAAAATAAGTGTAATTTATTTGTATAACCCTAAAGCCTCTTTTCAGGAGGTAGATACCAACCAATTGATTTCACCATAGTCAGAATAATAGTAGGCATAAACTAAATGCTAGATAAGATTAAAACAGACACATAGAAACCATATGAAATTCTAATTGAGGTGAACCACTAATGATATTTTCAATTAATTATAGCAATGGTAATAATATGTTGATTATGGTGGTGGGTGTTTTTGTGCTTACTATAGGCTCTACTCTTTGAGCTACATTTTCTAGCATTCAGTTAGTAAATGAGAAAATAGGCTGTGGAAGTTTAAGTAAATTTGCTAAGACATCTAGCTGATAAGTAAAGGAGACAGTATTCAAACACATTTTTTTTTTAACATCTTTATTGAGGTATAATTACTTTACAATGGTGTGTTAGTTTCTGCTTTATATATAACAAAATGAATCAGTTATACATATACACATGTTCCCATATCTCTTCCCTCTTGCGTCTCCCTCCCTCCCACCCTCCCTATCCCACATCTCCAGGCAGTAGTCACAAAGCACTGAGCCGTTATCCCTGTGCCATGCGGCTGCTTCCCACTAGCTATCTACCTTACGTTTGTTAGTGTATATATGTCCATGCCTCTCTCTCGCCCTGTCACCGCTCACCCTTCCCCCTCCCCATATCCTCAAGTCCGTTCTCCAGTAGGTCTGTGTCTTTATTCCTGTCTTACCCCTAGGTCCTTCATGACATTTTTTTTTCTTAAATTCCATATATATGTGTTAGCATACGGTATTTGTCTTTTTCTTTCTGACTTACTTCACTCTGTATGACAGACTCTAGGTCTAGCCACCTCATTACAAATAGCTCAGTTTCGTTTCTTTTTATGGCTGAGTAATATTCCATTGTATATATGTGCCACATCTTCTTTATCAAACACATTTGACTCTAGAATCTACAGGTTAAAACCTGGAGTGAGAAAGGAAATATCATTGTGTCTAAAGTGACCAATTATGAAAGCAACAGATGGAAAAGAAAAATAAATTAGAATATAGAAATTTTTTAATTATAGCAAGCTCTAGTAACTGAAAATATTTCCTCACTTTTAAATGAATTCAAAACACCAGATTTAAAAGCTAAACTAATTATAGTAACCATTACCTCTATAAACATTCAACAAAATGTGTCTTGTGAACTTTTACTACAACAATAAATGAATTCAAAATAACTAATATTGTTATTCAAATATGGCACCCTGGACTAACAGTCTACCTAACTAGTCTAATATTGAAACATTGTAATACCTTCATATTATATCCAACAATAATAATAGCAATCAGTTTTAAAGTCATTATGTCTATGAATAACTGTATTCCCTAAGTTTCATCAGAAGACACAGATTTAATTATATGTATATAGATAGAGACAGAGAGAAGAGTAATAAGATAAATAAGAGATTCTTCTAAAAAATAAATTCTCTCAACCAGTACCTCTCAGTAATCATTGGCTTCACTATCAACATTAAATCATGAGTAGTTAATATGCTTTGGAAACAGCCTTAAGGGATCCAAAGTTTGGTTCTTTAATTTACTATGAGGCTCTATTGGTAAGCCTGACACTGGAACCTAAAACATATTAGTGCCTCCATGCTCATTTCTCTAAGATTTCAATTATATGAAAAATTTGGCTTCCACTCTAAAAGAGGTAAACTAAATGTGGCCTATGGTACAAAATGAAACCATGAGCTGAAAACCATGTGCTTAGGCCCCAGATTACTTTGGAATACAGAGAGAAATTTGAGCTCCATAATAGATGTACATCTATTCACTTTGAAACAAAAATATAAAATGCTACTTTAATTTTTCTCATCTCATTAATATAAATATGCAAAACAAAATAATGAATCTTGAAGGATAATCCCCCCTTTCCAAACTGTTTTCCATTTTTCACTAACTAGTTGGCTGTGCTGACAAAATTGATTTCACGTGTGCAGGAGCTGGCATTTAAATTTTTCAATTTAAGGAGGTCAAAGCCATCGTAGCAAATGAAATTATGTTGCAAACTGAATTATTCAAGATAGAAATATAATGTAGTTTACAGTGGTCACTTTAGGTAGCTCTTAAAAAGGATCCAGAAAGTATAAATTTGATCTAAACCTCAATTCCAGTTCCTTACGCTTTACGCCATTTCTTCAATTTCTGCAAATCTCTTCAATATCTGCTTATGACCTCTTTTGTCTACATTCTCTGCCTTTTTACTCCTGACTGCCTTTGCTGTCTCTTTTCTGCTCTAGAAAATTTCTTTAATTATGAAATATAGTTCTTTCACTGATTTCCACAAGAACATCCTCCGTCAAACATTTCTTAGTAAATTTACTGAAGAATTGAGCACTCAGAGATAGTCATGTAACAGGCAATCATGCTCTGCTCTCTTTTCACTTTACTTCTATTCCCATCCTCCCTCTTTCTCTCTCAGACACAAACACACACACACACACACACACACACACACACACACACGCAAAATGTGTTCATCATGTCATGTTGTCCCACAGAGAGAAATTATTTCACTTGGGAATCTCAGGGTCTACTATGTACAGTTTGTCAAGAAATTCTATCTCATAATTCTAGTGTTTTCTTTAAGGACACATTAGCTTATATATAATATTGTTCATTTTGTTGTGGAAATACTGTATAGAACTCCTAAGGTTGCAGTATTTTTCTCTGGGCTTGAGTTCAGTATGTGCCTATGTAGAGAACTGTCCACATAGAGGATGCTACCAGTGCTTATAGGCTGGATTGTGCTTCTGTTGGCAGTTGTTTTCATTTCTTACATGATACTTGTATAAAGAAATAGAAGCTGTCAGTCATTAAAATGGAAGGCATTCAGCTTTGTGCCTGTCTGAGGATAAAATTGGATTTCTCTGTCTGGGTTGTGCTGATTCTTTTTTATTCCACAAAGCAAATTGCTTTTCCAAGGCATCAGTATTAACGGAAAAAGCCTCTGCTAAGACAGGTAGTACTAAAAGCTTATTAGCAGCAATACTTTGTATTCTCTACTGAATATCATACCAGTGGAGAATAGATTCATGAAATACAAAACTCCTTTTCAGAGTTTTGTGCAATTTCATGTGTGTTTTGTGCCCATCTCAGCTTTCCAGTAAGCAATGTTGTGGTTGGACTGGCCCTTGTGGTTCATTAAGAACCACATTAAGAATGATTAAGAATCATTAAGAATGATTTCAAGATGCCCTTCAGCAATACCATTAGTAAATTTTGAAAAAATAAAGGTTTATTACTTACAGAGTCTAGGAATTACACAGCACACCTCAGGCCACACAGGTAGGTAAGTAGGTAGGTTTCAGGAAGAGAAAGAGAGAAAGAGGGAGGGAGGGAGAGAGAGAGAGAAGGCATGCAGGCCTGGGGTTCTGCTTTTATTGGGGTCAAGGGTGGGGGCCTAGGGTTTCATGGGTTATTCTTTATTGATAAGTTAAAAGCATAAGAGCAAGAATTTAAAGCATAGGAAGAGAAAAGACAAGTAGTCCAAATGGTCAGTTATCAAACCCAAGGTCACTAAAGCAAAGGAGCCTTACTTGGGGGGAGACAGCCTGGCTCTTAACCTAGTCCTGTGGCTGGCAACATATTTACGTGAGAGCAGTCTTTGAAATGGATGCCTTTTTGAAATGAATGGCTCAGCAATCAAAGCTTAAGTCAAATATATACACTACCAAATGTAAAATAGATAGCTAGTGGGAAGCAGCTGCATCTCACAGGGAGATCGGCTCGGTGCTTTGTGACCACCTAGAGGGGTGGGATAGGGAGGGTGGGAGGGAGACACAAGAGGGAGGGGATATGGGGATATATGTATACATATAGCTAATTCACTTTGTTATACAGCAGAAACTAACACAACATTGTAAAGCAATTATACTCCAATAAAGATGTTAATTTTTTTAATTAAAGAAAATAAAGTTAATAAAATGTTGCCAAAGAAACCCCCAAAAGCTTAAAAAACTTGCATTACAAAAAAGAAAAAACACGAAAACAAAACTCAACTGTCAGAATTTACACTACAATCTACCCTGTGATGCTGAATCAACAGAGTTAAAGACATTAATGGCCTGGGAAGTTGATTAGCTAAAGGCCAGGGGTAGGATGTGTTGTAACCCAGAAATTGCACGTCTAAGTAAGGTTATAATAGCAATTCTAATAATTACACAGGCAATAGTTTGAAATCTAATCCATAACCATTGTTTCAAACTTGGGAAAATAGGTGAGTGATCTTGGGGGCCCTGGGAATCTGTTCAAAAATTTGAGTAAGGTTGTGGAATATTTTAATATCTTGGGTCATCTGGTATAAGCAGGTTTGAACTTGTTCTGAGTTGGTAGATTGCCCCATATCTCATCAAACCAGTGACTTAGTCCTGGGAATAGATCAGTCCAGTTATAGGGTTTTGTCCCATTTCAGGAGACAGTGAAACAGGTGGATTTCCCAAGTAAGACCCATTTGGCACAATTATTTGCATCAGGTATTTAGTAAGAAGCACTTTCATGGAAACAAAAGAAAAAAAAAGTTAATCATTGGATTAGATTATAATCCCAGTTTCTGAGTTTTGAAGGCATCCAATCAAGGAGATTTCTAAATGTTGGGCTTGAAGTATCTTCAAATGTAGTGAGGGAAGACAGTGACAATCACAGATTTTCCTGGTTTGCCATTTGAATGTCTCTGGTGATCTTTCTGAGTGGCCCACCCAGCAACAGGCATGAAGATTGTCTATACATGAGGTGTTGTGGTAATTTCTTTGAAGTTTTTATTAAGTTGTCCCACTTTAGCCTGCGTGGCTTTGGGAAAAGGGCAGTTTTAGTTCTCAATGATTTCAAGTTGTAAGGGAAAAAAATGGAAACATTAGTTTGGAGAGTTGTAGCCAGATATTAGAGGAAATGAGAAGAATTCAGCATCCAGTCCAGTTAACAGATATAAAACAAAACCGTAAAGGCAATTAACAGGACTGGAATCTGATATCTACAAGGGTGTACTATAGTTTTCCATTGAAACATATATATTTTTCTCTCTCTACATTTACCCCATTTCTATCAGAGATAATCAAAGTAAGATTGATTTGTTTGCAAAAATAAGTCTAATCTCAATAAACTTGGCCTTATATAAGTGCAGCAAGAACAGTGATTAACCATATAGGATGCTTTGCTCTCACTTTTCATAAGAAAACTCAGATTGAACTTTTAAGTCTCTTGAGGCTAGGAAGCCAAGCCAAGAACTTGCCAGGAGACTTGGCCTGCAATACCTATAGATCTGGGTGAATTCCTCTCTTCTTGAGATCCCCCAAATATCCTGAGGTTCCTGGGCCTGCCAGGAAGTGACCTTCTTTATTCAACTCATAAATCTGCTGAAACACTGTAAGCAAGGTACCAGGTAGATTTTCCCAAGTGGCTTTATTGGCTCCATAAAGTCAAATTTAGTTTTGTAAAGCTGTCTGATCATATCTGAGTATATGTATGTCTCTCTCAAATATGATATTCCAGTCAAAGCTTTGGTAATATAACCCGTGTTTTCAATTGTGATCTGTTACAAGAAAAACAGATACTTATTGAACTTATGTAATAACTATATTGCCATGAAAATAAAAATACTCACTGAGAGTTCCTGAATGCTGGAAGGAAAAGGTAGGGAGAAAATAATTGTTTCATCTGTGTTCACAAAGATACACTTGATCAAGTTATTGTAAGTCGTAACTAGAAAAAGAAAAATTTATTTAACTCTGGGAAACAAAAGATTAAAGAACCAGCAATCTTTCAAACAAAAGTCATATAATTATCCTCATCAGTTCATTTAGTCTCATGTAATTAATTCTTGACCTTTTGTTAACAATTTTATGAATCTAGTTTTTCCTTAAAGTTATGTAAATTCTAACCTAGTTCAGTGATAATATCTGAAGGTTAACAGAAACCTGTACTTGTTAGAGTCTTTTCCATGAATCTCCTTGAAGATGAAGCACTTTTGCAAAAACATCAGAGTAGAAAAATAACTGTCTATAAATGACAAAAGGCTTAAAAAGGCCCATGGTTAAAGATCTGATAAGAGATCGTTATAATGCAGGTGACAAGGAAATTTGGTTATTTCTATGACACACAAGATTTTAGGATGATAACTAGAATTATGACTGATGATATTATGTATTAGACTTTTAAGAATTTTATATAATTTCTGGAACACTTATATTAATAGCATATATCCATGCAAAGATATCCATATAGAAGTTTAACATTACTTCTCTTTTGACAATGTTCCCCATGTAATTTAACATATCAAATATCCTAATTAGTTTAATGTCTCTCTTTTTATAAGGAGAGAGAATGAATCTTTGGGGATGTTTCAGGGACCCTCTGGAAAACTCCAAGTTAGTTCAAGGTCAAAAAGACTTCATTTAGAATTTGATTTTAGGAAGTTTCTCAAAAATATCAAAAAGCTTTGGACAGTTGACTAAATAGGATTACAGATCGTTATGAAATAATAATTATCACTTAACCAAAGTGACAAAAGTTTTTAAAGGCAAACACAAAAGGTTACATAGTTGTGAGCAAAACTTTTAACTCATTTAGTATTGAGAAGACTCTGTTTTGTTAAGAAATCAAAGACCTGATTAAGACAGTATGAAGCACAGAAAATTATTTTGATAAAACACAAAATCTTTTCTTTCTAGCTTATTATACTTAAAAGGTAAAGAAAAAACTTTCATAATTTTTATCAGGAGCAGAACAATGTTTCAAGAAAATTTTGTTCTCTTAGCAGATGAAAGAAAACTACATAAGCATACTATTGATATTAAAGCTTATTTTTAAAAAAACAAAACAACTGTATAATAAAAAATCAATTTTAGACAACTTGGCCACACAAGGTAAAAATATCTCTTTCTTTCCAACTTTCTATACTATTTTGTCCTTTGTTTTCTTCTTCCTCATTCTGAAATAACCAGTTTTGCTTTAGGAACAATTTACTTTCTTTTCCCTTAACAAAAATGCATCTCCATAGCTCATACCCTCTCTTAGCCAAAATACATTCTACTTTCCTTGCATACAGAGTTGTTTCCCTTATTATTTATGGTAGCTTTATTTACATATATTAATTAGAATTTTTAACCCTTAAAAAACAATTTCTAGTGAAAACTAAGAAGTAAGTAATTGTGCAGTGTTACACCAGCATTCTTTAGACTGGCAAATTTATGAATATGTTTAATAATTTGTAGAAACATACATCTATTCATAGCACACTTTTGCAGTGTAGCATCAAACATGTTTACTAATAGGACCAAATATCTTTCGTTTCTCAGTAATAAGGTCAAAGTACGGAAACTTAGAATTGTTTCGCAATTAATGTTTCAAGATTGTATCTCATTTGGAAATGATCTAGACATTCAATGTATTCCCATAATTTAATATGTCTTAACAAAATTCTAAGGGTACAAGTTACCAGAGATTAGGAAACTATTTTTAAGTAGACATACCATAACAGATGATTATTGCCAAAAAGGTCACCTAAAAGCTCTTATCCTACTTGTATCTATCTAAATCATTTACTACCCAAAATTATGTTTAGATGACACATGGAAACTTCATTAGACACTAGATCAAGTCAGCTATCATCCCAAGTTACTTTTCTTGCTGACAACTTTTGAAATAAAGATAACGTGAATTATTTGACTAGTAAACCCAAGTAGAATAAAAGTTTATGTGAATTATGTTTAATGCTGATAACTCTGAACACATTCTTATTTTAATTAAACCAAACTTAAACTAGCATTTTTTTTTAACCAAAATTTATGCCAGATCACATGACTTGTAAAACGTTGGGGTTAGTTTCTCTTTTTTGAATATTTGGAATGCTTATTCATAAGCAATTATTTTTAAACCAGCTAAATAGAACTCTTTAACAAATTAATTTTGGCAGTACCACCCAGACATAGAGAGGGAAAAAAATCGCATATACATAACATACATCTACAAACATACATAAACACAAGACAGACACAAACAAAAACCCTATAGCTTCCATTCCAAAATTTTGGCCATGAGTCAAGTACAACAATATAAAAGTCACTAGTTTATAAATAACAGTTTCTGCCAAATTGGCTGATAAGGAAAATTAAGGTTACCTTCTCCAATGGCTAAAGCTTTTTACTAATATTTGTGGAAAAGACTTTTAAGATTTGTATTTGTCTTTTGCAAGTAATTTTAAGTTACCTTATGGAGTGCTTACATTTCAAAGACATGGTAAATTTACATCTTCAAGAGACAGAGGAAAAAAATGTAAGTTTTCTCCTAGACATTTTAAAGCTTTTTGGAGGGTTTTGGCAGTTCCAGTAAAGTGTAGTAGCACAACCTTGTAGTTAAGGGAGCATCCTATAAAAAATAATTCTCTGGGCTCAAGGTCAAATGGGGCCTTTTCAGGGTTAGAAAAGAAGAGGGGGTCATTTGCGTTACTATGGTTATGGAAATAATAAACCCATTGTACCATGACAATTTTGCACAGCAGGATTTGGGCTTCATCCCAATGCTTTCTATTTATTGTGAGCCTTAGCTCTGATCACTGTGATGGAAGGATGGACATGGTATCAGGTGACAAATAAGTGAGGAGAAGAAGGCCCTCTTACAAATATCAGTGGCTCTAGGGGTCTGTGCCTTCCCATTTCCCTCTTTCTTCTCACTAAAGGACTTGATAACCCTGTCCGCTTTCCCCTTGGCGGCAGGGACACCCCATGAGGCATGCTTCTAGTTCTGCCCCATTCAGGAGAAAGCTAAGGGGGCTCAGGATCTGTGGTATCTTGAAGGAAATGAGCATGGAGCCTCGCTGGATCTTTAAGAAAGTTATGGATTTTAGGGTGTTTAGAGATACCAGTCATTTGACACACGTTAGCAACTGTAACAATTCAGAGCCCATTCCAAGCAAACAAGAAAACCTGTAATAGTAAATTAGTCCCCCTCTCTCCTTCCTAGGAGCTGCATAAATCTTTAAGAAAGGTTTGACTTTCAGTTAAGGTGTAATTTTTTATCTCAGTTTCTACTTCTTGTTTTTATCCCGTTACCTTCATCTTATACAGTGTTTCTGGAAAATTTTGGATGGTGTCACTGTGAGCCTTCTTTGTGGGTGACTGCTTTCCTTTACAAGGTGTCCCACAAGGTCCCTCTGGGATTGGGCTGTGCCTCTACCAGTGCAATATGCACAAGGTTTTTGAGAAAAGCCCCTAGGCCTATGGAGTATGATACCAGAGTCTTGGCATGATGGTATGCATAGCATTGAATAATACCCAGGAAGCATCCGTGGGGGTTTGCATTGATCAAGGAACAAGTATACCTCCTCAGAGTTCTTAGGAGACATTGACCCCAGATGTTCAGGATATTTATGTTTGTCCATTAATTTTTAGTAACATCACACGAGGTACTGGACCCGTAATATCCCATCAGGTCAGGGAATGAGGAACAACAGTAATGTGTAAAGTGGTGACACAGAGACCACAAGCCTGTGTTGTATTTTCCCCCTGGTGGTGCCATTGATTTCTGATTGCAAGGCTGTTTCACTGTTGTGGGTTAGGACATGGATTCTGGGCACAACCCTCTGACCCAATGCTTGCAGGCAGAGGTCTGCCATCCTCCTCACCTACAGGAATCTTTTCCTTGTTTCTTTAGCCCAGAGCCTCTCCTTGGGTGGTAACAATATCCTTGCAATTCAATCTACCTTCCTTAGCTCTCCTTGGTCTTGAGGCATGAAGGATCCTTATTTACATTAATAATCAATTAAGGCCTTTGTAAATAGTGGTCTAATTGTCTCATTAGACCATATGACATTGGTCACACTACTCTGAAAAGATCATTGGATTATTATGGCAGCTGTGACCTTTTGGGCTGGATATTGCAGGCAACACACCACAGAAGCAATTTGTGAAAACACATAGCACGTTCATGGAACAGACCCACATCAAGAAGTGCTCCTTTCCCAGATGGTATTATCCATCTGAGTTAGGTCATTCATTAGTAACCAAGTTGTAGATTATTGCAAGGGCAATCGTGCAATCCTGCCAACTGTGCCGGTTGTTTTGTGCTGGTCTCTGCCTATCAATAAGCAATGTTGTGGTTGGACCAGGACTCATGGTTCTTATGATTGCAGGATGCCCTTCAGCAATAACCTTCGGAAATTTTGAAAAAATAAAGGTGTATTGCTTACAGGACCTGGAAATTACACAGCACACCTAAGGCCACACAGTGAGGTCTCGGATAGAAAGAGAGGGCACATGAAGGCCTGGGGTTCTGCTTTTATTGGGGTGGAGGGTAGGGGCCTAAGGTTTTGCAGGCTAACTCTTCATTGGTGAATTGGAAATGTAAGAGTGAGAATTTGAAGCACAGGAAGAGAAAAAACAAAAGTGGCCCAAATGGTCAGTTATAAAAATCAGCCAAAATCTCTGAAACAAACGAGCTTCAGTAGGTGGAGACAGCCTGGCTCTTTATCTAGGTCTGTGGCTGGCAGTGTGTTTATTTGAAATAGCAGTCTTTGAAAGGGATGTCTCTATGAAGTGGATGCCCAGGCAATCAAAGCTTAAGTCAGGCACTTGCACTACAAAAAAGGAAAAAAAAAAAAATTTGTCAGGGTTTATACTACAATGTGTTAAGCTGTTGTACTATTTTTTTCTTTTTCATTCCCATTCCCTTCTCATCTTGTTTGTGTCTAACACATCACATTTTTCACATTTATTGACAGTGCGATATTTCATTTTGGAAGCAATAGACAGCTTTAGCAAATGGCTACATTTGTGATGAAGAAACAAGATAAAAATTTTAGTGTCAAAAATAAGATATAATTTTATAGCCTTTATGAGAAATTTGAGACACTGTTTTAAGCATGCTAATTTCTTGTGTATCGTTTTTCGTAAAATCGATTGCCTCAAGTGTAAACCATCAGTATTTACCTATGGGATTACCATATATTTTTACTATAATATTTATTCAAAAAAGGGAAATTTATAATACAACACATGTGATTTAAACACATACAGTTAAATCAAATTTGATTTAAATAAGAAGTTTGAGTATATATCATGTAACTTGATATATTCATTTTTCATGTTCACTAGCACTATAGTATTTTCAAAGGTTTGATGTAAATGTAGTGGTCAAGTTGAAAGCGAAGTACTTGGATTTTTTTCAACAATTTAAATTTATTTTTAATACCATTTAGAGATAAATAATGATTTCTCATTGAGGTGAATGGGAATCAATGTTTACTATGGTGTTAATTAATACCATTTTAAACAAGTCAAAAAAATTAATGCCATAAAGGTATATCTCAACAAAAGTAATTCATGCTTCACCTATCCCTGTGGTTCGTCTGACTGAAGGTAATTGTATAAAAAGCAAATTGAATAGCCAATTTGATTTTTAAGTTTTGTAAACTTTGAATTTTATTTGCAATGTTATTTAGAGATAAGAAATCGCATGCCCTTTTTTTAATAAAGGGAAATAAAATTCCATTTATAAATATAAATGCTTAAAATAAAGTTTACAATTATTTTAAAAATTAGTATTGATTTACTGAGACTTAGTAACTTTTCTCAAAAGTTTCTTTGTAATATCATTCGAAAATTTTAACAATATATTGACTATACAAAATAAATATCTGAACCAAAATTTTTATGGACTCATCTTTTCCTGCTGACCCAAATTGAAACAAATAATGGGAATATTTTGGATAGCATCAAATATTTTTTTAAAAATGTATCTGATAAGTTCAACATAACCGTTAATAACATGTTAAAATAATTATATGTGGTTTGTTTGAAAATGTGAAAGAAAAACTCTGTAACAACAGGGCATTTCCAGTTGTCATTGCAATATTTTTTTTTTTTTTTTTTTTTTGCCGTACGCGGGCCTCTCACTGTTGCGGCCTCTCCCGTTGCGGAGCACAGGCTTCTGACGCGCAGGCTCCGTGGCCATGGCTCACGGGCCCAGCCGCTCCGCGGCATGTGGGATCTTCTCGGACCGGGGCACGAACCCGTGTCCTCTGCACCGGCAGGTGGACTCTTAACCACTGCACCACCAGGGAAGCCCTGTCATTGCAATATTTTTATTTTTTTCTTTTTGCTTATCTTGTCATAGCCTCTTTACTTTTATAATACTATGTTTGAATTAATTCATAATTCAGTTTTTTCTTGACTCTCTGCAACACTCATCCCATTCCAGCACTTGCCTCTTCATAATTTTAGTCTAACAAATTTCACTGTAATAATCTAAGGCTGGTTATCTCCATTATATCATATAAAACGTCTGGAAAAGCCTGGAAAATTCAACTGTCAAACACTTTCAAATTTCTGCTACATACCATGAGGTGCTTTGTATACATTACTGAATGGTGAGTTCCTGTTGATGTTAGCATCATGTATTATCTTAATTTTACTAGATATTTGTATGTTTCTAATTATTTCTTGTTTATTTTGGTTTTCCGTAAGATGTTATGGAAAAAACGAATGAATTTTTGGCCAGCCCAATATTTTTTAACAGTGTTATTGACATAGAATTTAAACATAAAATATTCATATTTAAAAGGTATAATTTGAAAATTTGACATATACATATATATATATGTATGTATATATATAAAACCATGGAATCGTAGCCACAATCAAGATAATGGACATGTACCATCTACATCTATCATCCCCCTAAATTTCTTCATGTCCCTTTATAATCCCTCTCTCCTTCCGCTCCTTTCCCAACACCCATCTCAGTCCCCACATAACCCAGTATAATTATTATGTTATTTATCAGCGTTTTTGTGTATATCAATAGTTCAGCTGTTTTTATTGCTGAGTTCAATTCCATTGTATGGACGTACCACAGTTTCTTTATTCATTCACCTGTTGGTTGACATCTGCGTTATTTACAGTTTGGGGCTATTGCAAACAAAGTTGCTATGAATAGTCACATATAAGTGTTTATATGGACATATACTTTCTTATTCTTGAGTAAATACCTAAGAGTGGAATAGCTGGTACATGTGGTGCTTTATTAAAAACTTTTCTTAGAAACTTCCAAACTGATTTCTAAAATTACTGTACAATTTACATTCACACAATCAGTGTATGAGAATTCCAGTTGCTCTACATCCTTGCAAAGTGAGTGTGGTCAGTATTTTTAAATTGTAGCCTAACAGATGTGTAATAGTATCTCCTGGTTTTAATTTGCATTTTCCCTAATGTCTAGTGATAATTAAGCATTAACATCAACAAGATTTTTCTGTGCTTATTTGCAATCTGTATACCTTCTTTGATAAAATGTATGTATCAATCTTTCAGCCATTTTAATTTTTTTCCTTATTGAGTTTTGAAAAATTGTTTTACATTGTGGATATGTCCTTTATAAGATATGATTGGCTAATATTTTTGTTCTTCTTCTTGCCTGACTCTTCTCTAGCGCCCCTACAACAATGTTGAATGCAAGTGGTGAGAGTGGACATCCTTGTATTTTTCCTGTACTTAGTGGGGAACATTTAATTTTTCACGCTTAAGTATAATATTAGCCATAGGTTTTTTGAAGAAGTATGTATGTATGAGGTAGAGAGAGTTGCCCTCTTTTTCCACTTTCCTTAGAGTTTTTATCTTGAATGTATGTTGGATGCTATCATTTCTTTTTTTTGCACCTAATGAGATTATCACATGGCTTTCCTCTTTTAGTTTGTTAATATGGTAGATCACATGACTAGTTTTGGGATGTTAAACTAATCTTACATTTCTGGGATAAACTCTACTGAGTCATAGTGCATTACTGTACTCTTTTTCTTTATTGTTGAATTTGTTTGCAAAATTTTTGTTTGGGTTTTTTTATATACATATCCAGGAAGAATATTTACCTGTAGTTTTCATTTCTGATTATGTGATTGTCTGATTTTCTATATTCTTAATCAGTTTTTCTTTCCTTGTTCTATCAGTTATTTGCAGAATAGGATATAAATTTCTATAGTCTGTAATTTTAGGTATGTTTCTTTCTCCTTACAGTTCTATCATATTGTGATTCATATATTCAGGAACTTTGTTGTTAGGTACTTAGCAGTGTAGGATCGCTATGCCCTCTCAATGAATTGGACCCTTTATCATTATGAAATGACATGTTTAATTCCTGGTGATATTCTTTATTCTGAAATATACTTTTCTGATATAAATAGCCCTCCAAACTTCTTTTTATTAGTGTTATTGTGGTATATATTTTTCTATCCTTTTACTTTTAACACATTTGTGACTTTATAGTTGAAGTTCCTTTCTGGTAAGCAGCACATATTTGAGTCTTCATTTTTTTCTTCAATCTGAAAATAGATCTTTAGTAAGTGATTATTCAGACCATTTACGATGACTGTATTTATTGCTGTTGTTATAGTTAAATAAATCATCTTGCCACTTGCTTTTTATTGGAGCCATGTGATCTTTATTTCTTTTTTGTCTTTTTTTGGTTTCTAAATTATTTGAAAACTTCATTGTTTTATTTTATATCATTTGAAGTCTTATTAAGCATAACCATTAATTTCGATATTTTAGTGGTTGTTTTAGGGGTTAGAGCATTCACTTTTAACTTATCGTAGTCTGGCATATATATAGTATATAAGGTGTAAATCTAGGGTTTTTTTTTTTTTCACATAAGTAAGTAATTGTTCCAGCGTTATCTTTACCCACTGGCATTTTTCTCTTAAAGGTATTTTATTCTCATTGTGTGAAAGACATAAAAGATTCCCATCCTTTTACAGTACTTTTAATATGTTTTTGAGTTTATATGTGAAGTGTGTTTCTTATAAATGGCATACAGTTGGGTCTTGCTTGCTTTATCCAATCTGAGAGTCTCTACCTTTTTATTGGGCTGTTTACCCTTACGTTTAATGTAATTATTTATATGGCAGAGTTTAAGTCTACCAGCTTTCTATTTATTTTATATTTGTCTTACGTGTTATTTTTCTTTTTTCTTCTCCTTTCCTCTTTGTTTTTACTATAATATGGAGTATTTTCAATATGCATCTTAATTCCTCTATTGTTATGACTAAACAAGATGAGTCTGTTTAGTTTCTTAGGAAATAGAGTTCAAGCATCTCAACCCATTGCTTTGTAAGACTTAGATTCAGTTATAGTCACCAAATTCATGGTACTGTTATAGGCTCTGCTTTTTAACCTATCAGCATGCTCATTTTGTCCTAAGTCTCAGAGTTAGCAAATTACTCAAAAGGAAAATTTGCCCATTATATCAGACCCTTCCTGTATTGTTGTCCCTGAAATTCCGATTTTTCTCTCAAAGCATGCTAGAGTGTCACAAACTCTAGACTGCAGCTTTTTTTTTTTTAACATCTTTATTGGGGTATAATGGCTTTACAATGGTGTGTTAGTTTCTGCTTTATAACAAAGTGAATCAGTTATACATATACATATGTTCCCATATCTCTTCCCTCTTGCGTCTCCCTCCCTCCCACCCTCCCTATCCCACCCCTCCAGGCGGTCACAAAGCACCGGGCCGATTTCCCTCTGCCATGCGGCTGCTTCCCACTAGCCATCTACCTTAAGTTTGTTAGTGTGTATATGTCCATGCCTCTCTCTCGCCCTGTCACCACTCACCCTTCCCCCTCCCCATATCCTCAAGTCTGTTCTCCAGTAGGTTTGTGTCTTTATTCCTAGATTGCAGCTTTTTATGCCCCATTCAGGAAATCAGAAAACAACCTGGGGGAAAAAAGGTGGCCAAAATAGGCATCAACTTAATGCAGTCCGTTGTCTCAAGGTTCTTGCCTCCTCAAATTCCTGCCTCTCTTGGATGCTTTCCAATGCTATAAAGGGCTAAATTTTTTATATTTTATTCAGGTATTTTATATAGTCTCAGTGGGAGGCTTATTCTGATATCAGCAACAGTATGATTTCAGAGTAAGAAAGTCCCCCCTTCTTTCTATTTTGTCTTTATTATTACATTGATATGTAGCTGAAAAGATTTACTTATATATCCAATAATTCATTTATTTCTTTGATCATCCATTTATTCAGCAAATATGGATTAGGCACTGTGTTTATTACTCTAAGAACTGTTTGTACTAGAACAACAGTAGCTCATAAATACTTCTTATTGAATAAAACTTCTGTGTTCATATCATCTATTATTTATTAAATGCTTAAGCACTTAAGCACATGAGAGATATATACATGTTCACACATATTTATCACTTTTTTGAACTTTTTCAATAATATTATCCTCTGAGTTATAAGTAAATTGAAGCTTGATGTTCACACATTTAATAATGTATCTGGATTTTGGGCCCAATTGCATGTACCTCCACATAGGATACACCTTTAGTAGATTTTAAGATAATAATATTACCGAAAATAACTATGTTTCCAGAGATTATCATAATACCTGATATAACATAGGCATGCTGCAAAGAATTGCTTAATTTATAATGATTAAATCTCTAGAACAAAACATTTTGCTTATGCAGAAACTGAATCTAAAATCTTAACATTATTTTATACAACATTCTGACAACTTAAACAATTTGCTACTTCATGCTCATCATTTTGCCTGAAAACCTCTTACCTTCCTTTCCAATATGCACACACAGTATTTAAATACAATACACTATAATTATTGGAGCTAAATTCAAACCACTCAAAAATATTCTATAATGCTTATAGAAAGAGTTCCTCATGTTCATTCCATTTGTGCCCTGCGATACTTTTATGCTAAAATTTATGACCCAGGTTTACTTATCCTCCTGTGCCTTTTTCATAGCTTAAGCGTAGAATTATGCAAACCAACCTCATGTTAAACAATTAGGAATTTATTTTAACCCAAACTGAAGTTACTTGGCTAACAAATCATGCTTTGCCTATAGTGAAGTCTAGAAAAGGAGTCTATCTGTATTTCTGATCACATCTTGATTAATTAGAGGCAAATATTTTGGTTATATTTGGTTTCCCTAAGGTTCATGTAACTATGACACCTGTACAAATCTATGGCATTGACATTATTAAATTTCCTGTTGCCAAAAATTATGTGAACATGTCACCCTTTCTGCTCTTTTTATTAGATAATATAGCTCATAATTTTACTACTACAGATTTCTACTGGGAGTTTTATCATTATGTAATCATTTGCCTCTTGAAACTGTTGAATTATTTACCTGATTTTTATCAGAGAGGAATCTCCAACATCTAAAGCCCTAGTTTTTAAAATTTTCCTCTTGTATAATTTACAACTGTATTTCAATACTTCTATGTTTTAATAAAGAATGTATATTGTTATAAACATAATTGATGTTTTTGGTTATCTATATTGAAGGAATGGCATTAGGACCAAATTAGTCCAATATAACATCACCTCTGTCTGTTGACAGAGAACTGAATTTTCGGCAGAGCCTCAAAGAGAAGCTAATGAGCCTCCAAAGAGAATGAACTTTTTTTGCATTTTAGCTAATACAGAGTATGAAAGACCTGATCTGAAGATTTGCAAAGTTTATCAAAACCTTCAAGGATGTATCTGTTTTATTTGGTTATAGCAAGATTTCACTACAGTAAAAGAGCATGGGACACGGCTGGTCCCCAGCCACTGCTTTGTATTACTTCATTGGAGTGGAATGTTTGTTACACCAAGCTTCATTAAAATTAAATTCTACCTTCACTCTATTTACCATGAAAATTATTATTTTTTATAGGCCAAAGCTTATGATTCTGCACGGTACAGAGTAAGAACAAATAAAATGGAATATGTTAAGAAATATGTAATTTAATAGAGCAAAGGAAAGGATTTGGAAAAAATTTTTGAAAGAACCATTTAAAGGACAGTCAGCACTTGCATCTGAATAATATCCAAGGTGTGATGATCAAAATTCTTGACACTGAGTCCCATAATTAGTCAATCTGGTTAAGTAGTAGCCTCAAGATCAAATTGGGGAAGAAGCAACTGACCTTAAACACAATTTATTAAAAAACAAAACCAAAAGCAAGACAAAACAGAAATAAGAGCTAAAAAAGGAGCAGGTTTATCTAGTAATAGTGAAGTAAACACAATATAGGTATTGCCAAGTATTAATTTAAAATCTGAGACTTAGTAAAAGAGGGGCAAATGGTAAAAGATAAAGACAATGGAAGTGGAGACAAAGTATGAAATAATTTCAAATTTGTTCTCAGCATAACTGGCTTTAGACTTGTAGTCATTCAATTTTCACTGCAAACTAAAGAATAACAATAAAATAATGGTTTAAATAATTCAGACATTTATTACATAACTTAAAAAGAAGGTGGGCCATTTCACAGCACAGTGACTTAATGATGTCATTAAGGATGCAGATTTTTTAATCATTTTGTTCTGTTATCCTCAGTGTAATATTCACATGTTATTTTCTATGGGTCTAAGCATTAATTAACATGCAGTAATATACCAACAAGAAGGGCAGATGAGTTAAAAAGAAAAATAACCTGTATTCTTTCTCTGCTCTCCTTCCTGTAAGGGAATAAATTTTTCTCTTAAAAACACCTAGCAAAAATCCCCTTGAATATCTATGATCAGGACATGACCGTTGTCCATCAAGAGACATATCAATGGCACCAGTGACAGAGTTTCCATGGTTGGCTTATATCTGTGAATTTAAAAGTATCCCACAGTAAGAAAATTATTTGTAAATAAAAAATTTTATACACACTTTATATTTGTAATAAAAACAGAAATTCTATGAACTGTATTTACCATATATCAAAAAAAGCATTTTGATATTTTCCTTACTGTTTCAATTGGTTTTGACCCACCAAATTAATTTTATGACTCACAATTGGTTCATATTCCATAGCTAAGAAAATGCTGACTTACATATATCATAATTTATTTCCTGAGGTTGGTAGACTCTACACAGGTTTCTGTGAACCAGAAAGGTGAACAAATGGTTATTAGGCATGTATTCAACAATATCCCACTATTAAAGTCACAATCTGGTAAAATGGCTTGTCTTTGGTTTCTCTCTTCTTTCCTTTTGGTAACTCTCTCCTACCACTTGCTTCCATCCTACAGCCAATCACACCCCCAATATGACTGCCATATTAGATTGTGCTCTACTATGAAGTTCAAAAATTCTCTGAAATTACCAACATTCTCCATTCCTGACAGGGGAAACCACATGCATTAGCTCAGTTTAAATAAGGAAACAAATTTTTTATTAATTCATGCAATGAGTGAAGGATTATTAGGCCATTATATCCCAGCATTTTAAAAATAAGATGATTTCTAGCCATTTCTAGCCAAACAAATATCCATTTGGTGTCAAGTAATAGAAGCAACTAGAACAAAAACAAAAATCAAGCAGTGTAAGGAAAATGCTTAGTTACAGAAGTGTCTATCATTAAGCAAGTGAGCTTTTTCTGGACTTCTCAGCTTGGGGGTGTCTGCCTTCTGGGTCATTCTTGATTTTCACAGGTATAATTCTTCCTTCTTTGGACACACTAAGGGCATTTTACTCCAAATGTGTGGAATACAGAAAAATAGAATGACCTTATTGTTAACTTTAAAAACAGTATGGCTATAAATGTCAAATACTGCAGATAGCCCAGGATAAGGCAGTAACATTTTACCATCAAGGTCAAAGGATTACCCTACCTACAGAAACTATTCAGCTTCATTTCTTTTTTCTTGATGCTAGATTTTGCGGGTAAAGATGGGCAAATGTTGTGATCCCTGATTGGGAGCTACAGGAGAGGGAGAGGCAAATAAGCAAAGAATGTAATAAGCAAACTAAGTTATAAAGCCCAGTCCATTTCTAATTTAAGACAGAATTATTTCTCAGAGAGTCTTCCTATTTGTACACTCACTGAGTTCTAGATTTTCAGAGCTATTTTATATAAATGCCTGTTTTCATGTACAGATAGTATTTGTGAAAATTATTGATTAAATGTATAAATATATGCTTTTGTATCTTTGTAATATATTTAAAAAGAGTCATGAGTAAATTAAAGAATATATATATATGTATAAAGTCAAGCTCCATTTTAAAAATAATTAATATTCATGTTCTATTCCTACTCAGGTACCATTTTATAGAAATTTTTTTAAAGTAGGTCTTCTATTTTAGACATTTTTTATGTAGTTATATTCTTTTTTGTTCAATTATGCTTTTGTTTTTTTGGGTTTTTTTCACTTTCTAGTTTTCCTGAAAAATCAAGCCTGAAAACTTGTAGGTACAAAACGCTTTAGTTTCAATTTTGTAACAAGCAAACTATGTTGTGAAATTATGCAATTTTCAACATTAAAACATAGAGACATGCACATTTTTAAAAATTACTTTTTAAGAAAAATGGAAGAATGCAATTATTCCTAAAACATAGTAAGATATTTTCCTATGGCATAACCTAAAACTTTGTTCATTTTCTTCCTAAAGAGAAGAAAAAAGAAAGCAATAATACTTGACCACTTTGCTTATTAGGATTCTAAAAATTTTCCAGTCCTACAATTTTTGGATGGCTCAATAATACTTTTACATATAAAGAAGCCATAGGAGGAGTAGGGTGGTTATATAATTCATTTTCCAAACTAGAAAACTTCTTGAGAGTAGAAAGGAATAATATTAATAATTATATGAAGTGATAAATGTTTTCATAATACTTGGAAGTCAAATGCACAAAATGATTGGCATCTCGATTTCTTCATTCTTCTTTTCTTTCTCATGTTTCTAAGTTGGTACGATTGTTAATTTAGAACATTAATAAGAAGGAATTATTCTAAGGCACAATGATTTTATGTAAGACATCATCTTCAGCCCTGTGTCAATAAAATCATCCCCAACATCTTGCAGAGTCTGTTCTTATACTCAAAATATTTTAAGCGAATAGAGCCCAACTTTCTGTATTAGCAAAATACAAAATATGAAATATGTAAAGCATACAGTCCAGGAAAATAGGAGCCATAATGTCACTCTACCTATGACGGATGTTGTAGAAGCAATACTCAGGTTCTTTTGCATAGAGAAGTTTCTTTATTTATGAAAAAACAAGGTTCTTCATTATTATTCTGGCCTCACTGCCTGCTTATTACATGCTTGTTTTTTGCCAAGTATTTCACATGCATCGCTTCATTTTTCTTTTATAAAACCTATGAGGTAGACATTATTATTTTATTGTGCTCATGAAAAAAACTGAGATGAAACTCAAACTCTTCATTATGATGCTCCAGTGTTTCACACTGCTTCAAGCTATATTATATGCTTCCCTAACTAAGCCACTAAAGCAGTGGAATAAATGAAAAATAGTTATAAATCTCCCTTCCATGGGGGCTTTATAGAGCACTTGCCTCCAAACATCTGTGAGAATGTTGTATCAAACAAACCTGCTTTCAAGCAGAGATGATAAAGGAAATAAGGCACTTTGGATGATATGGGCAAAACTCACTCATTCAGATAGCAAATATGGTTTTTGAGCAGCTACCAATTATGAGACACTGCAGTAAATAAGATGGAAGAAATCAGGTTCATAGCTTCCAGGAGCCAACATAAAGCATAAAGATAAGATAGGTAAAAATAGCTCTACCACATGGTATTATTAGATTAGAAGCCCAGCTGTAATGTGTTTCCATGGATGGAGAATGATAGAGAAGAAGGGTTTTCCAAGTAAAGAAACTGACCAAAGGATGAAATGCTCACTTTGTCTTCAGGAAAAAGCAAGTTGCTTTTGTTGGAGAGGGAATACACAGATAGGGACACACACAAGACACAGACACATATGCATATGTATGTACTTGTACATTTACATATATACATGTATATACTCAGGTACTCATATTGGGTTGGCAAAAGGTTCGTTCATTCCGTAGCATCTTACGGGAAACCCGAACAAACTTTTGGCCAAACCAATTATATATGTTCATGCATACATATGCATACATACATCCTAAACAGCTATGGAAAATAAACAGAACAATGAAGTGACTTTCTTTTTATTATCAGACATAGAGAACGGATGTGTGGACACAGGAGGGGAAGGGAAGGGTGGGATGAATGGGGAGATTAGGTTTGACATAAATACACTACTATGTGTAAAATAGATAGCTAGTGGGAACCTGTGTTGTAGCACAGAGAGCTCATCTCGGTGCTCTGTGGTGACCTAGATATGTGGGATGGGGGAGTGGGAGGGAGGCCCAGGAGGGAGGAGATATATGTATACATATAGCTGATTCACTTCGTTGTACAGCAGAAACTAACACAACATTGTAAAGCAATTATACTTCAATAAAAAAAAATTTAAAAACACACAAAAAATCTATATAGTATTTCTATTTCTAAAAGTCATTTTGAATCTGAAATATAGGAACTTTTTTTGGCCCCAGTATGCTTAATCATCAAACTTCCATCATAAAGAAATCCTATGTATATTATCTGTGTAAAAGGAAACATAAAATCCCCTTGAAGCTTTCCCCAACATTTCTTAGGAAACTATTATATTTGTCATTGCATTTTCAGGGCATTTTGCAAAGAATAATAAACTTGTAAATGATAAGCCTCAGGCTGATATATTTGCCCTTTAGAAATAATGAAGGACTCATTCAGGAAGCTTTATCTAAGGGGAAGATGTTTTTCACAAAATGACATTTTATAGCTGAAACTCAAAAAGGGAGATGGGACAAGGAGGGTAAATGTGTGTTACTTTATTTAAAATGACAGGTAGAAGCAGAGTAAGTAAGAAGAAAGGGATCTGGTTTCAGATATACTCAGTATTGGAAAATAAAACAAACAGTGTGCGTCTGTTTCTCTTAAACTTGACGTTTCTTGTTAGAGCTTTAAGATCTGCCTCACTGGAATGAAAAAGGCTACAAATTCATTATTACATTCCTTTATGTTTTTCTAGCCCTTTACATTCTGTGGGCAACCATTTGTTATTATCTTTTAACGGTTTTTAACAATCCTTAATACATTGGAAAAATATTATACTTATTGAATATTTTTGCCTTAAAAATTTCAATGTACAAACTTTATTCATAACGTGCAAAGCTAAATATTATTTTTAAATAATATGAAGACTAAAGTTTCTTTTCTTTTCAGGTTATTTTATTTGACTGTGAAAAGCATTAAAATTTAATTCATTAACCAGTTACTTTTTTGAGATTTGGAGGAATATTTTTGCTTGAGTACATTTTTTTCAAAGGGATACTGCAACGTGTGGCATAAAAATTTTTAGTATCTAGAAAATTAAAATCACATAAAAACTGTGGCAAATGTTTTGATAATACTTGGAAGTCAAATGCATAAAATGATTGGCATCTTGATTTTTCATACCTCTTTTCTTTCCTATGTTTCTAAGTTGGTAGGATCGTTAATTTAGGAAATTAATTAAAAGGAATTATTCCAAGGCACAATGATTTTACAGAAGATGTTATTTTCGGCCCATGTCAATAACATCATCCCCCGCATCTTGGAGAGTCTCTTTTTGTACTCAAAATATATTAAGCTAATAGAACCCAACTTTCTGTATTTCTAAAATATGGTCAATATATTTTATATACTACATATTCACTATTTTCACAATTATGTACTTAACATATTCACTAATAATGTACTCTAACCATGATAGTATGATTAGAAAAAATTTAAATAAAATAATATGATGTAAAATGTTTTATCACACATGGATTGAACTTACAAAATGGTGGATTAATAAAAGTTTCAATGATCCAGTATAATTTTTCAAATACTAAAGATAAGTTTAGTAAAGATTTTTTTTCTGGTAGAATTCTGTGAAATTTTTTAAATTTATATTCCCTATTTTCTTCTTTTCTTAATTTGTGGCATGATTATTTGATATTTTAGACAACATTTGTATATTCTTAGTGTACTGCCTAGGAATATTATTGAAATTATTCAGCCCCAAATATAACTACTTATATTGGTTAATTTTAAATGTTGTATGTTAATTTATTACTAAACATCATAACAGTCAATTTTATTGACACTAGATAACGTATTGTGGGCTTCTGAATGCCTAAATAGACAAAAACATTACATAAATATTTATTTAAAAGTACATAAGGGTGTAATGAAAATAAAAAATTCTATGCAGCAAAGAACAATCACTTACTAGGTTTATCTTTTTTATATCAATTGAACATATACATATATATGCTTGTATATATCTATATATAATTCTTTGAACGATTTTAGAATAAATTGCAGATGTGCATACCACATTATTCTAAGCACTCAGTATATGTTATCTAACAATAATAACATTTCTGTACATAACCTTAGTATAATTATCAAAATCAGATTATTTAACCTAATTTAATCTAAATACAATTAATAAATGTAAATATATTTATTAATTTATAAAATTTAATCTAATACAGTTGTTTGTTTCACAGACCATATACTCTTTTCCAATTTTCCCAATAATGTGCTTTATGTATAAGATAATTATCTGTCTTGATACATGGTCCACCCAGGATCACACATTGTATTTAGTTTTCATGTCTCTATAGCCTCTTTAAGAAGTTTGTCAATCATTGTCTTTCAAGAATTTGGCATTTTAGAATAGTGGAGGCCAGTTATTTTGTAGAGTGTTCCTCACTTTCGATTTTTTTGTTATTTCATTATGTTTAGGAATACCACAGGGATGATATTGTGCCCCTCTCTTTCCCAAATAAAGACCTACTTCTCACATAAAAGATAAGGCAAATCTGAGTTAATCCAGGGACTCACATGATCATAGATAGGAAAAAGGGCAGTCACAGGAGACTCCTCAGTTGACTCTGCCCTGAACCTGGTCTTTTTATGTTTATGTTCTCCAGCACAGATAGAAGTAGCCTGATTATTATAATATTTTTATTTTTACCATGATAATCTATTATAGCAGACCCTCAGTCTGTCAAAAACTCATCTTCAATAGGTATTTTATTTCAGCACTGCAGGCTAGAGTAAATTTTTTGCCATAATGGACAATAAAAATGCCAGTCTCCATTTTCTAATGTTCATGAGGACATCGGTGTCTTCAAACTCGGCCAGAGGATGACCAGTCTCAGACTGCCCTGCACCTCAGTGCTTCTTGCCTGTGACCACTTCTGGTATCAAATGTTATAGCAGGGTAAGGGGAGCAGAAGACACAAACTCTTAAAGTAGCTTTTAGGAATGTCTCCCAAAGACATAAGTCACAAAAGCAGGACACCAAATTGTCACTGCCTTATCTGTAATTCAGAGAATGGTTGCATTGCTGTGACTTTAATCAGGGATCATAATATCAGAAGCCTATCATATTTGGGAAGCTGTGTATGCTCCAGAAATGTGTAACATCAACAAAATGGGTGCTGCATGTCTTCCTTCTTGGTATCCTTACTTTAGTGACTGGTACTTCGCTAATATTAACACAGAAAAACAATGTCTTCTGTGATCCTGCGTGTCCGTAGAAACCATAGACCCAGCAGAAGTTTGAACTCCACCCTACTCCCACCTTCATTGTCCCACACAAATATATCGGGTTGGCCAAATCAAAATTTTATGTGCAACCAAATCTCAAGGGAGCCTAGAAAATGCACATTTTAGCTTTTCAGTCTCTATAGTGCAAGGATGCATGCAGTACAAGGAATACTGATGCACAGTCTCCACTGCAGGGGCTGTTGCAGAGTCCTCAAAGCTTCACCTCTTGGCTTCTTCAACCACAGTTTGCTTAAAACAGACTGTGTTCTCTACCCCTGCCTGCCAGTAACTTTTTGAATCCCCTCTATTGCTCTCTCTTGCTTCTTTTGAGCCACCTCTTTGCTTGAGTCATGATGTCATTCCAGAAAATCCTTTAGGGGCATTTCTTTTTAACAGACAACTCTAAGCTGGTTGCCTTCTCTGGGACCATGTACAGTGCACAGGAAACAACTAATGTTGTTATGATTTAGGAGGAGATACAGCCAACTTACAGTGTAACCTTCACTTTTGTTGCTCCTTAACCAGACAAGCATTATTAGTAGACCAATCTGCATGCCTTTCTCTTCCTATGGGATGTTATCTATCATGCAACTACACTTCTGTGGGGCCCTGTCCAATAGCTACAGAAAAAGCCTCTGGCTATATATACTTATGAATATAGCTCAAGATGTGGTTCCTAGTATGCATTCTATTATCTCTTTTAATATTCAAATACTTAGAATTATATATTTTCCTCATTTACACTAAAGAAAAAAAGCAAGTGATCAAATAATAAGCAATTCAACAAAACTCTGAGAATTTTTGGTTATACTCCGCTCTCTTCAGAGCATTCAGAAATTATTCTAAAGTTTCAACAAATTCCCAATCAGTTTTTTCATATTAATGCACAAAATCTGTAATCTAGTATTATGGTTTTTATATTTTTAATTCATAGTATTCATTTTTCTCTAAAATTGAAGTAGATACTAGAATAGTTTTTCTCTTCAAGATGGGTGCAATTTCTCAAATGTATATAATCTATAATTTTGCTAAAATATTTAACATATGTTGTCAGCCTGAGTAGAAGAAAATTTTTTCTCTCATATTTATTTATTTCTTCCAGCTTTATTGAGATTGTAATTGACATACAGCACTGTATGAATTTAAGGTGTACAGCATAAACATTTGACTTACATACATCATGAAGTGATTACCATAAGTATAGTGAACATCCATCTCCTCATACAGATACAAAATTAAAGAAAGAGAAAAAAATATTTTTTCCTTGTGATGAGAACTCAGGATTTACTCTCTTAACAACTTCCATATATAACATACAGCAGTGTTAATTGTATATATCATGTTGTACATTACATCCCTGGTACTTATAACTGGGAGTTTGTACGTTTTGGCTGCCTTCATCCGATTTCCCTTCCCCCATCCCAGCCCCAACTCTGGTAACCACAAATCTGATCTCTTTTTCTATGAGTTTGTTGGTTTGTTTGCTTGTTTGTTTGTTTTTAAATATAATTAACCTACAACAATATGTTAGTCCCTGTTACACAACACAGTGATTTGATATTTCTACACCTTTCAAGATGATCATCACGATAAGTCTCGTTACCATCTGTTACCATATAAAGATTACATAATTGTTAACTATTTTCCCTACATTGTACACTTAATACCCATGAGTCATTTATTTTGCAACTGGAACTTTGTACCTCTTAACCTCCCTCACTTATTTCTCTTCTCCCCTCAACCCCCTGAATGGAGGAAAATATTTTTTTGTGAGTACTTTGAAAAATAAAAAGAGTCTGCTATCTATCCTCTATATATTTTAAAAAGTTCTCTGTAAATGAAATGGTTTTTCCTGCATAATATTTTCAAAAATTCCTATTCAATGTGTCTATTTTCTACAGCTGTTATTATTGTTTTGTTTGTTTTTTTTTTTTTTTTTAATTTATTTATTTATTTATTTTTGGCTGTGTTAGGTCTTCGTTTCTGTGCAAGGGCTTTCTCTAGTTGCAGCAAGCGGGAGCCACTCTTCATCGCGGTGCGTGGGCCTCTCACTATCGCGGCCTCTCTTGTTGGGAGCACAGGCTCCAGACATGCAGGCTCAGTAGTTGTGGCTCACGGGCCTAGTTGCTCCGTGGCATGTGGGATCTTCCCAGACCAGGGCTCGAACCTGTGTCCACTGCATTGGCAGGCAGATTCTCAACCACTGCGCCACCAGGGAAGCCCGTTTTGTTTGTTTGTTGTCTGATGATTATCCTTAGATTATTTTCCGCTTAAATTTAAGCCATCTCTTTTCACATATTCCCTGAACTAGTGTAACTGCCAGTTTCTCCACATCCTGTTTACTATACTGAGGGTTATGCAAACCCTGACAGGATTAGTGGTTTTACAGAAGTGAAGGATTAGTATTAGGATTTGGATATTTTCTCAGTCTTTGCATTTTCTTTACCTGCCAGCCATGTGTACTAAAAGCTTCCACAGTTTACCTCAGCACACATTGCCAGTGCCTGAAACACTGAGCACTGCCTAACGGTACTTTAGTTGTTACCTTCCCTTTAATGTAAGATGGGATTTGGAACTAGACTTCTTGTTCCACTCTGGGGTATCTGGTAGGATTCAATGAGAAATGAGTCATATCTAGTTTTCTCAGTTCCTGTGAGCACTGGGTTGCAGCTTCCCTACCTAACTCTTGGTTCAGCCAATTTGTTGACTAAATTGCTGGCATACAGTCCCTCTCCAGTTCTGTACTAGGATTTCACTCAGCTCTAGATTCAGGCATGGTCAGCTGAGGGTTTCTGATCTCCTCACATCATCTCTGCCAGTACTTCTCAGGGTCAAACTCTGCTTCTGGAATCCTCTGTCAAACACATGTTGTCCAATTCCATATCATTCATGAATAATAAAGGTCTTTTACTCCATTTCCTAGGCAGCTTGACCATTTATTCTAGGTTTCATATTGAAAATCGTCTCAGTCTGTATTGATTTTTTTTCCTTTTCCTGCTATTCAGTATTTTCCTTTGGAATCTCCATGAAAGTGTGTGAACACATTGGATTTTGATTCTCTAAGCTCCCTCTTTGTGTGTTTTCCACGTCTGTCCACATCTCAGGCCTATGTGTTTCCTTCCTATTCCTCCCCTAGGGACCATATATTTTTAATTCACTGTCTTCTCAAGACTCACAGTGAAGAAGGGTCCAATAAATTTATTTACACAATAAAAATGTAAGAGATTTGCATTCAAAGACAACAGAGCTTGGACCAACGGAAAGAAGATGTAAAAATATAATATGTAATTAACCTGTGATTGATGGATTTGTCCTACAAGCCACACCAAATGCCTTCTATTTTGTTGTCGTTTATGACCATCACTGAGCCTAGATAATGTTGCTTTTAGGGAATAATTAGCCTTTTATTCCTGGAGAATAATCTGATTTTACAAATCTTTAAAGGAAGAAGAAATGTCAACAAACATGAAAATTTCTTTGGTGTGCTTTTGACCTCTGTGATGAACCAAGAAGTCTGTTTTCTTTGTTTCAGTATGTATTTCGATTTAATAGGATCAGTTCCTTTCAAGTCCAGAATCCTTGATTTAAATAGCTCTTTTGGTGATCGAGACACTTTACCGGTCTCCAATTACTAGTTGTCCAGTCCTCAGACTAAATCAGTTCTCTATTTTGATCCTTAATGATATCCACCAGTTTTTCCCGAAAAGAACTTGCAGGTGATAAAACTAATAACTCAAGGGAAAGGACAACTGTGACATATAACAAGGACAAAATAAATGGTTCAATTTTAGGCCAATATTGCTTTGCAGAATATGAAATGCCATACCTTTTGTAGTCCCAAAAGGCCAACATTTTTCAAAATCTCTCTGAAATGCTAAGGAATATTTGATGAGACTACAATCTTCATAAAATATATTTTTCTAGTAAGTAGGCTGTGGCCTCCCATTTAACACATATCTTTTCAAAGCCTAGAATTCAGGAGACTGAAATCTTCTTCTGCGTTCAACCTACTTATATTTTAAAGATATACTCCTTCTTCTAAACATCTAAATAAACATGTGTTTTCTTTCTCCCTAAGACTGCACTATACTCCACAAACTCCAAACCAATTAATCACCTCACTTCATTGATTGCTCTGAGTGTTCTCATTTTCATGAAAGCAGGAACCAAGTCTGAAAGATTTTTTAAGAACTTGTACAAAATAAAATAGTTACCAATATTATTACCAACATATAACGGAATGTACCTATATCATCCTCACAATTTTTCTGTAAATCTACAACTGTTCTTAAAAACATTATTTTTTGCTACTTTATTTTTTTAATTGAATGAAAGATTCTTTAAATTCTACAGTGCTTCACAATTTTCAGATGTTTCACAAACATGATTTCATATAATCTCATAATAACCCCCGTTTTTTAATCTCCTACCCCTGTTTCCCCTCCCCCCTCCCCTCTCCCCACTGTTAACCACTAGTTTGTTCTCTATATCTGTTAGTCTGCTTCTTTTTTGTTTTATTCACCAGTTTGTTGTATATTTTAGCTTCCACATATAAGTGATATCATACAGTATTTGTCTTTCTCTGTATGACTTCAATTAATATGATAATCTCTAAGTCCATCCATAATGCTGCAAATGGCATTATTTCATTCTTTTTATGCCCGAGTAATATTCTATTGTGTATATATATATTTATATATATATACCACATCTTTATCCATTCATCTATTGATGGACACTTAGCTTGCTTCCATACCTTGACTATTGTAAATAATGCTACTATGAACATTAGGATGCATGTATCTTTTCAAATTAGTGATTTTGTTTTTTTCAGATATATAATCAGGAGTGAAATTGCTGGGTCCTATGGTAGTTGTATTTTTCATTTTTTGAGAAATCTCCGTACTGTTTTCCACAGTGGCTTGTACCAATGTATGTACCCACCAACAGTATAGGATGGTTTCCTTTTTTCCACATCCTTCCCAACATTTGTTATTTGTGGTTTTTTTGATGATAGCCATTCTGACAGGTATGAGGTGATATCTCACTGTGGTTTTGATTTGCATTTCCCTGATGATTAGCGATGTTGAGCATCTTTTCATGTGCGTATTGGCCATGTGCTTTTCCTCTTTGGAAAAATGTCTATTCAGTTCTTCTGCCCATTTTTTAGTTGGTTTGTTTTTTTTTTTTTGATGTTGAGATGTATGAGCTGTTCATATATGTTAGATATTAATCCCATATCAGTCATATCATTTTCAAATATCTTCTCCCATTCAGCAGGCTGTCTTTTCATTTTGTCGATGGTTTTCTCTGCTGTGCAAAAAGCTTCTAAGTTTAATTAGGTCTGAAATAAATCCACACATTTATGGTCAATTAATCTATGACAAAGTAGGCAAGAATATACCGTGGAGAAAAGACAGTCTCTTCAATAAGTGGTGCTGGGAAAACTGGACAGCTACTTGTAAAAGAGTAAAATTAGAACATTCTCTACCACCTTACACAAAAATATACTCAAAAGGATTAAAGACCAAAATTAAGACTGGATACTATGAAACTCTCAGAGGAAAACATAGGCAGAACACTCTTTGACATAAATCTCAGCAATATTTTTTTTGGCCTGTCTCCTAAAGCAAAGGAAACAAAAGCAAAAATAAACAAATAGAACCTAATTAAACTTAAAAAATTACTTTAAAATGTGCTATAACTTGTCTTGGTTGGTGCATCTAGAATGTAGCAGAGCCAGGATTTGAACCCAGGCATTCAGACCCCACATTCCACTTTACTGCCAAGTAATACTAACTGTGAAGAAAGTGATATATGAAAAAAGTATGGGACTTCCCTGGTGGCACAGTGGCTAAGAATCCACCTGCCAATGCAGGGGACACGGGTTCGAGCCCTGGTCTAGGAAGATCCCACATGCTGTGGAGCAACTAAGCCCATATGCCACTACTGAGCCTGCACTCTAGTGCCCGTGAGCCACAACTACTGAGGCCACATGCCACAACTACTGAAGCCCACGCACCTAGAGCCCGTGATCCGCAACAAGAGAAGCCACCACAATGAGAAGCCCACACACTGCAACAAAGGGTAGCCCCTGCTCCTGCAACTAGAGAAAGCCTGCGCCCAGCAGTGAAGACACAACTCAGCCAAAAAAAATAACGTAAAAAGTAATAAAATAAATAAATTTATTTTTAAAAAGTATGTAAAGAGAAATAACTTTGAAAAACACTAGGTCACAAAGCTAAATTAGTTTCTTTATCAAATCAAAAGAGCTCTAGGTATCTTCAGTGGGTTAATATCACTGTGACTACTCTAGAAAACAATACCATTCAACCATGGAATCACTTTCCCTTCATGGACCTTTTGGTCTTGGAGCACATCCTGGGACTTATGTTCCATAAAACATACACTTTAGGGAACAATGACGTGCCATTTTCACATATCTGGGAGGTGAATAAAAGATCACTCTGAAAGAAACCCCCGGCATCACAGATAATATGTTAGTTTTAGTTTGTATACTTGTTTGTATTGTTCATTTTTAAACAGAGGAAAGAAGACATATTTTGCCTAGAATATCATACTTTTAGCAACAGTCTCCACTTTATAGAAAAACTGAGGAGAGGAAAAACACAAAATAAAATATTACTTATTGTTCATAGCTGGTATATTTCTCTATTTAATTGAACTAATTTTAGAATAATGATATGTGTTTTTCTATAATTAATCTTAGTCTGTCATTCTGTTTTCCTTGGCATCACTTTGTTCTTTTTCCTCTGATTGTATTGCAGTGATCACAGTCCAAATGTGCTGTGAATTATAGAAGGAAGGGGAAAATCCTTAAATCTCTTCCACTTCTGTATTTTAAAAATGCAAAGTGATTAAGCCATTTTAGTGGCTTATGAAGCATTGGATTGAGCATTTATTCTGACTATTATGCAGGACATTTCTCTCCTCTGGTTCTTACTACTCAATGCTGGGACAAGATAGAAAACAGTTCATCTTACTTCTCCTCCTCTGAAAGTATGAGATGAAATAGTCTATAGAAATGTAAACAAACTACAAATAAATGTCAGGGTATAAAATTAACACAAGAGATGAAACTAACATCTTCCCTGAATGATTAATTAATATTCCAAGGCTTGAAATGTCCTAGCTTTCTAAAATTAAAAATCTTTATGCTTAGCTCAGTAGATGATATATAGGACTTAATCAAATATGGACTTGTCTATAGCTGTCAAAATAAAACGATAGATATTCTACCCTTTTGAAGAAAAGAAATATGAAACTCATTCAGCATGCCATCCCAGAGTCGAAAACTGAAGTAATTACTGCTGTCTTCTCTAAATCTGACATGCGTACAATTATAACTATGTAGGTAATTTTTTACATGAAAGTCAAAGGGAAATCATGTTGCTAAAGAATAATACATATATTTACAAATCACATATTTTATGTGATTCAAATACATTCTAAATTCTTTTTAACCATTTATCCAAATAAACTGATTGTCAGTTTTCCTAAACTTTTGATGCTAAATTATTTAGCTCACTTTGTTAAAGCATTAACAATGATGTTAGTGATTGATAAGTATTATATCAATTAATCAAGTTTTTAAAATTGTATAAATAAATACAATTTAATAAGGCTTATGATTTTCCATACACACAAAAATGCGTTATTGGTCATGTTAATTAGTAAGAATATATAAATATACCAATTAAAATGTATTGACCTTACAGGAAAAGATAAACAAACTCTGAATCATACTGATGAAAAGGAATTAAAGAAACAGCTCTACAGGCACAATTTAAATATAACTCAATTTATTAACTTTTATTTTTATATTTACTTCATATTTATTAACTTTCTAATAATATTCTAACAGAATTTTTCTGCAATGACTTTATTAAATAATGAAACTAAAGACTTATAATAGGGGCTTCCCTGGTGGCGCAGTGGTTGAGAGTCCGCCTGCCAATGCAGGGGACACGGGTTCGTGCCCCGGTCAGGGAGGATCCCACATGCCGCGGAGCGACTGGGCCTGTGCGCCATGGCCGCTGAGCCTGCGCGTCCGGAGCCTGTGCTCCGCAGCGGGAGAGGCCACAACAGTGAGAGGCCCGCGTACCAAAAAAAAAACAAAAAAACAAAAAAAACAAAAAAAAAAAAAAAAAGACTTATAATATGGATGGTAATAATAATGACTTTCCTTCTGAGTTCCTTTTATGCCTTAAGGATCATCACTGACTTATGTTAACTCACCTAATAATCATAAGTCATATGAGCTAGATGTTATTATCTCAGTTGTACAGATCTGAAGATACAGTTTTTTAAAAGTTCATTGATCTTCTCCACTATCCTATCATTATTAAGTGGTAATGCTAGGATTCAGAAACAAATATTTGAATATAAAGATTATGTGCTTTCATTTACCACATTCCTATTTTTAATTTAATTTAAAATACAATTGATTAATTTTAATATATAAATTAAAATTTTAATTTGCAATTTATGAAAAGTTTATGCATACTTTATCCCTTTTTATCCTATCAAAATCCCTATGAAATAGTATTCTTTTATCCTCATCTTATGGATAAAGAAATTCAAGTTTCACAAAGTTACTAAATTTGTCCAAGTTCACAAAATTGAATCAAGTAGCTGTATCCCTGCTTCTCTGTCACCAGTGTCATGCCTTTTCAACTGCTGCCTCCCTTTCTTAAGACTAACATAAAAGATATTTACTTTCTGCATCAATATATCAAAAATACTTTGAAACACATGGATGTATTTGTTGTATGCAATTTGGAAAAGTTAATATGATTTTTAAAATATTTTTGCATTTTATAAAATTGATATTTATATAATGTTTGTTTTACATTTACTGATAGCAAAGATGGGTATTTAGTAATTTAAACACAGTCATTTACTAAGAAGTTACATAACTCTTGAACAATATAAAAGATTGAGATATTCTAGATATAACCCCAAAAAACGTATCAACTATTGTTTAATTTATGTAATTTGAATATGGAGTATCAACAGTGTTTTAAAGGAGTATCAACTTTGCAGCTTTTTTTTTAAATTTTGGATTCACTTCACAGACAAAAGGCATGTATTTCCAAAGTGAGTATTATAACCAATATTTATTCTGAAGTGTTGAAAGATATTAAGAATGGTAAAAGACACTATACCTCTGGTCTTACTAATAAAAAATATAATGGCTTTTTTAGCATGTGTTATATGCCGAAGACTATGCTGATTGATTCATTTATTTGTTCATTTTAACCTCACAATGAGATTATGAGATTTTTATTATATACCAACAAACCTGAGATCTAGGGTTCAAAGAGTTTTAATTGGAGGAATGACAAGAAAAATATTGAAGTAAAGAAAAACATAAATAGGAAAAAATATTTACCTATTTATCTACTCTTAATATAATAGAAATAAATTCTTAAAACTCAGAAAAATGAATTGTAAGATTAATGACTCTAAGCATTATTCATTAATAAACAAAAGACCTGAGGTGTTCTTCATCTAGTAGACCATCAGAGGCTCTTCACATGATGATGGTTTCAAAATTCCCAAGAGCCACAAGAGCAAGAAAATCTTAATAAGCAAACACTTTTAAAGTCTCCCCTTGAATCATGCTGATTTTTCCCCATTGGCCAGATCAAGTCACAGTCACCTTGGTTATTGTCCCATGGCCAGGAACATACTCAGTATGGGAAGAGACTGCCAAGGATGTGGATATAAGAAAGTAAATTACTGCAACCATTTGCAAACAATATAGAGTTCGAATTGATTTTTCTTATCCCAAGCTTGCACTCTGTCCACTACAGGGCCTACATCTGAAAAACACCAGAAAAAGTATCAACAGTCCCAAGACTATTGAGCCCAGACCTCTCAGGCCTCAAATAAAATCAAATGGTTTATTCTTTATCTTATTATCATCTTCATACTGCTTGACAAATACCCTTCTTTATTCTCCCTATATTATTATGATTTTTTGTTTTGTTTTGTTTTGGGTTTTTTTGCGGTACGCGGGCCTCTCACTGTTGTGGCCTCTCCCGTTGCGGAGCACAGTCTCCGGACGTGCAGGCCAAGCGGCCATGGCTCACGGGCCCAGCCGCTCCGCGGCATGTGGGATCTTCCCGGACCGGGGCACGAACCCGCGTCCCCTGCATCAGCAGGCGGACTCTCAACCACTGCGCCACCTGGGAAGCCCCTCCCTATATTATTTTTAACAAACCTCTAAACTTCTCCTAAGGTCAGTATCTTTTGCCTTTTTACTGCCACTTCCTCTACTTTATTAATACCCATGCAATTTACTTTTAACATGGAAGTATAGGTGTCAAGAGTATATGTTCTAGAATCAAAATACATAAGTTCAAATCCTGACTATGTGGCTTTTGGCAAATTACTTAATTACTTCTCTCTACAGTTTGATTTCCTCATCTATAAAATCAAAACTATCAAGTACCTACCTGATAGGGAAAAAGTAAATCTTAGTTAAAATAACATATATAAATAAAATACTTAACATTTGCTTAATACTTTATGTGGTCAATAATAAGTAGCTCTCAATACGTTATTTGCCTCTTGCTATATGTAATATAAAATGTTCCTCCTTCTTTGAAAACTTGCCATCAGTTGACTTCTTTTTGTTACACTCCAATTCCTACCATCAAACTGGGGGATGTCAGTAAGGTTATGGATGACTCGTGTAACACTACTGAGACCTGAGCTTTATTATTTCTAAGAAATTTTCTCAGTTTACCTTGGTAACTAATCTTCTCAGTCATACTTTGAACTCTGTCATTCCCACAGACTTCCCTTATCTAGAATCACAATTTCACACCTTTCACTGTTATAAATCTCTCTCAAATACTACATCCTTTGTTCTACACCCTGGTTGGGACCTCCTAACTTTTGATTCCTCCTTGCCTTCTCTATCCACCAGCAGCTTCCTGTCTTTCTTTACCTCCCTGTATAGATTCTTTAATACAGCAGGTTAAGTTGTCCTTTGCAAGTACTTTTCACTTCCTTTTTGTCACTACATCTCAGTTACATTGGGATTTTAAAGCCTTTAAAGTTGATCTTTACTTCCTAGCACAGAATCTTCCCCATACTTATTTGGCTCAAGCCTCAACCATTATGACCCTCTCCCATCCCCATTCACCTAAGTTTTACTCCTCAGATCTTCTAGTGGCAGCTTGACTACCATTTTTCAGGTAAGCTTTGCATGTGTTTTCATTGTATAATTTAGTCCTCTTAGAACTCATCAAAACTACACTTAACTAAATCATCAAAAGGCTACTTATTTGTCAAATTACTTATGGTCACTTGCTCTGATAAGCCTTGAGTGCAGGGACCACATCTGACTTGCTTGTCATTTTTAGTAGTAATCTGCCTTATAAATGTTATTGTTATTGATGCCTCAATGTCAGGACAGACATGAATATTCTTTCATCTCTTTTTCTTCCCACATATCTCCATCTCCAAACTATTTTCCATTTTCTATGCAAAACAGAACTCCTTCTCTTAGAAATTCCAAGTTTTAAAGCTAGTAATATGAACCGGGTTCTGCTAGGTCATTGTGTCCAAGTCATCTGTTTTGTGTTGGTTAATATTATTTCTTGCAGATGACAGGAAATGCAGTTCAAACTGGCTTAAACAACAACACAAAAAATTTTATTGCCTCATGTAACTGAAATGTCCAGCTGTAAATTTTCAGGTGCAGCTTGATCCAAAGCCTCAAATGTTGTCAACAGGAGTTATTTTCTCTACATGTCTTGGCTCTGAATATACTATACGCGCTTTGTTCTCAGCCCCCCAGCCTTTTAGGTTTAAGTCCAGCAGGGAAGAGTCTCTGCCTCTCAGTGGCCCCAGGAAGCATCACGTTGTATCTCAAGGCTCTGTCTGGGTGCTCATGACTTAGCCATTACTTTGTGCTACAGAATGTTCTATTTCATTTGTTCAGACTCAAGTCTCCCACCTGCCTGTTCTAACCCTGACATTAGAGGTAGAATTCCAGGAAGCATCTGGACAGAGGCTTTCTCGAAAGGAAGTGACAGAACCATTTTATATAGCTACCAGATTAAGACTATGTGGCAAACACACACACACGTATATATATGTTCACTATAAATCACAGAACTATAAGGCATTGATGAAATCATACATGATCATATTTATATCCTCCACTCTTACCATTTTGGTCACATAAACAAGAAAAAATACTATGCAATGAAGCTCAACAAGATCTGTTTCTCTAACTGAAGGACATTTAATCATCTTTATTAGACTTTTTTTTATCCAAAGAGTTGAAAATAAAACACAAACCCTGGAGTTGTTGATATTTGTGTTTTTCTTATATATTTACATAGATATGTCAAAGTCCATTGTATACATTTCCGGTTACTCCTTAATTGAAACATATTTCATATTCAAATTTTCTCACTTCCAAAATTAGCCGAGTAAAGAAATAATTAATTTCATGTTCCAAGAAAGATCAAATAAGATTAATTTTTATAATAAAATAACATAACGTAAGGAACCAGCAGCTGGGGGGGGACCATATGAGCGAAAGTTTGTCTCTGTGAGAGAAATACTTATTCAATTCACAAGATGTAGATGGGACATGGGAAGAAGTTGGGAGGAGGACACTCTGTGCACCAAGAATATTGTGAGAAGAATTCAAACCCAAAAGGTCAATCCTTACACTAATTGGAATAATAAAAGTGGTAGAAGGAATTAAAAACCTGTGACTGGAAAAGGATTCTCAAGGGTGTGGTGAGGGGAGCATATGAGTTGGTCCTGGTTCTTCCACTTGCTATCTGACTTTGATAAGTTATTGAAAATCTCTGGGCTTCTGTTTTCTTGTCTGTGAAATAGGAATAATAATATCTACCTCTCCAGAAATGATAACAACTGTATAGAACACAATAAAAGTGAAGGTAATTGTTACTCCAATTTGTAAGGTAAAGGGAGAAGAAAGGATGATTATAACAAAGAAAAAGTTTAAACAAAAGCACCTAGGCACAAAATAAGTGCACTGTAAAATTATGAAATTTATACTCTTATGCACGCTTTCTCCAAATCTTTGATTTTTAAAACTCAAGAAATGAAATCCTAACTCATTTTCACAGATGTCATTCTCCCTACTTTACTTAATTCTGCCAATACTTTTTTTTTACTCTAAGTTGAAATCTCAACTTTGCTTGCTAACAGGATGTGCTCTAAGAACATTGATAACTTTCCTGTCTGAAAGTGCAGAAAATACCCAAATTACTCAGTTATCTAATGTCTTTCAGTGTTCCAGTTTTCAAATCATGTCTAAGTGTGTTGGCTGTAGTTGGACAGGTAAAAGGTTAAATAAAAGCAACAGTAAAATATCTGACCATCCCATCAACATAGAGGAGGATGTCAGAATAATTATAAATTATTTTATGTATAATTAATACTTTCTCTCCCCTCCCTTGGGACCATTTTGAGCATGTTCATGTTATCAATTATTAAAGACTTATTGAGGGTATAATTCTGTAAGTTTTTTCAAAAATCAGTTGGATTCAAAATTGATGGTGGACCTTTCCTAGCAAATATACAGATTAATTGCTGGGTCAAAAAGATTTTATCAATGAATATTATGATTATTAAAGCACTGGAAAAATAATTTGACAACTCATGCCCTTTCCATAAGGACATCTAATTTTCTCTTTGAAAGTAGAGTCTCTTTGCCTCATAACCACAAAGGCGGAAAGAAATCCTGTTTTTATCCCCGAGTCTCTCAAAGTAGGAAGTGTTTTTATGAATATGGTTTTTAAAATTGCACATGTACTTAACTTGATTTTTGATTTCACAATCCAACAATTTAATCGATGACTGATAAACACATAAACTAATATAATATGATGCCATCCTAGGTTTTATATACAGAAAAATACAGAACATTTCTGGAGTACAAAAAATAATACAGGGCTTCCCTGGTGGCGCAGTGGTTGAGAGTCTGCCTGCCGATGCAGGGGACGCAGGTTCATGACCCGGTCCGGGAGGATCCCACATGCCGCAGAGCGGCTGGGCCCGTGAGCCATGGCCGCTGAGCCTACGCATCCGGAGCCTGTGCTCAGCAACGGGGGAGGCCGCAACAGTGAGAGGCCCGCGTACCGCAAAAATAAAAAATAAAAATAATACATCCACGCATTGACATCAATCCTCCGTGGGCTCTTGTACAACGTCCTGTGCTCAGCCCCACGCCACCCCACCCCGCCACCACACACATACCTTACAGCTTTTCCTCCTTGACAGTAAGGGAATAAGGCTCAAAAGTGGCCATGTTTTTTTTCTCTTCTTCCATTAATCCAAATATTCTGTCCTGCCCCATCAGACAGTATTTCTCCATTTTCCATTTTCATTTACTCCCAATAGTTTTCTATCTGAGATTTCTACATGCTTTAACATTGAGTTTGAGCATGATTTTTATAAATGGTACCGTTATAAATATTACTGGTTTTACAGATTTGGTAATTAACTCTTGCCAACATAGTTTGATAAAATGAGAGAATTAATATTTGGAATAAAAACATGACTAATTATTTTGTCAGAAGTTCCTAAAAGCCTGACTGCAATGAATCATGAAATACTCAATACTGAGGTCATTTCATAAGTTTCCAGTGAGAAAATATCATCTTGTCTTATATTTCCATACAATTTTTAACCTCTTTTATAACACTCCTTCACCTTATATTATTTGTTTAATACCTATTTTTCCAGCTATACTATGGGCCAAGGGCTAGATTCATACCTACCTATTTTGCTGTGGCATAGAAGTGTCTGACATATACTAGGTACTTACTAAATATTGGTTTATTAATGAATATTTTTTTAAATTGCAAACAAAGAGAACTTGTGCTTTTAACATCCCATCTCTCTATAAAGTTTATCACTTGGTGGCAAAAGTTCTTCCTAACACAGGAATTGGGTTATTTCACACCCCTACTTATAAGTAATGAGTTATCCCTTTATTCTACTGTTCAGAATAATTACCAGATCATTTAAAATCTACCTTTATACCAATCTTTATCCTCCACAATATCCTCCCCACACTTCTTTGTCATCTCCGCCGTTATTACCTTGGCTTACAATATTATCCTCCTACTGATATAACATACAAAACTGTAATTTACGGTACAGCTCATATCACTCACAACTGCCAGCCAGCTCAAAACTGCATCCTTGGATCGAGAATAAATCAACACCATTATAAAATGTTCTGACCATGTTATGATCCAGAGATTAACTGAAGAGGAAATGGGCTTGAGAAATATTCCTTCATTTTGTTGTCTGAATTCTAAAGAAGACATTTACAGTGACTTTTGTTCAAGCATAGATGGCTAGGAAACACTGTTGTATCCCTATGAAATTAAGGACTGTGTAAATAGGGGGAGCCAAAGATCATAGCTGAGGTTGCGTTCTGACATGCAGTTACACTACTGCATAGATTCTCTGAATGAAGGCCTGATTCCTGATACATACATAGAACTAGTCAAGTAATGGACAAAATTATTCACAATTTATCAACCTTCATAACTGGGGCCGTAGATCCTGAATGGTATAGACTATAACTAAGCTACATAGTTATCATCACTTATGGTTCTCTTTTTTCTATTCTTTTCAGCTTCTTTAAATTTTATGCTTTCTCCTTAAAATATTTTTTCCTATTAAGTTATATTAGGTCCTCTTTCACTGAAATATTATCACATCTTTGTTTAGTATGTAACACAAAGAAAGGACTTGACAAAATAGCTTGAGAGTCACAAAATGAAGTGGTTAAGAGAATGTGTTTTGTAGTCATGCAGACTTTGCCATAAATATTGCATTGCCACATTCCTGCTGTGTGATCATAGATGAATTTCTTAACTGCTCTGAGTCCAGTTTCCTCCACAGGAAACTGAGGATAGTAACAGAACATACCTTATAGTTTTGTTGGCAAAACCTACTGAAAATTCTTGGTAAATAATAGGGACTCAACTATTCATCATGAGGATAATAGTCAGGTACCTTGGGCACTGGGCATGGCTAGTCTCCTAGCAACATGACTGAAAAGATCAGTTATCCTTTTTCATAATCAACACCATTAATTCTAGACTGGTGATAAAATTATACATTTTTAGTCTGATTCATATAGTTGTTGTGAAGATTAGAAAAGATCAAAAGCCAATAGTTTAATCTGAATGTTATTATGATTGCACATTTATATTATTTTTAATTAGAATAAATTTGTTAATTCAGGTGCTATTATGGAGTGAATGTTTGTGTCCTCCCCAAATTCATATGTTAAAACCCTAAACCTCAATGTGATGTTATTTGGAGATGGGACCTTTGGGTGGTAATTAAATCATGAGGGTGGAACCCCATGAAGGAATTAGTGCTCTAATAAAAAAGGCAAGAAAGAGCTTGTCTTTCTCTGCCATGTGAGAACACAGCTATTTGTGAAACAGGAAGAAAGCCTTCACCAGAATACGACCATGCTGGCACCCTGATCTTTGACTTACCCAAGTGCTATGAGGAATAAATTTCTATTGGTTAGGATGCCTAGTGTACAGTAATTTGTTACAGCCACCCAAACAGACTAAGACAGATACGCTGGAGTAGGGCACAAGGTGGAAAAAGATGAGGTCTCTGTGTAGAGGTTTTTCACATGCCATCCTGTCAAACATGGTGGGACTTCAAACAAGGGGGAATAAGTAATAGGTGTTTAGCAAAGAATTAGTGCTCAGGAAATAACAAACTGAAAGCCAGGAATGAATGCTTACTTCTGGGGGGTGATAGATGCCTGAGATAAGAAAGGAGCAAGATGGTAAGGACAGCATTATCTTGGAAACAACTAGCTCATGTTAGGTGGTCAGTCCTCAGGAATTCATCTTTTCTACTTTGTAGTTAACATACATGTTTTATATATTCTCTAAAAGTTTCAAATATTACGCAAGATTCTAAAAACAATAAGTAGTTACTGATTAAATATTATTTTCGAATTATTATGTTAATGTGAAATATATGAGGCATTTTATGTTTGAAGAAAGAAAAAAAGAAGAAACACAAATCTTGGTCTCAAGGAATATTTTTCCTTGAAAGTCCTTACCTGAAACCACATGTTTACAGAAGATTTTAAAAATTATTCTGAGTAATATCATTGCTGTGTGATAAAGTCCATGAAACCATCACTCTACTCTTCCTTTCGGCTTACATCTGAACCTGAATTTTCTAACTATGCACCACCATGAATTTATTCCTATCACTGTGTTTTAACCCAATTTTTATTCCCTTGCTCATTCCCAGGGACATAATTAGACTCTTTTTTTTTTTTCATTTAAACACAGTAACATAATAAAGAATTACCTGAGAAACAAGGTGACTTTATGAATACCAAGTCCTTTTCTTGCCACATGTTAAGCATTGCTTTTGGTTTAAATGTATAACTGGGCACACACAGGCAAACAAAGAACCATGTTGTTGGAATCAGTTGTGCATTGGCCTCTGAGGATGGACTTCGAGGTATATGCTTGTAGAAAGTTTTCTAGCTGGGAGTTGTATGCGTTCTCTCCTGCTGTTTTATCCCCTGTACTTGATTATACACTGGAATCATTGTGGAGCTCTATTTACAGAAACTCAGTTGGGTTATTAGGCTCAAACCATGACTCTTTCATATTTGAAATGCTGCATTTTTTCCACAATAAACTATTTACATCAAACTCTATAAAATAAAATAGTTATTTAAAGGTTTTAAATGACTCAGTGTAGTAGGAATCCATTAAATTGTAACAACTTGATCAAATTTACTTCTTCTCATCTCAGTGACTTGCTTCTGCATAGAGTGTCTCTGAAGAACAGAAAGACACCAAATAAACAGATGTGAGAAAGTGTGAGTTTGGCCAGAATGAAGACATATCATAAAAAATATGGGCAAGATGCCCAGCATTCTTCAGAGACACCTGAATTCTGTTTTCTTTGCAGTATGTAAAGTTTCCATGGACAAGTTTCCCTTATGATTTAAAGTTAATTAAGTAGAAGAAATATTCCAGTAGGTTTGATGGCTTTCCTTTTGTGCCTGTAAGCTTCATGAGGTCAGAAACTATATTAGTCAGTTTTCCTGATCCATTTTGTTATTACAAATAATCTCATAATTTCACTGGCTTAAAAAAACAAAGGTTTTTGTTTGTTCACACTGTATGAAAGCCATGTGTCAGCTGAGGCTCTGCTCCACATATATTCATTCTGGAATCCAAACTGAAGAAGCAACCACTATCTGAGACATGTCATTCTCATGGCACAGAGAAAAAAATTAATGGTACAGACTGCATGGTTCTCAACATCTCTTCTTGGTAATGGCATGCATCACTTTTGCTTACGTGCCATTGGTTGGTCATAGCCAATAGAATGGGCAACCATGATGTTACTTAAACACGAAATGGTATTTTCCTGCTTGGATGTACATGCAAATCATATGACAATGAGTAAGGATTATGTTCCTCTTAGAGGGAGTGCATCAAATAATTAAGAACAATAATACAATCTACACAAAACTTAGTTTGACATTCACTACTACGTGCCTTGAATCTAGGACAGTTTCAGTCATTTAGTAGCACTGTTACCAAACTCTGCTTCGGCTTCTCATGGCTTGAAAGCCAATACTCGAGAGACAAGTGTTGGTAGGAAAGGAAAGGTTGCTTTATTCAGGAAGCTGGCAACCTGAGGAGAAAGCAGACTCATGTCCAAAAGCCAGCTCCCAACTCTAGATCAGAGGGCAAGAGCTTTTAAGGGGAGTTTCAGAGGTGTACAGACGGAGGGAGGAAACTATGTGCAGAACAGAATAGTTAGCTTTGACAGTCATCTTGCAATTGGTCATGCGATGGTCTGATCAGCTTCATCTTGGTTGTTTTAAGTACAGTTAATCTTCGGTTCCAGGGTTGGTTGGTTCCCATTTCCTTGAGGCCAGTTCTTGGAATTGTGTAAGATGGAGCAGCTTATGGCATGGCTACAGTCTGGGCATCATATACTTAACTTCTTCCACTTGGTGGAGACTTTATTATCTGCAAAGCAGCTCAAAGGATACGGCTCAGAATATTTTCTATAGCCCTTGAAGAGGAACTAAGGGTCCATGACTTAAGTTAGTGGCTAAGCTATTATTATTTTATCTTATTTGACTATTTTCCTTTGTTTCTGCATTTTCTCTTTTCCCTGATTAAATATATTTTTTGGAACTAGGGCAAGGCCTAGGAGGCTAAAGTTTTTCTATGAATAAGAGGCAGGTGGAGGACATGAGGAGGTGGGGGGTCTGTCCCAGGAAGACCTCATAGGGCCCTGCTCAGTTTCAGTACTTCATTCATTCAATGGGTACTCAAACATTAATTTATCAATTTACTACTATGTGCCTGAAATACACTAGATGTTTAGGATACTGTAGTGAACAACCATTAATTCCTGGAATAATAAAGCTCATGTTCTAATGATAGGAGACAATAAACAAAGTAAGTTAGGTAAATGTATATATAGCAGTTAGATGTGATAATTTCTAGGAGAACAATTAGAGTTAGGGGCTATAGTTTTAAATAGAATGATGAAGAAAGGTCTCACTCAGAAGGTAATAGAAAGATCAAAAGGAGTGAAGGAGAACAATATGGAGATCTGGTTGCAAGTATATTACAGGGAGAGAGAATACCAGGTCCAGGTGCCTGGTGAATATGAGAAATGGCAAGGAGACTAGTGTAGCTAGAGCTGAAGCAGATAGAGGGAATGTGGTAAGAGATGAGATCAGAAAGATATCAGTGCCGCAAAAGTGGTAGGGAATGTAGACCTTTACACATACTCATTTTTTCTATGAGTAAGAAATCATTGGAGGACTTTGAGGAGTGACAACATCTGATTTTCATTTTAAAGGATCATTCTGGCTGCAACGTTACGTACAGATTGACTTGTGGTTGGGTGGGTGAAGGAAAACTAGTTAGTTATGAGTCTATAACAAACTAGATGAGGGATGACAGTGATTCACACCATGGAGAAGCAGTGCTGGTGGTGAGAAATAGTTTGATTCTGGGTATATTTTAAAGGTAAAACCTATAGAATTTCCTTGTGGATTAGATGTGGGATATGAGACAAAGAGGTACCAAGGATGACTGTAATGTTTTGCCTGAGTAAATAAAGGATTGATGACATGGATTAACTGTGCCAATGAACCCAATCTGTTCTCATCTTCCTTATCCGCATAGTTTGAATACAAGGATATTCCTTTAAATGCTCCTATGTTGAATCCGTGCTTGGTCGTGTGACTTGCTTTGGCCAGTGTAACAGTAATATGTAAGACTTAAAAAGTGCTTGCACGTTAGGGCTTGCTCTCCTGCTCACCTGGAATCCTGAGCCTCCATGCAAACAAGCCCAAACAGGAGTCCAGATGATAAGAAACATGCAGCCCAATCACTCTTGTTTTCTCTGATAATAACCAGTTAATCCCGCAAAAAGGAACCAATCTAGCTGATCTGTAGCTAATCTCAGATGCATGAGTGAGCCCAGCTGAGAGAAGTAGAATACTTACCCAGCTGATCCTAACCCAAACTTCCAACCCACATAAATATTTGCTAGCTAATTGATTTCTGTTTTTGGCCACTACACTGTGGGGCTGGCGGAGTGGGGTAGGGGATGTTACATAGCAAAAGCTATCTGATACAATGAAGTTACTAGTAACTTTGATGGGGATGATTTTTGTGAGGTTTGCTTTTAAAGACGAAGACTAGAAGCTTATTTTGGACAGGCTAAATGTGTGTTACCTATTATGTATTCAAGTAGAAGAAATGAACAAGGGAAATATAATACAATAGGCAGGCAGCCTTAAGGACTTCATCAAGCTTGGCAACCAGTTAGCCTGTCTATGTGTTTTTCTCCACTTGTATGGATAGAGAATAGGAAGAGGCAGAGACCTGGCTTACTAGATAGCTGTTAAATGTTGAGATGCTGAAATTTGACAGGTCAGAGTAAGTGAAAATCGATCAGAACACACGACCAAAAAATCTTCATGGTCTTCCAATGTGTCCCCTACATTTCAAATTTCTTAGGCACTAATTAGGACCTATAAACCCATGCTTGGTGTGTGAGATATGCAAAATAAAAATAAATATAAGATAATTTTATTTATTTGAAAAAAGAGATTAATAAATATAAAACCAAGTGAAATGGATTGAATGAAAAACTGCCTGATACTGACTGTAAGATCAGAAGAAATAAGAGAAGATAGTAAAACCCATATATAAAAGCAGCTGGGGAAATTTTTTGGCACATGGTTAAGTAGGATTTTTGTTGGTAGAACAAAGAAGTAAGAAAGAGCATTCACAGAGGCATAGAAAAAATAAGAACAGACTTAAATTACAAGCTGGAACAAGAGATGCATGATACAATTAAAGTTGATTATTAAACAGACTTTGGTACCTCTCGCCAATCAGACTCTCAAGGGTAGTGGTATGCTGGTAAATTAACAACTGGTTTTTCAAAGGTTGGGGAGGCTGGTTGTCTTGTAAAATTCGCTGCATAAATTCTGCCATCGTTGCCAATTTCAAGCTAACAATATAGTTCAACCGATTTACAAAATTCCTGGAATTAAGTAGTCATGTCTTGCAGGTCACTAAACGCCAGATCCAGCACATCATTGCTAGACATTCTTACAACTAAAGCGGAAATATCTTTGTCACTTTGGGAACACTGCACCCTGGGATATTAATCCCTCTAGATCACCTGGAAAATGATTAGTTTCTATTCAACCCGGGAACATTTCTAAAAAGCTAAAATGACTTGGGTATTCAATTAAATGTGATTGATGTTCTTTGCCTCGGTGTTAGAAGGCAGGACTCAACATTTAGTTCCATCCTCTGTAGTGCTGCAACTCATTGAGCTCTGCTTGTGGATGGGTTTTCGGTCTTTCTCTGGTGAATCACCTAATGTGGCCCACAGTTCCATAGAGGGGAACTTCATGTTGACCCCAAGTGTTCTGTCCCTAACCTTATGGAATTTGGTGTCCCTGGGAGGCAGTTCATGTCGTGAGATAAAAACAGACTTTGGGGTCAGACTGGAGTTTGCTTCTGAGTTCCTCCATTTATCATCTCTGTAACCTTGTAAAAGTAAACTCACTGCTCTTTCTACTCACAACACTTCTGACACCAGATGTGTGGGGTTTTCCACACCAAGTAATTTTTCAATTCTTGGCAGACACTGACTGGGTGTCCTACAATTTAATTCAATTCTGATACTAACAGACCAGAGTTAGAACAGACCTCACAGGCTAATGGATTTGTCCCATCAGACTGCTACCTTCCTCCCAGATGACAATTGCAAGTAGTGGGTCCCCAAGTTACCCGTAACTTCTATCCAACTTGATGACAAATCAGAGAGTCCCACCAAACCCCTCCTTGAGTTTGATAATTTGCTAAAACATCTCATAGAACCCAGGGAAACAGTTTACTTACTGTTACGGATTTATTGTAAAGGTTATTTCATAAGATGCAAATGATCTGACAAATGAAAAGATACATAGGATGCAGTCTGAAAGGATCCTGAATACAAGAGCTTCTGTCCCTGGGGAGTCAGGGTGTGTCACTCTCCCAGGACATGGATGTGTTCATCAACCTGGAATATCTCTGAACCCCTTTGTTTAGGGTTTCTAATGGAGGCTTCAATACATAAACATGATTGATTAAATCATTGGTTATTGGTTATTAACTCAACCTCCAGTCCCTCTCCCTCCTGGAGGTCAAGGGGTAGACCCCAAAATTCCACCACTCTTATCACAATTGGTTGCCCTGGCGATCAGCCCTTCATCCTTAGGGGCTTTTCAATAGTCATCTCATTAACATAAACTCAGGTGCAGTTGAAAGGGGTTTCTTATGAGGAGCAAAAGACGCTCATTTCAATTTAATGCTCCAGAGCTGTTTCAAGAGCCAAAACCAAAACCATATATAACAGAAGATGCTTCTGTTGCTCTTATCACTTAGGAAATTACAAGGGTTTTAGGAGCTCTAATCAGGAGTGGGGATGAAGATCAAACTATATATTTCTTATTATATCACAATAACCTTGGAGTATTACTTATGCTCTCTGAGTTTTCTGTAAAACAGGACAGGATGATAATAACGCTTATATTACCAAGTCCAAGCTCGTGCTGCTCACTGCACAACAGGCCAACAAATTGAGAGATGAGGTGTTGGGGCAGAGAATAGTGACTTTATTTGGAAAGCCAGCAGACCAAGAAGATGGCAGGCTAGTGTCCCAAAGCACCATCTTACCCGAGTTAGAATTCAGGCTTTTGTTATACTAAAAGGGGAGAGGGTGTGGCTGGCTGTTGCAAACTTCTTGGTGCTGGCTAGACCTGGAAGGGATGTAGTAATCCTTGGTTCTTTCAGCTGTGCACATAGATCTGGTCACAATGTTCCTGTAAACCTCCAACAAGACAAATGTTATTCTCTGTTCTGGAACTTTTTAAATCTCTGTATGAATGAAAAATGTTATACCTTTAAAGGTCAAGCCTGGGAGGCAGAGCCTTGAGAAAGGGCTATTATGTATATTTCAGGCTATAGGCAACATTCCCTTACAAAGATGCAGAGCCAGCATGACTAAACACAGGCAACAGAGCACACAGCTTAGAGCTATAGGAATAGATCCAATATGGAGTCAAGTTTGTTCTTTGCCACACTTACTATATAAGGTAGCTTATGCTGTCATATAATTATCAGCTGATATTTAGTTGTTCTTACTGTTTATTTAAATTTTAATTAAATCAGTGATGTCTCTTTACAATTCTTTTCCTGAGTGACCTCAGGTGAGTTAACTAATGTCTGAGATTTAATTTATATTTAAATATTTAATGAGACATTTGATATACATGGTCCCTCAAGTCTCTAACATTCTATGATTTCATGAGACTATAACCCAAGTCTCTGGGGTCATTTGTTGCTCTAGCATGTTATTTTTTCTTTGCTTAAAACCAGCATTCGTATACAGAAGACTTAGTACATAGAATTTTGTTTGAGATTAGTGGACTCCCAACGTTTTCTGCCGTCTTCCCTGCTACTACTTGTATTTTCTGCCCACAAATAAGCCCTTCAAAGCTGAAGTGTCCAATGTGGTAGCCACTAGACACAGGTGGCTATTTAAATTTAAATTAATAAGATTAAATAAAATATAAAATTTAGATCCTCAGTTGCACATGCCACATTTCCAGTGCTCAGCACTCACATATGAGGATATAGAACTTTTCCATCATTGCAGAAAGGTCTCTTTGACATTGCTTCTGCTCTAAAATTATTCATGTGATATGACAGCTCTTTTAAGTATAGCACATAAAGTCAAAAGTCTGATCTGTGGGGATGGGAAATGGAACTTTTGACCAAAATAATAGCCTCTAATCATTTATTTCTTCTCAACTCAATACCTATGCTCTCAAGTTACAATGTGAGAAAATTCCATCTTGCTTTCTCTACTGTATCTAGCCTCAAATATCTATAACTATAAAATAGTTTATATCTATATCTGTATCTATGTTTGTATCTAACCTATATCTATAAAATAACCATCATCACTTAGAAGACTTGTGACATAAATGACTGTAAGTGTTACATGCACTCATCATTTGCAGAAAAGGAAACTATGAGTCACATTTGTCACACTGTTTTTAGTGGAATAGCCAGGAATATAAAGAAACCAATTGGATGTACAATTCTTTACTTGTATCCTGTATACCACACCACCTCACATGCTTAGGATATACCAAGTTTTCTAGGAATAACTTTTCTACAGATCATACCACCTCCTCCTTATTTAACCATGATGGACTGTTTGCAAATTAAGATTAAAAAAATCCTGATTTATACTTGTAGTAGACCATGGATGTTAACCTAATGAATGAAATGTTAATGAATGTTGTTAATGAAATATACTTTGCCTCTTCAATAAAATCAAAGCTTTTTCATTTCTGTTTTTCAATCTTAAGCCTAACATCTAATATATATTATATAATAGAATAGATCTTAAGGTTGCAGCTATATTGTTCTTACTAAGGAATTTATAATTTTGGTATATGTTCCTTTTATTGGTAATGGAAACCTGTCAAAGATTACTTTCCTTGAAAAATAGTACCCCCCACAGATTTCTGCCTGCATAATGAATTAAAATCACTCATTGAAGAAATTGCATGAAAACACCCCACTAATTTCAAACTAAAATATATACTAGATTCATAGGCAGATCATCACACTAGTTGGTGGGATTTATTTTTTTCTGCAACAGAGCAATGTAGGTAGTTACTGGAAATAAAACTATTTCAATTGCATAAAGAGTAATGTTAAGTTAAAAGAAAACAATAAGTGTCTCCTTACAAAAGATTAATAATATTATTTTGTTGTGTTTGTTCTTGCTTACTTAGAGTACTCTTCTCCAAAGTGATCTGTTTGTCTCATGTTCTTCCTTATGTCCAGACATCAACAGGTTTTTGTGGTGATCTACTTGGATGAGGACCAGCATATTGGAGTGCTTTAGAGAATTCGTTAATAGGAGTGTGTCTGTCTTGGTTTGGCTACTAGCGTCAACAATCTACATGACCTTGGGTAAGTAATGTAACCTCTCTGTCTCATCATTTCTTTATTTGGAGGATGGGAATAAAATTATAATCTTACCTCAGAAGAGTAACTATATTATAAATTAATTTATAATTAAAGGGTTTACAACTGTGCCTAGAGTAGTAAGCCCTCCACGTTAGCAATTAATCATTTAGAGATGCTTATAAAAAAAAGTATAAAATATTACCATATGAATATACAAATGCATCTATTTTTAGTAGATAGTAATAGGGATCTTTTTTTTAATAGGATGAAAACTAAATAGTACCTTATGTAATTTTCTTTGTTTTCTTTATATTTATACAGTAAATAGTAAATAAGGTATATAAGTTAAATGTGCTGTAGAGAAATCATTTATATTTACAGTTAAAGAGTTTAAAACTTCAGTTTTTTAATATTTTCTAAGAAATAAGCAAATTATATTTATATTAGTTAGATAAAAGGATCTTCATAAGTTTATTTTTGCTCCTTATACAAAAATCTGGTGAAATTTTTAAGTGATACGACTGGCCTTTCCTAAATAAGGGCCTCATCTTTGGTCATTTATTGGCAAATTACAATCATATTCAGAAGAAACCTGATACAGTAAACAATCTTAGCTAAAAGCTAATTGGTTGGTAACTTTTAAATTTATTTTTTGGGGTTACAGATCTTATCTAATAATATTTCTTGTAGGAGTTTTTTAATTTTAATTTTAAATTACTGCTTGCATCGGTCAAGGTTTGGACCAGGAAATGGAAATTACACTACATATTTCAATAGAAAATTCAATATACTGATTTGCTTCCACATGTGGAGGGCTGAAAAAGCAAAAAGGAACATTAAGATGACATAAAGGTAGTAACAGTAGGAAGTAGCTACTGCACATAGGAAGCAGGATTATCAGAATCTAGAAACTTGGGGATGGGGCCCTACAAAGCTGGCACTCAGACCTCTGAGGAGGGGTTGCTGCCTGGCTGATGCTAGTGACTCAGGAGCTCAGAATAAGGGCATTTGGCGTTGGGGCTAAGATTGCTAAGGAGGTATTGCTGCTCAGCTTATTGGATACCTCTGACAGAGCTTAATGAGGCTTGTGCTGAGTGTCAGAAACCCTGGAACCAGCTACTGTTGCCCAGGTAAAGTGCCCTTGCTTGGGCTGTGCTGACAGAAACAGCAATAAATGGGAAAAAGAAAGTCCCTTCTCTCTTCTTCCTGCTTCCAGAGTCCCTCTCCCTCCAGATCTCCCTAGTGACAGAGGAAGTTAACTGATAAAGGGGAAATGTAATTTTTCAGAGTCCCAGGGCTCAGTGTCACAAAGCTGAGAATAGAAGGATAAACAAAGGCTTTATAAGTGAAACATGCTTAAAAATGAGATTATTGTAAATGTCCCCCATGCTAATGGCTCTCAACTCATCTCATGAACACCTCTCTCTCTCTCTGTCTCCCCGTAGAATATAGTGAACACTTCCTCCCACTTTCTCGAAAACTTTCCTGGTTTTAGCACTGAAAACCCTACATCTCGAGAAACGCCTTAGTCCTCGGCAAACTAGGATGGTCGGTCACCTTAACCTAGAAATTAACATTTAATTTCTAGTAAATTATAAATGAGGGCAAGGGGAAATTACAAAATTGAAAGGAGAATGAAAAACACGTTTTGTTGTAAACAGGTCTATACATCTGTAGGTTAGGCACACCCCCCCTGCTTATTATTTTTTATTACAATTATTTGCATATGAACATAAAGAAAACTGATGGTGTTGGAGGGGATGTGAGAGGAAATGTTTTAACTCTGTTCTCACTTGAGTGAAACTGCAAATTGTCACTACCTGATAGTTGGAACTGATTTCTCTACCACTAAGCAGCCATAAACTGACAGGTCACTGTGTGCTAAAAGTCAGAATTTTCTGGAACTGAATGTCACAAGTTCTGAATCAAATGAATATTGGACTTATCAGTGCAGGCAAAAAGTGTACTGGTTACCACATTATCCACGGAAGGCTATTCCCTTTCACTCTATTGAAAAATATCTGACAGGACGTATAAGTTCAGCTAGAACATGTCAACTTAAAATGTTAATGTTTTCTGGGGCAAGTGATTAGATAGAGCATCCCGGCTTGTCTGAGTCACGCTGAATACTTCATGGTGCTACCATCCTGGTAAGTGTCTGAGCTGTCACGTGTCCTCCCTCGTGGACATCTTTATGCCATTTTAAGCAAATTGCAATCAAACAACATCAAATTATTTTCTGTCTTTGATCTTATTTCCCTTTATAATATATATATATATATATTTGTGTGTGTGTGTGTGTGTGTGTGTGTGTGTGTGTGGTACGTAGGTCTCTCACTGCTGTGGCCTCTCCCATTGCGGAGCACAGACTCCGGACGCGCAGGCTCAGCGGCCATGGCTCACGGACCCAGCCGCTCTGCGGCATGTGGGATCTTCCTGGACCGGGGCACGAACCCGTGTCCCCTGCATCGGCAGGCGGACTCTCAACCACTGCGCCACCAGGGAAGCCCCAAAATATTTTTCAATGAAATTTAAGGCTCATAAAGATCTGGTTTCTTACTACCTTCTCAAACTCAGTTTCAACTACTCTGCTCTCATTCTCTGCCACCTGATGATACATGACCTAGTTCAGATTCAAATGTTGTATCCATTAAGGTGAAGGCTAAGCTAGGGTAATTATAACAAAGGGACACAATTGCATTTTTTTCTCTTGGAACAGGCCAGCTAGTTTAGGCTAGTGAGGCAGCTGTGCTCCATGAAGTCATTCAGGGATCCAGGTTCTTCCCTTCGTTTGCTCTGCCATTTGTTAGACATTGGGCTCTTCTGCATGGTCTAAGCCGAGATGCAAATCATTTGCATTCCAGTCTGTAGGAGGAGGAAAATGAGATAAAATCCAGGGCATTCCAACCCTGGCCACTCATAGCTACAAGGGAGACTGGGATCTGTAACAGACAGCTGGGAGACCATATCCTGAGGAAGAGGAAGAAAACAGATTTGGGGGTACAATCAGCAGTCTGTCAATGAGGTCACTCATTTTATGGAAACTTCAAATTGCCTAAGTGAATAGAATCAATTCCTTTGTTTTCTATATCTTGAACATAAGATTGTTATTGCACCTCTCACATCATATTATGTATTTCAATGTCTACCTCAAATAAGAGACTGCAAAATCCTTAACATGAGGATAGAGGTTTCTTCGTTTACATAGTTCCTAACCCTTGTATGTAGTAGATGATCACTTCATATTACTGAATTGATTTGAATAGATTGTGTTGTTGTGACAGCTAATTAGGTACAGAGATTTTTAGCAACCTCCATTTTATAGATGGGGGATCCTGAGGCTCTAACACAATCAAATGACTCTCCCAAAATCTAGTTCATGATGAAGCTAGGATTAAAGCAACGTTTTTGATTCCTGGCTCAATTTTATTAAAGTAAGCCAAGCAATGGTGTAGTTCTGCTCAGGCGTAGAAACCACTCATTTAAAAACTACACACTAGCCATTTGAATGACATTGTGTTTATTGTGTATTTTTTTTAGTGTCAACATTCAAAGGCATTCTTCAGCATCCGTATGCATCTTGACAATATGCATAATCTAATCCTTTCCTTAATTTAGCATCATTTTACAACGTCTAATTGGTCTCTTTCCAGTTAATATCGCTATCCTCAAACATCAAGCTGGTTCTTGATAGTCTTAAAACTGAGATTGTTGCTATTTTATCATATGAAAAGAGCTACAAAAAGAAAAACTATCTGACTTCTAATTAATAAGATGAATTTATTAGAACAGCTTAAATACACATATTTGGTGGGGGTGGGGGAATGTGTGTGGAGATGATGCTGAAATTTATCAGAAAAAAAAAAGCCTTAGAAATTCAGTGGTGACTGACTACATTATAAATAGGTTCTAAAATCAGGTACACTTCGGTCACATCCTGGCCGTACAGTTCAGCAGCTCCACAACTTTCAGAAAGTCACTCTTTTTTTGCAAGCCTCAACTACCACATTCCTAAAATAGGGTAATTCCTTAAGAACAGCTTTTTAGGATAATTGGTTTAACATTTTTCCTGGAATAGATTAAGCAAATAATAAATGATAGCTTTTATTGCTGACTATCATTATAAGTCTAAGTACCCCATAAGACATGACTGTAAGTAACATAAGATAATGAAATAGCTTTGTTTAAACCAATAATTTTGAAATGATCCATAAAGAATAATTGTTCCTCTAAATTCAGGCATTATCATTCATATTAATTTTTAAATAATTTTTGCTAACATACAAAGAAAAATAACATAGCTTTTGAATTAGTCTACAATATGTTTAAAGCAGTAGAGCAAAGCGTGAAAATCTAGCACGCTCCACTGGAAAAATAAGCAATTGTCAGAGGCGGTAATCACAAAGAAATGCAGAGATTGGCAAATGCCTTAAAAGTGCTAGAAAACAAACACATATGAGATGCCTATTTTTAAAACGAAAACATTTTCATAGCCAAAAGTTAAAGAATAAGAGAAATTAAAAAGAAGAGAGATAAAAGAGAAAATAGTTTTCACTTGTATATCTCTGAAATTAAAGCATTTTTATCATCTACCACTTTAATTACCAAAATAGCATCAACCCTTGTGCACCAGACTCCTTACCAAAATAATGGCTTAGAAGAGATTTTGAATTAGACAAATTCCTCCACTGAGCTTTGAAACTTATTAATGATTGAATTTTTTGATGGAATGTTATTTCTGCAATCATTTGAGCTAAATGAAAATTATGCATCTATTTACACCACCATAGAATTATAGGAATTAACATTGATTAACCCTGTCATTAATTTGTTGTTTAGGATTTAAAGGAAGGACCTCCAATGGGTTAATTGTGAATATTTTATTGAAATATTATAAGAACGTAGTTTGTAATTACAGTTTTAATATGACATTGAAAATGTTGGATTCAAAGTTAAAGAAAAGCACAGTTATGAAACCCTCATAATTATTGGTTCATAAAACTCTAATTGCATCTTATGCCATTTTATTCTATCATTTGAAGGTCTCTGTGATTACCCTTTTATCTTATTTATAGATGGATGAAGGAAGGTGAATTTAATTCATTTTCATGTTAGTTACACTTGTGATTTTTGAAGAAAATCTGAAAGCATAGACATTTTAGAACTGGGTTTCCCTGAACTAAAAATTTTTTTACTAAAACATACTTGAATCTATTAACATTCAAGTCTGTCTAGAATGGGAAAATATTTTAGTAAAAGTAAATGTAAATTAAGGATTAATTGTTCTGGGTTTTAGTGGAAACATTTATTTCGTTCAAACAAAGGAGATTGCAGGCATAGAAAATCTTTTGTAAGTTTTTACAGAATTTAGTTTTGTCTCATATCACAAATTCATTTCACCCTTTTCTAATGAGTTATTGCTGAGCTGTTCGAGAGCTGACAATATGATGCAAGCCCTTAGAATTTAGAACCTAAAACAACAAAATAAACGTAGAAGAACCTATATGAACAACCTATGGTTAATTAATTTGTTCACACTTAAACCATCCAAAAATGCAAGTAGATCTTGAAAATATTTTAGTTCTTTTTTAATCGATTGTCTAAGAGCACAATAATCATGCATAACGAATGGCCACACAGCTCCTGTGAAATACTACAGTTAGTGTATTGCTCACTCATCAACTGTCATCAGCTAGGCAGCACTATGACTTCAGATGGATCCACTCATGCTTTTGCATGTTAGATAAATGTTGAAATCTCCTGGGTTGACTGGAGTGAGTCAGCTCTGCTCCACATGTCTCTCACCCTGCAGCAGGCTAGCCTGGCCATGTTCTCATGGTGGTGATGGTAGAGACACAGAGAGTCAACAAAAACATCCACAGTCTTTGAGATATAGAGTGGGAATCCACTCCACAGCATCCATGTCCACAGCATTCTGTTGGCCAAACAAGGTACAAGGTTAGGTCAACTTCACAGTTTGGGAGAAACTCTACCTTTGTAGTTACAAGTATTGCAGTGTCACATGACAAAGGGTGTAGATACAAACTAAAGAATTTTTAGAAACTATGATATATTTTTCATATTTTATAATAAATTTCTTTTTATACTCATTAACCAAACAAATCATCTATATGCAGGAATTATGCTATAACAATTAAATAATTTGTTTACCTGATTTGTATTTCTGAACTGTGAGGCAACTATTCATGCTATTTCCCAACTGGAAAAAAAAAGTTCTATTTTGACTACATTTACCAGTATGGGAACAATGAATGGAGCATCAAAAAATTAAACTTCAATAACATATTGGATCCCGTACAGTTCTTACCATTTCAAACAATGTGGAGGGTTGTCCAGTAGCATAGTAAGGATGCTTCTGTTTAGATAGCTAGCTTTTCAGTGGCAAGTAAAGTCACAGAAATAACTGGGTGATAATATGCATTCTCCTCCATGGGAATTCATAAAAATTATGAAAATAAAAATGTGAAGAACAGGTAGATATTAAAATCTACTTCTCTTCAATACAGTTCTACAGGACATAATCACAAACCCTTTAAAGATGTGTAGGAAATAAAATTTCCCTAAATCTCAAATCTAAAAAGTATAATTCTACTACATAGGCAAGAAAATTAAATTATGATATTAATATTTCACTGAACTAATATCATATTTTATTCATTGTCTCAAATTTTATTAATAAAGATCTATATTTTTCAGAATGAAGCTGGTATTATTTATGTCTTAAATTGGACAGTTTCTTCCCTAAACCTGTTTCTTGAATATCCTTAAAGTCATGGCCTCTTTTCAAATGCATTACTCAATAAATGACAATTCCAAAAGTAATCATTGACCTTTAATAGAGGTGATTTTAGACTTTATCTGTAAATACCAATCATTCAAATGAAAAGTTAAAAGGAAAATGATATTTTCTATTTGGAATTTACTGTTTCCACACTGAATTTTTAAAATAATGTTTAGTTTGGTTTGTTGATGCTCCATGGGGCAGAAAATTTGTCTTGTTCACTGCTAGATTGCCAGAACCTGGAATAGAGCCTGGTACAGAGTATGGGCTCAATAAATATTTTTGAATAAAATATTTGTTGACTGAATGAATGATGTTATTATGGAATTGAATAACATCGTTCCTTGATGACTTAGGCATACTCAACAGAGAATTTTCCACATAACTGGAAAATAATAAAGACAGGCTTTAAGGGCTGTCATATCCTTTATAAGTTTCTTGAGAATAACATGAATAATCCTAAAATGAAAGTGAGAGCTAAAAAGACTCCGTGCCATTTTCAACCTCTATACATTTTGCAGATTTCTTTCTAGATTAATGACTGTTTGAATTCTCCACTGTCAAATTCCTGAGCTTATATACTCAGGAATTTGTAAAATGTGGGGAGAAATGTTATTTGCACTAAACTAGGAATTGCATGCCTATTAAATTTGCCAAAGAACATACATAAGCAACATAAGTTTAAAAAGTAATAAATTTTCCAATATTTCAAATTTAGCTTAGGAGATTATCCAAGGTCAAATTTAGCTTAGGAGATTATCCAAGGTCAATAGAAAATTATCATTTTGTTATTATGCTATTTTAAAATTCATAGTTGGATTCAATATGTGGGAAATATGAGCCTTGGATTTCCTGTTATTTAAAAAAGTTATGTCTGGTAAATAAAAATTATTCTAGGTGAATTTTTATCAAAGATAACTTCACTGCATTCTTTTTCTATCCACTATATAATTGTTTCTGCTAATAAATACTATAATGAAATTATAAAATTTACTGTTTTATTAGGCAGAATCAATTTGGAAAATCATTAACATCTCTGAGGGGGGGAGGCAGAGGAAAGGATTGGGGGAGGGACTGATCAGTAAACTCAAATTACTGTAAATTTTCTAGTTTTTAGGTTTAGTAAAGAGTTCATAAGTAATATTTATATTACTATGCTTCGTAAATGTATTATGCTTATAACTTCCATATATGTTACATATATTTTATGCAAGTAACAAATATTAATAAGTAAAGTCATTTTCAGAGACAAAATGTAGTTACTTATAAATGCTAATTATATTGACCTATTTTCAACTCTAACAGAATCTTGCTGAAAGCACATCAGAAGAAACATTTTTCAGATTTGCTTCCTGGGGAAAAAATTAAAATCTTAATTTTTTTATAGGAGATTTCTACATGTTATCTAATCCAAGTATGAATAACATTGTTTCCTGACAATGTTATTGAGAGATTAGTGGAGGACTTTATACAACCTTCATAAATGGAAAATAATAATTCTTTGCTGTTAATTTATTTTGATTGAAGGAAAATGCCCATTTATTTTTCTTGTAGTTAAATTTAAAGAAAATTTAAAATTAAAAAAAATGCACTTTAAGAAACAGCTTATTTATTATTTATGACAATTCTTGTTTCTAAATATGAGGTTAAGAAAGCACATGTGTATAGATTTTTTTAATGAGTAGGCACAGCATCATACCAAAAGGGAAACTGAAAGTAATTATTAGTGCTCAATTTTGACAATTACATAAACTCAACAATTTACTTAGGTTACCAAGAAATTACAAGTATAAACTATAATATATTATTTAGGTAATTGTTGATATATAATAAAGCCATGTATAGATAAGATACAGAGTTAATATTGAGACAGAAATTAACATTGACTTGATAAAAATATAATTGGGTGAAACGATAGGTAAGAATCAGTTTTCAGGTATCTAGGAAATTCAGCTTTCTAACTAAGAAAACATTGATATGAAATTGTTAATATACAATGTATTTTTAAAATAAAATTAATTTTGACAAATTGCAGTAAGTAGTATATTACAATTACATCACATTATGCTAGACATAACATTGCAAAATATAAATGATGCACAGGTTTTCAAAGATTGTTCTTCTTTATCATTCACATTTTCCTTCTTATTTCAGAGAATAAATTGAGATTTCTCTATCCCTCCCTGCCTTTTACTCATCTTAGATGTTTACTGGTTGTAAGTGAGAGAAAAACAACTCACATTATTTTAAGCAAAAAAGAAAAGGACGTTTTACTAACTCATATAATAAGTAAATCAAGAGAGGGTATTTGATCTTAAATGTTGCTGGTTCTAGAATTAAACAATATCAAAGGGGTATCGGGCCTCTCTGTTCCTTGATTCAGCTTTACCCTGTTTGGTGAAATATCATTAGGCCATCTCTACCTACAGAGTGAGGTTGATGACTATTGGCAGATGGGTAGGTCCAGGCTAATGTTCTCTCAGCTTATTGAATTTGATAAAAAGTGAAGACATTTTATCCAATAATTCTGGAGAAGTTCCCAAAGCTGATCTTCATTGTCATTTAGTCACATGAAAGTATATAACCCCTGAAAAATGGTACTCAAAAGGAAAATTAAGTACAGCAACAAAAATTATTCTGAATAGCTCAATTTTCTTACATACAAAACTAAGATAATGAGAGTGTCTACTTCACAGGGTTGATGTGGATTAACTGGATTTAACATACAGAATCTGCTTAGGGCCGCACCTGATTCATATTTGATTAGTTATCACTGGTGTTGTTATACCAGAAGTCTGCCTTATGTATCTTTGTGTCTTTACCTTTGACCAAGCTGGTTTGATTGGCAGGAATTCTTTTCTTCCTCATAGCTAAAGTCCATCAGAACATCATTACCTCTAAGAATACGTCTCATATTTTGCAATCCTCATAGCTCATTTTTGACGTCTATTAGATGTAGCCCTTAATGCATGAGTTAAAATTATGGGCATGTATATCTTTCTACCTGTGTATCCTGCAGGTCTTTTTCATCTGTGTTCTCCATGGCATCTACTCTAGTGCTATGTTAATATGAATGCAAATTTTAAAAAAAAAAATTGAACTCAATCTAGGCATCTGAGGTAAAATAAATAAGAAATTCAAAATCATCACACACACAGAATACTGAAATTCAGTATATTAAAAAAACTCGGGCTTCCCTGGTGGCGCAGTGGTTGAGAGTCCGCCTGCCGATGCAGGGGACACGGGTTCGTGCCCTGGTCCAGGAAGATCCCACATGCCGCGGAGCGGCTGGGCCCGTGAGCCATAGCCGCTGAGCCTGCGCGTCCGGAGCCTGTGCTCCGCAATGGGAGAGGCCACAACAGCGAGAGGCCCGCGTACCGCAAAAAAAAAACAAAAAAAAAAACCAAAAAACTCACTCATTTTAACCTCTGGTTATATATGTCTGGAGCTCTAAAATACATAGGTGGAAATATTTATATGCAAATAATTTCAAATAAAAGAAACCTCTGTTAAGTGCTATGTAAAATAGGAGCCAATAATGAAGATTAGAAGATTTGAGAAGTCTTCTTATATTCTGATAGATTGAGCTGAAAATTATACATGTATGGTGTATAGTCAAGTGATTAACTGTTAAAATCCATAGTGTAACCTAGATGTAGAAGGGTAACATTAAGAATGATTAAAGAATCAAATGCTTTTAAGCACTTTTGGAAATACATTTACAATCAAATATATAAGCAGAGCCAAGTGGTGCTTAGGATCTTATTTTGCTGTGCTTATTTCAATTAGCTGCTAGCTAATCATTAAAACCAGATTTTAGTTCAAGGAGGTATATAAACCTGAAAATACCAATTGCCATTTCTCTAAATATCATAAATAACACATCATTAATTCAGATTGTCCTAGTCCCTAAATATTTAATAAACACTTGCAAACTGCTGTTCAAGTCCTGACCTAAACTCCCTAGATGAATAATTTCATTTCATCCTCAAAACACCACTTTCACTCTTATTACCATTTTACAGGTGAGGAAATTGGGCCACAGGGAGGTTAAACCACTCGCTGAAGCTCATGCCACTAGTAAAAGGCAGAGTCAAGATTCCACCTAGAAGGCTTGGCTCCAGAGTTCAAACTCTGAGACATTACACTGTGCTGCTTCTGATGTTTAATTATACCTAACATAGAATATATCTAACATAGAAAATAAGGAGAAAAAACTAGAAAAAAATGGATACTCATATTAACAAATTTAATTCAACCAGAATATGCCAATATTATGTAGACATTTACATCATTCGAGGTTAGAACTACTGTTCCCCTGTTTGTCAAATCTGCCATTTGCTTCGATCTGACAAATTAGGTATTGCTTATTTTAAACTATTTATTTATTTATTATTTTTGGCTGCGTTGAGTCTTCATTGCTGCGCGCGGGTTTTCTCTAGTTGCATTGAATGGGGGCTACTATTCATTGTGGTACACAGACTTCTCATTGCAGTAGCTTCTCTTGTTGCCTAGCACGGGCTCTAGGTGTGCAGGCTTCAGTAGTTGTGACTTGCAGGCTCTACAGCGCAGGCTCAGTAGTTGTGGCACAAGGACTTAGTTGCTCTGTGCATGTGGGATCTTCCTGGACCAGGGCTTGAACCCGTGTTCCCTGCATTGGCAGGCAGATTCTTAACCACTGTGCCACCAGGGAAGTCCCTTGGGTATTGCTTTGACATCCACTTCTCAAGTTAGAAACTATTTTGTTATATCTTTATAAATGTTGATTATTTTTTAAATGTTACCTCCCACCATAGACCGTTACACCTTTAAGTATTGTACTCTATGTCATTCTTGTATGTGGTGGTAATGATCACTATAATGTATTAAATGTTTAAAGGCAATACAAAGAAAAAGCTCTTTTTCATGGGCACATACATTTATGTAAGTTGGGTTTTTTTTTCCATGTCACAGAAAACAATGGATAATTTCAGATGTGTGTACTTACTGTGAGTATGCTTCAAGCCAAATTCCCTGAACATTATCTTTCAGATAAGACAAATTCTTCCACTCACAATTTCCAAAACCAAGCACTTTTATATTTACTTCAAAATGATAAACTATTGAATCAATACTCTCATCTCTTCTTTTTTTTCCTATTGTCCTTTCTTGTCTTTCTACTTGCTTGCTTTTAAGTCTTTTTTTTTTTTTTTTTTTTCGGAACACGGGCCTCTCACTGTTGTGGCCTCTCCCATTGCGGAGCACAGGCTCCGGACGCGCAGGCTCAGCGGCCATGGCTCAGCGGCCATGGCTCACGGGCCCAGCTGCTCCGCAGCATGTGGGATCTTCCCGGACCAGGGCACGAACACGTGTCCCCTGCATCGGCAGGCGGACTCTCAACCACTGCGCCACCAGGGAAGCCCTAAGTCTATTTTTAAGTTCTCCTCCTTTAACACTTTCATATGCACACTTCAAAGAAGATGGGCACTAAAAGTAATGGTTTCTAAATTGAGACAGAGTTGAAAAAGGCTTCTAATCTATAGCATACAAAGTTCTTGTTGCCTTTTTTTATTATTACTTGATGTCTGTAACTAGAAGTTAAAAGAAAAGAAGTTTTTTGCATGTTTCTCTGTGATTTACATTAAAAGATAAACTGAGGCATGTTAAAAATGTTTGAGTTTATTTGAGCAAAAATTGATTTGAATTGGGCAGCATCCAATCTAGCAGATAGAAAGGAGCTCTGAGGAGCTGTACAAATGAAAGACTTTTCCAGCCAGAAGGGAGCAGGAACAAGGAAGTTATACTAGGCAAAAAAGTGGATTGGTTATTGCAAATTTACTTTCCTTTAAGGGATAGCAGGGGTCTATCAAGCAGATTACCTCACTGGTGCTGATCCAGGGATTCCTGATTGGTTTAAGATTCCATTTCTGGGAGAGCTGAAACTGTAATTACGTCAAGTCTTAGTTTGGTGACACGTGGCTTTGCATAAATAACTCCATTTTGGGTCTGTTGTCTTACTATTAACACAAATAAGAAGCTATTTGAGTGATTATTAAAATGATGAGAGGGCTTCCCTGGTGGTACAGTGGTTGAGAATCTGCCTGCCAATGCAGGGGACACGGGTTCGAGCCCTGGTCTGGGAAGATCCCACATGCCGCGGAGCAACTGGGCCCGTGAGCCACAGTTACTGAGCCTGCGTGTCTGGAGCCTGTGCTCTGCAACAACAGAGGCCGCGAGAGTGAGAGGCCCATGCACCACGATGAAGAGTGGCCCCCGCTTGCCACAACTAGAGAAAGCCCACGCACAGAAATGAAGACCCAACACAGCCATAAATAAATAAATAAATAAATGTAAAATGCTGAGAGGAAGAAGTACAATGGATAAAGAAGAAAAAGACTCTGAAAAAAAGAGATAAGGAAAAAGAACTATTAAAAACATGTTATTGACTGTTTGAAAAAATCCTTGTTTTTAAGCACAATTGATGGCCAGTATTTCTCAGCCCTAAAAATGGTAGATTTTTGTGCATCCAATGACATTATAATACACTGATATGATTATATCAGGATGGTTAAAAATGTTATTATTATGAATCAATGGGGAAAAAAATCTATTAAATATCTGTCAATTACAGCTTCAGAAAAGAGAAGATTAGTTATAAGAGGAGGTTTGAGAGGTTCATATAAAATATTCTAAGATACTGATGTTCAGAGATGCATTCCTTACTATGGAAATCTGATGCAGTTGGCATATAAAACAGTAATATTGCAATCTTGTTGGTTTTTTTTTTTTTGTTTTTTGCGGTATGCGGGCCTCTCACTGTTGTGGTCTCTCCCGTTGCGGAGCACAGGCTCCGGACGCGCAGGCTCAGCGGCCATGGCTCACGGGCCCAGCCACTCCGCGGCATATGGGATCTTCCCGGACCGGGGCACGAACCCGTGTCCCCTGCATCAGCAGGCGGACTCTCAACCACTGCGCCACCAAGGAAGCCTGCAATCTTGTTTTTTTAAAGCTAATATTAACAATTCTGTATTAATTTTATTACTGTCCCTGGGTTTCTTTTAATGAATTTTTAAATTATGGTCATTATTCCTTCCAAAGAAGTTTAAGGTAAAATTTTGAGTACACTTTTATCTTAGGATATTTTAGTGCCCTCTAGTGTGCAGAAATTAACAATAGCATTTCATTTGTAAATTATATAATTTTTTTTAATGCAAGATTTTCTAAATGGCAACTTTAGACAAGTATGAAGTGGGTTAAAAAAAAAGAAGAAAATTCATCTTGGAAAGCAAATTAGAACCAGATGTCAGTTTAACCTTGATAGAATCGCCAACAAAATGCAACTTTTTTCCTACTTTTATTCAACTCAGGTTAAACAGCCCCTCCTCCCCTTCTCTGACTGCTAGACAGGATGTCTCATTTGCATAAATCCATCTCCAGATTTGAGAGGTTCAGGCAAGCTAGTCTGTTTTCTGCCCTTTCTAGTATTGTGAGTTGCATGTTTTCTTCTGGGTGAGTGTACAAAACAACATATGCATATTGCTAAAATGGGTGCCTTCTGTGAATCTGTTAGCCTGCAACACACTGAAACATTTGATTTGTGATTAGGGCAGTTGGCTAGTGCTAAGTTATAAAAGCCTAATCGAAAGCCTCCTGTCATTCCCACAGACAGTTTGTTTTTGTTTTTGTTTTTTCAAACAAGGTTGGGTATCAAGGAGATGGAACTATTTTTAAAAAATGCAGGGTCTGTGAAGGATCAACAGGAAGGTTCTGAGCCAAAAGAAATGTTTAAACTGAGTTTGGGAAATCATTTTGGAGGAAGTTTTTAAAAAATTTAAACTTAAATCCAATGAAAGATACATCAATAGAATTGAGGATAATTATTCTTTATCTGTCAATTTCAATACCAACATATGATAAATACCAACAATACCAAGATATGATGAATGATATCGCCAGCTTTCTTTTAATTTTCTGTGGTTAACCCATAACTTCTAAATTAGAATGCATTCACATAGAGACCATAACCCAGTTTATATTATTAGAAAAGCTGTGAATGCCTCAGAATCGTGTGAATGCCTTGTATCACCTCCTTTATCGCGTTTTTACTGAAAAGTGAATAACAGCAAAATTGAGTGATTACAAATTGCTTTGTGGTTTTTAATATCCAAAAAGGAACACTAAAGATTAAGAATCATTGTTGAATACTCAAAGGACATCCAAAATGCCAGATAATGATATTTTATTTGGCAATGCTATATTCTTAATGTGATCCAAATTGTATGAATAATCATCTCTGTAAAAAATCACAGAGAATTATTTTGTCTTTGTGTTTTGGCAAGTCTCCTATAGGTTTCCTTCGTGTAGCTTTGCAATGAAATCATAAAGTTTAGGGGATTGTAGCATCGGAAGAAAACTAAACCTTTCCATACATTTTAGAATTTAAATGAAATTTGAGTTGATATTTTTAATATTTTAAGATAAAATATTAATAAGCATGTTATTCAGTCAAAATTATCCTCAGTTAATATAACACTACACTGTATACATTTTATAATAAATTAACCAGAACAGACTGAATTTTCCTAATTTGTACAAAAATTCATACAAATAGTTATAGAGTTACCAAGTGACTTGAACATCCTAGTTATTTTACTTAACAGCTTAGACAAGTGAGGAATTACAACTATACCCACTGTTATAACAAAGGAAGCATCAGTATTCATTTCTATGAATTCCTTGGAGCACGTTCCGTTTACTCTCCTCTTTGTTTACATGTACCTTTCCCCTACTCCCAGATTAGTAGTCATATGAAAAATATGAACACCCTTGAATTCAACCATCTTTTTTCTACACTAAACCTAAGGAAGGCGGATTCATGTTACTTCAGTATCTACCATGTACTAGGTGTCTTCTCTATGTGTTTTGTGGTCTTAATCTCTTTTATTTCTCATAATAGTCATTTGATGGGGACAACATTACCTTTATTTTAAAGATGAAAATACTAAGGTTCAGAAAAAAATTAACAATACAGTAAGTCCCCTACATACGAATCTTCAAGTTGTGAAATTTCAAAGATGCGAACGTGCGTTCTCACATCCAACCACGTTAAGTTAGTTCACGTGTCTGGCGTACATTGTAAATGCGTGCGCCCTCTACAAGTGGTTGTGCTTTTGTGTACTTTACTGTGCAGTACTGTATAGAGTACAGTAGTACAGTATCTTTATTTCAAGGCCAGAATGTCTGGAAGCAAGTGTAAATGCAGCAGTGATGTAGCTGGTACTGCTAATAAACGCCAGGAATTGGAGGCCCAGAGAAAGAACGAAGAACGACAAGAGGAAGAAGTAACTGAAGAACCGAAGAGATTCATGAAATAGGAAATGGCCAGGGGATTTTCTTTATTTCAGGAGGCACTGTTAGTTTTTGAGGCACAGGACCCAAACGTAGAATGGTACATGAAGGTTGCAGCAGCTGTTCAGAATGCAATCCAGTGTTACCGCGTCATCTATGATGAGAAAAAAGAGGTACTACCCAGATATCACTGGATCATTTTTTCAAAAGGGTAGTAGAATTGAATCCAGCAAGGAACCAGAACCTGTGCCATCAACGTCAGGCGTGAGTGAAATTGCAGCTTGCCCTCTGTCTCCCATTGTGATGATCCTTCAGCTCTACCATCTCCCACCTCCTCTCCCTCCTCCAGTCAGTAACTCTTCTTTCCTGTTCACTCGATGCCAGCCCCTGTATGCCAGCTGTTGTGCTGTACTACTGTGCTTTTCAAGGTACTGTACTGTAAGACTAAAAATGTTTTCTTTATTTTTGTGTTTGGTTTTTTAAGTATTATTTGTGTGAAAAGTATTATAAACCTATTACAGTACAGTACTATATAGCTGATTGTGTTCGTTGGGTACCTAGGCTAACTTTGTTGGACTTACTAACAAATTGGACTTAGGAGCACGCTCCCGGAATGGAACTCGTTCTTGTGTAAGGGACTTACCATAATATCTCTCATGTATTGAGCTCTTTCTAGATATCAGATACTGTTCTAAAATCTTCTCATACATAATTATTTTTAACCCTGATGGCAGCACAAAGACATAGGTTTTATGTCTCCAGTGTTACAGATGAAACAACGAAACCTTAAAGAAATTAGTAGCTTGACCATGTTTACATAGCTTTCAAGTAGTAAAAGTGAGACTTTATCGCAGATCAGTCTGATTCTAAACTTTATTCTCCTACTAGTGTTAACAGGGTGAATTAGTAAGAACAGTTGGAGGGTGTCAGCATCACTGCCCTCATCCTCATTCCCAGGAAAAGGACAGCGTTCCTTTTCTTTGTTTGCTTAAAGGCAGATTGACGGTTGTTACAAAACTTACAACCCAGGTTTGTGGAAGTCAGACTTTTAAAAGGAATCCTTTGTATAATGCTGAACACTAGGACTAGGGCTTCCAGCTTGGCAAAGAACCATGTGCCCATATTTGGCATGAAGTTATAAGGTTATCCAAGTTAAAAGGAACTGTGAATAAATGAGGAAATACTGAGTGTCAAGGAAATACTGAGTGTCTTAAGGAAGAGTCAGATCAGTACAAACTTAAGAAGACTAAAGATGAGTAGTGAGGAGAAAAGAGGGCAGGCTACAGAAACCTTGCTTCTTAGAGAAATGATCAGACTTTATCCATTGATGTTTAGACCACTTCCAAACTCCTATTCTATTTTCCATCCATGCCCCACTGTTTGCAATTTCTCCTGCCTCTGATGCTTTAGTTGTGGTGTACCTTTACATTGAATCCATTTCCTCACAATTCTTCCCACACTTTGCCTTGATATTTCCTACTCATTTTTTAGGTTTTAACTTATTATCATTTCCTCAGAAAACCTTAAGTCCACATTAAGTCCCACTTCTTAAATTTCCTAAAATACCTGAACTTCCCCTCTCATACCTCTAATTACTTATTAGGTCCCTAATAATGTCCTCTTTACGAGGCCGCCTCCTGACCACATGCGAAGCTCCATGAAGTCAGGTCCTATAGATACGTGATCCACCAGCACTTCACTGCATTTGGCACATTGCTGGATGGATGAATGAATGTTAATCTACAGCTCCCACTTTTACAGTGAATCATAATTACAATTTCAATATGAATAGAAGTTCTTATGAATTTGTGAACTTCTCATGAGGACACAGAAGAAAATGAGCTGCAGGGTCTTCAGAGTCTAGTTACAGAAATTGAATAAATATCTATAAAATGTTTTGGAATGAAAGTGAATATACAAGAGTTTTGTCCAGATTGTAAATGCTGGATTGCTCTTAAGTGACTTTTTAAGAAACTAAATAAGAACAGAAAAGAGTTCTAGTGTGTCTTTATTGGGTCCATTAATATTTTAAAAATAAAAGCCAATTTTTCTTACCCTTTATTTTCCCCTAGTGATCAAAAATATATTACAACCCTTAACTCATTCAAATGCATGGTATCAACTTTACATACAAAGCATTTAGAACAAACTAAAAGGTTGACATTGAGCATTTGAAGGATGTGTACTTATTAGCCGATCTTTTGTGCTAGACTAACTTATTGATAAAATTTGCATCTGCTCTTCAAAGATGCTCTAAATTACACACAATGGAGCACTTCAGATTAAAAAATAAATAGCCGTAATGAGTGAGTAAATTGCAACTGAAGACACACTTCTTAAGCTTAATAGAGCGGTTTTGTAGTAGCTACATATTCAAACAGTTTGGCAACAAATATAGTTCAAAGGATATATTTTTTTGACTTTGGAGCTCTCAAAAGGCTCTAACATCTATGATTGTCAAAACCAAAAAGAATCTGTGCCTATATTAGTCCGCTATAGAGAAATGATCCAACCTAATTTATTCTTCATGCAAGCAGTTTTGCAAAATGTATTCAATATCTATTTATATTTATAAGCCATCAGCCATGAAATGGAATAAAATTGATTGTATTAGTCTACATTTTAAACTTGTCTGTATTTTGTTCTTCCTGTTTAGCCCAGTCATTCAAGTAAATTCAATCTGGCTTCCCTCCATTATCTGATGGATACAAATAATATTTTTGAGTCTGAGTCAAAATAAATCCTCATTTTAACTGACAGTGAATGATGTATTAGATCTTAAGAAGAAGAAGCACTGATATTCAATAGACTAACTAGATGGATAGAGGCATCAAGTGATAGAAAAAAACATTATAAGGACTTAAACAGATAAGGGTTTATTTTTCCACGTAACAAGAACTCCACATGTGAGCAGCCCAGTGATTGTGGAGCTGTTCAAGAATGTTGAAAAAGACCTGTGCTTCTTCGATCTCTCTGCTACACAACCTTTATTGTCTGGCCTTTGTCCTTAAATTTGCAATCTGGCTGTGTACCTAGAGGTAGCATTAGTGTTCTCAAGAAGAGGGAAGGTCAACGGGCAAAAGTGAGACTTTCTCCCAGTCTGGCTTTTCCTTTTTCTTTAGGAAGTGTTGTTCTTTCATGGGCTTTTACTTATGTATCGTTTTTTTTTTAATGTAGGTAACATCCCACCACTAGGTGCAAGAAAATCTCAGTTCAAGTTTTGTTTTGAACAATTGCAGCCTTGCAGTCTCTGTGGTAGAATCAGACAACGAAGAAGGGAGTTGACATCAAGGTCTTATTGGCCAAACTTCACTATTGGCGGCAAGTTTGCCTACTCTCTGTGTCTTTCTCTCAATCTCTCTTTTTCTATCTCTATCTCCCTCTACCTCTTTCTCTTGTACACGTGTCTTCAGATGCTGAGGATTGAGTTAATCACTATCATCAAACTCTACAGTGTTCCTCTTTCATTCTTTCTAGTTATTTGGTGTTATTCAATTACCTCATTCCCATGCCCCTGTTCTCCCACAGGCAACCATCCCAGCCTGTTTAATGTGTGCACCTTTCTGTTTTTATGTGTTCTTATGTTTATTTTTGTTCTTATATGTAACAATAATTTATGAACCTGATATTCTGTTTTATATCTCATTCTTCATCTTACTCTTACATACAGAGCTATGTTTTAGGTATACGTTGTACAAAATAAAATTTTAAATGTAAATGTAGAATTCTTTTTTTTTTAACATCTTTATTGGAGTATAATTGATTTACAATGGTGTGTCAGTTGCTGCTGTATAACAAAGTGAATCAGGTATACATATACATATATCCCCACATCTCTTCCCTCTTGCATCTCCCTCCCTCCCACCCTCCCTATCCCACCCCTCTAGGTGGTCACAAAGCACCAAGCTGATCTCCCTGTGCTATGCGGCTGCTTGCCACTAGCTATCTGTTTTATATTTGGTAGTGTATATATGTCCATGCCACTCTCTCACTTTGTCCCAACTTACCCTTCCCCCTCCCCGTGTCCTCAAGTCCATTCTCTAGTAGGTCTGTGTCTTTATACCCGTCCTGCCCCTAGTTTCTTTATGACCTTTTTTTTTTTCTTAGATTCCATATATATGTGTTAGCATACGGTATTTGTTTTTCTCTTTCTGACTTCACTCTGTATGACAGACTCTAGGTCCATCCACCTCACTACAAATAACACAATTTCGTTTCTTTCTATGGCTGAGTAATATTCCATTGTATGTATGTGCCACATCTTCTTTATCCATTCATCTGTCGATGGACACTTAGGTTGCTTCCATGTCCTGGCTATTGAAAATAGAGCTTCAGTGAACATTTTGATACATGACTCTTTTTGAATTATGGTTTTCTCAGGGTATATGCCCAGTAGTGGGATTGCTGGGTCGTATGGTAGTTCTATTTGTAGTTTTTTAAGGAATCTCCATACTGTTCTCCATAGTGGCTGTATCAGTTTACATTCCCATCAACAGTGCAAGAGGGTTCACTTTTCTCCACACCCTCTCCATCATTTATTGTTTGTAGATTTTTTGATGATGGCCGTTCACATAGGTGTGAGGTGATAACTCATTGTAGTTTTTTTGTTTTTTTTTTGTTTTTTTGCGGTACGCGGGCCTTTCACTGTTGTGGCCTCTCCCGTTGCAGAGCACAGGCTCCGGACGTGCAGGCTCAGTGGCCATGGCTCACAGGCCTAGCCACTCTGTGGCATGTGGGATCTTCCCGGACCGGGGCACGAACCCTTGTCCCCTGCATTGGCAGGCAGACTCTCAACCACTGCGCCACCAGGGAAGCCCTCACTGTAGTTTTGATTTGCATTTCTCTAATGATTAATAATGTTAAGGATTCTTTCATGTGTTTGTTGGCAATCTGTATATCTTCTTTGGAGAAATGTCTATTTAGGTCTTCTGCCCATTTTTGGATTGTGTTCTTTGTTTTTCTTATATTGAGCTGTATGAGCTGCTTGTAAATTTTGGAGATTAATCCTTTGTCAGTTGCTTCATTTGCGAATATTTTCTCCCATTCTGAGGGTTGTCTTTTTCTCTTGTTTATGTTTTCATTTGCTGTGCAAAAGCTTTTAATTTTCATTAGGTCCCATTTGTTTATTTTTGTTTTTATTTCCATTTCTCTAGAAGGTGGGTCAAAAAGGATCTTGCTGTGATTTATGTCATATATGTTCTGCCTATCTTTTCCAATAAGAGTTTTATAGTGTCTGGCCTTACATTTAGGTCTTTAATTCATTTTGAGTTTATTTTTGTGTATGGTGTAAGGGAGTGTTCTAATTTCATTCTTTTACATGTAGCTGTCCAGTTTTCCCAGTACCACTTATTGAAGAGGCTGTCTTTTCTCCACTGTATATTGTTGCTTCCTTTATCGAAAATAAGGTGACCATATGTGCATGGGTTTGTCTCTGGGGTTTCTATACTGTTTCACTGATCTATATTTCTGTTTTTGTGCCTGTACCATACTGTCTTAATTACTGTAGCTTTGTAATATAGTCTGAAGCCAGGGTGCCTGATTCTTCCAGCTCCATTTTTCTTTCTCAAGATTGCTTTGGCTATTTGGGGTCTTTTGTGCTTCCACACAAATTGTGAACTTTTTTGTCTAGTTCTGTGAAAAACACCAGTGGTAGTTTGATAGGGATTGCATTGAATCTGTAGATTGCTTTGGGTAGTATAGTCATTTTCACAATGTTGATTTTTCCAATCCAAAAACGTGGTATATCTCTCCATCTATTGTATCATCTTTAATTTCTTTCATCAGTGTCTTATAGTATTCTGCATATAGGTCTTTTGTCTCCTTAAGTAGGTTTATTCCTAGGTATTTTTTTCTTTTTGTTGCAATGGTAAATGGGAGTGTTTCCTTAATTTCACTTTCAAATTTTTCATCATTAGTGTATAGAAATACAAGAGATTTCTATGTGTTAATTTTGTATCCTTCTGCTTTACCGAATTCATTGATTAGCTCTAGTAGTTTTCTGGTAGCATGTTAAATTTCTTTTTCTTCTCTTATTGCTGTGGCTAAAACTTCCAAAACAATGTTGAATAATAGTGATGAGAGTGGGCAACCTTGTCTTCTTCCTGATCTTAGTGAAAATGGTTTCAGTTTTTCACCATTGAGGACAATGTTGGCTGTGGGTTTGTCATATATGGCCTTTATAATGTTGAGGTAAGTTCCCTCTAGGACTACTTTCTGGAGGGTTTTTATCATAAATGGTGTTGAATTTTGTCAAAGCTTTTTCTGCATCTATTGAGATAATCATATGGTTTTTATTCTTCAACTTGTTAATATGGTGTATCACATTGATTGATTTGCATATATTGAAGAATCCTTGCATTCCTGGGATAAACCCCACTTGATCATTGTGTATAATCCTTTTAATGTGCTGTTGGATTCTGTTCGCTAGTATTTCATTGAGGATTTTTGCATCTATGTTCATCAGTGTTATTGGCCTGTAGTTTTCTTTCTTCATGACATCTTTGTCTGGCTTTGCTATCAGGGTGATGGTCGACTCGTAGAAGGAGCTTGGGAGTGTTCCTCCCTTTACATTTTGTAAGAGTTTGAGAAGGATAGGTGTTAGCTCTTCTCTAAATGTTGGATAGAATTTGCCTGTGAAGCCATCTGGTCCTGGGCTTTTGTTTGTTGGAAGATTTTTAATAACTGTTTCAATTTCAGTGCTTGAGACTAGTCTGTTTATATTTTCTATTTCTTCCTGGTTCAGTCTCGGAAGATTGTGCTTTTCTAAGAATTTGTCCATGTCTTCTAGGTTGTCCATTTTATTGGCATATAGTTGCTTGCAGTAATCTCTCATGATCTTTTGTATTTGTGCAGTTGCAGTTGTTACTTCTCCTTTTTCATTTCTAATTCTATTGATTTGAGTCTTCTCCCTTTTTATCTTGATGAGTCTGGCTAACGGCTTATCAATCTTTACTATCATGGATCATCTTTACTATCATTATTCTGAATTCTTTTTCAGGTAGACTGCCTATTTCCTTTTCAGTTGTTTGGTTGGGTGGGTTTTTACCTTGCTCCCTCATCTGCTGTGTGTTTCTCTGTCTTCTCATTTTGCTTAACTTACTGTGTTTGGGGTCTCTTTTTCGCAGGCTGCAGGTTTGTAGTTCCCGTTGTTTTTGGTGTCTGTCTCCAGTGGCTAAGGCTGGTTCGGCGTGTTGTGTAGGCTTCCTGGTGGAGGGGACTAGTGCCTGTGTTCTGGTGGATGAGGCTGGATCTTGTCTTTCTGGTGGGCAGTTCCGTGGCTGCTAGTGTGTTTTGGGGTGTCTGTGACATTATTATGATTTTAGGCAGCCTCTCTGCTAATGGGTTGGGTTGTGTTCCTGTCTTGCTAGTTGTTTGGCATAGGGTGTCCAGAATGTTAGCTTGCTGGTTGTTGAGTGGAGCTGGGTCTTGGTGTTGAGATAGAAATCTCTACGAGATTTTTGCCATTTGATATTACGTGGAGCTGGGAGATCTCTGGTGTACCAGTGTCCTGAACTGAGCTCTCCCACTTCAGAGGCACAGGCCTGACACCTGACAGGAGCACCAAGACCCTGTCATCCACACGGCTCAGAATAAAAGGGAGAAAAAAAGAAAGAAAAAAATAAATAGTTATTAAAATAATAAATAATTATTAAAAATAAAAAATAATAATAATAAAATAGAGAAAGAAAGAAGAGAGCAACCAAACGAGAAAACAAATCCACCAATGATATCAGGTGCTATACTAAAAAAAAAAAACCCAAAAAACAAAAAAACTGGACAGACAGAACCCTAGGACAAATGGTAAAAGCAAAGCTATACAGACAAAATCACACACAGAAGAATACACATACACACCCACGAAAAGAGAAAAAGGAAAAAGATATATATATATATATATATATATATATATATATATATATATATAGTTGCTCCCAAAGTCCACAGCCTCAATTTGGCATTATTCGTTGTCTATTCAGGTATTCCACAGATGCAGGGTACATCAAGTTGATTGTGGAGATTTAATCTGCTGCTCCTGAGGCTGCTGGGAGAGATTTCCCTTTCTCTTTGTTCACACAGCCTCTGGGGTTCAGCTTTGGATTTGGCCCTGCCTCTGCATGTAGGTCACCTGAGGGCATTTGTTCCGCTCTCAGACAGGAAGGGGTTAAAGGAGCAGCTGATTCAGAGGCTCTGGCTCACTCAGGCTCGGGGGAGGGAGGGGCTCGGAGTGCAGGGCGAGCCTGCGTGACGTTGCACCAGGCTGAGGTGCCCGTGCGTTCTTCCGGGGAAGTTGTCCCTGGATCACGGGACCCCGGCAGTGGCGGGCTACACAGGCTCCCAGGAGGGGAGGTGTGGATAGTGACCTGTGCTCGCAGACAGGTTTCTTGGTGGCGGCAGCAGCAGCCTTAGCGTCTCATGCCTGTCTCTGGGGTCCGCGCTTTTAGCCGCCGCTCGCGCCCGTCTCTGGAGCTCCTTTAAGCTTGGCTCTTAAGCCCCTCTCTTCGCGCACCAGGAAACAAAGAGGGAAAAAAAAGTCTCTTGCCTCTTCGGCGGGTCCAGACTTTTCCCCAGACTCCCTCCCGGCCAGCCATGGCGCACTAACTCCCTGCAGGTTGCGTTCACGCCCCCAACCCCAGTCCCCTCCCGGCGCTCCGACCGAAGCCCGAGCCTCAACTCCCAGCCCCGCCCGCCCCGGCGGGTGAGCAGACAAGCCTCTTGGACTGGTGAGTGCCGGTCGGCCTTGATCCTCTGTGCGGGAATCTCCCCGCTTTGCCCTCCGCACCCCTGTTGCTGTGCTTTCCTCCGCGGCTCCGGCGGCCGAAGCTTTCCCCCTCCGCCACCCGCAGTCTCCGGCCCCAAAGGGGCTTCCTAGTGTGTGGAAAGCTTTCCTCCTTCACAGCTCCTTCCCGCTGGTGCGCGTCCCGTCCCTATTCTTTGTCTCTGTTTTTTTTTTTTCTTTTGCCCTACCCAGGTATGTGGGGGGTTTCTTGCCTTTTGGGAGGTCTGAGGTCTTCTGCTAGCATTCAGTAGGTGTTCTATAGGTGCAGTTCCACGTGTAGATAATGTATTTCTGATGTATTTGTGGGGAGGAAGGTGATCTCCGCGTCTTACTCTTCCGCCATCTTGAGGCTCCTCAGTCTAAATGTTGAATTCTTAATGAATATTTGAGTATTGAATCATTAAAATTCAGTTATTTATCCAACATTGATTTTTCGAATACCCACTATATGTCAGGAATTGTTCTAGGTACTATGGATACAACATTGAACAAGAAAACATTTTTATAAAAATGTGCTCTGGAGCTTACCTTCTAGTGAAGACGCTAGAGGTAAAAAGGAAATTATTAAATTGTATAGTATGTTAGACAGTAATAACACCAAAGAAAGCTAAATGAAGACATAATTGGAGATAGGAAGAGCTACAGGCAGGGGTAGTATAAAGCGTGGAGCAGCAAGATATAGTTTTATTTTATTGTTTTTTATTTTTAGGCCGCGCTGTGAGTCATGTGGGATCTTAGTTCCCCGACCAGAGATCGAACCCAAGTCCCCTGCATTGGAGTCTTAACCACTGGATCGCCAGGGAAGTCCACAGGGTGAAGGCAGACAGGGAGGTTGGCACTGCAAAGACGTCATGTGAGTAAAGAGTTCAAATGTGGACTCAGGTTATATTGATATGTGGGAGAAGAAGATTCCAGGCAGAAGGACTACTAAGCGTACAGGCATTTCGGAAGGGAGCACAACTAGTCTGTTAAAAGAACAGCAAGGCAATCATGGTTGCTGTAGCAAATGTAGGGAAGAGGAGAGGACAGAAGGTTTGGGTTTGAGAGAATGTAAGAGAATAAATAATGTAAGGATCGGTAGGTCGTCATGAGCACTTTGACTTTCACTTTGAGTCAGCGAAGCCCTTGTAGAGTTTGAGCTGAGGAACAAAATTGATCAGGCTACTAATTTGCAGGATGATTTTTTCTGCCAAATTAAGAAGAGATCAGAGGTGGGCAACACCAAAAATGGGGATATATTGAGAAGCCATTAAAATAATGCAGATGAGACCTGATAGCAGAGAAGTGGTAACAATTTATTAAATTCTAAATATATTTTGAAGAGTAGAGCTAAGCATAATGGGTTAGTGAATTACATTTAGGGTATGAGAATAAAGAGGCATTGAAAGTGATTCCAAGCTTTTTGGCCTGAGCCAAAAAAAAAAAAAAAAAATAGAATTGCCATGTATAGAGATGGCAAAGTCTGTGAGAAAACAGGAATGCGGGATGGTATCTGGAGGTCATTTGGGACTTGGTAGATTTGATATGCCTGTTAGAAATCCAAGTGGGCATGTCAGCTAGACAGGTGTATAAACAGGTTACTCTTAAATATATAATATGTGGCTAGGCTCTGGATCACTGACTCCTTCAGTATCTTTCCATCAATTACTGTGAAGTAAGTCCCAAAGTGGGCACTCCAGGGCAGTGGGCTGGAGCAGTTGGTTTTACCATAAACCTGTCACAGTTGTGTATCACAAGATCATGATTACTGTATACAGTGTATCATCACTACACCAAGGATGGATTACACATGGCCCCATTTCTAAGGTAGACCATGAAGTTGGAGAACCATGGTACATGATGGAGAGTAAATTTAACTTTCCCCACCACGTAGCAAAGCCTAAAGATAAGCCAGGTAGCAGTAAAAAACAACAGTTGATTGCAACATTGTGTGAGTAGAACCTACACCATCCCTGCCTCACACATCAGGGGCACTTTTTGTCCTTTTGCCCAGGATAATTCTTTCTTCTTCTGGAAAAATAATTACCGACTTGATAAACTGTCACTATAAGAGCATGGTTTGGACCATTTCTCTCTCAAGACATAATTTTTATGTTACATAAGAGGGAAAGGTCAGCAGCAGGACATGCTCTAAGTCTTTCTATCTTGCTACTTACCTAGTTGTGATCTTTCTATTTGAAAATGAAATGCCCAAACAAAGAAGGAAGTGCTGTGAATTAATAATGTCATTATTGTCAATATTCTCCATTACAAAAGAGCAAGCCAAATCACTGTGCTAGGAAGAAGAGTGACAGAGTTGGGTTCACAAAGGATGACTATGGGTAAAAAACTCTTGTCTGCCCTTCTTAACACAAAGGAGAAGGGAGAACTCTTCAATTCTGTACAGGTTTTAAAACAATTAAAGAAAAGGATCTTACTGGTAAAGTGCTAAGAAACCAGTGTGAGTAATTATCTGGTTACAAAAAGGCAGCTTCTCTTTTAAGAGAGTGAGATGGGTAGCTTTGGGGAACAAAATGCCTTTAATTCCTAAACATTGTAGAATGTGCCCAACAGTTTCAAAATAACAAAAACAACAATAGTAATAATGATACCCCTTAAAAAGCCACCAATACACCATGGTCTCCCACTCTTCAGAAGAGCTAATTTATGTTTCAACTACTCTGTCCCTGGTGAAGAGCAAAGAATAACAGAACAATTTTGATGGACGTACACTGGGCAGAATTTTGTTCACAGATAGTTAAGTAACTTACCTCTCATCCATTTCTCAGTCCATACATTATACATGTAAATATGCACAAACTGTTACACGACTCACATTCAGGTCAGCTCACAAAATGTTAAAATGTTAAAACTACACACCAAAGCCATGTTTGTCAAGGGTGTCCTAAACAGTATTTCTATTAAAGACAGCCACAATGAAACATCACTAGAATGTGATGGAAGCATTGCTCCAGGCTAGTAATGCAAAGAATGAGACCAAAGCCCAGAAATAGGACAAACATAAAATTTCAAATCTATTCTTTTTAATCTGGTTTGTGAGTTTTTAATGGTATTTATTTAATTGATTGATTGATTGATTGAAGTATTGATGTAGTTGATTTACAGTTTGTGTTAGTTACAGGTGTACTGCAAAGTGAATCAGTTATACATACATATATATATTTTTCTCAGATTCTCTTCCATTATAGGTCATTACAAAATACTGAGTGTGGCTCCCTGTGCTATACAGTAGGTCCTCTTTGCTTATCTGTTTTATGTTTAGCAGTGTGTATATATTAATACCAAACTCCTAATTTATCCCTATCCCCTTTCACCTTTGGTAACTGTTTGTTTTTTATGTCTGTGGATCTATTTCTGTTTTGTATTTAAGTTCATTTGGATCATTTTTTTAGATTCCACATATGAGGGGTATCATATGATAGTTGCCTTTCTCTGTCTGGCTTACTTCACTTAGTATGATAATTCCTCAGTTCATCCATGTTGCTGTAAATGGCATTATTTCATTCTTATTTATAACTGAGTAATATTCCATCGTGTATCTATACCACATCTTCTTTATCCATTCATCTGTTGATGGACATTTAGGTTGCTTCCATGTCTTGACTATTGTAAATAGTGATGTTATGAACATTGGGGTGCATGTATCTCTTCAAATTATAGTTTTCTCCAAATATATGCCCAGGAGTGGGATAGCAGGACCATATAGTAGCTATATTTTTACTTTTTTAAGGAACCTTCATACTGTTCTCCATAGTAGCTGTACCAAATCTAGCCATCCACTGTTTTTTACATGTTATCTGCATCAAAAAGCAAAATAGAGGGCTTCCCTGGTGGCGCAGTGGTTGAGAGTCCGCCTGCCGATGCAGGGGACACAGGTTCGTGCCCCGGTCTGGGAAGATCCCACATGCCGCGGAGCGGCTGGGCCCGTGAGCCATGGCCACTGAGCCTGCGCGTCCAGAGCCTGTGCTCCGCAATGGGAGAGGCTGCAACAGTGAGAGGCCTGCGTACTGCAAAAAAAAAAAAAGAAAGAAAGAAAAAGATTTCAACTTTCTTTTAGGGCACTCAAGGTTCTTTAACATCTGGACCCAATAGTTTTACCTCCTGTCGTCCCTTTCATTCCCACTCACTGTCTGCCATCTAGCCTGGGTAGACCATGACTCCCTACACTCACATTCATGTTGCAACTCTTTTCCTGGAATAGCCTTTCTTCTCTATCTGAAAATTATCTACTTATATTTTTGAGTCTCTGTAAAATGTCACATAATTTGAGAAAAAAGTTTCCTGATTCCAATAGGAAAGGTAATGGCACAGTTTAAGGTACCCATATAAAACTCTGATAATAACATTCATTATATTGTACATTATAATGTAATATGTGTTTACTGGTGTGCTTTTTCAAATGAAATGTGAGTGACTCATTAACAGGGTTATGTCCTTTTAATCTTTGTAAGCATAGTGTCTCCTCAAGGGGTTATCTATGTGAATGAATGAATCAATAAATCAATCAATTAAAAGTGCTGTATTGCTATATTGCAATACATTTGGGATTTCTGTGAGGGCAGAGACCATATCTCTTTTTCTTTGTTTACCTCATCTGAGAGTACTTACTCTGTGATGTAAAGTTGATCTCTTAATGTGTAAACAAATTACTTATAACTATTCTTTATCCTTGTATGGTTTTTTGACTATGTCTAAATTATGATACAATTTTTACTTTGCTACCTTCAAAGGCCTACATAAAGTTTTTAATATCTTAACTTTAATTTTTTATAACCTATAGCTATTTATATTTGTTTTATAATTGCCATTTAGAAAAATCCTAAGACATTATACTGTTCTGTACATCCAGAAGGGTCTAGTAAAAGTTCATGGAATGAGAGATAGAAAAAATATACAAGTGAGGTAATCACAAATATTGTCAGTTTAAAAGAAGCATTTCATAGCAGTTTTCTGCCTTGAATAGTTTGAAATTTTCCTATCACCTAAAGGGAAGAATGTATTTCCTAAAAGCTAGTTGAAAGCAAAGTAGAATTCCCCAGAGTAGGAACCTTAATTATTTCAATATATAACAGACATTGGGTTCTTGCTTAAAATCTCTAGCTTCAAGGATACCCTGGCCAGACTTTGTATCAAGCAAAATAGAAGTTATTGCTTCAATGCATACCTGAAGATAATTAATCAATAACAATGAGACAGCCACAAGTAGGTTCTGTTTACCCTTTGTCATCAAGAACAAAACACTGAGTTTCTTCAAATATCTGATGATACTTTCTTAAGTGGCATTAGTGGCTAAAATATTTTTATTTAGTTTTACAGTTTGCAAAAATGTCTTCCTAATGAGAAACTATCCTCATTTCTCAGACTTTGTGACCACAAGAAAATAGATTGCTGTAACATAATGTGCTGCAGTGTTATGTTAAGCTTTCCTTTTATGTCAGGACACTCTAAACTTCAAGCTACTGTCAAGTACAATAAGAAAAACAACTGAAAATCTCAAAAGGTATCAGTGATTCTTTGCATCAGCTGTGTGTTTGGATAATGTCCTTTTACAACAGCTGAACAAAATTGAAATGTTCCTGATAATTTTTCTAGAAATTGTGACCTATTTATAAATGTAAAATGTTGACATTCTGGTTACTTCTTTCTGTGTGTATTAGGGGGGTTCATCTAGTATACAGACTCACCTGTATGGTCTAACACTGTGCAACTCTGGCAATTTAAGTAATATAGAGAGGGCCTACTGTCTTATTTGTTGAAGGCATCCAAAGCTCCTGGAAATACAGTAAAATGGAAAAGACATGTATGGAATTATTCACCACTTAGTGCTTCAACACAGTAATATGGTCTGAGTAATGAAAGGTCCTGGGAAGAAAGAAAAAAAAAAATTGTTCCAACAGCTGCCTGTTTCTATCAGCAGGTAAAACCAAGATGATAATGGCCTTCAGAACTTTAAATAATATACTTTATCTTACTCTGCTGGAATGCTCTCAAAATATAGTCTAAAGATTTCCTAATGGTTCCCGTGAACAAGAATATAACTAAAAAAATTAAGGTGTTTTCTGTGTGCTTTAAGAGCAAGACTACTAAAACTGAACTTGGTTTAACTGAACAAATGGTATAGTTTTGTTTGCCACTCTTCTTATTTCCTGTTTGTTTTCTTCTTTCTTTTCCCCACCAAGTTCACATTTCCCCATGATTTAACTAAGCTTTTATGCACTGTTTTGGAAAGGGTTTACATACTAAAGGCTTAAATTAAACCACAGACCTCACGGAGGAAATTACTTACAGGAAATATGCACATAATAAAAAATTTCAAGTGGGGTTTAATATAAATTGATTCAGAAATAGAGCTTGTATATTTAAAAATCAAATAACACATTAGTTATACTAAGAATTAGGCAGTCTGAATATAGTTTGCAGCATTTTAGGAAGATAAAAACAAAAAATTCAGGAAGTTAGAGTGAAATTTTTTCAAAGTTGATTTTTTTCTTTTTACTTATCAACTAAGAGATAGACCTGACATCCTATTCTCAAAATTATAAAAATCTTAATAAGTCAAGGTATGTAATTGTCTAATCTTCTTAATTTTTATTAATGGAGAAAGCACCCCTCTGTCCAGAGTTGTTTTTTTTTAATTTTTTAATCTTATTTTATTATTTTTTTTGTACAGCAGGTTCTTATTAGTTATCTATTTTATACATATTAGTGTATATATGTCAATCCCAATCTCCCAGTTCATCCAGAGTTTTAACACTAGCAATTTCTTATATTATTATTTGTGGTTTCATTTAAGTATTTAATTATTTGTTTATTTTAATCATTACCTCTATAATTGCCAGCTACTTATTCTGATGGTTAAACATATAGAGATTAAAATTATTCTGTTCACAAAGAAAAAAAAATTTCATTTATTGGAAGGCAGTAGTCATAACTCAAAGTTCTTTTAGAGTAAATGTGTCTCTCTTGTCCCAGCTAGGACTTGCCATAGGTAGGAAGCCTGAGATGGAAAAGATGCCAGTCATTGACTTCCTCTCTCTTCCCCAGCTTGATTTCTCCTTCTCTTCCTTCACTCAGGAGGGGGGCCTCTGGTTCCTCCAGGTTGAAGAGTGGGAGAAGAGAGGAAAAGGATTTTTCTTGTGTTCTGGCCTGCATATCTCAGCCACTGGGGAGTGTTTAAAGTCCACTTGCTCTGGACTTAACTCATGCTGATGTAGATGTTTTGGAGGCTTTGGAAGTCACACTAGAAACATTCCAATGCATTCCCATTGCAAGATGATGCAGATTTCTTTGGTAGGCCCTTTATGGTTCTTTCTCTGATCTTGAGATTTGCATTGTTCATCCTTTTGTTGGGCTCACGCTGTCTCTCTGGACAGCCACTTGGGAAGAATTAGAATTAGCCCCTGGGTGGCTTTCTCTCCTGTGGAGCTTTAAGTTGATCTTCAAGAAAACATAAATACCCTTGCCTCTACTATCAGTAGAAAAGAGGCTCCCAAAACAAATAAAATTCTTTTTATTCTGTTGCCTCAGATCAATATTCACCTTTTGCCCTTACTTTCCTCCTTTTCAATCCCAAGACCCATCCACTCTGCCCCCTCAAACAACAAACAGGCTTCTTAAACCATTTCTCATCTGGCTTGAGCTAAAGAGGAAGCGAGATCTCTTTGTGTTTTGATACAGAGCACAGTTTCTCCAAAGAAATTCTCACTCCCCATTTCCAACATGTTGTTCACTTCAACTTCAACCATTATATCAGTATATATTCAAGGTGTGTGAAGCGTTGTTTTTGCCCACTTTTTTCCTAGTTCTACGTTGGTGGCCTACTAAAGCATTTTTCAATTTAAAATATTTCCTACATTTGCTATGGTTGTTGGTGCTGTTGTTTTGGACCATTGGGTCTTTTTGATTCTGAAGCAAAATCCCACTTTTACACTCTATTTTGATACTTGCATCAAGTTCTAGAAAATCAATTAATTTCAAGTTTATGTTTATGTTATAATAATAAGCCCATGCTTCCTATTGATTTATTTAACCAACAGGTAACATAGACACTTCTCAATGTAGTTTTTAGTTTAAAACATGTAAATTAAAAATGAGACAAACAGGGTAGGGTATGTTATGAAATTATTCATGTAGCTATAACCTAGTCTAGAGACCAGAGATTTCTGAAGAATATGATGTTTAAGCTGAGAATGAAGAATGAGTAGAGGATAGGAACATTATAAAAGTGAAAAGAGCATGGATGAAATCACTAAAGATGAAAGGTTACAGTACATTCAAGGGAGGAAAAAATTATTTTATAAACAAAGCATTAAAGATAAGGGGAAGGGTGGCAGTACTTAAGCTAAAGAAATAGGTAGCCACCACATTACTTAAAGCTTTCTTTAAAAAAAAAAAAAAATATATATATATATATATATATATATATAAAGGATTTTAGTTTTCATTAGGTTCAGGGGATATATTAACAAAAAAGGTAGATTGAGAGAAAACAGGTAGCTAACATTAGAGATGATGGTGGCTTGTACTTGGGTTACAGGAGAGGAAGAAATAGACTTGATTAACTAGACTTGGTGCTTGACTACATATGAGGTGCAAGAGAGAAGGAGGACTCTTAGATGAGCTCCAGGAAAGTCACTCAATTAATAATCCCTGGAAAAGAAAACAGGTCACGTAACTTGCAGAATCACAGAATTATAGGTTTTATGGAAGGAATGGAGCCTAAGGATCCCTGAGTCTCGATCCCTGAGTCTAACTCGGTCTTTTTGCTAAAGAAAATGGTAACTCCTCCTCCTTTCAAATGTCCTGTGAAATTCCACTTCCTTCACCTTCTTGGTCTACTCGAAAACTGGCTTTCTCCTGAGTATATTGCTTCTTCTACAGTCCTCTCAAGTGGTGGTTGTGTTCTCTCCTACACCCCTGTACCAATGGTAAAATGTTCCTCTCCAAACACACGACGCCGCTTCACTACAAACACTTAGTTTATCAATCATTAGCTTTCAGTGTAGAAGTAATCTAGCAACTGCTATCTCATTTTGTGAAGATTATTATCTTCAAAACTACCACCAATTTCTTCATTATTAACTTTATTTTACTCTCTGGTAATCCCAATATCAACATAGAATAAGCTTCTGAGTGATTTGACCCTTTGCAGTGATCTTCTTCTCCATTCCTACAGTCATTCCCTCTATATTTTGTCATTAACAATAAGTACATTCTCTACAATGCTCTACAATCTCAATTTCAAGCACCCCATTCCATGTTTATATTGGCTGTCTAGCCCTCAGTCACAGCTAGAGTTGTTATAGTCTACTGAAGCAAAATGTTACCTGCTCTTTCCTACCAACACAGGGGTATAGATAAAATTAAAAGGTATTATTTGCATAAATTAAGCTACAGAGTAGCCAAATTAGCATGTTTGTGTTTATAACCAGTTTAAATAAGGAAAACACAATTGCTCCCAGCATTGCAAACACAGCCAGGAGATGGCTTTTGAGAAATTTCACAAGGCCACTATTAGAAGAGACAGCCAAGTTTTGTGCACCGGGGCTAATGAAAAAGCTTGATATATTAGTGAGTTACTAGAGAGAGAAAGAAAAAAAAAATTGATATTTAGAAAGGGATTGGAGGGATTATTCTCCACACTCACCTTTAAGTTAAAGACTAAAAATGTATTAAGTGCCATTGCTTGATACATGAGACCAATAGCACAGGAGTTAAGGGCACCTGTTTTATCCTCAGCTTTATCTTGGTGACCCTGGACAAATCACTTACTCATCTAAACTTCTATTTCCCCATCAATAAGACAGGAATAATTATTACTACTTCATCAGGGTTTTCTGCTGATTAAATGTGATAATCCATATAAACCACTTAGCACCCTGAAGACTCTTCCAATTTTGTTTCTTTTACAACTCAAACTTTTTACTAATTCATCATAATAATTTTCCCCCAAGTCCCTGAGATCAGTCATTAGTATGAAGCACACCTTCAGAAGCAGAATGTAGTTGAGTAGCATACTAGTGTCTCTCATTTCATGAATGCTGGTCTTCAAAATTTGTTTTTTCTTCACCCTAGAGATAGCCCATCAAATCCTACTACAAAGGAAAACAGTTTGGCATAGGTTTTACTAAGTCAAAAATTAGAGTAAATAGGAAGAATTAGGGTCTTTATTTTCCATTTTGTCAAAAGTACTTCTTAGGTTTTTGTAGTTGGCTTGCTAAATGCTGTTGCACATACTAATAATTCAGTTGTGGTTTTCCATTGTTATCTATTCAAACATCTTGTCCAGCAATTCTTCCCCCATGTTCATCTATCAATCTGTCCATCAGAATAAAAACACACTCTTATCTCTTCCATCTTAACAAAACTCCTCTCTTGACATTACTTCTCTTTATGCTGTCACAGTATTCCTCTGTGTAATCACCAAACTGTATTAATATTAAGTCATCAGAGAAGTTTTCACATTTTGGAAACTTTTTTAAAAAACTTTATTTTTAAGCAGTTACGTTTATAAAAAAATTGAGATTTCCCTTATACCCGCTGCCTCCATACGTGCACAGTCTCTCCCATTATCAGTAGCATTCACCCAAATAGTGTATTTTATATCAAGAATGAATGTATATTGACACATTATAATCACGAAATTCCATACTTTAGGGTTCACTCTTGGTATTGTACATTCTATGTGTTTGGACAAATGTATTACAACATATATCCCTCATTATAATATCATACAGAGTACTTTCACTGCTCTAAAAATTTTTTGTGCTCTACCTATTTATCTTCTCCTCTCCCCCCACCTCTGGCAACCACTTATCTTTTTATTGTCTCCATAGTTTTGCCTTTTCCAGAATGTCATTTAATTAGAAACATACAGTAGGCTTTTCAGATTGGCCTCTTCCACTTACTAATATGCATTTAAGTTTCTTCCATGTCCTTTTGAGGCAGGAGATAGATGGGCCCCAGGCTGAACAACTGAAGTTTCTTCCCTGTGGACAGAAAGTCCATAACAGCAGGAGCGAGAGAGGAGGCTGGGCCCTGCCCAGATAAGAGATAAAAGACCACATATTCCTCATTCTAGAAGTCAGAGAGACCTTCCTGACTACACATGTGCAGAAAGGCTCCTTGGAGGTCAAAAAGGGAGGGGGCGCCACCCTATAGTAAGTGATGTCAACTACCCATAGGCCTCTTTGCTAGAATCCATCTTGGCTAAGAGATGCACATGCACACAGGGGAGGACCCTGAGCTATACCAAATACAGACTTAGAACCAGGCAAAGCAAGATGATTGGTCAAAGGAAACCCGGAAGAAATGCTCCATAAAAGTGATTCAAACTACCACGTGGGTGCAGCTCTCTCTCTGAGCCTGCCCACATGTCTGTCCACACATACTCTTTTTCCTCCTAATAAAGTTTACTTGCTTCACTACTTTCCATCTCTATGTGGAAATTCATTTCTACACAGCATACAGGCCAAGGCCTTGTCCACTAGTCCCTGGTGGGCTAGTGGCTAAGATTCAGCACTCTCACTGCCCCAGCCTGACTTCATTCTCTGGCCAAGAACCGAAATCCTGCTTCAAGCTGCTGCAGGCTGAGGCCACCCAAGATCACTTTCATGGCTCAATGGCCATTTCTTTTTAGCAGTGAATAATACTCCATTGCCTGAATGTACCAAAGTTTATTTATCCATTCACCACTAAGGACATCTTGGTCGCTTCCAAGTTTTGGCAATTATAAATAAACCTGCTGTAAACATCCTTGTGCAAGTTGTTTGTGGACATGAGTTTTCTGTTTTGGGGGGTAAATACCAAGAAGCACAATTACTAGATCATATTGTAGGAGTATATTTAGTTCTGTAAGAAACCACAGAACTGTCTTCCAAAGTGGCTGTACCATTTTGCATTCTCACTAGCAATGAATGAGGGTTCCTGCTACTCCACATCCTCCCCAACATTTGGCATTGTCAACGTTTTGGCCTTTAACCCTTCTAATAGGTGTGTAGTGGTATCTCATTGTTTTAATTTTCCTGATGACATGTGATGTGGAGCATCTTTTCATAATGCTTATTTGCCACCTGTATGTCTTCTTTGGTGAGGTCTGTTAAGGTCTTTGGCCCATTTTTTAATCGGGTTGTTTCTTTTCTTATGGTTGAGTTTTAAGTGTTCTTTATGTATTTTGGATAAAGTCCTTTATCAGATGTGGGGTTTTTTGCAAATCTTTTCTCCCAGTCTGTGTCCTGTCTTCTAGTTTGTTTGGGAAAATTCTGATACTTTTTGTGGAAAAGCAGTATAAAAAGTAAAGTTTAAATAGGAAAATAAGATTGTGAGAGTAGATTGTCTAGAAATGTACAACCTCATGTGTATTTGTACTTTGGAGATAGATGGATAGATAGATAGATAGATAGATGATAGATAGAAAGAGAGAGATTGAGAGAGCAAAGCCAGGAGCTAAGGCCAGATGAAGTTGTTGGACAATTGAGGCACAAACATTCATACTATATTGGGCAGGGTGTAGATTGCATAGACACACCATAGAGAATTCCAGGAAAAGAATTCCTCCCCCTAATGCTCTACATTTTTTTTTATAGGGAGAGGATACAGAGATGATCCAGGATGCTATTTTGTAATGGGAAATTCGTGGTGTAGAAAATGGCCTTATAGAAAGGGATACCTCTGGAGTTAGATGGCAGATATTATTTTATTCTTATGACGAGTTAACTCAGTCTTGTTAAGCCAGCTCTTGGAAAGCTAAAGGGAAATGGAATAATTCTCCAGGGGCATCTGAATTTTGAGTTTAATTAGCTATAATAATCACAACAAATCAAAATGGTTTGAAAGTAATCTTGATGGATCTAGGGGTTATACTAAGTAATATATTAAAAAAGAAATTATCAAGCTTATTTCTAACAATAAATTTTATAAGGCTGAAGATGCAGTAGAATATGAGGTCCCTAGAGGTTTTTCCCTCATGGCCTCATCATATGAAACGGAACCACATCTAAGGACTAAAGAAAATGATCCCTAAGTTAACTCAGTCCAAGCATCATTAGCATCATTCCTTGACATGGCTGCAAAATAATTGCCAAAAAGAAGTGTGTGTATGGGACGATACACAGGATTGCTAAGAAAAATCATACTCAATGAATACTGTTTTCAATAAACACTACTTTTATATAGAATACAATAGGGAAAATGCAAAAATATCTTCTAGGGAGTCAAGTTAGGAGGCTATTAAAATAATCTAGGTAAGATAAGATGATAAACTTCACCATGACCATGGTGAAGGGTATAAGACCTGGTTGGGAGTAGAGCTGCAAGAAATTGCTGGTGGACCAGAGTGTTAATAAATAAAGAGAGGGGAAAAGGATACTAACAAGATGGTTGGCTTGAACAAATGGAAGAATGGAGTTGTCACTGACCAAGATACAGTCTTCAGCACATTGCCTGACACAGGGCTAAGCACTTAGTATAAGTGAGGAGGAGTAGGTGTTCTAAATAGAAAATACAGAGGGACAGCAGAGAAAGTGGGTGCAGTAAGACCCTGCAAGCAGTTAGATATTACCAGGTGGTCAGGTGGGAGGAAGAGCACGGAAGCAGATGAGACACATAGAAATCAGTTTACAGGTTTCTGTAGGACATCGTAAGCCTCAGCTGTCTTATGTAAGTTGGGAAAGAGAGAGACAAGAATTGGTAATACGTGCATGTGATATATTTTACATACATACGTAACACACATTACACAGAAATTCTCAGTCCCCCTCCTCCACCACTGCCTCTCTTTCCCAAACAACAAAAAATAGATATTCAGAGAAAGAGGAAATAAAAACGAAAACAAAAAACAAAACAGTGAAAGAGAGAGCGAAGTAATATGGGAAGACTTGATTATGTTTGAGTTCCTTGTTCAAGAGCCCCTCAGGTCAGCTCCTTCCTTTTCCTCCTATGTGTTAATTACAGAAGCCAAAAATTCCCCCATTATGCCTAAATTTTGACTGGATTCATGTCATTTCCTACAGAAAATTTGTGACTATTATGAATAAAAATTTTCATATTCTAATAGGAATTTTTCATTATTAAATCAAACTCTTCTTTAGTACATAATTGACAAAAAGCTTCACATTTCTGCCCTAATTCCAGTCTAAGTATTCTTTTATTATCCTGGCTCTGTTTCATTGCATGATCTTCTTTGTCACATGCTGATCTGTGTTCTATAGTCTTTCATACCATTCTGTATATCACTTGATATATCTACTGACCAGCCTATTCAGTTTCTGCAGTTGTTCAAATTTAACTTTAAATTACAGTATTTTTTATTTCAATAACTTCAGCTATATTTATTCTTAATACCTACTATAAAAATACAGGAAACATTTCTGAGGAAGTTTACTTTTCTCCACTACATACTCAGAAAATTCACCTTTTGCAGCTCAGGAATGCCTTATTACTGCTATGCCTTAGAGTGTATGTGTGCATGCACGTGTGCACATGCATATTTATGAATTAAAGCTGTATATAAATATGTATGTACAATATAAAGAACAAACATAAACATTCATATAACTATAATCCAGGTTAAGAAATGGAACATTGCCGGTACCCAAAAGTCCCTCTGTTCTCTGCCATGTGTGCAGTAGTATATCATCACATCTCCCTTCTTTCCCCAACAGATAACCACTATTCTAACTTTTGTGATAATCATTCCACTCTTTAATATTTATTATCTATATGTTTTTAAATAATATAATTGATAGTTTTGCCTGCTTTCATTTTATATAAATAAACTTATACTTTGTGTAGTTCTTTTGACATAAATATATAGCTTAAGTTTGATTGAAAGCTGTATTCATATTCGTGTATATAGCTATAATTTATTTTCCCAGATGTATAACATTCTATTGAAGACTATTCTATTTATTTCTGCTCTCTTCTACAGTTGGGCTCTTAAATAGCAGAAATATTAAAATCTTCAGGCTAAAGATCCCCTCAAAAAAGAATTCCCGTGTCAAATGAGAAATATTCTATGGTATGAGGTCCCAAAATATGTTTTCAATGTAGGACAATGAAGTGATAAACATTTTTTTTTTACTTTAGAACTCAAAGGTTTACATATTTTAAAGATATTTTGAATCAACAAGAGGAATATGTTGTGCCGTTTACCCAACACATTTAAGTGGAGAAAATCCTGTTCATCTCTCAGGATACGTACTTCAGAGAAAATACTTCAGCAGGTGGTACTCAGGGGTTACTGCCTGTATCAAATACTCCCTCCTCCCTTCCAGTCAATCAGTCTTTCACTTCCTTCCACCTGCAGTTTTGCCCCAAGTATGTGTGATGTGTGTGCCATAATGTTCCATGTTTTTTTTTTTTCTTTCTCTCGCTCTCTTTTTTTTTTTTTCTCTTTTCTTTTCTGAGTGAGGATGGTTCTCTCTGGAGGCCCATATGAACTCTTGACTCCACTCAAATCCTTTTAATCTCTTTGAGAAAGCAATTAGCTTGATGCCTCCCTTAATTATGCCCCCTGGCATTTCCATCTTGCCAGCATGGTAATAATTGTATTTTCATTGACTCCTGGAATCGCAGCTGAGATTGAGACTGCAGTGGTTAAATATCCAGTCAGTAATTGGGAGTGCATATGTAAAGAATAAATTCAGGATTTTTCAAGACCTATTATAAAACTCCTAATCTTCCACTGTCAGAGGCTGTTATAATTTTTTTTTTTTTTTTTTTTTTTTTTTTTTTTTTTTTTTAAACATCTTTATTGGGGTATAATTGCTTTACAATGGTGTGTTAGTTTCTGCTTTATAACAAAGTGAATCAGCTATACATATACATATGATCCCATATGTCTTCCCTCTTGCGTCTCCCTCCCTCCCACTCTCCCCATCCCACCCTTCCAGGCTGTCACAAAGCACCGAGCTAATATCCCTGTGCCTTGCGGCTGCTTCCCCCCAGCTATCTACCTTACTACGTTTGTTAGTGTGTATATGTCCATGACTCTCTCTCGCCCTGTCAAAACTCACCCTTCCCCCTCCCCATATCCTCAAGTCCGTTCTCCAGTAGGTCTGCGTCTTTATTCCTATCTTACCCCTAGGTTCTTCATGACATTTTTTCCCCTTAAATTCCATATATATGTGTTAGCATACGGTATTTGTCTTTTTCTTTCTGACTTACTTCACTCTGTATGACAGACTCTAGTTCTATCCATCTCATTACAAATAGCTCAATTTCATTTCTTTTTAAGGCTGAGTAATATTCCATTGTGTATATGTGCCACATCTTCTTTATCCATTCATCCGATGATGGGCGCTTAGGTTGTTTCCATGTCCTGGCTATTGTAAATAGAGCTGCAATGAACATTTTGGTACATGACTCTCTTTGAATTTTGGTTTTCTCAGGGTATATGCCAAGTAGTGGGATTGCTGGGTCATATGGTAATTCTATTTGTAGTTTTTTAAGGAACCTCCATACTGTTCTCCACAGTGGCTGAACCAATTCACATTCCCACCAGCAGTGCAAGAGTGTCCCCTTTTCTCCACACCCTCTCCAGCATTTATTGTTTCTAGATTTTTTGATGATGGCCATTCTGACTGGTGTGAGATGATATCTCATTGTAGTTTTGATTTGCATTTCTCTAATGATTAATGATGTTGAGCATTCTTTCATGTGTTTGTTGGCATTCTGTATATCTTCTTTGGAGAAATGTCTATTTAGGTCTTCTGTCCATTTTTGGATGGGGTTGTTTGTTTTTTTGTTATTGAGCTGCATGAGCTGCTTGTAAATTTTGGAGATTAATCCTTTGTCAGTTGCTTCATTTGCAAATGTTTTCTCCCATTCTGAGGGTTGTCTTTTGGTCTTGGTTATGGTTTCCTTTGCTGTGCAAAAGCTTTGAAGTTTCATTAGGTCCCATTTGTTTATTTTTGTTTTTATTTCCATTACTCTAGGAGGTGGGTCAGAAAGGATCTTGCTGTGATTTATGTCATAGAGTGTTCTTCCTATGTTTTCTTCTAAGAGTTTGATAGTTTCTGGCCTTACATTTAGGTCTTTAATCCATTTTGAGCTTATTTTTGTGTATGGTGTTAGGGAGTGATCTAATCTCATACTTTTACATGTACCTGTCCAGTTTTCCCAGCACCATTTATTGAAGAGGCTGTCCTTTCTCCACTGTACATCCCTGCCTCCTTTATCGAAGATAAGGTGTCCATATGTGCGTGGGTTTATCTCTGGGCTTTCTATCCTGTTCCACTGATCTATCTTTCTGTTTTTGTGCCAGTACCATACTGTCTTGATTACTGTTGCTTTGTAATATAGTCTAAAGTCAGGGAGCCTTATTCCTCCAGCTCCTTTTTTCGTTCTCAAGATTGCTTTGGCTATTCGGGGTCTTTTGTGTTTCCATACAAATTGCGAAATTTTTTGTTCTAGTTCTGTGAAAAATGCCAGTGGTAGTTTGATAGGGATTGCATTGAATCTGTAGATTGCTTTGGGTAGTAGAGTCATTTTCACAATGTTGATTCTTCCCATCCAAGAACATGGTATATCTCTCCATCTATTTGTATCATCTTTAATTTCTTTCATCAGTGTCTTATAATTTTCTGCATACAGGTCTTTCGTATCCTTAGGTAGGTTTATTCCTAGATATTTTATTCTTTTTGTTGCAATGGTAAATGGGAGTGTTTTCTTGATTTCACTTTCAGATTTTTCATCATTAGTATATAGGAATGCCAGAGATTTCTGTGCATTAATTTTATATCCTGCTACTTTACCAAATTCATTGATTAGCTCTAGTAGTTTTCTGGTAGCATCTTTAGGATTCTCTATGTATAGTATCATGTCATCTGCAAACAGTGACAGCTTTACTTCTTCTTTTCCGATTTGGATTCCTTTTATTTCCTTTTCTTCTCTGATTGCTGTGGCTAAAACTTCCAAAACTATGTTGAATAAGAGTGGTGAGAGTGGGCAACCTTGTCTTGTTCCTGATCTTAGTGGAAAGGCTTTCAGTTTTTCACCATTGAGGATGATGTTTGCTGTGGGCTTGTCATATATGGCTTTTATTATGTTTAGGAAAGTTCCCTCTATGCCTACTTTCTGGAGGGTTTTTATCATAAATGGGTGTTGAATTTTGTCGAAAGCTTTCTCTGCATCTATTGAGATGATCATATGGTTTTTCTCCTTCAATTTGTTAATATGGTTTATCACATTGATAGATTTGCGTATATTGAAGAATCCTTGCATTCCTGGAATAAACCCCACTTGATCATGGTGTATGATCCTTTTAATGTGCTGTTGGATTCTGTTTGCTAGTATTTTGTTGAGGATTTTTGCATCTATGTTCATCAGTGATATTGGCCTGTAGTTTTCTTTCTTTGTGACATCCTTGTCTGGTTTTGGTATCAAGGTGATGGTGGCTTCGTAGAAGGAATTTGGGAGTGTTCCTCCCTCTGCTATATTTTGGAAGAGTTTGAGAAGGATAGGTGTTAGCTCTTCTCTAAACTTTTGATAGAATTCACCTGTGAAGCCATCTGGTCCTGGGCTTTTGTTTGTTGGAAGGTTTTTAATCACAGTTTCAATTTCAGTGCTTGTGATTGGTCTGTTCATATTTTCTATTTCTTCCTGATTCAGTCTTGGCAGGTTGTGCATTTCTAAGAATTTGTCCATTTCTTCCAGATTGTCCATTTTATTGGCATAGAGTTGCTTGTAGTAATCTCTCATGATTTTTTTTATTTCTGCAGTGTCAGTTGTTACTTCTCCTTTTTCATTTCTAATTCTATTGATTTGAGTCTTCTCCCTTTTTTTCTTGATGAGTCTGGCTAGTGGTTTATCTATTTTGTTTATCTTCTCAAAGAACCAGCTTTTAGTTTTATTGATCTTTGCTATTGTTTCCTTCATTTCTTTTTCATTTATTTCTGATCTGATTTTTATGATTTCTTTCCTTCTGCTAGCTTTGGGGTTTTTTTGTTCTTCTTTCTCTAATTGCTTGAGGTGCAAGGTTAGGTTGTTTATTTGAGATGTTTCCTGCTTCTTAAGGTGGGCTTGTATTGCTATAAACTTCCCCCTTAGAACTGCTTTTGCTGCATCCCATAGGTTTTGGGTCGTTGTGTCTCCATTGTCATTTGTTTCTAGGTATTTTTTTATTTCCTCTTTGATTTCTTCAGTGATCACTTCATTATTAAGTAGTGTATTGTTTAGCCTCCATGTGTTTGTATTTTTTACAGATCTTTTCCTGTAATTGATATCTAGTCTCATGGCGTTGTGGTCGGAAAAGATACTTGATACAATTTCAGTTTTCTTAAATTTACCAAGGCTTGATTTGTGACCCAAGATATGATCTATCCTGGAGAATGTTCCATGAGCACTTGAGAAAAATGTGTATTCTGTTGTTTTTGGATGGAGTGTCCTATAAATATCAATTAAGTCCATCTTGTTTAATGTATCATTTAAAGCTTGTGTTTCCTTATTTATTTTCATTTTGGATGATCTGTCCATGGGTGAAAGTGGGGTGTTAAAGTCCCCTACTACAATTGTGTTACTGTTGATTTCCCCTTTTATGGTTGTTAGTATTTGCCTTATGTATTGAGGTGCTCCTCTGTTGGGTGCATAAATATTTACAATTGTTATATCTTCTTCTTGGATCGATCCCTTGATCATTATGTAGTGTCCTTCTTTGTCCCTTTTAATAGTCCTTATTTTAAAGTCTATTTTGTCTGATATGAGAATTGCTACTCCAGCTTTCTTTTGGTTTCCATTTGCATGGAATATCTTTTTCCATCCCCTTACTTTCAGTCTGTATGTGTCTCTAGTTCTGAAGTGGGTCTCTTGTAGACAGCATATATAAGGGTCTTGTTTTTGTATCCATTCAGCCAATCTGTGTCTCTTGGTGGGAGCATTTAGTCCATTTACATTTAAGGTAATTATCGATATGTATGTTCCTATTTCCATTTTATATATTGTTTTGGGTTCGCTACTATAGGTCATTTCCTTCTCTTGTGTTTCGTGTCTAGAGAAGTTCCTTTAGCATTTGTTGTAAAGCTGGTTTGGTGGTGCTGAACTCTCTCAGCTTTTGCTTGTCTGTAAAGGTTTTAATTTGTCCATCAAATGTGAATGAGATCCTTGCTGGGTAGAGTAGTCTTGGTTGCAGGCTATTCTCCTTCATCACTTTCAGTATGTCCTGCCACTCCCTTCTGGCTTGTAGGGTTTCTGCTGAGAGATCAGCTGTTAACCTTATGGGGATTCCCTTGTGTGTTATTTGTTGTTTTTCCCTTGCTGCTTTTAATATGCTTTCTTTGTATTTAATTTTTGACAGTTTGATTAATATGTGTCTTGGCGTGTTTCTCCTTGTATTTATCCTGTATGGGACCCTCTGTGCTTCCTGGACTTGATTAACTATTTCCTTTCCCATATTAGGGAAGTTTTCAACTATAATCTCTTCAAATATTTTCTCAGTCCCTTTCTTTCTTTCTTCTTCTTCTGGAACCCCTATAATTCGAATGTTGGTGCGTTTCATGTTGTCCCAGAGGTCTCTGAGACTGTCCTCAGTTCTTTTCATTCTTTTTTCTTTATTCTGCTCTGCAGTAGTTATTTCCACTACTTTATCTTCCAGGTCACTTATCCGTTCTTCTGCCTCAGTTATTCTGCTATTGATCCTATCTAGAGTGATTTTAATTTCATTTATTGCATTGTTCATCGTTGCTTGTTTCATCTTTAGTTCTTGTAGGTCCTTGTTAACTGTTTCTTGCATTTTGTCCATTCTACTTCCAAGATTTCGGATCATCCTTACTATCATTATTCTGAATTCTTTTTCAGGTAGATTGCCTATTTCCTCTTCATTTGTTAGGTCTGGTGGGTTTTTATCTTGCTCCTTCATCTGCTGTGTGTTTTTCTGTCTTCTCATTTTGCTTATCGTACTGTGTTTGGGGTCTCCTTTTTGCAGGCTGCACTTTCGTAGTTCCCGTTGTTTTTGATGTCTGTCTCCAGTGGCTAAGGTTGTTTCAGTGGGTTGTGTAGGCTTCCTGGTGGAGGGGACTAGTGCCTGTGTTGTGCTGGATGAGGCTGGATCTTGTCTCTCTAGTGGGCAGGTTCACGTCTGGTGGTGTGTTTTGGGGTGTCTGTGGCCTTATTATGATTTTAGGCAGCCTCTCTGCTAATGGGTGGGGTTGTGGTCCTGTTTTGCTAGTTGTTTGGCATAGGTTGTCCAGCACTGTGGCTTGCTGGTCGTTGAGTGAAGCTGGGTGTTGGTGTTAAGATGGAGGTCTCTGGGAGATTTCCACCGTTTAATATTATGTGGAGCTGGGAGGTCTCTTGTTGACCAGTGTCCTGAAGTTGGCTCTCCTACCTCAGAGGCAGAGCCCTGACTCCTGGCTGGAGCACCAAGAGCCTTTCATCCACACAGCTCAGAATAAAAGGGAGAAAAAGTAGGGAGAATTAGTAGAAGTATGAGTAAAGAAAGAAGGAAAGGAGGAAAGGAAGGAAGGAAGAAAGAAGCAAAGAAGGAAAGAAAGGAGGGAGGGAGGGAGGGAGGGAGGAAGGAAGGAAGGAGGGAAAGAAGGAAAAAAGACAGAAAGAAAGATGATACAGTAAAAATAAAATAAAGTATAATATAGTTATTGAATTAAAAAATATTTAGAAAAAAAAGGGACGGATAGAGCCTTAGGACAAATGTTGGAAGCAAAGCTATACAGAGAAAATCTTACACAGAAGCATACACATACACCTTCACAAAAAGAGGTAAAGGGGGAAAAATCATAAATCCTGCTCCCTGAGACCACCTCCTCAATTTGGGGTGATTCGTTGTCTAAAGGAGGGAAGGAAGGAAGGAAAGAAAGAAAGAACGAAGGTAAAGTATAATAAAGTTATTACAATTAAACTTAATTATTAAGAAAAAGAATTTTTAAAAAAAAGTCATGGACGGATAGAGCCCTAGGACAAATGGTGGAAGCTAGAGTATACAGACTAGATGTCACACAGGAGCATACACGTACACATTCACAAAAAGAGGAAAAGGGAAAAAAATCATAGATCTCGCTCCTAAATTCCACCTCTTCAATTTGGGATCATTCCTTGTCTATTCAGGTATTCCACAGATGCAGGGTATATCAAGTTGATTGTGGAGCTTTAATCCGCTGCTTCTGTGGCTGCTGGGAGAGATTTCCCTTTCTCTGCTTTGTTCTCACAGCTCACAGGAGCTCAGCTTTGGATTTGGCCCTGCCTCTGCGTGTAGGTCGCTGGAGGGCGTCTGTTTTTTCGCTCAGACAGGACGGGGTTAAAGGAGCCGCTGATTCGGGGCCTCCGGCTCACTCAGGCCGGGGGTTGGGGGATGGCGGAAGGAGGGGCACTGCGTGCGGGGCCGGCCTGCGGCGGCAGAGGCAGCGTGACGTTGCGGCAGAGGCCGGCGTGACGTTGCACCAGCCTGAGGCCCGCCGTGCGCTGTCCCGGGGAAGTTGTCCCTGGATCCCGGGAACCTGGCAGTGGCGGGCTGCACAGGCTCCGCGGAAGAGGGGTGTGGAGAGTGACCTGTGCTCGCACACAGGCCCCTTGGTGGCGGCAGCAGCAGCCTTAGCGTCTCCCGCCCGTCTCTGGGGTCCGCGGTCTTAGCCGCGGCTCGCGCCCGTCTCTGGGGTTTGCGCTTTCAGCCGCGGCTCGCGCCCGTCTCGGGGGCTCGCGCCCTCAGCCGCGGCTCGCGCCCGTCTCTGGGGTTCGCGCTTTTAGCCGCGGCTCGCGCCCGTCTCTGGAGTTCCTTTAAGCAGCGCTCTTAAACCCCTCTCCTCGCGCACCAGGAAACAAAGAGGGAAGAAAAAGTCTCTTGCCTCTTCGGCCGGTGCAGGCTTTTCCCCGAACTCCCTCCCGGCTAGTCGTGGCGCACCAACCCCTTCAGGCTATGTTCAAGCCGCCAACCCCAGTCCTCTCCCTGAGCTCCGTCCAAAACCAAAACCCGAGCCTCAGCTCGCAGCCCCGCCCGCCCCGGCGGGTGAGCAGACAAGCCTCTCGGGTTGGTGAGTGCCGGTCGGCACCGATCGTCTGTGCAGGAATCTCCCCGCTTTGCCCTCCGCACCCGTCGCTGTGCACTACTCCGCGGTCCCGAAACTCCCCCCTCTGCCTCCCGCAGTCTCCGCCCGCGGAGGGGCTTCCTAGTGTGTGGAAACTTTTCCTCCTTCACAGCTCCCTCCCACTGGTGCAGGTGCCGTCCTTATTCTTTTGTCTCTGTTTTTTCTTTTGCCCTACCCAGTTACGTGGGGAGTTTCTTGCCTTTTGGGAGGTCTGAGGTCTTCTGCCAGCCTTCAGTAGGAGTTCTGTAGGAGTTGTTCCACGTGTGGATGTATTTCTGGTGTATCCGTGGGGAGGAAGGCGATCTCCGCGTCTTACTCTTCCGCCATCTTCAAGGTCCCCCTCGAGGCTGTTATAATTTAAATGAATCATTGAACATTACATTTCAAGCCAAATCAAAGTTTCACTTGTGGTGACTATCTTACCATTTTATACACTCAATTATGAATTGTGTGCAATATGTTTTACAGATAGTTCCTGATTGAAACCCTGTAAAATTAAATTCAGTTTAGAGTAAGTCAGCTTTGGGTAGCTCAGTTCAAGTTGATTTTTAAGCCACTTGAAGAGCTGAAGATGTAAAGGCCTACCTGACTCTTTCAAGCATCCCCTGTTGCATTTATATATTTGGATGCTTTCCCTCTTGCATCTATTCTCCTGAGCAAGCAGCCTACTCTATCCCCATTCCATTTGCGGCTCCCACCGTTACAGGGCCAACAGTGTCTCATAAAATGGCTCCTCCTCACCTGGATACACACATTCCCCGACTCTTAGAGCGGCATTGAGAATTGGTACAGACTGTCTACTCTAATAATTGTAAACAAAAATTACGTTTTATTTTACTGGCTAACAAGAATTTAGGCTGGCTTTTTAGATGAGTTTTTCAGCCTGGGGCACAAACACATAAAAGCTTTTGTGAAAGCTTATACATCAAAATCACAGCTTTGAGTCTAAGATGAATTTCTCTACATTTCCCCAATATGCCTTATGAGTCAACTTAAAGGAGGAATTATAGAAAGTCATGCCATGAGAAGTTCTTAACGAACCCGATTTACTTGTATTTTAAGTCAAAATTCTGTGCACTCGGGTTTTCTCTACAAAAAGACAAAAACCATATTACTTTATGCAGTGGAATCCCATGATATTAAAATATGATATAAGGATTTAGACCAGGAAATCTCATTTTTATTATGGTTAACTATAAGGATATTCCTTTTAATCTTATAGGCATTGGTTAGAAAGTAGCCATAACAAGGAAATTCTTGCATGAAAGGAAAAAATGAGATGAGTCTCACTAATTTGAACTATGATTTACAAATTCAAAGTTAGTATGAAAGTACTAAAGAATGCAAAAAAGAATGTACTTGCACAGTGCCTGGCATAGCATGATGTTGATACTAGCTATGATGGCAGTGATGGTGCTGGTTGCAATAATAATTATTAAAGTCAAATATCTACAAGGAAATAAATTATTACTTAGTTTGGAAATTTAGGTTTAGTAAAGAAGAAGACTTGGCACCAACTGGGTTAATCATTTTTCGGCAAATTAGGTTAAAAAAAATAATAGTACCATCATTTGAGTGCAGGTTTCAGTGTATATAAACAGATATCATTCTACTCTGATTTTGGGGTTCCCTGGAAATTATCATACTAAGAATTGGACGATGTCAGTAGAAATTATAGTCATCTACACTGCATACTACACACAGAAGGAGGGGCGACTTAGGTGGTTTGCCCACCCCTTAGGTGGTGTTGTATGCAGGGGGCATGCACAGTATCCTGCTTTTGCTCCTGACCCTGTTTTTGCTCCTAGGTCTTCAGAAGTGACAGTTGAGCTTTTTGGTCATTTTGCATCTTTTGTCCAGAATTTGCCACAACTGCATATCACACAGTTATTTTTAGTCCCTTATAGTTCCTTTGTATTTTGTAGCTTGAGGAGACGTTTGTCCAGGTGCAAGCATTGCAGCACTGCAGCAAAGTGTCCCAGGTCCCAGTCTGTCTCAATACAATAAATACTCTTTGTGTCTGGCTTTTTTACTCAGGATAATATTTTTCAGATTCAATGTGTTATTACATGAATCAGTCATTTGTTCCTTTTTATTTTTTGCTGAATAGTATTCCAGTGTATGGATATACCACAATTTGTTTATCCATTCACTGTGATGGACAGTTGTATTGTTTCCTGGTTTTGGCTGTTATGAATAAAGATTCTGTTAGTGTCATGAGGGGTTCAATTATAGGACATACGTTTACATTTTCCTTAAGTAACTGGGTAAGTGTAATTCTATTTCTGGACTCATTATGTTCAATTGGTCCATTCACCCATCTTTAGGTCACATCACACTTTCTTGGTTACTGTAAGTTTGTCAGTTCTATTATCAGGTAATATAAATCTTCAAACTTTATTCTTTTTCAAAATTGTTTTGGCTGTTCTAAGCCTCTGAATATTTTTTACATTTGTGAACCATTTTATCAGTCCCTCATCCCTCCAAAAAATCCTGATGGGATATTGATTGGGAATGTGTTGAATCTATGGATCAATTTGGGGAAACTGATATCTCAGCAATACTGAGTCTTTGAAGACATAAATATATCTCTCCATTGATTCAGTTCTTTATCTTTTGTAACAGTTATATACATCTTTGTTAAATTTATTCCTAAGTACTGCATGTTTTTGAATGTTATTATAAATGGTCTATTTTAATTTTATTTTCCTATTTTTGATTGCTAGTGTACAGACATAACATTTTTATGTTTTGACCTTGTACTCTACCACCTTATCAATGCCAGTAGCTTTTTGGGAGATCCTTTAGGATTTTCTTCCCATACAGTCATCTTGTCTGACTATCTAGCTTTTACTTATTTTTCTTGCTATGTTGTACTGAGTAGACCTCCAAATAAAATGTTAAATAGAAATAATGAGACTGAAATCCATGTCTTTTTCCTGATGTTAGGTGGGTGTTCTTTAGTCTGATGACAGCTACACGTTTATCATAATGTCTTTTAAATGTCTGAGAAGGTTCTCTTTTATTCTTATTTTGCAAAGGGTTTTCATCATGACTTGTGTTGAGTTTTTTTTTTAAGAAGATGTTGGGGGTAGGAGTTTATTAATTAATTAATTTATTTTTGCTGTGTTGGGTCTTCGTTTCTGTGCAAGGGCTTTCTCTAGCTGTGGCAAGCGGGGGCCACTCTTCATCGCGGTGCGCGGGCCTCTCACTATGGCAGCCTCTCTTGTTGCGGAGCACAGGCTCCAGACGCGCAGGCTCAGCAATTGTGGCGCATGGGCCTAGTTGCTCCGCGCTGTGTGGGATCCTCCCAGACCAGGGCTCGAACCCGTGTCCCCTGCATTGGTAGGCAGATTCTCAACCACTTTGCCACCAGGGAAGCCCTTGTGTTGAGTTTTACATAATTCTTTTTGATCATCTATTTTTTCTGCTTTATGTTGTTATTATAATAAATCATATTGACTAATGTTTAAACAAATCTACTTTGCATTTCTGGGATAAATCACACCTGCTTATAATGTTTTATTCTTAGTTATAGCTGAGTTCTATTTTCTAATATATTGGGGGAAATTTTGCTTCTACTTTCCTGAAGGGCATTGGTCTGTAGGTTTTAAAAAATTTTATGACTTTATAAGCTTTTAATATCAAGTAATACTAGCCTCATAAAATGAGTTGGGAAATGTTCCTAACATCATTTATTTTATGAACAAGATTGTATAATATTAAGTGCTTGAGAGAATCCACAAATAAAGCCATCCATGACTGGAGTTTTTCTTTGTGAGATGGATTTCCAATTAAAATTTCAGCTTCTTTAGGCTTTTGGGTTTTTTATTTACTTTTGTGTCGATTTTGATAATGAGTGTATGTTTCATGGAATCTGTCCACTTAATCTAAATTGTATAACTTATTGCTGTATTAAGTTGTATAACGTACGTTTAAAAGTGTTCTGGACTAGCTCCACTCAAGACTCTGCAATTTAAAACTCAGGCAATTTAAAACTCACAGGAAATTTTAAAAATGTTGATTAAGTTAGTACCCTGCTATTTTAGAGCACCAAAAAGTATATATATACCTTGTGCCTCTCTGAACAAGGTTGTTTTAGGAACTTTGAGAATAGTTTCAATAAATAAATTCAATAATCCTCCTTGTAAAAAATTTATGTCTGATGGATATGATCATTTTATACTTTTTTCACCAATTAAGTAATCCTTTATTTAAAGAAATATTCAGAACATATAATTTTTTCATTAAGTATATTAAGAAATACTATTTGGAAGGTCCTGAGGGAAAAGAAAACTATTGTCTCCACACCCAAAACAGCTCCAAGTTTCACTGCTTTGAAAGTAAATTATAGGCACTAGTTGTTTTTCACAGCATCAAAAAAGAATTGATTAATATTTTTCAAAGAGGAGCTGACCTTCAGAATATAACAAAAATAGCCAGTTATTGGTGTCTGCAAATAGTTTTCTTTGGAATTGTCTATATTCTTGTTGAAATAGGAAAATCTGACTTTTATCTCACAGCAACAGAACTGCATCAGAGATGACAATCTCATATAATCAAAAGTCTTAAGTTTGATAATTCATCTCAGGGTTTGTACATGTTTTCTGGATTGATTTTACTGTTTATTTTGCTATTTCATGTGTATAGGTATGTGATGTATGTTCCTATGTATATTACAATTTCAGATATAGAGATTAAGGGTGTAGAGTTGGTTGTCTAATACTGGCAACACTATTTAGTAGTTTTGTGCCCTTAAACAACTTAGTCTCTTTTGGCCTAAATTTCTTCACTGGTAACATAAGCATAAAAACCATGCCTTCTTCCTGACATAATACATGTAAATCAAAATCTGGCACATAATAGACTCTAAGTCAATTTTAAATGATATTAAAATAACAATAATAATAGGAAGACTACTTGTTGATTCTTCACTGTGTTCCTTTTCTCTTCTTAGAATGGTTGAGAGACTATTGTCCCCTCAGCCAAGCTTGATTGTGGCCTGATTTGATATGGCCCATGATGCAAGAATGTCTTTTACATTTTTAAAAGGCTGTTAGAAAGAAAGAAAGAAAAAGAAAGAGAGAGAGAGAGAAAGAAAGAAAGAGAAAGAAAGAAAAAAAGGAAAAAAAGAAAGAAGCTAAAAACAAAGAAAATGTAGCAGCAATCTTATGGCCTGCAAAGCCTAAAATACTTGCTATCTGGCCTTAACAGAAAAGACTGCCAACCCTTTACTGAGTTATGTGTAGTTAACCTATGGATTTAATTTTGTATTTAATCAATGCTTAGCTTCCTTCACTTTGTCTACCTGAATAAATAAAAGATTTCAATAATCAGATAATAACCTCAGGTTGGATTAATTGATCATCTTAAGTTAAAGAAATGGGGAAAAGTAGACAGAATTTGAGCCATGTTTTGAATGCTATAGATAAAAGTTCTGTTACATATAGTAGGCCCTGCTTTAAAACAGTTTTATGAGTTTTTTTCTGCTCAATCACGCAAAACATAACGAATAAAGTATTTTGCCAATGGTTGCAAAAGGTCAATTCAAATGAACAAAAGTTGAAAAAAAAATAAAACAGGAAAAAGTTACTAGAATCCATTTTGTCAACTAATTGATGTTACTAATTTGGCAATTAAGTGATGACAGCTAAAATAGTATCTCCCCATTTCTGCTATTTTAGGGATTTTTTAAAGGAAATAATAAAGTTAAAAAATTCAATTTGTATAACTAAGAATATTATTTAAACTGTGTGGTAGGCAAAATTCTAAGACTACCTCCAAGATTCCCAGCCTGGTGCACACATACCTCCTTCCAATACTTAATCAAAAAGTAATGTAAGTACTACTGTGAAGAGATTTTGTAGATGTAATTAAGGCCTCAAATCAATTGACCACAAATATGGAGATTATCCAGTGGATCTGACCAAATGCTTATTCAAAACAAGAGGGATTCTACACATGAGAAATTTTCTAATAGCTTTGAAGATAGGAGGGCCCAAGTGACAAGGAACATGGGTGGCAACTGGGAGCTAAGACTGGCCCCTGATGACAGCTTGCCAAAAAACAAGAGCCTTAGTCCTAGAACCACAGGAACTTAATTCTGCCAAACACCAGAATTAAGTTGGAAGCAGATTCTTCCCCAGGACCTCTAGCCTAGAACTCAGCCCTTCTGACAATCTGACTTTAGCCTGTAAGACCCCAAGCAGAGAATCCAGTCATGACATGCATGGACTTCTGACCTACAGAGCTGTGAGCTAATGGAGCTGTTTTAAGCCACGAAAGTTGAGGTAATCTTATTCAGCAATAGAAAGCTAATACAAACTGACACTTTAAAAACAATAAATTTCTCATATTTGGGCATTTTTATCATTTAGACGTTTTTGAGTTTGTACACATTATACTAGGTCAACAGAAACCTAGTACAATTGAACTGATATCACGTTACATTTAAAATGAAGTAGATCACTCTTAACAGATGTCAGTTTCTCAGGCATAAAAATAGTAGACATACCTATGATTTTATAACTCTCTCTTTATTACTTTTTTAATTTTTTTCAATTTCACACAAATGATAGTCAAATACAGCATTTTAAAAATAAGTCCATAGGTAAAGTCAATCAAAATTCTTACAACAAATGTTCATCCTATTTTATAAAATTATATCATGGTCAAATGTTTTGATCCCCCAAATAACAATAGCTTATTTTGAACATTTCTAATACTTTCAGTTTTGAACCTTGGACCGAGAAACAGAGAACTTAGCTCACCTAGCTATCATGGTGTTTGTTTCAGACACAAGGAAAAGAAAGCTAAAAGAGAAAATAATTTTTGAGCTACTTTTACTATCAAGTGAAGGATGTTTACTACTGCAGTCTTTTAGTTTTGCTATGGATTCATAAATGTAACTTTCCTGAAGGCAAACAAATGTATTTAGTAGGAGATTAAAGAATTACAACAGTGCTGTTGTGAAAAATACTTGCCCCAAGGCATGTCTCCTGAGTTCCAAAAGATACCTTGCCCAGTTACATTCTGTGGAATCAGAGAGACTGAATAACAGGTAAATATTATGTATTGAATACATTCCACCAAATTCTCTGGAAATATTTGTTCTGCTATGTGTAAAGCGCTTTAGCAGTATTGTCATTTTAATCTTCACAGGCAGACTGTGACATAAGTATCATGAAGTTTAGTGGGGTTAAGTACCTTGTTTAAGATCACGTAGCTAGCAAGAGGCTGAATGAAAAACTCAACTAGGCATACTGATCTCATTTGTTTAACCTCTGCCCAATGCTGCCTCCATGCTTGAATATGAGGAATGAAATACCTTCAAGTTAAACCAAGTTACTTCATAAATGTTGACATTTTAAAATATTTTAGAAAATGTTATATATTGCAGGCTTTTAGTTTTAAATTTAATCTGATGTCTATATAAAAATAAAGAACTCTTTTAAATTATGATCAATGTCTTTGCAATGTTTTAGCTGTTTTTTAGTTACCTTATTAATTAGTAGATGCGTTTAACTGTGGTCAGAGAACATATTGCAATCCTATGAAATATGATGAGTCTTGCTTACAGTGTCAATAAATGTGATACGTGCAGTGTTGCATGATGCTTCATGAGATGCTTCATGGAAAGAATCTGTACTCTGTCATTGTTGGCTGCAGATATGCGTGGTAAATAGTGTCAAGTACGTCAAGCTTGTTAATTGGGATGTCACATCCTTTGAATCCTGACGGTTTTCTGCTTGTTCTATCAGCTCTTCAGAGTATTCTCTTACAATTGTGGATTCATCTATTTTTCCCTTCTAATTGTTAGGTTTTTTTTCTATATATAGTTTGAAACTAGGTAATTGGATGCGTGTAGATTTAGAATTGTGATATCTTCCTGGAGGACTATTTTATCATTATGAAATTTCCCTCTTTTATCTTAAAAAATATCTTACCCTAAAGTCTGCTTTGTCTGGTGTTAGTATTGCAACACCTCCCTTAGTTGACTAGGTTGATGTTTATCTTTCCCATCCTTTCATTTCAACATTTCTCTGTGTTTAGATATAAATATGTCCCTTGTAAACAGCATATATTTGGGTTTTATGTTTTATCCAGTCTGACAGTCTTATAGTTTTAAAACTACTAGCTAACTTATACTCAGAATAATTGCTAAAACATATGGGCTATAACTACCATTTTCTTATTTGTGTTCTATTTGACCTACATGATAATTACTTTTGTTAAATGAACAGATAAATTACTTTTTCTCTCCTTTCTTGTCTTTTTTTGAAGGTAATATTTTTCTTATCCTGTTTTTACTTCATTAACTTGTTATCTAAAGATTATGACTCCTAGATTATTAAAATTTAATACAAATTTTGTTTCTCTCCTATCCCAACAAAGCTATGATTACAATGCTTTAATTACATTTACATCATGTCCACCTTTATTTTTATTGTTTTGTGCATTTTGATTAAACATATATTTTAAATAGCACAACATACCATTATTATTATTTAGCAGCAATAGTTATTGACATTTATCTACAGATATGCCCTTTTGCTATCCCTCATTTCTTCTTGCACTTCTGTGTTTCTCTCTGAGATTCATCCCTTCTATCTGAAGAATTTTACTTTATGATATCTTTTATTAAAGTTCTGCTGGCTCGTTAATCTTTTAGTTTTTGTGTGCAGAAAATACCTTTATTTTGTCTTGATTTTTGAAAGTAATTTATACTTTGTAGGGAACTTTATGTTGGCAGTTATTGTTTATCTGTGGGTTTTTTTTTTTTTGTTAGCATCAGGGGCAGATCTTTTTTTTTTTTAATTTTATTTATTTATTTATTTATGGCTGTGTTAGGTCTTCGTTTCTGTGCGAGGGTTTTCTCTAGTTGTGGCAAGTGGGGGCCACTCTTCATCGTGGTGCGCGGGCCTCTCACTATCGCGGCCTTTCTTGTTGCGGAGCACAGGCTCCAGATGCGCAGGCTCAGTAATTGTGGCTCCCGGGCCTAGTTGCTCCGCGACATGTGGGATCTTCCCAGACCAGGGCTCAAACCCGTGTACCCTGCATTGGTAGGCAGATTCTCAACCACTGTGCCACCAGGGAAGCCCTATCTGTGTTTTAAAATAGTATTCCATTGTCTTCTGGGCCCTATTATTACTGTTGAAAAATGAGCAGTAGATATTATTGTTGTGCCTTTGAAGCTAGTGTGCCTTTTTCCTCTTATGGCTACTTTGGAGCATTTTCTATTTGTTTTTGTTTTTAGTTTATGATAATGAATCTCACTAATGTATTATGGAAGCCATATTATTTACTACATTATAAATTGAACCTTTTACTTATGTTGTATATATGTAGAAATATCTAGAATATATGAAATGTTCAACAAGTTAATTTATGTTTTTGCTTAATATAGTATTACAATTTTTAAAATTTAAATTCTTAAAACTAAAATTTATATCAAAATAATTCATTTTTGCATAAATATGACATTACATTAGAACTATTACTTAATTGTGTCTAATATATTACTGATTTCTAACTTCCTTAAATGTTCCATAAGCTGATATAATCCAAAATTACTTTCAAAGGATATTACTTAGTATCTAGCTTCATTTTAACTTTGCTTTTTTTTATAAGCTATCTTGTATAGTGAGTGCCTTTTCTATTCTGTTCTCTTTTTATACAGTAGTTTACACTGAGATTCTTAGATAACATTGGCCATTTCTGAATCTGTTGCTTGTTGAAAAAAGAGCTACATGTTGCATGTTGTAAACTCCTTACTTCCATCACTGTGACTTGCATATAGTAGGAGTTCAAAAAATATTTGTTGAATGAATGCATGAATATATGATTAGATGAATGAACAAATGCCTTTGAATCTAGGTTTTCTGACTTAGTGACTTTCAAACTACTTCCGAATGCATTGTCTTTATTTGGCTGCAATATAGTTTTACACTTATTAACAACCATCTCCCTTCAGTATATATTCTCCCAGGTACAATGGTTTTATGAGGTACAGCTTGTAAGAGGTACTGATTGACATATGGTCCTGTCTCCAGAGCTTGCCAAAGAATGCAGGATATGGTGGAGGTAGTGAACACCCTGTTGAGATCAAAGTTACTAAATTCTCCAAGGCCAGGTTTTTAAAAGCCCAGCTCCTTGGTCTGCTACGCCTCTTCTGCCTCTGGATATGAGAGAGGGTAAAGTGATTTACCCTCTATAGATTTACCATGAAGAATTGAAGGAAAGCAGAGTGAGTTGCTGTTCTCCAGCACTTAATGGCTGAAGAAGCTTTGTCAACATGCACAGACTAGAAGAGACAGAGGAAATCAATGAGGCTATGCTCCTTCCTCCTCCCCCACCAGGAAATGGATGACAGCTGACAGTTAACAACCAATCAGGAATACAAACTATGAAATCAGACTGACATGTCATCAGACTGGTAGGAAGAAGAAGAAACAACAAAGTCAGTATCAGTCACTGAAATATTGAACCTTTCCATGTTTATAGTTGAAATTCCCAATAATACCTATAATTTTGTATATAGATATTATTTTTCTGATTAAGCTTTCTGATTGTCATGATTTTGCCCTGCATTACACTGAACAATGATCAATTTCAATGCTTTAAACTCTTCCTTCTTCTTTATTCAGCCCAGCTATCACAGTGAATAAGCAATTCTCTAAGCATGAATTTGGCTATACTGTATTAACACCCGTGGAAACTTTAGTGAAAATGCAATTAGGTTTTCTCTCATATAGAGAGATGTTGAGTTACTAGTAAAACGATTCAAATATTAAGTGTGGAGCTACAAGGCTTTTTTTTTAATGTGTAAATTATGAAGATAATAATGTGACTTGGTTATTTTTAGCTCAGTTTTATTTATTTATTTTTTTCACAAAAATATCAACATGTTTCTACAGAGTTACATTTTTACTTAATGGACAAATCCTTATAGCATTGATTGTGTGTAGTTTGCACTAAATTAGCCAGCCTTTTATTTTCCTTATATCCTCAAATGTACTCAGTCTAATTTTTTTTTAAGTCCTTGTCTTAGATTTCGACTGAAGGAAATCTTTTAAGCACATTTTCAGCTAAAATGCTTTATGCCTTGGAGGAAAAATGCCAACACACAAAGGATAGTACTGACGAACCAAGTAATTCTAACCTTGGGTAATCACCACCTCCAAACAGTGTCTAACAGATTAGGAGTTTCAGATAATAAACCCAAAGGGATTTGTGTGATGGAACCCTGCTGAGGAAAATTCATTAACACATCAATTTATGAACATAAACAGTGTATCTGAGATGTTTGTATGTGCCCTGTGAACATATTAACAAGTTAATTTAGCATCATATTTGAATGAAATAAACAGTTTGACCTCATTCAAGATCAATTATACTCACAAAATAGATTTCCATTTTCTGTGTATTGGCTGCATGTCAGCATTGGAACAGAATAACTGGCACATGACCAAAGTCTCTCTTACACAGAAGCATTTCACAAAAGCAAGAGGTTGTTCTAGCCAGCAGAATTAAATTAAATATTAAAATTGTCACCCTTAAGTATACTTCCTGACCAAGGGTTACTGGGATTTGGGGAATTAGGAATCATACATGATAAAAAGACTAAAGCCTGATTTTAAGTTTATTGTTCAAAGAAAGTAAACAAAAGCAACAAGTAAAGAAAAGGAATAATAGCCACAGAAAATTATAATTTACTAAGGTCAAATTTTTCTAGTTCCCAAAGAACAGTGTTTTGTTTATGGTCCTTATAGCAGCTAATCTATCCTAATCTCAGGACATTGGAAATTATTTATATTCTATGTACAGTTTCCTGTACATTACTAATGTACAATAATATGATCTAAGACCAAATGTGAAGTAGTACATCTTTGGAAGTAAAGCATACACCTTTGGGAGAAGACAATGTGTACAGGAGAATCCTGTATCTTGGGAGCTAGGGAGAAATAAAAATGAAGGACAAAGGACAGAACTTTTAGCAGGATATCTTTGTTCTAGTTCTTTTCTTTCGTGAATGTCCATCTTCTCTCTGGCTTTCCATTCAATAAATACCTTCACTCTCCCTTCCCCACCCCCACTGTAGAGACCAGTTCAAAAGTATATAAATTACATCATATCTGTTCCATTGTCAGTTCAGTGCCCACTATTACTGATGTAGATGTTTCACAGAAATAATGTTTTTAAGATAAATCAATTGGAAAAATAACAGACTTCAGGAAGAACAACTCATGTAGCCACAATTATCTAGTATTTTCAAAGCCACAGATTTCACACAAAACAATTTTCAGTCAAGCTATTTCATATTCTATATGAGGATATTTGATGATTTTGAGAGGGAATGCAAAATCCTCTAATTAGATGTGAGTTCAAACTAGAATGATGGAATATAACAATGCAATAAACAATACAAGTAATAGAGCAGACTATAATACACTGGTAAGTTATTCACATTGATATAAATGACCCTACACATGATCAAATAAATAGAAGTTCTGTTCTTAACAGATCTTCGTTATCTTATTTTCCACATCATAAAGGATTAGAATTTCCTTGACAACTTACAATGACTTTTTTTTTTTTTTTTTACAAAGAGATTTTGAAGGTCAGAGCTCCTTTCTCTGCCTGAACATTCACTGTCTACCCAAATAAAATGAAACCTAACAAGTCATTCCCTCCTTTCCTGGAATATAAACCTATATATAAACCTCACCAAAATGTTTATATTCTAGAAATGCATAAAAAACACTTTGTTCCACTGCCCCCTCAGTCCTATCTCATGAACTTCTGGTTAGAATTTGATCTTCTTATTTACTTAAGAAAATATCTTGAGCATCTAACTATATTTCAGTCTTATTACGAAATAATCTTTCTACATTTACTTGTATTGTTGCCTGGCCCAGACTGACTTACTTAGGTTCCAAGTAAACTTTGGTTAATGGCTTTCTGGCAGTGATGACTCCACACATTTTCCTTTGGATGTCTAATCTGCAGAGTGATCCTTACTTGAATTAAGTAATCAGTAACATAAAGCCTAATACACGAATATTAAAAATGAGCATAAACATTTTCTAGAGAAAGGATTTCTATAAGGAAGCTAAGAGCACAACATGTCTGACACCTATTAAGAGAAAGAGGTTGTAAACAAAGAGTTTACAATTTACATCTCCATTTAGAGGGCCAATGGAGATGTTTTATAATTCCGGATTCTGAGGTGTATAATTAAAAATTATATTCACTCCAACTCAAACAGCCATTTTTCATTGTAAAATTAATTTTTTAACTTAGATTTTGTTCTTACTCCTCATTCCTAGAAGAAATGGCTATAAAGTAGGGGTGTGCTCAATATTTTTTCCAGTCAAATACTCATAGGAAATAATGCACTCATTTTCTAAAACGTATTTATATGAACTATAATTTTATTAGCAAAGTTCTTGGTTATTTCAATAAATAATCTTCACAAAACAGTATGACCATAAAAAGCATAAATCTGGTTACATCAGAGAACATTGCAAATATTATATCTAGAATATGCTTAGTGAATATTAATAGCTAAAGTTCACATTTGGTGAAATTTTTCCATACTCAGAAATATAAGTAAATACAAGATTTTAAAATTTGTTTTGGACTAACACTTCAGCATTGGAGGATGTGAACTTTAAAAGTCATTGTCAAATAGGTCATAGAATGCCTCGATTCATATTTACTATTTTTATAATGCTGTGATAAAAGTTTCACATGAACAACAATAAAAATAAGCATTAACACTTATTGAATAGTTACAATATATCAGGCACAGTGTTCAGCACTTTCCATGAATTATATAATTAAATCTCATAATAACTCAATGGGACAGTTTCTAATACCTTTGTTTAACAAGTGAGAAAAATCATTCTTGTTCATGGAAATGGTAGAAATTATTATTTTCATATAAAAATTATTAAAAAATTTTCTAAGACACTGTTTAAAAGTCTAATTTCTACCTGTTTTTGACATCAATAAAATACCCAGTTATTACATGCTATGCTGTATACAGCTTGGGATTTGGTTTTTCTTTTTGTTTTTTTGGCCATGCCATGCCGCTTCTGGGGATCTTGGTTCCCCGACCAGGGATGGAACTCAGGACCACAGCAGTGAAAGCACTGAGTCCTAACCACTGGACTGCCAGGGAGTTCCCCAGCTTGGGGTTTTTAATATATTAATGGAAATATTTTTTCATTATACAATCTTGAAATATTTAGCAATTCCCAATAACTTTAGTTGCATAATTTACACCTCAGCGTTTTCCATATTTTCCAGTAATGCTACTTATGTGTTCCATGATGATTACCAATGTTTTTTTCATCACCCACAAAAAATGTTTTTTAACTTTCTGCTTTTTAACTGTTTTTAAACAGTATCTTAACTTTAACTTTGTTTTTAAAATTTTTTTAACCTAGAGTCTTCTACAATCCTGAGCACATAAATTCTGTGCAGTTTGATATATTGGGAAAATGGAATGACTTGGATACACAAATATCTGGTTTATTTATATATTTATGTATGCTGTGTTTTAATGTAGTAACTATGCAACCATACGCAGAAAAGACAAACACATACACACCAAACCCCTCTAGCAGGAAGTCAATAAAACAGAGGTGTTCATATTTATTACAAAATAAAGTTTGAAAACTAATTAGTTTTTTTAAAGGTACATAGCATATTTTTTGTTTGTAGTGAAGTAATTCTGATCAGAGGCAAAAGGACTTTTTACATCTGCAGAACCAAGTGTGAAAGATAGATGCCTAGTGTTCAGGTGTACCTGTGATGGACCACCCATAACTGCCTTCCAGAAGTAAGGACTGCCAGCTTTGCACATCGCCTCAGCTCAGGAGTGTGACCTTTCACAAGGTCACATTCCCATATAAGGGCAACTCCAGAAGATGCCTATTCAGTATGAGGGTTATCAAAGCCAAGTCCCCTCACCCTCCTGGGGAAAATTCTGAAGAAATACCTCAGCCCCCGCCTCCAATGAGACCTCATCGAAGTTCATCTTCTCCCTCTGTCCATTCTTGCTTCATCACTTCTTTCAACAGGTGTTGATCTTGAAAGCTCTTTAATAAACCTCCTTTACACTAATCAACATCTCAGAGTAAACTCTCTGGAGAACCCACCCTGGGAAAGTATTGTTTGTTTTGTTTTGTTTTGTTCTACTTGAATAACTCCACCACTAGAATCATTCAGAGGACGGTAATGGTAACAACGTATGGAAGGGAACAGTCCAACTGAAAGCAAACTTCAGAATTAAGTGGCCAGCTTAGTACCTCAATTGGACACTTCAAGCCTCAAAAAAAGTGCAGGCCATTTAGTGCTGCTCCGAAGGAAGTGTCTGTGATGAAATAGGCTATGACAACAGGAAGAGTTTTAAGGACTATGTACTGGAAAATATTTGTCCAGTTTTGAAAATAGATATAATTCTTTCTTATGAAGCATATTTAAATAATAAAAATAAATTTGGCATCTGCTAAAGTGGAAATCATATTATTCCTTGCAAATCATGAATTCTTCGGTTTAAATACTACAGTGTATTCTTTTAATTTTGACGAAAAATTGCCCAAATCTTACAATCTAATTCAGTCACTATAACTGACACTATATTCCACACAACATGAGAATAATAATTTTGTCTAAAATGAAACTTATCTGAGATTCAGAAGTTCAAAAAATTTTATTGAAAGTTATTTCTCATTAATCTGAGGTGCCAGGGTTATTTTATTGTATATATGCAGATTTGAAGAGAGAGATTGTTTTGTGAGGTAGAAGTAGAGGGATTTGGGTATAACTTCACTTAGCCCAGTTGCAGGTAGCATTTTAGTAATTTAAATAATAAATTTAAATAATAAATCTTTGTTGTAAATTAAGATTGTAATTCTAGTCTCAAAAAAAGGCAATGAAAACCTGATTATTCTATTGAAAATGGCTGGACTCAGTTGCCTCATGGAATCAACTTTTCTGAAGCATTGCTTAAGTAAAAGCACACATAAAATATATCACAAGGTAATTACATTGAATTACTTTGGCTTCACTTTTTTGCTAGCGAAGCAAAATTTCTTACCCTGCCTTATCCTAATGTGGATTGAAGGAACAAAACCTTTTATAACTATTCTCTATATTGTGAAATCAAAGATGAGTTGTTTTTAAAATCAAATCCATTTGATATTCCTTATAGTTTTCATAATGGTTCCCCAAAGTCAGAGTTGATAGTAACTTTCTTAAGGAATGTGCTAAAGTACTAACTTTTTTGCTCTTATTTGATTCCAGTGAATCTTTACCTTTTTTCATGCTCTGTTTCATCCAGCTATAAATCCTACTCATGCAATGTAATGCACCAACAAATCAGTTTAAGGAGGTTGGCCCAATTTCCTGATGAGTCTTCAGGGTAAATTCTCTAGGTACTTATGAAATAGTATGTAATGGAAGAACTATTGGAAAACAATTTTCATGAAACCACACAGTTCATACAAGGGAAGAAAAATTATTTTTTTTTGTAAATTTCAAATGGAGAAATTTTTGTAATTGGATTCAGAAAAATATATTACTCTAGCTAATAAAAATGTAGCAATTATTAAATTTTCTTTAAAATGTGCGAAACTACTCAATATCACACTGTCTTTCTAAAAAGAGATTTTGTTAAAACCAAAGAAACACCATCTTCCCTCTTTTTTTAATGCTAAATATGTAGTGTGGAGGGAGGGAAAAGCAGCCCTAGATTGGATATTAGGCAACAAATCTGACACTCAAGTACAGCTAAGTCTTCATGTTATTACACATTTTTCTGATGCTTAAAGCTAAGTCATGTTGTGCTGCCGTTGGACATAATCTCATAAAGCATCCATTTCAGATTAGGTCACTGAGCAACCCACAAAATATCAAACATCTCCCTCTCTACTACTAAATGAGCGACTGCTACTTCTTTACCTATTATATCTTCATCCTTACTCTAGTCTGTGCTCCCTAGCGGTAAGGAGACAAAATCGTCTCTGCTGTCTCACAATACCCAGTTGAGAGCATACCTCCTTGCTTCTTTCACCTAATTACTCAGCTGCTGCTCAGATTGTACCAGTTCTAATACCCTTTTACTGAGCTGCACCGTGGTTCCCACCGTGAGTGTTCTTCCTCGCTGCAACCAGTGATAAACCCAACTGATTTACCTACAGCTGTGTTCCTGGTGGTTTTGGCTGAAGGGCACTGATAGTAGCAAGATGGATAGGATATTATTCATAGGACACTGTAGTTTCTTCTAAAGGTAGGATCTTATAAGCAAACTTTCAGACAACCAGATTTTTCACATTGATTTTTAAGTATCTCAGCAGAATAAGTGTAAATTGCATCTGAAATCCTTAAAATTCCAGTTAGATATTTCTCTTTGTTTGGTCTGGGATAAATTAAGCTCTGCTCTAATATACATAGTTTTTCTTAGAGAAAAGGGATGATTCATTGATTGTCTTGCATTACTTCTTATTTGAAGATCTTTATTAAAGCTTCTTTGCCTTTTCTGTAGGCTCAATAAAACCAATTACTGAAGTTTTTTTTTTTTTTAAATAATCACTAACCAATACTTTCATCATGTTAACAGATCTCTTCTGGCAATTTTTGGTTACCCCATAGGAATGGCAAGAGTTCCTAAACTAAGCACAAATACGAAAGGAAAACTTAAGTCACAATTTAGCTTTTTCTTGTATAGACATAGTTATTGCATAGATATTATATTTATATTAATATAATAGTGTTAAGAATAGAAGACAGTCTTGCATTTTTAAATATTCGTTTCTTATTGTGGGGGATATTAAGAAAATACATCAGCTCTAAACTGATATTCAATTAACAATATAGCTTTGATATATATATGAAGGAAAAATGATGAAAATAGAAGAAAAATATAACAAAAAAAACCAATGATTATCGAATCAGCTTTAGAAATTGACAAGTCAGGGCAAAAATAATAAAAATAATGTAAAAGAGGTAAATAACTGAATCAACAGCTTTATCTAGTAGATATTGTATGAGTTTTCTATTGCTGCTGTAAAAAATTATCACAAACTTAGTGCTTTGAACAATACAAATGGATTATCTTACAGTTCTGTAAATCAGAAGTTTGGTGCAGTTCTCACTGAGCTAAAATCAAAGTGTCAGTGAGCCTGCATTACTTGCTTTAGGCTCTAGGGAAGAATCTGTTACCTTGACTTTTCTAGCTTCTTAGAGGCTGTGCATAGCTCACTTCCACCATCTTCAAAGCCAGCAAAGTCACATATCTTTAAAACTGTTCTTCAGTTCTCACATCTTTCTCTCTCTGACCACAGCTGGGAAAATTTCTCTGCATTGAAGGACTCAAATGTTTAGATTACGCCCACCCAGATAGTTTAGAATAATCATCCCCGCTTCATGGTCTTTAATCTTAGATACATCTGCAAATTGTCTTTTATCATGTAAAATAACATATTCACAGGTTCCAGGGATTAGTATGTGGACATATTTTGAGGGTCATTATTCTGCCTGGTACAGATATAATTAAATTTTTAATCTCCAAGAGCAAGAATATACATTGCTTTCAAACCCATATGTAGTATCCACAAAAACTGAACACAAAGTCAATAATAAAATGTACCAAAATGCAGAAATAATACAGATCATTTTGTCTGAATACAATGGAATAAAATGAGGTATAATAACAAAAGTACCTAAAATATTTATAGATCTGGAAATTCATAAGCCCTATAATAAAACACTATTCAGATGGATTAAAAAGAGTATTGAATTGGGAATTAAAACCTAATCATAAATGCATAACAGAGAGCTCAATGCATCAAAAGCTTGGAGGTCGAGCTAAAGTAATAACTCAAAGGAATAGATATCTTTAATCTCATTATCATCAAATAGGAAAATTGAAAATAGTCATTTATTCTCCCAAAGATCTAGAAAAAGGACAACAAAATAACCACAAATTTAAGAAAATAATAGATTTACAACTCAAAGAGTAAGTCCAAATAGTGTTAATAAAGACAATGATTAGACAATGAGTCATGGAATGAGTCATCAGATAATGCTTTCATATTCATAACTTAGAGAGAAGGAGAGAGTGTGAGAGAGACAGTCTAAGCTTCCTGCTTCCTCTCTGACCTAAATTTCCCACTAACTCTCCCTCTAACTTAATCTCCCTCTGCCCAACTCCCCCTCTGCCAACAACACTATTCTTTGTTGTCCCTGAAAAATCACAGCCATGTTCTGCCTCAGGACTTTACACCTGCCTTTTCTTTGTCTGGAATCCATTTTCACAAGATATCCACATAAATACCTTCAATATAGGTGTTCATTATTTCCTTCCTTAAGCTCTATCTTGCTGACTGTACTTAACTTTGAATCCATCCCTCCTTATCCTCCCTGTTTCTCTTGTTTGTCTTATTTCTTTTCTCAATAATTTGTATTATCATCAGAGATACTATATTCTTCTATTTATCATTCACTGCCCTCCGCTAGTCTATAAATTCAATGAGGCTAGAGATTTCATTTATTTAGTTTTTTCATTGTATTCCAATAATAGAAAAGTGAATATCTAGTACATAATAAGTACTTGTAAATAGTTGTTAATAATTTGTTGATGTGGTGTGTCACACTGATTGATTTCTGGATATTGAAAAATCCAGACATCCCAGGGATAAATCCCACTTGATCATGGTGTATGATCCTTTTAATATATTGTTGGATTCGGACTGCTAGTATTTTGTTGAGGATTTTCTCATCTATCATCATCAGTGATATTGGCCTCTAATTTCCTTTTTTTTAATCTGCGTCTGGTTTCTGTATCAGGGTGACGGTGGCCTCATAGAACATGTTTGGAAGTTTTCCTTCCTCTGCAATTTTTTTGGAACAGTTTCAGAAAGATAGGTGTTAGCTCTTCTCTAAATGTTTGATAGAATTCGCTTGTGAAGCCATCAGGTCCTAGACTTTTGTTTTTTGGTAGTTTTTAAATCATAGTTTCAATTTCAGTGCTTGTGATTGGTCTGTTCATGTTTTCTGTTTCTTCCTTGTTCAGTCTTGGGAGATTGTACCTTTCTAAGAATTTGTCCATTTCTTCTAAGTTGTCCATTTTATTGGCATACAGCTGTTTGTAGTAGTCTCTTATGATCCTTTGTATTCCTGTGGTGTCAGTTGTAAATTCTTTTTCGTTTCTAATTTTATTGGTTTAAGACCTCTCCCTCTTTTTCTTGATGAGTCTGGCTATAGATTTATCAATTTTGTTTATTTTTTCAAAGAAAAGTCTTTATTTTTCAACAAACTAAAGAATAAAAACCATAGGATCATCTCAATAGATGCAGAAAAAGCTTTTGACAAAATTCAGCACCAATTTATGATAAAAACTCTCCAGAAAGTGAGCATAGTGGAAACATACCTCAACATAATAAAGGCCATATACGACAAACCTACAGCTAACATCACACTCAATGGTGAAAAGCCAAAATCATTTCCTCTAAGATCAGGAATAAGACAAGGACATCCACTCTCGCCACTTTTATTCAACATAGTTTTGGAAGTCCTAGTTATGGCAATCAGAGAAGAAAAAGAAATAGAAAGAATCCAAATTGGAAAAGAAGAAGTAAAACTGTCCCTGTTTGCAGATGACATGATACTATACATAGAAAATCCTAAAGACGCTACCAGTAAACTACTAGAGCTCATCAATGAACTTAGTAAAGTTGCAGGTTACAAAATTAATACACAGAAATCTGTTGCATCTCTATACACTAAAAACAAAAGATCAGAAAGGGAAATTCAAGAAACAACCCCATTTACCAGTGCATCAAAAAGAATAAAATACCTAGGTATAAATCTACCTAAGGAGACGAAAGACGTGCACTCCAAAAACTATAAGATGCTGATGGCAGAAATTTAAGATGACACAAACAGCTGGAAAGCTATACCATGTTCATGGATTGGAAGAATCAATCTTGTCAAAATAACTATACTACCCAAGGCAATCTACAGATTTAATGTAATCCTCGCCATACTACCAATGGCATTTTTCACAGAACTAGAATAAAAAATCTCAAAATTTGTATGGAGACACAAAAGACCCTGAATAGCCAAAGCAATCTTGAGAAAGAAAAATGGAGTTGGACAAATCAGGCTCCCTGACTTCAGATTATACTACAAAGCTGTAGTCATCAAAAATAGTACTGGCGGGCTTCCCAGGTGGCGCAGTGGTTGAGAGTCCGTCTGCCGATGCAGGGGACACGGGTTCATGCCCCAGTCCGGGAAGATCCCACATGCCACGGAGCGGCTGGGCCCGTGAGCCATGGCCACTGAGCCTGCACGTCTGGAGCCTGTGCTCTGCAACAGGAGAGGCCACAACAGTGAGAGGCCCACATACTGCAAAAAAAAAAAAAAAAAAAATAGTACTGGCACAAAAACATAAATATAGATCAATGGAACAGGTTAGAAAGCCCAGAAATAAGCCCACACACCTATAGTCAATTAATCTACAACAAAGGAGGCAAGACTATACAATGGAGGAAAGACAGTCTCTTCAACAAATGGTGCTGGGAAAACTGGACAGCTACATGTAAAAAATGAAATTAGAACATTCTATAACACCATACACAAAAATAAGCTCAAAATGGATTAAAGACCTAAATGTGAGATCAGGCACTATAAAACTCTTAGAGGAAAATATAGGCAGAACACTCTCTGACATAAATCGCAGCAATATTTTTTTCAATCTGTCTCCCAGAGTCATGGAAATGAAAATAAACAAATGGGACCTAATTAAACTTAAAAACTTTTGCACAGCAAAGGAAACCATAAACAAAACGAGAAGGCAACCCACAGATTAGGAGAAAATATTTGCAAATGATGTGACCAACAAGGGAGTAGTCTTCAAAATTTACAAACAGCTTATGTAGCTTAATATCATCAAAATAAACAACCCAATCAAGAAATGGGCAGAACGGGCTTCCCTGGTGGTGCAGTGGTTGGGAGTCCGCCTGCCGATGCAGGGGACACGGGTTCGTGCCCCGATCCGGGAAGATCCCACATGCCACGGAGCGGCTGGGCCCGTGAGCCATGGCTGCTGAGCCTGCGCATCTGGAGCCTGTGCTCCGCAACAGGAGAGCCCACAACAGTGAGAGGCCCACGTACCACAAAAAAAAAAAAAAAAAAAAAAAAAGAAATGGGCAGAAGACCTAAATAGACATTTATCCAAATAAGACATACAGATGGCCAAGAGGCACATGTAAAGATGTTCAACATTGCAATTATTAGAGAAATGCAAATCAAAGCTACAATGAGATAGCACCTCACACCAGTCTAAATGGCTATCATTGAAAATATCCACAAACAATAAATGCTGGAGAGGATGTAGAGAGAAGGGAACCCTCCTACACAGTTGATGGGAATGTAAATTTGTACAGCCACTATGGAGAACAGTATGGAAGTTCCTTAAAAAACTAAAATAGAGGTACCATATGATCCTGCAATCCCACTCCTGGGCATATACCTGGAGAAAAACATGGTCCAAAAGGATACATGAACTCCAATGTTCATTGCAGCACTGTTTACAATAGACATGGAATAGACATCTTCCAAGACATGGAAGCAACCTAAATATCCATCAACAGAGGAATGGATAAAGAAGATGTGGCACATATATACAATGGAATATTACTCATCCATTAAAAAGAATGAAATAATACCATTTGCAGCAACATGGACGGACCTAGAGATTGTCATACTCAGTGAAGTAAATCAGACAAAGAAATAGAAATATCATATGATATTGCTTATAAACGGAATCTGAAAAGAATTGATGCAAATGAACGTATTTACAAAACAGAAACAGGCAGACTTAGAGAACGAACTTATGGTTACTGGGGGGAAGGGTGGGGGAGGGATAGTTAGGGAGTTTGGGACTGACATGTACACACTGCTATATTTAAAATAGATAACCAACAAGGACCTACTGTACAGCACAGGAAAACCTTCTCAATATTACGTAACAACCTAAATGGGAAAAAAATTTGAAAAAGAGTAGATACAGTGTATCTAAAAAGAATAGATTCAGTGTATAACTGAATCACTTTGCTACACACCTGAAACTGTCACAACCTTGTTAATCAACTATACTCCAATATAAAATAAAAAGTTAAAAAATAAGTTGTTAATAAATACATGAATGAATAAATGTAAAAGAAATTGAGAGAAAAGAAAAAGAGCTATAGACATACAGAAGATACAAATTACCAAAAAATTACAACTTTGTAGAAATAGGAGTTCAAATTTAGATGTAATTTGGTTATTTTTGTGAAAATATAGGAATATTTTTAATGTTTAGTACCTATAGAATAACATCAAATAACATTTATACTGAATAAGTGCAAGAAAAACAACTAAACTGAATATTTTAAGTAAAGATACAAATTATTATTTTTGAAGTAAAATTATCTCTTTGATTACCTATTCTGTTTTTCCCATTGTGCTTTGGTTGAAGAAGTTGTTTGGAATTTGATTTGAGCAATAGGGGCTGAAAGGTAGGAATGAGGGCAGATTGTTAAGAGGTGGTGGTATATAGCTAAACTCGGATATATTAACCTCCTATCGTGCAAAGAGTACACAGATTTGTTACTTTTTTAAGAATAAAGTACTTTTGTAAGACATCAAATTTGAATTTAGAATGATTCAGTCAATAATGACTATAATTAGAAATAAATTAGCTTTATTATGTACAGTCCCATTTTTATCGTTTTTCTTATATATGGTATTTTATCTCTATATCCATTATCTTTATCACTGTATTGAGTAGTTATTGCTCTTCTATTCACTAACTATCCCTTTTTTCTAATCCATCCAGATTTTCCTTTGCAAAACCAGGCCTTCTCCAATTTTATTCATCTTTATGATTTTGATAGTATTAAACTCACACCAAGCTCCATGGATAGGCCCCCAGTGACATCATCCAGTCAACATAATTTTGTCCCTTTGCTTAAAGTTTGGTTTAGAAATCAGTAGTCTCAGTAAATAAGAGCTGGCATTCCCTGGCCAAATTCAGGGGTTATGTGATAGTGATTAGAGTCGATGCTCTCCTTCATTATTAATGTGAATCAGAGAACTTGTAGCTTTGGTGTTAATGGCAGCCATTCTTTACACTATGTAAGATATAGCAACCTAGGGAAGAGGGCATTGCTAAAAGTGTCACGAAAAATGGAGCTGGAGTCCTGCTTTGATCATTTCTGAGCTTTTCAGTTGCATAAATCTATTGATCTTTTCCATCGTTGAAGCATGGTTGAGTTGGCTTTTACTTTGTAAGGACAAAATATGTGTGTGTGTGTGTGTGTGTGTGTGTGTTATGTGTAAAATTTGTACTTTGAGGAAACAGTTTGGTTTTTGTTTTGTTTTTTAAAATTGAGAGAGATTCTTGCCGAATGTAAAGTTCTTCCTTTTCTCTTAACACAGCCTAAAACTGCTGTTCTTCAAATCAAATTAAAATACTCAGGAATTTCGCTTCCCTGACCTGTAGTTTTGTTCCCTGAACCATAAAATAAGTTTAGATATGACTATGTAGACACTTATTCAGCACATTATTACAGATTGAGATAATTGGCTCTGTAATTATAATATTTCTCTTTAGAAAAATGGAATCAGAGCAGTAATACTGCAATTTGTACATTGATCCCTTTATATCATTCTGTCAGACTTCTGGCCTTCAAAGGTTTCCTGAGTCTATTATAATATAGCATAATTCATCCATTTTGCTATCAGCACCATTTGCGAGAATATTCTCATTAATTACTTTCAACCATTTTACCCTAATCCAAAACCATGTCCTTTTCTTCAACACTTTTGTCATGATGTTTTGAACTCTTTCTCAGGGAAAAAATAATAATCCCAGATCTTTGTGAAGACATGATGAACTATTTCTATGAGGCCTCATTTACAAAAAACAACAAAGTGCTCTTATTAGAAACAAGGGAACAATCAGTACAGATGAAAAAAAAATGACCTATGCCTACACAAACCCGAATGAATCTTTCCTATGGTTCAAGATTTGGTTAGCTTGTTTCCATTTGTTTTCTTTTTCATTTTCATGCTTTTATGCATTTCCAGCTGGACTGATTCTGGAAGGAGCAATATATTACAAGAAAGCTTGTTCTCATATTTCCAATCTGATTTCAACCTCTATGGGAAAGATTAGGATAATCACAAGAATGTTGAGGTTCTTATCTGGACCCCATCTTTAAACCTTGAAAGGCTTACCCATCACTAGTTCTCAATTTCCAGTGTTCCCTTCTGGGCTAGAATATTTAAGATTAATGTATCTCTGATCTTTCCCTCTATCTATCTCAGTCTCTTTCTTCCTCTGCCTTCCACAGATAAAATCTTTCCGGTTTTCCTCTCATATTGATTTGTTTATTTTCAGCTCTTTCATCTTTGAAAAGTTAACTTTGGAACCATGGCTAGAGAAACACTGGAAAGTCCACTAGGAAAATATATTAGAGATTGTTAATTTTATGATTTTTCTCTTTTTAAAAAAGATATCAGTCCAACATTAAGTTATATGCGTAGATTTGACAATTAAGGTAATATTGCACACAGAATATTTGTCACTGTCAGGTAGTTATAGTTATTGAATTTATTTTACAATGGGTATGACTAAGAAGTTTTAAACAGACTAACTCTTATATAAATATTTTCCTATTTTAAATGAAATAATCAAAAATATTTTTTAAATGATTTTTTGTTAAAGCAGGAAATCAGAGACATTATTGACTTCATTTCAGCTTCTCTGTCTTGTGAACATGGAGTATAAGAGAGAAGAAAACCAAGGACATTCAAATACTATGAATGTAATTGACCATTTTGCCAGAAAGTGTGTGATTTGGAGAAAAGGGTTACATGGAAATGAGTCTGAATTGAGAACCAACAGAGAGGATATTGGAGAAATAAAAGGAACTCCTCGTTATTCTTCATCATAATTTTAGTCTTCATAACATTGTTCTCTCATGACATAGTGATTTTCAAAGTTTGCTTGAGTGAGTTCTAGTCTAGATCCCTTGTTATTAGAGATATTTTAGAATGCATAATGAAACGTGGAAAAACTGTATAGTCTTTTTATTTACCTAATCTTAACCTTAATACAATACTTGTTTATGCCGTAGGTGCTATACCTAGAGCATATTTGGAAGACTGTCTACAGGAGTGGCTCAGAATTAGACATTCAAAGAGATTTGAATCTCTATATTTTACTCACCTTCTAGATTTGAGCAAATAAATTAACTCCTAAATCTTAATTATCTGATCCATCTAATGTGAAAAAATTGTCTCTATCTTTTATAACTATTACAAGAATTAACCCTAATACAAATAGAAAACTACTGAAGAGAGTACCTAAAAAATGTATTTAATACACATTAGCCACTATTGAGAGTAGTATTACAGTTTACCTTTTTCTCTTTTCGGCCCCACCACACGGCATGTGGGATCTTGTGCCCCCTGCAGGGGAAGTGCAGAGTCTTAACCACTGGACCGCCAGGAAAGTCCCTAAAATTTACCTTCACTTTCCTTTCCTTAAATTGAATATTAAGCTATTACCCTGGAATTATTCATCTATGAAGTATATATTCAACAGTCACCTATAATTATTTTATAAAATTACAACTGGCTTTCTAAGGAGGGACATTTTACAATACTACATATTTAAGTATGTATGGTCTCATTATACCTACATAAACACATTATTAAAGAGAAATATAATAAAGTGAAAAAGCTAAAGAAAACAGTAATGAGACTCTAGTAGATTGGATTTTGGAGACACCTGAGTCTAGATTAGAACTCTTCTGCTTTTAAACTCATGACTTGATGCAAATTCCAACTTCTTGTAGCTCCAGCTTCCTCCTTTATAAAGCAAAGAAAATGATGCCTATCTCATTGAGTGGCTTTGAAAATTAAACAAGGTGATGTTTAGCAGAGCTCTTCAAAGAGAGTAACTAACAGTCAATGGAGCTAACAATAATAGTCAGTATTACCACCATTAGTGAGAAGATGGCACTGAGTATTTTGAAGTCAAAAGGTTGACCCAGTGAGAAGCTGTAGCCCACTGAAAGTGAGATGAACCTTTTAAAAATCTATAGTTCTTTATAGGCTAAAAGCTGCTGAACTGGCATTTTGTTACCATAATACTGGAAAACCTAAATGCCATTTTTCATATATATTAAACGATGGGAGGAACTAATTTTAAACACATGAACCACTTTGATGCAATCTTTTTTTTTTCCTCCACAATTCCACAAGGACTTTTTAAACTTCCTTAAGGTTGTTGTCAATATGATACTGTTTATTTCCACTTATGGAGCTGCTCTGTCTCCATATTCCTTCCCTGGCCGCATTTAACCAGCTTTAACTGGTGTCAACTCTCTGTGACCTCTAGTGAGGAAAATGGCTGAAGCATCTGGCAGGTTCATTTGCACAGTAATGAGTTCTGTCTACTAGTCTGCTAGAGACTGATGGTGAGAAGAAGATTACCTTCCACTACTGCCTATTAAATGTGATTGACATTCCTGTAGGATATCTGTCTTCCTTAACAGTCCTCTCTCCTCCCCTAGAAATAGTTCATGAGCACAAAGAATTGTACTTAAATGAGGTCTGAAGCATTGCTTTCCTACTTTCACATATTTTGTTTCAATTATTATGGGGTAAAATAGCAGAATTTTTTTAAAAAGAAAAAATCATATGATACCATGTATAACTGGTAAGAGAAGGCAGATTTTCATCACTAAAAAAATAAAAACATACCAAGTCTCCTTCAGCAAAAGAATTATAGAGAAAAAGGTAGAAAATATTTCCTTAACTCATATTTTCTTTAGCATCTTTAATTGTGGTGTTTCATTTGATATTTTCAAAGATTGGCATTTATTATAGCTTTTACATCTACATTTATCCTCTAATCTTTCTTTTTATTTTTTCATTCAGTTCCTACTCTCTATTTTAAGATAACTCTTGTTTTATGGTGTGCTTGCCATAAACATCTTTAAAAAATGTCTCTTCCGGCTTCCCTGATGGCGCAGTGGTTGAGGGTTCGCCTGCCAATGCAGGAGACACAGGTTCATGCCCCGGTCCAGGAGGATCCCACATGCCACGGAACGGCTGGGCCCACGAGCCATGGCCGCTGAGCCTGTGCGTCCAGAGCCTGTGCTCCACAACAGGAGAGGCCACAACAGTGAGAGGCCCGCGGACCGCCCAAAAAAAAAAAAAAAAATCTCTTCATAGCTCTGTTAAGACATAAAATTGCAACACTTACATAGTAACTCTAATTTTATACCTCTATAAAAATGCATTTAGCAGAAAACATTCCAAAAGCCTCAAAATAAAAAGTATATTTTAATTCTTGTAAAACTTTTTCTATTATATACTTTACCTGCAACATTTTAGGCAATTAATTCATTTACATTTATTTTACGGTCCCATTTTTAAGCAAAATGGAAGGCTAAGTTCTATTTAATTGCAAGAAATCATGGGCAAGTCATATTGAAATTCTCTCCAAGAGTGAAATGGGACATGCATTTTCCATTTTGAGATATTTAAATTCATTCCTGCTTATGTTTTATGATCGATGTTTCATGCTATGCTAAACTTCAGCATAGTTTAATTTTTAAATATACCCAATCATAACATTATTAATTCTATGTTCTGATAAAAAAATAAAACTTAAATAGCTTCCCACCAACTTGGAACTACATGCATTGGATCCCTGCATAATCATCTTTCCCCATAATGCAACCAGCCTCTATCTATCTAGTTATCATGAAGCTCTGTCTGTTGGTTAAAGTTTTGGGTATAGTTCCAATTGGAGGTACTTTGAGGCATGAAATCCACCTTGCTGTTACCTAGAAGTTCAGGATGTACTGGTTTAAATTAACTGCTTGACTAAAGCAATGTAGCCATGAAAATGAGAAGAGAGCAGAAATGTATTTACATTCACTCTACATTCATTTTCATCAAATGAGAGAGCAAGGGCAGCAGCTGCAGAAGAAAAAAGCAAATGCTGCTGTTTGGAGTTACTAAACGCTTGTACCACATTAATTGCTTATAATATATTATTCCAGTTTTGCTGTTGCAGAACAGTAAGCACTAAAGAGTATTAGATACCATCTGTCAGCTCTAGCAAAACAGTTGTTCTCTACATTTTATATAGAAAAAATAAAATCGTGCTTCTACATCGATGATTGCTTCACTAAAGTATAGAGAAAAAGTTATTGGGATCCGTTATGGTATTAGTGTTATAATTTAATTTAACTCAGGGCACAGCAGGAAATTGATTAATAGCTACAAAATGCACACATGATTTAAAAGCATGAAAAGGAATTACTTCACCAATTACAGGAAGTCCAAAACAGCTGTGATTGACAGTACAAGAAATGCATTAGAGTTGAAAAGTTGATTTGGAAAGAAAAAGAAGACATATAATCTCTTGATTTTATTTATAAAGATATACTTTTTTGTTGGTAAATTGCCAGAGATTTAACATAACAAACACCCAAAGTGTACACATCAAATCATTAAAAAAAGTTCAGTCACCAAAGATAACTGAATTTTAATCAAAGCTGCAAAATTTAATGCCAGATAGCCGTAGGAATGCTCCAACCCTGGTGAATCAGAACCACATTGACAATGTCTGAAATTGTTTCTAAACTCTGATTTTCTAATGATCTGTGAGAATTTGTCATAAATCTCTAATACAGCAGTTCAACAAGTTAATGCCCAAATCAATGCCAACCAAAGCAAATAATTTAAACACATAATATTCATTTGAAAACAAGATAGATGCAGTATACTGACAACTAATCTTCAAACAAAAGGTTTCCTTCCAACTATGAATAGGTTAAAACTGATAAACAATTCTTAAAATAGGCTTTTATAAAGACAGTCTTGATTCATAGATTATATCCATTTTTCCCTTTAAAAATGAATATATACATACATATAGATGTGAAATCAGCATTTATATTTAATTTTTGATGTAAAATTTACCTAGCTTACCCTAAAGCCATTTATAACAAATTGCCTATACTTTATTCATTCTGTCTCCCTCAATGAAAAATTCATTTTCCCTTTTCTGATTTCTGGAAATAAGTTGAATGTTTAGGATTCACTTTGGCCTTATTATTCATTCAAATTCTGCTTCTTTTCTGGGGTTTAAAGATATGTATTTATGAATCATTCAGCATGTCAACCACATGTGGATTCTACAATGCTATGAGCATATGTTATTTGTATCCTGCTTTCTGATTTTCTGATTGACAGCATGAGTTTAAGGGTGACTAGGCTTATTTCATGCAGTTTAAGATTGATAGAAGTTTAGAAAAGCATATTCACTGATACATTGTTTCCCTGATGACTGTGGGAATGGAAATTGACGTATAAACTCTTTGAACTTCAGAAAGAGAAAAACTTTAGCAGATTGTGGGCTTATGCAAATAGTGCCACAAATTAACTTTGAAAATGTTGAGATTACAACAGGAAGAAAGAAATTTGAAAATGAGCCAGTCAAAATGTCAGGAAATTGTAGAATATTTTCAACCACTTTTCATTTTCTGAATTTTAGATATGAGCATTATTCTTTTTTATAAGGTAAATCTTATAAGTTTTATTAATTTGCAGTTGAAAGAAGGTATTCAATTATATGGTACAAAATTAAATTCTACTGGAACTTTTGAAAGAAATATATCACAACTTGAGTTCTACGGTGACAAGTTAGGACATAAAATATTGATCTGAGACAATGAAAACTACCGAGAATATATTCATCACTGCTGAAGCTGATATTATCATAGAAGGTCAAGAGGAGAAAGGAATTCGAGTTATGATTTATATTTAAAAGCAATTAAAATGGCTTTGATTTTCATTGCAAAAATTGATCAAGATAAATTAAGGACAACAAATTTTTTTTCTAGAGTTTTTGTTAGTCAAGATTTCAAAATTGGAAGATGAAGTTTCTATTTTTTAGTCTAGCTAAACCCTTTTGTAGTCCTCAGGTCACACTCTCTCAGGTGTCTTTAATTTTCCTGATGCCTAGAATTCTGAAAGTACTTCCAGCAGAATTTCTACCTACATGGGAACCACATCTCCTAGCCCAATGTCTAATATAAAATATGTCAGCCATAAGTAGTTATTGTACAAAACAAATGAGTTAAATAGCATATCCTTAGACATGGGATATGAGCTTATTTGTCTCCACAGGCAGTAATTATCTTTGTATGGACTAGAAGAGTGTCTTATTATGCTTTTTATTTCCAATGCCTATTACAAAGCCAAGAATATAATATATACTTGATAAATATTTTATTAAATAAATGCATATTCAAATGAATTTTAGAGAGACACAACTGAATGAAGAGGTAATCCTCACATTTACAAACTCCAAAACTTGTTTAAACAGGAATCCTTCCCTATGTCAGAAGAGAGCATTAATTTATCAGGAAGAGCTCTTACTTGACAGAGTTTTTTTACTTACAGTATACCCTGATATAAAGACTAATGTGAAACCACCTTTCTGCTTTTCACCCCAGATATAGCATGAAGTACATCCCTCCTTTTCCCTTCAAATGGACGAGGTTTTTGCTTTTAAAAAGGAGCCAGAGTACTTTGTGTTTTGGAGATGAAAAGAGGTATTTGCTCAGAGTTCAATATCTGAAAATAAGAATACTGTGTCAATGGCTTTCATAATGTACAGAAATATGGGTGGCATTCACTGTCTACTCACGTGTGGAGCTTTTTCACATATTAGGTTGTGGCAGAGTTAGTATTCCATGGTGACAAAAACATGGGCTGAAGAATTAGAAAAATCCAAGTTCGTCTGAATCCTGTTTCTGCCACAGACTGGAGCCTTGGGGAAATTATTTAAGCACTTTAAATATCAATTCCTTCAATTATAGATAAAGAAAATAATATGTTTAATTCACAGGACTTGCTCTAAGGATTGTGTGCAACCCTGTGAAAGTCTTTTCTTTAGTTCCCCCCAAAACTAGCTCTGTAGCTTTCCTCTGAAAGGGCTAGAGGTCTACAATATCAAAACTAGCATTTTCCCAGAGGTTCTGATTTCCTGACTATTTCATAGTCCCAAGTAATGGTGTACGTGATGCTTGGCAGTGACCACAGAGAACTGGATCATCCCTTCCCTCATCCAAGTACCTTCCGTGGGTAACTTTACCAAAAGAGAATCCACATTCATATCCTCAGGAGGGTTTTGAAGTTCTTTGAGCTCTGGTTCAAAATTCAAACCGTAGAGTCAGGAGGTGGAAAAAATCGTCACATTTTTCTTTAGTCAAAGCACCTTATCTGATTTGATTTGTGGTATTGATTAAATTCTATACTCTGGGTTCTTTAAGGTTCTTAGTACCTTGAAGCCCAACATATATTTTTCTCTCTAAGAGTACCAACTCTACAATTACAATCTCAGCTTTCAGGATTATTGCTTATCCTATGGGTTTTAGGAGAAGCTTAATTTGAAATACAAAGCTGAGCAATGATGTTTTCGTTCTTGGATATATTTCTTCATCCCCAGGCAAATCGAAAGCTCTCACAGCTACCTAGTTGTTGCCAAAAAATTGGAGGTTACCAGGAATCCCTAGAAGTTGAATTCTTAATAAGTGTCTAAAAACATTATCTGCCACAAAAATTTGCACAAAATTCTAAACCAAGGTTACATTTAGAAAGTCCCTTTCTATTGAATTTCACTACCAAATGGTGCCATGATCTTCCCAAACTCCTGGATTTCTCCTCAACTCACAGCATATTTTATAACTGACCACAGAATGCATACTAAACATTTAAGATCCATAACAATGCCCGGTGTATAGTAAGTTCTCAATAAATGGTAGCTAACATTTTAACTCAATAGAATGGCTTTTTATAGAGATGGAACTTCTAGCATAAAAGAAGGCCATTGTGGGAGAAAAAAATAATCAGCAAAATGTTTTTCCATTCTTTGTTTCACAGGTGAATTGGAGGAACATTTGGACTGGTTCCAAGTTTGCAAATCTGGTTTTAGTCATTATGTAACGCTTCTCACAGCCTCCTATAACCTATAAGTAATAATATCGAACTTCTGTAGCTATAGTTCACAAATGGCTGAGACAACCTTGTGCCCTTGCCCTTTGTTAAAACAGTTTTGTTATTGCAGCCTTTTTCTTCTTCAGTATTATGTCTAGGGGAACATCTCAAACTATTTTTCATTTCAAAGGAAGGTTAAAAAGGTGACAGGTAGCTAGGAATTCAGAGGGCTTTAAAATAAGAGTCCCTGCGCACTTCCGACATGGCTCAGCTAGGCAGTGAAACAGTTGTAAGATTTACAAGGATCTCAGCCCAAAAGACAGCAGACAGAGCTTGGCTAAGCTCAGCAAGCTGCAAGCATACTCACAAACTTCTGCTTTTTGTTTCTCTTTCTCTGCCAGAACAAACAGTCCAAATTTGACAACCAGTTGCCCTGGGCCTTGTTGGAGCAAGAGACCTAACATCATTGTTGATCCTATACTTTTGTCTTTTTTCCTGAGTTTAACCTTCCTTTGGGGGCTTGTGTGGGTGTTTAGAATTAAAAACTAAAATAAGGTAGAAACACTGACTATGAGGGTCTTTGGTGCAGCTGTATTAGCTCTGTTTAAAAGACTATGATGGCCACATTTCCTAAACACTGTGTAAAGAAGTAATAAAGAGATGACATCTGTATTTGCAATTTATCAAATTTTTGTATTTTTAATAAGCCAGTCATTTGATAACACATAATGATAACACTTATGGCACTTATGGTTTCAAGCAAATGTGCCTTGGCAGACAGCTTCTTGCAAACATGTGGCTGCAAGTAGAGAGGGGTGGTCACCTAGAAGAAAACTAGAGATCTGTTGGCAATAAAAAGCAAATATCCACGACATTTTTTCCACAAGAAAATTCTACAGTCTGTTAAACCACAAGCACAATATCAAGTCTTCTTGAAAAAAATTATATATATATTTGTATACATGTATGCGTATATACATGTACATTCAAATATATATGTACATATGCATATATATGTATATATATTTGATGGTACTCTCATTTCCTTTAAAATAATTAAAAGCATCATGGGATGAAAGGCATAGGGAAGAACATTGAACTAACACTTCTATATCCTAAAATATTCAAGTAAAATAAAGTCAGTGTAACTACAAAAAGTCATATTTAGGAATAGTGTAGTTTGTTTCCACAGGTATAACTCACCTTCATTCTTCCATTTTTATAGATTCGTTCTTTTATTCAATACAAGTTATTTATCTTAACTATATAAACAGAATTGGAAAGGATAATTTATAGTACCCTGAGGATAAAATTAGGGTATAGGTAAAGAACAGAAAGGGGAAGTGTAAGTACAGTGCTTTAACAGAAAAGCACAAAAAAGGCAGGCAGATATAGGCAGCAATACATGAAATCTAGGTAAGCAAAGAAATCTTTCCATAACTAACGTGGCCCCAGGAATGAAGTTGGTTTCCCAGAGTGGCCCCCAGTCTTCAAGAAAAGGGAATCATTTGCAAAAGCAAGATAGGAAGCAAGATTAGCCTGTTTAAACCAGATATTTAACTACTATTTTTTTCATTATATTATTCATTGATTTTTCTTTAAACAATGCATTGGGTGGTTCCTATGTTTTTACAATTATTCTTTAGGTTGAACAGATAATAAGATCTAAAACAAGAGTATCTACCTTCAAAAACTTAACTTTGTGCTATGCAAAAACATATTTGATGAGGTTGTAAGTACCATATAAGGTATTTCACTAACAAACCACAAAACAAGAAATATTTGCAATGACAGCCTCTTGTTATAAAAGGACTCAGAAAGTAGGTTCAGAGACAAGGGTTTATTTATTTGGGTTGGTTTCCTCCTGGGAACTAATAAAAATTATTGCCAGCAGGTCATAGAATTAAAAAAGGATGCCCCTGAAACATCTGATAAAGGATTGTTATCCAAAATATATAAAGAACTCTTAACAATAAGAAAACAAAAAACCTGATTAAAACATGGTCTAAAGACCTTAACAGAGTCCTCACCAAAGAAGATATACAAATAGCAAATAAGCATATGAAAATATTCTCTACATCATATGTCATGAGGTAAAGGCAAGTTAATACAACAATGAGATACCACTACGCACCTATTAGAATGGCCAAAATCTAAAATGCTGACATCAAATGCTGTGAGAATGCGGAGCAAAAGGAACTTTGTTTCATCTCTGGTGGGAACGCAAAATGGTACACCCACTCTGGAAGACAGTTTGGCATTTTCCTATAAAAGTAAATACTTTTACCATGTGATCAAACAGTCGTGTTCCTTGCTTGATATTTACCCAAAGGAGTTGAAAACTTCTGTCCATGTAAAACCTGCACAAGGATGTTTACAGCAGCTTTATTAATAATTGCCAAAACCTGGAAGCGGTCAAGATGTTCTTCAGTAAATGAATGGGTAAAGAAACTCTGGTACATCCAGACAATGGAGTGTTATTCAATGCTAAACATAAATAAGCTATTAAGCCATGAAAAGATTCTAACTCAATGACATTCTGGAAAAGGCAAAACTGTGGAGACAGTAATAAGATCAGTTTTGGCCAGGGGCTTGGACTGGGGGGAAGGATGAAAAAGGCAGAGCACAAAAGATTTTTAAGGCAGTGAAACTCCTTGTATGATAGTGTAATGATGGATACATGTCCATACTCATAGAATGTACAGCACAAAGAGTGAACCACAATGTAAACTATAGACTTTGGGTGATTATGATGTGTCAGTGTAAGTTCATAAATTGCACCAAATGTATCGCTCTTATAGGGGATGTTGATAATGGAGGAGGATTGTGTGTGGGGGGGGGCAGGGAATATGTAGGAAATCTGTCACCCTCTCAATTTTGCTGTGAACTTAAAACTGCTCTCAAAAATGGTCTTTAAAAAGAAAAAAAAGTACCATTTCAGGCCCTGTGGGCAGGGCAAATTTTTTACAATGGTTCATTGATAAACAACTTCGGAACAAGACGTGTTCTCATGTTCATTTAAAAAATACTTTTATAAATCAAATTGATTTGAGAGTGAATGTAGAATTCACATTTCTTTTTGGAATTTACATTTATTTCTTTAATCAAGGCAAGAGACTTTAGTTTGAATTAATTAATTTAATTAATGATTGAATTGATTGGCAGCAATTAGTAAAACTATCTGATAGACTTTACCTGTTTTAGATTCAGTTTTCAACTCTAAAATATATACAGAAATTAAAACAATCTTAAAGTATCAATGATATACACCTGGAATTGCAAGTTTACTGGGAAAACAATTCATCAAAATGAGTCTTATTATCCTTTATTTATTACAAGCAATCACTAGGTTATATCTTTCCTGTCCTCTCTTGGAGGAAACAAGACCCACCTTTTAAATCCCACTTCAAACAGCATCTCCTCTACCCTCTAGGAGGCTCTCTTGATTCACCAGTTTGAAGTATTTTCTTTTCCTTTCAACTACTGCAGCAAAAATTTTCAGTATCATTCAGTTGTCTTTTATAATGCAATATGTTTTACAGGGAGCTATATATTTTATGTGTTACTATTGTATTCTCTACTAGAATTCTCTACTATACATATTCCACATTGGCAAAGATCATTTTACACTTCTTTATACTCCTCAATTACATGCAAACAAAATTCAAAGTGATATTATAGATTTTAAACAGCCAAAAAGAAAAATTCCTAGCAACTGCTTTTTTTAAATCTAAGCAAATCTGCTTCTGCCCACTCTTCAACCTAATCCCAGATTCCTCTTACCAAATAGTTTTTAAAAAACAAACAAAACAAAACAAACAAATAACCTCTGTCATTGAATCTTCCTCTCTTTACCAGGTTCCTGAGAAGGTCTTGAAGCTCTTTCCCATGTTAATACAAGTGAAACGAGGTCCCCTAGTTTTTGTTTGTTTGTTTGTTTTATTAAAGATTTTTCTGATGTTGACTAGTTTTAACATCTTTATTGAATTTGTTACACTATTGCTTCTGTTTTGGTTTTTTGGCCGCGAGGCATGTGAGATCTTAGCTCCCCAACCAGGAGTCGAACCCACACCCCCTGTATTGGAAGGCAAAGTCTTAACCGCTGGACTGCCAGGGAAGTCCAAGGTCCCCTAGTTTGATCAGTTAATTATATAAGTTCATATGGTCCCGAGGTGGTGGAAATCTTCATTGCTTTAGTGCCCATTGGGAATTCTTGCCATGACATGAAGCTCCGTGTTACCTTCTTAGGCACAGCAAAGTCCATGGATCCACTCCCTTCTGAGGTCCCACTACCACTCCAATGTGGCACTGTTCTGCTGGGCTCAGGTCTTGCTATAAGGAATAAACCATTATCCCCTTCTCAGCATTGAGAATGTTTCCGTTTTGCCCCACCAGGATTGGTAGCTTTCACTTCTCCCCTACAAACCCTTTCCTCCATACCCTCTCTTTTTGGTGATGGAAGTCTGGATCCTTCATAATTTCACTTCAAAGAACCTTTAAAAATATAATATTGGTCTCTTTTTCCTGTTGTTTGACAGCCAGTTAAAAATGCTGAAATTCAAGTTTTGTGTTTTTGTTTTGTTTTTAACTAGGTCCCCTTGTTATATTAACAAAGCATACACAGTTCAACACTAGCAAAAAAAATTTAAATAGCTGGTTTGATTTGTTAATATTTTAGTTTGTGGAAATGTAAATGGAGAGAGATAGTCTTGGAACTTAGAAATTTCACCAAGCCTGTTAACATGAGACTACTGTCTTACTAACTAACAGCAGACAATAGTAATAGTATGCACTGCACATTATTGGACATGAGCAAAGTTAGAAAAAATCTAATAAATTATCTTACTTCCCTTCTTGTTAAATTCCAAATTGGCCAATTTCCCTATGAATCACATTAGCTCTAGATGAAAGGAAGTTCTGTTCATTATTTATAATAAGTGTCTGACATCATGGATCAATTAATTAAATCATACAATTGACAGTTCTGGCCTTTCCTGAGTTATTTACATTGAAAATTCTAACTAAAATGAACTATAACATAGAACTGAGTTATTTTTAAAGTTTAAAAATGTGTTTTGGGAATGATAAAACAGTATCCAGAACACTCACATCAGCTTGAAATAAAATGGAAAATATTCATGAAAAAAATCCAAATCATACATGCTGAACATGAATAACCTGAAAATATCACCATTGTAAGATGTCATGTTAAGGTAAGCAAAAGATCTGGAAGTTTTCCTTCTCTGAAACCCCCTACCTACTGAGGACATTGTAGAAAAAGGAAGAAGACATTCTCAAACATTTGTTGCTACTGCCACAGATGAGTTATGTTCATTTTAAGAGTCTTCTAAAATGGATAGACCAAACATTTCATTTTATGCTTGACAATCTACAGAGTTTCATCAACCTGATTAAAGTCTGTCAAGATCAATTCCAAACAATGTGTAGGAAATTATGTAAAATAAGATACCCAGCAAAAAAGATGTTATGCTGAATGTCCCAACTTTTACAAAGACATTAGGATATCAAGCACAATTTTGATTAGTCAAAATCAAATGTTTCTTAAAAGAAATAATGTGACATTATTAAAGAAAATTGAAATAATTTATGCTTTTAAGTTTATAGTCCTGGCACTTAACATTAGGTCTCCTCTCCATAGACCCTGCCTAGTTCCATCCTGTGCTATAAATAGCTATATAATTAAAGAAAATATTTTCTCAACTTACTATTTCCATTCAACATGTGTGTTGTACATAGAACATATATTTGCTTGTCCATGCTACATGTTAGCTTCCAAAATTTGTGAAAAAGTATTCCTAGGAAGAACTAATTTTAAGTAAAATATTTATTTTAGGCTCTTAATACATCTAAATGCCAGCATGTTCATATTGTGTTTATTTTATTTTAATCTGAATGCTTGAAGTAATATATAAATTGTGGTAGATAGACTTCCAATATGGCACAAAAAGAGTCCAACCTCCTGGTGTTCATGGCCTTGTGTAATCTCTTCCCCTGAGTAATGTATTCTAACCAAGAGAATATGGAAACACTGAGAGGGAGTTACTTCCATGATTAGGCTACAAAAGATTACGACTTTTGTCTTGCTAATAGATTCTCTCTCTTGTTGGCTTTGATGAAGTTAGATGCCATATGGAAAGGCCTGTGTGACAGCACTGAGGGAAAACTCCAGCCAACACCTTGTTAGGAACCAGGAGCCTCAGTTCAGCAGCCCACAAGGAACTAAATTCTGTCAGGATCCATCGAATGAGCTTGGAAGCAGATCCTTCCACACTCAAGCCTTCAGATAAAACCCCAGCTCTGGCTGATACTTTGTTCCCAGCCCTGTGAGAGATCCTGAATCAGAGGACCCAACTAGGTCATGCCTAGATTCTTATATTCTTATATATATATATACTTATATATATATATATATATGTATAGTATATATTTATATATCTATACTTTATATATATATATTAAACAATAGTTTTAATCACTGAATTTGTGGTAGTTTGTTATGCTGTAACAGATAATGAATAAGAGAACAGCATAGCAATGAAAAGAATAACATTTTAAATTGTTATATAAATTGTCATCATGAAGAGTTTCTTTGTATTCAAAAGTACATTTATATTTTCTGAGATATTCTCTGTATTAGCTTGGGTGTGTGGACCTAGCATTAATAATAACAAAATACAACCATCTGCTCAGTGGCTTACATCATGGTTCTTCTATCCTTGGCCCCTGACATCTATTTAATCAGTGAGCCCAGTTGATTCACACTCAAAATTTTTCTCATTTCCACCCACTTCTCTCCTCTTCCACTCATTTCACTATTACCTGGCATCTGAAACACTACATCATGCCCTCTCTATTCACTCTATAGGCCCTCTTTCTCCTACTCGTCCATTTTATTCAGATAATCCAGGGCAGAATTTTAAAATTCATGTCTGATCATGTTTCTAACATTTTATGGGGTTTGTAGAATAAAGTCCCAAATCTTTAATGGAATGCACCTGTGTAAATATAATGTGGCACCTGCTGACCTCTCCAGGTTCCATGTGATGGATTGCACTCCATACTTTACATAGACTGGCATTTTGTTTTCACTTTTTCAAATGGGCCATACTTTGTTCTTCTACATGATTCTTCCTCTGTACTCTTTTCTTCTATACTCACTCCCCTTTCTCAGTCTCCTCTGATTAACCTCTTCTTTTAGAATACTGATATTTCAGCTTACAATGACTTCGAGAAGGGAAAATTTTCCCAGCCCCTAGTTTAGGTTACACTTCCCTGTTGCATACTTTAATTTTAGCCTATAGGTCTTCATAGCACTTGTTTAAAATACTAATTCAGTATCTCTCTTTCCTACTAGATTTTAGTTTTTTGAGGGCAGGAAGAAAGCTTCTCATTTATTTTGTAATCTCAGCGTCTAGCAAAATATGTAGGCCACAACAGATATCTCTTCATCATAGTTCTTAACTGGGGTGGGGGGGATGTGATTTTTCCCTCCCAGGGCACACTTGGCAATGTTTGGAGACATTTATAGTTGTCACAACTAGGCAGAAGGTGAAAGAAAAGGGTGGGTGCTGCTAATGTCTAGTGAATAAAGATGAAGGATGCTGCTGTTCGTCCTACAACTCACTGGGCAGCCCCCACAAGAAAGGACTATCCAGCACAGAATGTCAATAGTGCTGAGATTGAGAAACTCTGCTGTACAAGTTAATATGTATTGAACGAATAAGTCAAAAACTAATAAATAAACTAATTTTTCATTATGAAGAAAAGCAAGATTCAGAAACATGAAGAAACAAAACCTTTTGTTTCTACTAGTATATAATTTTCCTTTGCAATTTCTTTAATAAAGATAGATTCATTCATTTACCCAGTTTTTAAGTATTAATTGACTCTGAGGCATTGTGCTTGGTGGTGGTAGGGATTCTATGATAAACCATGACCCTGTACTTGAGGATCGTAAGTACCAGAGGAAGAGAGCGATGATAAACTCATAAATAATTAGGTTGTGATATGTGTTAGAGAATAAGTAAACAGAATAATATAATAGAAATTGATACAGGAGATAAAAGTTGCCAGCACTTTAACAAAGATATTCAAGGAGGCAGTCATGCAAAGAACTGGAGGGAGAATATTCCAGGTGTAGAAATAGTGAATGCAAACTCCACTAGACAGGAAAGACCTTTGTGTATTCAGGAAACTTAGGGAATTCCAGTAGAGTTGGATCATACACATTTGAAATTATTTCAGAGGGCAACGAGAATTTATTGAATGGTTTGTGGAAGAAGAATAATGTGATTTGGCTTATATTTTTAAAATGTCATTCTACTGCTGTGTGGAGAATGCATGAGGAGGGAAAGAGATAAAGAAGGGAGTAAAATAAAACATTGCTTGCAACAGGCCAGTGAAAATTAATAGTGATCTGGAGATGAAAAGAAATGAATGGTTATGAAGTACATTTTGGAGATAGAATTTGTGTGACTTGTTGAGAAATTGAATGTTGATAATGAGAAGAAAGAGATATAAAAATTAACACTAATTTTTTTGCTTGAATAAATTAATTAAAGGTGATACCATTCATTGAATTTGTAAAGACTGAAGAAGAAAAACCTGTGACAGGGAAAATCAAGAGTTCTGTCTTAGATATGAGACATTTGAGATACCCATGGGTAATTCTATAAGAGATTTTATGGAACAAGTTCAGCTCACTAGAGGTCAAATATGGTACACTACCTGGTCTTGTAAGTAAAGTTTTATTAGAACACAGACATTCTTATTCGCTTACATATTGTCTCTGACTGCTTCTCTGCTACAACGGCAGAGTTGCAGCAGGGATCATATGGTCTTCAAAGCCTAAAATATTTTCTGTCTGGCTCTTTACAGTAAAAGTTTGTTGAGCCTGCTATATTTATTTATGTGATGTATCCCAAGCATCAAAAAGAAAAGTGCCTGGCATTTCATAGGTGCTTAATAAATGTGTGTTATTGGAATGAATGTCAAGCGGACAGTTAGGCTTATAAACTTGATGGTCAGAGATCAAGTCTTTTGAGATCATCAGCATGTTCATCATCTGAAATCCTAGAATTAAATAAATTGCCTAAAAGCACCTTGTTAATGAAAAGAAAGAAAAAAGAGGAGAGAATAGATGTAACAGAAGAAATAGTAAAGAGGAAGGCAAGGAAAAGGGAACAAGAGTTGAATCTCAGAAACAAGTTAAAATGTAGAGATGTCATAACAAAATACAATAAGGAGAAGCCTGTAAGGTAAGAAGAAAAAGTGTGTATGGTACTTCTTGCTGAAACCGGGGATTGAGGAAAGAGAAGAGGATGATTTGTGTTAATTTGGAAATGGTGCTTCGAAGTAAAGGGGTAACAATGTGAGACAGATTGGAGTAATCCAAAAAGAGAAGTAAGTGATTAATGACAGTGTAGACGATACCTCCACTCTTTGCTAAAACTCAAGCAGAGCAATGTAATGGCATTTGGAGGATGGTGTAAAGGCAAGGGAAGAATTTCTTTTAAGTGATTATTCTTTAAGTGGGAGATACTGGAAGGTTTCAGTGAAAGGAATTATAGAAAGGGGGAAAAAACTAATGTAGCTGTGAGAGAATAACTGAAGAACTTCTTGAGAAGTTGAGAGAGTTGTGATCCAGGGAACAAATGGAGGGTTTGTTGTTTGACAAGAGGAGGAACATTTATTCCATTGTAATAGGTGTTAAAATGGAACAGAAGGAAGCAAATGAAAGAAAAATTGAAGATTTGGTCATTGAAATATACTATTTTCAGTTTCAAATAACAAAACTAAAGGTCAATGTGTTTACTTAAAAGAATGGAATTTACTATCTCATATAAGCTGAAAGTTCAGGAAAACTAGTTCCAAGAGTCTTTAAATCAGTTATAACAATGAATCAGTTATAAAAATATAATTATACCTGGTTGCTCTCTCTTGGGCATGCCTCTATATGTGCATTAATTCTCTGTACTAGTCTATGGCATTGCATTAATGGCAGCAGCTTCAAATCTTATACATTTGTGCCACCTAATCTGAAAGAAATTGCAAACTTCTTTTTCCTAGAAGCATCAGAAAGAAAGATCTTCCATTTCACTCTCTTTGATTGACTACATATTTTTCATCATATCATCTTTATGTAAGGATAGAGTATAAACGAATTGGTTTAACCCTATATCGGGTGGGGGTCAATTCTACCCAGACACATTGCTGAGTATTGAGAGGATGATTAGGAATTCCAGTGAATTCTAGAAGTATAGTAACCAAGAGAAACGTGAATGATTGCTGATGAGCACAAACCATATAAGGTGAAGTTTTTGTATGTATGAATGATGTGAATTTTAAATTATACAATAAAATATTAATAAATCTCACTTTCTATGTACATTCTTTAATTATGCAAATATCTCAATTTTAAACACTCCAGAATTTGAGTAATTTCAAATATCAGAGACTAAGTGAACTGTAAACCATGTGTACTGTATTTTCACTTCGTGGAATCACTTTGAAAGATAACCCCAGAATCTGCCCCTGTAAGGGATTTGTTTATTCTTATGCTATTATTTCTATATCATTATATAATTTAAAATGTTGTCTTATAACAGTGTCACCTGAGCACTCATTACTTTATGAGTCTGGTACTAAAAATACGCTTAATACCCAATAACTTTAGAGAGAAAGTTAGAAGCCATATAAGCTAATGAAGAGGACAGATGACATTATTATGCACCATGTAGTTTATTTCAGGGATCATGCAGTGCAGAATACAAGAGAATTCTGCACAAATAAAAATCAACATCAAAGAGAAAAATATATTAATGCTTTTAGATTTATTTGCTCCAAGAATAAGCACATGCAAGCACATGTGCATGTTCATTCTTTGTATTCAGATGGAAATTTTAATCTTGAATTATGTAGACTTTGAGTACGAAATGTGGAAAAACTGTGCCTACAGTGTGTATCCACTACAGAAGTATCCACTACAGAAATTTCCCCTTTAAAACAGTTTCTAAAGGAAGAATAAAATGTGGTCATTATGTAAGATTGAGAACAAGAAAGAATTATCAGGCAGTTTCCCTCAAAGAGAAATCATTTAATACTGTAGTAAATATGAATTATAGGCCACAAATGCCCTTTTGCAAGAAGTTGCATCTCTTTACTTTCTATTATTCATTTTAATTTCTGACTAAAATTTCCCAATCCAGGCTTTTGAGAAACTTAAAGTTGGAGCTTCATAGTATTTTTTTTCTTTTCAGTAGAGAACTTCAAACACCAAGAGAAAAGTAATATTGATTATCTAAACACACTGTGAAAATGTAGTGTAATTTTAAAACATTTTGAGTACTCAGCTGAGGTTTTGTGGCGATTTGTTTAAAGTGATGAGTCAGCTTAGGTGTGTGGCTTCTCTAACAGCTTTCAGCTGCTGGAGAGCAGGTGCAAATGTGGTGACTATTTGGATGAAGCCGGGAGAAGAGTGTTACCAGATGAGGGCCGTAGCAGGAGTATGCATCCAGGAAGTTGAGGTGTGGTTATACACTGCCGTGGTGAGGTATCAACTGTAGATTGATAGTTGTCTTAAGATAAGGAGATTGTTTATGTGGTATTTAAACTTTTTTAATGGCATAATGTGGAGGAAGGAGAATGGGCACCAGTCTCCCAACAGAATTGAATATTCAAATTTTATCCTAAAAGCTTTCAGAGTCCATATATGTAGCTACTCAATGTATGTATCTACTGAGCGTGTAAGTAGATAGCTCAGATAAAGTTGGCTCACATCAGGGATTGAAATTTGGTTTCTATTTTAAGATTTGGTAGTTTTCTGTTTCTATCATATGTGTGTATTAGAGTTTTATATATAGATATCGATGTGTATGTGCATGTATACATGTATATCTAATATATATTACCAATGTGAGGTAAAATATAGAATGCAATTAGAGGTATATTTTTCACATAACCAAAACAGTTATTTTGACAATGATGAAGTTGTCGTCAGTATAAGAAAATAATCCTTAAAAGTTTATCTTGACATCACAACTACATGACTCTTCCCCATATCTCTTGCTTACAACTAAGTCCACATTAGAGTTTCATCTGTTTTATGCTGCTAATTCAGGCATACACACACACACACACACACACACACACACACACACACACACACCTCTAGCAAGAGGCCAGTGTTTTCAGATCCTATTGATGTAGTTTGTTTCTAGTTCCAAGTAAATCTTCTATAAAATCTGCTAGAGGGAACACAAAGATAAACTGCTTTTACTCCTTTCATTCCATTTAACACTAAGGAAATATTGAGCACTGAAGGGACTCTCAAACTATGTTGATGGATGAGGCAAATATTGAGTGTCCAAATTCTAAAGTCAATATTTACCTTGAGCAACAATATATCTTAATACTTCCTCAAGCAAGAAACCAATATAATATATATCTCTGTTATCATATTATCTTGTCTATGTGTCATAGATTTGAGAGCATTAAAGTGTTTCAGAAATTATCCTGACAGTTTCCATCTGGAAATTTTCTATTATGGATATACTATAGAATATTTTAGTTTGTTTTATTTTTTTTTTTTTTTTTTTTTTTTTTTTGCGGTACGCGGGCCTCTCACTGTTGTGGCCTCTCCCATTGCGGGGCACAGGCTCCGGACGCGCAGGCTCAGCGGCCAAGGCTCACGGGCCCAGCCGCTCTGCGGCATGTGGGATCCTCCCAGACCGGGGCACGAACCCGCGTCCCCTGCATTGGCAGGCAGACTCTCAACCACTGCGCCACCAGGGAAGCCCAGTTTGTTTTATTTTTTGAAAGAGTATTACAAGAGTTCTGATTTTAACTGCTTAGCATCTATAGTGATTAATACGTCAAAATAATTATGATTTTCACTTCCTCTTTAGACATAATTTTATGAACTTTATATGATTTTACTCTCTTACTAAATCATGAAAATTAAGTTTCTATAATAATGCCTCAAGGTTTTAGGCATAACATATACTGTCTGTATATAGAGTGAGTGACTATTGATGCATATCCACAAATGCAAATAAAACTTAGGAGGTATACATCAGAAAAAAATCAAGGGGTCCTATGGTTAATATGTATTAGTTTCCTAGGGCTATTGTAACAAATTACCAGGAACTTGGTGGCTTAAAAATTTATTTAGGAAATTTATTCTCTCACAATTCTGGAGACAAGTCTGAAATCAAGGTATCCACAAAGTTAGGTCCTTCTGTAGGTTCTGAGGGAGAATGTATTCCACACCTGTCTCCTAGCTTCTGGTTGTTGCCTGCAATGCTTGGTGTTTTTTTGGTGTGTAAGATGCATCAGTCCAATCTCTGCTTCTGTTTATCACATGGAATGATACTTGTGTGTGTTCTTTTCTGTGTCCCATCTTCGTTGTTTACAAAGACACTGGTCATACTAAATATAGGGTCTCCTTTAATCTAGTATGGGCTCATTTTAACTTGATTACACTACAAAGAACTTATTTCCAAATAAGGTTATGTTTGCAAGTTTCAGGTGGACATGAATTTTGAGGGGACACTATTCAACTCAGTACAATATACAACTAGACTCGTGAGGTGGCTGGTTCATATGCACTGTGTAGAACTAGGCTCACTTACCAGCCCATATTAAATATACAGAATTAGTTTAGGCACTTCTATTTCTAGAAATATGATAGACTAGATAACTAATGAAATCCATTCAAAACTGGAAAATTAAAAATTATGAGTCAAATATTTATTAATGTGCTTTGAATTTATAGCTGAACTAGCAATAAAGGGAGGGGAATTCTCAGAGAACAAAATCACAAAAAAACATGACACTGGCGAGGCCAACAAGAACTAAAGCCAACAGCTGCCCTTAAGACATCTGCCATTCCTTGTCTACAACTTTCCATTTTGAAAGTTCACATAAATGTGGGATGGAAAGAAAAGTCTAGGACCTGTGTGAGAAGAGAAGTTGGATGGATGCCTTAATATGATGCCATGACCCAAAAGGAGATGTTATGAAAGATTGTCTCAGCCTTGGTTCTGGATAAGTAGAGGGAAAAAAAAAAATCTCCCTGAAGAATTTCTAATCACAAACCAGGATTGAATTTAAAATAGTTACAAATTGGTAGTGTCCCAGATACATGGCAAGAGGAAACTCCTTTCTGGAAGAAATAACCTTCAGCCTGGAGCTCAATGTCTTACCACAGGGTAAAGTCCTGTGGAAATTAAGCTCACAGTAAAAGCTATAAAAAACAATGAAACATGCCAGCATGAGAGTAAGAAATAATAACAAACAGAAACAGATTCAAGGAGACTGCAAATTTTAGCATTATAATAGTTGACGTTTAAGTTGACATTTCAACTTAAATAAGAATTATTTAGTTGGTTTAAAATTAGAAAGAAGGTACTTAAAATATGAAAAGGAACAAGAGACTTTAAAAAAAGACCCAGAAGAATTTTTAAAAGAGCCAAATAGCCCTTCTAGGAATGAAAAAATAAAGTAACAATTACAACTAAAAATTCCTTCATTAACTAAACAGTACATGGGAAATAGTTGAAGTGAGAACTCATGAGCTAGAAAATTTATCTGAAGGTTTTTTCCCATAATTCAGAGAGATGAAGAGGTTAACCATGAGAAAAAGAGAACGAAGAGATTCAGAAAGAGAAAACAGAGTATGAATGAGAAATGAAATTCAAAGAGCTATTGGATGAGATATCCAGAACTGTCATAAATACAAATAATTAGATTTAGAGAAGCAAAAAAAACCTTACTATGATGAATGAAAGGAAATATAAGGCACATTATAATGAAACTTCAGATGAATGAAGATAAGGAGAATATCTTAAAAGAAGCCAGAGGAAAAAAGACAAACTATGCCCACTCCCCACAATTAAAGACAAATAAAAATTAAACTGACACTTGACATTTTCAACTGCCACAATGGAAATCAGAATTGTATCCTCATATAACCAAGAAAAATAATTGGCAATCTAAAATCATATACCTAGGGAAATCATTATTCAATGAGAGCATATTAAAAACAGTTTTTGGAAAACTGAGATGGTACAAACATTAGACCCTTGCTGAAGAAATTTTTTAGGTTATATAGATGAAATTAGCAGAATGAATACAAAAGAAGAGTTGAAAATACAGAAAGCAATGCTGAATAAAGAAAATCCAAAAAGATGAATCTAAACAAACTTTAGCTGTACAAGATATTAACGATATATGTTTTATGAGATTATAAAACAAAATACAGGGTCTTCCCTGATGGCACAGTGGTTAAGAATCCACCTGCCAATGCAGGGGACACGGGTTCGAGCCATGGTCCAGGAAGATCCCACATCCGTGGAGCAACTAAGCCCATGTGCCACAACTACTGAGCCTGAGCTCTAAAGCCCGCGAGCCACAACTACTGAAGCCCTCATGCCTAGAGCCCGTGCTCCACAACAAGAGAAGCCACCGCAATGAGAAGTCTGTGCACTGCAACGAAGAGTAGCCCCCGCTCACCACAACTAGAGAAGCCTGTGTGCAGCAATGAAGACCCAGTGCAGCCAAAAAATTAATTAATTAATTAAAAAATCTAAAATAAAACAAAATACAATTAAAATACTGTACAACCTTATGAGTCATGAGGTTTCTAACTGGAATTAATATCTTTGAAGTTCCTTACGTTGTTTAAATGGAAGATGTAAATATATCTCCCAGTCAACAGAAAAGAGTAAAAACTGGGGAGCTGGGGTGGAAAGGAGGCAGGGGGAATGTAAAAAGTAGGACAAAGAGAAACACATTAAAATGGTAGTAATCAATCCAAATTTTATTAGTAACCACATACCAAAACAAAACAAAAACAAAAGAGAACTATCCCACCTAAGTTATGTTTACAGAGGCATACCAAACATAAGGATCAATTTTGAAAGTAAATTCCTGGAACAATATGCAGACACATGCAAGTCAAAGGAAAGCTAGAGAGCCTATAGTAATATCAGACCAAAATATTTTTAGGCAGCAAGCAGTACCAGAGAAACAGCTACACATTATTTAAATACAAGACAAATAATTGGGAAATCAATCACAAAAAGAGAACACAATTAGGATAGCTGGATTACGCCCAGGGAACTCAATGAGTTCTGTATAAACTTAGAGGTTCCAAAGTTTCCTTGAGGATGGATAGCTTGGCGGCTTAGTTCTCAGAAATAATAGGCCTTCCTTTAGGTACCTAGTCTGCAAAGTGTTGTTAAGAATTGAAGTTGTCTTGAGACATAGCTTGGACTTGTCATGAGTCCCAGACTTTTAGTGCGTATGGCAGAACAGGTATAAAATGAGAATGTTATTGATGGTGGGGAAAAGGGGAGATTTTACTGAAAGCTTTGGACTATGCTGCAATCAAAGTTAATAAAGAATGTATATTATTTAAACACAAGAGAAAAGTTATTCATCTAACCAAGAGAACTGTGTGCTAGACTATTGGTTTGGAATTGGAAAACTAAGTTACATCATTGTATAAGACAGAACACTGTATAGATTTCTCTTCTGCACCCTGAACTTCAGTATATTCGATCACAGATAGTATTACATCAAAAATTTTAAGGAAAGTTTTTTTTTAATTTTGATTTTAAAATCTCATCAGACAGGATTATCTTATATAGTTATAGATTAATCTCAAAACAGGTATATTTCTAGAGATCCTAGAGTCTTTGTGATGAGTTTTGTTATTATTATTAATTTTAGTTATGGTTAAAGGTCATGCTTTATAAAATATTTAAGCAATATTTTTTAACGTTAACTTATGCTCTCCTGAAAATCATGGGAAAGTTCTTTGTATTTACATAAAGATTATGCCACCCATACGCATTACCTTACATTACCATTACCATTCTCATTACTTTAACATTCAGGATTTTCTAAGCTTAAATTGCTCAGAGAAATAATGTTGGTTTGCCTCAAACTGGTTTCCTACTGCATAACTAAAGTGAAGTGAATAACAGCATTAAAATCCACTGAGAATAAATATCCAAGGATGAAGCTAAAATTTTCTAATTATGAACCCATGATTTGATTTTTTCTTAGATAACTTGAGGTATGTTTGTTACTTTAAAGGAAATATCAAAGCTGCTTAAAAATAAAGTATGTTCTAGAGTCAGAACTACACAGAAACAGAAATGTAAATGTTTTGCTCTGTTTGACTAGTAATCATGTAAATGTAATTAAAAGACATATTGGGTTATTTCCTGTTCCTGTTAGCTAAGCTCATTCTTGGATTGTTTATAATGATACTAATTTGCATCAGCTTATTTAACATACGGGTTTTTTTTTCTCTAAGCAGGAAAAAAGCACTTAGAAAATTTTACTGTTTCATTATAGAAGTTTCACTAACATGCCTTCGTAGATTGTCATTGTGTTGGGTAGAAGTAATCTTAAGAAATTTCTTTCAATTTCTGTTGTACATTTTTGTCTGTATACAAAGATTTTTCCATTGGTTTCTTCAGGGAGTACACATCTGTTATAGCACACATATCTGGAGCACTGCTATTTCTCAAATTGAGTACATGTGTATTCATGTCTACATATACTCATCTTGATAGTTATAAATCAAAGGAAGCATTTCAAGAAGTCATCTGGTCCATCCTCACATCTCCAGGCATAACTGCCTTGGAAAGAGGCCAGAAAAGGAATGATTTGGCTTAGCATTAATAACGTCAGAGAAAATGATTCCACACCCAGCATAGTCGTCCTCTCTAGCATTCCAAACCTTAAAAGACTCCATTTCTACCCACTTTAACTTAAATACTTTTTGACATTTTAGAAACCCACTAACTTTTGTGTCCCACGCTCATGATCACTATTTTCAACTACTCTGTAAAAACTAGTAAAATAATTTTTGCCGGCACTCTTTCTTCCCCAAGTCCTGTTTCTTTTCACTGATCTTTTTCTTTTTTTCTTTTTCTTTTTCACTGATCTTTTAAAACCAGAAAAACACTGTTCAAGTTCTTATTCATCTCTATTATAAAGATATTTACTATGTTTTTAACATGTATAAAAAATTGAGGACTGAGTGAAGCAGGGCTCTGAGTTGGAGAATTTTTAAAATTAGCCGATGAGTATAGGAGGAAGGGAAGATCATGGTAGTCATTTTCCTTAGATTTCTTACCAAAAGCTGACAGAATGTCACTTATTATTATGGCTCTACCATAGTTTAAGTGTGGATGTATGTGTCAGACTACTTTCTCGAGTGCTGAGAATAAGCTCTTATTTCTTCTAAGATATAGTTATTGAGATAGATATATAGATATAGCTGTTGAACCAGATCTATCAAAAGTCCTCCATATTGCCCACAGTTTTTCAGTTATACAAATAAAAATCCTGTAATAAGAATAATGGCATAAACAATGAACTATAACAATGATTCATAAATTCTAATAACCAGGATGATATAATATAAATTATAATTGTTTTGAGTTTTTCCATTTAATTTTTCAAAAACAAATGACTTTCCCTGAAAGAAAACTTTGATATTTTCCCTAAACTACTAGCCCTGTACATACCACATAAACCCTTCCTTTATGGTTTATAGTCCTTGATTTTCTCTTTATTGACATTCACTGAATCTTAGAACTGGCCAACTTAATAGAATACACTAAAACATAAATTTGTTTACTATGGGGAAAGCATTGTTAGGGACCACTTGAATTCAAAATGAGCAAGCAAATATAGTACTCAAGAGTGTATTCTCTGGTAGAAAAAATGTTTTTAAAAGCTACATATAAATGTTTCATTTGCAAATGAGTGGCAGGAACTCAGTTAAATTGGACTAATCTGAGATTGAGAATTTTTTCGGCTCAAATAACTAAGATGTCAGGCTACCACATCACAAAATTCCTGGAGGTACCATTGATACAGAATACAAGTGAACATTGTTCCCTGTAGTTATGCGATACAGAATTCCTAAATCCAGGGTCAAATTTTTTTCATTAGAATTGGCCTTTTTTCTCTTCATCCTCATTTTTCTCAATTCCATTTTAATCTACGTTGACTTAATTCCCAGGCCAGTCCTCTTCGTGACATTAATTCTGTCACTTACATGACTCTAGTAGGAGGTGAACACATCATTCTTTATAGTGTCAGAAAAATCCAGATGTTGATGCTTGATTGTTCCACCCTCCTCACTTGGATCATAAGCCAGTTAACCATGGCCATGGGAATAGGTTAATCCTATGTGAATGTAATCCTAGAACCACATGGCCTAGGTAGTCACCTAATTTTAACTAGGCTGCCATTAACAGAAGCGTATGGAATGGATGCTGAGCAGGCAAGCAATATATACATATATATCAACTAAAGTACATAAATATGATAAAGAAAAGAGTATGTAAGTGCTATGAGGGAGGTCTGAAGGTACTTCAGAAGGATGGAAAACAGAAATGATCTGCAAGTAGAGAGAATCAGGGAGAGTCTAATTGAATAGACAGTATTAAATCTATAGCATGAAAGATGCCTCAGATATTGACATTGAGGAACTAAAAAAGTGATGTTCCCAAGTGGGAAAAATAAAAACATGAGAAAGAACATTCAGTCAAGAATAGTGGAGTAAAAACAGAAAACTGCCTGTTACATAATTATTCAAACTGTGATGAAACATAAAAAAAATAAGGTAAGAAAAAATTGATTCAAAAGGGCTTTGAATTCCACAATAAAATTTGGGACTGTAAGTAATGACTAGTCTGTGATGGCTTTTGAGCAAGGGAGTACTGTGTTCAAATTTGAGATTTGGAAAGATTCATATTGAAGCTGTTTATAAAAGGCATTGTGCCAGGGAAGGGCTATCTAGGAGGCTGTGGCTGTAACCCAAGTGAAATAGAATGAGGCTGTGAACCAGGAAAGTGGTACTAGAAAGAGGAGTGAAATTTCTCAGCTCTTTCAGGTAACTTTCCCTTGACCTCTGACCCTCATCCTTTCTATCACCTGGTATATGTGTATGAAATATTGGACCTCCTGATGAAAAACCCAATGAACTCTCTGAAATCTTATCTTCACTGAATTCTTTTCATTATTTGTCACTGTAAACCAGTAATTCTTTTAAAAAAATCATTTTTCTCTTGGCTCTCATGGTACTACACTATAATATAAAGACTAATTTTTATCTGTATCCCTCACTTCTACAAATATTCCTTTTTTGAATCTCTCTCTCTCTCTCCCTCTCTCTCTCTCCCCCCTTCTCTCTATGTTCTCATTATTTTCTCACTCAGATATTCTTAGGTCAAACCCTCCCTCATCCATGAAGGCCCTTCTGATATGTCTGACCATGCATGCTAATTCCTTCTTTAAAGAGCCAGTGTACCTGATGTATGCTTGTCATGTCATATACTTTAATACATTCATTATTTTTTTGGTGAATGCAACAAATATTGATTAAGCCTTATGTGTTTAGGCTCTATGCTAGTAATTGAAAAATATAACATTAAACACACCACCATCATTCCCTGCTTTTATGGAACATTTATATCCAATTGTAATGTCCTTGTGTATAGACTGTGTATTTATATCTAGCACAGGAATTGTCACATAGGGTTTTTGTAATAAATATTAGTTGGATAAATTAATTAATAAATGGATGAGTTATCAACTTTATTTTCTTTTATGTTGAAGTATTTTGAGTGTTCGTACATAAAACATTCACAGTATAAGATTCTAAACACAGGGTTGTGCTTTACTCCCTTCCATACAGAAAGATGGATTCCATAAAACTCTTCAGTTAGCCTTAGTGGCTGGTAATAACAAGATTGTCTTTACCTTAGACATGGTTTCCTAACCTTGATACTATTGACATTTTATTCCAGATAATTTTTTGTTGTGGGAGCTGTCCTGTGCATTATACATTCAGCATATATGTCCTCTGCCCACTAGATGCCAGTAGCACCCCCAGACATGGCAATCAAAAATGTCTTCAGACATTACTAAATATCCCTGGGGTGGAGAGGTGAGGGGTGCAAGAATTGTACTGCTTGGGAACAAATGACCTTAGTGATATAGAATTATCCCAAATCTGCTGGAACTGAAACAGGAGTCATTTTTTTAAAAGAAATTTCCTGAGAAACTGACAATGTATTTCAAATTAACTAACTACTTTTTCTGATTTGTGTGACTATTATGCAATAAGAAATATACAGACTTCCCCTTTGATTCTCGGTAAAGATAAATCCTTCCTTGCTCTCCACAAGACTGCCAGTCCCTGGCTCTCTTTGGGGAGAACTGAATGTGATTTCATATTTTCAAGTGAACTTGTCTGACAAGACGTGTCTCATGAAAAATAAAATTACTATACATAATGTGAAAAATAAAAATACATTAGGAAAAAATGTTAGTTTTTCCCAAATCATAATAAATTCCATACAGCCAAAGAATTTTGTAACAATAATGTGATTATTCTCAACAAGTAGGTTGTGCTAATGTTGTTTTGTTTTTCTCTGAGATAAAAAACTGAAAGGTTTTCTTAGAAAATTTAATTGATAAGCACTTTGTGACATAAAAATATCAAATATATTCCAGGCATTTTTGAGCTTTCATTTAAATAAAGGCACAAGAATATTTTATATTAGTTACCACTGTCTTGAAAAAGAAAACAAACAAACAGAATAAATGGAAATGTAGAGAGTAATATTTATCTTGCAAATGTAGCTTCGAAGGTAACAGTTTGGAATTTTTTCAATCACATTTATATGTCCACTTGATTGTTTTCCCACAGTGGATTTAAAGAGTTCAAATAACAATTCCCTGGGCAGAGCAATTTTGCATGTGCAGTTATATCTCCTATAATGAAGAAAACAGAGCTAAAGGATGATGTTCCTATCATTTAGAGCCATTTTCTTTCACCTAAATAAAAAGAAATAAAAGAAACTTAGTCTGTAAGACAGGAAAAAGATAGAAAAAAGTACAATGTGTTGAGCAATGGCAATTATGACACACTGATTATTATATTTTCTATATTTAGGAGAAAATGCAAAATAAATGAAATATCTGGCAAGCCTGAATAATGACCGGGGGGCACTATTCCACTGCAGGTCTCCAAAGATTTCATTAAATGCCATGAAACCGTTTGCATCTGGTTTGGGCTCCAGAAGACAAGCACGGGTTAGAAATAGGGATGATGGTATGCATTGTCCTTTAGAAGCTATAATTTTCTGAACTGAAGTATCTTCATTTAATCCAACAAGAAGCATGATCTTGAGGCCCATTTTAAACAGATGTTCAAACAGCTTTAGATCAGTGAATCAATTTAGATTTGTGATGTAACACCTTTTTCTTCTTATTAAAAATTGTCCTAGTTTTCATGTGCTGTTAGTTGGACTCTTTTAAAATATTTAATTTTGACTACTCAGCTGGGCTGCTACAACTATACATGTAGAAGGGTATCTAAAATATAGACAAATAAAATATAAATTAAAATAGCAGTCCTATTTATGATTTATGCATCTTCAGGGAATTCCCTTAGTAGTCAAAACAACTTTGCTAGAATCTTTAAAATATCTTTCTTTTCAGAAGAACATTGTCACAGGATTTATTTTTATCTTTGTCACTTAACAGCTATTATGTATTTTCCAACAACTACAGTAAGTCACTCTAAGGTAAAACAAGCTTATAAATGTATAAGAAATTAATTCAGCACCCTGCATTAATAGTCATATAACTACATATTTGGTTGAAGCTGAAGACCAATAAAGTCTATTTTAACAGAACTTTCTAAAAAAACTTCCATATTATTGTACACTTAGAACTTTAAAGTAAGTTCCCATGTAACATACATTTTGTTAATTTATTTTATGTGTTTCTCTTACCTAAAATGTAAAAAACTCAGTGAGGTTCCAGAGTTTTGTCTAGGGTTATTGCTTTAGACCTTATATGTATCAAAACACCTGGTACATATTTGGTGCATAATAGCTATTTGCTGAGTGAGTGAATAAAGTCTACTCAAATATGACTACAGAAAAAAGTGAAAGTTTCCCCTCATTTAAAAAGATATAAATGCCAAGGCGTAATGTGAAAACAGTTTTACTTGTAAATCCAAACTTTTAATGTACCATAGGTTTTATATTCAGATCAATCTGAGTATAAATCTTGATTGTTGCCACAGACTTTCTGTAACCTTAAGCAAGTAACTTAACCTCTCTGAGTTTTTATTTCTTTGTCTGTAAAATATAGCATCTACAAAAGTACCTGACAAAAGGTAGCTATTCAAATAAAAGCTATTTTCATTCCCTTTCAGAAATTTTGGGAAATCACTTAAAGGAAAAATACTACTAGTATATGCCAAATGGAAATAGAGTAGTATTTTATGGTATGTCCTTTTAATACTTAAACCACTGAAGTAGCTGAGAAATTATGTATTTGCTCATCCCAAGCAAAAAAAAAATAAACTATCACCCTCTTAAATTGACCTGTTCCACGTGTAGTCTTGCATATAGTAGGCCTACTGTGTAGTTGATGTGGTTTCACATTAGACTTTGTGCCTTGCGTAATTATAGCAATAGGAGTATTATGCCAACTGTCAGAGCACATTAATCTATTCTCACACCAAAGTGGGAAGAGTATTTTTGAACAGTTTTCTTAAGGTGATGTAAAATAAAGACCTAGGGTCACGTGAAACCCTTTCTACTTTGTCTTTTCCATCAGTGAAGTTCTTTAATTAAATTTAAGACAAGTAGGAAGAAAAGAAATTATGCAGATAGAGAGCAGCTGTTTTGTAGGAGTGAAGTTGAAGTCAGCCAAACTGGGTTCTAATCTAGGATTTACTACGTAATAGCTGGACAAAATTAATCAAATTATTTAACCTCAACCTTCCCAAATCTTATTATCTTTACCTGCCATAGTCCCTTCAGCACAGTGTATGCTGGATTATTTAAAATTTTTGAGGAAATATGCAAAACATCAGTGTCCAAATCTTATTTGATATTTAATAAATTGTAGTTATTACTATTGTCTAGCTCCACCTATGCCTTCATGTCTAGCATATAATAGAATTCTACAGCTAGACTGATAAGCCAAGACTGATAAGCTAAGGGCATTTTATTGTCTTGGTGGCAGTTCCCAATGACTCACTCTGTTCATGCTCCTTCTTGTTTATTCTTTCAGCAAACTCCTGGCCCTCAGATTATATTTTATTTTTTGACGCTATATTGCCCATCGCACTTACCTTGATTCTTTTCTTAGTGGCTTGATTCCTAGCACTTACTAAAATTTGTGGCTTAGAAATTCCTTAGAAAATTCTGGTTAGGAAATTCTACTCTCAACCCTTACCTAAAAGCTCTCCAAGGTCAAAAAGGTTCACAAAAGTCATCACAGTGATTTACATTGGGTAAGAAATCAGATTCTGTATTAGAGTAAACCCCAAATAAAGATTTAGTTTTTGTTAATTTTAATTTGTTATTTTCCTGATCAGAAAATGGTTCTCTTCCATATAGTAACTCAGGAATGCAGCTCCTTTCCATCTTGTGGCTCTAATATTTTCTACATTTTCATTGTCATTTGCATTAAGCCTTCCTAAAAGAAAGAGAATGGTGGTCTAGCAAGAACACACACTACTTCTGCTTTCTTTCCCTTGGCTAGAATTCAATCACACAGGCCCTCCTTTACTTCAAGAGATGCTGGGAAACATAATTCTAGCAGTCTTCCTATAAAAAAAAAAGAATGTGGGTTTTAGTAAACAATCTTTACCACAACTGTTAGATCTAGCTTTTAATGATCTATCGTATGTCTAGTTTTGTCATCTATCAGTTTCCTTCTGCTCTAAACTCAATTAGCTTCTTTCTTTGTCCCAAACATTTTTGTGGCTTTGAATTGGCTGTTTCTTCTTGCCTGGAGTATTCTACCTCTAGATTACTCATTTTTGGATCTTTCTGATCCTTCAGATCTCAGGTCCAATGTCAACCCTGGGAGCCATTTTTTATTTTCCATTCTAGATATTAACTCACAGATACTGCCTTTCTTAGCACCTTGTTTAACTGCCCTGAAAGCACTTACCTTTCTGCAATGACTTCTGAGGCTGACTACTGGAGTTAGGACAAATTTCATAGATTAAGGGCACAGTCCTTCACAAAACTGCCATCACTTCAGACACCAGCCTCAAGCTTGGGGTTCCTAAGCCACGTACAATTTCTGTCAAACTAGCTACCAAGTTGGGTGTTCCCATTACCCCTTCATGTTTGATAATTCACAAGAACAAACCACAGAACTGAGAAGAGTACTATACTTACTATTTCAGTTTTATTATAGCAAAAAGGATACAAATAAAGATCAGCTAAAAGAAGAGACACATAACGTGAGGTTTGGGAGGATCCCAAATGCAAATCTACTGGTTCCCTCTCCCTAGGGAGTCAGGACAAGTCACCCTCCCTACACATAAATGTGTATTACCAACCAGAGAAGCTCATCCAAGCTTTGTTTTCCAGTTTTATTGGGATTTTACTACATTTGTTGGAGGTTCATTGATTGAGTCATTGGTCATATGATTGAATTCAATCTCTTGGCCTCTCTCCTCCTCTCAGAAATCAGCTGCTCTCAGTGAGCTCAAAACCCAAAGCTCTAATCGCATGGCTAGTCTTTTTGGCATGGCCAGCGCTTATTCTGAATCTTCTCATTTGTGCAAACTATCTGGGGGTCCACCATAAATCATTTCATTAGCATAAACTATCAGTATCTACCATGAAAAACAAAGACACTCCCATCACTTAGGAAAAGGATTGAGACTCCTTCTCAGGAACTGAGGCAAAGGCTAGCCATATTCTTTATTATACAATATTTTCCCTGAAAAGATTCTGTGCATTTAGTTTTCAGTCTCTACTCTTTCTGAGTATAAGTTTCAAAAAGGCTAGCCATATTCTTTACAATATTTTCCCTGAAAAGATTCTGTGCATTTAATTTTCAGTCTCTACTCTTTCTGAGTATAAGTTTCATGAGGCCAAAAACTTTTTCTGCTCTGTTAGTGCAGAAGAGTAACTGGCAAATAGTAAGTGCTAAATAAATATTTATGAATGAAAAAAACTATGAATTGTCAGTTCTGGCCTGGACAGTTCAATGGAAAGTTGTTGGTAATCAGTTGGTTCTTAAGGCAACTTGAGGCAGTGATGTGTGGACCCTAAAATAATAGCTTCATTGAAGTTTTAATTATGGAGAGAAATTTGTCTTTGCTCATCGTTGTCTGGTCTTGAATCTCAGTTCTACTACTTACACACTGTGTAGACTACTCTATGCTTCCTTTTCCAATTTCAACACAGTGATAATAATTCTTTCTACTTCTTAGTAAGGATTAAATGAGATGCCATCTAAAAAGCTGTTAAAATCTTTAATATTAAAATCTTTAATAATCATTATTTATTGTTGAGAACACTGTGATTATTGCGTAGAAAGGTAAAGTCATTGAAATGGAAGAGTCACTGAAGTAAATCAAGCATCATTATTAACCTTACAGAGATCAATACAATCTAACCAAAAGCATTCACTAAATAACTTTGCTGTGCACAGAGGTGCTTAATTAATAAGTTATTTAATTTAATTTGAAATTCACTATACTAGATGTGCTGTGGGAAAGTCAGATGGCCTATCCCTTAAAACTATACAACATAGAAAAAAGATTGACATCAGGATTATACCAGAATGCCCTTGAAAGCAGGGGATGTGTTTATTCAGATTTGTCTCTCCCCAGTATCTTAACTGGTACCTGACAGTAGGACCTAATTAATGAAGTAAATTTAAGAGATTAGATACATTGAATAAATGTATATATTATATGTTAAAATGTGTGTACTATATTAGGTTATATATATTTATGAAATTACTACCATGAAAATAGTTTCCAAATCACAAAAAGGTTGGGAAATTCAATGTTGGACCTTTTCATTTTAAATCTTCAACTGTTGACTATGACAATATTAAAATTTAATGTCTAAAAACAAAAGATGCATTAATAATAAAAGTATTTTTATTTTAGCAGTTTCAAAAAGCCATTCTTAAATATATAGTCTTTACTTTTATAATTAAAAAAGGTTAAAAAACAAAAGTTAATAACTACTTTTTTGTTTACATACATACAAAACTGACAAATTTTATTTCTCATAAAATTAAAAATGCTTGACCTCATTTAGGAAAATCACATTTTCTCCTTTCTATACTAAGAATTTTATATTGAATTTTATTTCAGAGCAAATAGGCATTGCATTTTGAATGCTATAAAGAGGTTCTGCAGACTTCTTAATTCATGCAATAGGTATTTATTGAATGCCTAATATGTGCCAGACCTGCTCCTAGATGCTAAGATATACATTGAACAATGCAAGAAAAAATTCCATTCCTCATGGAGCTTTCATTCAAATCATGATACTACTTTGGGGGGGAAAAATCTATAATTTAACCAACATAAAGCCATATATCATTTTCACCTTATCATTCTGTACTACTCAGTATTCCTTCGATATCTGGACATTTATTTTATGCCGTCTAAGTGTGAAATATGTACTGAATCCTGAGAATGCTATATTGAAAAGGGGATAACTGAACTGTGTCATGATGAAACAAAGAAATTACAGAACAGAATTTCAAGGATAATAGAATTTTTAAATGGCTCTGCAAATAATTACTTGATTAAAGTTTTAATTACAGTGAGAAATATATCTTCACACTTTGTTAAATTTGAAAGGAGCTACCTTAGGAAGGACCTTTTTAAAAATTTATTTAAAGAGAAAGATGCTGAGTTTCTAAAAGATTACATTATTTGCTCTGGTTAAAGATAGAAATAAAGATAAAACACATCTCCTGAGTCCAAAGCCAATATTCTCTCTGGTGTAACACCCTCTTTTCAGTTCCTCATGAAAACACAAGCTCCACAGTATGTTGGGAAAGATTCAACCCTAGTATCTCCATGTCTTGAAAATGTTGAGCAGATTAATTAGCCTACTTTCCAGACTGATTTTTCTTTTTTTCTTTTGCAAATGTGTGTTCTCTGGAACAAGGGTGGAAGAAAAAGGAGCTCATGCCCCACTCAGTGAAGTTCAAATTTTAGGATTCTAAAAAGATTACAGAAACAAAACAGTCTGGGCACCATTGTGAGTGTCCAGCTTCAGCTGAGTGGATTAGAACTCTAAATAAACCAGAAAGAAAATGATCTTCTTTCAGCATCCCAATAATACGTTTTATATTTTCAGGTTGAAACAGTGATAATCGGGGCTTCTTTGTCTTTTAATTCAAGTAGGGTTGCCAGATAAAATATAGGATGCCCAGTTAAATTTGAATTTCAGATAAACGATGAATAATCTTTTGTAAAAGAATGTTCCATGAAATATTTTTATCTGCTAAAATTACCAATCCTACTACAAAAGAAAAGAAATTGCAATTGTTCTAGTCAGTGAAAGATTTTTTAAGAAAATTTTAAAACAGAAAAAGAATTCTATAGTATTTTTCTGACACACTCATGCTGACATTTAAAAAGAAGGGGAGGGGGCAACAAAAGTATTGGAATAGTTAGTAGTTGTTTATCTGACTCAGGACTCTGGTACCAAGACACCCATAGACACTTGGTTCAGCTTCATTGTGAAGTGCTGCACATCAAGATTTCCTCAGAACTTTCTCAGTGAACTGTTGTTTTGCCTGGTATTGATTTTGCATCTGTATTTTGGGTGAATCAAGTTGAGTTGCTCCCGGTTTTCTACACATTTAGCATTTATATTTGTATACTGACTGAGCCTGACCAACAAAATAAATATGCCTTCATCTTCCACTGTCAATTTCTCCTCAGCTGAACTGTACCTGGGGGCAGAATAGTGAATAATTTTACAATGAACAACTTGTGTGAACTCTTTTCTAAATATTGTTCTATGGCCAATTTTCATAGTCGCTCTTGATGATTTTATCACCATAGAGGAATATGCCCTATGGCATGTTGAACCTGCTAATTTGAAAAAATTAACATTAAAATTTAGACTGGGAATTATATTTTCAGATGCCTATGTTATTCAAAAGCATATACCTGAAGAGATCAAAGTGCCAGTGGTCTTTGATAATCAACATGCTCATTTATTTTCATAATAAACAAACCTGAATTCTCAAAGATAAATCAATACTGATAGAAAAAGTTGCTTATTTAATGGAACATCTTCTGTTACATAATTCTATTTAATATCTAGTATTACCAAATTTAAAATATTATAATTTTATTGATGAACTATAGCAGTGAATGTTTTCCTTTACCTTCTTTAAAGAATAAAAGTTAAGTCAGCTACAGTCTCACATAAAGTATAATGTTACATTTGTACCTTCATTAAAAAACACACACACATATTTATAAAACTGAAAGGGATGCTGCTATGTCCAAAAAAACAACAAAAAAAAAACCCCATTTGAAAATACATTAGGAAACTAAAATAAAATGAACTTTAAGGAATCTCTCTGAAAATACCTTGACCCAATTGCTGAACACTGACAGCTGCCTTTCTTCATGAAGATATGAGCTGATTATAGCCAGAGAATCCCATTCACCTGTCTTGACATCAAACAAAATGATCAGAGATAGAGGACATGTAGAAGAATCACCCACAAGATTGATAAAATAACCATAGGAAAAAGCAAGACTCCTGGCATTTTCAAGAACTGGTTTTCAGTCTAGGAAAAATAAATATTGTAGGTAACAGGGAATATGAACTTACATTCATTCATCAGCTGAATTAGATAAGAATGTAGTGTTCAGGGACTTACGTGGTGGTCCAGTGGTAAAGAATCTGCCTTACAATGCAGGGGACAGGAGTTCAATCCCTGGTCAGGGAACTAAGATCCCACATGCCGCTGGGCAACTAAGCCTGCGCGCCACAACTACTGAGCTTGCGCACCTCAACCAGAGCCCGCATGCTGCAAGCTACAGAGCCCACGCACTCTGGACCCCACACGCCACAACTACAGAGTCCATGCGCCCTGGAGCTTGTGCACCACACTAGAGAGAGAAAACCCACACGCCATAACTAGAGAGAAGCCCGCGCACTGCAACGAAAGATCGTGCGTGCCTCAGTGAAGATCCCACATGCCACAACTGTGACCCAATGCAGCCAAAAAATACATAAAATAAATAATAAATCTTTAAAAAGTAGTGTTTACACAATTGGAAATTTTTTACTCTATGGCAATGGTGAAAACCTTGGCACCTCTCTCTGAAGAGTATTCAAACTCATTATAAATTACTTATCGAACAACAGATGTAAATTGCCTGCCAGAGCATCTTAGGCAGTGCCTCCATCTTGGCTTGAATATCTCTAAAGGGAATAGATCTTTCAAATCTATTCCAAACAGCCTAACACTTGAACTCTTCTTGATGGGAGAAAAGAAACACCTTGTAATAAACAAAATATAGAAAATGGTGCACTCCCAAATCTCTAGGTCAAAAAACATGTTTTATTTCCTCTTTAGTTAATAGGCATACAATTTATATAAAAAATAATCACAGGGCTTCCCTGGTGGCGCAGTGGTTGAGAGTCCGCCTGCCGATGCAGGGGACACGGGTTTGTGCCCCGGTCCAGGAAGATCCCGCGTGCCGCGGAGCGGCCGGCCCATGAGCCATGGCCGCCGAACCTGCGCGTCCAGAGCCTGTGTTCCGCAATGGGAGAGGCCACAACAGTGAGAGGCCCTCGTACCGCAAAAAAAAATAAAAAAATAAAAATAATCACAGTGTAAGTATTCAACTGAAGGAACAACCAATGTGCAGTCGGGGAAAAGGCAGAGTTGAAACTTGAGATATGATTTACTGAAATTGTGCTCCATTTGATTTGAGTGTGGAGAGATCAAGTATTGTTCCTAACAGAGAATAATGAACATAACAGAGAAACTATGGAAGTTTTAGCGTACAGCTGTAGAAATAGCCATGAAATGAACGGATGTTTTTGTTTCATTTCAACAAACATTGTCTGAATTGGTTATATACTAAACACAGTATTCAGAACCACAACCACAAATAGAATAATTCATGGAAATTATTCATAGAAAAATTGTGGTAGTACAGCTATAAATCAACAATTAATAACAATTTGCAATTTCTCTAATGCTCTAGAAAATCTACTCTAGGACACTCACAGTAAAATATCCATCTAGGTAACCATTTCTTTCACCACTGTGCCTAGTATACTCCCTGGAAAATTCAATAAATAATTGTTTAATGAATGCATAAGTGAGTTGTGAAATAGCAGAAGAGAGAGTAATTAGTTCTGCCTGGAGAAGTCTAGAAAGGTTTCAAAGAGAAGTTGACCTTTGATTTGGGTCTTGAAAGATAAATAAAACATTAACAAGCAGTCATAAAGAGCAGAGAGCATCCAAGCCAGAAGCAACAACATGCAAAATATGTTCAATTTCCTGCTATACTCAGGAATAGTATTTGGTCTGGTTTTTTGAGCTGTAAGTTGTATATGGAAGTTGAGAGGTCCATGGTAGAAGATGATATGAAAATGTAGATTAAAGGCAGATTGTAACATGATCTGAATTCAGGTCAGTTTTTATTTATATAACAGTAAGTTCATACAATTTATTTAAACTTTCTGGGCTTAAATTAATATTAATATTTTAATGTGTTCATTCATTTAACATCTATTGATCAGGCCTCACTATGAGGCAGACACTGGTCTAACCACAGGGGCACAGTCTCAAACAAAACAGATGAAAGCCCATTCTTATGTGGCCAGCATAGTCTAATGTATGTGATAGGTGGTTAGGGAGACAGAAACAAGCAAATGTACCAAAAGTCTATAATATTTATTTATTTAGCCAATATTTGTTGAGCACCTCTGTGTGCCAATCACCATTTAAACCACACAAAAATCCTTGTACTACAGGTTTATATTAGATTTTTTAAAACATTAAGGAAAATAAAAGCAGGATGTGGAGCTAGAGAGTTACTGAAGCCAGTTTTGGAAAGTTAGCTATTTTTAATAGAATCATCAACAAAGACCCCTAAGAAAAGAGGACATTTGAGCAGAGACTTTAAAAAGGTGAGGAAGAAGAGTCAAAAGAACATGGTAGAAGTAACCCAAAACTGGAGTAACTTTGTTGTGGTCCAGAAGAGTCTGTGGATAATGTGGCTGAAGTAAATCAGATGAGAGAATGAGAGGAGCTAAGGTCACAGAATTATCTGGGGCCATGATAATGAGTTCCTTGTAAGCCAATGGAGTAAAATGAGGGCATATTACTCATATAACCTCATATAAAATAACCTCATATAAAATGAGGTTTTTGAGCACAGAAGTAAGGATCTGATTTATTAATTTACATAATCCAATTGCTGTGTTGAAAGGGTTAAAGAGAGCTAAGTATAGAAAGAGAGAAGTGAGTTAGATGTAATTGTAATAATGCTGGTAGGAGACGACAGTGGATTGGTCACACTGTAGATGATTTTCAAAGGTAGAGTCAGCAGGATTTATTGATAAACTGGTTGTGAAGAATGAGAAAAAGGAAATATCAAGGGATGCACTTGATACAGTGCATCAAGGATGATCTGAGCAAATGGAAAAACAAGAGTTGCCATATACTCAGGAATGAGCATTTTTGTGAGGAAAAGAACAGAAGTGAAGTTTTGTAAACATTAATATTGGGGGGTTGTACCAGTATATTCAAAAAATTTTAAAGGTAAATAGGCAGTTGAAATATTTAAATGTGGAATTCAGGAGAGTGCACTTGTCTGAAGGTGTAAATTTGAAGTAATCAGCATTCAGATGGCATTTACATATATACTCTGGATTAGGTCAAAATAGATTAGTTGTAGATAAAGAAGAAAAGTACGGGGACTGAGCCTGTAGAACTGCATTATTTAGAAGTCAGGAAAACAAGGAGAAAACTGCAAAGAAGAAATATGTAGGTAGTAAAGTAAGAGAACCACGTGAGATTGATATTCTCTATTCAAACGCTAAAAGCGTTCCAAATAGTGGTGTGGTTAGCAGGTTAAGGGCTGCTGACTGGTTAAATAAGATGTGGAATGAAAGTTGACCCTTGAATTCCTTAATGTAGAGATCACTGGTCACCTTGACGAGAGTGGTGTCAGTGGAATGATAGTGACAAAAAATATATATATTGGAGTGGGTAATATGAGAATGGGAGGAGAATGCTGAAACTCTCCAGAGAAATTTAGAGAATTGGGGTGTTAGATCAAGGGAGTGTGGGGTTAAGGGAGAAGTATTTTAAGAAAAAAGCTAACATAATATGTTTGTGTTTTGATGGAAGAAAGAGCAGAGAGGGAATATTGATGACACAGAAAAGAAAGTGAAAAAAACCATAAGTGATGTCCTTGAAGAGGTGAGAGGGGATGAGATGAACAAGTGGAAGAAGTGGCCTGAGAGCAAGAATGGTTCATTCTTTGCAATTAAAAGGAAGAAGAAATATGTAGGTACTGACTCAGATAGAATGATAGATTTAGTGATACAATTTTTAGAAATTCTCTTCTAATTGCATCCATCTCAGTAATTGAGAAGCAAAGTTATCAGCTGAGAGTGAGGAAAGGGAAGGGTTGTGAAATAGTCATGTAAAAAGTAGGAGAGTAAACTGATGAGGGAAATGTAGTAAAATTGCCTGGCAGTGCTAAGGGCCCACTTGAGATTCCTGGTCATGAATTTAAAGTGAGATCAGCCAGCATGGTTTTCTATTTTTCTGTAGCTATTGTCAACTGCTGTCATGGAGTAGAGTAGGTGGTGAAATGAATTTAAAGATGAATTGCAGTTATTATAACAGTTGCTGAGGTTGTTACAGGATTCAAGTAACCAAACATATGTGAAAGAGCTTTGAAAGCTGTAAACTATCATAGAGTTATACTTCATCACTGGGGTCCAATACCGTAAGGTCCCATGTAAGTAGCTTTGCTTTATGAATGCAAGTCAGAGTGCCATTATTGGTGCCAATCTTTAAAGTAAATCAAAGATGTCTAGTAGTCTCACAAGTCTTGAAGCCTGTACCTGACAGATCATAAAGTAAATTAAATTTCACATTACTAGATGAGAAGAATTAAAAGGACCTGGCCAAGAATGTACGTATATGACTGAGACAAAGGCTGTGGCATTTTCATTTTTCAGGATGCTTGCAAGCTCCCTTGAAGCCAGAATTACTGTGGGAATCTAACCGACAAGCTTTGCTTTAGGATTTAAAATGTCCATGCTTTCTCTTATATGTCATGTTAATAAGTTTCCTTCCATGAAAAAAAAAAGATGCTTTTGCCAGTTATTTCCCTGAAGATTCCTCTGTGAAACAAGTGTTGCACTCCAAGAAATTCTTTTCATATTGCAAGATTAGATCAATTTCATTCATTACCATCACCCTTGGCAATCCCTGTACAACTTTTTGGAATAATTGAGTAATTCAACAAATTCAACAATGGCTTCAGCTTTCCCATAACTGAAGAATGGTTCTTTATACTCTTCATTTTTCACTCAGAGCTTTGGGAAGGGAATTGCAATTTTAAAGGAAAGAAAGAATATACATTTGATTGAATGGATTTTCAGTATTTGGTTTGAAAATAAAATCTTTCTGAGCAAGTAACATTTTCTCATTCCTTTTCAATCACTTTTCTTTTAAACTTCCTACATTGCCTCTTAGTTTCATATATTCCTTTATATTTAAACACATGCTCTTTCTCAGACAATTACATTTACTTATTTTAGGACTACATTAAAATTGGTGTTTAGTTTTTTAAACAATTTTTGAAAACATCTGATTATTAATATTATAAAAATATCAATATGATTTTTAAAAAATTTTTTTTTGATGTTGGGGGTAGGAGTTTATTTATTTATTATTATTTTTGCTGTGTTGGGTCTTCGTTTCTGTGCGAGGGCTTTCTGTAGTTGTGGCAAGTGGGGGCCACTCTTCATCGCAGTGCGCGGGCTCTCTTGTTGTGGAGCACAGGCTCCAGACGCACAGGCTCAGTAGTTGTGGCTAATGGGCCTAGTTGCTCCGCGGCATGTGGGATCCTCCCAGACCAGGGCTCGAACCCGTGTCCCCTGCATTAGCAGGCAGATTCTCAACCACTGCGCCACCAGGGAAGCCCTCAATATGATTTGAAAATTGGTCATGATCAAGCAAATTCTTAAAATTGCTTTAACTAAGATGCACCATTAGGTACCAGTGTAACTAGTGTAACTCAAATATAAATTCCTAAGATCAATCATCAAGAGAAAAAGAAAAGAAGAAGAAGAAGAAAGAAAGAAAACTAATTACTATGTACTTATGAGCTTTACAATAGGAACAAAAACAATTAGTTATGTATGTGGTGATCCCAAACTTAGCTTTGTAAATTTTAATAAATAGTTGAGGAAATAATTTGATTTAGTCCAAACTTCAGTAATTATAGATGTAATTCTTATTGAGGTTTTATTTTGGTATGTATAACTAGGTTTTTTCTATGAGATTAATGTATTATAGTTCTGTGACCAATCAGGGAAAAATATAAAATTTATTTCAAATGAATAATAAAGTTAAAAAGAAGCAAGAATTTTTCTTCTCAAAATATTGACTCTATTTGAAATTTTTAAATCTTAAATTGCTAAGAAGTAAGAGCATGGCATCATATACTGTATTGGAAATGATGCAAAGAATCACAAACCTGGAAGAAGCTCATACAGTTCCTCCTCTTTTTAAGAAAATGAGGATAATGGGTATACCAGAGAGGGAGGAGAGGAAGAAGGGAGAAGAGACTTTAATTAAAGAAATAATAGCTGAGAACTTCACAAACCAGGGGAAGGAACTGGATACACAAGTCCATAGAACTAAGAGAACACCTAATTACCTCAACACAAAAAGACCTTCTCCAAGACATATTATATTAAAACTGTCAAAAGTCAATGATCAAGAATTTTAAAGGCAATCAGAAAAAAAGGATGGCAAGCAACAAAGGAACCCCCATAAGCTATCAGCAGATTTCTCAGCAGAAACTCTATAGGCCAGGAAATTGGAATGACACACTCAAAATATTAAAAGATAAAAACTGTCAGCCAAGAATACTGACATCTAGCAGTGTTATCATTCAGATATGAGGAAAAAACAAAGGCTTTCCCAGTCAAACAAAACTGAGGGAGTTTATCACCACTAGACCTGCCTTACAAGAAATGTTGAAAGGAGCTCTTCTTCCTGAACCAAAAAGGCAAATGTATACAAAACTTTGAGTAAGGTGATATAAATAGATTGACAGAACCAGAAAATTGCAACTCTACATATCAGAATAAGTTTTTAAAGTATTATAGCATAAAGATTAAAGGGAAAAAATCAGGAAAAATAACTATAGCATTACTTCAGTTTGGTAACAACCTCACAACATAAAAAGGAATAAGTTGAGACAACAAAAACATAAAAGAATGAAAAGGATAGAACTTGTATAGGCAAATGAAGGTAAGATGCTATCAGCAGGAAAAGAACTATTTTATTTATGAGACATTTTATACAAACCTCATGATAACCACAAAACATAAATCTAGAGGAGAGACACAAAACATTAAAAAATTGAGGAAACAGAAACATCGTAGAAAACCACCAAACTAAAATATCAGACAGAAACATAAGGTAAAAAAAATGGGGAGATATAGAGCAACCATAAAACAAAAGATAAAATGGCAGTACTAAGTCCTCATTTACCAATAATCACTGTAAATGTAAATGGATTGAAATCACCAATCAAAAGACACACAGTGACTAGATAGATGAAAAAAAACAAGACTCAACTGTGTGCTGCCTCCAGGAGACTCAGCTCAACTCTAATGACAAACCTAGGCTTAAAGTGAAGGGATGGAAGATGATACTCCAAGGGAATGGCAACGAAAGTTGCCATTGCAGGTGCAGCCATACTCATTTTAGACAAAAGAGATTTTAAGCAAAAAATGGTAACAAAAGAAAAAATGAATAATATATAATGATAAAGGAGACAATTCATCAAAAAGACATAGCAATTACTATTTTAGAATATTATTTTTAAATCATATATATTCAACATTAAGTAGAAAAATACCATCAATCACTTCTAAATCACCAGGGAATCCATACACATATTTGTATTTTCAGATTTTCTATTAAAATTTTGAATTCTTAATATACTTTTGAAAGGTATTCATCAGATCTACTAAATATAAAGCAGACAAGGCAATTAATAATGCGAATTTCTTCAATGTACTTCAGTAGGTTCTACATTTTCATATAACCTCAGGGAAGACCAGAGAAGCATTTGACTATTAAAAACCCCCTTCTCCCATGTCAAATGGCCTTTCTAACTCTGAAGCTGACAAGAAATAGTGATTTGAACATAAGAACTCCTGAGGATTTTATCTATGAAGCAAGTGCCTCACTTTTCAAAAAGTCAGGCAAGGACATCGGTGTATTTAGCCTATATTCCCAATTTCCATCACAGTGCCTTCTGAAAGAATGAATAAACAAATGTCTCAATACAATTGGAATATTGAATATACATCTCCAAATTATAGTACTCATTTCAGAACACTCATTCCCAAAGCATCTCTATACATTCAGTCAAGAGATATTCTATAGAAAGGATCAAGTATAGCATAGAGATTTTCTCACTAAGCGATAGTAGATTTTATTTTACCATTAATCTTATCACTGTCTTTGGTAACAGAGTTGTGCAGAAGCAATTACAATTTTTTATAAGTTCCGAAGTGAGAATCCAATCATCTGGTGATATCTTTTTTAAAAATCTTTTATATTTGTCTGAAAAAATAGTGGACAATATATTTCTACAATGATATTTAGCTATGTGAATTAACGTTTGACTAGGTAAGAGACCAACCTCCAACGTAAGTCAGATTCGTGGCAAATGTAATTCTTCTCTCTAAAAATTTAATCGGTAATCCGTCCACTGTTTCCACTGGTTTTGATTTCGGTACCACAAGAGCTTTATCTAGAAAGAAACTGTATTAGTAAGTTTCTGTGTCACTTAATTCAAATTGAGACCATATTTTCTAGCAAATGATCTTTGTATTGAGAAAGCCATGTATTAACAGTTCCTTTTTCTATCGTGGCATATGACACAATTTAATTTTAATGTTTTTTTTTTTTTTTTTTGCGGTATGCGGGCCTCTCACTGTTGTGGCTTCTCCCGTTGCGGAGCACAGGCTCCGGATGTGCAGGCTCAGCGGCCATGGCTCACGGGCCCAGCCGCTCCGCGGCATGTGGGATCCTCCAGGACCGGGGCACAAACCCGTGTCCCCTGCATCGGCAGGCGGACTCTCAACCACTGCGCCACCAGGGAAGACCTAATTTTAATGTTTATCTCTGAAATTATATGTGAATTCAATAAGGTGCTTTTCTTTCCTCTCCCCATTTTTACATATTACAGATGGTATGCATGCCAAAGCTTTTTTGAGAAAATGTGCAAGAAATAACTTCATTTAGATACATTCTAAATAAAGTAAAATAGGAATATTTAAGACATAGCTCCAAATATTTTTCCTTTCTTCAGGATATAGACTATTTATGTATTTCTGTTTGTGTGTTCCAAAATTTTTGTTCAAACTACCACCATCCATTACTCCAGGCTCTCTCATTCTCTAACTCCAGTAGAGCTGTGTCTTTATCCTCATTTAAATATTTAGTCTCTTAGGTCTCCTATAAAAAAATCTTTTATTTTTTTTTTACTGTAGTAATTTACTATAGGAGCTTTTTCTTTTAGTCTTACCTAATGTGTACACCACCATCAGTCATGTCAACCATGCCTTTTTAGTGCCCTAGAAGCTTCTATTATAACCACCTTCTAAACTCCTTTTCCCCATCATAGTCTAAATTTTATAGTTGGAAAAGCAGAACTTTTTAAATGATAGGTCTCTACACAAGAAACATAGACTCACTAAGTTTAAGGGAAGTAGAGGAAGTGTTAATGTCATGCCTCCCATTGCCTGGAAACATAGAAGTGGGAAAATTCCCAGAAAAGGGGTAGGAAAGGATTACTGTTTTTACTAAAAGCAGAATAAATCCACAGTGATAGTGGAAAGGGAGATTTCCTACAGACTAGGCGATCTCTAGAGGATTGGGTCTCCTTATCCAGTAAAGAGAGATGAGGTAGATTTTTATTATTGTATCAGTCTAGGAAAAAAAGGTATTTCTCCAATGAATTATGGGTGAGAATACATAAAGCAGAAAATGAATTTCAGAATTGTACCACCAAAAGAGCCAACAGCATGGATTAAGAGATAGAAAACTTTCAGAATTTCTAATAATGACAGAGAAGAAACAGACTGAAAATGCTACTTTGCTTTTTTCAGATATGATCAGCAGTCTAGGATTAAGCACGTGAAAAAAAATTTTTAAAAAGGTAGTAAGTTTTTTATGATCTATTAGATCAATTAGCAAGAGAGACTTCAAACTTCCCCAATTTTTGAAATATGTCATTATGCATTGTATATTTTCACAAAGATGGATATATCATGTAATAGTTCCCTACTTTATTAGATCATGGGAATTTTTGTTTCTGGAATATCACATGGTAATAGTATTCTAGTATTCTAGTTCCCATATGATGTTATTTGTAGGTGGGGCTTTTGGGAAGCGCTTAAGTCATAATGGCGGAGCCCTCATGATGGGTTTAGTGCTCTTATAAGAGAGGCTCCATAGAGATCCCTAACCCTTCCACTAAACAGGAAGGGGCTGGCTATAAACAGAAAGGAAGTTCTCACCAGAAGCCTACCATGCTGGCACCTTGATCTTTGCCTTTTCAACCTCCAGAACTGTGAGCAATAAATTTCTGTTTTTATAAGTTACCCAGTCTGTGGTATTTTGTTATAGGAGCCTAAAAGGAATAAGACACGCCTCACAGAGGTGGAATCCAAAAACCATGGAGAAACTACTCCCAAGGAATATGGTTGAGGAATAATCCAAGAATATTCCCTATCATCAGGGTAGGGGGTCTGCACAACACTTAGCCAGAGAGAATTGTTATTGACCAGTTAACGCTGTATGTCTTCCATTTTCCCCTCTATACACTAGACACTAGAGTGTGTATTGCAGTTATTATGTACCTGTTTCCCATTGTATGTTGTGTAACTGGGAAAAAGAGAACTTTTATTTATTTTTTAACTTTTAAATTTATTGATATCTGTTGGAAGAGAAGCCACATCTAATCTGATATAGAGATTATCATGAGATCCTGGACTTGGAGCCTAATACCATGATTGAATGAGACTTTGGGGTGTGTTGCTTGGGAAAGAGTGAGTGAATTTTGCATGCAAAAAGTAAATAAATATTTGTGTAGGGAGAGAGGATTACCATGGTTTCTATTATTGTTTCTAACTATTTATTCTCCTTCCCTGTAAGAGGATTAAATATCCTTGCCAATTGCTATGTGTCCAGCAGTAACTGCTTGTGGGAAGAGTATAGTTTCCCATCCCATAGATACTGGGCTTAGCAATCTGACTTTCTTAGTCCATGGCATACAAGATGACTTTTTATGTGCCAAATCCAAGCCTATCATTACAAACATCTTATTTGAGATAAATTCAGACTACCCATTCAAATTAAATTACTTCAGTCTGCTTTTTATTTAAAGTCTTCAAGGGTCAATTTAAGGGACATTCTGGAGAAAGAAATTCTTATTACTATATGGTAGTTTCTTGGGGAAGTTTGAAGTCTCTCTTGCTAATTGATCTAATAGATCATAAAAAACTTAGTACCTTTTTAAAAACTTTTTTTTCACGTGCTTAATCCTAGACTGCTGATCATATCTGAAAAAAGCAAAATATGCCAATGAGTTGGTATTGTAGTGTTTACCAAATTGCATATTCTAGAATACTATTACCATGTGATATTCCAGAAACAAAAATTCCCATGATCTAATAAAGTAGGGAACTATTACATGATATATCCATCTTTGTGAAAATATACAATGCATAATGACATATTTCAAACACAGAGAAAAGTCCAGAGAATAGAATGATGAACAACCATATACTACTACAAAGCTCTATTGTATCTGAGTGTTTTGCCACACTTCATTTTATTTTTATAGATAAAACAATATGCATATAACTGAAGCCTCTCTGTATAGCCCTCTTGATAGGAAAGAATACTATTATTACTATTTTACTGATGTTGAAACAAGCCAAGGGATGATCTTACTCAAGATCACAAAGCTAGTAAGGAATTTAAGTGATGCTTAAACTGCTTCTGGCTCATAATCCAGATTTCCTTCCTGAAAATAAATCACCGGTATAATGTAGATTCATCTGAAAAAAGAAAAAGAATTACATATGATGTATATATGTGTTGTAATATCTCCTGCTAAGACTTTGAAGTTAAACATCTAATCCAAAATTTCTGTAGATGATAGTCTATAAATATAAAATCATCTGTATATAAAGTTACTCAAACCTATCTCTTAAGATATAACTGTATATTTTAATTCAGTTGTTTGTCTGTTTTTCTCCATTGACTTTATACTCACTTTAATAAAACACTATCAACGAAGATCTTGGCACATAGTAGGTATTCATTAAATGCTCAATGAATATAACTAAATTTACAACAAATAAAAGTGTATAAACTGCATACAATTAAAATGTTCTTTTAAGATATATAGAGTTATAATACTCTTCATAATCTTAAAATAGATTATAATGGACCTGAAATTATTTTTAAAAATACTACAATGAACATTTTACTTTGTAGAAGAGGCAAACAGGCAAGACTCAAACTTTGCCAACTCTTTTACTTCTCTCTATTCTCTACTTTTAGTGAGAGTTAAGAAAAGCCACACATCACAAACCTTTTTACAATATAATGGTCAAGTCAAATACTATCATAAGGTGACCTTACGCAGGTATTTATTCCCAAATACTCACTTACCATATTAATTTTCTGTCAACATCAGTAACTGCATTCTAATTTATCTGTGCTTGACCTAGTGTTTCACACTGACAGCTAGTTTATAAGCATAAAACTATTTTGAAGTAAAACATCTAAACTCTCAATTTTTTAATTGATTAATTTTTTTAAAAAAGCATTGAAATAAACAAACAGCTCCATGCCATAAGGTGATAAAATTATATATGGATAAAAAAGCTTTTTAATTGTTCTCATAACAATATAGTTTGTTAAAGACTATAGCATTTGAAAGGTTATTTAGAGTAAGAAATATTATGAGTTTCTCCCATGCAAATAAAAGAATGGAAAAGTTTGCCACTAAACAACAGTCAAATGTCAGGTTTTCTGTCTCTTGATACTTAAGCCTTTTTAAAATAAACTTACCTGATTTTCTTCTCCATTTTGCATTCTTGCATCATATTGTTTAAAGAACTTTTGTAACTGGATGTTTTTCTAATTATTCAGTTGCTCATGATAATACATTATACCATAAGCACAAAGTCTAAAGTTTTGAGTCCAAAGAGTCCAAAGTGTTGTGACATTTGTGTTGTAGGGAAGGAAAACATTTTTCTCGACCCTGTTAGGGTCCCTGGATGGGTATGAAAATTAAACTGGCAATGATAGGTTAACAGGAGAGGAGCAAACAAATGTATTTAATATGTTTTACATAACATAGTAGAATTCACATGAGAAAAACAGATGAGTTTATTTAATATAAATTTTATGTGACAACAGTAGCCTTCATAAGGAAGTGAAGACCTGAAGAAACAGACTCGAGTATTTTTATGCTAAGTTTGCTCAAGGGTGGAGAGTCACGAAGCAATATGATAGGTGAAGAGTATGACATAAGTAATAAACTTTAAACTGGGGGAAACTTAGCAAGACTCCTTTGGATTCTTGTCAGTGTCTCTTTATCTTCAGAGATAAGGATGTTCATTTCCTCTGGGAATAGGGAGGGCAAATCTCATGTGAGAGTTTTCTGACTCATTTCAGGGGAGAGGCATGGGGAGAAGGTCAGATGGCCTTCCTCTTTCTGCTGTCATCTTAAGTTCCTTCAACTTAAAATATCCAATCTGCCAAAGTGCCATATTTTGAGGTAGCATGGCCTGAACCCCATCACTGTCAAATTATAATGCTGAATATTCAGTCACTATTTTAGATAGGTTAATCCACTCTTAAAATCATGTCCTGGAAGTGGAGAGGGTATAGTGAACACATTACATTAACCAATAGATAAGATCAATATCTTGGGTTAACAGGCTAATAACAAAAATATATATGGGGATATGTATGTCTATATATACTCAGCCATTTATACATAGATACAATTAGTCAGTAGAAAAATCAAGCTGAAGACAACAAAAGAGAATAAATTGAGCTTTATTAGAGACCATTTATAAAACCAAAATTTATAAAATCAAATAGTTATTTTATTAATACCATAGACTGGGATCTCATAGTGTAGTCTGTGAGCTTGGAGGGTTGCTAAAACACTTTCAGGAGGTGATCAAGGTCAAAATTATTTCTATAAGACATTTTTTGCCTTAGCCTTTTCTAAATGTTGACATTACACTAATGGTGGGTAAAATTACTGGCACTGAGCCTGAAATGAGGCAGTTGCACCAAAGTGTAGTAGTCATTCTAATCTTTGCTATGCAACATGCACTCACAGATTAAAAAAAAAAAAAAGATTCACTTAAGAACGCCCTTAATGAAGCAGTAATAAATATTAATTTGTATTAAATATTAACCCTTCAGTATGCATCGTTTTAATATTCTGCCTAATGCTCTTGATAAAGAAGTAAAATGATTGTACTTGAAACTTCTCTTTTTTTCTTTTAACATTTTTATTGGAGTATAATTGCTTTACAATGGTGTATTAGTTTCTGCTCTATCACTAAAGTGAATCAGCTATATGTATACATTTGTCCCTATATCCCCCCCCTTCTTGCGTCTCCCTCCCGCCCTATCCATCGCCTCTAGGTGGTCACAAATCACCGAGCTGATCTCCCTGGGCTATGCGGCTGCTTCCCACTAGCTGTTTTAAATTTGGTAGTGTATATATGTCCATGCCACTCTCTCACTTCGTCCCAGCTTACCCTTCCCCCTCCCTGTGTCCTCAAGTCCATTCTCTATGTCTACGTCATCTTTATTCCTGTCCTACCCCTAGGTCCTTGAGAACCTTTCTTTTTTTTTAGATTCCATATATATGTGTTAGCATATGGTATTTGTTTTTCTCTTTTTGACTTACTTCACTCTGTATGACAGACTCAGGGTCCATCCACCTCACTACAAATAACTCAATTTCGTTTCTTTTCATGGCTGAGTAATATTCCATTATATATATGTGCCACATCTTTATCCATTCATCTGTTGATGGACACTTAGGTTTCTTCCATGTCCTGGCTATTGTAAATAGAGCTACAGTGAACATTGTGGTACATGACTCTTTTTGAATTATGGTTTTCTCAGGGTATATGCCCAGTAGTGGGATTGCTGCGTCATATGGTAATTCTATTTTTAGTTTTTTAGGAACCTCCATACTGTTATCCATAGTGGCTGTATCAATTTACATTCCCACCAACAGTGCAAGAGGGTTCCCTTTTCTCCACAGCCTCTCCAGCATTTATTGTTTGTAGATTTTTTGATGATGGCCATTCTGACTGGTGTGAGGTGATACCTCATTGTAGTTTTGATTTGCATTTCTCTAATGATTAGTGGTGTTAAGCATCCTTTCATGTGTTTGTTGGCAGTCTGTATATCTTCTTTGGAGAAATGTCTATTTAGGTCTTCTGCCCGTTTTTGGATTGGGTTATTTGTTTTTCTGATATTGAGCTGTATGAGCTGCTTGTAAATTTTGGAGATTAATCCTTTGTCAGTTGCTTCGTTTGCAAATATTTTCTCCCATTCTGAGGGTTGTCTTTTTGTCTAGTTTACGGTTTCCTTTGCTGTGCAAAAGCTTTTAAGTTTCATTACGTCCCATTTTTTTATTTTTGTTTTTATTTCCATTTCTCCAGAAGGTGGGTCTAAAAGGATATTGCTGTGATGTATGTCATAGAGTGTTCTGCCTATGTTTTCCTCTAAGAGTTTTATAGTGTCTGGCCTTACATTTAGGTCTTTAATCCATTTTGAGTTTATTTTTGTGTATGGTGTAAGGGAGTGTTCTAATTTCATTCTTTTACATGTAGCTGTCCAGTTTTCCCAGCACCACCTATTGAAGAGGCTGTTTTTCTCCATTGTATATTATTGCCTCCTTTATCAAAGATAAGGTGACCGTATGTGCATGGGTTTATCTCTTGGCTTTCTATCCTGTTCCATTGATCTATCTTTCTCTTTTTGTGCCAGTACCATACTGTCTTGATTACTGTAGCTTTGTAGTATAGTCTGAAGCCTGGGAGCCTGATTCCTTCAGCTCTGTTTTTCTTTCTCAAGGTTGCTTTGGCTATTCGGGGTCTTTTGTGTTTCCATACACATTTTTTGTGAAAAATGCCATTGGTAGTTTGATAGAGATTGCACTGAATCTGCAGATTGCTTTGGGTAGTATAGTCATTTTCACAATGTTGATTCTTCCAATCCAAGAACATGGTATATCTCTCCATCTGTTTGTATCATCTTTAATTTCTTTCATCAGTGTCTTATAGTTTTCTGCGTACAGGTCTTTTGTCTCTTAGGTAGGTTTATTCCTAGGTATTTTATTCTTTTTGTTGCAATGGTGGATGGGAGTGTTTCCTTAATTTTTCTTTCAGATTTTTCATCATTAGTGTATAGGATTGCAAGGGATTTCTGTCCCTTAATTTTGTATCCTACTACTTTACCAATTTCATTGATTAGCTCTAGTAGTTTTCTGGTAGTATCTTTAGGATTCCCTATGTATAGTATCATGTTATCTGCAAACAGTGACAGTTTTACTTCTTTTCTGATTTGGATTCCTTTTATTTCTTTTTCTTCTCTGATTGCTGTGGCTAAAACTTCCAGAACTATGTTGAATAACAGTGGTGAGAGGGGGCAACCTTGCTTTTTCCTGATCTTAGTGGAAATGGTTTCAGTTTTTCACCATTGAGAATGATGTTGGTTGTGGGTTTGTCATCTATGGCTTTTATTATGTTGAGGTAAGTTCCCTCTATGTTTTCTATCTGGAGGGTTTTTATCATAAATGGGTGTTAAATTTTGTCAAAAGTTTTTTCTGCATCTATTGAGATGATCATATGGTTTTTCTCCTTCAGTTTGTTAATATGGTTTATCACATTGATTGATTGGTATATATTGAAGAATCCTTGCACTCCTGGGATAAACCCCACTTGATCATGGTGTATGACCTTTGTAAAGTGCTGTTGGATTCTTTTTGCTAGTATTTTGTTGAGGATTTTTGCATCTATATTCATCAGTGATATTGGCCAGTAGTTTTCTTTCTTTGTGACATCTTTGTCTGGTTTTGGTATCAGGGTGATGGTGGCCTCGTAGAATGAGTTTGGGAGTGTTCCTCCCTCTGCTATATTTTGGAAGAGTTTGAGAAGGATAGGTGTTAGCTCTTCTCTCAATGTTGGATAGAATTAACCTGTGAAGCCATGTGGTCCTGGGCTTTTGTTTGTTGGAAGATTTTTAATCACAGTTTCAATTTCAGTACTTGTGATTGGTCTATTTATATTTTTTATTTCTTCCTGGTTCAGTCTCAGAAGGTTGTGCTTTTCTAAAAATTTGTCCATTTCTTCCAGGTTGTCCATTTTATTGGCATATAGTTGCTTGTAGTAATCTCTTATGATCCTTTGTATTTCTGCAGTGTCAGTTCTTACTTCTTTTTCATTTCAAATTCTATTGATTTGAGTCTTCTTCCTTTTTTTCATGATGAGTCTGGCTAAAGTTTTATCAATTTTATTTATCTTCTCAAAGAACCAGCTTTTAGTTTTATTGCTCTTTGCTATCGTTTCCTTCATTTCTTTTTCATTTATTTCTGATCTGATCTTTATGTTTTCTTTCCTTCTGTTAACTTTGGGGTTTGTTTTTGTTTGTTTGTTCTTCTTTCACTAATTGCTTTAGGTTTGAGGTTAGGTTGTTTCCTTGAGATTTTTCTTGTTTCTTGAGGTAGGCTTGTATTGCTATAAACTTCTCTCTTAGAACTGCTTTTGGTGCATACCATGGGTTTTTGGGGTGTCATGTTTTCCTTGTCATTTGTTCCTAGGAATTTTTTTTATTTCCTCTTTGGTTTCTTCAGTGATCTCTTGGTTATTTAGTAATGTATTGTTTAGCCTCCATGTGTTTGTATTTTATACAGATTTTTTCCTGTAATTGGTATCCAGTCTTATAGTGTTGTAGTTGGAAAAGATACTTGATATGATTTCAATCTTCTTAAATTTACCAAGGCTTGATCTGTGACCCAAGATGTGATGTATCCTGGAGAATGTTCCATGAGCAGTTGAGAAGAAAGTGTATTCTGTTGTTTTTGGATGGAATGTCCTATAAATATCAATTAAGTCCATCTTGTTTCATGTCTCATTTAAATCTCGTGTTTCCTTATTTATTTTCCTTTTGGATGATCTGTCCATTGGTCAAAGTGGGGTGTTAAAGTCCCCTACTGTGACTGTGTTACTGTTGATTTCCCCTTTTAAGGCTGTTATTTGCCTTATGTATTGAGGTGCTCCTTTGTTGGGTGCATAAATATTTACAATTGTTATATCTTCTTCTTGGATCGATCCCTTGCTCACTAGGTAGTGTCCTTCTTTGTCTCTTTTAATAGTCTTTATTTTAAAGTCTATTTTGTCTGATATGAGAACTGCTACTCCAACTTTCTTTGGATTTCCATTTGCATGGAATATCTTTTTCCATCCCCTCACTTTCAGTCTGTACGTATCCCTAGGTCTGAAATGAGTCTCTTGTAGACAGTATATACGCAGGTCTTGTTTTTGTATCCATTCAGCCAGTCTGTGTCTTTTGGTTGGAGCATTTAATCCATTTACATTTAAGGCAGTAATCGATATTTATGTTCCTATTACTATTTTCTTAATTGTTTTGGGTTTGTTATTGTAGGTCTTTTCCTTCTCTTGTGTGTCCTGTCTAGAAAAGTTCCTTTAGCATTTGTTGTAAAGCTGGTTTGGTGGTGCTGAATTCTCTTAGCTTTTGCTTTCTGTAAATGTTTTAATTTCTCTGTTGAATCTGAATGAGATCCCTGTTGGGTAGAGTAATCTTGGTTATAGGTTTTTCCCTTTCATCACTTTAAATATGTCCTGCCACACCCTTCTGGCTTGCAGGGTTTCTGGTGAAAGTTCAGCTGTTAACCTTATGGGGATTCCCTTGTATGTTATTTTTTGCTTTTCCATTGTTGCTTTTAATATTTTTTTCTTTGTATTTAATTTTTGATAGTTTGATTAATATGTGTCTTGGTGTGTTTCTCCTTGGATTTATCCTGTATGGGACTCTCTGCACTTCCTGGACTTGATTGACAATTTCCTTTCACATGTTAGGGAAGTTTTCAACATAATCTCTTCAAATGTTTTCTCAGTTCCTTTCTTTTTCTCTTCTTCTTCTGGGACCCCTATAATTTGTATGTTGGTGTGTTTAATGTTGTCCCAGAGTACTCTGAGACTGTCCTCATTTCTTTTCATTCTTTTTTCTTTATTCTGCTCTGCAGTATTTATTTCCACTATTTTATCTTCCAGATCACTTATCGGTTCTTCTGCCTCAGTTATTCTGCTATTGATCCCTTCTAGAGAATTTTAAATTTCATTTATTGTGTTGTTCATCATTTGTTTGCTCTTTAGTTCTTCTAGTTCCTTGTTAAACGTTTCTTGTATTTTCTCCATTCTATTTCCAGGATTTTGGATCATCTTTACTATCATTACTCTGAATTCTTTTTCAGGTAAAGTGCCTATTTCCTCTTCATTTGTTTGGTCTGGTGGGTTTTTACCTTGCTCCTTCATCTGCTGTGTATTTCTCTGTCTTCTCATTTTGCTTAACTTACTGTGTTTGGGATCTCCTTTTCGCAGGCTGCAGGTTCATAGTTCCCGTTGTTTTTGGTGTCTGCCCCCAGTGGGTAAGGTTTGTTCAGTGGGTTGTGTAAGCTTCCTGTTGGAGGGAACTGTCACCTGTGTTCTGGTGGATGAGGCTGGATCTTGTCTTTCTGGTGGGCAGGACCGCATCTGGTGGTGTGTTTTGGGGTGTCTTTGAACTTATTATGATTTCTGGAAGCCTCTCTGCTACTGGGTGGGGTTTTGTTCCTGACTTGCCAGTTGTTTGGCATGGGGTGTCCAGCACTGGAGCTTGCTGATCGTTGAATGGAGCTGGGTCTTAGCATTGAGATGGAGATCTCTGGGAGAGCTCTCACCAACTGATATGACGAGGAGCCAGGAGGTTTCTGGTGGACCAATGTCCTGAACTTGGCTCTCTCACCTCAGAGGCTCAGGCCTGACACCCGGCCGGAGTACCAAGACCCTGTCAGCTCTGGTCCCAAAAAACCCTGAAGGCTCTCACCTAGGACTCAGGTGGCCCTTTCTCACCTGGGCCTTGCAGAAAGAATCTTCTCTTGAATGATTCCAACAGAAGCACTTTTATGATTGTTTGGGTGATGAGACAAACTAGCAGCTTTTTTGATGGTACAACATTTGTACTTGAAAGAACAGTGGATAAACTGTGATTATTCAGACCTGGGTATTTGGTAGATATTTTGCCACAAATGAACAGTTAGCCTGTCACTTCCAGGAAAAGGAATTACAATATTTGCTGCCAAAGATAAAATTTGAGCTTTCAAACAAAAATTGTAATTTTACAAAAATTACATCCACCACCATGAGCTTGAAATTTTCTCAACACAGAGACTTATTTGAGGATATTGGTGGTGATGTTAGCAAGTGTGATATTCAATATCGTATACAAAAATGTGTCAAAATTTGCAAGATCTGCATAACTTTGTTCACTAATATTTTCTAATACATCAATGTAAGGAGTTAAGAAATAATGCATAGGTAAAAGATCTGTTTAAAATAGGAGAGAGGCTGATGGATTTTAATGCGAAACATTCATTGATATGGTTTCAGATTCCACATTGCCATTAACATTTAAGAAACTACAACTTGTCAAGTTTTGGTTTAGTATTAAAGAAAAATGTCCACAATTATCTGAAAAGAATAATAAACTGCTTCTTCCTTTTCTAACTTCATATGGGTTAGAGTTTCTTTGATACTTCAGTCAAAGCAACATAGAGCAATAGGTTGAATGCAGAAGCAGATATGTGAATTTGGGTGTCTTCAATTAAGTCAGGCATTAGATTTGCAAAAATGTAAGATAATGCCAATATTCTCATTATTTTTTGTTTGTAAAACATAGTCATGTTATATAAAGCATGTTATTTATCTTAACATTAAAAGGTTTATTATTCTTAAATGAATTAATAAGTAGTTTTAAATTTCTCCATCTCAATGTCTAATATTGATAAATTATTAAAAAAGTAATAAACCCCTTTATAATCATACTTTTAAGATTATAAAGGAGTCTTGAGATCAAAATTTAGAGAATCACTGTCATGGACTTTTAAAAATGTATTTATTTACCTTTATTGAAATATAATTGATTTACAGTGTTGTGTTAGTTACAGGTATACAGCAAAGTGAATCATTTATAATACATATATATCTATTTTTTTCATATTCTCTTCCCTTATAGGTTATTACAAATATTGAGAATAGTTCCCTGTGCTATACAGTATTTATTGTGCTCTCCAGCATTTATTGTTTGTAGATTTTTTGATGATGGCCATTCTGACCAGAGTGAGGTGATACCTCATTGTAGTTTTGATCTGCATTTCTCTAATAATTAGCAATGTGAAGCATCTTTTCATGTGCCTTTTGGCTATCTGTATGTCTTCTTTGGAGAAATATCTATTTAGACCTTCTGCTGACTTTTAAACACTTTGCCCTACCTCCTGGAACTGTGATTTTTTTAAATCATTTTTTAAAAAAAATTTATTGGAGTATAGTTGATTTACAATGTTGGGTTAGTTTCAGGTGTACAGTAAAGTGAATCAGTTATACGTATACATATATCCACTCTTTTTTTTTTTTTTTTTAGATTCTTTTCCCATATAGGCCATTACAGAGTATTGAGTAGAACTCCCTATGCCATACAGCAGATTCTTATTAGTTATCTATTTTATATGTCATACTGTGTATATGTCTTGCTGTGCATTTGCAATGCCAGTGCCAGATAGTCCTACTAAAGACTGATCACATCACTTTTGTAGGTTACAAAAGGTCAATGTTGCTTGGCTCCATCACCTCCTGCCTTGTATTTTTACCTAAGCCAGTCAGGTCCTTGCCCTTGAGATCCTAGGAAGTTTCATTCTAACACACTTGCAGTATTAAACATTTTAGCATGAGTATAGTTGTCTTTTTTCCTGTTATTTTTTTGAGCTTCTTAAAAGCAGAGTCGTGCCTTTCCCAATGCCTTGTACTTTGTAGGTGTTTTTATTCATTCATTCATTTAGTTACTACCTACCATATGCTGGAGAATGAATGATTGGTTAGATACAGAACTTTGCATCATGGTTGTTGATATTAGTTACAGAAAAGATCCGATTAGGTCTTGTTTTATGTAAAGTTCTTTCCATATAACAGCATTAAATCTCCACTCCATCTATAGCTGTTTAGCTAATTAATTCCCAATGTTTTGTGGGTTACATTTACACAGAATGACTCATTTCATGAATTGAATGTATATCAGATTTGTTTTTATAAGAATATTTAGAATAATAAATAGAAGTTTATAGAGTAATAAATCAGTTCAGATACAGTCTAAATGCATTTTTGACACAAACCATGAGTGTATCCTTGTGCCACAGCCATAGTTCTAAAGATGTCACTCTGGGCAATTACCCTGAAAGGTGATTGTAACTCTGTAAGTTAATATCACTATAATTATTCTAAAAGGTTCAGTCCTACTTCCTCTTTTAGAGTACTTTCTGTAGTTACAGTTTTACTTTTGTTGTATGATGATTTGATTGATATTTGATCCTTCTACTGGCCTGCAAAGTCATAAGGGCAAGAATATCACTGTTGCTCATTATTGCATCCTCAGAACTTAACACTGTGCCTGGCACACAGCTGATCCCATGTATTTGTTAAATAAATAAGTGTAAAGAAATAAATTCTTCAACATATTAATAACATGTTTTCATTATGATTTTTATAATTCTAACTTTGATGCACTTCAATGTCTGTCAGTGTTCTAACATAATTCAATCTTTGTTTATACAGTTACTAATGGAGAACAAGAAGTACAACATTTAGGATAGCTGTGGCTACAAAAAAAAACCATAGACAATATAGAAAATATTAGATGAAGCCAGAGCTGCTTGTTAAGCACTATAACAAATGATTAATAATTAGTATGTATTTGGTAGTAATATTTGTATTCAGAATATGAGGCAATAGTCAAAAAGTCTGTGGGTTGGTCTTTTAGAGAAAGTTAAGTATTTACGGGAATTCCCTGGCAGGCCAGTGGTCAGGACTTGGTGTCCGGGGGGCACTGGGTTCAATCCCTGGTCAGGAAACTAAGATCCCACAAGCCATGCAGCACAGGCAAAAAAAAAAAAAAAAAAGTTAAGCATTTACTTTGCTTACACTATTATTTCCTTTGCATGACCAAAAAAAAAAAAAGTTAAGTATTCACTTTGGTTACACTATTATTCTGTTTGTCAAAGTATCCTTATTTCATAGGAATAGAGAAAGGTATTGCAATACCTTTTTTTTTTTTGCGGTACGCAGGCTTCTCACTGTTGTGGCCTCTCCCGTTGCGGAGCACAGGCTCCGGACGCACAGGCTCAGTGGCCATGGCTCACGGGCCTAGCCACTCTGCGGCATGTGGGATCTTCCCGGACCGGGGCACGAACCGGTGTCCCCTGCATCGGCAGGCGGACTCTCAACCACGGCGCCACCAGGGAAGCCCTGTAATACCTTCTAAGCTGCATGATCAGCCTCTACTTTCTCTTTGTCCCCTCCACTTTTCATATAATACTCATTTGTCCTGCCACCAGAATTTCCTCTTTAAAGCCTAAGTCTCATCGTATAGCTCTATTACACTGCACCCTCTCATGATTATGAGATCCAGTGGTTCTTAACTGGGGAGCAATCTCTCCCTCCTGGGGAACATTTGGCAATGTGTGGAGATATTTTGGGTTGACACAACTGGGGGCGAGTTGAGCATTACTCAGATCTAGTGGGTAGAGGCCAGCGAGTCAGCTAAACATTTTACAATGCACAAGAGAGCCCTCAACGACAAAGAATTATCAGGACCAAAAAGTCAATAGTGCTGAGGTTGGGAAACTCTGACCAAGGAATAAAGTCCAAATTGGTATATATCCCAAGTGAAATAATCTTACCACTCTTTCTACATCTTTCACATAGGAAGAAATTTGTAGCTTAAAGGACACATCTGGCAAGCACATGTGTTTCAGTTGATTGTCTGCACCTTTTGGATGCTTCAGATGCTTTCCAGTTTGCCACATCCTCCACCACTTGTTACTGTCTTCAGCCAGCTGTCTTCACTTATTCATGTTTCCCACCTCACCTAAAACATCCAGTCTTGGCAAACCCTACTTCACACCCACACAAGAGCCCTGCAAACCTGCCTAAGTTCCTCAGTATGCCCTTTCATGTGCCCTTGTTTTTGCATTTGCTCCAAAATCGAACTGTAATTTTCTACAACTGTGCCATTTGCCCGATGAATTAATCCATGTCCTTCCAAATTCACTTCTTTCATTTGTGTCTCAGCCATCTACTTTATTGTGTCTATTATAACAGTTTGCACAGAGTAACATTTTGATGCTTATGCCTTTGCCTTCCCTTGAGGTACTTCCATATTAGGGCCATGCTATGATTTGTATGCTTTCTTTGCAGCACCTAAGACAGTGCCACGGCACGCATTTAAGAAATTCTGTTGAACTTCTGTAGTTAAATCAATTTTAGTGCACCCTTTAACTTTATAAACCACAACTGCCATCCGAGTAAAGAATATTTTACACTATTTTTCTGTCGTCAACATTAGTAGACAGTAGAATTAACATTGTTTTCTTGTGAAATTGCAGGTATTAAACTATATAAGAAAAGAAAAATATATCTATGGCAAAAGACTAAAGAATAGTTAATATATTTAGTAGGGAAGAGTAATTTTCAAAATCGATGAATTTAATATATGATAATTATAGATGTTTCTTTGCATAAGTCCTAAGTTTTCTAGATTAAAATTCAGTTTCTTTATTATAATATCAGAATAGGGAATTGCTGATTGGGCCCCCATTCTTGCTATAAAGAACAAATAAAGAAACTCGTAGTTAGTGCAGCCATTATAGAGGTTCCTCAAAAAATTAGAAATAGAACTAACTACCTTATGATCCAACAATCCTACTTCTAGGTATATATGCTTCTGGATTAATGGTCAAAGGAAACGAAATCAGGATCTCAAAGAGATATTTTGCTCTACCATGATTATTTCAGCGTTGTTTATAATACCCAATAGGGAAGCAAGCTAAATGTCCATGGATGAGTAAATAAGTAAAAAAAATGTGATGGATAGTATCTCCACAAAGTGAATTATTATTCAGCCTTAAAAAAGAAGTCAATCCTGACATTTCCAACAGCATGGATGAACGTGGAGGACATTATGCTAAGTGAAATAAGCCAGACACAGAAAGACAAATACTGTATGATCTCACTTATATGTGAAATCTAAATAGTCAAACTCGTAGAAACAAAAAAAAGAATAGTGATTACCATGGGCTGGTAGAAGAGGGAAACTGGGAGATGTTGCTCAAGGGATACAAAGTTTCGGTTATGCAAGACTGGTGTTCTGGAGATATAATGTATAACAATGTGACTATAGTTAAGAATATTGTATTGTGTACTTTAAATTTGTAAGAGGATAGATCTTCTCACCATAAACAAAGAAAAAAAGAAAGAAAAACAAAATGGTAACTATGTGAGATGATGGATATATTGAGCAGTTTGTGATGAATATTTCATAATGTATACATATATCAAATTATCAAGTTGTATACCTCTAATATATATACTTTTTAATTGTTAATTATACCTCCATGAAGCTTGGGGGTGGGATGGGGAAGCTCATAGTTTGACCATAATTATACAAACCGAACACATTTTACATTTCTTCATGCATTTTGGAAGCAACTTTCAATGTGCATAGTATATGTGAAAACCACAATTCATTTAAAGTTGTGCATTAATGTACATGATAGATTTATCATAAGCTAATGTGTTTCTCAAAATTAGTATATGCAGTTTGTTAAGCTTATAATAGAGAGAAATAGGTGACGTAATCTCACACATCAGGTAGTATGTTAGAATGATAACAAGTCTCCCATTGACTTCTGTTACAACTACAAATACACATAAAGGCAGACACACCTCTATTATGTAAGTTTGGAGAACCTCTAGGTCTCTTTTAAGTGTTCAGACGGCATAAGGAAAACACAATAGTCTTATGGCAGAATTTGGCTAAACATTAGCTAAGAATCTAGTTTGTGTGAGGTGATAATCTTCTGACAAATCATAAATCAGGGCAGAATCCTAAACCAAGGACACCATTCAAAAGAGAATAGTTTATTCAGCTTTCTAGATTCTTACACATACTTTAAACAAAGATAAGTATTCCTCAGCAATCCCAGCACTTGAATACCACTCATTTCATTAAAACTACTTGTAATATTTATTAGGATTGTAATTAACCATCCTCTGTTGTTTATGAGATATAAAACTAGATAAATCCACATACTTCCATTAGACTTCTGGAGTATGAGCTTCTGAGTAGATCTTTCAAATGAGTACAAATGACCCCTGGTACATAAATGTACATTTCAAATCAGGGCACTTCAATATTAGACTATTGTCTGTGTAGTGTAATAAAGATTAAAACTAACTAGCACACACACACACACCATTCATACTGAAGTAGATTTAAATAAACTATAAATAATATAAAACCATGGCTAATTTTAAAGTAGGCATATATTAAGTATAATAGAAATAGAATAGAAATGTAGTTAAAACTCTGCTAATGATATAATAGCTAATATTTATTGAGAATGTACTAGTGTCATTACTAAGTGCCTGGAATATTTCCTGGCTCATTATAGATACTCCATCAACTTTAGCTATTTAGTAATGAATGAGTAAATATGTCAATGAATGGATGAATGAACACCAAGCACTCTTATAAGGACTTTACAAGTAGTATCTTATGAAGTCTTCTCAGTAACTCTATGAAGTGGCATTACACAAAGGCATTTTTCTGAGGCTGACACATTAAGGATTAAAATGTGGTGGCACCAGCATTGTAGTTTGGATATTAGACATTTTTATTTGTCTGTTTTCTTCTCTTTCACTAATATGCATATCATTTATAGCACATGAACTGAATATAGGTGTTAAGTAAACAAAGGCATATGGCCAGAAAGCACACACATACCAGGACTGATGGAACAACATTTGTTGGAGAAAGCCTAGAGACGAGAGAAAGCAAGTGTTCATTAAACACAGGGATCCAGGAGTCAGATCCTGCAGATCCAGGAGTCAGATTATGGGAGAGGTATCTCAAATTTGGTCTGGGTGACTTCTAATCTAGATGCTGGAAAAGAAACAGCCTTCCTTCATGTGATGGATGAAAAGGGAGGACTGGCATGGAAGTCCTGTAGTTGTCCAAAACTGATTGCCTTAAGCACCCAGCTACTGCTGGTTTCCGTGGAGCTTGGAAGGGAGCTCAGCTCTTCTCTGCGAGGCTAGGCTGTAAGGGATTAGCCTTGAACAAATTAACCCTTAATTCATAAAGTTAAATCTTAATAATGATTCCTATCATTTATTAAATGAGCATTTACTTTACCAGCGCTAAGTGCCTGGGACTGTCTGAGCCAGCCTCTAAACTCTGTAATGATTCTAATGCATTCCATATAAAAAAGCAGTCTAGAAACTCTAAAGCAAAAGTCCTTTATTTTTACCAATAAATAAAATCTACAGAATTGAACAAGATTGGCAATAAAGATACAGCTTCTCCTTGATGGCTTCTTTAGTCTGACCCAGTAGAATCAGGTTTCTTGCAAATAGCTATGCAGCTAGCACAACTGGGTGTTTGGGAACAGAGAATAAATAACCTTCCATTAAAAAGCTTAACATATTTACATTAGATTCAAATTTAAGTCTAAAAAGCAAAAGGTTTTGCTCCATAACAAAACCTTCATTAAAAATACAAACCCAGGGCTTCCCTGGTGGCGCAGTGGTTGGGAGTCCGCCTGCCAATGCAGGGGACACGGGTTCGTGCCCCGGTCTGGGAGGATCCCACGTGCCGCGGAGCGGCTGGGCCCGTGAGCCGTGGCCGCTGAGCCTGCGTGTTCGGAAAAATTAAAAAAAAAAAAAAAAAAAAAAAAAAAAAAAAAAAAAAAAAAAAAAAAACAAACCCAAAATAGTAATTTAAATGGGATTGGCAAACCTCCAGTTTACACATTTCTCATGAAATTCAATTAAGTCAAACAAATACCAAATCCTGAGGAAATGTTAAGAATTTATTCTATTTAGATGAATAATATCAAATTTATTAGAGAAAGTGTTTTCAACTTTTTTAAGAAGTCAAGTACTTAATGGAATTTGTAAAGCTATGTATTTCCTGACGGACGTTTAGCTTAAAATATTTCATAAATCTAAATACTTGCAAAGGAAGTGATTTCTGCATATGGAAAATACTGACTTTTTGAAATAAATTGGTTGCAGTACTTTTAAAAAAATGAATTCAATGGTTCCTAAATACTAGAGGTATTTAATTCCTATGATCGCACATTTTAAAAATGCATGAAAAAGCCATTTTTAACATTCTTAACTTCTAAATTATTATTTTCTCTTGAACTCATATTTCCAGTTCACTTCTCTGATAGAATATTATCCTAAAACATGTTTTGATGCCTGAAATATTTTATTGATCACCTAAAATACTTCTCTGACACAAAATTATAACTCAGTGTTTGATATTCTCCAGTGATTCAGTAATGCTCAAGTTTTCTTCTGGATGAAGTTATTATTACAGTTGTTTCTTAAGTTATGATTACGGTTCAGTTCTTTACAGTTGTTTCATGGATCCTTTGATGACTATAACTTATTGCTATATTGAGACTGGGTCAAGCATTGATTCTATTCTTTTTTTTTTGCTGTACGCGGGCCTCTCACTGTTGTGGCCTCTCCCGTTGCGGAGCACAGGCTCCGGACGCGCAGGCTCAGCGGCCATGGCTCATGGGCCCAGCCGCTCCGCGGCATGTGGGACCTTCCCAGACCGGGGCACGAACCCGTGTCCCCTGCATCGGCAGGCGGACTCTCAACCACTGCGCCACCAGGGAAGCCCTGATTCTATTCTTTTTTTTTTCTTTTAATAGATGTTAGCACTGATGACCACCTTCTCAGTGGTCCTCTGTTCCCCAGCATGGTTCCTCTGTGTGAAAAGTACTTTAACTCTCAGATACTTGCTTGTATCCATAAATAGCCAATAATATCAGGGGAAAAGCAACTGCTATCATCAGTTTATCTCTTTGTGATTCTCCCCTTTCTGGAATCCTAATGCTAATCCTGATCCCATTTCTTCTGCAATTTTCTGATATCTTTAACAGATAATTTTATAAATTAGTTTTCTCTAGTTATTGTACTTAGGAACATTTGTCCACTCAAAGAATTACTCAACTCCATTCAAAAGTAGAAGTCTGTCCTAACAGTGCTATTTGTTTGTTTGTTTCTGTTTTTCAACCTGCCTGTTAACAAAGTAAAGAAATTTTGGTACATTCCTGCAATTGAATACTATGCATGATTAAAAAGAATGAAGCAGATTTATATTTATGTCCTGATATGGAAACATCACCAAGTTATATTGTTATGGAACTAGGCTTATTTTATATATACCTTCTTGAGTTAAATTTTTTCCTACATATATACATTAAAAAATACAAAAAAAAAAATAAAAAAGTCCTGACAGTGGAGTTCTTTAAGTGAAGGTATAAATTTAAGAATTGAGCCTCTTGTTACAGAATTGAAAATGAAGGAAAAAAATGTTTACCTTCTAAATATATGGAGAGAGCATTAACAGACAAGCTTTAATGGGAGTACACCATACGTGAAAAATCTGGATGTTACAAGATTTGTACTCTAGTATTAATCTTTTAGTTGAGTAATATTGGAAAGTCTCTGACTTCTCAGTGTCTCAAGATCCAGTCTGTAGGTTGATAACACTAAATAATATAATTCCTTTCTAGACTTCTGTTACCCATTAATGTAAGTGTTATTCTGTATCTGAAACCCTGACAAAATAAGTGGATAAGCATCTTATATAATCAATATATGCTCCACTGAGGCATATATAAATACATATATAAATAAATATTATAAAAAATATAAATATGTTATACTATATATGTTAATAGTGTATATGTTATATTATAATTATATATGTTAGTATTGTAAGGTCGGATCTTAACAAACGGCACTCCAAAACAGAGGAGAGCTTCATTAGGGAGCGCTCCCGGGCGAGGTTCACTGGTCCGAGAGAAAGGGCCAGAAGTCGCACCCGGGCGAGGGTTGGGCAAGACTTTATAGGGGAAGAAGGGAAAGGGGTGTGGTGAATCTGGGAGGGCGCAGGGTATTCCTTATTTGGTGGTCTTTTCGGGTATCCTGGGGAACCGTTAGTCCTGCCCCCTCGAAAGGCGGGAAGGCTGGGCCGGGTTCAAAGTCCCCAGGTCAGTTCCTGGAACTGGGTGGTCTGGAATGTCTCCAGGGCAAGTTTCTCGACCTGGGTGGTCCGGAGAATTTTGGTCTGATGCAACCTGTGAATCTGATTGTGTTCCCCTGCCTCGGGCCAGTTGGCCTTACATCCCGACATCTTTGGTGTAACGGGGCGGCGTTCTGATCTCTGGCTACTTCATGCTGAATGGGGGCGTTGAAAGGGGAGTCGGGCGACCAGAGATCCGAGGCTCAGGGGAGACCAGTGGGGGGTTCTGTAGGAAGCAAGGTGTAAGGACAGAGGAGCATTTCGTTTGTGGCCACCCGAGAGACTTCCTCCATGCGCCTGCGAAGGAACCTAAGAAAACAGGGAGCAAGCATGCTACGCAGAGGGTGCGGTCCGGTTTTGAAAGAGGGGTGTCAAAGAGTCCCTCTCTCGGCGGGCTGAGGGCCTCTACGACTTGGGGGCAGGAGTGGGAAGGGGAGGTCCCGGTATCGGAGATAGGCAAGAAGGAGGCCGGGTTTAGGAGGGGGAAGAGGTCGAGGGAGATAGCAGGGTTTTCAACGAACAGTAGGTGGAACTCCTGGATGCGGGAGGGGCCCCGGAGGGAGAGAGACTTGTGGCCTAGAAGGTCGACCAGCCGGTGGGAGGGAAACACGGTTAGTGGGTGGGCCAGAGTCAGTTTGAGTGTTTGTTTGGTCCGAAGGCATGGTTGCCATCCCCGAATGGTTGGCTCTAGCTGTTTGGAGAGGCAAGCCACGGGGCGGTAGGAAGGCCCTACAGGCTGGGCCAGGAGTCCAGTGGCTATTCCGGCCCGTTCATCCACAAAAAGGTGAAAAGGTCGGTTTGGGTTGGGCAGAGAAAGGGGAGGAGAAGATATTCAGAGCGTTACGGAGGGTGAGAAAGGCCTGTCGAACGGCGGAAGGAGAGGTGAGGGGTCCTTGAGGGGTTTCTTTAGCAGCTAGATATAAGGGTTTAGCGAGGAGAGCAAAGTGAGGGATACAGTGTCGGAAAAATCCTATAAGGCCCAAAAAGGAGAGAATTTGTTCCGCTGTTTCCGGAGGCTGGAGTTCACGGTCGGCTGTTAGACCTTTTGTGGTAGCGGTAAGGTGGAGCCCCAGGTAGGTTACAGAAGATACAGATAACTGAGCCTTGGCTGGGGAGACCCGATAACCGCGAGAACCAAGGTAATTGAGATCTGCAGTATGTTGTCTTGAGAGGCTGAGAGATGGGCTACAAAGGAGGAGGTCATCTACATATTGAAGCAGTGTGCTAGGGGTAAGGGAGCAGGAAGTGAGGTCCCGTGCCAGCGCCTAACCGAAGAGGTGAGGACTGTCGCGGAAGCCCTGGGGAAGAACTGTCCAGGTGAGCTGACTGGAAGTATGAGTATCCGGCTCCATCCAGGTAAGGGCGAAGAGGAAATAGGAGTCGGGATGTAGGGGGATAGTGAAAAAGGCATCTTTGAAATCCAGAACTGTAAAGTGGGTTGTGGATGGGGGGATATGAGAGAGCAAGGTGTATGGGTTTGGTACTACTGGGTGGAGAGGAATTATGGCCTCATTAATTATTCGGAGGTCCTGGACCAGGCGATAATCCCCAGAGGCCTTGCGGACAGGCAGGATAGGAGTGTTGCAGGGAGAGTCCGTGGGGATGAGGAGTCCCTGGTTTAGGAGTCTGGTGATAATAGGTTGTAGGCCCCTAAGGTGAGTCTCAGAGATGGAAAATTGGGGCCTTGATGGAAATTTGGAGGGGTCCTTTAGGCGGATGAAGACGGGGGAATGGCGTGTTGCTATTATGGGCTTAGAAGTATCCCAGACTTGGGGATTGATTGGGTTCGGTGTGATTGGAAGAGGGGGATAGGAGGGGGAAGGTTCTAGAGACAGGCCGAGAAGAGGAAGCAGGAGTTGGGAGGAGGGGACCTTGGGGTCAAGTTTAACCAGCTGGAGGGAGGCCCCTAAGTGGAAAAGGACATCTCGGCCTAGCAAGGGAACTGGGCAGGATGGTATGACTAAGAAGGAATGAGTAAAAGGGAGTCCTTCGATATGACATGGGAGTGGACCGGTCTGGAGTGTGAAGGATGGTTTGCCATCAATACCCGTGACCGAGATCTGGGAAGGAGAAACTGGCCCGGAATAGGTAGGCAGGACCAAACAGGTAGCCCCCGTGTCCACCAGAAATGAGATGGACTTACCCGCTACCTGTAGCTTTACCCTGGGCTCGGAGAGGGTGATGGGGGTCTTCGAGTCCGGGCGCCGTCAGTCGTCAGCCAATCCCAGCAGTTCGAGTGGTAATGCCGTTGGGTCGGCCTGCCCCCCGCGTGGAGACACTGAGGGAGGGCCAGTCGTAGGGCAGTCACTCTTCCAGTGGCCCGTTAGCCCGCAGCTGGGCCAGGGCTTAGAAGGAGGTCGGGGATTGGGACATTGGCGAGCCCAGTGGCCTTCTTTTCCGCATTTGAAGCAGGCCCCCGGCGGGGTTGCCTTTTGCGCACCCCGTGGATGCTGTGATCCATGGGAGATGGCCGGCCTTAGGGCGGCTACAAGAGCTTGGGTTTGGAGGGCCACCTTCTGGTGCATCCGAGCCTGTCGGCTGGATTCTGCCAAATCCTCACGACCATTATAGACTTTAAAGGCCATTTTTACCAGATCTCGAATAGGGGTTTGAGGGCCGTCTTCTGCCCGTTTTAATTTCTTTCGGATGTCCGGGGCTGATTGGGTGATAAAATGGGTGGCTAGGACCGCTGCCCCTGCCGGGGTGTCGGGATCCAGCCGGGTGTAGAGAGTTAAGGCCTCTGTAAGGCGATTGAGAAAGGTAGCTGGATTTTCGTTAGGTTCTTGGGTTATCTCTTTTAGTTTTTCAAAATTGACTACCTTATGAGCGGCAGCCTGCATGCCAGCCAGGAGGCATTGGATCATGAGGTCGTGTTTACGACGGCCATCTTGGCCATTCTGGTAAGTCCAGCCTGGATAGGTGCCAGGTACCCAACAGGCATGGAGTTGTCGGTAAGGTGAACCTGATCTGCATGGTTTCGGGCAGCGGTTTGAATTCTTTCCCTCTCGTCAGGGGTCAGAGTAGAAGATAGGATCACAAAGATATCGGGCCAGGTTAGATCGTAAGCTTGAGAGAGAGAGCGAAATTCTTTGATGTAGCGGGAAGAGTCGGCAGAAAAGGAGCCTAATCGCTTTTCTATTTGAGAGAGATCTTGGAGAGAAAAGGGAACATGAACTCTAACTAATCCTTCCGCTCCTGCTACCTCCCTCAGAGGGCAGAGGAGATTTGAATCTTGGGAGTCGTGAGAGCGTGTATGTGCACTAATTGGCGAAGCAAGGGGCGTGGGAGGAGAAACCGTCGAGGGAGGCGGGGGAACGGTTGGAGGGGCCGGAGCGGGTTCGGGAGGAGGGACCGCTTCAGGGTAGGGTGGAGGTTGGAGAGGAGTTCTGGAGCGGGGAGAGGCGAGAGATTCGGGAGGGTCCGTTAGTGGGGAGGAATCCAAGGGGATTGAGGTTTTGGATGGAGGAGATATTTGGCAAGGAGGATTTGAGAGGTAGAACAATTGACGCAAAGGGAGGGGCGGGAGCGCAAATACCAAAAAACCTGGACATAGGGGACCTCAGACCATTTGCCCGTCCTGCGGCAGTAATTATCTAGATCACGGAGGATGTTAAAATCGAAAGTCCCTTCAGGAAAATAAAGAGGGCTGTAAAATTGGCTAGGAGACACCCCAGGGGCGTCTTAGGAGATCTGGTTTCGATTGTGAGGTTCCCATGACCCCCAGTCTGTCCCTGAGCGAATGGAGAGGGAGAGAGGCGTCCCTGGTCTCAGTCTCCAATTCACGACAGGTCGGAGGGCGGTCAGGCGATTGGGACGTCTCCACAATCACCCGAGGCCCGGCGGGTCGGAGAGCTGTCAGGCAATTGGGACGTCTCCACAGTTGCCCGAGGCCCGGGGAGAGGACGGAGGAGTCCCTGACGCGGCCGCGATTAGGGACAGGGAGTCCGGTGGGCAGGGACTCTGGGGGTCGGAGGGAACAAGGGAGGGGGACTTACCCCGTTTTCTGCCGGATCGGGTGGATGAGTAGAGGTTGTCTCCTGGGGGAGGGGAGGAGCGGCCTGCGCCGTAACCCGCGGGACTTGGTACCCCTCCCGGGTTTCGGCACCAAATGTAAGGTCGGATCTTAACAAACGGCACCGCGAAACAGGAAAGCTTCAAGTGAGCTTTATTAGGGAGCGCTCCCGGGCGAGGTTCACTGGTCCGAGAGAAAGGGGCCAGAGAAGTCGCACCCGGGCGAGGGTTGGGCAAGACTTTATAGGGGAAGAAGGGAAAGGGGTGTGGTGAATCTGGGAGGGCGCAGGGTATTCCTTATTTGGTGGTCTTTTCGGGTATCCTGGGGAACCGTTAGTCCTGCCCCCTCGAAAGGCGGGAAGGCTGGGCCGGGTTCAAAGTCCCCAGGTCAGTTCCTGGAACTGGGTGGTCCGGAATGTCTCCAGGGCAGTTTCTGGAACTGGGTGGTCCGGAGAATTTCGGTCTGATGCAACCTGTGAATCTGATTGTGTTCCCCTGCCTCGGGCCAGTTGGCCTTACAAATATATATAACATTCAATTTGTTAGCTACTCTGAAATAAAGTTTTAAGGTTGAACTACTACTTTCTCCATTGATGCATTATATCAATGATATAATACATAATGAATATAATAAATATATAATCCATAAGTAATATATCATATATCCTGTTATATATATTATATTATAAATATAATATATAACATTCAATTTAATAATTTAATTCAATTAATTTAACTTAATCTGAAATAAGTTTTATGGTTTAACTAATTCTTTGATTTATTATATAAATATTATAATGATATATATGTGATATGATATTTTATATATGTATATACACTTATACATATAAATTCAATTTACTAACTTGAAGTAAAGGTTTTTAAACTTTAACTTTAACTCTTTTAACTTTAATTTAGGTTAACTTGTTATTCTGTGTGTGTGTGTGTGTTTGTGTGTGTGTGTGTGTGTGTGGTGTTCCATTTCGTTAAGTACAAGGTGTATTTCTAAATTATTAAGTTTATTTGGTGATTACAAAAGAGCACTCTGGTTCCCAATAGCTTTTACTTTTTTGGCTCTATTCCACTCTGAAAGCTTTTCGATTACTTTCTAATAGCCTTAGCTATTAAAGATCTTTTAAATTTTAAATAGCATTTATTAGAATACATTTTTTTTAAGTTTTAGGATTTAATTACTCAAATTGATATAAATATTCCCCTAATAAGGTGTCAAATTTAATGAATACATGAGCCAATTTATTATCAAAAAACATAAAAGCTAAATAATAATATCTAAATCTTATAGCCATTATTTAGAATAATTTCAAATGCAATACTTTTGTGTTTGACTATGTCTGTGAGAAAACTGGTAGTCTTATTTAGGCTGGTCAGTGTGTATTAAAAATGTACATTCCCTATTATATTTAACACTATATTAATTTAAGTAACAGCCACAGTGTTTTAGAATGCAGGTATAAAGCCACTGTAGCAGACACTGTGGGTGCCCTGTCCAGATCTCCTGAATCCCTTTAACTGTTTCCCCAGCTTCTGTCCATTGCTTCTAAGAGTTTATACCTACAGTTCTCTTCAGAGGATTTATCTTGTCTCCTAGGAAGCTTTGTCTGCCCTCAAATCCAAACAACTGAAAATGTTTGGAAGTTTCACCAAGCACTCCTTGCCATCCAATTTTGGTTCCTTTAGCCTATCGACTAGTGTAGAAGTATGAAAATATAAATCCTGTGCTTTGAGACATGACAAACTCTGAGATATCATTTACACTCCAGAGATGCCCCACAGGATCAGGCCCAGGGTGAGTGTCCCCCTAAAATCGCACCATTTCTTGACTTCTTCCCCTTCTCTGTCCTGCTTCTCCCACCCTTTGGCTGAGTTATACTGAAAGAAATCTTTTAAATAAATCACCTACACAAAACCTTGTCTATTTCTACTTCTGGGAGAACTAACTTAAGACAGTCAACTTGTCATTGAGCAGCATCTTGCCATAGTGTTAATGAGAAAAGACAAGACACTATCACCCTCACCCTGATCCTAACCACCCTTCCAAAGGAAACCACCACTTTGTAAGGGTAGAGGCAACCGAACAATTCTTTTACCCTGTAGCTGTGCTGCTGTAGGTCTACATCAAAGGTAAAATGACTGTCCTTGTGCAGAACATTCAGAAGCTCTGCCCACCCTGCATTCATCCTCCCTCAGCATGAACATGGGACATGCAATTAGCTATGCAGATAACATTAGTCTTATTGGAATTTTTCCAATAAATGAAAAGAGCATTTGACTCTCACTGCATACCAAATGGATAATAGCTTCTTGTATGCAGTAAGGTTTTTCTAATCAAGTGCTTTAAAAGATATCTGTAGCCACTGTTTAAGTCCTGGAAGCAAAATATTCTTATCTTGATACATTTGGGATTTTTTTCTCCAGAATTTAAATAACACAGCAGATGGCAGTATATTTGAAGCATTTCCAAATTATTTCACTTAAATGTAATTACATTATAGTCCTATTACAGAGAAGAAGAAAGGGGCGATAGAGACCATGTTTAAATTAAAGAATCACATTCAGACTAAATTGTTAGGTATAAAAATACAGCTAGAGCAGATGGCAGAGGTGATATCGTGCTTTGAAATCAAAATAAATCCTTGTTTTAATATAAATGAATGTTTTTAAAATGTGAAAAATTGTAATAAAAATAACTAATTTTAACCTTATTTGTTGTTTTGTAATAAGGGAATTTCTTTATTAAAACAAACAAAAACCTTATTTAAATGCAACATACATTAATACTGTTAAAATTCCCTCCGAGATTAATTAATGCTGCAATTTACCTCCTTCTTTTAAAAAAAAAATTCTCAAATTATACGAGGTTGTATTTCCCTATGTGCTGGCATCAGAAATATACCCCAAAGAGCAGTTTTATCTTTTTGTTTCATAAAATTACCATTTCTAGCAATAGGATTCTTGATTTTACACTTGTTTTTATCTTCTGGTCCTGATACATATGGTCCTTCAGGGGACAAAAAGTGTCCAGTGCTCTGCATTAATGCTTCTCAACTTTCAATTATGCATAAGAATTACATGGAAAAGTTGTTAAATCACAGGTTCCTGGTTGCCACTCCAGAGATTCTGTTGCAGTAGATCTGGGTTGGGACCAGAGAATCTGTTCTTTTTTATACAGTATAGCAGTGCTAATGCCGCCTGTACCAGGAATCACATTTTCAGCAACACCCTCTAAGTAAAGGTATTCTTTTTTTTCCAAATAAAAGATTAACTTGGTAGTGGTTATCTGGTCCCATAAATTCTTTTTACCTCTCTTTCTATATATGATAGAGAATGCAAGACATTTTGGTTTTTATTTGCTTTGAGTTTTGAAATTGCAGTTTTAGGTTATTTTGCAGTATAAATTTTGGGATTCATCAAAAGCCAAAAGATTAGGTTTCTCAAAGCACATATTTTGAAGAAAATATCTAGCTGTTGACTTGCTCATCAGAGCATCATGTCTGGAAAACTAGATAAATGTCCCCAAAAGAATTGACTTTTGAGAAGTAGTGTCAACTCATTTCATCCTCACAACTATCACTTCAGCTCTAACTTCACCTGTCTTTCATTGGATGTTTGGCCTGTCCTTGATTGCTTGATAGCTTCCCATTATTTTTTGCCACATTGGGAAAAAGAAGTAAAAAGTGAGAAACCCCATACTGATTCCATCCTCGAAAGAAAAGTTACTCCATGTGGCTTGGAATTAACTAAACCTGGGACTGAATCCTGGTGCAGTTCTGGGACTCAGTCACATGGTATCTTCAACTTCCAGGCAGCTTGGGTCTATAATGACCTCCAGATCTCAGAGGACCCTTATAAGGTATTTTATCAAACAGTTATCTGTCTCAAATTTGAATATTTTATTGCAAAAATCTTAGAAGTTTTAGCCAGACTTTTGTTGTAGCTGTTAAATATTTTAGAGAAAATTTCATAGTTTTTCGTTATTGGATTGAAATCCTGGACACTCCATCTGTAATTATCTGTTTTATGAGATCTTGTACAAGATACTTTTCTCGGCTTCACTTTCTCTCATCTGAAATATGAAATGGACAAGATATCTACATTCACAGCTCAGAAGTCATGCTATTCCAAAAACAGTTCCTTGTACCACATTTCTCAAGTAATTTTCTTTTGGAGATGGTAAATATACAACATACTCTTTTTCCATGAGAAAGAAGGAAGATGAAGACAAATTAGGTTTGCATATATTTTCAAGAAGAAAACCATAATAAAATTATTTATGGGATTTAAACTACTTACCCAGGTCAATTTCCTAATCTCAGATGTAATGTTTAGGTTCTCTATAAACTTGCATTGCTTAATTATTTATACCCTTTGAGAAATCATACTACTACTCACTCCAATTAATTGACATTAGAGAGTAATGTTATTTAATAGATTTGAAATATTATCAAACTCTAGATTTGTTTAATAGACATAGCTTTCTGAATTCCTAAAATGGATTTTTAGAGAGGCATCATAAATATATAACGAAAATTAAACACTTTTAAGCAGCATATTTATATAAGAAGATACAGTTTGAAACAAGATCTAAAAGTACTAGTCTCAACTTTTACCACTCCTAATTCTAATAACAGTTTGACAAAAATTTGGCTTTTATTATGCTTCCGTAGAAATTCTTTAACTTTCAAAGGAGCCAGACCCTTGCCATACAGGGCCCCGGGCCAACCATTTTTACAGCTTTGGCGCCTGTTGTTCTGCATCCAAGTTTGTCACTTCATCAGAGCTAAAGCATCTCTGTTAAATCTGGAGAACAGCTTTCTGGGCAGAGCAGAAACAAATCTCTTTGGCCTCCTCCACATGAATTCCCTCCACATCGTCAAAAGAGTACCTCAACATGGTGGACATTCACGTTGGATAAATTGCATAGATAGTAAGATGGAGATGCAGTAGTTTAAGTGAAAAAGGTAGAGATTCTTATTTAGCCACAAGTATTACACAAGCTAACAGTGTAATGATACTGTATATAGATTAACACCTTGTATTCTGCTAACTTCAGAAAGTTTGTCTAATTTCAAACCTTGTATCTGAAGAAAGTATTTTGAAAAGGTACCCAGAGTAATTTTTTTAAACCTTAATATAACATAATAAGAATGATTGAAGGAACTAATGCTAACAAAACCATCTGACCAGTTGTAGGTTAGAGATGGAGATAAATTATTGTTGGATAAGGCGTGGGAATATACTATTGTTTGTAAAAATTTACAGTTAGATTATTCTGTGCTCTTCCTGAAGATGAAATTAGGATGGAGAAGGAAAATATAACTGCAACTTACTTTGGCTCAGATAAAAATCAGCTTCCAAGAAATCATCAGTGGAGAGCAGAGAAATAAACTTCCTCACCAAAATGATTAGAAAACTAATCACTAAAAGAGGTGTTAGCAGATATCACGTAACTAATTCTTAAAAAGGCCAGAAACTATCAAACTCTTAGAGGAAAACATAGGAAGAACACTCTATGATATAAATCACAGCAAGATCCTTTCTGACCCACCTCCTAGAGTAATGGAAATAAAAACAAAAATAAACAAATGGGACCTAATGAAACTTCAAAGCTTTTGCACAGCAAAGGAAACCATAATCAAGACCAAAAGACAACCCTCAGAATGGGAGAAAACATTTGCAAATGAAGCAACTGACAAAGGATTAATCTCCAAAATTTACAAGCAGCTCATGCAGCTCAATAACAAAAAAACAAACAACCCCATCCAAAAATGGGCAGAAGACCTAAACAGACATTTCTCCAAAGAAGATATACAGAATGCCAACAAACACATGAAAGAATGCTCAACATCATTAATCATTAGAGAAATGCAAATCAAAACTACAATGAGATATCATCTCACACCAGTCAGAATGGCCATCATCAAAAAATCTAGAAACAATAAATGCTGGAGAGGGTGTGGAGAAAAGGGGACACTCTTGCACTGCTGGTGGGAATGTGAATTGGTTCAGCCACTATGGAGAACAGTATGGAGGTTCCTTAAAAAACTACAAATAGAATTACCATATGACCCAGCAATCCCACTACTGGGCATATACCCTGAGAAAACCAAAATTCAAAAAGAGTCATGTACCAAAATGTTCATTGCAGCTCTATTTACAATAGCCCGGAGATGGAAAGAACCTAAGCGCCCATCATCGGACGAATGGATAAAGAAGATGTGGCACATATACACAATGGAATATTACTCAGCCTTAAAAAGAAATGAAATTGAGTTATTTGTAATGAGATGGATAGACCTAGAGTCTGTCATACAGAGTGAAGTAAGTCAGAAAGAAAAAGACAAATACCGTATGCTAACACATATATATGGAATTTAAGGGAAAAAAATGTCATGAAGAACCTAGGGATAAGACAGGAATAGAGGCGCAGACCTACTGGAGAACGGACTTGAGGATATGGGGAGGGGGAAGGGTGAGTTTTGACAGGGCGAGAGAGAGTCATGGACATATACACACTAACAAACGTAGTAAGGTAGATAGCTAGGGGGAAGCAGCCGCAAGGCACAGGGATATTAGCTCGGGGCTTTGGGACAGCCTGGAGGGGTGGGATGGGGAGCGTGGGAGGGAGGGAGACGCAAGAGGGAAGACACATGGGAGCATATGTATATGTATAGCTGATTCACTTTGTTATAAAGCAGAAACTAACACACTATTGTAAAGCAATTATACCCCAATAAAGATGTTAAAAAAAAAAAAAAAAGACTCCTACCCTAGAATTAAATTAGAAAATAGAACTTTTGTTCTTCTGCCCAATTTAAAAAAAGAAAAAATCCATGATTCCTCAGTTTGAATATGAGTTTCTTGAGGACAGGTCTTGCTTTCTTTCATACTCCTCAAGTTGGAAGCCTCTCTTAGAAATGGCTTCATGAATCACAGTGTCTCTTTTATCCTTAGTACAAGTGCATAATTTACCTAATGAGAGCAAATGAGCATCATAACAAAGGAAGAGAGTGATATAACCCAGTACTGAACACAGAGGAGATAGATGTTTTTAAATGAATGGATAGTTTTCAGTTTATCTCAAACCTTATTTTATAGAGCTTCATTTTAACCATTATTGCTCATGATTTCTTTAGCAAATGATAACCAGAATCATCATTACTTTTTATTGCAATCTGAGAAGTGATATAAAAAAATTCTTCTGTCTGTATAGCTTTAACCTTTGTTTTCCCCAGCAGTCTAGATTTCCAGTGGCAGAATGTTTCCTTGCAAATTTATAGGTGATGGAATATAGGTAACAGAGTATAACTAAGATTCCTTCAAGTGTGTACAGTGGAAGGTTTTTTGTTTCACTTATTTATAGGGCATTTTAAAAGTGAAAAAATTCAGGGGAAAACTAGCGAAAGTTTGAAAATGTTATTGCTTAAAAGTAAGCATCAGATTACATTTTAAAATGTTTCAAATGCTATGCTTTTGCTAGATTTTCATCTCGAAACATTTTCTATTTGGTTGATCTTTATGTGGTGTTTCATATTTCCTGCCCCTAAGAAAATGTTTTTGGGTGTATTTGTACATTACCTTTGTGCAATACCGTTACAAGTGTGTTTAAAGAAAAAAAGAAGAAAACAATCTAGCAGGTTAACATATTAACATTTCGGTGTTAGAAATAGAGGCTCAAATTTCAAACTGCTGAATGGGTTTGGTGCTAGGAGGTCATTCATCCACTTCACAAAGATAGTACAAAATTGACAGCTTCGTATTAGGTGAACAAAATCATAGAATGAAAAGGAGACATACATAGTCTTCAGAATAAATCCTTTCTGTGGGTCCTTTCAAATGGTGCTGCACTATCATTTATATAAGGATGAATTTTCTGACCTTTTCCAGTTCACAAAGGTACATTCTCAAGTTTTCCTGAAGATGCCCCCATGTATTTCAAAGCTATTTTTAAATTTACATAATTAACATGAAATAGGGGCTTCCCTGATGGCGCAGTGGTTGAAAGTCCGCCTGCCGATGCAGGGAACACGGGTTCGTGCCCCGGTCCAAGAGAATCCCACATGCCGCGGAGCGGCTGGGCCCGTGAGCCATGGCCGCTGAGCCTGCGCGTCCGGAGCCTGCGCTCCGCAACGGAAGAGGCCACAACAGTGAGAGGCCCGCATACTGCAAAAAGAAAAAAAAAAAAAAAAAAAAAAGAAATAAAAGAATCTCATTTCCCCTCCATGTTTCTAATAGTTATGTTAAAGCCTAAGGTATTTTAGTCTTTTCAAAACATATTGCAGCCTTAATGCAAGTTAATTTGTCTCCTCAGAGGGCTTTTGATACTTTTTAAAATTAATTATAACACTCTGATATATTCTGATTATTTCAGGTTGAATACTTTGCTACAATTTCTATTAACATCAAATAGTGAAGTATAAGACGGTGCAAAAAGGTGCTATGGAAGATATTCTACAGAGAGGAATAAATTAAAGTAAATATTAGATTTTCTAAATGTTAATTTTTAGCTAAAATAATGGTCAGAAGTTTTTATGCTAACCATACAATTTTTTCTCTTGTGAATCTTAAATTCAAAAAGCAAATTGTAAGTGCTAAACAAACTGCATGACAGAAAATAATCTTCTAGAGTTGAGTGTGCCTGCGGTTATATCTGCAAGAGAGTCCGAGGACGAGATTGACATCAATGAAAAGAACCTATAGTCAAGTTTTAAAGCATAATGCATCTCTTTTTAGTTGAAAAAGTGAGACACAAGAGGAGGTGGAGGGTATTTTCCCCACTATAATGAGAAATATGATGGAGAGAAACAATAAAGTGTTGATTATGTGTCATAAGTGACAAAGGTCAGTATCAAAGGATGCAAGGACCCCAGAAACGTGGATACGAAAATATTTGGTGATCCTCCCAACTGGAGGATTAGACATGTTTAACAAAATCTGTTAAACTCAAACATGACCACATGACTTGCTTTGGCCAGGAAATGTGAGAGTGACATGTTCCATACCTAGTCTGAAGGTTGAAATGTGGCTTACTACATTTTCTTGTCACTGACAACAATTCTGGAAGCATGCATCACAATAGAGTTTTCATCAGCCCACACCCTAGATAACTGTGATGAGCATAACCTCCTTGCTTGCCCACAATAGAGATGAAACATGTGTAAGAAATAAACTTTGCTGTTTTAAGTAAGTGAAAATTTCAGTTTGTCTTCACTGTACCATAGTTTATGCTATTCTGACTGATACATTAAGCCATGTGGCCTATGAGGTCATCATTGGAAGTTATAGAAGAGAAAGATGCTCCCTGGTGGCTTGAAGGATTCTGAAGGATAGTGGCACATTTAAGATACTTAATTAATTTCATCAGAAAAAAAAATATATTGGGACTGGATTTCTGTAATTCCATTGTGGATATCTGTCATTCAAGAAGTTCACAGACACATATCACTAGCACCACACAGTGCAAATATAACATAGATTTTAAGGGGGAAAAACTTACAAGCAGAGAGGTAGTAGAAAACATGCAGGCCTATGGTCCGTGCAGGTACATATAAAATGCTAGGGTCTTGAGGGAGCCCAACAATTCATACCCTGCTTCTCCACCTACGTTCTCATAGTACTGATAAAAAGAAACATCGATGTTAGAAAATGTAAGGATACCCTCATTATAACTATGATGTTATGAGTATTGGAACAGTCCAAATGGTATCACCACTTTCCTAATCACCAGTTTTAGCCTTAGAACAACTCTCAAGGATTTGAGCCTACATAAGAGAAATTCCCAGTGATAGACCTACTGATCTGAGTGGAGGAGTTTGAGAGAGAGCAAGTTCCCCTCACATAGGAACTTCTAAAAGATTATCTACACTCAATCAAGAAATTTCAATCATGATGTCAACTCACTCATTTTTCTTCTGGGAGTACGAGTAAGAAGTAAGGCAAGAGGGCAAGAGTATTTAGAGAAAAATCTCTTTTTATAGAAACTAATTATAAGGGGAAAACCCTTTCTCCTTAAGAACATTTTACTGTCTTAACCATTTGAGTTTAACCATGAGGTCAATGGTGATCCAGAAGTACGGCTGGATGCGTTAGAAGAAGACATCATTGATCTCTCAGAACAATCCTGATCCAGCCTTCTGGAGGCAACTCTCCAATGTCAGCCATGTTGATGGCATAGATTAAGGCCCTAAAAGATTCTGAAATGAATATAAAAATAGTGCACTGAGTAAAATCATCCCAAGGCCACTTTTTACTCAGAACTAAAAATAAATTCTCTATTCCCTTTCCCTTCTAAGTTATGGCTGGTTATTTTGTGCACTATAGCCTATGAGACCATGAAATCAAAGTGACGTTACAATACTCATGAAGACCTGCCATTGATAACGTGCTGATATGGTCCCTTATCAAATTCCCAAGGACAAATTAAATATCAGAAATAACATTGTTTTTACTATAAAGGGAATTAAGGCCAAATATTAAATTATTTTACTTTGTGAATTCAGAGAAATTTGAAAGCTAAAATCTACCCACTCCACCCCCTCTACTTTGTATGGTGCTTAGTCTCAGCTGGAATGTTTCTCAAAACCAAGTGGAGGGACTTCCCTGCTGGTGCAGTGGTTGAGAGTCCACCTGCCAGTGCAGGGGGCATGGGTTCAAGCCCTGGTGCAGAAGGTTTGAAGATCACACATGCCGCGGAGCAACTAAGCCCTTGTGCCACAACTCCTGAGCCTGCGCTCTAGCGCCCGCGAGCCACAACTACTGAGTCTGCCTGCCACAACTACTGAAACCTGCATGCCTAGAGCCCGTGCTCCACAGCAAGAGAAGCCACTGCAATGAGAAGCCCGCGCAACACAACGAAGAGTAGCCCCCACTTGCCGCAACTAAAGAAAGCCCACGTGCAGCAACGAAGACCCAACGCAGCCAAAAATAAATAAATTTATTTTAAAAAACAAGTGGAGTTGTGGCTTTTCTCAGCAGCTGCAGCCTGTGCTGTCTCTCCCTCCAATTGCTTGTGGTTCCATGACATGTATTTCCTGCCAAGTATTTCATAGGCTGCATATTTAAAGATTCTAAAGAATTAATCATCCTCACAAGATTATCACTGCACTGAGCAACATCCACTAAATTCAGAAAACAAGCCAGTCTGCATTTCCTACCCCAGTCAGTCCAGACAACAAAATGTTTTTCCCAGAATACAATTAGGGTTGCCACAGACTCACTGCTATGTCGGTGATAGAGGGTAGGCAGACAAAGCCTTTGGCTTTAGCCTCAGCAATATCTCAGTTAATCTATAACCATTGAATGGGATTTACGACTTTGAAGTTATCCATTGAGAGTAATATCCCAAGAGCAGTTCATTTCCATACTCTGCCTGTATCATACTTTTGAAGAGGACCAAATCCTGTCATCTTCCCTCAGAAAGTGGCATTTAAGTCCCTACTGCTTTCTCAATTAGTCGATACCTTCGTAGGCATGGAGACACTGGTTCGCAGTTCTAATCTGTGGTGCCTTTCCCCCTCTTTATTGAGATCTTAATTTCTGTTTCCCTCTTTAACTCTGTTTTTGGCATTTCAGTGCTGAACGGAATGCAAATTCTTTGTGTGTGCATGTGTTCATTAAATAATTCAGAACTAAGAGAATTGCTGCTAGAAAAGTGGCCATCGCATCTTCAGTTTGTTTCTGGAGAATCACCTACGGCAGATTCTGAACTGAAGCTGCTGTAGAAAGCTATGAATCTGTTTCACTAGAGAGGTGGTGAAAACCAATATCTCGACCATTCAGTCCTCATGATGTCTTTTCCTCAGTGTTCTAATGTTCTAGCCCTTGAGTGGGTTTTCACTGTTTTCTCCACACACTAGATGGAGAGAATTCCAGTGGGTTATTTCCAGATACTGTTCGTCTACTGGCTTCAGGAAGGCTCAGCTAGTGTGTACAGTTAAACCTACTTAATTTTAACTCTTTCCTTACTATCCATGGTGAGCACTCTTTGCTGAGTCAGGTAGCCTTTTTTAGGTTTTTGGTCCAGTTATAGTTTTATTAGCATTTTCTAGTCGAATCCATCTTGTTGTGTCCCCACAGTGAGAGATTTGAAACCATGAATTTGGGGACTGCCAAAGGCATCAACTCTTCCAACCTCGTGACCAGTTTCAGATTCTTGATTGAATAATCCTTCCCAGGAGATATTCTCCCATGTACATTATATTTAGCCAAATCTCAGACTTAAACTAACATTGTCTCCCCTGTTTTTCTTTGTGTCATCATTCCCATGTCTTTCCTTGGAGTCCGATTTCCACACATTTTTATGGTATATTTTCTTGAGACCCAAATATTACCTGGGTACTTTGCTATACTACACCACTTGGAATCTCAAAAAAATATTTATCTGATTATATTTAACTGACATTCAAGGTCTTCTTTTCTCAAATATGTTCGGATTTGTTTTCATATAGCTAGTACTCCAATTTTCAAAGGTGCATTCCCAATTTCTCTGATTATGGATATTATTAATACTGTTAAGAAGTCAACTCTAAATGTTTCTCTGGTTTTCCTTTTCTGTTTTGTTGTTTTGATGATCAAGTGTCTAGAACAATGAATGCCTGGCACAGGGCTGTTCCTCAATTAGTATTGACTGAATGAATGACTGATTATTTTTCATCCTTTATTCAAGATTAGTCTCTCCATGGGTTTAGTCTAGATGGAGTCAAATTAAAGGCAACCAATGTACTGTCACTCTTCTAGGTCCACAGTTAAAATTTTCCACAGATACCAAGGGGAAAAAGGATGGGGTGGGAGGAATTGGGAGATGGGGACTGACACATATACACTACAATGTATAAAAAAACTAATGATAACCTACTGTATAGCACAGGGAACTCTACTTAATGCACTGTGGTGTCCTAAATGGGAGGAAAATCCAAAAGGAAGGGGATATATGTATATGTATGGCTGATTCATTTTGCTGTGCAGTAGAAGCTAACACAACATCATAAAGCAACTATACTCCAATAAAAATTAATTAAAAAAAGAAAAGAGTGGAGAGACAATAAAATGTAGTATTTAAGAGTAAAAAAAATTGTTTTCCATAGAATCACTGAAATACAAGATACAATACAGCAAATAAGTGCTTTGCCTTCCTTATAGCTGTAAGGGAGTGAATACAAAAAATTCTTTTTGCTAGATTCTTCACTCCAGCCATGCTTGTATTCTTGGTGCTTGTTAAAGCTTCATGCCTTGCTTAAGGCCAGGGGATCTTCTATAGATATGGACACTCACTTCCATAAGAAAGGACACATACCTCAATATGGGCAAAGCCACCCACAAAGTCTTCATTCAGAAAGTGGCATTTAAGGTTGTTTTTCTATTAATTTAGGCTCCGGGAAACACCAATTGCCAGCCCTAATTTAAGGTGGTTTTTTTTCCCCCTCTATATACAAATCTTAATTTTTGTTTCTTTTTTGAGATCCTTGTTTTGACTATCCAGGGCCAGGATAGTTGGAACCTAATAAAGTACCAACAACATTTAGAGCCACTCTCAGCAAGCCAGAATCCTTGAACTCTCTATGTCCATTTGTCTATAAAATTTTCCCCTGCCTTGTTTATTCCCAATGATTGTTCCCTTTGCAACCAGGTAACACACTTATTCATTATATATTTTCCTTACCAAACTGAAATTAAGCATTGTTTTACTATTCCGGGAAGAGGAAGAAAGAGTATAAGATAGGAGACTGGGAATGCTTGGGAAAATCCATAATGGAAACCAGGTTTAGGCAAGTGAATCCTATAGGATAATCCCCTTAGTCATGTCAGTATCTTGTTTGATCACCAAAATCCATCAAGTTTGCTTTATTTTCTCCATTTTTTAAAGATAAGGAATATGAGCTTTAAAACAGTAAGATAGTTTTGCAAAATTACACAGCCTATCATCGACCATTGTTTCTAAGTCTCTTATTCTCTCACTACTGAAATACTATCTGGATATGTAATTATATATAAGACCTCAATATCCCAAATACAATTCCAAAAAGCTTTTGAAATTCTGTTTATATCATCTCATCATTCTAGAGTTTTTCATGTAGGCGCTTTACCTTTAGATTATACAAACAAAGGCAAGGCTAGTATCACTGGAAACTGGAAGGAGAGCTTGCCACCCTCCCCCTACACCCTCTGCTTCCAGTGCTATTTTCAAATGAACTTGGGTTATTTTAAAGTTATGGTTTTCACTTTGTACTATGATATTAAACTATGGACTTCTCTGAATTATCATATTAAATGAAGGAGAGAAAAAGAAGAAAAACCAAAAATATCTAGAATTGAAAAAAATAGGTACTAAAATATGAGGAAACTAAACATTGAAACAAAAATAATAGATTCTAGGTTGGGAGAGGATCCCTGAGATACCATGATTTGCTCCCTTTATACTCACTCTCTCCCCATTTTAACTTTCTCCTCTTTTTCTAGTTTTTTCTCCTTTACTCTGCCATATCAAGCTCCATAATACACAAAATAACTATAGGAAACACGTGGAAATTCTAGAAGGATTTTGATGAAATGTAGATAGCAAGATGAATATAGATACAAAAATTAGGTATGGTTTGGGATGTGCTTCTTTGTGAATCTCAAGGTGCAATTTGTTTTCAGGTAATTGGGCTCTCATATGCTTTATTAGAAGAAAACCCAACATCTCCCTCTTGAATTTCCCTCCTCTAACTATCTAAGGGCTAGTAATCTAGAAAGGATTTAGTTCCGACTTCTAGACCCAAGAGGGAGACTACTAGTTTGGAATGATTCTCCTTTGATCTGGCCCCTCCACACTGAATTGAAGCTGGCATTCCATACTATTCTATTGCTGAGATGAGACCTAGTTGACCCAGATCCCTATACAGGCCACGTGGCTCTTTGACAGAGAGCAACGTTATTCCTCAGTCTCAACTTGACCAAAGATACTAGATGCTTGTGCTCCTATGATTTCAGTCCTTATTACTGACTTCTTCAAGTTCATACACCTTAAAAATTCTGAACCACCATACTCTACTTCTTTTGGGGATTCCACATGATATTTGTCATCTCTTAAGGAAAATATACTGTTACACTTACTTTGTCTAGACACTTACCTCCTGAGGAACTACAATAGGGGATATAACAAGAAATGAATAAAATTTAAATAAATTATTACCCAAGCCTGTGCAATATGTGAATATATCTCTTCTTTGTAGCCTAATAAAATTTTAATGGAAGTGGAAGTAAAATGAATACACCTATTTCAATGAGGAATATGTCTGAGGAAAGTAGAATGATGGAGTGGCAAATGTAAAGGTCAAAAATTAGGAAGGGATTTCAGCAACCTGGGCATCAGCTATACAAGAAACTTCAACAAAAACTCAACAGTAGAAGCCTAAGGACCATAAAACCGTTATTGGAAATGGTAGAAGAAAAGAATGCTGCTAATGACAAGGATTCCCTCACAGGCCTTTCTAAGGGAGCTAACTTCAAGAATTCCAAGATAATATATGCTTCTAAGGGAAATCTGTATGTTTTCCGCCTTGCAGGAAAAAATTGTCTGTTTTCAGTGATTTCAAACTGAATTTTGAGGGTTTGTTATTTTTTGCATTTTTGTAGGTAAAAAGAAAACTAGAAATTTATTCTTTGATGAGGCTTTTTGTTACATTTGAAATTAGTTTTAATTTTTGGTAATAACCTAAACTCATTAAGAACTGAGTATATTAAATGGGAGGGATATTTAAGCTGTATAATACTGGTTTGGGTGAAAAATGATCTATTTCCCAAATGATCTATTTGGGAAATGGGTGATGGTGATAGCTGTACAACAATATGAATGTACTTAATTTCACTGAACTGTACACTTAAAAATGGTTAAGATAGTAAGTTTTATGTGTATTTTACCACAATAAAAATAAAATGAAATGATTTATAACTATAAATTAAGGACCAAGTAACTGACAAACTGGTTCTGACAGTGTTTTATGTCTATAGTCCTGGAATGTTTGCTTTTATAAAGATTTTGACTTCATAGTCACTCCTCATAAAGACAGATCATTTTATCAAAAAAAAAGAAACATAATGCTTAACACCCCAAGATCTAGAAAAAATTCATTCAATGGTTTAACTTTGGGAAAAAAAATTAAACTAATAAATAAAAAGATGTGAAAATATACTTTTTGAAAAATTAAAGTGTGACTTTCATACAAGTCTAACATGAAAATCTGTCAAAGATTATACTCAGTTTTATTATTCAAGAGGTAGCCAGTAGGACAAGACTAATTAAAAGAAGAATTTGAGAACCAAGGGTTTATATAGTTAGTCAACAGAATGTTGAAATGAATTGTCTAATAGATACAAAACTGGCTTATGTCCTATAAGGCCACAAAACTGTAACATTTGTGTTTATATATTTCTACCAAACAACAAAAATCTAAAAGTTCACGTGTAACAACAGTTTTCAGGACTCAAATAAAATATTAAGTCAAGCACAGTGTTTTCTCTTATAAAATTAAATAAGTTTTGAGTGAGCCTGTTTTCTAGACCTTAAAATATATGCAAGATTTGTAAGGAGGAAAGTCCATTCACCTGTTACATTTCAAATTTGGATAATTTTTCTTAACAAAAGAAAAGCAAAGCACAAAGAGAAGTTCTGTAGAGAAGAATTAACATTAGGTTAACAGTTTAATCTGAGATTTTTTTTTCTTTATAATTGAACTGAGATACTAAGAAAGAACAAGGATGTTTATTATAAGTAGCAACACATCGTTTGTGCCAAATGCAAGCACAGATTTTAAGAAGACATTAACTCAAATAGAAATAGCGTTCGATTCAGAATAGCACATATTCAAGCACTGGAAGTAAAAGAAGGCTAAAATTAGAAGGATATGGATAACTTTACTTTTTTAAAGTGGCTGTCACTCAGTAAAGCCTTTTTTGTTTAATTGTCGAAGTTTCCCTTAGAGGTTTGCCCCATACGGAAAATCATTCAATATCAATACGGCTCATCAGGATATAAGATTCAGCGTACAGGGAGCAGACAACCATGTCCTTAATTTGGTAGTTCCATGTCAGGAAATAGTTTTTTTCCCTTTTATATTCTTGTTTTCATTCCACTGAAGACTCATTTAAAATAATTACAATACCAGCCTCAGCACACAAGTAGGACCAGCTAGCCAGTCATGAACATATGTGGGCATGACTTATATGGGTTTTATAACTTACCATCACTTATTTAACAGAGTAACAGAGTACTGTTTTTCTCAGTGGGTTTTATGAAATATTTTCAGTACTTTATCCCTACGACAAAGTACGTCTTTATCCACAGGATCATCCAAATATTTGTCCACAGAAAAGTGAGCACAATTTGAAAGCAAAATGAAATTTGAGAATGTAAGCATCAAACAATCATCATTGAAAAGTAATTCTACCGCGGGCCTCTCACTGTTGTGGCCTCTCCCGTTACGGAGCACAGGCTCCGGATGCGCAGGCTCAGCGGCCATGGCTCACGGGCCCAGCCGCTCTGCGGCATGTGGGATCTTCCTGGACCGGGGCACGAACCCACGTCCCCTGCATTGGCAGGCCGACTCTCAACCACTGCGCCACCAGGGAAGCCCTGAAAAGTAATTCTTTAATAAAAGAAAGAGTCCTAGAGTCATTAGCAACATACATATATATATATATACATATATATATAAAATGACAACTCATTGCCATAAACTTACATAAAATAATTTTAAAGTATCAGTGTATTTAATAAAGATATATCAAGTTTATCAGCAGCATTTGATTTGTAATAGACATTTAGCTATGGATATAGAAAATTCATTAGTACAAATTACTGCTCACATATCATCAATTACATGAAGGGTCATATAAAATATTTGAGTTAAAACTTTTAAGCATATACTTAATAGTTCCCTCCCATTGCCCCCTAAGCCAACTATTCATATAATTAAATAACAAATACAAAATATATACTATCATTATTTTAGCCTACATCCTCCACTTACTAACTGTATTGTGTCACCTTAAGCAAATTATTTATCCGTCTCATGCTTCATTTGCCCATCTGTGTAGTGAGATGATGTTAATAGTACGTACCTAATAACATTGGTGTGAAGTTAAAATGATTTAACAATACATATAAAGCACTTAGTAAAGAGTCCAGTATGCTGTAATCACACAAAAATATTAGGTGATTGTATTATAATTGTAATTATTATTAATAGTAATAGAAGTAACATGTTCTTCTTTAAAGTCTCCTATTCACATTGATGAAACTGGAACATTGAACTTGTTCAAGAGCATTGAACTTGTTCTCTTAGTCCAGTTTTCTTGATAGGATTACAGAAATTCAAAGCCATTGGTGATACAGGGTAGAAAAGTGATTTTGGTTGATTTATTTTCTGGAAGAGGGATGTGTGTGTTTGTGTGTGTGTGTGTGTGTGTGTGTGTGTGTGTGTGTGTAAACCAAAGCACAATGTATTCTAAATTTATATCACTGGTACCATCTTAGCTTTACTTTTTTGTCTTTCCTCTGTTAGCTAAAAAGAAACTCTTTAAATGCAGTTCTCAACTGTGTACTCTGCAGTGTACATCCTACACTACCAAGTTAAGTGCTCTGGAAATCCTATGAGGCCTATATCTAACCTAGACAATTTTTTATTTATCAAAAAAGGAAGAACAAATGCACATTAAGGTATGCATTTCCTAACTTAAATCGCTGGCATATTTAACACATCTTGTTAGAAAGAAATATTTTGTTGCAGAATATGTTTCTATTAAACCACCTAACTGATATATCTGTTTTGTTTTACTTTTAAAAATAAATATTAGTATTATATTTTAACAAGAATAATTACTACAATTGATTAAGTGCCTACTCTGTGAAAACTCCTAACTCTTATGTATTTTGTAATATCGTACCAATTTTACAAATGAGAAAATTGTGATTTAGAGAGGCATAGAACTTGACAAAATCCACCTGAAAGTAAAAAATAGAGCAAGGAATTTACGTCATGTCAGAATGTATCCAAAGCCTAAGAATTGTCTGCACTATATTAAGAATGAACTAATTTGGGAAGGGGGGAGATATATGTTCTATGAAAGAAAAAAAATGGCCAAAAGTGGTTAAATCTACTCTATAGTGATAAGTGCTCTATTTAATTTTTTTCTTTAGATACAAAATGTTCCTGTATGGGAATAGGATATTTAAAATATTTTATTGCAAATTTACCTTTAGTTCTACTCAATGTAAGAAAAAATTAGTATAATACGAAGTTATAACAGTCTGTGTGATTTTTTTAATATTGACAGATCAGAGAGTCTCAGAGACTACAGATATTATTTTTAATCATTTGTAACATTAAAGCTACTCAGCATCTGGAAAAAAACTTAGTTATAAAATAATGTATATAGTTGCATGGTTAGTACATCTGCCGCTGAGTTGTCCTGTGGGGTTTTTTTAATCACAGCTGGAAAAAAATATATAAAATATTGCCATTAATATTAAAATTCCTACTTTAAACATTTGGGATATATCAGTCTACACACTAAAAATAGATTGTTAAAATGAAAAAAATCAAGGAAAAGACTTGATAATAAATATTCAGATATCTCTGTGTCAAGTCTAAGGATTACTTTTATGTCTTAGTTATCCAATGAGATTCCCATACATTGCCTTTGGTTATGCAATAGAAAATAAATAATTATGAATGAACTTAATACATTTCTAGAATTTCAGTTAGCTACATCTAAACTTTGAATCTATCCAATATATAAACAAATGTTTCTGGAAAGAATCACAAAGAAGAATCTAATATGAAGTTGAAAGGTTGAAAAAATGCAGTCTCCCAATGTTGTATCTACATTATGTTTCTCCCTAGTGTTCTATTGCTGCTGTAACAAATTGTCATGTACTTGGTGATTTCAAAATTACAAACACATATTTTCTTATGGTTCTGTAGGTCGGAAGTCCAACACAGGTCTCACTGGGCTAAGATGAAGGTGTCGACATAATTGCATTCCATTCTATAGTCTCTAGGGGAGAATCTATTTCCTTGGATTTTCCAGCTTCTAGAGGCTGACCACAGTCCTTGGCTAGAGTCCCCTCCCTCCATCTTCAAAGCCTGCAACCTTGCATCTCTAGCAACATTCTTCCTAGATACATCACTATCTGATTCTCCTCTGCTGCCTCCCTCTTCCACTGATAACGACTGTTGTGATTATAGGGGGTCCACCAGGATAGTCTATCTTAAGGTCAGCAGGTTAGCAATCTGAAATCCATCTGCAATCTTTATTCTTCTTTGTCATGTAAATTAGCATATTTATAAGTTCCACAGTAATCTCTGGAGGCAGCTATTCCTCTGCTTACCAAACTCCCCCACTGTTTTTACTGTATTCTCTTTAAAGTTATCAGCTACATTATTTTAGCAATATATTTGCATCCTCAAGAAACTCTTGTGAAGAAGATACTATTCACTGGCTTAGCAAACAAAAATCCCCAAAGCCAGGCTTCCCTGGTGGCGCAGTGGTTGAGAGTCTGCCTGCCGATGCAGGGGACACGGGTTCATGCCCCGATCTGGGAAGATCCCACATGCCGCGGAGCGGCTGGGCCTGTGAGCCATGGCCTCTGAGCCTGTGCATCCGGAGCCTGTGCTCCGCAATGGGAGAGGCCACAACAGTGAGAGGCCCACGTACCGCAAAAAAAAAAAAAAAATCCCCAAACCCCATTCTCCTTGAAGCCTCCACTGTGGAGAATGACATAGTTTGAACTTGCTTCCCCAGCCAGAATCCTGGCTAAGAGTGGCTATGTGACAGAGTTATGGCTAATAAGCCTGCCGAGGGCTTCTAGTTTCCCTTTGCTTTTAAAAGGGTCAGACCTAGCTGCTCTCATATATTATTTCTTCTCTCTACCTTGGTTGCAGTTATGATTCCTGAAGATAGAAGAACCGTGTGGTCTGCAGGAGGAAAAGGCCAAGAGAATCACAGATATGGCAGCCTTTAAATGGATGATCCATCAAACTAATGCCTGAAGCTGCTTATCTCAAGAGTTTCTGTCATGTGAGAAAAATCAGTACTTATTTGTTTATGTGACTATTAGTAGTTTACCCTGTTGCTTGCAGCTAAGTTGAGTATTCTGCAATTAGTAACCCAAAGTACTCATATCAAATTTACCTTGAAACTAGAAGCAGCATTTTGAGACTTTTTCTGAAAAAAAAATCTTCTTAATCACTTTGACTGTTTCTATTATTTAAAAGAAAACCACAATTTTGGAGGAAGTCCTAATGTCTGTACAGTGTCATCAAAGTAAACAAAGAATACAGAACACAAGAATTCATTTTCTTCTAAATTTCATAATTTTAAATGCCAGTTATCAACTTAATGTCTCTCACCTCAGAATTTACCCTTCCTTACCTGCTTTGCAAAAACAAATCTGGCACTTTAAATATATTTTTCCCTTGCCAGTTGGCAGTAAGCTTTGTCAACAGCTTTGCAGGAGAGAGGGCTTTTCCTCCTGGTTATAGCACTCACTTGGAAGCCTCATGCATTGCACTTGTATACTTGGCCTCTCCAGCACTGCATTAACTGTGGTGTGGGTAGCTTCTTGGCTGCTCCAGTGTCCGGCTCTTAGAGCACACACTGCTTCTCCAGCATCAGCCTCCTACAGCTCTTGCAAACTTGTCTGTCGCCCAATTTTTGCCATGTATAGCATCCAGCAGTACTCAGCAGCAAGCAGCTTCCCCCAGAATCCCCTCAGGAAGTTCCATGGCAGAATGTTTCCATGAGACATCTTTCTGTGAATGGCTTTCTTCTATACCCCAGAGAATTGATTTCCAGCAAGTTCTAGAGGGAAGAGTTCCAGCAAGTTCCACCAGCACCTCATCACAATGATGTCTCTGCCTTTCAGTGAGAAATGGCCATGCCTTCTCCAAAAAGGTGTAGCTTTCAGCCCTGTCAGGGTGGAGGGTGGGCTCTTCCATCGGTGTTCTGGTAGTGGCCAACACATATCTGCTATTCCCATATTCTTTAGAGTTCTCTTAACATTTTACCAGCTTATCTATCATTAATCTAATCCCCACTATGCTTAAAAACTCTTTATATTAAGTGTTCCCTGTTCAAATTACTGCATGGTTCTATCTCCTGAGCAGACTGATTGACATTCTTTGAAGTACTGTTATATTCAGTTACAATGACATTTAAGAAGTAATTGTAGAATTTACCTTAATGCAGCTTCTCTCAAAAATGTTTCTCAGAACCTGCCACATGATGTGCTCCAGGAAAAATGGGTTCCAAAGTCCAACAGCTTAAATAATCCTAATTTCAATTAGAGATTCATAGCACCTATATTAATTCTCCCAGAGATTTTGCAGCAAATATAATCTAATTTTAAGCTAGCATTTCCTGAACCTAAATGACTTTGAAGCAGTTTATTAAACAAAAACAACTGTAGCAATTTGTGAAACATCGGAGTGGGAAACAGTCTTGGAAAATATTTTCCTATAAATATCAGTGTAATACACTAGCCTGTCAACAACAAAAAGCTTTTGAAGTGTATGGAAAATGCACCCTCCTGGCATTGTGTGCCATTTTTCGACTCTTCTTCTGCAAATGGTAGGAAAATTTTGACTGTAAGATGTGTTTCCCATTTTTCCATAAATGCATTCCTATTCAGGGTGGGTATAATCTGGCATAATTTTAAATAGATCTTTAAATTGTGAATAACTGGGGAAAAAAGAGAGCTTTCAGTTCATATTATCTCATACCAATCTTCTCCATGTGTGATATTGATCACTTTATTTGTTATGAGCCTTGCTCTTAATCAAAAATAAATTCCTAACTGAAGTCTGGCTAGCCTCTCTCTCATCCAAAGAAGATTTAAATAGAAGAGTAGCTCTCTAACACTCAGTATCTGTGGCAGGCCACTGCTGAGTGAGCTTAGGTGAAAAAACGCAACACTAACTGCTGTAACAGGGAAAGTGACACCGTGTAATGGTGATGTGATCATTATTTATTTAGACTAAAACTGCAAAAATTGCCATTCTTTTCCAAAGTCATAACCTGATTATAACAAAATATCCAGTCTCACTGTTCCCTTTATATAGTTCTGTGACGACAGATTACATTAAAGAACTCAAATTGATTCTTCAGAAAGAAGAAGAAATATTTTTTTACAATTTTACTGGTTAAAAGGACACAGCAAAAATATTTCAAGTTTTTGCCTCCTGAGTGCTTGAGATGCTTTTATCAAAAATTTTGATATCACATTGATGTCTGTGTCCCTTGGCAGCCAATAGTAATTGTTATGAGACTACTATTGGAATTTTTTCATGGTTTCTTGACATGCTGGCAACTTGTAAAGTTCATGAGAGCAACATTATGCCTTATCTTTCTTTTGTTGCCCTGTGTACATAAGTAAATTAATAACATATAGTGAATCTCCAATAAATGATGAACTCAGAAATCATCATGGTAAGTAATAAAGAGCCTAAGGTCTACAATTTAATGTTCAAAATGGCGTTAATAAATTTCTTTTTATGAAAGTTCTGTCTGAATTATTCCAGTCTCATAATTTTACTGACACTAGTGCTTCTCAACTATACTGCAGGAATGCGATAAAAGTTTTTGGTGCCTCACCCTGTCCTCTTTACTAGTTTATCATCCGCTATCTGTTGTGAGTACTGAAATGAATGGCTTATAATTGTGGCCTTCTCAGAAGAAATGCCCTTGGCTGAAGGGAACCAACCTGCCTGGAAACACTTGGGCAGTTTCCCCACGGCCTTCCCATTTACTGACTAATAAAATTACACAAAATTCTGTCCCTTGGTCTCAAGGTGTACAACTCTATGGGGTAATTCACTCTTTAGGAATATCCGCTACTCCCTGTCTGTACCACACCAAAACTAGTTTGCATCCTTGCTCAGATTTTCCCCTCACCTACTTGACTTCCTTCATTCTCTTACAGGATTTTCCTGCAGAGCACTCACTCAGTACATCGTGCACGCCTGAATCTTTGTCTCAACCTCTACTTGTAGGATGTAAGAAGTGATCCCTAGGAAGCTGACTCTAGAACGGGATTGTGGAGTTGAAAATATGGTGGCCAGATGAAGTGAAGACCCCATCTCAGATGGTAGGTGGAAAATTGACAGTCACTGGTCTACTGTGATGGGGTGATCAAACATCAATTCCAATAATTTAAATAAAAATGTGAGAGTCAGTGCTTGCTTCAGCAGTACATACAATAAAATTGGAAAGATACAGAGAAGAATAGCATGGCCCCTGTGCAAGGATGACATGCAAATTCATGAAGCACTCCATATTAAAATAAAAATGTGAGTCAGAGGCTTCCTTAGTAACATCTGATAAAACAATCATTTCCTATAATGGGAGGGCTGATCATGTTAAGAGACTGGCATAGAAGTTTCTTTAAAGAACAGAAAAATATAGAAGAAGGTTGAGTACTCATCTTGGCAAATCCCTTTCATGAAATTTGGATTACAGTTATGAAGGATCCTGAGACTTGGGATGGGAACATTAGGTAGATGAACTAGAATACCTTGAGGGCCCAAGTCCCTCTGAAATTTCTAGACCTAGAAAAGTAGCACTATATTTAATCCTCTTGCTAAAGGATAAAATATAGCCCCTTGCTTTAGGACTATATGGAACCCTCAGATGTGCTTTCCCAGGCAGTTTTCCCCCCCACCAGAGGAAAAATACACAAGTTTTATTCATATGCATGTGGGAGCATTCAGATGAAGAGGCTCACCGAACATCTCAAAATAGAAGTTTATATACCAACTTAACAGGGAAAGGGAAGGGGGAGAGAGGGCTTCTATGGGAAGAACAAATGAACCTTTTTTAGGGAAGAAAAATGGATGGTATGAAAGTTTGTGATAATGTTCGTTTATGCAATTTCTCATCCAGTGAGAATGATTGGTCTTCTCCTGGGAGCGAAGCTTCCTGAAAGAGGGGATTTATGGCAGCTTCACTTCCAAAGTTTCTGCCTTTTAGTCAGATAAGGGAAGCTCCAAGCTTTCTATATCTGCTGTATCTCAAAAGTCTTTAGTTTAAAATAATGTTCATACTAACTCTGGGGGCTGAGTGGGTCCCTACAAAGGGAAATGGGCTCTAAGTGAGGATCAAAACAATGTATGAGCTTTAGTGACATCTGTGGTGACACTTCAGAGTCATTTAAAAAAATGTTCTGTTTCTTACCTGTGCTCTGGGCAGGTGAGTCCCAGGCAATTTTTGTCTTCTTCAACATAGGCTCCCATAACCCCACCTGCTTAACAGATCAAATCATAAGATAACCAACTGGAGAAGTGCTAGGCCTGCTAAGAGAGGAAAGGCTACATGACAAAGAGCTGCCATAAGTCACGTAGCAACAGGAAGTGGGAGGATATGACTGGGAGCAGATCCTGAGGCACAGAATATAAAGGGGCACAGAATATAAAGGTGAAAAACAAAGAGTTTGCCAATATGGAAACTCTTTCATGACACAAAATTTAAACCTTGACTTCAGTCCTAGTAACCAATTCGAAAATGTTTCTGAGATGTCACTTGGACACTTCGAAATAGATTGACCACACACAGTAAAGAAGATGCTAGAACTGCCATGGCAGATTGTGGAGAAAAATGGTCGTGCCTGAAGTGGGTATTGTAGAATGGATCTGTTATGAAAGATGATAAACTACGCCAGCTGTCTTTCCTCAGGAGGCCTGTGACTTGTCATTTAAAGATCAAAAGGAATGCACTGTGAGTGGGCAGCAGCACTGATAAAATGTTCCGCCATGTCTCTTCATTTTTAGACTAGGATTCTTGTTACAAGATGCTGTTATAGGACTGAAATCCCTAGTAACAATGAGGATGATTAATCTCTGAATAGCAGAAGACAAGTGCAAGCAAGGTGAGTATAGTTGCCATTAATAGGAGAGCAAGGTTGAAATGGTAGTCTGTGGACCATGACCATGCATGGCTATATACAAAGATGTATGTGGAGATGACTAAGCAAATATGGTGGTTTAGGGGTAAGAGACATAGGCAGCAAACAAGGATATATATATATATATATATATATTCCAAGGAAAGTCAAAACAGTTATATTAGGTTTCAAAAGAACAACATAACAATAGTATAATTAAGTCTAGACTCTTCACTGGTAACAACCTAGCAACAACTTAAAACAAAATAAGATAGTTTGAAACCAGGGAATAATAGATAAATCAATAATAAACAAGTGCAAACAAAAAGAAATACTAAAAAAAAAAAAAAAAGAAATACTATTAGCTAAGATTGAATTTAAGTGTAATAATAATAAAGAGGATACATAAAATATGATGCACGTGTCTAATAAAATATACAATAAACCTTTATTTTTATGTACCATATAACATAGAAACTAATAAATTATGCAAAAATTACCCAATAGAAAAAAGACCTTTATAACAATATAATTGTACTAAGAGACAAATTTTTCCAAATTGGAAAAATATAACAGACAGAAAAGTAAAATAAGTAAAATCATAGCAGAATTGGGAAATATGATAAAAATTATTGACTCTATCTAGTACTCGTTAATAAGTAAATAAAGAATATGCATTATTTTTGGTATGAACATGAAATATTTATAATAGATTATCACCAAAATTATACATATTTAAAACAAGTGTCATGCTGTTATCAGGTAAACTATATTAACAGTTATCTGATAATGATCCGATAAAATTGAAAACAAATCATAAAATGATCTTAACCATTTAGAAATGATGAAATTTATACCTATATAATCCTTGTATCCAAAAGCTGTATTTTAAAACTTTTAAGATTCAGAAAAACTGAATTCAAAAGTAAATGTATAGCCTTAATGAATTTGATAATAAATAATTAAATGAAGAAAAGGAGGAAGGAAGAAAGGAACTTCTTACTCAGCCTACAGAACATTTGAGAAAGAAATATAAAATAAACCAAAAAAATCAGAGGAAGAAATTAATATAGATTAATATAGTTAAAATGTAAAATTAATAAGTAGAAAATATAAGAAATAATTTTTTAAAATATCTACAGGATTTCTTTATTAAAAACAATTAGATTATCACTGTCCAGTAGAACTATTGATGATAGAAATTTCTATATCTCTACTGTCTAAAAAGTAGCTACATGGGACACTTGAAATGTGGTCAGTGAAACTGAGGAACTAAATTTTCAATTTTATTTAATTTTAATTAATATAAATTTAAATCTAAAGGACAGGTGACCAGTTGTTATAATGTTCGACAGCACAAATTTAGATGAATAATTTTTCACAAGGATAATTCAAGGAAAAAGATAAAACTTTAAAATATTTCTTATGGATTAAAAAATCTATAAATAAAGTCAATGTACAAATAATAGATTTGATTTGGAAAAAAATATATTTGATGAAAAATAAAGACAAAGGATAATATCTATAGTATATAAGGAGCTTTTACAAATTGGCCAGAAAGGAATAAACAACCATACAGGAAAAAAATAGATATGAAGAAACAATTTACAAAGAATAAATAAATAAGGCCAACTGTGACACTCAAAATTCTAAGGTGGCCTCCATAATTCCCCAGCATCCATTCCCTTGAGTATAGGTGGAAGTGTGACTTTTTTCTAACAAATAGAATATGGCAAATGTAAAGGGATTTTTTCACTTGAATTAAGGTTCTTAAATGGTTAACTTTGAGTTAATGATGTAAAAGATTGTCCTGCCTGGATCTGACCTAACTTTGAAGCAGTAGAGACTAACTCTCTTCACTGCTGGTTTTGAAGAAAAAAGCTGCCATGAGGAAATGAATTCTACCAACACCTAGAGGCTGCTTGAAAACAGACCGTTCCTTAGTCAAGCCTCCAGATGAGATTGCAGGCTTGCCAACACCTAGATTTCAGCCTTATAAGATTCTAAGCAGAGAATCCTTCTGAGCCATGCCTGAACTTCTGAATCCTTTTGAGCCATGCCTGAACTTCTGAGTGAGATGGGTATTGTTTTCAGCTGCAAAGCTCCTGGTACTCTTTTATTCTGCAACAGAAAACTGATACATGAACAAACAAAAAGATGCTGAAAATAAGTAGTGAGAAAAATGAAAACTAAAGAAACAATGAATTATTTCTATTGTGATGGTTTCATGACTGAAAATTCTTTGAAATTCTTCCCAAAGGTGGAGTCCAATTCTCCATGATATAAGCTAGCCTTAGTGACTGACTTCTAATGAGTATAATGAGGTAGAAGTGATATTAATGACTCTCCCGTGCTGAGAGTTCTCCTCTGGAATGCTTGCCCTGGAGCTGAGCCACCATACTATGAAGAAGCCAAAGAGCTCTTGGAAAAGCCACGTGTACGTATTCTGGCTACTAACCCCAGCTGAAATCTTAGCCAACGAGCATCGTCAACTTTGCCAGATCGTGAGTGAGCAAGGTTTTGGATGATTCCCTGCACAGCCTTTAAGCAAGCCCAACTGAAGCTGGATGAGGCAGAGAAGAACAAATTCTATCAAATCAACCCACACTGCATATTCCGCAGCAGACGTTGTCAATATTTTAAGCCACTAATTTGGGGTGGTTTGTTACAAAACAATAACAGAACATCTTTGTACTCATCTGACAGGTGAAAGTTTAAAAGAACAATAATACCTATGGCCGGTAGGGATGTTGGGAAAAAGCTAACTGTGGGGCAACAGGCAGAATTGTTCGAAAATGATTCTGAGTGCTCACTCTAATGAATGGTGAGGCAATGCCTGCACCCAAACCCTGCTTCCCACGGGCTTAAAGATTTCCAGGTGCTGGGCAGCTGGTTTTCCCAAACAAGCATAAACATCTGAGAAGGAAAATTGACCTTGCCCGGCAAAAACTAGAAAATATATTCCTCCATTTACAAGGTTGCAACAGTGAATTGTATCCCTCTCTTGGAACATTTATAGACTGTGTGTGTATTCAGCAAGCTGCTCTGGTCCTGGCAGGAGTCTCTATAGGAAATAATGAGGATGGAGGATCCGTGCCTTCTCCTCCTATTGGACTCTGGTTTAGAAGTTTTCTGAAGTGTTCCTATGTGATATTGTAGAAAATGTCCTGAAGTCTAGAGCAGGGCTAGTAGCAAACATAAAGGGGCCCACCTGTATGATATGGAGTGACAATAAAAGGTTTTCACCTTGCACAATATTTACTCAAATGTTGCTGGTGATTATTTAAAGCAGAGGTTCAACAGTTAATAGAAAACAAACAAATGTAAATAGAAAACAAATATAAATACAATGAAAAACAAAAAAAAAGAATTAATATAATTTTAATATCTATTGATAAAAGAATAGTTGAATACATTATTGTATATCAAGAACATGGAAAATAAGAACTCCCATATATAAACATATGCATATAAATTAATTATATATCATATATATGCTTTTGGTGAAAATGAGAAATATGAAGGACTCTATACTAGGTTGTTCATATGAAGAGGGTAGGTTCAGAGAAAAGGAAAATAAAAGTTGATTATTTTTTAAAAAATAAAAATAAAAAGACATCAGAGTCACTGTGTGTCAAACTAAATAGGCATCAGTAATTTTAGCAGGCCAGAGTTTATTACCTCTAGGATATGTCACATCATGGGATTTTCAGCCTTTCCTTAGGTATTTCACAATTCCATAGCTCAAAATGGAAATAGTCACATTTTACTCATTCTATCTTTTTTATTTCTGACAAAAACTTTCGATTTTTGATGTTCAAACCTATCAGTAGAATAAAAGGCTGAATAATAGCATATTTTCTTCTAAGTCCAGGAGTCTGCATTATTCTATAACAGACGCTATTTCAGAAAAGCAATGTCCTGATCAAACAATTGCTTGGTTACTGCAGTTTCAAGCCCCCTGGGAAGCTGCTGGAAAGAGAGAGGAATATATTTTATCACAATTTTTGCATCTTCCTTGCATCCCAAGTGCAAGTAGAGTAAGTAAACCCCGTGAATGGTATGAAAGGAGAGAACAAATGGGGGGAGAGCTGGATGGTTGAGAGCAAGGCTTTGAAACCCTGCTACTGGATTCCCAACTCTGCTCCACCATTTATTAGCTCTGTAAATTTAGGCCATTCTTTGTAAAATAGAGGTGATAATAGTACCTATTTCATAGTATTTCATAGTATTGTAATGAGGTTTAAATGTGTTAATGCCTTTAGTGTTCTTAGAAATGAACTTGGCGTGCTGTAAGAGCTCAATGGATGTCAGCTGATATTATAATTATCATTCTTGACAACTGAGCAGTCTAGTTCCAAAAGCAGCAAATAACTAATTCCTGTTATTTCTAAATGGCTAAGGTGTTTTATTCCACCAATAATGACATTGTAGCAAATGCTGTAGATGCCCCATCCATATCCCCTGGACTTCACCACTTCTATGCACTCCAGTACCCTCCTGTTACTTGACGTCAAGGCGACTTGAAGAACTAGAGAACTAAACTCCCACCCCAAGAACAGCTCTCAACCAATGACCTGACAGGAGTTGGTGTCTAAATACTCTAGCGCCCTTTCCCCTCAGAGAAGTAATTTTGAGACATATATTTTACACCTTCACTAGAGCTCTTATGCTTTGATTAAGGTGCATCACATAGGTTTATTGGCTGTCATCCTTTCACTATCTCATGGTCCCCCACCCTACCAGGAATGCAGTGGAATCCTTGTTTCAGGGTTGGCTCCTGGAGGAACTGAAACTGAAACAGATTTCTAGTTCAGAAACACAGTAACATACACTGGACTTTTGAAATATAGAAAATATATTCAGAAATCCCTCAACTGATAAATAGCATTACTTTTGCCTTATGAAGTGCTATAAAATATAACTGAAAAAATAATTAAATGAATAATGGTTAAGAGCACAGATTCCAGCGTCAGTCTGCTCCAACTCTCACTCCACCTTGGCAATGTCACTTAATCTCTCTGTAACTAAATGTCTTCATCTATAAAATGAATATTACAATATTACCAACCATATAGGGTTGTTATGAAAAACTTATATAATATGCAAAGCACTTAGAATGTGATCACTGTTATTATTAATAAAACTGAGTTGGGCTTCCCTGGTGGCGCAGCGGTTGGGAGTCCGCCTGCCGATGCAGGGGATGCGGGTTCGTGCCCCGGTCCGAGAAGATCCCACATGCTGTGGGGCGGCTGGGCCCGTGAGCCATGGCTGCTGAGACTGCACGTCCAGAGCCTGTGCTCCACAACGGGAGAGGCCACGGCAGTGATAGGCCCGCATACCGTTAAAAAAAAAAAAGAGTTGATATGCAGAAGCTAGATTGCCATAGTACAAAGTAAAATATTGATCTAAGTCTCTCTCTCTCTCTCTCTCTCTCTCTCTCTCTCTCTCTCTCTCTCTTTCTCTCTCTTTCTCTCTCTCCCCCGACTCCCCTCTCAGTCTAATGCCTTCAATGCCATCCTACTCCCTGGAATACAGCTGACCTCTCTGCTGATCCCCAGCCCACTCCTGGCACTGTGGCCTGCCCCAGCCACTCACAACCAAAAGCAATTTTGGCACAAATCTTGTCCCGCAATCTCCTTCATAATCATCGCCCTTGTTTCCAAACCCAACCCTAAAATGTGATTGAAAACTGGGCTTGGACATTCTGACAGGTGTGAAATGATATCTCACCGTGTTTCTGATTTGCATTTCCCTGATGACTAGTGATGTTGAGCACCTTTTCACATGCCTGTTGGCTATCTGTATGCTTTCTTTGGAAAAATGCCTATTCAGGTCCTCTGCCCAGTTTTAATCTTTTTTTTTTATACTGAGTCGTATAAGTTCTCTATATATTTTGGATATTAACCCCTTATCAGACATATCATTTGCAAATATCTTCTCCCATTCAGTTGGTGGACTTTTTGTCTTGTTGATGGCTTGCTTTGCTATGCAAAAGCATGAAACCATAAAACTCCTAGAAGAGAAAAAGAGAACATAGGCGTAACACTCTTTGACATAAATCATAGCAATATTTTCTTGGATCAGTCTCCCAGGCAAAAGAAATAAAGAAATAAAAGCAAAAATAAACATACGGGACCAAATTAAAAGTTTTTGCTTTTATACATATATGTATATGTATATATAATGGAGTATTATTATTGTATTTATTATATATAATATATATATGTGCTGGAATATTAGTCGTAAAAAAGAATGAAATATTGCCATTTACAGCAACATGGATGGACCTAGAGAATATTATCCTTAGTGAAATAAGTCAGACAGAGAAAGACAGATACTATATGATATCATTTATATGTGAAATTTTAAAAATAATATAAAGGAATGCATATACAAAACAGAAACAGACTCACAGACATAGGAAACAAACCTGTGGTTGCCAAAGGGGAGAGGGCGTGGGGAGGGACAAATTGGGTATGGGAGGGATTAGCAGATATAAACTACTATAGATAAACAACAAGGATTTACTGTATAGCACAGGGAATTATACCCAATACCTTGTAATAACCTATAATGCAGTAGAATGTGCAAAAAATACTGAATCACTATGCAGTACACCTGAAACTAACACAATATTGTAAATCAACTATTCTTCAGTTTAATAAAGCTTTTAAGTTTGAAAAGGTCCCTTTTGTTTATTTTTGCCCTTGTTTCCCTTGCCTGAGGAGACAGATCCAAAAAAATATTGCTAAGACCTAAACTACTAGGTTTAAAACAACAAAGATACAAAGATATAATGTTCAGCACAGGAAATATAGCCAGTGTTTCATAATTACTTTATATGCAACATAATCCATAAAATATCAGATTGTTGTACACCTGAAACTAATATAATACTGTAAGTCAACTATACTTCAATTTTTAAAAATTGGGCTTGAAAAAATTTCCAAATTGGTACCCATCATAAATTCTATGTATAAAACTATGAACACAAATTCCAAGTATTGAAGACCTAGTGTATATCTTCATAGTCATTAAGTAAGTTTCTAACCAAATTATTTTACCCTAAATTAAATATTCTTCTCATTTGAACTTGAGAAAGCATCCAATGTCAGTAATGACAAGTTATATTAACTAAAATTGGGGCTAAGTGATAGGTCCCTATCCCCTGTCCAACTGGTGCTGTCTCCTGCAGATGCTCCTGTGGAGGCTGGGTAACCTCTGGAAGCTGACTTTTTCTGCTACAGTCTTTGCAGTTCTTCTATTTGCATCCAAATCTTAACACAGCTCTCCTCAGTGTCAGAGCCATCCATTTTCACCTACCTTCCCTCTGTCCTAGCTGAGAAATGGTCTTTCTTCATCATGCATTCTTCCAAATTTCTGTCTTCTGCCCTGAGTTCTTGCCTTCCTCTCCTGAAGTCCAGACTTCTACAATTTAATTACCTGTTCCTACTTTTCTGCAATAATGACCTTCATCTCAGGAAATGGATACCAAATGCCTAGTTGTTTCCTGATTTGGGGGTCACAGGAGACAGAGCAGTGTGGCTTATGTACATTTGTAATTGAAAAGTTATATTCCATCAAAGTTAGTTAAGGATTGTGTACACGGTCATCATTTGTTAATCTGTTTTGTTAACTATGATAAACTGCTTAAGGTCAGAAGCCGTCTCAAACACCTTTGGTTACTTAAGCCTTAGCATGTTGCCTGATATATTAGAAGACCTCAGTGTATGTTGGCTCTTTGTTGGTGCCTGAATAAATTTATGAGATGCCAAAATGGGAAGACACAGAGAGATGCATGTTAGGTGGGTGATATGTGAAATTTGATCACAGACCTAGGGTGGACCACATACCTTTATACTCAGAGGAAATTCCACTTTAGCTGGTTAGCATCAATACAGAACAAAAGGCAGCTCACTTAGACCATAGCAAACTAGAGATGTTTTACCCAAAAGGGAAAGATAATGACCATTCCTATGCCAATACACACACACCTAGAAAGAAAATCCCACTGAGAATAAAGTTTGATGTAAAAGGAGGGAAAAATAAGGCATTAGTTGAAATAGGTTATAATAAGGCAGTTTATTAAGGGCTTAATTATCCGTACCCCCAGAGGAGGGTATGATATTATGGTGGAGGAAGAAATCATAAAACTTAGCATCAGCGATTCATCTTCTTAGATATTAAATAGGTAATTAATCTTAACTGCAAGAGGCAATTAAGCCTCACTCAGTAAGGTGAGGATTTTTAGGCTCACAGTCAAAGCAAAACTTCAAGCCAAAGCAGAAATAGAAAAGGCAGGAGAGCAAAATAAATGACACATGTGAGTACTTTTCTTTTGCAAAGTACATTAATCTTTACATTGTTTCTGTATTAATCTGTATCGTTTTGGAGAAATTTAAGTTGTACTTGAGATAAAATTTTATTTTCTTTTATTTAGAAAAGTACTCTGAATTTTCTCTTATTTTGGTGATTTTTGTTTTTCTGCAGTTGCTATAGGCATAATACCGTAGATGCCAAGAGTGCACCTTTGAACATTCTACATGTTATAGAAATGTAATTTGACAATAAATCTATAGAAATACAGGCTGGGGGAAGCATGATTAGTAGGATCCTTTATACATACCTTAAAAAGTACATAAATTCTAAGAGAAAGTTTTTATTAATAAGCATTAATTTTTGTCCTACATAAAATATTAAGTAAATAAATTTGAAAACATTTTAACTAATATTGTAACTTTAGGAGTAAGGAGGATAGCATGAATTTGCTAGGGTAGCCATTACAAAATGCAGCACTATTTAAATCTATTTAAACCATAGACTGGTTGGTTTAAACAACAAAAATGTATTTTCTCATGGGTCTGGAGGCTGGAAGTCCAAGATCAAAGTGTCAGCAGGTTTGATTTCTCCTGAAGCCTGTCTCCTTGGCTTACAGATCTCCATTTTCTTTCTGGGTCCTCAGGGACTTCTCTCTGTGCACACAGGCCCCTGGTGCCTCTCTGTAAATCCTAATCTCCCCTTCTTAGAAGGATACCAGTTAGGTTGGATTAAGACCCAGCCTAACAGCCTCATTTTAAAATAATTGCCTTTTTAAAGTCTTATCTCTAAATACAGTCACATTCTGAGGTACTGGGGGTTAGGGCTTTAATAAATAAATTTTTGCAGAACACAATTCCATTCATAATATATACATATAGCCCCCCAAAAAAGCATAAACCTTTGAGATAAAGAGAACTGAGTCAAAATTCCAGTTCTACTCTTGCTTCATGATTTGAAGCCAACTATTTAAATCCACTGAGGCTTGGATTCTTAAGCATATGTGCTTGGATAAAAGTATTAATTTGGATGTTCTCCCTGACTTCTGCCAGCCCCACAGTAGAATCCTGTACTTGGATTTCAGCTCTCTTCTCACTACGACACACCTACATACTCCTATTGCCCCAGGTGAGTCAGTCTTTGCGAGACCAATTTCTGGATTTCTTGTCTGTAAAATGGGAACTATAGAGTACTTACTTCAGAGGTTGTGAAGATTAAACAATTGAATACAAGAAAACTTCATACAAAAATGCCTAGCCAAGAGAAAGCACTACATATAAAAGATAGGAATTACTATTATGGCTATTAAATACCAGAGATAATATATACAAAGTACATGTGCCAGAGCTTGGTGTACAGTAAGGTTACATTACAAAATAGTTACTTGTATTATTACTAGTGTTTACTACAAGTGTCTGTTTATAACTACTGCTACTATTATAGTCATTATTATTATTTTAATTACTGCTATTACTATTATCATCCACTGATGTTAATATTTTTACTGAAATGACCGATCTTTCTAAAATTCTAAAATTCAAGTTGGAAAAATGTTACTCCCCTGATTTAAACATTTTAGTGACTGCCAGTTGCTTTTAGGACAAAGCACAGAGTCTTATATGGCTCATAATTTTCTGAAGACTCTAACCCTTCTGAGCCTCATCCCTAGCCATTTCCTACCTGCCACAATGTAGCCGCACAAATAATATTTCAGTTCCTCCCACAGCAACAAAAGCACTTACCATGGGCCTGCCTACTGTGATAGAAGCACAGGGACTACAGCTGTGGGGAAAACAAGATCCCTGTACTCAGGAAGCATGTATTCAGGAAGGAGGGGATTGTGGAGTCAAATAATAAGCAAGTAAACATATTAGCCAGTGAAACATGCTTTGAAGAAAGTCAAATAGCAATACAAGAGAGAGACTGAATGATGGACAGCTTGGGATGGATAGCGTAGGAAAGATTTCTCTGAGGAAATGATATTTAAGGTGAGATATGAATGAGAAAAAGAAGTAAGGTGAACATTCCAGGCAGAGGGAGGACCACATGTAAAAGCTCTAAGGTGGGAATGCACTTTGTGAATTCATGAAACTGACAAAAACATGGAGTGACTAGGGCCCACTGTGCACAGTTGAGAGAATCAAAAGATGAGATCTAGAGGTTGGGAGCAGACAGATCCTTCAGGAGCTAACCTGTGTGAGGAAATTGGCTTCTTTATTTTTTTTCTTTTCTTTTCTTTTTTTTAATGTGTATTTATTTATTTGACTGCGCCGGGTCTTAGTTGCCGCATGCAGGATCTTCATTGTCATGTGCAGGATCTTTAGTTGCAGCATCCTGTGTCTTTAGGTGGCCCAGTGGCTAAGACTCTGCACTCCCAATGCAGGGGGCCCAGGGTTCGATCCCTCATCAGGGAACTAGATCCCACATGCTGCAACTAAGCGTTTGAGTGCCACAACTAAGGAGATTGGCTTTTATTATAAGGGCAGTGAAAGCCATTAGAAGAACTTGGGCCTAATAAAACATGATCTGATTTCCATTTTCATAAGACAACTTCAACTTCTTTATTTAGAACTGATTGGGAAAATACAATCATGGAGACCAATTAGAGGGCAATAATGATAGTCCAGGTGAGGAGTGATGGTTCTTGGCTTTGAGCAACTAGGCAGATGATGCAAAAGGCTGGATGAGAAAGTTTTAGAGGGTAACACTGAGACCTATTTCACATATTATGGCAGATACTGTTATTCTCTCATATCTGTTCTTTCCTCCCTCCTTACTTGCAGAGCTAGTTGATTTTTAGCTGGACATGTGTCTGCCTAGAATAAAGACTGTATTTCCTTACTGAAAGGAACACAGACTAAGTTCTGAACAGTGGAACATAGAAGGGGTGTGTGTAACATCACAAAGCATGCTTAAAGGCAAATTTCTCTTTCACAGTTCTTGTTCCTTCTGGTACAAAGTAGACCAGGAGTGACCATCTTAGCGTATTTACCGAGCATGGTGGAGCACAGGGTACCAAGGAACATGGGTTACTGAGAATTAATCTTCAATATGGATGAGAGAAAAATTAATCTTTATCTTTTTTAAACCACTGGTATATAGTTAGATATACAAGTCTGGAACTTAGAGAAGTTGTCAGGGAAAGATACATGAATTTAGAAATCATTTGCTTAAAGATGTTATTTATCTAAAGCTTAAAACTGACTAGAATCACTGAGGAAGAAAATTTAGCCAGAGAAGTCCACAAACTGAGCCCTGGGGCACTAGAGTTAGGGAAGAGGAGGAAGCTTCATTAAAATAGGTTAAAAAGGAGCAACCAGTGAGACTGTGCTATCTTAGAAACCCAGAGGACAAGACTTCAAAGAAGGCATGAGTGGTTAAATAATAGGTCAATCAATGAGGACATAGAAGAAAACAGTGAAGTTGCAGCAGCATGGTTGGTGACCTTGACAGGAACAATTTCAATTGTGTTGCGTGGATGGAAGCCCAAATTTAGTGGGTTGAAGAGAGAACAAGAGGGAAAAACATAAAGACAAAGAAGACCATAGGCCACACATCTGAGTTTTTGAGTTTTTGTTTTTGTTTGTTTGTTTTACCCTAACAGAGCAGTAAAAAGATGCAAAAGAGGAGAATGAAGGTGAGTCAAGGAAGAGGAATTTTCCTGTGTTTTGCTTTGTTTCATGGCAAATAATAGATCTATTTATTCTTTAAAACATCCCCAGGCATAGTCTTTCTCATGGGCTTTTTCACATGTGTTCTCTGCCTAGAATAAACAATTTTCATTCACAATTTTCTCCTGGCTTTTCCACCCAGCCAAAATTAAATATATCCCTTTTTTTTGTGCTGACAGTGAAATTCAGGCTAGAGAGAAAGAAGTCTCCTCTTTCAGAAATCTTTACAGTAGAAAAACCAGGACCTGTGAGTCAAATGGACCTTCTAAATATAAGTTGTCTAATATTGAAGTAGTTGCTTAACGATTCTGTCTTAATTTTCTTATCACTAAAAAAATATGCTTTTTAAAAAATTACTGAAAGTCTGCTGTAAAACCTCAATGAGATAACATGTAAAAGGCTTTGCATAGAGCCTGTCACATACTTAGCCACCAATAAAAGTGATTCTTTTTATTGTGAGCCTGTCTGGGTCCCTCTTTCCCTCTTGTCCCTCAATTTCTACAGATTCCTTTCTGTGCTTCATCCTATTTTTGTCCATTTCTAGACTGAGCTAGAATATTGACTCCTTTTTCGGTAGCTTTAATTGCAAGGAACAGAGACACATTCATGTCCCCTCAACTTAAATAAATTTAAATATAGGAATGATTGGGAATAATCGATCTAATTCAGTAATTTAAATCTGAGTGCAAAGAGACTCAATAATTGGGGCAGAAGCATAAAGAGTAATGTCAATCTGCAGATGCCAAGAGGCAAAAAGAACTATGAGTAGGCAGAAACTGTGAATGAGTGTCTTTTTGAAAGACTATTAGAGAGGAGATGGTTGACTGGCAGCAACAGTGGAAATAGTAATCAGAATTGGTTGAATCTGAATCAACACTGTGGCGAGATTACTCATACACAGATGAACAGTGGCTGCTAAAGGCCAAAGATAAAAAACCCAGTCCTCAGAACCATGTCAGTCCTGAGTGACCTTCTATTTCCTGAACTATATTCCAGTCTCCTGCAGCCATGCTATACTTGTTGCTATTTCTTCCATGATATCGGAAGGATGTCTTTTCCTGATTCCAGTGAGGTGCCAGTCTTTTGTCTTACTTGACAAACAAAAAACAAAACAAACAAAAAGCAACAACAGCCAATATAGTTGACCCTAACTATATCAGAAATAGAGTCTTATGGTACAACAAAAACAAAAATACTCAGGAGTATATCTACCAACACCTCTAATGCAAAACAAAGCAAAACCTAAAACAGGGAACTGAAATATATTTCAGAAAGGAAAAAATAGGAGAAAACTTTCAACTATTGTGCATAAAAGGCCATCACTCAGTGATACAATATTCTACATTTCCAAATCTTTCATAGCCTAAAACCATCCATATATGTTTTTTCTTAACTGCAGCAGCAGACCTTTCCATCTGACTACCTTCTATATGGTGAGAGTACAGCAAAATGACTAAGAGGGTAGATTCTGGAGGCAGAAGGAGTTTATTGGAGTCCCAGATCCAACTCTTACAAGCTGTGTGATTAATCTTCCTGACCCCCAAACTTGACTTCCCTCTTTCATAAAGTTAAAACTGCTCACCAGAACTCTCCCTTTGGGTGTCCCGTAGCTATTCGTCATTTTCTTCCTCTAAACACCCTACGTCTTCAACAATACTGAACAAATGCAATTCCATGACAGTAATTTAGGGGAATTTCTGACGAAAGATCAGGCAGACACCCTTAACTTTCCAGGCCACTGATTAACTAAAAGGTTGTCATTTGTTTTCTTTTTCGTTTTAAGGCAGTGAGTCAAAGTTCAGAACAGCATGAGATAGGCATCATTCAGAAATCTTTTGTTGTTGCTGTGGGGGTTTTTTTGGTTTTGTTTTTAAATTTATTTATTTTTGGCTGTGTTGGGTCTTCGTTGCTGTACGCGGCTTTCTCCAGTTGCGGCGATAAGCGGCTTCTTATTGCGGTGGCTTCTCTTGTCACAGAGCATGGGCTCTAGGTGTGCAGGCTTCAGTAGTTGTGGCATGTGGGCTCAGTAGTTGTGGCGCACGGGCTTAGTTGCTCTGTGGCATGTGGAATCTTCCCGGATCAGGGCTCGAACGCGTGCCCCCTGCATTGGCAGGCAGATTCTTAACCACTGCGCCACCAGGGAAGCCCCTGGGGATTTTTTTGTTTTTGTTTTTTTTGATGCTCCTTTATTCTGTACTCAAGATATGGAATATCAGATTATCAGCTATTACTGTGGACATTGTTTTCTCAAGTGATGGTAGACCTTTCATATTTCTGAGAAATGAGGTCACGCTATTTTATGAGGGTAGGCGGGAGAAGACATCCAGACAAATCACATATTTATTACTTGTCATTGTATTTCTCCTTGACAAAGTAACTTCCCTCCCTCTCTTACACCAAGATGACCGACAATATAAGAAGACTCAATTATACTGGTTTCTTTCATCGGTATATGAAAATTAACCAGCATGTAGTATTTTCATGATATAGCACAAGATGTATGTACTGTATCACATACCATACTTTACAATTCTTCCACTTGGAAATTCTATATGTGCAAGGAGGAAGCACTGTCACATTACAAATGACCCAAGGTCTTGGGTACCCAAGTGAGAATGTCTGGGGTCCTCCTACTCGTGCCTTTGTGACTTTGTACATGCTACTCTCTTTTCCTAGAATGGCTTCCCACTTCCTGCCCCTTTCCTCATCTGGTTACCTCTTCACCATGGATAACTGCTCTTCTTATATATTTATTTTTATTTTTTTACATCTGTACACATAACTTTCCTGATATTTAGCACAATGGATTGCACTTGTGTAAACTCCTTGAGGAAAGAATCAATCTTAGTATGGACTTGTCACATAGTAGATACTCAAATATTTGACAGAGTGAATAAATTGATGGTTTACAAATTGATTTTACTTTACTGTTTGGCACACACATTGCAAGGTATAATGTGATCAAAGGTTGGGAGAAGGGATTGAACTAATGATAGCGTGGTGTGGAAAATGGTATCTAGTGACAGAATTTGGGATAAGAAATTCACTACTTACATGAAAACAGATATGTGTGTGTGTGTGTGTGTGTGTGTATATATATATATATATATATATATATATATATATGAAACAGTCTCTTCTAAAAGGAAATCATAAAAAATAAGATTAAAATAAATGTACTCAAATAAAATCCCACTTCTCAGAATCTTTTAGTATGGCCTTTCAATTGAACCAACTAAATTGGGGAAAAAAACTTATTCTATCTTCATTTTCTGCTTTGGTATCATAGCTGAAAATATCAATGGTCAAGGTAGGATTGAATTTCTCAAAAGACAAAAAATAGCTTTTAAAAATAAGCACTTGTAAAAATTTTAAAGTTGATACATTTTAAAACATAGTAGAGATAAAGCTATACCTGTTTTTTATGTTAAGTACTTAGCATATTTGTTGCATGAATTAATTACCTAATTGATATAGCTTCATATTTCTTTAGTATGTGCCTTGAGGATTTTAACTGTAAATACAAAAGTCTAAAAATATAAAAGTTTATATCAAGAGTTAAGAGTTAGCATCCCACACTGGCAAAGACATTAAAATATCAGACCTATAATCCCTTCAGACAAACAGGTTCTACCAGAAGAATAGAGCAGTAAAAGTAATTTTATTTCCTCCACTGACCTGAATTATGCAACCACTACCTCTTTCATCTCTTTAAAAGGCAGAAATGACTAAGATGAAGTTCAGTTTTACATTACTTTTTTTATGTCCCTCTCCATGACTAACTTTTACTTTTTATAAAGATATGTGCATTGCTTGAAGGAATTAACATTTTGGAATAAAATTGGAGACAAGAAAATTCTCTCAGAATTTAGATTGAAATCAATTACTACAATATGTAAAGTGAATGCTTTGAATATTTCAGCAACTTTTCTAGTGAGGCAATTTTGCATTTTAATTACATATTTTTATCTTAATTTGGAGGAAGAAGTAGGTGTATCATCCATAAAAAATGTCGCTTTAAGTCATTAATGAAAATTTTCTCTATATTAGAATTGCATATTTTAACTCCACTCCTGACTAAAGTTCATATATCATCCACTTACACAGCTTTGATAGAACATCATTCTCCAATCTTTTCATTCCATGACAGATCATTCAAATTTTATGTGTGTAGAATTTAGGAAAGAAAGTGAAGGTGAGTGAATTTCAATGGACTAATGAGTTTCTTTGATTAAATTTTTCTTAAAATAAAATCAACATTGTACATCAACTGTACTTCAATATAAACAAACAAATGAATAAATAAATAAATAAAATTAAGACAATTTCATGTATAGGACAATCGTCAAGAAAACCAGGTAATGTCATACTCCAATGTAGTTAGTTGCGCTAAAATGTAAGTTTTTGCTTTCAATCACCCCAAAGCTCTATCCCATGGTTACATCAGCTCTCTCACATTTAGTGATGACCTGGAAAGCAGGTTTGTTCCAAAGGGTTACTGGAAATATTAGACGTAGATGCCAAGTCCCCATGTGGAATAGCCCTAGCCTTATGCCATGCATCTTTTTGTTTTGAAATGAATAAACTATGTTCAGTAGGAATCTGAGATCAGATTGTTCCATACTGCTGAAACATGTTCTTATTTTATACTGAATCTCCATATTCTCCTCTTTTTTTTTTTTTTTTTTTTTGCGGTACGCGAGCCTCTCACTGTTGTGGCCTCTCCCGTTGCGGAGTACAGGCTCCGGACGCGTAGGCTCAGCGGCCATGGCTCACAGGCCTAGCCGCTCCGCGGCATGTGGGATCTTCCCGGACCGGGGCACAAATCCATGTCCCCTGCATCGGCAGGCAGACTCTCAACCACTGCACCACCAGGGAAGCCCCTCTCCTCTCTCTTTTATATAACATCATTTGGGAGGGAAAAATCAATGATGTAGTACATGCTTTCTGAAATTATGTGTCTTAGACACGTGGATTGCTTGGGTTATTGCTTTTCTTCACTAGTGGAAAATATAATGAAAACTGCATAATGAAAAGAACAATCCCGATGAGAGCAGGTTAAACTGATGCAGAATTTTAAAATTGAAATGTGAGCTATGGAATAAGTAATAAGTTATCATCTTTGCAAAATAATAATTTCTTCATATGGAATACCACCGGATTAAAAATGATTTTTAAAAACTCTGAGATTAGAATCTTCTCTCTCTATATCAAAAGATTTATTTTCACCTTTCTTTTTAATAGATCTTTATTGAAGTATAATTGCTTCACAATTCTGTGTTTCTGTTGTCCACCAAAGTGAATCAGCCATTGGCATACATATGTCCCCGTATCCCCTCCCTCTTGAGCCTCCCTCCCATCCTCCCTATCCCACCCCTCTAAGTCATCACAAAGCACCGAGCTAATCTCCCCGTGCTGTGCGGCTGCTTCCCACTAGCTGTTTTACACTCGGTAGTGTATATATGTCGATGCTACTCTCACTTCACCCCAGCTTCCCCCTCCCACTCCTGTCCTCAAGTCCATTCTCTATGTCTACACCTTTATTCCTGCCCTGCAACTAGGTTCATCCGTACCTTTTTTTTTTTATTCCATATATATGCATTAGCATATGGTATTTGTTTTGCTCTTTCTGACTTACTTCACTCTGTATGACAGACTCTAGGTCCATCCACCTCACTACAAATAACTCAATTTCATTTCCTTTTATGGCTGAGTAATATTCCATTGCATATGTGTGCCACATCTTCTTTATCCATTCATCTGTCGGGGGACATTTAGGTTGCTTCCATGTCCTGGCTATTGTAAATAGAGCTGCAGTGAACATTGTGATGCATGTGTCTTTTTGAATTATGGTTTTCTCAGGGTACATGCCCAGTAGTGGGATTGCTGGGTCATATGGTAGTTCTATTTTTAGTTTTTTAAGGAACCTCCATACTGTTTTCCATAGTGGCTGTATCAATTTACATTTCCACCAACAGTGCAGGAGGGTTCCCTTTTCACCACACCCTTTCCAGAATTTATTGTTTCTAGATTTTTTGATAATGGCCACTCTGACTGGTGGGATGTGATTCCTCATTGTAGTTTTGATTTGCATTTCTCTAATAATTAGTGATGTTGAGCATCTTTTCATGTACCTCTTGGCCATCTTTTGCACAGGAAAAGAAACCATAAACAAGACAAAAAGACAACCCTCAGAATGGGAGACAATATTTGCAAATGAAACAACAGACAAAGTATTAATCTCCAAAGTATACAAACAGCTCATGGAGCTCAATATCAAAAAAACAAACAATCCAATTTAAAAATGGGCAGAAGACCTAAATAGGCATTTCACCAAGGAAGATATTTTAATCTTTAGTGAAGTTAACATCCCTAATGAATCTAGAGCTAGGACACAGAAATTAAAAGGGCCTGGTATGTTGAACAGGCAAGCAATCCTGGAAAGTGCACCCTTGAGGAAGTATCATTTAGGTATTATTCACATGAACAGATCCCTGAAGGGAGATGAGAAAGGAGCGAGTGTATTTGTCAGAGTTTTAGTTAGACTATATATACATGGAAATGACAAGAATATTGACTATAAACTTGTTAAAGAACACTATCTCAGAACAACTGTAAGCTAAGACATGTTTAATAACATAAATACAAGAAGTGGCATGATATTCTTATTTCTTCCTAATGAAGGAAATCACCCCTGTATCCAGCCTGAATTGAGAATTTCTTCTATATTTCCCCACCCCCCCAAAAAAAAACTTGAATTCATCAGCACATTATTACATATAAAACAGAAAGTGAGTCAGGCTAAATTCAGAGAACTGTGAGAGAATAAATTTCTGTTGTTTAAGCAATCCAGTTTGTGATATTTTGTTAAGATAGCCCTAGGAAACAAACACAATGTAAGTAATAGCAAATTTTGATATGAGAGATCTATTATGAGGCTGCTTTGACAATTCACCATTCTGCATCATGCAGATTAGTGGCAGAATACAATGGTAAATGAGAGTGTTTCCTTAATTTCTCTTTCAAATTTTTCATCATTAGTGTATAGGAATGCAAGAGATTTCTGTGCATTAATTTTGTATCCTGCTACTTTACCAAATTCATTGATTAGCTCTAGTAGTTTTCTAGTGGCATCTTTAGGATTCTCTATGTATAGTATCATGTCATCTGCAAACAGTGACAGTTTTACTTCTTCTTTTCCAATCTGTATTCCTTTTATTTCTTTTTCTTCTCTGATTGCTGTGGCTAGGACTTCCAAAACTATGTTGAATACTGGCGAGAGTGGACATCCTCGTCTTGTTCCTGATCTTAGAGGAAATGGTTTCAGTTTTTCACCATTGAGAATGATGTTTGCTGTGGGTTTGTCATATATGGCCTTTATTATGTTGAGGTAGGTTCCCTCTATGCCCACTATCTGGAGAGTTTTTATCATAAATGGTTGTTGAATTTTGCCAGAAGCTTTTTCTGCATCTACTGAGATGGTCATATGGTTTCTGTTTTTCAATTTGTTAATATAGTGTATCACATTGATTGATTTGCATTTATTGAAGAATCCTTGCACCCCTGTGATAAATCCCACTTGATCATGGTGTATGATCCTTTTAATGTGTTGTTGGATTCTGTTTGCTAGTATCTTGTTGAGGATTTTTGAATCTATATTCATCAGTGATATTGTTCTGTAATTTTCTTTTTTTGTAGTATCTTTGTCTAGTTTTCGTATGAGGGTGATGGTGGCCTTATAGAATGAGTTTGGGAGTGTTCCTTCCTCTGCAACTCTTCCTCTGGAAGAGTTTAAGAAGTATAGGTGTTACCTCTTCTCTGAATGTTTGATAGAATTCACCTGTGAAGCCATCTGGTCGTGGACTTTTGTTTGTTGGAAGATGTTTTATCACAGTTTCCATTTCATTACTTATGATTGGTCTGTTGATATTTTCTATTTCTTCCTGGTTCAGTCATGGAAGGTTATACATTTCTAAGAATTTGTCCATTTCTTCCAGGTTGTCCATTTTATTGGCATAGAGTTGCTTGTTGTAGTCTTTTAGGATGCTTTGTATTTCTGTGGTGTCTGTTTTAACTTCTCCTTTTTCATTTCTAATTTTATTGATTTGAGTCCTCTCCCTCTTTTTCTTGATGAATCTGGCTAAAGGTTTATCAATTTTGTTTATCTTCTCAGAGAACCAGCTTTTAGTTTTATTGATCTTTGCTATTGTTTCCTTTGTTTCTATTTCATTTATTTCTGCTCTGATCCTTATGATTTCTTTCCTTCTACTAACTTTGGGTTTTGTTTGTTTTTCTTTCTCTAGATATTTTAGGTGTAAGGTTAGATTGTTTATTTGAGATTTGTCTTGTTTCTTGAGGTATGCTTGTATTGCTGTAAACTTCCCTCTTAGAACTGCTTTTGCTGCATCCCATAGGTTTTGGATCATCATGTTTTTGTTGTCATTTGTCTCTAAGTATTTTCTGATTTCCTCTCTGATTTCTTCAGTGATCACTTTGTTATTTAGTAACGTATTGTTTTGCCTCCATGTGTTTGTATTTTTTACATTTTTTTCCCTGTAATTGATTTCTAGTCTCATAGTGTGTGGTCAGAAAAGATGCTTGATATGATTCTAATTTTCTTAAATTTACTGAGGCTTGATTTGTGACCCAAGATGTAATCTATCCTGGAGAATGTTCCATGCGCACTTGAGAAAAAAGTGTAATCTGCTGTTTTTGGATAGAATGTCCTATAAATATCAATTAAACCTATCTGGTCTGTTGTATCATTTAAAGCTTGTATTTCCTTATTAATATTCTGTTTGGATGATCTGTCCATTGGTGTAAGTGAGGTGTTAAAGTCCCCCACTATTATTGTGTTACTGTCGATTTCCTCTTTTATAGCTGTTAGCAGTTGCCTTATGTATTGAGGCACTCCTATCTTGGGTGCATATATATTTATAATTGTTATATCTTCTCAGAATGATCCCTTGATCATTATGTAGTGTCCTTCCTTGTCTCTTGTAACATTCTTTATTTTAAAATCTATTTTATATGATATGAGTATTGCTACTCCAGCTTTCTTTTCATTTCCATTTGCATGGAATATCTTTTTTCATCCCCTCACTTTCAGTCCTTGTGTGTCTCTAGGTTTGAAGTGGGTCTCTTGTAGACCACATATATGGATCTTGTTTTCATATCCATTCCGCGAGCCTGTGTCTTTCGATTGGAGCATTTAATCCATTCACGTTAAGGTAATTATCGATATGTATGTTCCTATGACCATTTTCTTAATTGTTTTGTGTTTGTTTTTTTAGGTCTTTTTCTCCTCTTGTGTTTCCCACTTAGAGAAGTTCCTTTAGCATTTGTTGTGGAGCTGGTTTGGTGGTGCTGAACTCTCTTAACTTTCTCTTGTCTGTAAAGCTTTTGATTTCTCTGTCCAATCTGAATGAGATCCTTCCCAGGTAGAGTAATATCGGTTGTAGCTTCTTCCCTTTCATCACTTTAAATTAGTCATGCCGCTCCCTTCTGGCTTGTAGAGTTTCTGCTGAGAAATCGGCTGTTAACCTTATGGGAGTTCCCTTGTATGTTATTTGTCATTTTTCCCTTGTTGCTTTCAATAATTTTTCTTTGTTTTTAATTTTTGTCAGTTTGATTACTGTGTGTCTCAGCATGTTTCTCCTTGGTTTATCCTGCCTGGGATTCTCTGCACTTTCTGGACTTGGGTGTCTATTCCCTTTCCCGTGTTAGGGAAGTTTTCACCTGTAGTCTCCTCAAATATTTTCTCGGGTCCTTTCTGTCTCTCTTCTCCTTCTGGGACCCCTGTAATGCAAATGTTGTTGCATTTAATGTTGTCCCAGAGGTCTCTTAGGCTGCCTTCGTTTCTTTTCCTTCTTTCTTTTTTACTCTGCTCCGGGGCAGTGAATTCCACCATTCTGTCTTCCAGGTCATTTATCTGTTCTTCTGCCTCAGTTATTCTGCTATTGTTTCCTTCTAGTGTAGTTTTCATTTCAGTTATTGTATTGTTCATCTCTGTTTGTTCTTTAATTCTCCTTGTGTTTGTTCTTTAATTCTTCTAGGTCTTTCTTAAACATTTCTTGCATCTTCTTGATATTTGCCTCCATTCTTTTTCTGAGGTCCTGGGTCAACTTCACAATCATTATTCTGAATTCTTTTTCTGGAAGGTTTCCCCTCTCCATTTAGTTGGTTTTCTGGGGTTTTATCTTGTTCCTTCATCTGTCTTTTCATCTTGTGTATCTTTCTGTGAATGTGGTGTTTGTTCCACAGGCTGCAGGATTATAGTTCTTCTTGCGTCTGCTGTCTGCCCTCTCTCCTTTTATTATTCTTGTACAGTCTGCCATTGTAATATTCATAATAGTTGTGAAAACGGTGTGCAGTTTACCAGAAAGAAACTACAATGCCTAAAGAGCTTCTCAAGGTAAATCTTATTGGTGTTCTGGCAGAGTATATATAAGACATTATTTAGGGATTTTAACATCTTCCCTTACCCACTTTAGAAAGGCTGACAATCGTTTAGTTGTGGAATTGAATACCTTTGTCAGGGGCTGGAATATGCACTCAGCTGATACATGGATATAAACATGTGATCCCCGTTCCCAAGTCCAGAGTGGAAATGTACTTATATGAGTTGCCATTTACAACACTTAGTGATAAATCCTGAGGGTGGGGGGACAGACAAGGTGCACTGGCAACAATGTCAGCTTAGTGGAATAGAAAATATCTGAGCTCACTTTTAATAAAGGAATAGTAATTTGCTAAGAAAATAAGAAAAAAGAGTTCCCTAGCAGGAAGAACTGTAAGAGCAATGATAAAAAGACCAGGGTATGTGTGGCATATTTGAGAGGGGAAAACTATTTAGTGTTCCTGAAGTATAAACAGAACATTTGTAGAGTCAAGATAGAAAGCAGGATAAGAAAAGCAGTCCTTAAACTTAAGTGGTCCTGAATCTATGCCAAGCAATTTAAATTTAATTTTCTAGGTAATGGGGAGTCATTAAGGAATTTTGAAAAGGGTGGAACTGGAAGTAGAAACCAATCCTAGGCTGACAGAAGTCCAAGGAAGAGGAGCACAAAACAGATAAAACAAGGTAACAGAGGAAGGTTAAAGAAATAAAGCTTTCAACTTTTCAACTGCATGAAACTGCATGTAAATCTTTTCAACTGCATGAGAAGATTTACAAGGATGGACGAGTCTGCATGATTTTCAAGTTTCTAACTTGTGATACTAGGTGAATTGTATGCTATTTTGTTACATAGAATATAATAGATTCAAAGAAAGTCAGTGTATTTAGTTTTGAGGTAACTGATGGACCTGATGAAATTTCCAGAAGAGGCTTAGACAAAAAATAATGTTGGCTCTTAGGAGAGGAAAGAGATATTGACTGCAAATAAAGTTGTTGGTGTATATGTAGCAATTAATGCCACAGGGTTAAATTCACTAATAATTTGACTCATCAATAAGTATTCATATATATCACAAGGTTATTAACTTTATATATTACAAAATGTATAACAAATGTGAAAATAAAACATATATCAACACCAAAATCAATTTTACAATACAACCTCTATTCATTTATCATGCATCTAACCCATGATGTCTCATATACTGTCCATTTCTCAACACATATGAAGTCAGAAATATTTAACAAATCATTTAAGCACTTTGCAGACTTACAGTAATTCATATAGAACATAAATATCTAATTACAGTCAACAAAATCTGACTGCTTCTGTAAACCACAAAGAGATGTTTTTGACCTGCACATCAGTTGTTAGGGAGCTATTATAATATTCCTAACAAATAACATTATGGTCTTGCAGTAATGCAGTGACATGGATATAGAAAAATGAGCTCAGACTAAAAGCACTTCTGTGTTTAAGAAAGAAGTTAGAAGTTAATTGAATACAAAAGTAGCCAACAATTTTTATTTAACACCTGCTAGTCACCATTCTAAGCACTTTACATGTGTTGACTCATTTGATCCTCACTACAGTCCTATGAGATAAATACTATTATTGCTTCCATTTTATGGATAGAAAACCGAAGTAAAAAAAGAAATCAAATTTAGGCCAGAATTTATACTATAGTAAACACCTTTTAAAGACTGGAAGTCTGGGTTCAAATACATGCTGTAATCTTCTACACTAGATTTGTGGTCGTTCCTAGCCTTTTGATATACTCTGCTATGTTCCATGAAGTAGTATCGTACATATTTATAATAATAACTTTATCACAAATGAAAAAGCTTAATCCATTCATGAATCCAAATTGGTAAACCTACACAGAGGTGGTCAAGAAGTATGTATTTTTTATTCTGTCATGTGAATGTAAGCTCAATAAATATAGGTAGAGATTTTTGCTTATAACCCTGTCGTATCCACAGCACCTAGAACTAAAGTACTTAGTGAGCACTTAAAATATATCTTTAAATTAACAAATGAATAAACAAATTAATTAAGCCATAATAGTCTATTTTAATTGAAGAATATATATTGGCAAACACAAGGCTTTTCCTTTAAGAGATTACTGCATAGAAAATTTCTTTAATATTAACAAGTGGTTAGAGAAAAAATAATACAATTTATTTGCAATATGCCCAAATACTAATGAAAGGCACTGACATAATGTTAATATAGGGGTTTGATTTCCAACTCCTCTTTTAAAATAACACTTTGTGATTGGTATGACTATACATACTTTTGAAGAAAATATGTACAGTAAAAGAAGATATAAATACAAAATTGAAAAGAACTTATAATGCATCATTCAGGGATAACCACTGTTAAACATTCAGGGTCTGAATATCTAATATCCACTCTATGAATGTGATTAAGTTTCAATTAAAAAATTAGACTTAAACTATGTATATTGTTTTATTATCTCTTCTCTTAAGAGTGTACCGTCAGAATTTCTACATGCCATTAAATATTATTTGAAAACTGAGTTTTAGGGATACATAGCATTCCATTTTATGAATATATCACAATAAATCTGACTTTCGTGATTCCTAGTACAGTAAGTCTCCTACATATGAACCTTCAAGTTGCAAACTTTCAAAGATGCAAACATGTGTTCGCATGTCCAATCACGTAAGTTAGTTCACGTGTCTGGCGTACATTGTCACATGCGTGCTTCTTCTACAAGTGGTTGTACTTTTGTGTACTTTACTGTACAGTACTGTATAGAGTACAGTAGTACAGTATCTTTATCAAGCCCAGGATGTCCAGAAGCAAGAGTAAAAGCAGTGGTGATATAGCTGGTACTGCTAAGAAGCGCCAGGAATTGGAGGCCCAGAGAAAGGATGAAGAAAGACAAGAGGAAGAACTAACTGAAGAACTGAAGAGATTTATGACGCAGGAAAGGGAAAGGGGATTTTCTTTTTTTGAGGAGACACTGTTAGTTTTTGAGGCACAGGACCCAAACGTAGAAAGGTACACGAAGGTTGCAGCAGCCATTCAGAATGCAATCCAGTGTTATTGTGTCATCTATGACTAGAGAAAAAGAGCTACTACCCCGACATCACTGGATCATTTTTTCAAGAGGGTAGATAGAATTGAATCCAGCAAGGAACCAGAACCTGTGCCATCAACGTCAGGTGTGAGTGAAATTGCAGCTTGCCCTCTGTCTCCTATTGCTGACAATCCTTCAGCTCTACCATCTCCCACCTCCTCTCCCTTTTCCAGTCAGTAACTCTTCTTGCCTGTTCACTCGATGCCAGCCCCTGGATGCCAGCTGTTGTGCTGTACTACTGTACTTTTCAAGATACTGTACTGTAAGACTAAAAATGTTTTCTTTATTTTTTGTTTGTTTTTTATGTATTATTTGTGTGAAAAGTATTATAAACCTATTACAGTATAGTACTATATAGCTGACTGTGTTAGTTGGGTACCTAGGCTAATTTTCTTGGACTTACGAACAAACGACTTAACGACCGCACTCTCGGAATGGAACTCATTCCTATGTAGGGGACTTACTGTATTTCATTTTACTGATTTCTGTAAATAACACTGTGTAGACATTCTTACATGTAAATACTTGAGCACATCTCTAATTATATTTAAGAATAAATTAGGAAAGCTTAAATTTAAGAGGTCAGAGTTGATTTAATAATTGTTAGAGCTTTAAGAATGCTAAGTTATAATAGAAAATGATACATTTGTGTATAATGTTTATCTATTAAGTAAAAAATGGCTTGCATTATTTTATATAAATATCATCAGGTATAACTCTAAGCCTTCTTTATTTCTTTCATTATTTAGTATTTATAGAGAAGTCTACTACGGATCAAGCAAATTGCTGGTCATAAGATATAAAATTAAATGGCAATTATGTGATAGGTTTTCATGTATTTATTGTCTTCATCTATGCATGCTTAAAATTGACAAACTAGGGCTTCCCTGGTGGCGCAGTGGTTGAGAGTCCGCCTGCCAATGCAGGGGACACGGGTTCGTGACCCGGTCCGGGAGGATCCCACATGGCGCGGAGCGGCTAGGCCCGTGAGCCATGGCCGCTGAGCCTGCGCGTCCGGAGCCTGTGCTCCGCCACGGGAGAGGCCACAACAGTGAGAGGTCCTCGTACCACAAAAAAAAAAAAAAAAAAAAAAAAATTGACAAACTATTGATTTATGGAAGTGTTTGAAATAAAATTGGATCATTATTTAAAAAGAATAAATTTCTAGATTTGGAATCTATCATTATTTTTCAGTTGAAATGACTATCAACTCACTAATCATTAAATGTAGATTTGAGCGTCATATAGAATTGCCTGTTTCCCTCAAATGTTCTCTAATTTAATATGTTTTCCTTTAATCAGTAAAACAATTACAGGCTTTATTGGCACAACTTAGAGTAATAGGCATTAACACAATAAAAGTTAAGTAAACAGAAGTTAAAGATTATGATCAAATATTATTCTGCTAAGAGTAATAAACCTCTGCCTAGAGGTTTAAATTCTCTTTCATAACTGTTTGTTTACATTTATTTTAATTTTATAGTGTTAAATTAATTTAGACATGATTTTTGATCCAAAATCAAATTTTGCAACTAGACAAGCTTGCAAAATCAAGAGATCTTAAATCACAAATCTATGAAAAGCCTGATAGCTTCCCGAATAGATGGCGGAGATGAAAATTTTAAAGCGAACCTACAAGAATAAACCCACTTATAAATTCTCATGTAAAATTCAACTGAATATTAACATCTTCACATTCCTTAAATTTAAAAGCAACACTTTTATTCCCATTTTTATCCTAGAAATCATGATAAAATCGGACAAGATTTCATCTCAGGAAATATTGTACTCACTGTAGGCACACATGCTTTTATATTAGGAGCAGAGAGCAGAAATTTTTTTGCATGGTAGGAAAATTAAAGTCTGTCTGTAACACTCAACTGATATCTAACGTATTATTTTCTATTCCATTTGCCTGGTTTCTTATCTCTTAGGTGTGTGGAACATTTTGAGAACTGCTTATATAAATAATTTAATACTGACCCCTAAGTCATTTACCATTGACCACTTTTATCAGATATGTCCATGACTCAGTATAAACGATTAACCCTTACATATGTCAGCATAAAATGGCCTTTTAAAACTTTTTGTGTTGAAACTATGAGAACTGAGGATGTTTGTAGCAAGGACAGAAAAGGGGGAAAATGAGTACTTTAAGAAAAAATACATAATAAACCTGAATCAAAAGATTAGTCAAATAATTATTTCAAAGAAAATAGAAACAATAAAGACATCACTACTTTGTATTCCTGGTAAACTATCCTTTCAATGTTACTATTATTTCTGAATTCTACAGAAGTGTCCAAAGTGTGCTCTATAGACTATTAAAGCAGATATGTAGCTGTTAATATTTTAAAACAAAAACCAAGGTGAGACAATCAAAGTTCTGTAGCCAAATAATTTGAGGAAACTTGGTTAAACAGAACTGTATACTTTTAATTGTTGTTTTGGTTCTGTAGTTTCTTTTCTTATAGTTAATACGTTTATGGGTACTGTAAATTCTTAGGATATTTGTATCATTTATTTACTGATATATAACAAACCACCCCAAAGCTTTGAATCTATGAATTTTTGAGCAGCTCTGCTGACCTGGACCAGGCTCCACTGACCTCTTTGTTCTCTCATACTTCTCTAATCAGCAAGCAGGTCAGGTAGGGATGGTCTACTGTCCTCAGCTGGGGCAACTTTACTCTGCTTCACATGGTCTTTCATCCTTCAATAGGCTAGCCTGAGCTTGCTTTCTTAGCAGAGGCAGAATACGAAAGAGAGAATGGAAGCATGCCAGATCTCCTGAACCTACACTTAAAAATGGCAAACATCACTTTCCCTGTATTCTATGGGCCGAAGCAAGTCACAGGTGCAGCACAAATTTAAGGGGTAGAGAAATAGAAACACCTCTTGGTAAGAGTTATACTGCAAAAGATATGTACAAAGAGAGAAATGGGATATGGGGAATAATACTGTAACCAATGTACTGTACACTTTGACTGGGGAACCCCTTTTTTTCACATAATGCCTTTCAAGATTGAATTTGTAGCTCATATCTCATAAATGCTAACATATAAGGATTTTATAATCCACCTTATTCAATAAATATTAATTGAGCACTGAGTCCAGTCAGCAACTAAATTTTTGGTACACAGGGTGAGTTGAGAGCATGTTCTCTATCTTCAAGATAATTCAGGGACTTCCCTTGTGGTCCAGTAGCTAAGACTCTGTGCTCCCAGGGCAGGGGGCCTGGGTTTGATCCCTGCTCAGGGAACTAGATCCCACGTGCTGCAACTAAAGATCCCACATGCCAAAACTAAGACCCAGAACAGCCAAATATACATATATATATATATATATATAAAATAATTCAGTGCAGCTTTCAGTGGTTGCCCACGTAAGTGAAGCAAACTGTTGCACTGGTGTTTTCCAGTAAACTACACTTAGTGTTATTTACATACCTGTATTCCTCTTCAATGCTGAAGCTTGACCATGTAATTTACATATCAATGGGACATTAGTGAGCGTGATGAAAGTAGAGGCTTGATAAGTGCTAGCAAAGAGGTTTGTCCTCTTGAAATATTACCTCTTGAGCCTCAGAGACCGCTATCTATGAGAAAACTCAAGCTAGTCACATGGAAAAGCTAATGCAGAAGAACCAAGAAATTGAATGGATATCCAGATCCAAGACCCCAGATATATGGTCCCACTCAATGTACTTTAATCAGCTCCAGCCATTCAAGCCACAACATTTTAGGCTACAGTCATTATGGAACTGATACCAGCTGTCTCTGTTTTCCTTGCCTGAAATTCTGACCCACAGAATTATGAACAAATAAAGTGTTTCTTATTTTAATATACTAAGTTTGGGGTGGTATGCTATGTACCAATAGATAACTGTGAGAGAAATTGATACCAGAAGAGTAGTGCTGCTGTATCAAAAACCTAAATGCAATATGGGCCTTGGGACTTGAAAGCAGGCAAAGGTTTACATGTACATGGCATTTCTTATGGAAAACAAAGATAGATGGAAGGAGAAAACCCAGAGACAGCAACTCTATGGAAAAGAACTAGCCTATAATCAAGGACCATGTCCTGTCTCCCAAAAAAGGATACCTGGCTATATGGAGCTGGTTGGATTTTAGACTTGTTATGGCCCAGTGACTGCTATGTGTTATACTTTTTTAATAGGAATGTGTGCTTCAGTTTTCATATTATTATCTCATCATTAAATAGTGGGTATGTAAAGGCAGAAAACTTCCCTTTTTAGTTCACAGATTTCTGGATTAAGAAGAGTCATACCTGAGCAGCTGCATCCAAAGAACTATGTCTAAAGATCCTCATTTGTACCTGAACCTGATTCAAATGACAAGAGCCTAACTAAGCCTGATACCATAAGGAAATATGATGTTGAGGATCTTGGGAGGAGGGAAGTGTACTTTGCATGTGGAAGGGCTGTGAATTATTAGACATCAAAGTATGGACTGAGGTAAACAGTTGCATCAGTTGCTGCCGCAAACCCATACCTTTCAATATTCACACCCTTATATAGTCTCCTCTAATTCCAGCTGACTCTGGAATCAGCTGTGTATCTTGCTTTGGCCAATGGGACATTAGAAATACACTTGATAGGCACCAACACATTGGTTTAGTCCTCATGTAATGCACCCTGTTTGGACTCTGAGACCACCTTTTTATGAGAAAGTACAAGCTAGCTACATGGAGAGATCACATGCAGGAGAACTGAGGAACCCAGTTAGTCACTAAAACTGAATCTCCAGACATCTGGCCTCAACTGAGCTGTTGTAGTCAGCTCCCACCTGTTCAAGGCAGCCCACATGAGATCCCAACATCACGAAGCAAGATGAGTTACTTCCATTGTTCCCTGCTCAATTTCTGACTGTAGAATCATGGTCCAAGATGTTACCGTGAGTCACTAAGTTTTGGAATTGTTATGGAGAAATAGATAACTGAAACAACAGAGTATGCTGCAGGTTGGTAGAAGAGTGAACATCATTGAGGAATCAGATGGATCAACAAGTATCAGCTCAGGTGTAACAGAAATATTATATAATGAAAAGTGTGGCTGCCTCACAGAGACGATAGATAGGTAGATAGATAGATATAGATAGATAGCCAGCCATTGGTCTCTTTCTTTTATTGAGATAATTGGATAATTGAAACCTAGCTCTATGACTTAGAGATTAAACTGTTCAAGTGCACATAACCCACCAGGTCCTTTCACATTATATTGTAAAATTTAATCACATTCTTACTTGATTAGCATAGGCTTTATAAAATCTAGACAGTCATATTATAAGCAAGTTACATATGCCTACTTTCATTTTAATTAGGTTTACGATCCTAAAGCAATTTAATGAAAACTGGCAAATAAAGGGAGATGGTCTTATTCCAAAGAAGTAGATGTAAAGAGAGACTACACAAGAAAGAAAATTTTCCTAAAGAATTCTTTATTAAGAATACCTGTTATAAGGCACAGTGTTTTATATTTGGATATTCTAAGTTGCATCTAACCCTATCTCGATCTGAGAACATTTTAATATGAAATATTATATATCTAATAATTTGAGAGTTACTAAAAATGCCAATGAGAAAGTTTTCTATGATTTTCTATTTCTTAAAAAAAATTTAACGTGAAATTTTAATATTTTTCTCTGTATAACTTACTATGAAGTTATATATACTAGTTAATTGATACACCTGTAATAGAAGGGAGGAAACGCATTAGCATGTTTTCACTTAATACAAATTAGAAATCCCCATGTATAAAAATATTAAACAATTAATTCCTAAGTTATATCATATTTCTGTGATCTACGCTGATTGAAGGGAGGTTTTATGAGTATGTTTGGTTGTTTGAAACAGTCCTATGGCCCATTGGTTAAGAACAACAACTTCAGAGCTCAATTTGCCAAGGTTCAAATCCTCACTCTGTCACTTCTTAACTGTATGATCTGTGTCTCTGATTCCACAATGTTAAAATGGAGACAATATTAGTAACTTTTTCAGAGCGTTGGTATGAGAATTAAATAAGGTAATATACATAAGGCAATCAAAGCAGTACCAGAAACAATATCACACGCAGTACCTAAGTGTAAGATATTGTTATTCTTAGCAGTTTAGTTGCTAAATTTCTCTTCAATTTAGGTAAATTGTCCATCCCAGTCATTCGTACTTCTTTGCGAATTGTTAATAATTTCTTTAAAAGGAAAAAGAAATGAACACTTACTGCCAAGAAATCTTTTAACAGCTTTACTATTAGAAGTTATGTATTGATTGATTTGATCATTAAAAGCACCCCTATGAAGCAGAAACTATCATCATCCTCACTTTAGAAATGCAAAAACAGAGCTTCAGACAGTTTAAAGAGGCTGCCCATGATATGCCCCTAGTAAATGATGAAGTCAGCACTCAAAGTATTAGAGCTCCAGAACCTGCAATCTTAATTATTAAATGATCTCTGAACCACTCTGGATTATATAATTTCCAATTTTTTCTGTCAAAATCGGACCCTATGAAAATTATTGCCTCTAACAGTCTTCTTTCAACATCTTTATCTTTGCAGAAAACACAGAGAAGAAAATAATAGTGCATGAAAGAATCAACAGAAAATTCAGATTGGTGAGAGAGGATAAAAGAACAAAGGGGTCCACAAGCCATTGCAGTGAGCACCTGTGCTGTTCTAGGAACTGTGGATACCGGAATACAAAAAACTGACACTGAGAAGCTCTTTGCCTGTGAGGAGTTTGCATTGATTCCAGAGAAGACTCGTAATGAAATGATGACAAAATTAAAGAATCAATACAAGTTAAATGAGTAATAAGCACTAGATAGAAGGTAAGGGAGAATCAGGATATGCCACACCAAAATATGCCACTTTGGCATACTGATTAATTTGAGCTGAAAGCAATTGAGAAACAGCAGATGCAGGAAAAGCTCTCTGTCTTTCCTCTATCTGCCTAAAAACAGGACATAAATTTCCCGTGAAAAAGGTGCCCTCCCTGTACCAAGAGAAGAGAGCACTCTTTATCACCAGAGACAGAGTCGATGCCAAGATGATTCTGCATAAGCAAGCGTTTCTAAAATAACCCTTATCTTCCATTAGTTTCCTCCATATATTTCTTAGTCACTTTCCCACAATTTATTGGCCCTAGAAGCCCAAACACCCTTTTTTTTTGCCTAGTCACTTCCCTACAAGTTAATACCCTCTGTTTAAATTGGTGCATAAGCTGTTAATTTGCCTTTTGTCAGTTTAATTCGCAGGTCCCAGTGACTTAACCTAAAAAGGCAGAGGAAAAGTTTTTCCTCCCTTACAAGGGTAATGACATAGAGAGGTCAGGGCATGCTGTTTTGGAGACTGTACCAAGCAAAGCCTCTCTAAGTAGACATCATTTGTATTAAGACTTGAGAAACTAAAAACGTGTGTTGCAGGTAGAGGGAACAGCAATAGCTGTGGGCTGAAGTGAAAGGAATGGTGGTCTGTTCAAAGCACAATAATAAGAAGGAGACCAATGTGGATAGAGTACAGTGAGCAAGGGGGAGATATGAAGAAGATAAGTTTCTAGAAGACAGAGACCCAGGGATGGATTTGTGTACCAGGCTAAGGAGTTTAGAGTTTATTCTAATTAAACTAGAAAGCCACTGAACAACTTTAAGCAGGAGACTGACTCCATTTGATATAAGAATATTTCGTGTCATTCATTCATGGAGGTCACCATGCATACCCCTCTGTGACAGAAATGCAAGCCAGTATGTGGAATCGTGTTTGTTATTTATTTTGTTAAGTGTAGAAAGGAAGCCTCTTATTGAAACAGATCCATGTGTCCAACATAATATAGAACACATCTTCTGCATTGTGTTAGGTCTTTAATTGCCATTCAAACTTGTTAATAAACCTTAAATTTATTCTTTTCCTGAACTATTTTTTTCTTTTTGTTTAAAACTGTACCCAAATGTGATTTAGTCTTAATGATTTTAAAATGTCACAAGTGTAGTAAATGTGAAAATTATACTTGAGACATTTTTATTAGCAAACAGTAAATATTTATACCATTACAGAGTAGGGTTTTTTTTTTTAAGATCTGACTTCTAAGGTTGAATTAATAACAGATTGAAGCAGTTAGAATAAAGATAAAAATCATAAACTCCTAAGGATTTTATTAAATCTCTACAGCCCTCTAAGTATACTTTAGTTTTTTTCTTGCTAATTAGCATGCAATTGGGACACAAAATGAAGGATTTTTCTCTGAGCCATTGTGGTCCCTCTGAAGCTGCTGCAAAAATTGAATGGTTCAGAAATAAACCAAAGTAGCTTTCAGTCCATTTTCTTGGAAAGGTCTTGCCTGAGGGGGTAGTTAGAGGTGTGCCATAATGTTTGATTTTAATGCTAAAGAGAAGTTATTTGATTTGCCCAAGGTCATCAATTGCCACTACAAGAACTGAGAAACAATTCCAGCTCTTTACATCATTTACTGCATCAATGATTTACATCATTTTGTTATGAAACTGGAAAACATAACAAAACTTCCTATTGGGTAAGTGAATTTTTTATTATTTTCACTGAGATATAATTGACATACAACATTATATTAGTTTCAGGTGTACAACATAATAGCTCAATATTTGTATATAAATTGCAAAATGATCACCACGACTTGTCTAGGTAATATCCATCACCATACACAGTTACAGCATTGAATTTTCACTTTTTACATGACTTTCTCCATTTTGGCGTACTATCCAGTGTAGTGTACTGGAAAGAGCACAAAATGTTGGGACAGGTAATGAGAAGACTTCAATTATAGTCTCAGGTACACTTACTAGTTCTTCCACTTACTATTGCAATAGAACATATCATCCTGATGCTTAGTGACTTAAAACAACAAAAGTCATTGTGCTATTATCACTCCCAGTTGCAGGGGGTTGATTGAACTCTCATCTGGAATTTCTTACACAGTTACTGTCAGATTGTAGCTGAGAATGGAATCATCTCCAATACTTCTTCCCTCATGTGCCTGTTGATTGATACTAGCTGTTGGCCGCATGGCCTACAGGAGGCCTTTTCGCAAGGCTTGAGGTGCCTCATATAGCATGGTAGCTTTTATAACCTAACTTCAGAAGTCGCATAGCTTCAATTCCAGTCTAGCCAAGGGCCTGCCCTGCTTTGGGGGAGTGGACATGGACACTTGCATCTCTCAGTGGGAAGAATGTCTATGCCACTGTGTAAGAAGAGCATCTGGAACTGGACAGCTTGTTACAGACATCATGGAAAATACACTCTGCATACTAGCTGTGCTATCTTAATCAAGTTTCTGAATCCCTCTGTGCTTCCATTCTTCCATCTATAAAATAGAAATAGTAACTGCTTGACTTATTCCAAACTGGGGTTATGAAAGTCAGATATTAGGATGTATAAGAAAAGATGTAATAAACTTTCAAACACAATAGCTGAAAGCTTTTATTAGGATATACATATTCTCTAACTTATGTGACAAGGAGGAGAGGATTGAAATCTTAGATTCCAGCTACTCATCTAGAGTTATTTCTAGCTTGGCAATGAATTGCCCATATGAGATACACAATCGAATTAACTAAATATTAAAACAAAAAAATCAAGCCCGATAAAGCTGATTCCAAAAATTCTGTACACGTACAAACTTAAAAATGAATTGTCATAAGAATTAAAATGCTTTATTTATGATAAAATGATTCAATATGCTGTGCAATTGTCAAAATCTTGGGAACTTTAATTTTTCTAATGAAAGACTGCTTTTGCATATAACTTTTCTATGCTTCAGCTGTCTTCATCAGTAAAATTAAAATACTAACACTTTTTAATATATATTAAATGATCAATTAGATAAAGTTTAGAATAATACCACCATCAGTGGTAAATATAATCTGGTATAAAAATTATCGTTGGGGGCTCCCCTGGTGGCGCAGTGGTTGAGAGTCCACCTGCCGATGCAGGGGACACGGGCTCGTGCCCCGGTCCGGGAGGATCCCACATGCCGCGGAGCGGCTGCGCCCGTGAGCCATGGCCGCTGAAACTGCACGTCCGGAGCCTGTGCTCTGCAACGGGAGAGGCCGCAACAATGAGAGGCCTGCGTACCGCCAAAAAAAAAAATTATCGTTGGAATTTGATTCTGAGTTAGGCTTGATCAGACCACATAGAAAGCATGAGATAATGACCAAATTTATCCCCCCCTGCCAGATATCCTACTCATATCAAGGGCATATATTTAAGCATATCAAGGGCCTTATATTTGGATTTTTCTTTGCCTATGAAATCTGATGATAACACTTTTTTGTTCTGGCTTTCACTAAAGCTGTTTTCTAATGATTCAAATGCAGAAAAACATGACAAGTACTATTTAACTAAGAAACTCAGAGAGTAGGATCATGGATCAGTATGGGTGTACCTGCCTAAGAAAATAAACTGAAGACTATATGGTTTAGTAATTCATTGTCATTATTTTAGTGAACAATGATAGAAGGAAAAGAATTATTTTTTTAATTAAACTCCAAACAATTATAATTTTAACAATAATTTTGCCTGAGCTATAAAGTGATTTATTTTTTCTCTAAATGAGTAAAGCACAAATCATTCTAAAATAGGGAGATTGACTGCATATTCCATCACTTTTTTCAACTAAAATTTATACAATACCAGCAATACTGACTTTGAAGATTTTAAGGAATGTAAGTGGTACAGTGGAATGTGATTAAAGGCAGCAATTTTCACAGTCATCTAAAAATATCACCCCTCACCAACAGTGATTCATTTAAGAAATATTTACTGGGCACCATAGTTTCTATGTGCATGGCATTTTTCTTAGATCTAAGAAGACAGAAATGGAAGAGACACGAGCACGGTCCTTAAGGGCCTTCAAACAAAGCAACATGATGATTTTCTGTAAAGGAATCATGTGATTTAATTGTATAATTGTATTTTCAACAATTATCTTCCTATGGCAGAGACTAGTATACTGTTTATCAAGCTAGTTGCATATTCTTTTTGGATACACAATTATCCTCATTTTTCCCAGCCTCATTTGCAATTGAATGTGGCCTTGTGTCTGAGATTTAGCCAGTGGAATAATAGTGACAGTGAAAAGTACCACTTTCAGGACTAGACCATGAACTTCCTAGGGTATCAATCACTGTCATTCCTCACACAACCTGTTTGATATTGAAAAACAATGGAAACTTCAAAGCTATGTGAAGATGATGCAAAACTCAAGAAGTGACCAAAATCACTTTAATGTTTCCCTCAGCTTGACTAAACTTTAAACAGGTTTCTTATTGACTGTAGACCCCTGACCTCGCTTTTCTTAGAGCATTTACTAGAATATTTGCAATCCAATACTTCTCCACTAGCTGACCCTAGCACTTAACAAAATCTCCCATCCTGTGTTGAGTTCAACTTCTCCCTCCGATTGCAATTGTCTTGACACCTATTGCCATAGTCTTGAATAGTCTCCTTTGCCAGTTTAACTTTTCTGATGCATTTTCTTTTGATATAGGAAAACTGGGTCTCTATATCACCTCATGGGTTCCAACACAAGCTATACAGTAATACCTGTTTCGGACTTAGCATAAATGAAAAATCAATTATCTTGATTGAGCTATAAAACTTGGGATTTGTTGCTTAGAAAAATTAGCTTTCCCTTAGTTAACATAATCCCCACAATAATGCAAGCCTCTGAGGACAAATATCCTTTTTTTCTTATTCACCATTGTTGTTCTATAACTGTGAGAACATAGAAGAAGGGACAAGATCTAATTAGGATGATTCAGGAAAGTCTTCATATAAGATAACATTGATTTGAAACATTAGTGAGAAGGAATTTTCTGAAAGTTGATGCTCTCCAAAGAGTGATCAACATATATGAAACCCTGGCCATAGAAGTAAGCGTAATATATAGAAACTAGTCCTTAGCTATAATTAGGTTACTTAAAGGCAAGAAGTTTGCATTAGTATTAGGTGAATAAATAGGGGGTGATTTTAGTATCTGAATCTCTCTCTCACTGAGTGATGAATTTTAAGGTTCACCAGAGCAATGGGTTTTCTTTGGACCAAGGATGAGAGAAAAAGGCAAAGGTTCAGAGGACATGAAAATCAGAGGACTGAACAAATCCAGGAGGTTATTTGGGAACTTAATTTAAAAATCTGAAGAAATAATTAGGCCAGAAGCAAATACCAAAACCAAGCTTATAGAGCCAAGAATATATGAATCACAGATATTAGCCAGAAGAATGTAGTTGGTTACTGCAACGGTTCAGGAGAAGTCTAAAGACCTACATTTGTGGCATTATGGTAGAGGAAAGAAACCAGACAGACGATATGAAATCTGTAGAATTCTGTGATCAACAGACTTTGAGAAATTATATAGAGGAAAATCCACTGGGCTTTGGTTTATGGCTTCTGGCCTAGGAAAGTAAACGACAATGTAGTCATTCACTGAAAGTGATTTAAAAGGGAGCAACTATTTTTGAAGTAAAAAATAGAATTACAAGATCATTTATAAAGTAAATTTTGAAACCCTTATGGGCTATCCAGGTGGAATCCAATCTTCTTAAATTGTCTGAAACTTAAATCATCACCTAGATACCCCATAAGAGTTTCAAAAAGGAGATGAAGGATGCAAGAGTTGAGGAGTTTGGAAGTTTTTTTATTATGAAATAGGGGTGGTAGAGCACACAGTAGATTATAAAGGGGGTCATCAGTTGCAAATGAGTCAGTGACAGAGCAAAAGTAAAACACTCTGAACTTCAGTAATGAGAAAAAAACTGATGGCTGGAGGTGCTTGTCAGGGTCTGTGGATATTTGTTTTATATAAAAATAAGTCATGTACTACACAGACTAGGGTGCATGACACCTACTGGCATGGCTAGTGCAGTGAGGAAATTAGTCTTCAGATACTACCCTTTTCACTGCCAAAAACCATCCTCAACAACGTTACATGTTGGATTAGCCCAAGCTGAAAATAAATATGATATTGAAAGTAGGATTTATTAGATTATCTGTTTGATTCCTGCAATCAACAGCAGGTAATAAGCAGATTTTGAGTGGATAAGGCAAAAAATAGTATTTTTGATTAACTGAGAATTTAAGGGCAGTTGACATTGGAGCACCAGCTATCTGAACCAGAAAATGGTGGCCAGTGATCAATATGAAAGTTATTTTCCCCACTTGAAGATGTAGTAGGAGTGGACATATGATGTAGTAAGTGGGGTGGACATCGAACATACAGTACACACTTGACTTTTGTTAAGTTTGTTAAGTAATCATTGCACTCATTTTAGAAGTGTTTTCACATGATTATTTTTCCTAAAATTTAAAGAAAATTTTTTTGTAATTTTTACAACTATCTCAGGGAGATTATCAAACATTGAGCTGTCTAGATTGATTATACAGTCTTCTAATTAAAGTGTTTATTTTCCTTTTTCCATTATTAAAAAGCAGTCAAAACCTTGAGATTGAGAACTTGTATGTGAACTGTAAGATTCTCAAGCATTACATCTTAAGACAAAAGACTGTTTATTGGCCTTTACAGAGTTACATATAACTTGTTTGAAGTTTTTAACTGGAAAAATAGTAAGAATATTTTGGAACCTCAATCATCACAGCACCTTGTCAATAGACAGTGCTCGCTTGCTCTCTCATGCACTCTCTCTCTCTCTCTCTCTCTCTCTCTCTCTCTCTCTCTTTAAAGCTATCCATTGTTCTTCATTCAGGTCAAAATTTTAAAAGCAGGGTAAAATACAAAATATATGTACTAGAAAACGATCAGTTATTCTCGACACTACAGTGCAGTGTTTTGTGAGGTGCTGGTCAATTTTGGAATGGGTTACACTATCAGGAGCTCTGGGAAATATTGCGATGTCATTTTATTTAGGAACAATTGACTTACAAAGTAGCTAATTTATTTTTAAATACAGCTGTGCTAAGGCATCAAATAAAACTAAATAGGCAACGAGATAATGTTTATTGCTCAGGCTCTAAAGATAAGCCGACTGGTTTCAAATTAAGTTGCTGTCACTTACTAGCATGTGACTTTGTTCAGGCTGTTAAACCCCTGAAGCCTCAGTTTTTTCACCTTTAACATTAGTAAAATAACAATACCTACTACACCCTACTTAAATGGGGGTTTTATAAAGTAATGTACATAAAATGCTTTAAAATACATATTGTTTTTTAAATAAATAATTGAAGCTTTCATTGGAAGATGAGTATAACAGGGCAGAGGTGCGGGCTAGGAGCACAATTAAAGTACTGTGGAGAGACACTTTAATCACTGTATAAAATTATTTCCTTTATCCTAAACAATATGGTCTAATTTATAGCACAACACTATTAACTGACTCATGACCAGATAATTTTGTTATTAATTGTGAAGGTCTGCTCAAATTGCACCATGAGAAAAACTCTTTTACTTTCATACATATTTTCCCCTAATTCACAGATAGTAAGCATCCCCTTCACTGTACTTTCTTAATGTGTACGTAGTGAATTCCAAAAAGAGAAATCGATTCAGCAGCATAATATTACGGTGATATCTGCTATCAAAGAATGGGTGCTATTTTGACAGCAATACCCCTGGTGGTTGATCATTTATCCCTGGTGACACTAGAAATGCAAAGCCATCAGCAGCCACCAGTTAAGTGAAAAGATTAGTAGAGCACATGTTCAACAAATAGATTTACTCTAGAAAGATCCATTTGAGTCATTATTTGATTTTACACTTTCTCTATAAATTGTAGCTTTATTGATTCAAGAAGCTACATTTGATTGAATAAAAATAACTAAACATAACTTCTTCCATTTACATATTAGCAGTCAAAGAAAATTCTGTTTGAAGCATGTAAGAATATTGAGTTTATCCAGATACAAGATGTTAACGAGGCTTCAAGATGAATGTGTCAATACTAAATGTGTGGAAATGGAGTGAGAGTGGGAAAGTATGGAGTCAGCAAGTGCTAGAAGTAAAGGAAGGCCATAATAAAGCAGTGACCATTCATTGTTCAGCTTTTTTAATTTCTAAAACTAGCTATAGAGAATATAATGGGAAAGCCCTTCAGAGACTGAGAAGTGGAGTTTGTACTATAACAGATGAAGCAAAAAACAGAGTAAGAGAGTGTTACAGGCTGAATTGGGTCCCTCCAAAATGTGCATGTTGAAGTCCTAACCCCCCAGCACCTCAGAATGTAACCATGTTTGGAGATAAGGTTTTTAAAGATGTGATTAATTAGGGCTTCCCTGGTGGCGCAGTGGTTGAGAGTCCACCTGCTGATGCAGGGGACACGGGTTCGTGCCCTGGTCCAGGAAGATCCCACATGCCGTGGAGTGGCTGGGCCTGTGAGCCATGGCCGCTGAGCCTGCGAGTCCAGAGCCTGTGCTCCGCAATGGGAGAGACCACAACGGTGAGAGGCCCGCGTACCGCAGGAAAAAAAAAAAAAAAAAGATGTGATTAATTAAATATTGAGGTCTTTAGCATGGGTCCTGATCCAATATGACTTGGTATTGTAGTAAGAGGAAATTTGAATACAGACATGCACACCCACAGATGCCTTGATCTCAGACTTACAGCCTCCAGGACAATGAGAAAGTAAATGTTTAAGCCACCTAGTCTGTAGTGCTTTGTTATGGCAGCACTATAAAACTAATAGAGATAAAGAAGAGGGCAAGGTTGGGGAAGACAGGTATTCCAGGTCCTCCAAGATCATACTATGCCATCATCATCTCCTTCCTGCTGAGGTGACCCTTATTCAGTCTCTAAGAGCCTAGATCTGCAAGAGGGTACTTGAGGTATAAACCTTTTCCTTGATCTCCTTGGTGGTCCTTATTTAAAATTCTTTGTACATTATGTTGGAACGAATCATTAACTATTCCTGTTTCTTGGAAACTTTTCTGTAATAATTCTCAATCAAAGGTGGAAACCTTTGACCAGTTGAGTGTTGGCACAAGAAATCATGGGAGTTGACACATAGATTGACTTTCTCAGATATGTAATATTACCCTTGGACACGAAATATTCAAGTCTATATGTTAGTAAAAATTTTCAGTTGTAAGTTAACTCATTCGTATCCAAGAACATTAATAAATCAAGATAACTTATTGAAATATTAATGTCTGCTTGTTCTTTCTTTTTTCTTTTTTGCTTCTCTGCCACTCTCACTGTCTTCCACCAAAGTAGGTAGCCAGGCTTTGGAAGTCCAGGGACTTGGTGGGGTGGAAAACTTCAGAAGTAAGTGATATAATAAATTATTTTTGTCTTTTGAAAAAAAGATGTTTAACTGGGAGCTGAAACAGGCCAGCAGGAGTGTCAATATTGTTAAAAATATGAAATTCACAACAAGCTTCACCATTCTTTATTATAGTCAGTCTGATTCTAGGAGACAAGTCAGCTTGAAATCCCTGAGCCCTAAACCAATAAAAAACAGATTATGTTAGGTGTATGGGCAGAGTTTGGAAGAAAGAGTATCTTTAAGAATCAAGGAGGCAGAGAAAAGGATTATGGAATGGAAGATAGTATTCTGAGTTCCACAGGTAATGGGGCATCTAAGTACTCCTCCATGTGGCACCAGAGAAGATGACTCAGTCTTTAAAGGGATGGCTGTATAATCTATCTTAAGGAGATGCTATATCTGTTACAAAAAGGCAGAAAAACAGATCCAAGAGCTTTAAGAAAGGCAGTTTATTGGCTTACATGGCTGAACATTTCAGGAGTTATTTGATCAGCTGTTGAAGTGATGCCCCAGGATTCAGTTTCCTGTCCTCTACCTTTCAGTTCTATTCACCTTAACATCAGTGCTATTCTCCAGCAAACTCTTTCCTCTTGGTTTTAAGACAGCTTAAGTAGCTCCAAACTATACATGATCTGAGCTTCATATTTTAAAGGAAAAATGAGATTCTCTTATCCAGGATCCCCTCCCTGATGTAAGGTATCATTCATTTCATTAGCCCTGAATGTATCACATGTCATCTATGAACCAATCACTGTAGCCAGAGGAATGCGCTGTGCTGATTGGCCAGGCTAAGGTAGTACACATACTGCTGGGTCTTGAGGTTAAAATCTGCTTTACCCAAACCACATAGGATGAGATTGAAAGAAATGACAGCTTTCAAGGACAAAAATGGCTTCCAAAAATAGAATAATTAGGCAAAGATTTCTATAGCCCACATCTAACATGAAAGCACAAAACTGCAGGACACCAAGGGAACACTGCAGACTTAGACAAAAAAGATACCAGCATTAAATAGTAGACAAGAGCTTACAACTCATTATCTCATTTGGGGGGTAGTGTCTAGATCTCCTGATTCCTGAGTGAAACTGGAAGAGGAAGGATCCTATAATGACTGAGAAGAAATTCTCAGCCAGCACAGGAAAAGTGCAACTTTGAGACCAATCTGAATTGATTTAATGGTATGTACAAAGTAATATTTCTTTTACTCTTGGACTTGTGGAGTAAATTTAATATCCTTTCATAAGGGTCTTAGACTTCCTTTTAAATGCTGACCCAGCCAGGTTACTGAACTTGTAAGGTTAAATGATATCACTGAAATCATGAAAAGTCACCACAGAAATGCCAACATATGATAACTATATACGACTTGGGATAATTTCATTATGACATATTCATGAACTAATGAATATGTAAAACTATAACCATCCATTTACTGAAGCCTATCTTAAAAACTATACCATTTCTTCCAAAGTTATCAAATGAATTTAAGAAAAATAAATAGAGTAGACAGAAGGGAATGTTTTACTTAAAGACAAAGCCTCTTTAAAGAAATAAAATCAAAGAAGAAAACAAAATCCATGTATCACATTCCTCTTGATACCTCTCTAATTTAACTCCTTTTTCTGGAAATATTAAAAATGTATGTCTGTACTTCAGAAAGAGGAGACCCTTTTGTTACCAGCGTTAGGGGTGTGTTTTAATTTAAAAAAAAACAATGAAAAACTATAATATGGATCCAACCATAAATATATATGGAAATATTTCAAGTCCTAAAAACCTACACTTTTACCCACACATTCCAGCAGAATAAAAAATGAAACCAGATGACCTCCAGTGGTGACAGATGGGCTCAGTTTTTGACAATGTGATTCTTATATTTTGCCCTAAGCTAGAACATCTTTAAACTTGATGAGGAATAAAATGAGAATTTTATTGCACAATTTAAAATAAGACTCAGTCATATAAATTGACCATGAACCTGGAGCATTAATTTGCAATAACTTGAGCTACATATAATTATACAAACATTTATTCTAAGTCAGTAAAGCAGAAGCAATTTTACAATATAGTAGTTCAGTTTACCAGGATGGTGCAGGGTTGATAGTTAATTAGTTTTTTCCTTTATTTTGCAAGAATATTTGAAAATTAATTTGTTTTCTTTCTCTTGGTTACTTGGTTAATTTAGTGAATGTTTCCCCAAGAGATATCTTCATGCCAAAAGTCAATACCTTCAAAAGCCTAAGGAATTGTCTTCATTTGATTACCTGTATGTCTATGATTTAGAAACCAGTTGTACTCTATAGAAAGTTTGTTTTATTAATTATTAGGTTATATAATTTTCTTTCCTCCCTCTGGTACCCAAAACATTTATTTTAGAAAAATAGGTGTTCTTTTTATTATTCATAATATTTTGAGTCAATAAGTAAGAAAAAAATCCAAAGAAACTTAAAGTTTGAGATTTTACATAAGGTTTCGGTACCCCTCAGTATACTGAGATAAACTACCTGTCAAAACATTTATGTGTTTATTTCATGCAAGATACCAAATTTTCCTCTTCTTTTTCCAAGTTATAGTTAGCTAGGGAACTTTTCATTTTGGTCTTAAATTGAATCAATGGGGGGCAAGTATGCATGCATTTTAGAATATATCACAGAATGATTTTCCACTATAACTTTCCTATGGGAGCAGTCTACTACCAGACAAGTGTTTTAGCTGCTTTCCTCCAGATCATTCCAGTTATGGAATGCATAACTACTCTGAGTCCTGCTTTTTATTAGGTTGGGTTGTTGACATTAATATCTAGGGTGCATTAAAAAAAACAAGTATAGGTAAATCAAGTAGTTAGGGAAAGGAGAGGGCTTCCTTTTTGACTCATTTGAACCAATATACATGTGAAACAAAAATTTTTGTTTGATTAATTGAAATATTTAAGGCAAACTGACCAATCAGCCTTCTTAATTCTCCTCTCTCTCTGTGCTTTTGCTTGTCAAGGGGAAGCTATAGGCAATGGTGAGTGACAATACAGATTCTTCAGTCAGATTATTATACAGGTAATCAGGAGTACTAAAATGATTTTTTTCAAAATGCAAAACTACTGAATGTCCACAGGGCAATAATTATTGTGTTCCACTTGACAGAATTCATTTATATTTCTATGGATATGAATTATTTACTTTTCTATCAATATCCTACACCTTGGAACAGTAAAATACCAACAACCAAAGTCACAGATAACCCAGCAGGCTGAGTCAAACAGGTCTTCCAGGAATCTTTTTTACCCATTTCAAAGTCTCCCACATTTTTTCTTGACAATAAAATGGATAGGAAGCAGAAGCATATTAGTTGTTTGATGAGAATAGCATGTTACATCTTCCAGATAAAGAAAAAAAGGAAAGGAAGAGAGCAAGGAAGAGAGAGGACGGATGGGAAGAGAGAAGGCAGACAAATAGAAACTTCACAAAGAAAAGGAGTCTACAAAAACAGTAGTCCAAATAGGACACAGCTAAAATGTGACATAATTTAAATGACTGAGGGATGTAAGAAAATATAATCCATTTGACCTTGACTCTAAGAACATTCTCTTTCAAAGAGCAATCCAGAACCTACCAGATGTTATCTGCAGTGGCTAAAACTCACAGTCATAATAATGGAAATGGAATTTATTTGTTTTCACCCTTTGAAATCTGTTAAAACAAAAGTGAAAGAATAGTTTATGAGATAGCTAGTGGGAAGCAGCTACACAACACAGGGAGATCAGCTCGGTGCTTTGTGACCACCTAGAGGGGTGGGATAGGGAGGGTGGGAGAGAGATGCAAGAGGGAAGGGATATGGGGATATATGTATACATATAGCTGATTCACTTTGTTATACAGCAGAAACTAACACAACAATGTAAGGCAATTATACTCCAATAAAGATGTTAAAAAATAATTTATGGTTTACACAAAAATATATAAATATGAAAGATATAAAATATACTGCAGAAGGATCCAAATGTGTCTCAGCATTCAAAACAGAAAATAAAAGCAAAGAATATTTCATCATTAAGCAGTAAAAAATAGCTAACATTTATTTAAAATGTGAAAGACACCTTAGTAAGCAGTTTACATTTATCATCTCACTTATTCCTCACAAAACCACTATCAGTAAGGTGCATTTTTATTGCCAAGTTACTACTAAGGAAAATGAGGCACAGAGAAACTTTGTAGCTGGTGATCAGATTACACAACGAGTGTCAGAATCTGGACTTAAACCAGGCAGTTTGACACCTATGTTAACATAGGTGAAATTGGAAACTAAGATTTCTCAAGAAAATACTACAAATACACTGAAAACCAAACATCTGTATTATAACTCTTTCTGTAGTGAGTATCAGAAAATAGAATCCAAACTGGATTGGGCAAAAGGAGAATTTATGGGTTAACAGATCTGACAGGCCCAAGAGTATAAATAACTTCAAGAACAGCTTGATTCAAGGGCATAGACAATGCCATCTCTCTCCGTTTGCAGTTATGTTTTCCATGGCTTCTATATTTAGGTTTCATTTGGTATCAAGATGGTTCTCAGCAGCTCTAAGTCCACATCTGCCAGGTTAAATTCCAAAGAGGAAAGGAAAGAGGGAGGGGGGAGAAGGAAGAGATATAGTTCCACAGATGTCCTAGCCTGTGTCCCTGTTGAATTGTTATAAAACCATCCTGAACCAATCAATGTGACCAGCACAATGTGATGTTCTGCTTGGCTTGGTTTAATATGCGTATCTATTCTGGACCTAGAATCTGAGCTAAAGCAACCAAATCATCACAGACTGATCTTGGGACATGTTTCATTTCCTGCAGAAAAATTGGGTTGCTAATACCTAAAGGGTGAAAAAAATACTAGTTGGTAAATATGACATATCTAATATATCAGATATATGCAGTCCTTCGTCAATTTGTAGGAATTACAGCTCTCTCCTTATATATAAGCCTGTGTCCAGAAAAATGTCCAGAACCCACAAAAATAGAATAATAGCTTGATATATGATAGAATATTGGATTTTTGTTCTCAAAAGCTCTAACAGTATTGTAACTTCATTGTATGAATGCAGTGTGAGTAACTCTTAATAAGTCAGCTGATTACTCATAAGAAATTATTGCTTATACCTAAAAATAAAAGGCAATGGGATAATATATCATTTGACTGTAAGAACTAAATAAGGGAATAGTCTTATTTTTATCAGTTCCTCCCCATGAGGCAGATACTCCAACTCCACAGTTTGGGAACACCTGGCCTAGAGCACTGAAATACTTACCATGACATACAACATATTATAAAAGTTAATCTAACTTACCTTCGTGGTACACTGCTGCATCCCACAACTCTCACCTTCTCACACATGAAATGTCATCACTTTTGAAACAATCTGTACCTTCATGCCTTTATGTTTTGGTGTTTTCTCCTTATTTTTTTTTAGACAGCTCTTTCATGTCTACCTGTCTTCTCAACCAGGTGAATTGATAATCACCCTTCATAACTAAATATGTATCACTTCTTCTTGGAAATTTTCCTGGAAAAGTCCACATAAGTTTAGATGCTCCTACAAAGTGGACTCACATGACACAATTATATTACTGATTATATTTGTGTAACTGGTATATTTCCTTCCCCAAATTTTCACTTTTCAATGACAGGGATTGTGTTTTATTCATCAGTCTACTTCTAGCACCTACTGTAGCATGGTGTTGAGAACACAGAAGGAACTCATAAATACCATATTTCATTAAATTTAAAAACGTCATCTGATGTAAGATGCCCTGTCATACTATATACCATTAAGAAAGAACATAATAACTTTAGCAATCAGAGTTCTTATTTTATAATTCCTGAGAGGCTTTATCATACATTCCTGAAACTTCTTGAGTCTGACTTCTCAGAATTCTTTTTCAACTCTGATAGATTGATACCTATTTTTTCCACACAATGTCAGCCTCTGTGCTATTACCAACATCAATGATGCAGCATTTCATTAAAAGGTTCTTAACAGTTATTCAGAATTTTCTTTTCAAAGTGCTGACATGTTTTTATACTGGGCTTCCTTGGTATTAATAGACCAAGGACTCACTTGCCACTTCAATTGTACTTAAATGTACTTAAGTACTTTAGCAATTAAATGTTTACTGATGAAAATGTCAGTAGTTTACAGTTGTCTTGTTTTATCACCAATAAGAAAAATCAAGTTAGTGTATGCCTTAGGCTGAAGTATGTTAAAAATGAATAAATAACTAAAAGAAAATTTATACCCTATATTTATTTTTTCTAAGATATTATAATAAAAACTTTCCAACGTGGAAAAAAACTTGAAAGGTTTTTTCAGTAAAGACCTAGTTCACAGGTGATACAATTAATACTTTGTTATGTTTGCTTTATCATATATCTATTCATTAATTCATCCCTCTATTCATCCATCAACCTATATTACTTTTGGTGTACTACAAAATTATTTACAGACATCAGTACACTTCCCTATAAAGACTTCAGGATATATATAATTACCTACAGTTTAAGCTTTGTTTCTTTTGAGATAAAACTTACAAACAATTAAATGCATAAATATTTGTGTACCATTTAGTGAGTTCTCACAAATGCATACACTTGTGCAACCCAGCAAAGATATAGAATATTACCATCACCTCATGCCTCTTCATAGTAAATCACTGCACCAACTCCCCAGAGACAAATACTATTTTGATATTTTTGCCTATTCTAGAACCTCTTTTAAAAGAAGTCATGCAGTATTTATTCTTCTGTACAATCTTTCTTTCACATCCATATTGTTTGAGATTCATTCATGTATGAATAGCTCATTCTTTTTATTGCTGAGTAGTATGTCATTTTATGAATATATCACAATTTGTTTATCAGTTCTGTTACTGATGGACACTTGGGATAGTTCCAGAAAGTTTGGGCTGTTATGAATATAACCGATAATGAGTATTTTTATAGGTATTTTTTGTGGACGTGTTTTTAATTCTATTGGATAAATACCTAGGCTTGGAATTTCTGGTTTATGGGTAAATATGTGTTTGGTTTTTTCTTTTTTTTTTTTTTGCGGTACGCGGGCCTCTCACTGTTGTGGCCTCTCCCATTGCGGAGCACAGGCTCTGGATGTGCAGGCTCAGCGGCCATGGCTCACGGACCCAGCCGCTCTGTGGCATGTGGGATCTTCCCCGACCGGGGCACGAACCCGTGTCCCCTGCATCGGCAGGCGGACTCACAACCACTGCGCCACCAGGGAAGCCCTCAGACTGTGTCTTGCACATTATGAATGAAATGTTGTTGAAGTTCTAACTATTATATTCCTCCAAACCTTTTTTTTTTTTTAACCAAGACTAAATTTACACTTCAAACTGCAAGTTCTTGTTTCCCCTTTAGTGGAAGATAGCTTAAACCTCAGATCAGTTCATTTAGCATTTTCTGGGCTGCTTGGAGTCTTTTCCACGCATACATATTCAGGGGTCAACCAAGATATAGGCAGAGTTTATACATAGAACATGGGTTCCTCTCTCTGACTTTCCTCCTCTTAGGATTTAACTTCTAGCTTTCCAGGAAGTTTGGCCCTGAACCCTGTCCTGTTCTTCATGACAGCAAGAAACAATGTTTTCCATTGAAGTTTTAGCTGACCCACAAGGTGTTGTCTGGGACCTGCCCTTCTGGTAAAAGCTGTAAAAATAGGATATTCACCTAGTGTCATTCTCTCCTTCCAAATGTCACCTCATCTTCAGAATCTACCTACTTCTGTCTACTCTCCACGCTTCAGGTAGTTGTTTTATACATAGCTTCCAGAGTTTGCAGTTATTATCTATGGTATGGTTGGTCCAACAAGTGCTACACAACCATAGCTGAAGTAGAACTCCTACATTCATTCTTTACTTACAATTATATGTAATTAATTTCTTCCACCAATAAAACACATTGTGGTACATTGTGATTTTTCAATAGTATTGGTGATAATTTTACTCCATCTTTATAAAACTAATGGAAAATACTGGGTTAATAAAGTTTGATCTAGTAGTGAAAAGATAAAAGTTATTTAGAAAAAAAACAAAGATAATATTAAGCTTTCTCTTTTTGTTTGATAAGTTTTTGCCAAATGCATAAAAAATCCCAGAACAAAACTATTCCTTTGTCTGTTCTTTTTTGGAAATAGAAACATTTCATATGCCTAATAAATAGCTTTTATGTTAGCTTTTATGTTACTGAGAGATAACCACTTTAAGGCCAATGCCTTAAAACAAGACACCAAATTTATCAGAAAATTCTGAATAAAATAATTTTTTATTCCTCTGATACTCCTAAATACAAAATGATACCTTCAAGCCCTTTATATATAAATGTGTAACTCTCTGTAAATGTAATAGGAAAATATGAAAATTGTAGAATATTGTTACAGTGAAATCAATAAAAAACACAAAACCAGCTAATCTGCCACTATAGATTTTAAGATCTAGCCTCTTAGCAATTTTGAAGTATATAATACAGTACTGTTGACTATAGTCACTATGCTATGCATTAGATCTTCAGAACTTATTCATCTTCCAGAGGCAAGATTATACTGTTTAACATCTCCCCAATTCCCCCACCATTATTGATTTTAATACATTGTATGAAAACACTGGAATAAATGTGAATCTATCAATCATGTCTCTATGAATTTACCAAAAATAATCCAAATTATCTAAATAAGTGTCTGAATGTTTTTAACATACTATATATAAGGTGTTTTGGATTAGTTTTTGCCATAATTCCATCAAGCAGTCAATATTTTTGAGTACTTACCTGTGCAGACCTGTACAAAGAAGAGTTATTAAAAATGAAAAAAGTTAAAAGAATGATAGACAGAGAAACAGAGCACAACCATAAGAAAGAAAAACACAAATGGCATTATTACAAAAAAAGATTGAGACTGGCATTTGGAAAGAATTAGAAATAGAAAATAGGAAGTTATGAGATTAAAAAGTTTAAAAGGTAAAAACAATGAAATCCAAATTAGAACTAGCTTTTCCAGAATGAAATGAAATCCAAGTTACCAGAGGGAAAGAAAATTATGAAACATGTTTATAACAAACTGAAATCCATCATAGGGCACTTAAATGTTAAGTCCAGTTGACATAAGTTCTTAGTAGACAGATGACTGTAGTTAAAATTGAAAAAAATAATTAAGATAGAATTTAGTTAGAATATAAGTGTAAATAGACTCATAAAATAAAATCAAAGGTAAAGGGTCTAAAACAAGTTGAAATAGATGGGGCTTGAAGTATACCACTTCCAAAAAGCACGGATTGGTATTTGACGGTGTAAAGATATTTCTTACTAGACAGATGAAAGAATACCATTTGACATTTGTTGCTTTCCAAAGTTCATCCTTATTATAACATAGTTCCCTAGTCTCATGTATAAAACTTAAATAAAAAACACACTTTTTTTTCATTTTCTATGAGAACTTGTGATTCATATATATTTGGAATGGAGTTATAATTTTTTTAGCCTGTGATGTTAAAGTCTTCATTCCCAGTCCTAAGAGAATTGAATGAAATTTTTTATCTTGAACTTGCAGAAATGAATAGTCAAATAATAAAAACAATAAAATGAAATGTGTTCCATTTTGAAAGAATCTTAGAGAGGTCTTGGTTCTCACCAAAAAAAAAAAAATTATTGGCATTTATATGTGCTCCTAATATCTCCTAGTTACTACTGTCTACATTTGATTCATGGACCTGCCTTAGATTCCATTATCTAGAGTAGATAAACTATGTAATAAATGATTTAGCTTCATTTTTCAGTATGATTTTTAGATAAGAGCAATGTAGCAAAGAAAGATGATAAGGGAGAAACTTTCAAAGATAAAAATGAAAGTTATATTTACTCTAAATATTTCTGTTTTTATAATAACTGAAGTAAGTTATCACTATTCTAGGAACTAATAATAAAAATAATAAATGTTTACATTTAAATTAGTAACAGATATTCTTGCATATGTAGCATATCCTATATAGTACCCTATGTTGTAAAGAGGCTGAGCTCTGGGGACACATGTTTTGTTCAAATCCTGTCTTCAAATGTTGTGTCACATTATTTAGTTTCCTTACGTTGCAGCTTTATATCTGTACTATGGGGATCATGATGTTACCTTTCAGGTTTATTGTAAAGTTAGTATATAAAAAGTGCTTATAATAGTGCTTCCTATGTTATTACTATTATAGTTATTTGTACATAATACACAAGGAAGTGGAACTCAAAATTAAAAACTATGAATATTACGAACCATTGAGTGTTTACTTATCAGCCTTTTCTAGTCTCATTATCAGTATGTGATCTTTGAAGCCAAGAGTAAGAGATGAGGCATGTGGAGAGATATCTGCAACCACAGAGGATTTATTTTTTTCTCAAAATAGATCTGCCTTAAAGCTATATAAAGCTACAAAATTAGAATTCAGGACACGGGTGAAATTGAGAGGAGAGGCAAATTTTGTCTGTCACCCTCTCATCCTCACCCTTTGAAAGCCATTTGTCCAGGATCTAGACTCCTGAATGACTCACCCAGAGACTGCCTGATGACAGTAACTATGACAGTATTAGGCTTTTCTCTAGATGTATATAACATTTTCTGAAATGTTAGTTCCATTTTTGTGTGTGTGTGTTAATTTGGTGACTATTTTGGGTTCTCTTTGTGTGGTTATTTATAAACTTTTCATCTCTTCATTTAACAAAATAATTTGTGAGCCTATCATGTACCTGGCAAAACAAAAAAAGAACAAAGTACACTTCCTGGCTTCACAATAAACTGGGAAGAAAGCCTGAAATTTACTGGGGAGAAAGTGTAAATTTTCGAAAAAGAGTAGTAGGCAACTCTCCAGCTAGGCTTTCTTGAAGGTAGGGTTTACTGGGTTTCAGGTTAAGGTCTAAGATGAAGAGAGTCTACTGAAGCAGAAGTCCAACATTGTGAGAGAATGTTTTCCCCTGGGTTCTTGGAGATCTTAGAAGCAACAGCCATGAGAATCTCAGCAAGGTAAAGAGAAAGAGAAGGAAATGTTTCATATTTCTATGTTGCAAAATACACAAATATTCTTAATTTAAAAGAACCTAACTAGTAATTTGCTAACTTTCCACTTACTTTATAGCCCTGTTGGCATTGGTCTAATTTGTTTCCAGTAGCTTCTCAATCTTTCCCTGCATTCATTCCCATTCTACATGAGAAGCCCCAAATGTCATTCCTGTCTGTGATCTGTGTTCATCAAGAAATTGAGCATTTATCTACCAAGATCATTTAGTCCCCAAATTGGAACCATTTACTTTTTTCTAAATACTTCCCATGCTTGATCTTATGTGTGACCCTTCCTCACTCTTCCCGCATTTCTCCCCAGCCCTACAGGTTAATCCTACTTATACTTCAAGGCCTGATTCTCCTTCTGTGCTCTCAGCAGCCCTCTGTTCCTTCTTTATGATACCTCATATTGTATTTTGTCATAATTTATTGTTACCTGTTCCATTTTTATGCATTCTCTACCAGATCTATTCAATAGTTACATTCCTACAAAATTCAGTGTCCATTAAAATTATGCAAAAATATCCTTTGTGTTTATATATAAAATGAAAGGAGGTTCTAGTCTCAAATAATTATAAGTGAGTTTTTCCACCTGCAAGATTGGTTATGGAAATATTTAAAAGTCATTAGGACCCAGGAAAATTATTTTTTATGTGGGACTCTCTCCCACATTCCAGAATTTCTAGCGCTCTGATGTAAGAGCTCTGAATGATAGCAGTGCAAAATGATAGTGACACCCAAACACCCACTCCACAACATTCCAACTCCTGCCCAACTCTCAGGAGTTAATGTGATTTTTAAAGTAGCCAGTATTAAGATTAATTTTACTCAGGGAGAAGTACCCTACCAACACCATCACCATCCAGGATATAGTGAAAATATTTCTTAGTGATGGGAAAGTGTTTGAAGAGCTCACTCCTTCCTGTTCTCTGGGAACTAATTTTTAGATGATTGTTTAATGGACCATGAAGGTATCATTTGACAGAAAAAGACCTAGGGAGGAACACAAAGAATGTGGGGCAGAACTCCAGCACAGCTTCCCCGAATTATGTTCCAGAAAAGAAAGGAGAGAAGTGGAGTCCTGCTGTTGGTGAAGAGAAGGGAAAATAGGGCTTGCATTTATTTATGTTTATTTTTAATTTAGGGGCAGGTTGTCTCTGACCTGCTATCCAAATGATCCAGGTCATAAGACATTTGATCTGCCTCTTCCAGGCGGACAACAGGAGGGAACTATTCTTCCAAACCACCATATCTCACCTGCTAACTGCACACCTGGGAAGTCAGGCAGCCCAGAAGATTTTGCTCTGACGCTCTCTGACTACCACTGAGTACATATTCCACAATGTCTGAGAACGCACATCGGCCTAAAATGAGTTTCTGAGTGTGTAGCCGTGCACTTCTGGTGGGGTACAGTTCCCATACCTGCCTTTGACAGAGAGTGCTAGAGTGAGTGAATTGAGACCTTGGAGGTGGTTCTTATAATTCATAAGGATTATAAACGCCTTGAAGGTGAGATGATCATTTATCTTTGTAATCCCACCCCTACCACCACAACCACCATGAGATCTTAACACACTCTGCTAAAGATATATTCCCAACACATTTTTTAATTGATTCCAATCTCTTTTTTCATCATTTACTATTCCTTTGCAAAGAGAGTGTGCTTTTAAAGTGTTGCCTCTTCCTTATACTCTAGGATTTTTCTAAACCCAAACTGTTTATAGCTTTCAAATGTATGTGTGTATAGTATGGAACTAATAATTGGTCAAACCAACTCTGCGTATGTACAGGTGTTATATTTGGAACACAAAACGAGTACCTTAAGAAATATTTGTCGAATTGGATATAAACTTGTTACGCTCACTACATCCATGATCCTTTTTTCTGTTTTTTTCCCATATTTTGCATAATTAGAATTGTTGAGGTTTGTCCCTAAGTGCTTTGCACAATATTGTGTACATTATAGGATTAAGTAAAACTTCTTGAGTGAATTAATAAATGAATGACTGAATAAAGCGACTACTAATTGTTAGGCAAGAGGTGTAGCCAGAGACCCAAAATGATCTGCATTTAGCTTCTATCTTGTCAACTCTGAATTGATTACTTTGATTTTAACCATTCTTGTAATTTTAGAAAATAAGACTGTGGGATTTTGAAGCTGAGAGTGGAGTCTTTTCTTCTTTCCTGTACCTACTTGTGTTTGCAATTACATCAAGAACAACAAATGCACAACCATCTCTTCATCTTTTGAGTGTGGTCTCCGGTGCCACAAACTACGTAAATAAATCACAACTGCATGGCCTAGGTCAGGGAAGAACACACAGGCACCAGCTTCAATTCTGTTTAGCCAGTCTAGGGATCAATGCCTCATATATACCCTGTCAGTGTGGGCAACCTCTGCAGCTACGGGGTTGCTGAAATGCTGTATAATGGAAACTGTAGACCCTGTTGGACCAAAAGTAAACAACGATGAAATAGTGAGTTCTTGAGAGACCACAAGTGTATTTAAGTAGAAAAACAGCATCCCACCATGTGATGACTTTAGCCAGCTGTGTGAATTTTCCTTGGACTGAACCAGACTGTTGGCAGTGCCAATTCCTCATTAGTAGAACTCTGGACATGCACCTTTTGGAGCCAAGAAAATGAGATGGAATGGGGGGAGGGAGACTCTGAGTACCTGGGTGCTTTTTGGCAAGCAAACCAACTAGACACAATCATAATCTAAACTTTGCTTGGTCATAGCATAAATGTCGGGAATAAATGTCTAACTGATTTGTTTGCCCTTGCTTGCTTGAAAAATAGAACACTAAATCAGCCATCAACACCAGACAATGTTTCTCTATCCGGAGAAATGTAAAACAGCAATTATTCATTACATTATAGCAATGCAGAGAAGCTAACATATCTTTATACTCCCCCTTTTTTAAAAGAGTAAACAAATATTTATTACTCATCTACTCTGTGCTAGGAGGTGTTATGTTTGCTAAGTACATACCTCTGAAATAATACCACTGTCTTTAAAAAATTTATGTTCTAATAATAAACTCAAAAACAAAAAAAAATAATGTATGTGTATACATGTGGAGAGAGAGAGAGAAGGGGAGAGAGAGAGCCTAAGGAATATATAATAAGCTAGTGTAATAGGCTACTGTAATAAAGAGAGATGAAGATAGGACGTTTGAAGATGGGTACTTCTTTTACAGGGGCAGTTACAGAAGACCTCTCTGAAGTGACATCTGAGTTTATATGTTTTCATTCATTTATCAAACACATGCTATGGTATAGGAATTTCCTATCAGTTTGGCAATATCTGTGAACAAAGATCCCCTACATCACTACCTTCTAGTGATGGTAAAGAGGAGTGAGAACAGAAATTGATTAGTAAATATAATAAATAATGTGATAGAATGTGATATGTGCTATAGAAAAAGTGATGCAAAAAAGGAAGATCAGAAGAGCTATTGGCAAGTTGTCATTTGAATGGGGTGATCAGAAGGCTTACTGAGGAGACAATATTTGATCAAATACTTGAAAAAGTAAGAGATCTGCTAAGGGATATTTGGGCTAAAATTATTCCAGGCTGAAGAAACATTTAGTGCAAAATTTGGGGGTGGCTTGCTTAGGGATTTTCAGAAACAACAAGGAAGCCAGTTGTGACCAGAGCAGAGTTGGGGAGGGGAAGAGAATTGAGAAATGATTTCAGAGGTCTCTGGGTTTAGTTCTGAATAATGAGGCTGTGACAATGTGTCAGATTTTTACGTCACCAATCGGTACTTCTCTGTTTGGGAGGAAAGAAGCTTTGAGAGGAGGAGGTTCACCTGCTCAGAATAAAACTCTCCTCTTCTTTCTTATCCGTAAAAAACTTCCACCCCTAAACCCCATCCACGTGCCTCCCCAACATACACCTATACCTGTGTGCACTCTCGGCAGAGAGAAACATTAGTCTAAGCCCGTGGTTTGCCACCTTAGCTGAGACTCAGAATCAGCAGTGCAGCTTATTAACTGCATACATGTCAGGGGCCCACTGGGTGATCCAGATTCAGATCTGTGTTATGGCACAGGCCCTTCTTTTGGTGTAGAATCTCCCCGAGGTAACTTTGATGGGCAGTCAGGCATAGAATCCAGTGCTCTACATGTACTCGGTGTGTGGTCCGAGCAATGTGAGTGTTATCTGGGAGCTTGTTAAAAATGTAGAATCTCAGACCTCATCAGAGAACTGTGGAATCAGAACCTGTGTTTTAACAAACTCAAGAGATATGTATGCACATCCAAGTTTGAGACACACATCTCCACATCGTTGCCTTAATTCTCTATTCTTTTATACCTAGTCTGTGTAGATATGCCCAAGTACTTCAGACCTGTTTCTTAGGGGGAAGTAAGCATAGCCCAACGAAATAGAATAATCTTCCCCCCAAGAGAAACTCTTCATGGGACTTCCTGTGTAAATCTGTTCTGCTCACAGTATTTTTATAACCTGGAAACAATTTGTAAAATAGTGTATGTGGCCAGAAATCCATCATGCTAATTATATGTAATTTGATATCATAATAATATAAGTATTCGTTAATTCATTGGTTAAACATTTTTTATAAAGTTTTTCAGAAGTACTCTTGAAATTGAAAATTTCTTTTCCCTCAGCTTGAAAGTATGAGTAGGCTCTTCTGAATGTGTGAAATTAGAAAATGATCAAATTCATATGAAAAATTTATGGGGTACATTTTCAGGGTCTGGTAAACAATATGTTTTCTTTTTCAGTTTGTTTTTTTCTCTCTCTCTTTGCTTTTAATAAGTGGACATGAGTATTAAAGCTATGGGCTCAGAATTTCTTTATGTAAGATTTTAAGAGTAAATAATAGCCTATAGATGAAATAAAATATTTTTAATTAAAAAATAAAAAATATTTAAGGTCCCTTCTTCATATATATGTGTATACATATATGTGTTAAATGCAGTAACATATCCAACAGAAATAATAAACTTCAAAACCATATATAATTATGTCCACATAATTTCCACAGCTGTAAGAGTAATATCTCATGAACTCCAAAACCACCACCAAGGAACAAAATAAATACATCAAAGGATATTTTTCTCTTTAGGTTCATGGCAAAGAAGATTTATAATTCGATTCAAACATCACATCTGAAAGTGAATATATTGCAGAAATAGGAACCTGCAATATCAGCTGTGGTTGACAATGAATTGAAGCCATTCCCAATGACTCATATTTTTTTTTCTGCACTGGCAGTCAGTTAAAAAACTGGGTAGTCTATTTAATATCTAATTTTGAAGCTAGATGTGTTTCCATCATTAAGGGTCCATGCTTTATGACATGGGAAAAACTTCATTTGGAAAAGGGCAAAGCTGATTTGTTAAGTGATATTTAGTCCAGTTCTGTATGGTACACTAAAGAATATCAGCCTTTGGTAGGGTCACCTCTAATGATGAAAGATCATTAATTGAGCCACAAATCAGCAAAACAAGTCATTTGTTCAGGACAGCAAAGTAAGTAAAATACTTTGCAAGGAACATCAAAACACTGTCACAAATTTTAACAACTAGCCTGTGTCTTCTAAATCTAAACTTGACTTAAAACTTTGTCAGATAAAATGTACCACATATAAAAAGTGTTATTGGAAAACAATTCATAGATTTCATGTACAATATTTCATTTCAGCTACACTATAATTCTGTGAATTCAGAAGGACAGAAGTTTGATTGCTTCTCAGAAAACCATTTACTAACAAATCTTCCATCTAAATGTACACATTTCTGAAATAACTCCCTTCTCTAGTTCTTTCCACATCTTCTAAAGATCCAGTGGTATAGAAGGCATGGAAGGATGAGAGAAGGCATAACATCTGTAATATGATCTATTGGCATACTGAGGATTCAAAAGGAAACGCCACTATTCCATTTTTAATACTACAGAAATTGTTCATTATAGTTAAATTAAATTACCCTTATTTTAACTAAAACCATCAGAACGTCTAAGACACAGTCATGATAGCATAAATTAGAAAAAATATGCAGTTTTCAATATGCTATTAAGGTAGTTTGGATAATTCAGGCAAAAATAAAACTTTTACTGAATTATCTTGGTAAAAGAAAAATATGGGTTATATCTGTTTTCTTGAGTTGCCTGGAAATTGGAGAGATAAGAGACTAATTAAAGATGACTTATTTTTAGCAAATCTAAACAGTAATATCAAATCTTTCTTCAAAATGGAGCCAGTGCAAGATTAAAAATATATCAGTTTGAGTCAATTACAATCAAAAGGCTGTCATCTGGGGAAAAAAATTCTGGAAAGAAGTTCAAATATTTTGAAAACTATTTTTAAAGGAAAACAACTTCTTAGGGACACCCTCATCTTTTTGTCCTATTTCAATCATTCCCAAACTTGGCCACACACTCGAGTTACTAGAGTTACACACTAGAGTTACTCGTGTTATTTAATAAAAATAAAGAATTCAGAGGTTAATCCCTGGAGATTCTGACTCAGTGGAGAGAGTTCTAGAAGTGAAAAAAATTTTAAAGACCTCAACAGACTTGGATGGGGCTAGTCTAGATCCAAGGATTTAAGATCAATGCCAACAGATACAAATATAAAGGACCATGTTAAGGAGACTATAAACAAACCAATCAACAACAAAAACAGGTAGTAGGTAAGGATTGGCTAAAAGTATACCAGTATTGTATTTAAGTGCTGTTACTAGTCGGAGATTTAGATAAATCACACTTTTTTCTATAAACTATTAAATCTAACTTGCTTTAAGCATTTTATTGTCTCAGAGATCGACCATATTGACCACTAAGTGCAACTGGGCATCCATACCAATGTCCTGTGGTAAACAGAATCATTTCAGGCAAGAAGAAAACCTCAAGTAAATGTCTCGGCTATTATTATATTCCACAGTCCATTATGTCATGTTCATTCTTACTGGTCTTTCCTATGCGATTGCTTGGGAAATAAAGGAATAAAGTGATTGCTGTAGAGATTTTAGGGTTGTAAATAAAGGAATAAAGTGATTGCTGTAGAGATTTTAGGGTTGTTGAGAAAAAGTTTATTAAAAACTTTTCCAGATTATTTTCTGGTTTGTGGTACTATGGGTGATTTTATTTACTTTTATAATTTTTCAGTATTTTCCAAGTTTATATACTGTATATAAATTACTTTCAAAATTAGAAAAAATAATATTTCAAAAATATACCAAATGGGAATTATAAGTGGAATGAATATTGTTATAATGATCAAAGATATCAATGCCAGTAGATTTACTCAGTAACATGATAATGTATTGTGTTGGTAATTTGTGCATTTTCATTCTTGTTAATTTCTTTTTATTAAGTCATGACTTTGGGCTCAAAAGCAAAGCAAAAGTTCCTTGCAGCCCTACTATCCTACCCTTTGTTCACACAGAAATTTTAGTTCATGGAGGGTATAGAGATTGAGGGCTTGAGGAGAAAGAAAGCAGAGAAAGTGTCTTTGCAAGGGGAGAGAATAAAGAAAGCCTGGGTGGTGGATCTAAGGAAGCCAGATTCTTTCGACACAGGTGTTTCACAGTGTGCTGGAGCTAAGAGCATTTGTTAAAGTTTGAAATAATTTGTGCATCTGAGTTAGTGGAATATGACATCTATTCACTACACTGTTTGCTTCATATATTTACACCTGATGGAAGAATATTTCTCATAGTAAATGATGCAGATCTTTTGTATCCAGATCTGCAAAAATATCCATTAAAAATAATGTCAATCACTGAGTCCTTCCCAGACTTATTAAATCAGAATATCTGAGAACTAGAAAGTAGTAATTGAAATAAGCTTCCTAAGTCATTTTAATCACAGTAAAGCTTGAATACTATTATTTAAAGGCATAAATTAATATTTATTAAAGACTTTTATCTTTAGAAATTAGCATTTATCATATCATTACACATCTAATTTTAACACTGGGAACAAATCTCTCATATTTCCCTCAAACAGAAAGTCTCCTTTGGCCCACAACAAGATGGGAAAATGAGGATCAAGCAGTGAATATGTAACTGAGATACCATGCTTCTCCCTTCCCTCATTCTTGACCCACCAGAGAATTGATTCTGATGGACAGAAGGATAATAACTCCTTCTTTTACCCCGTTCACTGACATCCATTTGCTTCTATCTAATCTAAGGTAAGTAAACATATTTTTTTCTTCCAAAAGGACTTTTTGTGGAAGCAGATACCCACAAAAGACAGATGCTTGGAAAATGCACAGCAATTAGCACTGTTTTTCATTGGCCCATAGCCCTCTGAATATGGTTTTGGAATTGGGAAGAGGATAGTAGGCGTGACTGATAACACTTTGGTATCTACAGGATAAGCGAAGTAGCCTAGAGAGAATAAAGTGTATTTAATATGAATCTGGACCACACTTCCCCTGAATTATTATTTGTCAAGGTATATGTGCATGTAAACATTTTACACAAAATTTCCACTAAAAACTACCTATCTCCAGTCCATCCTAGTAGAGAGTCCTCAGAGGATACTGAAAATTGGAGTACCAAAATCTGACCCAGACCTGTGAGCTATACCTAAATTCCCATGTCTCACCCACAACAGTTCTGTTAAAGCCTCTTCTTCTACACTTGCTATTCATAGGTTGTTTTAAACAGAAAAACACACCCATGATATTTACTCAGGTTCTTTTATTGAGTCCCCCAGATTGCACTAGTGGAGGGGAAGAACTGATTCTAGAATAAGACTAGAATCTACAGTTTTGAGTGGAGTTTTCTAAGAGGGAGCTGGAGGGAATGGACCCTAAAAAGGAGAATCTCTCAGGAGATGGAGAAAGCAACAGGGTTTGACGTAGGGGAGCACGACTAGCTTCCGGGAGTCTGGCCATGGGAAATGGGATTCTTCTGAAAATCTCTTGGTTAAATAGTTTATAATAGCATGAAAGTTTCCCTAATACTCATCATAAAAAGAAAGACATTTTTCTCTTATTCTCACAGGGTAGAGATGAGATTAGGGACGTCTGTTTATTAACAATTGACTTTAATATCTGTGTGAACTTCAGCGAGGGGGGGGGAGATAAATTAACCATAATACAAGCAACATGTAATGATTCCTTGCTATTCTAATGTCGTTCTTAGAGAACAGAGAGGGACCACATGTTCATTGAATCCATCTCAATGAAGTGATAGAATTACGATTGCCTTTTATCACTACTCATTGTTTCTGCCCAAGGAGAAGTAATAAAAATGGCCAGAATCCCTCTCCCCTTTGCAAGTCACCCATTGTAAGCAAAACCCTCTGGGGACATTCAGAACAGCTCAGAGTTTTAGAAAAGGAAAGGAGTCATTTTAATTAGGACTAAGGGATGAAACCTATGGGGATAGAACCTAAATGTGTTTAATACTGTTGGAGGGTAAATAGTAAGAGGCACTGTGGATTCATCTCTGCCTCTATGTAACCTCTGTTTATTTTAAAAGGACCAAATTAAAATTATATGCTGTCTGAGATTTGCTTTAAAATACTCCAGAAAAAAAAATAGTTGTGAAATAGATTAAACAAGATTGGCCAGTCCTTTAAAATTATTCAAGTCGGGTGAATGAAATACATGAGGATTTATTATATCTTCCTCTCTTTTTTGTGTATGTTTTAAAATTATATAATAAAAAAATTAATTGTGTTTTAGCCCAGAAAATGGTGCTATCTCTGATTTTTCCACACAGAAATAGAAGAAACTATACTCAGTGTGCAGTTTTTGTATTTTTTCTTCTATGCTTTCATGGTTAAGTTTCCTAGTTAACCCTGATTTCTCAGTAAAGCCGTATTAACTCATAGCCTTTAATGGACAAATGCAGCACAGTAAAGTCTGACCTTTTGCATATCAACATTTCTGTTGAAAATATTGTAGCATTATCCTGGGGAGGAAATGGTCCTGAAACTTTAGGCCATAATCAGCAAAGAAGTTGCAGTGTGGCAGTCCATTTTAGAAGTGGGAGAAAGTAATTGGTAGACACACACACACACACACACACACACACACACAAAACATGCTTAGGAAAACATGCATAACTGCTACAGCGCTTGTTTTTGTAATAAGCCATGAAGTCATAGTTGTCAGGCCCTGACTTGCAGCATTTGTTGATTTTTGTGCTGTACATGCTTCCAAAGGCTGATTTCCAGCTTCCAAGGTGATGTCACAGATGCAGAGCTGAGAAACGAACCACATAGTTCTCAGGAGCCCACATGTGCCTGCTCTAGAACACCCCTGCTTTCATAGTACCAGAAGCTGAGACTGTACCTTCCTAGTTTGCACTGGGCCGTTTTGCATTCCTCATGCTACTCAAACAAGAGGCAAGTGGGAGGGCCTTCCCTGGTGGCGCAGTGGTTAAGAATCCACCTGCCAATGCAGGGGACACGGGTTCGATCCCTGGTCCGGGAAGATCCCACATGCCGCGGAGCAACTGAGCTCGTGAGCCATGGCCGCTGAGCCTGTGCTCTGGAGCCCGTGGGCCACAGCTGCTGAGCCCACGTGCCACAACTGCTGAAGCCCACGTGCCTAGAGCCTGTGCTCCGCAACAAGAGAAGCCGCCTCAATGAGAAGCCCCGCGCAGTGCCAACGAAGAGTGGCCCCCGCTCACCGCAACTAGAGAAAAGCCCTCGCACAGCAGTGAAGACCCAATGCAGCCAAAAATAAATAAATAAATATTTAAAAAAAAAAAAAAAAAAGGCAAATGGGATAGTATCCTGGTGGGGGTGATAAATCCTAGTTAACAAGGATAAACTGTGGTTGTTGCTACACATTGGGAACCTCTGGGATGCTCATTGCTTCCATCCCAATCAGCAAAGTTAATGGAAAATTAGGGCAAAACAAACATATGAACAAACAAGTCGGCAAACAGACAGATAAACGAGGCAGGTCCACACATGATTTAGACCCCTTAGGAACAAACCTTTAGATCACTAACAGGTAAAGAACTTCAAGTAGCTCAGATCCTGACAGTAAGCAAAGGGCAGTGGAATGCGCAGTGGATTAAGATCATTGACTATTAATTTTTGTGCCCCCCCAAACCTAATAGAGTTTCTGACACATTTAAGTGCTCCATACATATTTGGCAACTGAATAAAATTCATCTACCTGGTTAATTATGTAAATTGTCTTTAAACCAAGTGCTGTTTCTGAACTAAATTATCAGATATACTAATGACTTTGGATTTGAAATTCCATTGTTTGTTCCCCATAAATGTATGCTGAAGCATAACAAAATTGACCTAGTTAACTTTGCCATCTTGATAGAAATCTTCTGGGTAATCCTGATTAGATATTCCCAAATTCCTCACTTTGCTTTTCGTTACACTGATATAAGGAATTCTGGAGAAGTAAATAGCAACAGACTTTAATAGCAGGTGCAGAGAAATAACAAACCGTTCATTTGGATACTGAGCTCAAAGAAAGAAAAACATCCTTCTACCCGTGACAGATATGATTTGCTAGTTCTCAGTACCATCCCTGTCCTTCAAACCTCTCTCCAAGACTGCGGGGGAAGAAAACTAAAAACCATTTTTCCCAGACTCCCTCACCATGTGGGAGGTGAAGAAGGACAGGAGGAGAAGTGAGTATCCCACAGCAGCTGCAGACAGATATGTGGGCACGAGCAGTAGTCAAGCAGCAGATGAAGGGTATTGTCAGCAGCCACTGGAATTTCTCCTGAGTATATTCATTTCAGTGCTCTATGCCTTTAAGATCATTACTGGAAGCTTCCCAAGGCTTCCCCGAGCCATCCCGAAAAGAACCTACTGATACTGCAAGCAGCTAAGGTCACTCGTGTTGATTTCCCTGTTCCTTTACTTCTCCATTTCCTGAGGGTGTCTTTACTGACCGTCACATCCTCTGCCCTTGCAATGGTTTGGAAAGCCTCTAGTTACCCATTTAAATGCCTTTCCTGTCTCACACTAATGTAGCATCACCTCTGAATAATACACCATCCTATCCCATACTTTTTTCTTCATAAATGGCATGATGGAGAAGGATGAAGCAGAAAGAAGAAGCGAAAGAGAAGGAAGCAGAGATCAATATTTGTTGATCTGTCTTTGAAACTAATACAAAGATTTCCTAGGCCCACGGATCCTTAGAGAAGGATTAGATGAACGTTTGTCAGAAAATACTGAAATAGCGTATTTCTTTAGGAGTCTAGTAGTCACTTCTAAAATTACTTTTAATGCTACAATGTTGTCTAATAGTCACTTCTGAAATTACTTTTAATGCTACAATACTGTAATTCTATGAACCATCAGGTAGCAGCCAAGGAATGGGAGTTCTGAATCACTATGGAATTATTATCAAATTATCTATAATGTGATAGAATAATAGCAGTAATCACATTGATAGCGCACATTATCACTTAAAAATGCTTCAAGGTACAAGCCTGCATAATTTCCTCATTAAAGCATTCATTATGGAAGCTTTATTCTGTAATTATGTCCACTTTTCTAATAATTTTCAAATGATATAAAAAGTATCAATCAATATATATACAATATACATTGAATATATCATGTATGCCAGACCCTATGCTATGCATGTACTTTGGAATATACCAAAGAGCATAATTTATATCTCCCTGATTTTACAGAGAACCTGAGTCATCCTTAATCCCTTCATTCAATCCATCAGCCTGTAGCTGTAGGTTCTGACTCCAAAATACATACCAAATCTATCTACTTTTCATCTACATCAAAGTCGCATGGGCTAAGCAGTCAGTTTCTCCCAGGAAACTGCCTCTTCACTCCTGCTTCTGCATTTCCTCACCACCACCAATCCAATCTACACCCAGAACACACAGTGTAATTTTTAAAACATAAATCAGGTCATGTCAATTACCTGTTATACAACTTTCAGGACTTTTTCTTTCTTTCACAGTAAAAATTAAATGCCTTTGGACAGTGAAGCCCTGCAATATACAGCTCCTGCATCCTTTTCAAGCCTCATCTGGTGCATACCACACCCCTTCCCTCACTGTGCTAAGCCACCCAGCCATTCTGTCTCTGGCCCCCTTCTCTGTTTTAGTGCCTTAGCTTTTACTGTTTTCTCTCCCCCGTACACTCTTCCCTAGTGGGTTTTTTTTTTTTTTTTTTTTTTTACTTTTGATTTTAAAATAATTTCAAACATACATAAAAGTCATTGGATAGTATTAAGAGCTCCCATGTACCCCTTTTCCAGATTAGGACACTTGCTTTCATAACCCCAGGAAAATGATCACAATCAGGAAATTACCGTTGATCAAATATTGATTAAATATTACTGTCTAATCCACAAACCTCATTCAAATTTCACTGATTGACCTAATAATATGCTGTAAAAGACTAAGATCCAATACAGAGCTTTATGACGCACTTAATTGATATGTTTCATTAGCCTTTTTTAATCTAGAACAGGTCCTCAGGTTCTTCTTGTCTTTAATATGTTGAAAGAATAGATTAGTTACTTCATAGAAGGTTTTACATTAACCGTGTTCTCCTCAATACATTGTATTGGAAAATACACCATAGATAATTGCTGTATTACTGGTGATATTGACTGTCATCATTTGGTTAAGATCTTCTTCACTGCAGTTAATTACTTAATGTATTTATTAATAATAACTTTAAAGTATTTTGTAGAAATATACTTTGACTCTTCATGTTAATATTGTCATTAGCACTCTTCAGATTTATGTTCTTCAAGAATTTATGTATCCCCCAAATCATTAACTACCTGAAGATTTTTAAAAAATTATAAACTTACAGCACTGAAAAATATTGCATACTTGTGAGCAGATTATACGAAATGTGAGTAAATTTATGTTAGTAGACTATTTCAAAAAAGTACTATTTATTTTCTTAAATAATTCATGGAGTTCTACACACACTAATACACACACGTGTAAAAAATGTCTAAACAATGATGGAAAAATTGGCTAATATATTTTAACTGTTGTTATTTTAATAAAAGAAAAATATTTTACTAAAGTCCAAAATTGTTACTGGACTATCAATATATAATTTTCTTGATAATTGCTTTAATTTAGGAAAACAAGATTTTTTTTTAACATCTTTATTGGAGTATAATTGCTTTATAATGGTGTGTTAGTTGCTGCTGTATAACAAAGTGAATCAGCTATACATATACATATATCCCCATATCTCCTCCCTTTTGTATCTCCCTCCCACCCTCCCTATCCCACCCCTCTAGGTGGTCACAAAGTGGTCACAAAGCACGGAGCTGATCTTGTGCTATGTGGCTGCTTCCCACTAGCTATCTATTTTACATTTGGTAGCATATATATGTCCATGCCACTCTCTCACTTCACCCCATCTTACCCTTCCCACTCCCTGTGTCCTCATCCTCGAGTCCATTCTCTACGTCTGTGTCTTTATTCCTGTCCTGCCCCTAGGTTCTTCAGAACCATTTTTTTTTTTTTTTTTTTTTAGATTCCATATATATGTTTTAGCATACGGTATTTGTTTTTCTCTTTCTGACTTACTTCACTCTGTATGACAGACTCTAGGTCCATCCACCTCACTACAAATAATTCAATTTCATTTCTTTTTATGGCTAATATTCCATTGCATATATGTGCCACATCTTCTTTATCCATTCATCTGTCAGTGGACACTTAGGTTGTTTCCATGTCCTGGCTACTGCAAATAGAGCTGCATTGAACATTGTGGTACATGACTCTTTTTGAATTACGGTTTTCTCAGGGTATACTCCCAGTAGTGGGATTGCTGAGTCCTATGGTAGTTTCACCTCACACTGGTCAGAAGGGCCATCATCAAAAAATCTACAAACAATAAATGCTGGAGAGGGTGTGGAGAAAAGGGAACCCTCTTGCACTGTTGGTGGGAATGTAAATTGATACAGCCACTATGGAGAACAGTATGGAGGTTCCTTAAAAAACTGAAAACAAGATTTTTAATGATTGTTTATCTGTATTTTGTTTTGAAGAATCAATTATGTTGGTCTTTTTATATTCTTATAAAGTTTTATTTCTATAATATTTTTTAAATTTACATGGTAATAGAGGTATAAAAAAGAAAGCTTTAAGCCTTAAAAACAAGATTTTAACATAAACATATGCCTTCCAAAGCACCGATTATTACTGTCAATTTACTGGAAATAATGTGAATGAAAATAGTTGAAAACCTTCTATTGATATAGAAATGTACTACTGCCCCCTTATGGAAAATACTTTAATGACACTCAGTGGTTTTACACTTCTCTTTTGAAGTGGAGAGAAATAGTAACAAGATTTTAAAAATGATTCAATTCACAAAACAACACAATTTTTTTTATTTGTATAATTTTTGCCTTAAGCTAACCAATGTAGAATTTCTACAAATTCCCTTCTCACATAGTGTCCTTTGAATTTGTATCAGAATGACCGTAGTAGTACATTTAATGGAAAACTGAAATATAATAATTGACCATTTAATTTGGAAGGTGGATAAAAATACTCATTTTAATATTTAAACTATTATTGGTTAACATGTCTGGTTAATCTAGGTGGAAAAACTGAGTAAGAAAATGTTGAAAATAATAGTTAACACTATGTAACATGTACTATTTAATATGCATTAGTCGAGGTACAGAGCATTCTACATATATTAACTCACTATATCCTCACATCAACTTTATGAGTTAGGTACTGTTATCATCCCTCATTTACAGATGAGAAAAAGGAGGCGTGGAGAAGTATGTGAATTACTCAATCACTTGGATACTAAATAGCAGAGCTGGTATTTGAACCAGGCAAACTGATTCCTTGTTTTTAACTCCAAAACTCTACTGGTCTCAGTGATCAAGATAATTTATTAAAAGATTTTATACATTTATCCATGATCCCTGAAAAAAACCTAGAAATTGCCAACTCATTATTTGTTGGATCTTTTTAGCAGATGGAATGGGTAGACTAGTTTGATCCTATTTAGTAAAAGTGCAGATGTTTAGATATGACCCTGTTTATTCTCCTCTAATGCTTCTTCCTCCTTCACTATCTCCTTCTCACCTATTTCTCCTTCCTTAAAAAAAGAGGTGGGGGGAAGGAAGAGGAGACAGAGAAGAAGGAGAGAAAGAAGAAGAAATTGCATGTCAATTCTGTGCCAAGCACTGTTAAGCCCTGGAAATACAATTCTAAATAAAACTAAACATCTAACATTTGGGAGTGTATAAGCTAAGGTGGAAAACAGAGAATCTGAATATTGTGTGATGATGTTATTCCAAAGATGACAGAGCACATAAGCAGGGCAAACAAATCCACAAAGGAAAATACCTTCTAAACTGAGAAATGAAAGATATGTTGATTCTAGCCAAAGATAAAGAGGAAAATGGGAAGGGATGGAGAGCAATCCAGATACATAGAATGGTGTGTGGAAAGAAATGGATTAGGAGGGATTCAGAACATTTGAAGTATAAATACATCAGTTACATGTGGCTGGGGTGTACAACGTGCCAGGAAAGAGATGAGCCAGAGGCGAGGCAGAGACGTATTGCAGAAAACCAGGTCTGTCTGCCATCGTGAGCAGTCTGAACTTTATCCTGAGGGAAATGCAGAGCCTTAGACATATTTTTAAGAGAATAATCAGAGCAGAATTATGCTTTTAAGTGCTCTACTTATCTGCCTTTTTCTCTAGAAATGAAGGAAAGTAGTGAAGTCTATACTTTGTTATTACTCTCAGCAGCATTAGATTTATATTCACCAGGGAAGCCGAACATAAATGAACACAGCTTCAGCCTCTTTCGTTGTGGGCTGAAGTGTGTTCTCCAAAAGTGTATGTTGAAGTCCTGATGCCTGGCACCTGTGAATGTGACATCTTCTAGAAATAGGACTTCTGCAGATCAAATTAAGTTAAGATGAGAGCATATTGGACCAAGATGGACCCTAATCCAATAAGGCTGCTGTCCTTATTTAAAAAAAAGAAAAAAAGAAGAGACACAGACAGGTGAAGAGAGAACACCATGTGACAATGAAGGCAGAGACTGGAGTGAGGCATCTTTGCCCAGCACCACTGGAACTAACAAAAAGGCATGGAAAAGACACTCCTCTAGAACCTTCAGAGAGAGCATGGCTTGATTTCAGACTTGTAGCTTTCAGAACTGTGAGAGAATAGATTTCTGAGGTTTTAAGCCACCCAGTCTGTGGTACTTTGTTATGGGAGTCCTACTTAGTTCTGCCCTTAGGCCTTCATATGGGGGTCACTACAGAGCACTACAGAATCCACCAAGTGATAGGCAGTTGGCTCATGAGAAAAGGCCATCATTATATTTGGCAAGACATTTTCCCATATTTTCCTCTCTCTAAATTTTCTGTATGGGTATGTCTAGGTAAATGCAATTGTCTAAGCACCCAAGAAGTTTCCTAAGTTAAGTGTAGTGTCTTCTCATTCACCCGCCAAGATAATAGTGCATGAAGAAATACTCCCTGGGCAGGTGATTCCCAAGATTTTATATGGATGCCGTGATGGTAGTAAGAACAAATGAGTTATTGCATGTGGATGTGGTAGCAGACTGGCAGCCTGCTAGCAGAATCTGGCTCTTAGAATGTGTTATTTCATTAGAACATATGTTTCTTAATTTTTTAAACAATCATTTTGAATGAATTTAGACGAGGAGCCCAGTTTCCAACATTCCCTCCTGCTTTCTAGATTCTCAAATATGTTTAACTTGAAGGATCTGAGTTTGTCACTATATACTATCCACCTTGCTTTGCATATGTGTACCTGCCATCTAACTATATTATGCTTATAGGGCAAGAAGGGTCTGCACTGATCTGGTTCTTCTAAGGCAATACAACAAACCATTGCTACCCCCGTATGAAGGAGATTTGGGTATCCCTGTTCACAGTCAAAGTTCTGGTCCCTCAGGCTTCGTTCTTTCCTTTGCTTCTTAGTTCCCATTTCTTCCCTCGGTCCCTGACTCTTGACTTTTGGGCTACATTGTCTATATTCAGCCCTGCATTCATTGGTTGTATCTTATATTTGGCTGTAATTTACAAGAGGCATAAGTTTGGTAAATATATGTGGAATAGGACAGAAGTATATAATGTCTTGGCCATTTCTAAATCAAGAAGCGTAATTTGTCTTGGCATCTCAGGGCCAGTCTTACACACAGGAAAAATAGGAAGTACTTATATGTGGCTTGATTTTTGTGGGTCCTGGAAAGCCTCAAGCTGGTAAAGAATCATCTTCAGCTTCTGGAAAATGCCTGAATATAATGTCCACTTAATATGGGCCAGCAACTGTGCTGAGCATTTTATCTCATTATCTTCTTTAATTCTCATAATACCTCTATATGGTAGATACTGTTATTAATCTCACTTTACAGATAAGGAAACTGATCTCAGATTGGCTTGATAAATTATCTAGAGTCACATAGTATTAAGCGGTAGAGCTCATATGAAGAAAAAATTAAATCCAATTCCAGGACCAAAGTCTTCTTTTATATATATCAAAGAGAATATTTTCATATAGGTTCTTATAAACTTAGAATTTGTTTTTTAATAAAATGTTACCCAACCTAAAAATGGAAAAAGGTGATGCTGCTTTAGTTGAATAGAAAGGAGGGTGGAGTAAGTAAAAACCTGAAAAAAACCTAGAAATTGCCATTAAGGGTGGATTAAGGGTGGAATGGATTTAAGGCTGCATTCTCTATTAAATGGTAGCTGCCACAGAGAGTGAAGCTTAAGCCTAAAACTCCTACTAGTCATTCATTCCTTGACTAATGGATATGAATAAAGGAGAAAAGCACAGAAAAGAGCAGAACACTACAGCCAGAAATGGGCAAGGAGGGAGGAAAGAGCTGAGAGAACCGGGTTGACGTGAAGCTTAAGGCTACCCAGGTAAAATTTATAAACACCTAGCTTAAAGGGTGTTAATAAAGAGCAGGGATGCAATAGATAAATTCTCTATACCTAGCTGCCCAGACTTCAGTATTGGAGCTCTTAACAGAAATGATTACATTTCACTGTTTCAAAAGTTTGGACTCTAATTTTCAGTAGCCGAGTCTCCAGATTTTCAAATCCTAAAACATACTGTGCTTCTTAAAACATGAATAATGTGCGGAAACTACTTTTCTTTATTTTTTTTTTTTTAATTAATTAATTTTTTTGGCCACACTGTGAGTCATCTTAGTTCCCCAACCAGGGATCAAACCCTCAACCCCCTGTACTGCAAGCACAGAGTCTCAACCACTGGACCACCATGGAAGTCCCTGGAAGCTACTTTTCTAAAATTTCCATAGTTTATGCTAAGCAATGACCCTCTCCCGATTAGTTCCGTTGTGCTTTTTAAGATGCTGTTAGGGCTACATTCTAAGGTGAAAGTTCGTAGTATTTCCTTTGTGTGAAATCAACGAGACAAATCTGAAACCTGGACAACACCAGGTTTCAAGTCAGCCTTGAGAGGTAATCAATAAGAGCAGGTGAGGCTGCCATGCCTGGCTGATCAGTGAAGGATATCACAACCTGGGAAAGGAACACAAGGTCCCACAGTCCACTCCTCTATCTAGTGCACACAAGTAAGCTCTTTTGCCAGAAACATCTCCCTATTTTTTTCTGAACAGACCAGGATTGTTTTGCTTTCTTTAATGATATTACACAGGCAATGCTTTTTTTTTTTTCTGTTAAAAGACACAAACTCATTCATATATAAATTACTTTCCTCTGATGACTAGGATGATGATGTAAAGACAGAGATTTAGAATTTTATTCAGACTATTGTTAAATGATTATCGTCATCATTTTCATTCAGAAATAGGATCATTTAATGACAAAAATATTTTCTCACTATCCCAAAAGCATTGCTTTTTTTTTTTTTTTTTTTTTTTTTTTAGCGGTACACGGGCCTCTCACTGTTGTGGCCTCTCCCGTTGTGGAGCACAGGCTCCGGACACGCAGGCTCAGCAGCCATGGCTCATGGGCCCAGCCGCTCTGCGGCATGCGGGATCTTCCCGGACCGGGGCACGAACCCGTGTGCCCTGCATTGGCAGGCAGACTCTCAACCACTGCGCCACCAGGGAAGCCCCAAAAGCATTCTTAATGGCCTTGACATTACCTGAAATTATTTGGTCATAGTAAAGAAATATGTATGCCTAATCATACACAACTATTGAATTCCTATGAAACAAACTATTTGTGAAATTTCAGGTACTTTTTCATTTAATCATGACAAAATCAAGGCAAAATCTCTGAACTAGTGCTTGTCATCACTGTATGCATTATGAAGTTTAGTTTTGTAATAAGAACACCAGAAAATGATGTTTCTATCTATCACTCCCATTCTAGAGGTGTTATGCTCACTCATCTGCCTGAAAATAGAGAACCAGTTTTAAAAGCCTTATTTGAAAAAGTTGGAAATGTGAAAAATTAAAAACTTTGAAAATTTCAAGTGTAGGATATGGACTACTGTATTTTTAAAAGAACACAGGGCTTCCCTGGTGGTGCAGTGGTTGAGAGCCTGCCTGCCAATGCAGGGCACACGGGTTCATGTCCCGGTCCGGGAAGATCCCACATACCACGGAGCGGCTGGGCCCGTGAGCCATGGCCGCTGAGCCTGCGCGTCCGGAGCCTGTGCTCCGCAACGGGAGAGGCCACAACAGTGAGAGGCCCGCGTACAGCCAAAAAACAAAACAAAACAAAACACAGAAAGATGTTCTGAAAGAATACCACAAAGTGATGACAAAAAGGGTGTGTTGTTTTTGCTATTGAATTTCAGCTGTAAAATTCAACAGGAAGGTAGCTTAATGTACTTGTTGGGGTTGGGATTTGTTTGAATATAAATATTTTATGAAGAGTGGCAAAAAAATAGAAATGAAAAACTTTTGGATGAGAAAATGCTCTCTGTTTAGTGGATATGAGCTATGATTATGAGTTGAAAAGTAAAAATAAAATAGTAAATTTCATATAGTGATACTACAGTGTATACTATGTAAATAAGTAGATTTAGTCTACTGAATCTAAGTCCTAGAACCAGTTTATCAGTGACCTCACTTGGCTAAAGAAATGGGGAATAGCCGTTTCTATTTAGAATGGCTGGTTGGTTGTTCATTTAGTTGTCTCTACATCAACATTGCAGTACTTCATACAGTAACTCAGAAAAAAGGATTGAGATGATTAAATCTCATAGGATTGTTTATAAAAGGGCTGAATAAACATAATTCTACTTAAAAGTGTATTAAGAAAGTATATAGTGGGATTAGGAACCAAGACGGCGGAGTAGAAGGATGTGCTCTCACTCCCTCTTGCGAGAACACCAGAATCACAACTAGCTGCCTGACAATCATTGACAGGAAGACACTGGAACTCACCGAAAAACATACCCCACATCCAAAGACAAAGGAGAAGTCACAATGAGACAGTAGGAGGGGTGCAATCACAGTAAAATGAAATCCCATAACTGGTGGGTGGGTGACTCACAGACTGGAGAACACTTACACCACAGAAGTCCACCCACTGGAGTGAAGGTTCTGAGCCCCATGTCATGCTTCCCAACCTGGGGGTCCGGCAACGGGAGGAGGAATTCCTAGAGAATCAGACTTTGAAGTCTAGTGGGATTTGATTGCAGGACTTCAACAGGACTGGGGGAAATAGAGACTCTACTCTTGGAGGGCACACAAAAAGTAGTGTGAGCATCAGGAGACAGGGGAAGGAGCAGTGACCCCAGGGGAGACTGAACCAGACCTATCTGCTAGTGTTACAGGGTCTCCTGCATATGCGGGGGGTGGCTGTGGCTCACCCTGGGGACAAGGACGCTGGCAGCAGAGGTTCTGGGAAGTACTCCTTGGTGTGAGCCCTCCCAGAGTCGGCCATTAGCCCCACAAAAGAGCCCATGTAGGCTCCAGTGTTGGGTCGCCTCAGGTCAAACAACCAACAGGGAGGGAACACAGCCCCACCCATCAGCAGTCAAGAAGATTAAAGTTTTACTGAGCTCTGCCCACCAGAGCAACAGCCAGCTCTACCCACCACCAGTCACTCCCATCAGGAAACTTGCACAAGCCTCTTAGATAGTTTCATCCACCAGAGGGCAGACAGCAGAAGCAAGATGAACTACAGTCCTAGAGCCTGTGGAACAAAAACCACATTCACGGAAAGACACACAAGATAAAAAGACAGAGGGCTATGTACCAGATGAAGGAACAAGATAAAACTCAAGAAAAACAACTAAATGAAGTGGAGATAGGAAACCTTCCAGAAAAAGAATTCAGAATAATGGTAGTGAAGATGATCCAGGACCTCGGAAAAAGAATAGAGGCAAAGATCGAGAAGATGCAAGAAATGTTTAACAAAGACCTAGAAGAAATAGAGAACAAACAAACGGAGATGAACAATACAATAATTGAAATGAAAACTACACTAGAAGGAATCAATAGCAGAATAACTGATGCAGAAGAACGGATAAGTGACCTGGAAGACAGAATGGTGGAATTCACTGCTGCAAAACAGAATATAGAGAAAAGAATGAAAAGAAATGAAGACAGCCTAAGAGACCTCTGGGACAACATTAAATGCAACAACATTCACATTATAGGGGTCCCAGAAGGAGAAGAGAGAGAGAAAGGACCAGAGAAAATATTTGAAAAGATTATAGTCGAAACTTCCCTAACATGGGAAAGGAAATAGCCACCCAAGTCCAGAAAGCACAGTGATTCCCATACAGGACAAACCCAAGGAGAAACACACCGAGACACTTGGTAATCAAATTGGCAAAAGTTAAAGACAAAGAAACATTATTGAAAGCAGCAAGGGAAAAATGACAAATAACGTACAACGGAACTCCCATAAGGTTAACAGCTGATTTCTCAGCAGAAACCCTACAAGCCAGAAGGGAGTGGCATGATATACTTAAAGTGATGAAAGGGAAGAACCTACAACCAAGATTACTCTACCCAGCAGGGATCTCATTCAGATTCGATGGAGAAATCAAAAGCTTTACAGACAAGCAAAAGCTAAGAGAATTCAGCACCACCAAACCAGCTCTACAACAAATGCTAAAGGAACTTCTCTAAGTGGGAAACACAAGAGAAGAACAGACCTACAAAAACAAAGCCAAAACAATTAAGAAAATGGTCATAGGAACATACATATCGATAATTACCTTAAACGTGACTGTGTTAAATGCTCCAACCAAAAGACACAGGCTCGCTGAATGGATACAAAAACAAGACCCATATATATGTTGTCTACAAGAGACCCACTTCAGATCTAGGGACACATACAGACTGAAAGTGAGGGGATGGAAAAAGATATTCCATGCAAATGGAAGTCAAAAGAAAGCTGGAGTAGCAATACTCATATCAGATAAAATAGACTTTAAGATAAAGAATGTGACAAGAGACAAGGAAGGACACTACATAATGATCAAGGGATCAATCCAAGAAGAAGATATAAAAATTATAAGTATATATGCACCCAACATAGGAGCACCTCAATACATAAGGCAACTGCTAACAGCTATAAAAGAGGAAATCGTCAGTAACACAACAATACTGGGGGACTTTAACACCTCTCTTACACCAATGGACAGATCATCCAAAATGAAAATAAATAAGGAAACAGAAGCTTTAAATGACACAGTAGACCAGATAGATTTAATTGATATTTATAGGACATTCCATCTAAAAACAGCATATTACACTTTATTGTCAAGTGCACATGGAACATTCTCCAGGAGAGATCACATCTTGGGTCACAAATCAAGCCTTAGTTAATTTAATAAAATTGAAATCATATCAAGCATCTTTTCTGACCACAACGCTATGAGGTTAGAAATTAATTACAGGGAAGAAAATGTAAAAAACACAAACACATGGAGGCTAAACAGTACGTTACTAAATAACCAAGAGATCACTGAAGAAATCAAAGAGGAACTCAAAAAATACCTGGAGACAAGTGACAATGAAAACACGATGATCCAAAACCTATGGGATGCAGCAAAAGCAGTTCTAAGAGGGAAGTTTATAGTTATACAAGCCTACCTCAAGAAACAAGACAAATTTCAAATAAACAATCTAACCTTAAACCTAAAGGAACTAGTGAAAGAAGAAAAAACAAAACCCAAAGTTAGCAGAAGGAAAGAAATCATAAAGATCAGAGCAGAAATAAATGAAATAGAAACAAAGGAAACAATAGCAAAGATCAATAAAACTAAAAGCTGGTTCTTTGAGAAGTTAAACAATAACTGATAAACCATTAGCCAGACTCATCAAGAAAAAGAGGGAGAGGACTCAAATCAATAAAATTAGAAATGAAAAAGGAGAAGTTAAAACAGACACCACAGAAATGCAAAGCATCCTAAAAGACTACAACAAGCAACTCTATGCCAATAAAATGGACAACCTGGAAGAAATGGACAAATTCTTAGAAAGGTATAACCTTCCAAGACTGAACCAGGAAGAAATAGAAAAGATGAACAGACAAATCACAAGTAATGAAACTGTGATGAAAAATCTTCCAACAAACAAAAGTCCAGGACCAGACAGCTACACAGGTGAATTCTATCAAACATTTAGAGAAGAGCTAACATCCATTCTTCTCAAACTCTTCCAAAAAATTACAGAGGAAGGAACACTCCCAAACTCATTCTATGAGGCCACCATCACCCTGGTAACAAAACCAGACAAAGAATACTACAAAAAAAGAAAACTACAGACCAATATCACTGATGAATATAGATGCAAAAATCCTCAACAAGATACTAGCAAACAGAATCCAACAACACATTAAAAGGATCATACACCATGATCAAGTGGGATTTATCCCAGGGATGCAAGGATTCTTCAATATATGTAAATCAATCAATGTGATAAAACATATTAACAAATTGAAGAATAAAACCATATGATCATCTCAATAGATGCAGAAAAAGCTTTTGACAAAATTCAACACCCATTTATGATAAAAACTCTCCAGAAAGTGGGCAGAGAGGGAACCTACCTCAACATAATAAAGGCCATATATGACAAACCCACAGCAACATCATTCTCAATGGTAAAAAACTGAAAGCATTTCCTCTAAGATCAGGAACAAGACAAGGATGTCCACTCTCACCACTATTATTCAACATAGTTTTGGAAGTCCTAGACACGGCAGTCAGAGAAGAAAAAGAAATAAAAGGAATACAAATTGGAAAAGAAGAAGTAAAACTGTCACTGTTTGCAGATGACATGATACTATACATAGAGAATCCTAAAGATGCTACCAGAAAACTACTAGAGCTAATCAATGAATGTGGTAAAGTTGCAGGATACAAAATTAATGCACAGAAATCTCTCACATTCCTATACACCAACAACGAAAAATCTGAAAGAGAAATTAAGGAAACACTCCCATTTACCATTGCAACAAAACGAATAAAATACCTAGGAATAAACCTACCTGGGGAGACAAAAGACCTGTATGCAGAAAAGTATAAGACACTGATGAAAAAAGTTAAAGATGATACCAACAGATGGAGAGATATACCATGTACTTGGATTAGAAGAATCAATATTGTGAAAATACCTATACTACCCAAAGCAATCTACAGAATCAATGCAATCCCTATCAAATTACCAATGGCATTTTTTACAGAACTAGAACAAAAAATCTTAAAATTTGTATGGAGACACAGAAGACCGCAAATAGCCAAAGGAGCCTCAAGAGAAAAAAACGGAGCTGGAGGGATCAGACTCCCTGACTTCAGACTATACTACAAAGCTACAGTAATCAAGACAGTATGGTACCGGCACAAAAACAAACATAGATCAATGGAACAAGATAGAAAGCCCATAGATAAACCCATGCACCTATGGTCAATAAGCTATGACAGAGAAGGCAAGGATATACAATGGAGAAAAGATGGTCTCTTTAATAAGTGGTGCTGAGAAAACTGGACAACTACATGTAAAAGAATGAAATTAGATCACTCCCTAACTGCGTACACAAAAATAAACTCAAAATGGATTAGAGACCTAAATGTAAAACCAGGCACTATAAAACTCTTAGAGGAAAACATAGGCAGAGCACTCTTTGACATAAATCACAGCAAGATCTTTTTTGATCCACCTCCTAGAGTAATGGAAATAAAAACAAAAATAAACAAATGGGACCTAATGAAGCTTAAAAGCTTTTGCACAGCAAAGGAAACCATAAACAAGATGAAAAGACAACCCTCAGAGTGGGAGAAAATATTTGCAAATGAACCAATGGACAAAGGATTAATCTCCAAAATATATAAACAGCTCATGCAGCTCAATATTATAAAAGGAAACAACCCAATCTAAAAATGGGCAGAAGGCCTAAACTGACATTTCTCCAAAGAAGACATACAGATGGCCAAGAAGCACATGAAAAGCTGCTCAACATCACTAATTATTAGAGAAATGCAAATCAGAACTACAATGAGGTATCACCTCATACCAGTTAGAATGGGCATCATCAGAAAATCTACAAACAACAAATGCTGGAGAGGGTGTGGAGAAAAGGGAACCCTCTTCCACTGTTGGTGGGAATGTAAATTGATATAGCCACTATCGAGAACAGTAGGGAGGTTCCTTAAAGAACTAAAAATAGAATTATCATATGATCCAGCAATCCCACTACTGGGCATATACCCAGAGAAAACCATAATTCCAAAAGACACATGCACCCCAGTGTTCATTGCAGCACTATTTACAATAGCCAGGTCATGGAAGCAACCTAAATGCCCATCAACAGATGAATGGGTAAAGAAGAAGTGGTACATATATACAATGGAATATTACTCAGCCATAAAAAGGAATGAAATTGGGTCATTTGTAGAGACATGGATGCACATAGAGACTGTCATACAGAGTGAAGTAAGAAAGAGAAAAACAAATATCGTATATTAACACATATATGTGGAACCTAGAAAAATGGTACAGATGAACCAGTTTTCAGGGCAGAAATTGAGACACAGATGTAGAGAACAAAGGTATGGACACCAAGGGGGGAAAGCATCAGGAAGGTGGGGGTCGTGGTGGGATGAATTGGGAGATTGGGATTGACACGTATACACTGATGTGTATAAAATTGATGACTGATAAGGACCTGCTGTATAAAAGAATAAATTAAATAAAATTAAAAAATTAGAAAAAGTAAAAAGAAAGTATATAGTGAAAATGAAACTACCTGTGCTGAAATTTGGGGGATGTTTAGGTCCTTTAAAAAAAAGTATTAATAATCACTGACTACATCTATGGTAAAAGTGCTTATTTTGGTTTACTTAGATAATGCTGCAGCTGGTGGAAGTGATAAACGTTTAAAGTGTTAACTCTGTGAATGTATTGGATTTAAGAGAATAAACATTTTACCAAAATAAAAGAAAAAAAGAAAGTATATAGTGAACAAACTTCTAATTGATTTATTTAGCAGGGAGATTGGGCCATCCAGATCTCCTCTTGCTCAGAGAAAATATCTTGTTTGTTCAATCCTACCAGATATTGATATAACTGATCTCAAATGATCCCCTATTGGTACTTTTAATATTTACTCAGATTCAAGCAAAGCTTTAAAATGAAGGGGGAAACAGGCATATTCCTGACAAAAGAGACAGAGAGTATTCTGGGAGAATGAATATAAGCCAGGCATCTGCATCTTTGAATTCTGCTGACCTCATCAATAATGTGGGTAAATGCCAGTGATGACCAGATCAAATGAATGCCACATTGCTACCATGCTTGAAAATGTCAAGGTTTATTCAATCTTTTCAGATTGGAGTACAGTGCTATATAGTGTTCTGCTTTGTTTGCTTTTTATAAGCATTCCTTTAAAGAACAGTGAAATGACTATTGTTGCAACTCTTTTAATGGCTTTTTCCTGAGTAAATTATATTCTCAGAAATGTAAATATCAATCTCTTCTAAAGAACCTTTACCTTCCTTACTATGCAGTTGACTATCCCCTGAAAAGTTAATAAATAGGAAAGGAATAGCAGATGAGATATCATCACTAATCTACAGGCATGGTTTCTTTTACTTACATGGCACCAAATATAGTATTGCATAGGCACCACAGGGCATGTTTCTTTTGCTATTCATATAGATCAAGTGTTTTTGGTTTTTTTGTTGTTGTTGTTGTGGTGGTGGTGTTGTGTGTTTGTGTGTGTGTGTGTGTGTTGATGGTGGTGCTGGGAATGACTGTGATGTTTTAAAGTAATAGTAGAATCCAAAGGGCTTTGGATTTAGGACAAGATACTGTCCCAGTTCCTTTTCTCTTTTTAACACCACATGATAGACATTCTTAAGGCAATGTTTTAGACGAGAATTATATTAGTACAACTAGAAGATCAGCCATTTTACAGTCAGTCATTTGAGGCAAAATAACATATGAAACATTTTACATCAGTCCTAACTTATGAAGGTAAAAATATTCTATACTCAGTAATGGATAGCTTAGAGGAAATGTTATTTTTAATAGTTCCAATATTTACCTAGAGTTTTTTCCCTTTTTGTCAAAACTTTTTATCTCAAAAAACCTACAACTAAAATTTATGGAAAAATCTATGTAATGGCTATAATTGATATTGATTTTATTCATATTCAGTTGAATGCATAGTAGATATGTATCTCTTTTGGAAGTGTTTAGAAAACACAGTGACCAGAAAAAATGTCAAAGGGATAAAGATATTTTACTTTTTAAGGAATTTTTTAAAATTATGAATTCCAAATTCTATCTACCCAAATTATTTTCCTCCCTAGATATCACAGATACTGAACTTTAGTTTTTATTCTGTTTGATTAAAGACAATTAGAATTCATATTTTACTTGATTTCCTCTTAATCTTCTTCATACTCATAGTTTCTAACCAAGAATGCACATTAGAATAAGTTTTAAAAGAAGTACTCATGTCCTGCTTCCAATGCTAAAAGGATTCAGATTCATTAAGTTAGAAATAAGGTCACAAGTGACTCAAATTCATAATTGTTTTTAAGAAGCACTATGTCTTGATTTTAAACATTCTGGAATCACAGACCCATTTGAAGAGCCAATGAAAAAAAGAACTTCTTCCTAAAATAATGCACATAAACACAAACATATGGAAATGAAAATATACTTTCATAACATATACCCTAAGACGTCGTTTCACCAAGATATTAGACTTCCTCATTATGACTCTAACACCTAAAAGTGAGTACATTTTCTCCCTCTTCCTTTTATTCCACTCTGAACACTTTACTAGCCCTCCTGTCACACTCCTCAGACTGCTTTCCACTTGAAGATAGACAGCCTTTGGTTATGTTACGTCTAGGTGCAAGTTTAGGCCAGAGTTTACAGAAATACTGGAAAGTAATACAAAAGCAAATAGCCTCAAATTTTGGAGTATGGAGAAGGATACTTCATACTACTGTTTATTGATTAAATACTACACTGCCTGGGAAAAAGCAGGTAAGGGCACTGCCAGACAAATGTGAGAAAGTTGGGAAAAGATGAATAGTTTACGCCTTAATTACAGTAGTGTCTGGGATAAGTGCTAAGAATAAGGCAGACTCTTGGTGAATAGATGCTGAAAGAATGGGTGAATAAATGAATGAACAGCTGAAGAACTGACTGAAAAAAGCGGAAAGGAAAGATTGTTCATTCCCTTTCACTTCTGTGGCCTTAGTTTCCTCATCTGCTACATGGGCGCATTAGAAGCTGTTCAGGTTCTCTTCCATCTCAGACAATTCCTGTATTCTTCGTATCACTCCGTGAATGGAAGGAAGAAGACCTGTTCCCTAGTGCGAGGCAGGTATCCAGACTGTAAATTAACAGCCCTCATGGCAAGAGAGGGAGTGTAGAGGGATGGTGCTATTTGGCAATGTATTATCATGTTAAGCTAAAAGCTGGCAGGTAAAGTAAGTAAGTATTTGCTACAAACTTTCTAACATTGAGTAGCTTATGGAAGAAAATAACTGCTTCAATGCGAAAATAAACAAAAATTATATTACCTCAACTTCTGGAATAAAGAGGCAGATTTATGTGCCTTCAAGTGAAACATGGTCCAAAATCAATTATTTCTCAAAATAAGTAAGATTGAGGAGAGAATACCAAATGCTGTCATTATGTAATGTGTATACATGGAACATCTCTATAAAGACATATTAAACTGGTAATCATGGTTGCCTTCGAGGATGGGAAATGGGTGGCTAGGAGAAATTTTGAAAGGAAAATTTAATTTACACTGAATTGGGATAATTTTTGAGTTTGTATAATGTGCATATATTGCCTATCTATAAAATATTCTTAAACTTTAAAGTACTACAAAATATAATATTAGTGAAGATGCAAAAAAAAAACCTGAAAGTTTTAGTCACCAGTGGAATTATATTTTAAATGCTGTGATGCAGTCTGTTTAAACGTCCATAGCAGATGAAGAATATTTGGCCAAAAATAATCAATGGATACAGAGTGTATACTACCTCTCCTATTGTGCTGCTTTATCCACCATTATTTTTAAAGTGTGGCCGATATAGTGGTAGGACAGTTAAATGAAAGCTTTTTAACTAGGTGGCACTCAGTGGAGTTCTGCTTCATCCAATGTCATATATAGAACAGTTTCATAGAAATCATAATTTTTTTACACTTCAGAGACAGTACTGACCCAGCAAGCAGTACACACGGTTTCCTGGGAGACGATAAGTATTTTTCCAAGAATTCTGGGACTACATTAGAACACACTTTAACCATAATACTATCTTTTTCCTTTGTCTCTAAAGTGGTGGCAACTCTCTGAATCAGTTTATTAATCCCTCTTGGAATGTGATGATTAATTATTATGAAATGCCTAAGTGCTGACAGAAGTGCAAGATAATCTAGTTCAGGTGGCACAAGAAAAGTCAATGAGAAAAACAAACATCATTTTTAAACTTTGTTTATTTGTAGCTTAAAATGTAATGCCATACAGTTTTAACAATCACTTAAAAAAGGATTTATATTTGCAGAAAACAGAAGCAAAACAGAAAGATATGAAATAAAATGCCATCTTGCTTCAAGTTTTCAAATCAGTACTTAGAGTACTAATATACATCTATATACATTGCAAGTATATTTTACAAATATACTATGAGTAATCTTGAAACCGCAATAAATATCAAGTAGGTTTTTAGGCACACGCATAAAAAAATGCGAAATCTGCATAATTCTTGAGAGTGCTGAGTGACTCATTCTTAGATCATTTTCACACATATATTTTACACAAAATATACAGCCATCACACACATGATCCCCAGTCACCTCAGAACCTCACCTTTCATCCCAGCATTAGTGCCTTCTTATTCTTTGATACTATTGCTCTATACAGCTATTACATAAGAAAATACTTTGCAGTTTTCTTCAACTAATTGCCTAAGAAGGTATCAATGCTACCAAAATAAGTACAGCCTATCTACACAATATGTTCATGGAAGTGTGCTGAGTGGCACCAACTTACAGAACTGGTCATTGTAACCCTGGGGGTTACCCTGAAGGCAAACTTATACATTTTGAAGTATACCATCTTTGAGTTGCCCATACCATGACATCCAGAAATTATTAGAAACTGAGGTAACACCTGTGGTTTTTAGAGATAGGAATCCTTGAAAAAAACACCAAAGGTATTTTTGAAAATTCTGACCAACATGGACCTCAGTTATTGTACACTGTGTCTGTGGCTCTTTCTGTGCAAATGTAAACCAGAGAATCCAAAGGAATGCTCATGTTGAATTTACATACACTGCTAGGATTAAAGATCACAGCCATGGAGCACCTGAGATCGCCCTCTGATAAGCGAAGTCTAACACTTCTCTTAGTAGAGCCAATGTTCATTGACAAAAATGAACCAAATAAAATCCCACTGATTTTTGCCCCCCAGCTACAAGTCAGATTCTGGCATATCTGGCATATCTGCCATCAAGTACCCTATTCCATATCGTCCATTGGGAGCAGTATCCAGAGTTGGTGATCCACTCTGTTTTCTATAAATATTTTTACCAAAATTTGGAGAGGACATCTCGCTTGATATCTTTCCATGAATGAGGCTTGCATCATCTCCCTCTAAGTTTATAGGCTCCTTCAGAACCCGTCCTCTCTTATAGGTCACAGATGCTAAATTACCAGAACTATCGTCTATAAGGTTGCAGCGACGAATGAAGAAGACAATTGGGACAGGCAGTATTGCCAGGACCATCAGAGAGATACAGACAACCATTCCCCACGTTGGGTAGCTCAGAAATTCCTCTGTTGCCTGTTAAAGCCAAAAATAATTATTAATAAACTCTTTCTCTGCAGGGACATGAAAAAAGATATATTTGTCTCAGGTTTATAAGAAAAGAATCTGGGCTAGTCTTATGATTTTGACTAATGAATTGCTGTGGAAGTGACAGTAAGCAACTTCCAGGGCAAAGCCTTAAAGGCCTTGCTGTTTCTGCCTTTGTGTCTTAGAATGCTACCCTGAGTCTATAATGCCTGGAAGAAACCAAGAATGAAAGCTCACATAGAGCCCAGGTCTCCGAGTTTAATCAACTGTATGAGTTAGCTCACACAAGACCCAAAGAAGAATCATCCAGCTCATCCACAGAACCCTAAGAAATAATAAATCATCATTGCTTTCAGTCATTAAGTTTGGGGGTCATATGTTACTAAGCAATAGTTACCTGTTACATGTGCTACATTATCTTTCTAAAATCTGAAATTAAATTTTGAACTACTTCTGGCCCCAAGGGTTTTGGTAAGGGATAACAGACTTATTTGTTTAGAATAGTCTTGAATTTAGTTGTTATTATATAGAATTACTGACCATAGGATAAAGGTCAGAGGTATCTGAAAAATAAGCATTCTGATTTTCTAACTGCTAATATGTACTTTAAGATTGCATTACTATGTAGCTACAGCAAAATGACAACAGAAATTGAAATAGTCGTGGCTAATATAAAACAGTTATAGCAAAACTTTACTTCAGTATTTACTTAAATTATGTATACATGGCTAATGAACAGTTGCATTGTTAGAGTATCTCAGATATAAGTTAGTAAATTTATACAGGAAAAAATATTTCTGGTGGTTTGATCAATATGTTTTCTAAAGTCAAAGGCCCAATTGGTTCGTCTATGGTGACATGAATAAAATTACTTTAATGAGGACCAAGTCAGTACTTTTCATGTACTAAAAAAGTCCACAACATATAAAAAAATCATACATATTTGGGGCCAAAAGAACATAAAAGTCTCAAGATCCTCACATAAAAGCAACACCATTCATTTAACCGCAAACTATACTGTGAAAAAAGCAAAAAACAAAAACCTCTAAAATGACATTTTATGTATATTTTTATCTACCTTCCTTATTTTGCATTTTACCTTATCTTCAATCCATGCATTATAGCCAGGAGGACTTAATCCCATATTCACAATGCTAGCAATTAGCAGTGATAATAGCATTAGAGGAGAAATATATTTCCACATATAGTAGTAATATCTGTTGGGAGCAAAGCCCAGCATATCCTTTAAGTCTTCCATAAACCTAAATAGAACGAAGGAATTTAATTATTCCTCGAGTTAATATAGCTATATTAAAATATGGTAAATTACATGTCCTTTAAAATATGCATTATATCAATGGTTTGACGGGGGTTAACCATGATACCCTATGACATTTTACACTGAGTCTAAAAGTCATATTGGAAGATGACTTATAAATTAAGAACATTTATAAAGTAAAATGGAACCAGTTTACTGTAATTTTCATTTGGAGAAAGTCCCCATAAGTCAATTACTGGAAAGTCTCCTCCAACTGATGATTTCCACTCTATGAACACAATATTTGCAATACATTAAAATTTCCTTGTTTCTTTTTTTTTTATTTAGCCATATGTAATATCATCCAATCCAATTGGTGTTTATATTATCTGACCTCTCATTTCTTTTTGTAGTCTGTTTTTTCACCTGAAAGAAGGTCCATACATTGCAGTTGATGTATGTGTTTCTCAGACCATTTTTCATCTCTAAGTTCCTCATACATGTCTTCATCGTTTCCTCTGATTTTTTGTTGAATCAGCTGGTCACTTTGTCCCACAGTCTGTATTTGGCTGATTGCATTCCCACAGTTTTGCTTCACAAGAGCATTTGATCCTCCTATTTCCCATGAATTAACACTTAGACCTAGTAATGATTAGACTTAACATGGTTTTTTTTTTAAGAGTCAGGTTATTGAGGTACTTTTTACCTGAAGTAAAATTCACCCTTTTTAATTGTATGATGTTAACACTGTCAGGAACATGTAGCCATTTCATACTAGTCTACATCCCTTACTGTTTATGTCGAGATAAATATTTACTGCCAGCCCTTGTATTAATGTTTCTGCAGACTTCTTGGTTGTCTAAACCTAGTTCTCTCGTAGATTCTTCAAAAAGAGATCGTAGTAACTATATTTCCTAATTTCTTGCATGTTTCTAATTGTTTGTCTGTGGTCACTATACCTGAATGTCAGTTCAGCTGACTTTAAAATCTGTGGCTTACGTTTTTTCCTTGAGAATCATACATATGTCTAACTACATAATATCGTTACAAAAATTTTGTTAACTATTAGATTTTTCTCTTATAAATAATCTTCTTTGCTGTGTTTTGTTTTGTATTATTTTTGCCTGGATGCCCTTTTTCTTTGTCTTGTAGTAACAAGGCTATGTTAGCTAGGCTATGTCCTCGTGTTGGCCTTTATGTCTATTTCTCCAAGTATATTGTTTGCCCTTTCAACATTCAAATTAATTATTTCAGGCAAGTTTCTTCAATTATAGTTTTTAGCATTTGTTCTGGCTACTGTTTTTAGAGGCCTTCATTGTACATATGCTGAATCATCTTTGCTTAACTACTGTGTTTATTTATTTCTCTTAAATCCTTTGTTATTTCTCCTTGATTTTCAAAAGCATCCCTCCTTTCTAGCTTCTAATTCTTCTGAAATTAGGCACTGTGCTTATCATTTTTGTTTTCTTTTTAATTTGATCTTCATTTCTTAAGTGTTTTTCTTTTATTTACAATTATTTCCTGAGTTCTATCACCTCTGTTTTCAAATCTTCCTTTTCTCTAATTATTATAATTCTCAATTTTAAAATAACTGATTTCTGCTCTTCTTTGGTGGCTTCTATGATTTTTAAACATTTATTTCACCTCATTTTGAAGTATTGTTAGTTTTCCATCTATTTTGCATGTGTGCTTTTGTTGTCTGCAGAGATTTTACTCTTTTTAAAAAAAAAAAAAGATTTTACTCTTTTTTTTTTAAAAAAGAAACTTTTCTTAAGATTTGGCCACAGTTAAGTGAAATGAATTTTCCTGTGTGTTTTAGGAGGGAGGGATGGGCCTTTCCTCTCTGTTTTTGCAAAGTAATCAAAAAAGGTGGCCTCAGAATTTCTCAGTTCTGTTTACCTCTGCTCTCCTCCTCATACTGACCTGGACTTTCTTTTCCATGGACCCTACTACCTCTCTCCTACTCAACTCAGGTTTTGCTCCCACCACTTTTTCTTCAGTGAAGAGCTTTATCTTGGAAGAGAACTTTGGGTTATTCATTTCAAGAGTTTTTAGAGACCAGATTTCTCCAGCACTGATGATCTTACTGTATTTTGGTCCCTCTGCACTCCGCAAAATGTGGGCAAATATCCTATAGAATTTCTCCCAGTTTAGCTCACTGTCTTCCGATCAGCCTGCCACACATTGCAGGGAGGACCTGGGGGTGACTGGAGAGCTGTCAAAAGCCCAGCTGCATATCCTCTACCATCTCCCACACGGAAGTGATATCACACAGGTCCTGTGGCTGCCAGTGGTTTGCCCCAACCTTTCGTATTTGAGGGTTCACAGGAATATCTTCTTGCCCGTGTTTATGGGTATTTAGTTCTGCTTTCTAGTCATTCTTTTTCTCTTTCATTTTTAAAAGGAGACTCAGGAAAAAACAATCTATGCAACCATCACTTTCAGCTTTACAGGATCTTCCTTCTCGTTTCCTCTCGTTCATATTTCTTCCTAATCCCTAACTTGCTATGCTCCAATATTTCTTTTTCTGTATTTGAATTTACTGTCTCAAAGGTTTAGGTTTTGAAAGCCTTCTTTCTCTCAACTCTGTGTCTGGAAATGTAGGTAAATGTGGCAGAAGACAGAGAAGAGCTGAGCTCATGACACTGTTGAAGGTGAACAGGAAGAATATAAGGTTGCTACGACATTTAAAGGAGGGGAAAGTAAATAAATGAGAGCATTTTAGACAGGAGAATTCTAATTCTGCTCGTAGGACAAGATATGAGCTTTAGAAACCAACAGACCTGGTTGCGAATCATAGCTCCATCATCTTTTAATGTATATCTTAGTCCTTCTGAGCTTAATTTTTGGCATTTTCGAAAAAGGTAATACCTGTCTTGGAGGATTATTGTTAGACTCATAGACAACATATGCAGAGCACACTACCACACATACAGCAGAAATTTATAGATGCAAGTATTATTAGTAGCATTATTCTTCCTGTTGTTATAATGATTATTATTTAGGAACTACTAAAAAGAAATATTTACTATTCTGCCTATTGTAAATGTTGAACTGTCTAAATGGAAATCTAAATTATGATCTTATTAATCCATAGATCAGTCCAATAACAATGTCAAAGTCCAACACAGTGCAGGTTAGGAGTTGGGGGTAGCTTGGTAGAGTGTAGAAATATCTGGTTTTGAAATTAAAGTCCTGGCTCTGCAACTAACATACTGCGTCCTCCTGTACAAGTAGGGCCAATTTTCCATCTAGGATATGGGTAATATTAGTTACCACAGATTGTTATAATGACTAACATTAAATGCGTGTCATACAGCTATTACTACTATTGCTATATAGTACATGATCGTTAAATGTAAGTTCCCCTATCTTTCCTTGCCTGGAGCTTTTGCCAGTAATAAAAACATTCTTTAAGTTTTGTCGCAAAGCTCACTCAATACCAATAAAGTTCTTTATGTTGTTTAAGAGGACTCTGGTCCTCAATTAACTTATTCCTACTTCACAGAGACCTCTAATAAGCTTGATGGTCTTATTACCTTTAGTTAATCCATATATCAGTTTAAAATCAGTTTAAAATAACTGCCAACTAAAGACCACAACTTTAAAAAATATTGGACAAGGCCTCCAGAAACTTTTTTTATTCTGAGGCTACTCTAATGCTTCATTTCATGCCAAGTATATATACTTTTCAAACCGATCAGGTATATAATTCAAAGGTTTAAGCATCTCATGAAGTCATGACTCCACATAAATAAGAAGTTTATGTACAGCAAATGGCATATATATCCTGGAGCATCATATATATATGCCACTTCCCAAAATTGGCCTACTACATAAAACATTGTGTAACATGATAAAATAAGGCATTTTATAGCATAACAAAATAAAATTCCTCTTGTAAAACAGGTTAGCAACGTAATTAGAAGTATAGTCTTTAGAGTTAAGCAAAAATGGCTATGAACCCCAGGTCTGCCTCTGTTCAGGTGTGTGACGAGCAAGTCACTTGGTGTCTCACGAAACCCGCATTTCCTTATCTGTAACAATAGCTCAAAACAACTTAACAAGGTTCTTGGAACTTTGCCAACATGCTCTAAACCTTGGAAGCTCCTATCTGATAGCCAGAATTAAATCAAAGCTCCAAAATCCTAAACTACATTACCATCTACACCATTCTATCTAATCACCTAATAAGGGGATATACTTCATTAAAATTATCGAATGAAGAGGAGCCTGCAAAAGATTTGATTTTTGTGGCGAGGAATTTTTCCCTCTAGTCACTTCCCTCCTCTTCTAAATGAGATATATAATAACAATTGGTCTTTCCTCGAGAGAGATGAAAAATGAATGCATAAGAGAGAATATACTTACTTATCTATGCCATAAACAAAGGATACAGCAATATTCTCCAAAATGACTACAATTAGCAGAGGCAGGGTAGCAGAATAATCATCAAACATTGTAACAAAGTAATTCCCAGAGCGCTGCACAAACATCAGGCCAATACAAAATGCCAGAAGACAACAGATAACTGGACCAAAGGAATAAATAACAAAATTAAGCCCTACTCAGAGTCAAGTCTTTTAAACTTCATTATAAGTTATTATATGCAAACAATGATTTTGTTTCCACTTTTATAAGTTGTCAATGATACAAATAGGATACCTTTCCTGATACCATGGAATATAACATATTGGGAATTAGTTACCTGGATTTAGCCCCAGATTTAATATGAATTCATTGTAAGACAGTAACTCAACTCATCTCGAGTCTGTGGAAATGTGTTTACTAAACACAGATAACAAATGAGGCAAAACTGAGGATATATTAGAAGTATAAATCTCCATACCCTTCTTCTCATTATTAACAGCAAAGTGACCTTTCCAGGCAGCAAATGTTTGTGGGTCATTTCTACTTTTAAGAATGTTTTATAGTTTTGGAAGCAATACTGAATTTTGAAATTAATAATGAGATTAATGTAGCTTATAATAAGACTATGATAACATGTATTTTTCTATCTGATTGAAATATGGTTATTGTTAAAGCATAACTGAAAAAAATCTGATGAGACCTTGCCTTAGCAGCAATCCATATCTCTGTCCTGATGGTGCCCAAACAGATTAGTTAGGAATACATCTGTGACAGGGTTGGGCAACCTGATTCTCCAGGTAACTAAGAAGAGCCATCTAAAAGGAGTTTCTGCAGCAGTACTGAAGAAAGATGCAGAAACTTCTAACCAGCTACCCTTAATATAGAAAGTTAGAATTCTGGAATCCATATGATATTCCCATATTTTTGTTAGACTCATTATTCTCTCTTGCACGTTGGTAGAGAAGACCTCAAAAATAAAAGATGACTGTGTTCTCTTTCTTAAACAGCTTTTAGCAGAGGTGAGTAAAAGTGAAAGAAGTGGAGCAGGTAAGGGCAGTTCAGAAGGGGAGAAAAGACATCCTGGGGGTTCCATCTGATGGGGGGTTCCCTAAAAATCTCAATAAGTATGGGTTAAATTAAGCCATTTCCTCCATCTTGTAAGCGCTATGCTAGTGGTCTGAGTTACATCATACATAAGTGAATATTATATATAAACATACCATGTAGAAAAGGAAAAGTAGCATTCACTTGGAGTCTAATGCATATTGAAATATTTGAATGCTTGTCACAGCAAATTGTACTCAAAGTCTCAGGATCCAAGTAACTAACAGAGCTTGGATTTGAACCACAGCCTGTGTCCCTCTCACTTTCTCCTAATTACATTATAGTATAAGGTAGATAGGAAGAAAGTGTATTCCAGGTGTTAAAGACAATGAGAGTTTTGCTGACGATGTGAGAGGAACAGATAATGAGTAAGTCACTTATCTAAGTCCTACTGTCCTATCAGAGGAGATGAAAACATCTGACAAAGGTGATGGGGGAACATTTCATCTAAGTATATAAAACATGACTCAAAGTAGAAGTATGATCCCAGAATACAGGTAACAGGGGTAGAGAGTATATTCCTCTTTACTCTGACCTAAAGGTCTTCCACTGGGAGTTACCAAATACTCACATGTGTGTTTCTCCCTCTACACTGTTGTTTTCCCTTTAATTTTGCAAACCCTCTTACCACAGGAGGGTTGGGATATGGGGCAAAGACGAGGAAAGCAGCAAAGATGACTGTTACTTAGTCTGCATGTCAGGCAGGGTATTGATAGCCTTCAAATAAATAGAAACTGCAGAAGTAGAGACTGCCTTTCAGGAAAAGACAGAGACATTTCTCATTTATGTTCAGCTGAATCAAAGATATTTAGATGTAAATACCTCACAAACTGCTGAAATTGTTTTATACACACACACTTAGCAGAACGGTGAGTGATAAAGATATATATGTATTTGAGAGTTATTTACACATAAATTATTACTGAATCTTTTAGAGCTAAAAACAGAGCCTTGGGGAGCTTGTGTACCACTGCCCAGCATTTAAGATCATCTATGTATTTTTTCCAATTAATTATTGCATCACTTACCAACACTGTTGCTGCACTCTGGTCTGGCTGGCTTCCTCGCTGCTTCCTCTGTCTCTACTTGGCTATGTTTATGAACACTATCTTCTGACCCCTGAGAAGACCCCTCCCCTTTCGAATTCAATTTCCATGCCTTTCTCTGACAGTTCCCTCATATATTTAGATGACCTCTGCTGCGTCTTAATTCGTAGAACAGGTAAAGTTCCTATCATGCTTTCAGTATATTACATGGTACAAGTCTTATCTACCCACCTTGATTTTAATTATCAGTCCTATTCTTTTTAGAGGACAGGCTCTCCTATATCTCTGTATCTCTGTTGTAATTTCTCTTATATCCTTGATATCCCTCAAATGTGAGGACCATGCAACACACAACCAGTACTTTAATAACTACTTGTAGATTGGACTTTTAACAACCATCAGTATTGATAAATTGTGTTATTGTCTTTCCTACCTAGATGTATTAACTTCTGTCAGGCTACAATTGCTCTTTTATATGAGAACTCAGTTTAGGTTTATCAATTTCAGCTATGCACTTTTGGAAAATCCAATGACCTGAACTACTATTTTTATAATTATCTGAGTTGAATACAAAATTATACATGAACATTCTGTGACTTTGTTCTAGCGCCAGTAATTCATGATAATGACATTATTACTAATAAAGAGTAATGGAGTAAATGATCACTAATAATTAATAGAATCTATTAAATATGTCATTTAAATATTATATAAATAAATCCCTAAATAACAAATACTAGTATTATTAATAAGTAGACATTAATAATAAACACTTTTCCTATTTCCATCTCCGATCTCTCACCAAGGGTAAAACAGCCCGCCACATCAGTTCAATGAAAAGTCAAATACATAAAAACTAACCAGTGAGAATTTCTTTCCTCACTTTGAATGTGTCCACAATGGGTGTGATGATCCCTTCAATGGTTCCAAACATGCTGCCAAGCCCTAGATTTACCAGCATGAGGAAGAACATCACTGACCAGAAGGGAGATGCAGGGAAATGTGTCATTGCTTCTGTAAAGGCAATAAAAGCTAAGCCAGTCCCCTGAACAGCCTGTAAGATATACAAAACAGCCACGTTAATACAGAGCAATATGAAGTGCTGGCTATATATACATCAGTTGCAAAGGGCAGGAGAACTCTGAATAATGCATGGGAGTTACTGGAGATAAACACGCTGATACCATGTTGTCTCCTAAGAAACTGTGCCTCTAAACAAAATTCAAGATGATCGTGTTATCTCATAAAAACAGCAGGTAGACCAAAATTTTAAAAGAACCTTAAGAGCAAGTTAGTAATTAAATCTTTCCTTACAGAATTCAAGATTTTTATGTTAATGATGGCTTCATCCATAATTTCCTGCACGTGATTCTTTATGTTTAGTCTCAAGTACAGTTAGCTATCTTAAAGCAAGTGATTAACAGCCAATTTCTCCATTATATTTTCCTTTTTGCCAATGTAAAGAGAGGGTGACAATTAATGCAAGGCTATTTATTCGTGTTCACCTATGTGGTGTTTATTAAAATGTATGACAGTGGCTAGAAAAAGGACTTAATCATGACTTATTGAACACAGTTATTAAGATGAGTAAATATCATTCATGTGTCCAAACAACCATACAATATGTAAATGATAATTGCAATTCAAGTTTTGTATTAAATATTATACCAGGAAAGGTACCAGACTAATTTCATTTTCTGGGATGAAAATCACCTAATTTATATCCATATTTTAAATTTTTGTGGCTTAATCAGTGAAACTGCTTTTCAAAGTAAAACAAACATTTTTGATTTAAGAAAATGTGTTCTCTGAAGTAAAGAATGTGAATTTTGAAACAGCATGATCTTCCACAGGTATTTTAAAGATTATTTTCCTAAAAGAAGTCTTCTGGGTAATGCATATTTTAAGTTAATAAGAATTATTTTATCGCATAAACATAGCCTACTAACTTTATTTAGCTCGTCTTCAATTTGACAGGAATTGAGATGAAGAGAAGGAAACTCTCCTTCTTTCACTTTTTGAATGATGTCATAAACTAAGTGATAATCTTCCGCAGTAACAGCTGAAAAGTTGATATGATGGGGAATAATATCTTGACTAATGTTGCCCATTTTCACAAGTTTGATGACCATTTCCAAATTTCTGAAAAGGAAAACAACATTAATGAACACATGGGTTTGGGAAGGAGATTTTTTAATATAATTATGCCATCAAAAGCTAAAGGAAATCAACCATACTCTGCAATGCATTTCTCATTTATGACATTTGCTTTGAAGCCCAGAACTGCAAACACCACCAATGTTGCCAGGATAGAAGTAAAAAAATTGATGAAGGACACCAGGACGGCATCAAAGTGGCAGTTGTTGTCTCTCTTGTTGTAGCTTGAAAAGGCAATGACGCCACCAAATCCCAGACCTAAGGCAAAGAACACCTGAGCTGCAGCTTCTCTCCAGACCTTGGGCTCCAGCATTATTTCAAGCTGTTTAAAATTAAACAGAATATAAGTCAGCTGCAAAAATAATTTCAGAATAATCTACAAGGAATCGGTTCTATTGTTTAAATATATCGTAATGACACTTATGCACCCAAAGATTATTTAAAACAGGGGGATAGTCTGTTCTTAAGTAGAAAGAACAAATTTTTCACTTAGGAATAATACAAGGAATATGAATAAGAAAGGCTACAGACTATTGAAACTTTAGACGGGGATGTTACTTAAATACACGGAGAAAATACTTATATGGGAATTTTTAAATATTAAGACAAATCATCAGAGGAGTATTTGAGAGAGAAATGAACTATCTTCACTTATTCTTATTTATGTCTTTGTTTTCCTTCCAAAGCAAAATAAATCAGTTAGCCATAAAAGTTAAATAATTATTTAACAAATACCCTAAGTTTTGTGTTTTCTGAAGTCTAACAGCCAAAGCAGATAATAATTATAAGCTGGGTAGTGCTGAACTATTTGTACTTTGCGTATTCAGATACGTATTATTCATTCATTGAGTAGTTTCCTGAAAGCCTTTTCTTTGAAAACAGAAGAAATTCAACCATATCATCGCTAAGACCTTTTCAGATCCAAAGTTCTAAAGTTTGGAATCTGTGCTGAACATATATTTCAAGTAACTGTGCTTCACTTCTTAAACAATTATCTCTGTATATAACCAAACCTTTTAAATGGAACTATTAATATTAGCCATACCTGGCACAGACCGCAATAAACAGTTAAGTCTGATTTCAGTAGCAGTAGTGTTTAAATTGGTATTTTATCTCTTTTCACCATTGCAGTGAAATTGCCTTTATTGGGAACAATGCCAAATGTGGTTAAGAACATGAGTTACATAGACACTTTCAGATCCTGATTCTGCCATTTAACGATCTAAAAATAGTGCAACCCAGGGCAGGTGGCCTGTCCACTCTGAGTTCAAGCTTTCTCAACTGAAAGATGAGAGTAACAAGACATGTACTACTTATCACATTGCCTGCCGCCCTCGAAGTCCTCAATAATTGCTAACATATGGACTATAGTGGCAGGCACACTGATAAGCACTTTATATGGATGATCTCATTTAATATTCACAACAATCAATGAAATTGTGGCTAATATTATCTGCATCTTAGAAGAGTTAAGTAACCTGCCTCAGGTTACACAGCACTTCTGGGGTAGATCTGACATATGAACACAGGTAGATTTCAAAATGCGTAAGCTCTCAAACATTAGGATATGTTGTTCAATTAATTTTAGTGATTATTACTGAAATTTATGCAATGTTATCATGAAACATAATCATGATTATATTTATAATTTATTTGCAATTAACTAAAATATGCATACTGTTTATTGACTATCGCTGCTACATTACCATTCTACGGTTGATACCCATCTAGTAAAATACACTCATTCAACTGTCTATCTCTACTTTGTCCACTAGATGGCAGACAACACCTATGTGATAAAGACATTCTGATTATTTCCAATTCAGGAATTAAATCTCCATTCACTGGGAATATTTCGTGTGCTTAGGTACTTTCTCCCTTACATAAATAATGTAAATTAAAAAGTTATTGACAACGTCTTATCGTTATTATATTAACTATCATCCTACAGTGGCCTAATACAGAATCTTATCAACAGTCCATGAAAAGTGAGCTGAAGAAATAATTAACTCTAAAATAGTTATCTCCAGTTCTGGCTTAAAATGTTAACAGTGCTGCAGTTTTAAATACGGGGACCATGTAAAAGCATCATATCAAAGTATTTAGAGTCTAAAGTATCTATTTAAGTTAAATATTTAGAATTATGTCACAAACAATTGCCAACACAGAGAAAGGTGATATTCCAGGAATTCACAACAAAGCTAGTTGTTTTTAACTCAGAGAACTTTTTTTTTTGATATTGCAAATATAGATATTTTGGTCACTAAGTATGGCCCATCTGAAGCTGATTTAAATTATAATGTAGCTGAAATTCATAAATCTGAAGTAATTATTCACTGAGGAGTTCCAACAACTCTAAATGATAAACAGAACTTTAGAACTATTCGAGAAAACCAGATCACAGTGTCAACATTTTTGCTACTCGAGAATGAACACCACGTTGGAACCAGATACACAAAGAACACAGCCTCTGTGACACAGTATCAAGGCAGCTGCCAGGAGTGACAATTCCAAGGAGGCTAAAATCTTCTGCCCACATCTCTGCACCATGCTTGGCTGCACAGTCATCATTCAGACAACTTCCAATTTCTGAGCTAATTTTGAAATTGTGTTTTTATAACTCGTTGTCTGCCTATGATAGAGTTAGCAAACTAATGTGAAGTGTAATGCCAGTGTAAAACCAAAATATATATACACCTCAAACTTGATTTTTCCTGTCAAATCAATATAACAAGTCCACAAGGATTAATCAAGTCAGCTGTAAGTTAAACAACGGAGTCTAAGTTCCGAGCCTTTTAGGAAACCTAATGAGCATTTTCCTAAAATGCATACGCATTTATAAAAGTTACAGAACTTCCCAAATGCACTAATGTTAAGTACTATTCTAGAAAATACAAAACTGCAAAACGAAACATAGTAAGAAAGCTTGAATTTCTCTGAGACAGATTTAGAGGGCAATAGGGTTCTTAACCTGGGTCCATGGATTTTAGGTGATCTGTCAACCTCCTGAGACACTAAGCAAATTAATATGTTCATTATTTGCTCTGGTAAGAAGATTCCATTATCAGGTTTTTTTCAAAGGGGTCCATGTCAAAAGGTTAAGAACCACTGAAATAGAGGAGGAAGAGTAAAGACTGAAAAGTTCTAAAATATACCAGTGTAAAAATGGGAAGTTAATTTATTATAAAATAGGAATTTTTGAAGTTTAAATAGTGAAACTCACTAATGGGGCCTTTAAAATTGGAGAGAGATGGATATAATTATAGATGTCCAAAAGCTCCGGTTTTACTAGGCTGGTTAACATAACAGCTATAATTTAATAGTCTAGTGCACATAGGTTAGAACAATTATCCCTTAAATCTAACTGTGGGAACATTTTAACAATAAACATGAGGCTTTTGTGATCATAAGCCTTAACTAGAAATACAGTACATACCTCAGGGGTAAACATGTGACGGATGCCATCAATTGAACCATTTAAAAGGAGTGCTCTGATTAGGAAGCATATAAGTACCACATACGGGAACAGAGAACTAAAATACATGATCTGTAAAGTAAGAAAGATTAAAAAAAAGTGAGACATCCTAACGACTATTTTCTTCTTCACAGTTAAGATTATGTGTTCTGTTCTATACCGTGAAAGTGGCACTTTTTATAATATGATAAATAATACTTTTAATACCTTGCATAGCCATCATATCAGAGTGGCTTCATAGCCTTGATTCAATGTGACTAGTTAAGATTCTATTTGAGATGTAACAAAAAATAAGAAAATTTTCCTTATTGAAACCCCTTTTAAATAGCCCATAGGTATGGTGTAATTTGAATAGTGTTGATTCCTTACAGTTCACAAAACAAGCAATATTTAAGAGAAATGAATGGACGCTAACTCGTTAACAAATTTCTACTTTATTGTTTGAGGTAGCAAAAAAAAAAAGTCCTTTTTTTGTTTGTTTTAATTAAGCAAAGTTCCATTATAATTCTATAAAGCTTCTGGAGTGGAGAGTGGTCCTGTTAAAGTTCCTACAGAACTTGAATAATAGTGTAGAGATTTTATGTTCTACTTCAGAAGTTTCATCATTAAAGTTAAGCAAATGTCTATCATAGAAAAGCAGTTGTCCTAACCAGACATGTACCGCCTCCTTGACATCTCCATGTGGTATCCAAAACTTTCCCGATTTTCCCCCAAAGCTGTCCCCACCCAACTCCATCTCCCACCACCCATCCATTTGCTAAAGTCAAACATCCAGAAGTAGTTCTGCACTATTTGTAATATTCTAGTTTCCAAGCTACCACTCAGGTTATCTCATTCCCTGCTTAACCCACTCCAGGGATCTCTAATGCAGTTGGAGTAAAAGGCGAATTTCTCCCTCTGTCCTGCAAAGCCTTAGACTAGGCTGCCTACCTGCCTGCCCCACCACTCTTCCCCCAGCTGAGCTTCAGCCCCGAGGGAAACCACGCTCTTTAGCTTCAGGGCCAGAGCAGGCTGTGCCCTCAGTCTGAGGTATTCATCTCCCTCATCTGTCCGAGACTCGCTCCTCTCTGTTATTTTACGTCTTATCTTCATTTTCTCAAGACTACCTGGAACACCCAGAATAAGGTGATGCCTTTTTCTCATCCAGTATACCTCCATCTGCCCTCCTCTATGCCCCATGAACCTTCAATATTATTTTGTTTTGTCTTGACAGCATTTAACACTGTTGAACTTATCTTGTTTATTTGTTAATTTTCAATCTCCCCTACTGGAATATAAGCTCTGTGAGGGCAAGGACTTCTTCTCTCCTGTTCACTACCAAATCTCAAATACCTAACAGAGTTCCTAACACATAGTACGTATATAATACTTATCTGAGGAGGAAGGAATGGAGGAAGGGTAGGAAGAATGGAGAAAAAACTGCCATAGCAGAGGATGGCTCAGGCAGATTAGAGATATGGAATCCTATAGTAACTGTAGACAAACAATAGGCAAGTCAACACAATAATTTGCCCCTCTTCTACTGTTCTGTATACCTTATAATTATATTAAGCATTCTAAGAAAAAAAATTAATATTACAAATAAAATCTCAGCATAATTAGAAACCCATATTTTTTCTAAAAATAATTATATTTTAATTAGTTGTAAAGAAATATAATTTTTTGATCATTCAAAATGGTATAATTTTTAAAATTTTTATTTATAAAAATGGTATAATTTTTAAATTGCATCCATTCATCCACATTTCTTGATTTCTTCTTATCAGAATGCTTTTAGATGGAGTACATTTTTTTCATTCTTTCTGCCTACTTTTAGCATTCTTTAAATTTGTGGGTCTACTATATATCTATTCAAGTAGCCTTGATCTCACTTGATTACAGCTATTCCTTTTATGATTCTTCTTCACAAATCTTGGGGCTAACCAGAAGCATGGATTCACCTTTGCACAATTGCTTTTTTTTTTTTTTTTTAACAGAACTCAAATTTGCTGCCTTATAAATGACTTAAAGGACTTCCATTAATGCATTTATTTTAAAAATGAAAATGATGGCTGCACACTAAAATAATCTGGATAGTCTCAGTATATTTTTAATATAATTTCAAATTAGAAGCTAAAGGAAGAAATGATTCTTCCTGTATGTGTATTTGCCCAGGCTAAACAACTCTAACACACCTGAATATGGTTCTCTTCCCCACATCCCATAACAACTGACCAACAAGTCCAATTGACTCCAAATTTCATCTGTCCCTTCGTTTTCATCCTCAGTGACGTGTCACTTTTCACTATTAGCTTCCTTCTCATTTTGCCTCTCGATTTTTCCCTGCCAGCTCTCCTCTTCATCCCTGAAATTCATCACCCACACTGCTACCAGAAAGATCTTTCTAAGGATCTGATGGTGTAATGAACTGCTAAAAATCTTCAAATATTTCACACTGTTTGTTAAGTAACAGCCAGTCATTTTACCAGTGTCTATAGATACTTTAATACCTGCAGTCAACTTACATTTCCAGCCTCATTTCCCACAAGCTGCACAAATTGTATGTAAAAGTCACACGGGATTACTCAGCAAACTTTGGGCTTTGCACATGCTGTTTTCCATGCCTCCAATGTCCTCTCTCTGAAGTTTCTGGTGAACTCTTCTTCAACTGTCAAACTCTAGCCCAAAAGTTACCTGCTTTGTGAAGCCCTCCCCCAATTCCAGGTTAATTTCAGTGGCTGCCTCTATGCTCTATACTCTCATACACTTTTTATTTGTACATCTTACTGCATTTATTCTGCTCTCATTATTTGTCTCACCCATTAAATTATGGGTTCCATGAGGATAAAGATGGTGGCCTATTAACCTTTGCACATTCTTAGATACTCAAAACTATTGTACATTAAGAGAGAATTCATAGGAAGTTTTCCTTTCTGTACACATTCCCTAAAAAAAAAAAAAAAAGAAACAAACAAAATCCCCTCATCTTTATTTTACAGTATTTTAAAAATTAGGTACTAATTATATGGTGAGACATTTCAAATTTCATTTATTAATTCAACACATATTTGAGTTCTTAATACTCATCTGGCTTCAGTGATAAGACTCTGATAAGATAAGGATAGCTTCGTCCAAAAATGAACAAGAAAATTTCATGTTGGATGCAACATGGAGAAAAGTAACAGTCAAGATTTTAAACACTTAAAAACTTAAGTAGTAATAGGTAGTGTTCACACCTGAATTTTTTTTCTTCTGTGAGCAGGTAAAGGACAAATATTTAATCATTAAATTCTGAGATTTAAAGATGTGTCTTAGGTCAGCATTTTACAGAGGTATCCATGTTGTGCTTTTAAACACAAATTCATTTTATTTAATCATATGGGTCTCATAATAATAAAATTGTCAGTTGAATAATATTATTGAAAATAGTTTAAATTCTACCTGACTATATGTACAATGCTACCCCAAACACTTTCTCCTTATTTTATATTTTGCATTGCTACCTGATATTATTTTATAATTTGTTTATTGTCTGCCTCTGCCACTAGAATGGACATTCCATGAAGACAGGTATTTTGTCTGCCTTGTTCACCACTGTACCTCCTGAGCTAGATCAGTGCCTGGCACATAGTAGGTGCTCAATAAATATGTGCAGTGAGTAGATGAATGACCCTTAAGTATTACTCTTAAGAACTTGGAAGTGAAACAATGAAATATGTTTCTCTGGCTGATTTTAAGACTCCCTGGGCCTTAAAAACTGACATGCCTTTCACAGTAAGTACATTCAGTAAGAGACATAAGTTTATCAATCAAAATGTTACATGAACATATTTTCATTCTACTCAACTATTAAAAAAAAGAAAATATATGAAATCATTTAGTTGTTTTTCTCTCTTACATATTAAAATGTTTATTTTAAACATACCTTCAGAAAGAGTCATTCTCTTTGAGGATTTCATAGCCTAGTTCTAACTCTGCCACTTATCAGTTGTTTAATTCTGGCCAATTATTTATTTTCCCTAAGCTTAACTTTGCAGTAAATTGGGGATAAGAACATGCAAATCATCTTGCTGCTAGAAAGATTAAACAAGCTAATGCATGCAGAGTACTTACTTAGCACAGTAGTGGTACTAATGGCAAAGTAGTACTAGTAGAAAATATTAGAGTTAGAAGAAAGCCTAGAGATTCTCATTTCTATCTTTCCCCTGCGGGCAGGCATCCCTTGCATAGAGGCTCCAACAAAGGGAGATTTTGGTCCACCTCTGTTGGACCACCTCCAGTAGCGCTGAGCTCTCTACCACAGTGCAACTGATTTCATTGTTACCAGGCTTGATTCCTTAAAGGTCTTCCTTTCCTTGAAGATTTACCACCATCCCGCCACTCTGCATAATTCCAAATATTTGATCATGATCCTGTTCTCTGTGATCACACAGAATAAGGCTTATTCCTCTTTTTATTCAACTATTGGAAGACTGTGATCACAAAGCTGAGATGGCTCTTTTCCATAACAAAGTAGTAAAGATTTCAGTAAAATCCAGTATTACAGGTGTGGTTCAACTGGCATGTGCCTACCTGACCTGAAGGAGAATGACACTGTCATACTCCTGTCTTAATTCATGCAGTTTCAAATTAGCATTGTTTGTGTGTGTGTGTGTGTGTGTGTGTGTGTGTGTGTGTGTTGGCTAGGGATATCAGAAGTTGACTTTTCTTTCAGCTGCTAAATTCTCTAAGTTTTTTTTTTTTCACATACTACCCTTAAACTTCATTACCCTTAAACCATATATCTCTATACTTCATTTGTGTGATTGTTTATTTGGAAGCTTTTTTGTTTGGCAGGCAAACACAGCTTTACATTTATTCCTAATAAATTTCTTATTATATTTAGCTCATTGTCTCAGAATGAGGAATTGTCACAATTTAGACTTTCATAACTTTGTTCATATTACTTACAGCTTTCTACCCATCTGTGCCTACTAAATTTTTTCTTCAAAGTCTGCTGAAAAGCTACCCTCTCCCTGAAGCCTTCTTGTTGAAATAATAAACTACATGTAGTCTATAAATTGTATTAAATTTTTCCAGATAAAGTTATATTACACGACATAAGAAAAACATCCCCAATGTTGTGATAAGAAAAGGATGAATAGTTCTTTAAATGATAAGACACATACTCAGACAAAGAAGAAATAAAATGTGGTGGTAAGACTTGAGCAGAGGGATTTTTGGACTTCTCTGGCTGACCATAGTTGGTTCTCGTTCTATCAAATGACATCACCTTAGGAAGCACATAAATGTGGTTAGATTTGGCTTAGGAATCTAGTCCTTTATTTATAACTTGACTGTAATGGGGCTCTGACATAGTAGAAGACACACCAAATGGAACCAATTAATTGAACTTACTTAATCACAGAATACACTAACATTCACAGAATATGGTGTTATCTACCACATTCATTTCTACAAAGGAAAAATGGTATAGAAGTTCCATCAGGAAGGTAAATGTAAAATCAGCTGTGATTAACAAGTTTAAAAAAATTGTCAAACATTTCTAATTAAATATGAAGTAACAGGAAGCAAAGATGAATTAGACAGACTTCGCCTAAAAGAGTTCACTTTCTGTGGGAAAAAATATACCACAGTGAGAGACATTATAGTGTTGCAATTAAATAACATGGGCTTTAGATTTAGACAGAGCTGGGTTTGATCCAAATACTAGCATTTACTAACTGTGATTCTTTGGGCAAGTTACCTGTTTTCTCAAACTTGTTCTTTTATCTGTAAAGCAGGTCTGAGAGTAGCAATTACTTCTTAGAGTTGGTTTTTGTTTTCTTTTTTTTTTTTAGATTTAATTGAGATAAAGTATATATAGCATTTATCACAGTGCCTAGAACAAAGTAAAGAGGTAATAAATTTTGCCTTCTGTTATTGTTCTTGTTCTCATCATTATCAGAATCATCTCCATCATCGTCATTTATTACCACTACTACTGCTTCTGCTACTACTACTACTATTCCCACTCTTACTAGTATATGATGGTAAGTGGCAATATGTTAGCCTAGAAAGATATATGATCAGAGCTATGCTTTGGAAAGAAAAAACAGTAGAGATGGGTTGTTAAAGGGCAGAGAGAAGATGAACCAAAATTAATTCTTGCTATGGTCCAAACAAAAGAAGTAGAGAGCTTTAAAACAATGGCAATAATAATGGGAAAAAATGTAATATGGAAGCAAAATAGTGAATAACAATTACTTTCCTAACGCATCCTTTTAAAAAATTATCTGATTGACTTCCTGGGGTATCTAGAATTCACTTACTGTCTTTCTCAAGCACAGCCTTATAAAATTTTCCATTTGCCCTGGCAGGCATGCCCTTTAGTCTTTTATATTACTCTGAGTTCCTTGTTGAGATATATCATAACTACCTGATGTTCATATCTTTAAGAAACACTCCACACTAGACTATTTTAAAATCTTTTATGCAACTTTTCCCTAGAGCACCTGTAGTAGAGAAAAATGAATGATATAACACAAATAAACAAATTCTTTATTCTACCACTTTTCCCAATTTCCATGATTGGAACTAATCAGAGAACTAAAAACATTAAGGTCAGCTGAATACCAGCAACGAGAAAGGACTTTTAAGTATTGACAAAAAAGCTCAAAACAGATCTTGATAAAATAGGGAAAGATTATAAACGACTTTAGATTTCATTATAAAACACTTATATCTTTATTTATGTCCTTTCCTTGATTTAAATACGTTTTTTAAAGCACCACTTTTGACCAATCTTTAATTAACTGCCGAGAGAGTAAAGTGCTACTTGCAGTTTGCCCACACAGGTTTATAGTGGGTGGGGGAGATAGTTCCCAGGAATGGTGATGAGATGATTAGCAGAAGCAGGAGGGGCTCTAACATACTAACTTTTCCAGAAGACTGAATGCCTTTGATCATAGCCAAGCACACCACAACCCAGGCAGCCAGCAAGCAGACGGTCATCTTCCAGTTTAAGCCCCCACTTTCAGAAATGGAACTGGAAATATTCAGTGCTTCTCTGTACCAATAATAGGTAGTGGCAGAACTTTTTTCGCATTCTGGCTCTACAACTGTAGAAAGAAAGGTAACACAGTCATTTCAGACTATAAAGAATAATGAGGCCATTTCCCCCCCAGTAAGCCTGTAATCAATTCTTAACTTTTCCTAGAAAAGTACTACTATTCTACAGAAGCATTTAAATCCACAATGAAACCTCAACTGTGCAAAAATGTGAAAAAGTCAACAGACATGAATCCTCTTTGACATTTGTTATTACACATTTCTAAAATAGGAATATGTGAGATTTTTATCAAGGTGATTAAAATGTATCAGGTTTATAGCCCCTTCTGCCCCCAGAATTATCTGATTGACTTCCTGGGGGCAGAGCTGTCAAAAATGCTAGCTTCTAGCCATGTGTGGCTTTTGAAATGGAGCTGGTTTAGAGTGACTAGTGCTGTAAATATAAAGTACAAAGGGGCTTTTAGAGACTTAGTATGAGAAAAACAGTGTAAATTATTACATAACTAATTTTTATATTAATTATATGTTATAATGTTAATATTTTGGATATATTGGATTAAATAAAATATTTCACCTGTCCCTTTTTACTTTCTGTAAATATGGCTACTAGGACATCTTAGACTACATATGTGAGTTGCATTCTATATTTACTGGACAGCACTAGGGAATTGTTCTTTATATTCTAGGATATAAAAATAAATGATAAGAAAACCATAGAAAAACAACCCAAGACATAAAAACAATTCCTTCAATCTAAACTCTTTTTGTCCTCGTTTTTATTTTAATGAAACTGTAAGGCATCAATAAAGATATACAGAATAAAATATTGTCAAAATTTACAATTGAAGGCTTATAATTGTTTACCCTAACATCATGGGGCACAATAAAATTACTTGGAAGGAGCTAGATAAATTAAATGATGCCAGACATCTATCTTTCTGAGTATGTCAAGGAAAGTTTGTTATAGTAACAATTTTGAAAGATTTTTCCACATTATTTAAAAAAAAGAATCTTGAAAGCTCCTGCCTTTACCAACTGTATGATCTTTAGATACAAAAACACTACATGGTACATGTCTTACAAGTGTGTGAAGCATTTTTCACCAAAGGACACTGATCCCAAGGTAGAGGTTGCTGAAAAGACTGAGAAAAATAAAACAAACTCCAGCCAATGATGACATTGTAGTAGAGAGCCACAAAAAAGCATACCTGCAAAATAAAATAGTGTGATTATATTAAACCTCTCATGCCCCTTCCTTTGAAACAATGAGATGAAATGCATAAAACCCATTTAATACTTTAAAAAAAACCTCCTTATTTTATTTTTATTTGAAAAACATTATCTCTTCTAAAACGATGACTCTCATAGACCTTAAGAACATGCGTTAACAAGATTGAACTACATTTAAATTTACAGCTTGTTTTGTGTATTAGTGCAAGCTCCAGTAGTGTTTTTTTAAAACATGATTAAAGAGTTGAGTAGAAATACACACTCAAAGGTTTCATTTAAATTCAAACTATATAATTACAAACCCTGTAAAAATTATAAGGCATATACCATACCAGGAAACTTACTACACAACTTGCAAATCCAATCCCTCCCAGTTTAGGGCTTATGTAATTCCACACACCAATGCTTCCTCGCCGAATTCTTTGACCCACAGAAAGTTCCAGGAAAAAAAGGGGAATACCTATTACCAGAAGCAGTATTAAGTATGGCAAAAGATAGGCACCTACAGAAACAAGAACAAATAAAATAGATTATATTTTCAACAGTCACAGGAGAGAATACACTAATTCTGATTATCTCATGAAAGATGATATTTAAACTTCCATACAGTATAACTACAAAGGACTTTAAAGAAAATGCAATTTCATTACTTTAAGCTTTCTAGTATTTGAAACTTGAACTTGACTGCTACAAAGAGTTTCTGATAAAAAATAATTATGAAAAAAGTAAGGATACCAATGAATAGTTTTAGTTTCATTTTATTGAAATGGTAAACCAGCTTTATTTTTTGTAAAAATAATTGCTTCCTTAAAATTAATTATTTTCTCAAATAGGTTTCACAAACTCCTGGAAATCTTATTCATACGACGTTAATGAAGTTATTTATTAAATTTTATTCAAACTCATCTAAATCATGCATTTTAAATCTGATAAATCAAAATGAGTGAGATGTTATGGTATTAAAACTGACTCTTCCTAACTAACAACAGGGAAGAAGAAATGGCTGCTTAGACTGAAAGAGAAAAAAAAAAAGGAAAAAGAATTTCTACCACAGACAAATGTCATTTTTTCCATATATATATATATATATATATATATATATATATGTCATATAAAAAGTTCACTTAAGGAAACAAGTAATTTTTTGCTTTCCAAAATTCTGTTAAGGGGTAGGGAGGACTGACTAAACTGAGCTATTTAATAGCTATTGTAAAATATATGTGCTATTTTCCTTGTAGTAAAGTTTTCATACTTGAAAAATATATATATTATTTTACAGCTAAATTTCAACTTAAGACACATGATTAGTGACTTTAAAATGTACTGAACAGCTTGACAATGTTAATATTAGACTCTATTAATTGATAAAGTCAAATGTGAAACCTGTACTCATTGCTACATGAGAATACATGTGCAAATTATTCATTAAATGACTTCTAAAATGGACTTGCTACATTCAAATTTCCTGTCTGGAGTTTTGTCCAACCAGATACTGCCAAGTGGGTCATGTAATCGATGGCACTAATTCCCTTTATAAAGTGGAGGCCATTTATTATATTTTCTCATTTAAAAAATGTGTTTAATGGTATTGAATAGATTTTGGAAACTATTCGAATTGTTATGGTACCTATTCTGCTGAAGAAGTAAATATTAATGATTTTATTTTCAAATCATTTATCTCAGTATCTATATATCTCTGAAATAATTACGATATACAAGAATTTCCCAGGACTTCCCTGGTGGTCCAGTGGCTAAGACTCCGCGCTCCCAGTGCGGGGGGCCCGGGTTCGATCCCTGGCCAGGGAACTAGATCTCATATGCCGCAACTAAGAGATCGAATGCCACAACTAAAGATCCCGCGTGCCGCAACTAAGACCCAGCGCAGACAAATAAATAAATAAATAAATGTTTTTAAAAAAAAGAAATTGAATTAAAAAAAAATTTCCCTTAAACATGGTGGTTGGTAGAAAATCTCTACTCTCTTACAGCTGATTTTCAGTCTTTGAGACATGAGTTGATCTACAAAGAGGTATGCAATGTAAAGCATCGATGCATGAGATTATAAAACAGAATTATCAAAATTCAAATTCTAGATGATTAATAACATTGAGGCACTAATGACCTGAACATGTTTCCTGAAGAAACTGAAAGTGCATTTTAACACGTCTCAAATCCT